>NC_090322.1:77213674-78663354 GCF_040869045.1 Eurosta solidaginis
TTTTATTAAAATTTTTCTTTAAAACATATTTGTTTCTAAAGAGTGGGCGTGTTCGTCATCCGATGCCAATGTTACCATCGACTGCCAGTTGACGCAGTTTACGAGTTCTGCGCTCACGATTGATATATCTGGCGAACTGTGACAGCTTCCTACCATGCGTGTGGGGCGTCTCCGTTTATTGTGCAGAACGTCGTTTCTTCTATTTGATCCGCCAACATCTCACCCCTACTATCCGCCCGCAAGTTTGAATGCCATAGATCGTGATGGGCATTGAAATCGCCTAAGATAATGCGATTGTTGCCAGTGAGTAAGGCGCTGATATTAGGGCGGTTTCCCTGGAGCAGCAGGTGGCAGGAGGGATGTAGATGTTGATGATTTCTAGATTTGCATCGCCTAACCGCACAGATAAGCCTTGACGTTCTAAGACACTGTCCCTGCTGCCGATGTCAGGATCAAATGTATGATATTGCACAGATTGATGTATGATAAACGCGAGGCCGCCTCCATTTCCGCTCTCGCGGTCTTTCCTGTGGACATTATACCCAGAGCAGGTCTGCAATGAAGATCTTGCTGTGAGTTTAGTCTCTTGAATCGCAGCAATGCGGATGTTGTGCCGCTTCATGAAATCGACTATCTCCGTAATCTTCCCAGTTAGTCCATTACAGTTTAACTGCAGAATTCTGAAGTGCATAAGGGGAGACGTCGCCACTCTGGGGGTAAAGGACGGGTGACTACGCCTGGGTTGTGGAAGGCCAGGACGCAATTGCTGTTGTGGCCCTGGGACTGGGCGTCCTTGGGCAAGCATTGGGGTACCCGGATGATTTGGGTTTGCGACCTGGCAACATGGCACGATGAAACCCGTCGGGGGGTTGCCGTCGCGGAGACCAGAACATCTAGGAAAGTGGCACCACCCAAAGCAGGAGCTGCATTGGGCGGATGCCGCAAACCAATATATTCTGTGCTGGCAGACGGTGCAAACGGAGGTAGGGACTAAGAGCCTGTTTCCCTGACCTGCACGATTGCTGCCGGAAAATAGGGGGGGGGGGGGGGGGGAGAAGACGGGGGCAGGGGCTGATGCTCAGCTTTGCTACCAACTCTACTACGAGCGCGAGCAGCAGCGGGTACTTGTGGCTTGTAGAGCAGCGGGGCTGCTGGAAGGTAGTGGGGGGCGCTTAGGCGTAGACTACGGGACGCCCTTGGGCGTGAACAGCAAGGAGCCACAAAAGATTTATAAAAGTTACGTGGACGTCGGGTTTTGGGATCAAGCCCAGAACAACCTGTCCGATGCACCATCCCTTGCACGGGACACACTGAACAGAGTATGACCGTCCTAAAAAGATTATTTTCCGGCAGATGCAGCAAAACCATTTCTCAGGACCGGGGTCAGGAGACGGACCCGGATTGGATTCGATGCCTTCCCGAAGTAAGAGAATATGGAGCAGTCCTGCTGCAAGGAGCTGCTGGGAGGATGACAATTTGTGAGAGGGACGAAACAAATTAGATGGGGTCACACTGAAATGAAAGTCCTTGGTCGGAAAAAATCCCGAGTCGCTCCGGTACATAGAACCGACGGCCTTGGGAAATGACACGCTGTTGCTCGCGCCCCACGGCGCCACCAACTCTTACGGCTGCTCCATCTCATACCTACAATCTCCGTAGTAGAGTCGGGAACAATGCCGAGCATCAGCCCCTGCCCCCGTCTTCTCCCCTCCCCCCCCCCGCCTTCTTTGCCGGCAGAAATTGTGTAGGTCAGGGATACATACTCTTAGTCCCTACCTCCCTTTGCACCGTTTGCCAGCACAGAATATATATGTTTGCGACATCCGCCCAATGCAGCTCCTGCCATGGACGGTGCCACTTTCCTAGATGTTCTGGTCTCCGCGACGGCAACCCTTCGACGGGTTTCATTGCGCCATGTTGTCAGGCCGCATACCCGAATACACCGGGTACCCCAATGCTTACCCAAGGACGTCCCGTCCCAGGGCCACAACAGCAGTTGCGTGCTAGCCTTCCACAACCCAGGCCTAGTCACCCGTCAATTACTCCAAGAGTGGCGACGTCTTCCCCTATGCATTTCAGACTTCTGCAGACTGTAATGGATTAACTGGGAAGATCACGGAGATAGTCGATTTCATGAAGCGGCACAAAATCCGCATCACTGCGATTCAAGAGACTAAACTTACAGCAAGATCTGCACTGCAGACCTTTTCTGGGTATAATGTCCACAGAAAAGATCGCGAGAGCGGAAATGGAGGCGGCCTCGCGTTTATCATACACCACTCTGTGCAATATCATATATTTGATCCCGGCATTGACCGCAGGGACAGTGTCTTAGAACGTCAAGGCTTATCTGTCCGGTCAGGCGATGCAAACCTAGAAATAATCAACATCTACATCCCTCCTGCCACCTGTTGCCCCAGTGGATACCACCCTAATATCAGCGCCTTACTCACTGGCAACAATCGCATTATCTTAGGCGATTTCAATGCCCATCAGATCTATGGAATTCAAACTTGCGGGCGGACAGTAGGGGTGAGATGTTAGCGGATCAAATAGAAGAAACGTCGTTCTGCACAATAAACGGAGACGCCCCCACACGTATGGTAGGAAGCTGTCACAGTTCGCCATATTTCAATAGTGAGCGCAGAACTTGTAAACTGCGTCAACTGGTAGCCAATGGTAACATTGGCATCCGACCACCTATACTTTTTTCGCTCGAGCGTACCGCCGACTTCATCGTCACAGAAAAACGCACTTTCATAAACTTTAAAAAAGGAAAGTGGGACGAATACAAATCCTTTATAGACAACCACTTTGCTGCCCTCCCTATCCCGACTGATGCCCTCCAAGTGGAGCGTGCTTTCCGCAAGGTCATTGAATCCGCCTCGGCACGTTTCATTCCCGCCGGTAGAATTCCCGAAATTCGGCCCACTTCCCGGCGGAGGCTGCAAATTTAATAATAATAATTTAATAATTTAATTTATTTACGGTCTTTAAGACCTAGTTCAAGGTAAAAAAAAAATATTTATATATATATAAATAAATTTTTTACATTACATGCTTAATGACTTACAGTATAAAAATAAATTTGTTTTAAACTTATTATTATTTTCACAGTCTTTTATCGCATTTGGTAATTCTTTGTACATTTTATAATCTATATATTCTAAAGTCTTCTTCGCGAACTCCGTTCTTACTCTAGGCAGTCTTATATTTCCGCTGCTTCTAGTTCCATAGTTATGTATTTCATGATTAAAATGTATTCTCCCGTTTAGATAATTCGGTGTCATTCCTAATTTCATATGATGTATAAATTTCAATGTAAAATAATATATCGACTGTTTTACACAGCCTTACTTACTTACTTACTTAATTGGCGCTTAACCGTCTAAACGGTTATGGCCGTCCAACAAGGCGCGCCAGTCGCTCCTTCGCTCCGCCAACCGGCGCCAATTGGTCACACCAAGGGAGTTTAAATCGTTTTCCACTGGTCCTTCCAACGGAGTTTGGGCCGCCCTCTACCTCTGCTCCATAGGCGGGTTCCGATAGAAACACTTTCTTGGCCGGAGTATCGTCTTTCATTCGCATAACATGGCCCAACCAGCGCAGCCGTTGCGTTTTAATTCGCTGGACTATGTTGATGTCTGCGTATAGATCGTACAGCTCATCATTAAATCTTCTTCGGTACTCGCCATCGCCAACGCGTAGAGGCGATGAACTTTTCTCTCGAACACTCCCAAAGCCGCTTCATCTGCTGTTGTCATGGTCCATGCTTCTGCCCCATATAGTTGGACGGGTACGATAAGTGACTTGTAGAGTATGATTTTCGTTCGCCGAGAGAGGACTTTACTTTTCAATTGCGTACCTTGTCCAAAGTAGCATTTATTGGCAAGATTGATTCTTCGCTGGATTTCAGTGCTGATGTTGTTGCTAGTGTTGATGCTGGTTCCCAAATAAACGAAGTATTTTACTATTTCGAAATTATGGCTGCCAACAGTAGCGTGGTTGCCAAGGCGCACATGTGCTGACTCTTTGCTCGATGACAGCAGGTACTTCGTTTTGTCCTCATTCACCATCAAACCCATCTTTACCGCTTCTTTTTCCAGTTTGGAGTAAGTAGAATTAACAGCGCTGGTGTTTAGGCCGATGATATCAATGTCATCAACATATGCCAGTAATTGCACGCTTTTATAGTATATTGTTCCAGTGCTGTTAAGTTCTGCAGCTAGTATAATTTTCTCCAGCATCAAATTAAAGAAATCGCACGATAGGAGATCACCCTGTCTGAAACATCGTTTAGTTTCGAACGGCTCGGAGAGGTCCTTTCCAACTCGGACTGAGCTGATGGTGTTGCTCAACGTCATTTTGCACAGCCGTATAAGTTTTGCGGGGAAACCAAATTCAGACATAGCGGCATATAGGCAGCTCCTTTTCGTGCTGTCGAAGGGGGCCTTAAAGTCGACGAAGAGGTGATGTGTGTCGGGTTTCACGGGTTTTTTTCCAAGATTTGGCGCATTGTGAAAATCTGGTCGATGGTAGATTTACCAGGTCTGAAGCCGCACTGATAAGGTCCAATCAGCCGGTTCACGGTGGGCTTCAATCTTTCGCACAATATACTTGAAAGGACCTTATATGCGATATTAAGAAGGCTGATTCCACGATAGTTGGTGCATTTTTCAGTATCCCCCTTCTTGTGGACTGGGCAAAGAACACTTAGATTCCAACAGTCGGGCATGCACTCTTCCGCCCATATTTTGCTAAGAAGCTGCTGCATGTGCCTTACCAACTCCTCGCCGCCGTACTTGAATAGCTCCGCAGGCAATCCATCAGCGCCCACGCCCTTGTTGTTTTTCAATCTGGTTATTGCTATTCTAACTTCGTCATAATCGGGCGGGGGGACATATATTCCATCATCATCGATTGCGGGATCGGGTTCTTCATCTCTGCGCGGTGAATTGCTGCCTCCTTTAGGAGAACAGAGAAGTGTTCCCTCCATAATCCAGCACTCTCTGGACATCAGTTACAAGGTCGCCGTTTTCGTTCCTACAGGAGTTTGCCCCGGTCTTAAAACCTTCCGTCTGTCGCCGTATTTTTTGGTAAAATTTTCTGGCATTATTCCTGGTGGCTAGCAGCTCAAGCTCCTCGCACTCACGCCTTTCTGCATTTTTAGCATTGTATTTTTTGGTGTTCTAAGCGAACATTTTAAAATTAATCGCATTGCCTGGTTTTGTTGTATCTGCAGTTTTTTATTTGCTAATAGCGGGATTGTTGGACAATAAATAAAGTACGGTTCAATAATTGATCGACACACTAATATTTTGTGTCGTTGACTAATATATTTACAAGTTCTGTACATAAAACCAATTTTTTATTTGAAATTTTGTTTTCTAAATAACTTATGTGTTCTCCAAATCTAATGTTTTTGTCGATCAAGACTCCTAGGTATTTGATCTTGTCTACTTGCTGAATTTCAACGTTTCTTATCTTCAGAGTAATATTGCTTAGGTTATTGGCACCCATAATGCTTTGATTTTTGCAAAATATCATACATTTGGTTTTATCCACATTCACTTTCAACTTTCTATGGCATAGTCATTTGTAAAGGGAGAACGCAACCTTTTAAGACAGCTCGATCCCGGCGACCCCCAAATAAGGGATATAAACCAACACATCAGATTGCTTGTGGATGAACACAAGCGGGCGAAATGGAAGGAGCACCTAAGCGGTTGTAACCTCTCTGCCGGTGTAGGTAAACTTTGGTCCGCCGTAAAGTCCCTATGGAATCCGTCTAGACACAATGACAAAGTTTCCATCGCATTTGGCGATAAAGTGCTGTCGGATGCAAAAAAATGCGCGAGCGCTTTCTGACGACAATATATAATGGATTCTACGGTCGACAAAGATAGACGGAGGGCCAACAGACACGCACATAAACATAAATTCAGCGCGTCACCAATTACCATCACCGCCAAAGAGGTTGAGGATGCCATCGGTCATGCTAAACCATCCAAACCAGTGGGTCCAGATGACATAGCCATGCCAATGCTTAAAAGCCTAGGCAAAGAGGGTTTCAAATATTTAGCACATTTGCAAAATTGGAGGAGAGCGCAATTTTAAGTACGGTTTTTGCTGCGCTTCGTGATTTGGAGGCAAAGGTCCAACAACAATCAGACCAATTGCAACAACATGCGGTCCAATTGCAGTCTCTCTTTGACAACATATCTGGTAAGTTAACTGCACTTGAAGTTAGCATTACTAAGAGAGTTGACGAGGAAGTTGGTGCTCTTAAAGAAAAAGCGGTCGAAGCAGAGATGCGCGTAAACAATTTGGAAGCGTTGGTTGGTGTTTGCAAGAGTGAAATGAGTAACCTGCAAAATCAACTGAAGAGTTGCAAACTGCGAAAGCGATGCCGGAATTTGCCTCTGATGCGGTAATCTTTGGTGTGCCGCATATACAGGGAGAAAACTTGAAAAGTCTATACAACCAAATCTGCCTGTCGATTGACTTCTTTTCGCCGCAAATAGGAGATATTGCGCGCTCATCAACAAATGCAGACAGCGCAATAATAATTAAATTTTATAGTCCGATGGATCGAAATCGTACGCTGCGAGCATTTAGTGAACATCGAAAGCGAACAAAATCTATTATCTCTCTTGCTCCGCTTGGTATTGATGGCCAATTTAGAATATATGAGAGCGTATCACGAGAAAATAGAAAGCTGCTTCAAGAAGCTATCAAGCTGAGACACGCAGGCAAATTTGTCTCTGTATTTACACTTCGTGGTGAGGTGTTTGGAAGAGTTACCAAAGAGTCCGTAGCAGTGAAAATATCAACGAATGATGATTTAAAACTTTACTGCTGACTATCAGCCGTATGCGTATGCAGTATAATTTACTTAGTTTTAAATTTTGTATGTTTACTTTATATTTGTTTATGCATATATATACTCCGCATTTTCCTACATGTAAAAATGGTCCGTTTAAGTTTCTTTAATCTTAATTTTTGTTTTTTCCTTTTGCCTGTTTTTTCTTTTGTGACTTTGTTTATTTGTATGGTTGCTTTTGTTTACATTACTCATTATGACCTTTAGCAGCAAGTTGTGTGGTGCGGGCGACAGCAGTCTTGCCATGATAAACATATTATGTCAGCAAAGCAATGGTTTTAATATTGTGCATTTTAATGCCAGAAGTTTAAATGCTGAGAAAGTAGATTTTATTAGATATGTGTTTGAAAACTCATGTGTTGATGTCATTTGCGTGTCGGAGACGTGGCTTCTTGAGGATCTTGATGATAGGCACTTTAATATTAATAACTACAAATTGTTTCGAAATGATAGGGTGGGTAGGAAAGGAGGTGGCGTAGCAGTTTATTGTAGGAGTCACATTAACGTGAAACTCGTTGTCGAACGTTGAAACTTGTTTGTCGAGGTGCACGATTTGTCTACCAAAGTCCTTGTATCTTGTGTTTATAGTCCCCACAAAACCAACAGCCCTGATATGTTATTTGCTACGTTGTCTCGGTACCTTGTAGACTATGACAGCTTAATAGTTTGTGGAGACTTCAATGTTAATCTGCTTGTTCGTGACTCATATAGTAATAGTATGTTAAATTATGTATCTGGTGCTGGTCTAAGTGTTGTCAATAACAATGTGCCAACCAGGTTTGGTGTTAATTGTTGTCCTAGTCTTCTGCATTATTTTATTGTTTCTGACCTTTCAATAGTTTTAAAATTTGACCAGATGCCATTTTTATCAGACCATGATCTTATTTTTTGTTCCTTAGATATACAATTTAACCGATGTGATACTGGTAGTACCTTTAGTTTTAGGGATTACCGCTTACTTGACTATAATGCTTTGTGTTCTGATTTGTCCTGTGTTAATTGGAGTGATTGTTGGTTACTAGTTTCTGCTGATGAAAAACTTGAGTTCCTTAACAGCAAAATCGTTAATGCCTTTAACATACATGTGCCTATTCGCTCAAGTAGACCTAGAAATGTTTCGTGTCCGTGGTTTAATGGCCAAGTTCAAGCGGCAATAAAAGCACGTAGTAGGGCATACAAATCGTGGAGGAGGAGTAAAAGTAATGTTGCATGGCTTGCCTATAAAGCTGCCAGAAATATCGCTAATAAGATAATAAGGAACGAAAAAAGTAGATTTTTTACCTCAAGGCTAAACCCTTCGCTACCTCCAAAAACTATTTGGCGTAATCTAAAAAGCTTGCGAGTATATGGAAGGGACAAACATGTATGCGAACTAAATGCTGACACCCTTAATGATGTGTTTGTGAGTAGTCCTGCTGTAAATCCTACTGCGCCTTTTCCAAATGCTTATGGGCGCTACTGTGGAGAAAATTTTGAGTTCAGGGCGGTATCCGAATGCGACGTGGTAAGGTGCTTACTTAAAGTTAAATCCAATGCCATCGGGGTTGATGGTATACCAATAAAATTTGTAAAAATTATTCTACCATTTATACTGAGTACCTTCACACACATCATCAACCATTGCATCACAACTTCTCGGTTTCCTGAATCGTGGAAATGTGCTATGGTAAGACCCGTCCCGAAGAAACGGCTTGCAAACTCGGTCCGTGATTATCGACCCATTAGCATATTGCCCGCGCTGTCGAAAGTTTTTGAAAGGCTGCTAGCAGAGCAAATAATTTTGCACATTTCTAGAAATAACCTCTTATCACCACACCAATCGGGCTTTAGAGCCAAGCATAGTTGTACAACGGCACTACTTAAAATTCTTGATGACATACGCATACCTTTTAATAAAAACCAACTAACTCTGCTTTGTCTATTAGATTTTTCTAAAGCTTTTGATTCTGTTGACCATGCGTTACTTTCTTATAAACTTAAAACATATTTTGGATTTGCCTACAGTGCTTTGATGGTAATGGAGAGTTACTTAACAGGAAGATCACAACTTGTTAATACTGGTTGCGAAATTTTGGGGACCAAACACCTACCCCGAGGTGTTCCGCAGGGTTCCATTCTTGGGCCTTTGTTATTCAGTATCTTCGTAAACGATATCTTTTCGGTTTGTCAGCACATGAAAATGCACGCATATGCAGATGACATACAATTATATTTGTCTGGTAGTTTCACGGACGTAGCCAACCTCTGTCTTAAAGTAAATAATGATTTATTGTCAGTACAGAGCTGGGCCAATAATAATGGTCTTTGCCTTAATGCAACTAAATCGTTCATTTTGCCCATTTCGAAGAATAGGTCCGTTGATGCCCTTGCCTCACCAATATACATTGGAAACACGGCTTTACAAATTGTTTCTAGAACTAAAAATTTGGGTTTCGTTATCAACTCTAATCTAACTTGTGAAGACCACATCAATACAGTCATGGGTAAAGTGTATACCACTTTGCGCAATCTTAGGTAATCTGCACCTTTCACACCTCCGCATATTAGAAGAAAACTGGCCCTACAGCTTCTTTTGCCAATAATAAACTATTCAGAGCTCGTTTATAACAAGTTGGACTCATTTTCTGCACACAAAGTTGAGGTCACCTTTAATCATGTAACTCGTTACGTTTTCGGGTTACGAAAATTTGATCATATTTCGGCTTGGAGGTCCAAGCTATTAGGATGTAACATATTTGACTACCAAAAAGCTAGAAGTGTGATTTTTTTGTACCGCTTGATTGTCACAAAATCACCAGCATATCTTTTTGAGAAATTGACATTCACTAGGTCTCCCAGGACGAGTATCTAGTTGTGCCTAACTTTAACTTCGTTGCTTCGACAAGGCTGTTTTTCGTCAACACCGTACGTATTTGGAACTCTATCCCAGCTGCAATTAGAAATAATGTAAACCAAAGCAACTACAAACATATTATTTTCAGTTATTTTTCTAGTCAACAAACTTAAACTGGGCATTTGTTTTATTTTTATCTTATCTTAATCTAATTTAACCAAAATTTAAAATTTAAAAAATTAAAAATTTAAAGTTTTGTAGTATTGTTTTTGATATGCTTGTTTTCTAGCATCTTTTATTTATTTATTTAAATGAATTATATGAATTATGTTTGTTGTACTACAAAAGACAATTTGTCTTATTGTACTAATGTATTTTTTCCGAATAAATGAAATGAAATCTAATGAAATGTCTTCAACCTGTCTCTTTCCACCTTTGTCATACCCGAAAAATGGAAAATGGCCAAGGTGGTCCCGCTACTAAAGCCTGTGAAACCAGCTTACATAGGAGCGTCGTATCGCCCGATATCTCTCCTATCGTCAGTAGCCAAGACGCTTGAAGCCATTTTGCTCCCCTACTTCAAAACAAATTTGCAGGTAGCCTGTCATCAGCATGGCTTCAGAAAACTCCATAGCACCACCACCGCGCCAAATGCCATCAACACCCAGATAAATTGCGGTTTAAATCATCGGCATTATCACCGACTAAATCCTCCGCGACCTTATTTACAACATGGATGTCCCAAATGTCGACCATTTTAAACTTCCACGTCGATGGCACTACGCTACCGACTGTCCTACACCCCAAAATCTTGGGTGTGACGTTTGATCAGGATCTACATTTTGATGAGCACGCAGCCGCAATTGTTGCGCATATCCAGATCCGTAATAAAATCCTCAAATCCCTTGCTGGCAGTACTTGGGGAAAAGACAAAGAAACGCTCATTACCACATACAAAGCAATGGGCCAGCCGATTGCGTGCTACGCGTCCCCTATATGGTCGCCAAGCCTAAAAACTACCCACAGGAAGAACTACAGGCCTGCCAAAATACTGCTCTCAGAATCGCCGCAGGCTGTCTCCTTATGTCCCCAGAACACCATCTACATTATGAGGCGAGAATACTCGCCATCAAGGAGCGAAATGAGATGCTATCCAAACAGTTCCTGTTGAATACCCAGAAAACTGGGCATCCCAACAGACATGTGATTGATGAGCCAACACCGCCTAGGGGCTTAAGGAGTCATCTCCGTAAGCATTTTGAGGAAATACGGCACCTGAGAACTCAGCCGTATGAAGCAAAAAAATACAAGCAGGTCCTTAGTGAACTCCACAAACAGACATCGGACCTTTATGCCAGTAATTGCCCGGTGAATCCAGTACTCAAAGAACAGTACCCAAAACTTGCGGAAGAGGAACGCATACTCCCCAGGGAAACGCGAGTCACTCTAGCTCAACTTCGTTCTGCGTACTGTAACAGGTTAAAATCTTACCTATCCAGAATCAACCCGACATACAAAATGTATGCCCCGCTTGCAATGTGTCCCCACACAACACCAACCATCTCTTTAACTGTAATGTGGAACCAACGCCTCTAACACCCTTTCATTATGGTCCACCCCTGTTGAAATAGCAAGTTTCCTAGGACTTCCGTTAGAGGATATTGATGACAACAACAACATCACAAATTGTCATCAATATCTTCTAACGGGAGTCCAAGGAAACTTGCTGTTTCAACAGGGGTGGACCATAATGAAAGGGGTGTTAGAGGCGTTGGTTCCACATTACAGTTAAAGAGATGGTTGGTGTTGTGTGGGGACACATTGCAAGCGGGGCATACATTTTGTATGTCGGGTTGATTCTGGATAGGTAAGAGTTTAGCGTGTTACAGTATCCAGATCGAAGTTGATCTAGAGTGACTCGCGTTTCCCTGTGGAGTATGCGTTCCTCTACCGCAAGTTTTGGGTACTGTTCTTTGAGTACTGGATTCACCGCGCAATTCCTAGCATAAATGTCCGACGCCTGTTTGTGGAGTTCACCGAGGACCTGCTTGTGTTTTTTGCTTCATACGGCTGAGTTCTCAGGTGCCGTATTTCCTCAAAATGCTTACGGAGATGACTCCTTAAGCCCCTAGGCGGTGTTGGCTCATCAATCAGATGTCTGTTGGGATGCCCAGGTTTCTGGGTATTCAACAGGAACTGTTTATTTAGCATCTCATTTCTTTCCGTGATGGGGAGTATTCTCGCCTCATTATGTAGATGGTGTTCTGGGGACATAAGAAGACAGCCTGTGGCGGTGCTGAGAGCAGTATTTTGGCAGGCCTGCAGCTTCTTCCATTGAGTAATTTTTAGGCTTGACGGCCATATAGGGGACGCGTAGCATGCAATCGGCTTACCAATTGCTTTGTATGTGGTAATGAGCGTTTCTTTGTCTTTTCCCCAAGTACTGCCAGCAAGGGATTTGAGGATATTATTACGGATCTGGATTTTCGGTATAATTCAGCCTGCATGCTCACCAAAATGTAGATCCTGATCAAACGTCACACCCAAGATTTTGGGGTGTAGGACAGTCGATAGCGTAGTGCCATCGACGTGGATGTTCAAAATGGTCTCCATTTGGGACGTCCATGTTGTAAATAAGGTCGCGGAGGATTCTAACCTCACTTAAAAGAGTGACTCCCAAACTCGTCAGTTTGTCATGCTAATAAACATGCTGATCGGAATCACATGGCATTCCGACAGCATATTCAATAGAACTAAGTAATTTTAATTAATGAATTGTATTTAGTGATTTAAGTTTTAGGCCTAAACAGCCGTAATAATAAATAAATGAAATTAAATTATTCCAAAAAATGGCTGCATTACAAATGGAAATTCATTCCGGGGTTATTGCATTTGTTAACAACTCTGGTCTCTCAAAGACTGAAGGCTAAAATATATTATATTAGAGAACATTTTATAATCCAATCAGGTAGTGCTAGGATTTCCTCCTTTGAATAACTAAATTGTACCTGAGGGATTAAAACATTTACGCAGTTAATAAATAATAATAGTAATAATCCTTGCAACATATGCTAGACAAAGCAAATCCCCTATTATAACATACAAATTAATTAATAAGTAAACTAAGTTCTTACCAAAAAATATTGAGGTGTGGTATTTTATCAATTAAATCCGGATTAAAGATATTAAATTTGTAGCCCTGAACAATTTTAGGTGGAGGATTATCCATGTCGTAATGAGTTTGATTGTATTTATTCCATTCAAATCCAGTTAGTTAGTTATTTATTTATTAAGGCTTAAAGCCTAATTCAAGACACAAATAGTACTATTCTATCTTATAGGCAGAGTTTTACAAAATTCATATAGTTTTGCCTTAAAAACTAAGATTTCATTGCAGTTTTTAATTTCCAATGGGAGCTCGTTGTAACCCTTTAGGCCTTTTTAAAAATTGTTTTGCTTATCTATTTCCTTTCGAAAAAATGGCTATTTAAAATTATGTCTATTTGTAGTAGGTATTTATATTGTGTGTTTGCTCCACTAGAACGTTACTACTTAAATATTCAGGTACATTTCCATGTTTTATATTAAATATCAATTTATTGGTATGAAAATACATTTTTTGTTTGACACTCAACCAGTTCAACTTTTTTAAAAAACATATCAGCCATTCTAGCATCTCTACGTTTTTTAAGAATAAACCTCATACATCTATTTTGAAGCTTTTGTAGCTTATCAATTTCTTTGTCCGCTATTATGAATAATATCGATGGGCAATACACAAATTGTGGTTCAATAATAGATTTATAAATAATTATTTTATATTTTTCTTGTATATACTTGGTAGATCTCTGCACAACACCAATCTTTTTCGCGACTTTCGCAACTGTGTAGTTTATATGTTCTTCAAATTTAAGTTTGTTATCAATTATAATCCCTAAATATTTTATGCAATTAACTTTTTGTATGCTTTCATTATTTATTTTTAGCCCAATTAAGTCCTCATCATTAATATTTTTTCTTGTTATAACCATATACTTGGTTTTGTTTATATTAAGCTTTAGCCTATTCGCACATAGCCATGTGTATAAGTTCTTGAGATCATTTTGCATTTTTAATACCGCAGTAGTAATATTATTATCACTGATCATAAGTAATGCATCATCCGCAAATAGTTTGATATCACAGTCTTGTATCGCATTAACTGTATCATTTATATATATTAGGAACAATATTGGTGCTAGGACCCAGCCTTGTGGTAAGCCTATGGGCACTTCCAATACATCAGATATCGCTGTTTTTATAACTGTTCGCTGTTTGCTATGTTTTAAATAACTGCGGAACCAAGCAAGCTCTATGTTTTAATACCAATTTGTTGAAGTTTCTTGATAAATATTTCCCTATCTACCGTTTCGAAGGCTCTTTTAAGGTCAAGAAAGACAGCAACCACCACCTTCTTATTATTTAGATCAATTTTCCACTCCGATATCACAAAGTTGAGAGCTGTTTCACATGAATGTTTTTTCCTAAAACCGGACTGTTGATTGACAAGTATTTTGTTTAAGTATATATATTTTACCAATTGATTCTTAACATAAACTTCAAGGATTTTAGCGTCACTTGGTATGGTGTCTTCTGGCTGTATTATTTTTTTAATTTTTTCAACAGGAATCACCGGTGACATTTTCCACTTTTCTGGTACAATACCATCTTCCAAACTGCTATTAATTATTTGGGCTTAGAAAAACCCTGTATACACTATAGAGTCCTTCATTACGCCA
Source organism: Eurosta solidaginis (assembly GCF_040869045.1). Lineage (NCBI taxonomy): Eukaryota > Metazoa > Arthropoda > Insecta > Diptera > Tephritidae > Eurosta > Eurosta solidaginis. The sequence continues at coordinate 77,228,169 of NC_090322.1, forward strand.
TCCGACAGAATGTTCCTGCCGCCTATTTTGTATTTAAACTCTTGCAGGATTTTTATAACTTCATCAGTCGTTATTTTAGGAAACTTAAATTCAGAATTGGCTTGACTACCACTGAGTGCTATATCTAAATATTCTATATTGTTATTTATTTCTATCACACTATTTATAAAAAATTTGTTAAGGCCATTTGCCAAGGCAAGTTCATCTTCTACCAATATACCATCGATTACCGTTATATTAATACCATTGTTATCCCGCGCCAAGCAGACCGTCGATTTGAGGTACTCTCACATATTTTTGGCGTTGTTTTCATTCATTATAACTTTATTTTCCATGTATTTAGTTTTCTTTATTTTAACTAGGTTTTTATACATTTTATTAATATTTTTCTATTCCTCCCACAGTCCTGTCTGTATAGCACATGTATACAAATAAAATTTATATTTATTTAATTGTGCAAAATCTCTATCGTACCACTTATTCATTAGTTTTATATGTACTTCTTTTTCATAGGTTAAATTTTCCATCGCTTGCGTTAAAATGTGGTTCACTAGTTCAACTTTATCATCTATTAATAAATTTTCATAGAAAGTAAAATTAAAGGACCTAAGTAGGTTTAATAAACTGTCATTACTATATTTATCCCAAGCAATTATTTTCTTAATCACTCGCATCTTATATGATTTAGATATTTGAACATTGAACATTATTGTTTCATGATCAGAAATTCTGTATGCTTGCAAAGATTTACACTTTATTTCTTCAGAATTTGAATATATGAGATCAATTTTAGATTCAGTTGTATCCGTTATTCGTGTATTAAAATCCACTTTTTGAACCATACCCATCACGGAAAATATTTCATTCAGTTTTGTACTGTATGTTGATATATGATTCATGTTGCTATTAAAATCACCAACTAGTATATTGTGGTTACTTTTTTCATATTTATCAATTAATATTTCATTTAAATAGTCTAGGAAGGCTGCATCACTTGTGCTGGGCGAGTGGTAGAGCACCCCTATTTGCCACTTTTTTCCAAGTTTTTTCAATTTTATTATAATGCACCACAAATTCATGTTTACACTACCATTATATATTATATTAAAATTTATTTCTCTATGTACATATGTTAGTACTCCGCCAGTATGCCCACTGTGGGAATCACATCTTATCATGTTAAAATATGCTATTTCTAATTCATTATCTTCAATATCTTTTGTTGTACACGTTTCAGAGCATAATATGATTGCCGGCTTGAGAACTTCCGCTGTCACTTCCAATTCACTTTTATTCGACACTATACTATTAATGTTTAGGTAAATACATTTTAATATATTGTTATCAGCTTTTGCAGACTTGCTTTTTCGATTAACTTTTGCGGGAATATAATCCTCAAGTTGATCTGTAACTTCTGAGTAGTGCGTTAGTCGCTAATAGCCAAGCCTATGCTTTTTTGCACTAAACTGCTTTAATTAAACCGGACATTGTCGGCTATTACACAAGTGATTTACATCTAGCCCTAAGTTTAATTTTTCATTGGCCTTTATGCAATTTACACACTTGTTTATAGGCGTTTCATTACACTCCGTGGTTTTATGTGTACCCAACATTTGCTGCACACCTCTTCACTTTTACAATCGGTCGCTTTATGATTGTATGCTTTACATTTGAAACAAGTTGTCACATTAACAGCATCGTAAAACCTACATCTTTCCCATCCTACGTTTAGTTTATCTAACTTCATAATGTTGATAAACATATCTCCATCCACCTCTACAATTGCATTATAGTAGTTTTTGTTGTTTGTTTTGACATTGTATTGATTAATAATTTTTATTTCGCCCTGCTCTAGGCATTTGTTTTGGTTCTTTAAACACTCTATTAATTCATTTTTTTTTTTTTCAAATCAAACCAGTTATAAATATTCTTGGTTTATAGTTCCGTGGGATCTTTATTTCATATTCATCACTTATTTGTTTGTCCATAATTTCTTTGATTTTATCTCTTTCACTTTCATTTATACTATCAATCACCATAACACCATTTTGGCCTGTTTTGATATCAGTGATTTCTAGCTCTTTAGGGTTAATTTTATTATTTAAATTTTTCTTTGTTTTTTTCACTATTTTGTTTTGTTTTCGGCTTCACAATGATAGGAGTGCGTTTCTTAAATTCCGGCACGTCCCTGTTTGTATGCATATTATTACTCATTTTCAATGCACTTGCATATGATTTTTGCTGTTGCGCCACACTGCCTTTATCTTTCACTATTGTTTTTATTTCGCTACATAATTTTTCATTTTCATTTCCCACTACTTCAACTTGTTTTATCATTTGCTCCGCTACCCCCCGCAGTTTCTTTATTTCTCCTGCATTTTTTAAGTACATTTCTTGGTGCAGTTTTAGGGTCGCTAACCTTTCATTATACTTATCATCCATCGCTTTCATTAGATCTTTTAGCTCTCTCTTGCTGGTTTGTATTGCCCGTTCAAATTCATTTTTATATTCTTTTAAGTATATACTATTTTTATTAACACTTTCTTGCATGTCTCTTACAACGAAGTCAACATTATGAGCCCAATTATGAATATTCCCATGGGAGTTCATCTCCCACAAATTTGTTTCTCCCAAAAATAATTTCTCCCAATTATAAACTCCCTGGGAGAAAATTTTTCCCAAAAGTTTTGGGAAGAAGAATTCGAAGTTCGAATCAGCTGTTTCGGGTAAATTTGACATTTCGTTTGCAAGTATTTATTTAGCGCGAGAAAGAGTTAATTTATAAAAAATTATAAAATCGTCACTTTACCTACAAAAAAATTATTACAATTCGTGTTTGGTCGACTGCGCGTACCCGCAATAACGTAATACACTTGTGATATATTTTCTACGGTTTCTGTCTTTTCTAGACCCACACTCATAAAATTTTAAACATTTCTTTGTGCGCGGAATTTTCCAAACAAAACTGTGCTACGGAATATGTTCCTTTTTTGCTAAATACTTGTTATTTCACGGGGTGATCAGTTGTGGAAGTGGTTTTTGTTGTTGTTGTAGCAGTGCTTCGCCCCATCAAAGTCCAAGGGGCAAGAAGATAGCATTTTGGCAGGCTTGGTACCTATATTGGGGACGCGTAGCATGCAATCGTCCGGCCAATTGCTTTTTAAGTGGTAATGCGCGTTTACTCGAAGTGCTCCCGGCAAGAGATTTGAGGATTTTATTACGGCTCTGGATTTTAGCAACAATTGCAGTTGCATGCTCCATATGCCATAGATCATGGTGGGCCTTGAAATCGAAAGAGGTGTCAAAATACGCGTATTAATCTCGACAGCAATAATCCGAAGCCGGAAAAAAAAACATTTTATCTCTGTCCGGAGATACTTGCAGTTGAAGTTGGCGATTTTCATGTGGTTGTTGTAATGTTGGGTACCCACAAAAAAAATTGTGAACATAAGTGTTTTGCGCGGATATAGTTTTGGGGTAATTTTTAACTTTAGCTCATAACTGCTAAAACTCTTTCAAAAATATCGGGAGAGGTGTCAAAAGACGCTCTTTGGACCCAGGATCACGAATCCTTTTGGTGGCGTATTAGCAGTGTCATTTTGTCGTATATAATTACCAAATCGCCTAAGATAATGCGATTATTGCCAGTGAGTAGTGCGTTAATGTCAGGGCAGTATCCAATGGGGCAACAGGTAACAAGAGGGATGTAGATGTTGATGATTTCTAAATTTACATCGGCTGACTGGGCAGATGTGCCTTGACGTTCCTGAGTGTTTTTAACTTAGTCTAGAAACGGTAGAATAACTTCTATGCTTTTCACTTTTTTTAATAGGAATTTTTTTTAGAAGACCATTATGCATTCCATAGCATTTCGCTTAGTGGCAGAGGAGGTGGAGCGTGAGGAAGGGTCAGCGAGAGTTAGGCGGAGACAACTGCGAGACGATATGAATCCTTTGGAGCTTCCTGAGAGTTTGTAAGTTAAATTTAAATGTTTAGCTATCAAACCCTTTTTATATATTGGATTTTAATAGGTTTTTAAAGTACTATAGGGTGAACAAAGTGGTATTTAGATACGTTTTAGATATGCTAACTAGCGTTTTGCTACCAGTAAAAAAACAATTCGCAGTACCACCAATCGTTAAACTGAGTGGATGCTTGCGTTTTTTTTTGCTGAAGGAGGTTACCAGATGGAGTAGGAACAGATTCCGATGTTAGTTTGGCACAATCCACCTTTAGTAAAACCCTTATGGAAATGTTAGACATATTTGAGTAACAATTATGCCCCGAGTGGATAAAGGTGTGCGGTACGGTCGATGAAAAAAGAAAAATAGCTATGGACTTTTACATTAAACATAGTATTCCTGGCGTCGTGGGTTGTATCGATGGCACCCATGTGCGAATTATTGCACCCGCACAAAATGCACACCTCTTTTATAACCGAAAAGGATATCACAGTTTAAACGTATTGCTTGCAAGTTTGTCTTTTTTATTTTCTTAAATAATTTATATTCATATTCTTAGATTTGCGATAATGAGATGAGGATAAGGTATGTCGACGCTTCGCATCCTGGCGCCTGTCACGATTCTTTTATTTGGAATACCAGGGACCTACGTGCCCACTTTGAACAGGAGCACTTGAGCGGATCAAACAACTTCTGGCTTTTAGGTAACATTTTACGAAATTGCACTTGTATAGCATTTTTCCTATGTTTACGAGTCCTACCATTAGTGTTGTAAGTGAAATTAAGATGTTTGTAGAGGCTTAAGCACATAACAGGTCCACAATAATAAATAATCTCATGGAAAAGTTTCTGTGCGGACATAGAGTGCTCCGCAAGTCCTAGCAAGGGGAAACATAGTCCAGGAACTAATAAAGGTAAAGAACGGGGATGAGTCACGTTATAGTGAGGAGTCCCTTGGGGTGAGAATGCCGGGGTGTACGTGGGGCTTATCACCCTTTCTTTATTGTAAACACTATTCTATATTATGGAGTTCTTGTTTAGTAGCAGCCACAAAAAAAAACCTACCTCCAAAAATTAGAGGATGTATGCAGGATATCAATGCTTTACATTACGGGAGCCCTGAAAGCAACCCCTACGGCTGCACTGTATGCCATTCTACACATTCCACCTGTAAATCTGGTAGCAAAGAACATAGCGTTAACAACTGCAACAGTGCAGGCTCAGTGCCTCGGGGCAGCTTGAGCGCTGACCATACATCCATAGTAGTATAGCGTCATCAATCACAGGACGAACAGACTACCTGATTCCCTATCTGCACTTCGCGGGAGATCTTAAGGCCACAATAGAGGTGGATGTTTGGCGCAAGGGTGCTCAAATGGCGGACGAGGCGATACATGTGTACACAGATGGTTCCAAAATAGTGGAAGGAGTAGGGTCTGCGGTATATTGAGCTGATCCGGATATAAACAGATCATGCAAGCTGCCAGATCACTGTAGTGTTTTCCAAGCTGAAGAATGAGCATTAAATAAAACAGTATAAACACTGGAAGAGAATAGCTTAAACTGCAGACGTGTTAACATTAATATTGACAGTCAAGCAGCAACTAAGGCAATAATCTCGCATAGCATAGCATCTATGTGCGTGTTAGAGTGTAAGCAGACCCTGGAGGGAATCGGGACAGGGAGAAGCATACATCTATATTAGGGCTGTAAAGTGTCGAAGATTGTAGGTCTTACAACCTGGTCAATAATATTCATTCTCTAATACCACAAAAATATTTATTTTAATTTTTTCATTAGAAGACGCTGGATACGCCTTAGAACCGTGGTTGATGACACCTCATAGGTCGCCAGCGAAAGGCTCAAATCAAATGAAATTCAATGAAGCGCATGCAAAATGTCGAAACATTATTGAACGTACGAATGGTGTGCTGAAAACCGCTGGGGGTGTATCCTAGGTGCACGAGAGCTTCACTATTCCCCGAAGAACGCTCCGCAAATAGTGAACCTTTGCTGTGCTTTACATAATGTATGCATATATTATAAGTCGAGTCATGATGTGACTGAGTGTCAGGGTTTAGATCCTTCGGACACGGATACAATTTCATCGCAATACACGAGCAAACATAGGAAATAGTCTATAACTATTTAGTTCAACAATTAACACAGGTAAAGTTGACATTAGATAGTAAGCCGAAAAATATATTAAGGGGTTCAGGATATGGCAAAGAAATTGTATAAATTTCTTTCACTCTCCTTCAAATAGTACTCATTCCCAAAATACCACTAACATTTCACACACTTTCAATTAATCGTCGTGGTAGCAGCTGTACTGCTCATCATCGTAATCAAATAAATTTTGTACAAATTATACAAAATAGTAATTCGAAAATAATGCCACAATTAAATCAAAATATTATTGTTAGCAATTGTCCTTCGGTGGTTACAAGTAGCGCACCTGCTGTGGTCGCTCCACTGCACCCACCGTCAATGGCTGGCGCAATCAAGGATCAAATATCGCGTAGTATGCATGAAGCACGAAATCAAGTTTTCAATATGAATGAGCATCAATTTGGCGATGAACAACACCAACAGCAACGGCAACGTGGACGTGAACAGGCTAAAAGTCCAGGCGCAACTGGAAGTGGTAGTGGTAGCGCTGGAAATGTTGTTATGGACAAACCGCAACCACAAATCGCATTGGCTTTGAATCCGCACTATAATGTATTGTGGGTGTGTGATGGTGGCGTGGGAAAATTGCAATGTTACAATGTATTAGCTAGTGAGCTTCCCACATGTGGTGTTGTAAGTTGATAATTGATGAAATCTATTTATTTTTATATTTTAAGTTGTGTGTTTTTTTTTTATAGAATTCATCGACTTTTCGTGCGATTTTATCGCCGGAACTAGCATTACCGAATAAGTCGGAGGCATGTATATCACGTACACAAGCTTCATTGAATTTATTGGCTGCTTGGATATTCTTACGTCGGCACAAGATGCAATGTGGGTAAATATTATTAACAAATTAAAATCAAGCAATTTTAGTTGAGTCATAAAAAATACAACAGTCTATACATCTGCGCGTTAACTAAAGGGAAGTGAAGTTATTCTGCATCTGATGTACCTATCACTATGCTGCCCTCTTCCTCCATCTACTGATACCATGTGGGTGTCCTAGCGGATGTTATCGTATATAATTCCGAGATTATTAATTGATAAGCGATCTAAAAAGAGCCAATTTTGTACCACAATAGAGTACTTTATTACTCATTTGAAATCCTTCACAGTTTAGAATGTAAAGATGTCAACACCAACTTGGCTTGCATGGCGAAAATACACTAAGTGTTTCTTTGAAGGCGGTAAATACTTTGCTTTTTACTCATTAAAAACCCTCACTTTTTGGCACTTTTTCTAGTACACAATGTAAAATGGACTATCAAAGCCGATAATATCAATATCATTAGCGTAACTTAGCTTAGAGTATACTCATGGTTATGCAAGCCTATCGTAAGACCCAACTTAAGTCAAAGGTTCGAGGGTGAAAAAATCGATCCCGTGGAAGACGGCTGGTACAAGAAAGGGTGCCAGTACGCACACATGTTCTACTGCTACTGTTCTTATATATTCGATTAATTTGTTGTTGTTGTATAAACGATAAAGACACTACCCAAATGTTTTAGGGAGTACTGTCGATGTTGATGATCCTTTGCCGGATACAGATACGGTACTTTCCGGTAACAAGCATCATCACGGTACTAAAACTATCTTCGGCGAAATGGTCGCCCCTATTATAGATTGCTTCAAATAATGTTAGAATTAACCATCCCACATACATTGCTAAGCTTTAAATAGCAAAAACCCGTTTTCAAATCGAAGCTTTCTGTGCGGAGTTATTATATTAAATCAACATTTAACAACTTAAGTTTATAAGATGTACATATATATGTTCTGTGTAGCTTTTTAATAGTTATATTTAAAAAAAATTCTTTTTAAAATAGGTACATTTATTATATTTATATTTTTTTCATTATTTCAAAATAAACCCAACAGACCTGCTTGCTTTGAGGAAGCAGCACTCAAACAACAAAATCAAACCAAGGAAGCGTTGAATAATGAATATAAATTCGTTAATCGTTTTGATAATTTTGGCGGCGACTGGGGCTATTCAGGACACATCGTAGAGGCTATACGCTTTTCGGCCGATACCAATATAATGATTTGTAAGTATTTATTTTTAAATCTTCATTCACATTTCAATCTTCAAAACGTCCTCTTTTTTCACTTCAGGTGGTTTCGGCATGTTTGACGGACGCGGTGAATATACTTGCAAACTGAAACTTTTCGATTTAGGCGTTGACGGTGGGGTTATGAAAACGAGGGTGCGCTTATAAGTGAGACAAAAGAAATACCATTTGAATGCGGGGCACGTAGTAAGCATCATATTATGTTGCCGAGACCGGTAAATGCTGCAAAAGGACGTTGGTACTTCATATGGGCGCGCATTGCTGGACCATCGTCAGACTGTGGCTCATGCGGCCAGGCTTCAGTCACCACTGAGAATCAAGTTGTCTTCACTTTAAACCATCGAAAAAGGCTAATAATGGCACTGATATAAATTCTCAAGGTGTACTACTACCGCAATTGCAAAATTAAACGATAATCCTTTAATTTTTCTTTTTAATTGATATATATTAAAAGCACAAATGAAATCGAAAAAACTCGATCATGTATGTATTTTAGTAATTTCTACTAAATAATATTAAAATATAATAAACAAAAACAAAGAATTCACAGCAACAACATTTTTTTTAAAATAGTTATGTATAAAACATTTCAGAATTTTTTTCAAAAAAGCCCACGTCCAAATTTGGTTCAAAAATCCCCTATTTCAGAATTTGATCGAAGAACGCCCTAATTTAGAATTTGTTTCAAAAAGCCCCTGAGTATAAATTCAATATATTTTGACATGAGATAGGGTATTTTTAAATGAATTCGCCCTATCATGTCAAAATATATTGAATTTATACTCAGGGGCTTTTTGAAAGAAATTCTAATTAGGGTGTTTCTCCATCAAATTCCGAGATAGGGCGTTTTTGAACCAAATTTGGAAGTGGGGCGTTTTTGAAAAAAAATTTTAAATACGGTGAGATATACATTCTAGTATATGAGCAAAAATAAAAAGAACACAACAAATAATTCACAGCATAATTAAATTGCTCAGTCATGGAAAAGTGTGATGTAGAAAATCAAAGCAATAATTCAGTTCTGAGGGCCAATTCACGTTCTATGAAGTGATAAAATGAAAACGAATTTTCATACATTTGAAAAATTTTTTGTACGAGTTTTTTTTTCAATTTATCACTTCACAGAACATGAATTGGTCCCCTGATTTCTACATCAGTTTTTCCATTTTTTCATTCTTAAGCCTAGATGAGAAAAAATGCTTTTCTTACAAAAAATTCCCTTACAACTAGATTGTATTTGTATTGTATTGTATTGTATTTGTATTTGTATTTATTTCATTATCAATTTTTTACAATTCCAACTATAATTATTACGTGGCCTGCGAAGCTGAAATGCTTATCTGCAGGTAAATGAATATGTTTACAATGTAATAAAATGAGAATAAAAATAAAAGTACAAATTTTAATTGATGTTACACATAAACATTAAAACTTAGTAATAGATTTTCAGGATTATAATTATGATTCATATGGGTATAGGTATAAATTAGGCTTACCACAAAGATAAATAATAATTAATTAAGTCGAATAAAACTGCATAGACTTAAGCGATCAATTACAATAAACTCTGAATGTATTTTCCCAGAACAAACTTTCTGTTTGGAGTTTTAGGCAGGTTAGTGAGGTGTGACGGCAACTCGTTTTAGATTCATTCAAAACTGTCAACCTATATATGGACTTAATGTCGAGCAGACCCAACTCTTTATTGGGTGTATCGTGTGAGTCAAGCACATTTTTCTTTTTACAAAGGATTTTAAGGATGCGGGTTTGGATGCCTTGCAGATATTTACAGTATATGGAGGTGCCCCATCCTGTAATTCCATGCCTCAGGTATGATTCGGCTAACGCCAAATAAGCTTGTTTCAGAACTTCGAAGTTGCTACAAAAGCTCAAATGTTTTAAGAAAAAAGATGAGGACCTTAGCTTTTTTTGAAACAAAAAGAGCTTCTGAACAATATTTCTGCTATGTATAGCGATGTTTAAAAGGACGTTTTAAGGTGATACAGAGCCCATAAATGAAAAAAAATTAAAAGAAGTCCGCCGGCACAAGTCACATCTTCAGTCCTAATAGGTCTTCCAAAACTGCATTATGCCGCCGCATTTCTTCAATTTCCTCCATTTTAAGGCTCTCCATCGCCTCAAAATGTCGTTTTTGAACTTCGTTGTGCTCGACAATACTATTGACGGCTAGCGAAATATTTTCCAGAAGCTCTTTTTGAACTCCAAGCTCCGGTTCAAGAGCATCTGCAGCAGATCTAGTGGACTTCCTCTTTCTTTTAGCCGCACTTCAGGTCTTTGGTAGCTCGCGAGTTGCCCGTGGAGGGGTGGTTGATGGGCTGGATGGCAACTCTAAGTTGTCGTCAGTCAGAACTTCCAAATATTCTATTGGAAACTCGGACTCGTTCTGAGCAATTTTTTTTGTCGCGGGGAGCCCTATTTTTTCGCCTCGACTCCTTCCACATAGTCCTTCAGGGATATGAGGCTATATATAGCTTCCTCTATATCCGAGAAGGCTTGCTGAGTGTTTGGACCACCACCTGTTCCTTTGCTCGCTTTAGCATTTGCCGCTGCTTTCTGCCGCACATATTTTTTTTGGTCGATCCAAACCTAAAAAGAAGGTAAAGCATTTTATTTATAAAGAAATTTATTAAATACATTTTATACTAATATGAACCTTTTTTCAATCGCTTATTGCTTTCATTGGTGGTCCTGCGGTATTCTATTCAATTTCTGCCTATTGCCAGAAACGAGCTACTTCTTCCTTTCCGCCTTTGTTGCAATTTCGGGCTATGTCCGGCCTACCCTCCATTAAAACCACCAGTATTTTCAGTTGCTGTTTATTCGTGGATTTTTTCGACCTTGAACACACAAAAAGGCTTTTTATTTAAGTAAATTAAAAAAATTAAACAAAAAACTTACATTTTTTAATTTTCGTTCGTTTGCTCTCTTTTTAGAACTCTTATTGGAAAAACAAATGACCACAGCTATTATTATTAATTCAATTTGTAATATTTTTTTAATTTGTAATATAATATTTAGTTTTTTCTCCCTTCAAAATCGTTAGGGAATTAACTCCCAAAACGAACAAATAAATTCAAATATTTTATTGCGTTCGTGATGCCTACTTTTCTCCCAAAACACTTTTCCCCTTTTTCGAAGTTCGCTTGTGATAGCGGGAATGGAAAATGGGAAAAAACTCCCAAGAAATTTGTGTTCGTGATTGCGGGAATGGGAAAAGGGAAAAAGCTCCCAAAAAATATATGATCAGAATTGGGCTGTAAGTATATACGTAATGCACTCATCACAAATAAACTTCACCATTGGACGCGATCCTATTACATTGGCTTTGTAGCTATCCAACCCAGAACATTTTGGTGCAGAGTGGTATACCTTTCCACATACACCCACACACCTGACACCTGTCTCTACATGTATTGCAAATTTGCATTTATCACATTTGGTGGTTTCGGACATTTCGTCTTTGAAACCGCGCGCTTTTCATTATTTTATATTATTTGTATATATGTATCTCATTAGACGAACATGCATACATACATACGTATGTGTTTTATTAGTTTATTTGAGTCACTTGCTCACAATATTTTAGAGTAGACACAGTATATTGATATTTATAATCATTAGATTTTAAATATAACCTCCTCGTTAGCTTCCTGAGTCTCTATCTCACATTAATGACGATATTTAGACGATTTTTATATTGGTTTTGACCATGTTTTAAAACAAACTCCAAGAGCAGTGTGCACACGATTAAAATGTCGTGGTTTCTGAGGCTATTTGAGAAACTTCCAGTGGCACTTCTACTGAAAATTCAAACTCTTCTTTAGTCATATCTTTTCGCATTGCTTTGGACATGTTTCTCTCTGCGTCCGTAATAGAGTCTTTATTTGTATCTAATTCCAAGACTTGAGATCTCAATTTTTCAATCTCTCAAAATCTTTTTTCTTCTGTGGTAACTGGCAACGTATTTTCAAGTTCAAGGTTTTGTAGATACGTAGGACTATATCTTCCATCGACATACTTATCGAAAAAACGTTGTAGGATATGTATATCGTTTTGAAGTGCTTTGGAGTCATCCGTATTTGAAGTGCTATTTTATTCACACATGATGGCAGAAAGGTTTCAAGTGTCTTGGTACTGGCGATAGGAGAGATATCGGACGATAAGAATCTCCTATGTTAGCTGGTATCCTAGGCCGTATGCCCTCGGGGCCTACTTCTTTAGATGGTGTAGCATGAACGATGGCATCTTCAAACTCCTTGGCTGTGATGTCAATTGGGAACACCCTGGGTTTATGCTTGTGTACGCGTCTGTTATCTCGCCGTCTGACTTTGTCAACCATAGAATGCATTACTTATTGTCGCCAGAAAGCGCTCGCGCATTTTTTCGAAACTAACAGCACTTTATCAACGAATGCGATGGATACTTTGTCCTTGTGCTTAGTTGGGTTCAATAGCGACCTTACCGTAGACCATAGCTTACCCACACCGGCAGAGAGGCTACAATTCTTTAGGTGCTTCTCCCATTTCGCCCGCTTGTGGTTATTCGGAAGCTGTCTGATGTCTTGGTTAATATCCCTTATTTGGGGGCCCCCAGAGTCGTGTTATCTTATAAGCCCACGTTCTCTCACTAGAGTTGCGTTATCCGCTGGATTCTTTCGGAGGGAATAAAACGAGTCAACGCGGATTCGATGAACTTGCGGAATGCACGCTCACCTTGATGGGCATCAGTCGAGATTGAGAGGGTAGCGAAGCGATTATCTGTGAAAGTTTTGTAATCTTCCCATTTTCCCCTTTCGCTTTTTGAAGTTGATGAAAGCGTATAATTTATATTTTTATTTATTTATTTATTTATTTAATTTATTTATCAGTCTACAAATTAAACAATTATACAGACCAAATATACCGACACTTAAATCTCAGATGTAATACGTGATATAAACAACATAAGCAGTCATCAATTTTAAAGTAATATTTAAACAGTATTGAACCAAACGCTTGACAATTTCAATTAAAGACTTAGAAGTAAGCAAACGATAATATATATGCAAGAATTATAATTTTAACAAGTGTGAAATTCATTATTTTGCCAAGAGAGTTAAAATGAAAAGATTAAGAAAGTTAATTCAAAAATTACTTCAATGCGCGCAAGGGTTGTAAATATATTTTGTTCTAGTCTAAAAAGCAGGTAAAGCTTTTACGGGGTATTTCGTTCTTTTGTGAAAATTGTTGCCTGCTCGCAACACAAAAGCGTTATACTTTTTGTGGATAAACAAGTTTACAGATTTGGCGAAAATAAACATCAGCTGACTTTTGTTTACAAATACGCCATCTTGCATCATTGATTGTGGCGCTGTTACTGTCTCGCATAAGCTTGTATTAAACGCATCTATAAGAAAGATGTCATTGTGTCACGGCCTTTACTGTAGGCGCATGAATCAACTCAATTCCCATATTTGGTAAATTAATGTAATTTGATATACACGAATTAATGAAAAATAACTTTGAATTTCACTTATTTATTCATATTGAGGAAACCCAAATATCAAAAAATTCGCTTATTTCTTTATTGCAGTTAAACACATGAACACACACGAATGGAGGTGAATAGTAATACCAGCTGTAACAGCAGCCTTATAGTTTCACCCTGTTTCCCATTTGATGTAACCCTGTTGTCTATTGTGAATGGACAACAGGTGTTGAAACAAGTTGGAAACGGCGTGGTCGGCTCGGAAAGAATGAGCTGCCATTATAAATTTTGGACTTGGCGAACACGCGTTGGAAAAACCATAAATTAACTTAAACACAAAGTAAAATTTTAAAACTATATATATTCTTTATTAAAATAACGTAAATAAAAAGAACTAAAGTAAACTGAACTAAAATCCATGTTTGCAAATTTTGCGAGTGTGTGCGCGTGGGAGTGTGCGTGCGCACAAGGAGAACGACTTTTCTAGAGGTTTCAAGAATAATCCAATAGAAATTACTTACCCTTTTCTCTAGACGGAACAATACAAGGTGGTGGCGGGTCGATATAAATTCAGATAAACATCCATGCTCTATGGTTTTACTTTTGCTGAAGAATTTGCAATTTAATATACACATTTAAGTTGCAAAGTTTTACGCTTTATCTACGTTCCATTCACCTAACATCAACACAAAGGGTTGACAGCCGGAACGCGACATGTATAATGCTGTAGGGATGAGTTAACCATAACAACGCACCAATCCATAATCGCCGCCACAGTTAGATAACTGCGTTCTTCCATCGCTGAATGGAAGCGGAAAAAATTTTCCATAAGACTAGGGCGCGTGTGGCCATTTTGGAGAGACAAAAGGAAAAAATTGCCACGCTGACGAACGGAGTCAGAAAAAAGGGTGCGAATTTAAAAGTCGAAATTATTGCAGAACCATTATTTCTATTTCGACAAAATACAAAAGTACGAAATAAATTAGTGCATTAATATTGCATTTCGTGTGACAGAATAAGCCAAAGAAAGTGGCGAAAAAGTTTAGCTTTCACAAAAAAAAAAAAAAAACTCAACTTATTCAACTAAGCGAAAATCTACAGTTGTTTGCTTTTGCCAATTTTTGCCTTATCAAAACGATTTATATACTTCTTTTAAAAAGGAAAGAAAAAAGGCAGAAAAGTTTGAAGGTACATTCCAATTTTAAGGTGCAAGTGCAGTTTTGTAAAAGCCCTAAGCAAATCTAAAATTTTGAGCAAAACTAAAGTAAAATTTGTGGTCGGATAAAACTTGAGTGCCAATTATTGGAGTTCTATATTCGTTTAGATCTCAAGAGCAATCTGCAAGGCTACCACTTGCATTTAATGCATTTCATTTTAATCGTACAACATCAAAACATGCAAGCAAAGCGGTAATACGCTGAACACCTCCAATAATTGTAGCTGGCTGCACACCCCAGTGATGGCAAATGGGACAGAAGAGTGTGAGTAGGCGCTGGCACCAACACTACTAATATCACCACAAGGAAAAAGTCTGATAAGAGGGCTTTAAGTGGAATTTAAATGAACACTCAAAGTCTTATCTGAGTGGCTGTGTGCGACGCCTATTTTTAAGATAGCCATGAGTTTTAAAGTAATAGTTCTTCGTTAATATACCCGCCTACGTTGTATAGGGAATTTTGAACGAAGATTACATACCTATCGCACTGTCGGCTTAAATATTCATGTTACTCAGTAATTAGTCGCGTTTGCTATACATTACAGCTCCTGGCCTTCGTATGACAATTTATGTTATTTTGCAAATAGCTAAAATTTTCACTACTGGTGTTGAGTGGGTTTTAAAAGTGTACCCCGTACCATAGCCAAAGCATTGAAGGTGGAAAGTGCAAGGAATATAACCACTGCCGGCACAACAGCGAGAGGTCGCTGCATATAGGCCCACTGGATGTGCCTATATAGAAAGTACCACGACCACGAATACCTAACCACCACCAGCCGCGCCAACATTGCGTGCCAAAACCGCGCACGCCCACTATAAACCACGCCAACGCCAAGCGCTAATACTGCCAGTCGCAACCACAATCATTTCGACGCACCAACCACGAGCGCAACCGCCACCAACTGCGCCAACCACCATCGCCAGTGGCCACAACGACCACTTCGACCGCGCAACCACAACCGTACAACCCCTTCGGCAGCGCCAACCAAACGCACAATAACCACCAGACTTACCACTACCTCTAACTACAACAACATCATCAGGGCCGCCAAGCATAGGCTGCATCACCAGCTTTTACAACAACACCAACAGGGCCGCCAAGAATAGGCCTGCTGCAACAGTACTAGTAACAACAACTTACTACCAACAACAACAAGCGTCAAAGTTGGCGACAACAAGCGGTGAGTTCGTTCCGTAATGCGGAAACCAAATTTTTTTTCCATATTTAATTTAATAAACCATTGTTGGGTTTTGAAATAATACTACATATATAAAATCTACATAGATGTATGTATTTAATATGAACCTTATTTAAATCTTTAAACACAAAAAAAAAATGTTTATTCTTTACCTGCTACATACGTACGTCTATGTAAGGGCGTATACGTTTTAAATATATTTAGATGGTAGGAACATACTTTTGAAAGCTGTGAAATATTGCCGCTGAAGGCCAACAAGCGTTGAACTTTTTACACTAGGGTTCATGATTATCGAACGCCAATATGTACGGCACACCAAATTTGAAAATTTCGAATTATTAAATTTAAAATGAATACAATTAAAGATTTGATATCACATGCGTAGGTATGAAAAATGCATTAACTATAGGTGCATATTTAGCTTTAAAAACTGGGCCTGCAAATTTGTATATTGCATACCCCTAATTGAAATGTAAGGCGGAATATACTATTTAGACGGGTCCGGACTACTTTCATTTGCCCGTATTGAGAATGAATACATTCATACGTACATAGATGTATTGCAGTTTTCCTCATTTTATAACTTAGCAAGTAAACTTACTCTATATTTTAGACAATTAATTTAGACAAGTTAGGTTATTCATTCTTCTTACATCTTTTAAGTCTTAAATGACAGCTTAATGTACCCAGTATACCTAAATAAAAATCTTAATTTTAAGTGCGGACCCTAAAGGACGTCAAGGTTAAAAGTTTATTGGTCAATTCTAATATGCATATAAAGCAGGGCATTTTAAAGAAAGTCCAGGTTTTAAAACATTGAAGATTTGTGAGATTACAATTGGCCAGTATTCACGTATAAGGGGGTACATTAATCGGAGATAACTGATATCAGAGAGCTATAAAATAGAATAAAATTAAGAACAATAAAATAAACTAAATTCAACTAAATTAAAGTAAAATAAAACAAAATAAAGCCAAATAATGAAAAAACACAGAGATTTAAATAAAATAAACCAGAATAGTATAGAATAAAATAACCTAAAATAAAGTAGGCTAAAATAAAATAAAATAAGATAGGGTACAACTAAATTTTTTTTCCTAAAATATATACTCGCCCTACTTAATTACCTCTAGGGCCTTCTGCCAATGGTACAACTAAATCTTTTGGGGTCAAACGAATTATGTAATGCAGCAGATTCCCGCACAGTTAGTAATACATACAACTTGAGATTTTTATTATGCCTTAGGGTTTCCTTAGGATATTTCTAATACGCCTTAGTTTAATTGTTAATTACAACTAAGTTATCATAAAGAATTTTGAATAAAATTGTTACTAGAATGGGAATGTTGACGTTCCTACTTATTTAGAAGGCATAGGGTAATACAGCTAAGAGGCCACCGAAAAAATAGGTGCGTCGGTGGCCATGGATTTGAGGGTGGGACAAGCACCGGGCGTCACAACAACACCCGCGGCGCCCCCTATATATATTCGGCCTTTCTTTTGTTTGTTTTAATTTGCAGCCCTTTTCTTTTCCAATTTTCAGCTTTGTTTTTGATTTTCTGCGATTAGTAACCGGTCATTGCCGGTTCGGTTAATTTTTTTGCGTTAGATTTTTTTTATAATTTTAAATTTTTAATGTTTTTACGGTCTGTCCGTGTCATCCGGTTCGGCCGGATGTTGTTTTATTTTGAATTTCATGCGTTTTGAGTCGTCTCTGCGCTATTTTGTCAGTTTTTTTTTTAAAGGCATGATAGGAACTTTTTTTCTGTTATGGCGCAGGAAGAAAGGTTGGCAAGAACCCAACCCAGCCGACATGACTAGCCACAGTGCACCCCCAGATCATGCCGACTGCCTTCCTTGCTGCTCCCATAGAAGATGCGTATTCCATAACAGGCATCTTTGCAATTAGAGGAGGATAAATTGAATCGAAAAAACAATGAACAGAATGATTCATCAGACGAGGCATTTGTTGCTAGGTTTAAACACAATAAACACAAAGGCTCCAAAAAGGATTTCAAGCCAAAGTCAGATGTTGATGAATTGAAGAAGAGAACGAAATGCAATGCTTGTGGTCAAATGGGCCATTGGGCAAAAGATAAAAAATGTCCAAAGAAAACAATTTCGTCGAATAGCAAGAAAACTGCAAATGAAAACGAGCTGGCATGGTGTACAGTAGTATATTCGGACAAATCAAACGAATTAAATCCATATTACTGGTGTGCTGATTCAGTTGCAACAAGTCACACGACTTCTCAGAGCTAAGAGAACATAGTGGTCAAGTAAAATTAGCCGATCCTTATCGTGTCCAGATTCATGGAATTGGTACCATTCTTATAGATGCGAAGGTAAACAATCAGTGGGAGCAGCGTCGTCTTGAAAACGTGATGTATGTTCCAGAACTTGGTGAAAATTTGTTTTCGACAATATTTGAAAGTGTTGGTTGCAAAATACTTGATCAACAGCTTAAAATCGTTGCACTCGGTAAGCGTGATAAAATGTAAATGTTATATTCTTTCGTTTTAACAACGGTACTGAATTTGTCAACGAAGAAGTCAAGAAATTGTTAAGAAATGAAGGTATTCAAATCGAATATATTGCACCGTATACTCCAGGGCAAAATGGGAGAATTGAAAGTGATAATCAAACAATTCAAGAATGCGCAAGAACTATGCTTATTGCTAGTGGTTTACCAAAATATCTATGGTCTGAAGCTGTTCGTACAGCAACTTATTTATTGGACCGCACAACAAATAGCAAGTGTCCAAGGAGTACCCCTTATGAAAAATGGTTTGGTCGAAAACCATGTTTGGATCACATCAAAATATTTGGAACAGAATGTTTTGTTCAAGTTCCAAAACAAGCGGGTCGACAAAAGTGGGATCCAAAAGCGAAGAAAGTATTTTTGATTGGATTTGAGCTCACAACCAAAAACTTTCGACTATTTGATCCGAACAACAGAAAGATATTTCTCAGCTGTAATGTCCGGTTTAATGAGCAAGTATCAAAAAAATGTGTACTTCGGGATGACATTAATACTGATGATGAAGAAGTGTCTGAAAATGCTTCAGCTGAAATCGTTGTTGAATCAGCTGGCAATAATGATGTTTTTGTTGACGCTGAAGGAGAATCAACTGCATAAACTCATGAACGGGTTCGACCCCAGGGAAGTAATAGCGTGTCTGCGGGAAAGTGTAAAGAGTCCAGATCGGTTAATTGAAAGTGGATTTTCAGCAACAATTGTTGAACCAAAAATATTCGAAGAGGCAATGAACTCACCCGATGCACAACAATGGAAGAGTGCAATGGATGAGGAGTTTAATTCATTGATCAAGAATCACACATGGGATTTGGTAGAGCCACTTGATGATCAGAAAATTATTGATAATCGTTGGGTGTTTAAAATCAAGGAAAATACTGATGGCTCAATTGAGAAATATAAAGCGCGTCTTGTGATTCTTGGGTTCACTCAGCAATACGGTGTCGATTACGAAGAGACTTTTAGTCCTGTCGTCAAATATACATCGATTCGTGCAATTCTGTATCTAGCGGCAATGAATAAAATGCGGCTAAAGCAGTTCGACATTAAAACTGCATTTTTGTATGGTGAGCTGAAAGAAAACATTTTTATGAAGCAGTCAGTCGGCTATAATGACAACAATGAACGCGCATGCAAGCTGATAAAAAGTTTATATGGTCTGAAACAGGCATCACGATTTACGTCATTTCTTTGCAAATTTGATTTCACACAAAGTGATTCAAACTCATGCGTTTTCATTCGGCGAAAGGATAAGGCAATAACGATCATCGCGATTTTATAGATAATGGGTTGAAGGTAACAAATAACATTACTGAAATTAATTTGCACAGCACACGTAACTGCGGTGAAACGCATATTCAAGTACATTAAGGGCACGATCGATATGGGTATTGTTTATAAAATGATTGTGTTCTTGATTTGGTCGGCTACGGTGATGCCGATTATGCTGGCGATAGCGAAACAAGACGATCGACGAGTGGGTATGTTTTTCATATTGGGTCCGGTGTCGTAAGCTGGGCATCAGTAAGGCAAAAATCGGTCTCAATATTGACAACGGAATCTGAATATGTGGCGGCTTGTCAGGCAATCAAGGAAATAATCTGGCTTAAAAGTTTTTTAATCAGTTTGTTGTATGAACCAAAACTAAAAACAACACTATATATGGACAATCAAAGCGCAATTCGTTTAATTAAGAATTCCGTCTTTCATAAAGAAACCAAGCACATCGATGTATAGTACCAACTTATCCGAGAAAAATTTCAAGATGGTCAATTCAACTTAGAATATGTAAATACTGATGAGCAGATCGCGGATATATCTACGAAAGCATTGAATAGGAATCGTCATAAATACTTGTGCAATTTGATGGAGATGACATCATAAGAGAGCGTCGCCGATTTTGTTTACAACAATGAGTGGGATTATTGGAATTATCCATTGTCGAAACAGAGATGGCAACCCTTTTTTCTGTATTCTATTTTACTATTTTTACCTTCGTTATCTACAGTTGAAATGTGACGTTTAAAGAAGAAGGCCTTCAATAAAATTTTCTTTCCATAAAAGCGAATTGTTCAACTGTTAATTAAACGTGTTTTCTTTTGTGCGCTTATCTTTTTTATTCACTTAATTCGTTCGGTCAAAAGGACTTCTAAAACATTTAAAAGTACCCACAAATCACCTCCCCAGATTGCGCATTCACGAGTTCAAAATTGCTTCGTTCTGCACAACTACGTCACAGTTGACTGCTTGAGCGAATGAAAGAAAGAGAAAAAACAAGAGCTAAAAAAATGACGTATGAATTGCCTAAGAAAAACAGCTGATCTTTTGTTTACATGCGCAATGCGCAATCTTCTGTGTGTGATATATGACGAGTGCCTGTCTTGTTGGGATGTATTCTTATGGAACCATACACATCTAGCGACAGTGGTACGACACGATATGACCCGACACGGCCAAGTTGACCAACTACCCTACAAGACAAGTACACGTTACCTAATCGATTACTTAATCGTCACCGATAACTTGGTCACCAATTATCGTCTTCTGCAACCTTGTTTCGAAGCTCAGAGTGATGCTGCCCAATTTCTCCTGTGCTGGTGTTGTTCAAAATCAATTTGCAGAGCCATATGAGTTTTGTAGGTAAAATACCGGAATATATGTAGCCCCAATACGTGCTTTCAAAATCGATTCAAAGGTGATTTTGAGCATTGGCCTTGATTCTTTTCCATAATATGCTTGGTAGGGCCATATATGTGGTAATAAGAAGGCGGGGGGATAGTTGTCGCAGTTTTCCTCTTATTTGAGCAAATGTGTGTTCTTCTTACAGCCACAGCTGAAATATTTGGAATGCGCACATCGTCAAAATTAAATAACCTAGAATGAAAAAGAAACTAATATCAGTAAGGATAGATTACAAGTTTTTAATATAACCGGAAAAGTGTTCCACAAATAGGACTCCATGATTAGCTCTTTTCTGAGAGGCCAAAGGCTCAAGGGACTCAATGAGATTTCAGATAACCAGAATCAGGCCCTTGTGAAGTAACTTAAAGTGAACCTCCACCATGCCAAGGTATCTTCCGATGGCAGGGGTACCCGAAGATACTTCGCTGTTGCATTTATAGAAAGCATAAAATTATAACAAGGGTTAATTGATGTGACGAAGTAAATTAGGCTCGCTACAAAAACAAAAACAAATAAATGCAGATGACTGTTTAATCCATTATGCGAAGTTCTTGAATGGATGTGCAAATTGAAAAGGGCAAAGTACTGCTAAAATTGCTTTCCCCGAGTAACCCGGGAACGAATTGATATGACTACGCCTATCATTCTTTGCAGCAGTGCCGTGCACCAGTTCTGTGTTTGACAGGAAAATAAACGTTTGGTTGTCTCCAAGTTGATCATATGATACAGAATATACTCGTTTGCTACATTTAATTTTCCCCGATTTTCTGGGCTCACCAAGGGTATCCTACTGAAAGGTGCATTTGTTGCACTCTGCTGTATCGCCACTTAACCAACAACACCAGGCACGACGGAACTTGTCTTGGGACACCCAAAGTGCAATCACGCTTCTCATGGCTCCAGCGGGTTAGGGGGCTTAGAGTATATCCGCGGTAGGTATGCCTGTCGTAAGAGGCGACTAAAATACCAAATTGGTTCAAGGGGTTGTGTAGCGCAACCCTTTCAATGGGTTGCCTTCGCAATATATAGCTTCTCCAACTCAATTGTCAACCTCATCTACCCGTGGCGAATGCTGTTTCTTTAACAGCCGATGCTCTGGTGACCCCATGTTTCGTATGGATGTACATTTGAAGGCGCTTAATTAGCTGACATCGCTTATTTAATCTGTTGATTCTAAAGTAAAAACCACAACAAAATATAGGTTAGGTTGAACTGGCCTGTTCATTAGGACCTCACATAGACTGAACGAGTCCGTAGTGTTACCAAAAGTTTGTTTTAACGACCAAGCTGAAAACCCTATAAACAACCAGGGCCTATGTTATAAAATAACTCCGTCCTCTTGACAAATACTAGAAGCTTCCTAGGACTTAAGCCACTTGCTGCTTCTAGATCTGACAGCTGTATCACTCCTAATAGCTGGAGTCTTAGCCTGGCAAGCGCAGGACAGGAGCACAGAACGTGATAGATCATTTCCTCCTCCAATCCGCACTTCCTACATCTTCTATCACTGACCAAGCCTACTTTAAAGGCATGTGACGCCAGAAGGCAGTGTCCAGTCAGAATACCCGTCATGAGTCTACAGTCTACAGTTTAAATATAAGAATCAGTGTTTATGAATAACATATTTTAATTAATCTCTTACAACAACCTGATCGGTGGCTACATCGCCATGTAGGTAGTGTGGTGTTCAACCTTGTGTAAACGTTGGTACTGTATGTGTTCAACCGTGCAAATTGGCATTAGCAGTAACATTATTTACATGAACATTGCTTGGTATTTGTGCAGCCATCAATATAGCATACATTGGTCCAGTTCGGGGTGCACTAGCCACTGGTACGAACACTTTTGAATGCATAGCTGTAATATAGATTGGATGTCCAGCAGTGATCCGGTTGCGCACATATGTAATGGGCTTCTCCGTCTCTTGGTACGTCTGTATAAGTATGTGCGGGCGCAATGTATTACTAGTCTGCTCAAGATCGTATGGTACATAGATGGCTCGAAGACGCCAGAGGGGATTGGAGCCAGAGTTTTCGGACCCAGAGCCAAAATATCAGTACCTCTAAAAGCACATCCGAGAATTTTTCAAGCGGAAGTATTCGCCATAAGTTAGTGCGCTAAGCTGAACCTTCAGCGCTGATACTCCAATGAAACAATTGCCATACTCAGTCAGACAGACAGGCCCCACTTAAGGCAATCGCGGTGTTCGAAATAAAGTCAGCACTGGTCCTTGAGTGCGTAGAAAAGCAGAATCAATTAGGAACACACAACGTAGTACTGTTGGCCTGGGTCCCAGGCCACAGGGGAGTAGAGGGTAATGAGCAGGCGGACTCAGTGTTTAATTTGTTGCGTCCCTCCCACAAATTGTCATCCTCTCAGCAGATCCTTGCAGCGGGTTACTCCATACCCTCCTCTTCCGGGAAGGTATCGACCCCAATCCGGGTCCTTCTCCTGACCCCGTTCCTGAGAAATGGGTTTGCCGCGTTTGCCGGAAAAGAATCTTTTTAGGAGTCAGTCTAGCTCAACTTCTATCTAGATACCGTAACAGGTTAAACTCTTACCTATCCAGAATCAACCCCTACATACATAACATTGTCCTGCTTGTAATGTGTCCCCACATGACACCCACCATTTTTTTTAATTTAATTTAATTTATTTTTCGAAAATTAAAAAACAACAATGGTTCTTACTGACTAAAACGAATAACTAAGCTACAAAACAGAGTTAAGTAAATTAAGAAAAATAGACTTAGGATAAGAAAAATCAAGCATAATAGAATTCGAGATCTCATTAAGTTCAAGTAGAGGGCGCGACAATGGAGCATTTATCGCATAGTTAGTAGACTTCTGTTTAATATAAAAAGGGTTATAAGAACGAAGAGACCTCATTGGAATAAGAAAATGATTCGCGTGCAGTAAAGAGGAGTAATCAATATCTCCATTAACAACTCCGAAAATGAAAGACAAGGAAAGGGCTGACCTTCTGAGCTCTAATGGTTTCAAATTAATTAGTAGCAAGCGGGAATGATAAGAAGGGACTTGGTCTGAGAAATGTAAGGATCTTAGGCAAAATTTTAGGAATATCTTTTGTAATTACTCAATCCTGTCGATTGCAAACTTGTGATAAGGTCTCCAAATAAATGCATATTCCAGTTTGGAACGAAAAAACGATGAGAATAGCAATTTCAAGGTATAGGGATCTCAGAAGTTGGTGCTCTTACGCCTCACGAAACCTAAGGAAGCATACGCGCTTGAAATTACATAGTTAATATGGTTATTGAAAGAGAACGAGGAGTCAAAGATAACCCTTAGTCTTTAATCTCATCAAGGAAGTGAAGGGGAGTAGTTACGCGAGATAGTATATATCGTTGGTAGAACATTGCGAATTTTGGAAAATGTGAAATGAAAGCACTTTTTGAGATTGAGAGATAAACGCGATTTACGGCACCAAATTGCTTATCTATCTAAGTCTTGGAGACGCTGAACGTCATCACTATTTTTAATACTGGAGAAAACTTTTAGGTCATCAGCGTAAAGTAAGAACTCCGATGACACAACACAATTTCCTATATCATTGATGAATAAAATGAAAATAAGAGGACCTAAGATGCTCCCTTGGGGTACTCCAGAGGTGGCAGTAAAAGAGTTGGAAGATACACCCTCAATAGAGACCATGCAGCGTCTGTTACTTAGGTAGGAATACAACCACTTGAGAAATACAGAGTGAAAACCGAGGGAAGCGAGTTTACGTAGTAGCATATTGTGAGATACCTTGTCAAAAGCTTTAGAGAAGTCGGTATAAATGCACTCGACTTGATTGCTTGAAGAGAACGCATCAATGCAATATTCACTAAACAAGGCTAAGTTTGTGACGGTAGACCTTCCTACAACAACGCCATGCTGGTTTGGTAGCAACAAATTTTATGCGGCAAAATACATTTTATCCTTAACAATCCCTTCGAAAAGTTTAGAAATAATAGATAGCTTAGATATTGGCCTATAGTTAGATGCATCATTCTTTTTGCCATTTTTGAAAATTGGGGAAATGTATGCAAGTTTCCAGGTATCTGCAAAGACACCAGAACTTAGAGATTGGTTAAACATGGCCAATAGTGGGGCTACAATAGCAGGACAATTTTTGAGGAGGGCGGTACTAAGACCATCACGATCAGTCTGAGTAGAGTTTTTCAGACTATTGATACCGTTAATAACGTCGATTGTGGTAAGCCGTAGGTCATTGAAATTCAAGGCTGATTCATGGTCAGAATGACAAATATAGTTTGGTAAAACAACCTCATCAACTGTGAAGTTGGATTGAAAAAATTTGGCAAATAAGTTTGCAATGTCTACGGGGGAGGTAGCAAGCTTATCACCCAAGCAAACAGCAGCAGGCACCCCAACACCATTTTTCGCTGATTCTTTAGCCTTTTCAGACCATGAGTATACCAGGGAAGTTTATAAGTCCTCTTTTTAATAATTGGAATATTCTTCGAGCAAATACCCAAGATATGCGGCGTAAAAATAGTGTAACAATCATTAATATCCCGCCCAGAAAAAAGAGCATCCCAACAAGTGTTTAGGAAACAGGCATTAAGTTTTTGGAAGTCACAGGACTGAAACTTAAAGGATATTTTGTTGTCTAATTTAAACGCAACAAACTCGTAAAATTCGACCTTTAGACACAACGGAACATGATGTCGATCAGCAGGTGAAATAGGAAAAGAACATTCGGATATTGTTGTATTGATATTTGTAGTAGCGAAGGCGAGATCAAGAATTCTATTAAGGTTGTTAGTAAAACTATTAATTTGAATAAGATAAAGATTTAAGATATTGTCGATACAATACAATTCAGTCGCCGAAGTAATATTAGTTGGTATCAAATCAAGTTTAGAGTAGCTTCCACACCATGCTACATTGGGAAGATTGAAGTCGCCAACAACGCATAGGTTATTTCCCGCTAACTTATTATGCACAATATTTACAATGTTAGCAGTATGTGCTTTATAAATATCAGACGTACTGGGGGTATATACGACCCAATAATATATAACGATCCGTAGGTTGACGAACCGTTGATGCATATACAAATTTGATCCAGGATAGTATCAGGATTATTTAGATTGATTTCAAAGGATCTCAAGCTACGATGCACAGCAATTAGTATACCGCATTCTAAAGAACGGCCTGTTTTATCAGCATCCCGGTCCTTGCGAAAAACGTGGAATAATTTAGAGTCAAAAAATACATAATCATAAACATCTGGATTAAGCCAGGTTTCGATTAAAACAAAAACATCAAAATCCAAGCTCGAACTAAAGGTACGGAGTGCTGCTGCCTTAGAGCGCATACCACCCATATTTTGAAAATAAATCTTTAAGTCCTTATGAACATGATGGTCAGCTAATTGCTAAACTTCCTTGGTTACAGGAACTGATCTTCGACGATTGCGAATGGCATTGACTCTAACGTCAGCCGGCCAAAGCGCTGGATTTAGGACGCTGTTCAAAAGGGAGGGCGGGACTCCAAGTTTAAAGTTAATTTTCTTGAGCTTGTCAATTTCGAGCAAGCAATTTCACTGGCGTAAATTTTAGCGTTATTAGCTACATAAGCAATTATAGAATCAGCAGATGGATCCATTTCTTCGCAGTTACTACCGCAAGTTCAGTATTGGAGTTCTCACCAATTATCACGCCAATGGCACCCATGCGGTTTTCGGCCTGCCATGAGGGGCGGGTTTTGGATTTAGAGATGCATGAGAAACATTATCAACCGCGGCACATAAAGAATTGGACGATTGACGAATATTGAAAGCGTAGTTTTCACCGTTGCAGACGGGTTATTCCCAGTATTAACCGGACTTTTAAAAATTTTCCGGTTATTGTGCTTGTTTTTACGTACATTAGTCCACTGCGCGGAACAGCTATTATTGACGTTAGCTGCGTCGCTAAGAGGGTTAGATGCAGCTAACTCAGTAGAGTTCACAGGTAAAGCGACAGTTAAGACAGTCGCAGCAGAGATATTGACAGAGTCCGTGGCAGCGGCAACGAGAGCATATGAAAGAGGACCAATAGGCGAGGTGAGCAACGATGGCGAGAAATTAGTTGATGTTTTATCAGTAGCATTGACATCTACAGAGGCGAGAGCGTGTTTATCACTCTTAGATGATGATATGTGCGTAGGTACGGCTGATATAGAGAAATCCCTGGCAGTGGCATCAGTCGACCCAAGAGAATTTGTAGCACTAATAGATGTATTGGCATGTGGGAGCACATTGGTACAAGAACAATTCTTGCATTTGCGAATTACCTCTATTTCTTTGCATAGCGAGGAGACAGCTAAACGTAAGTCATCAACGCAAAGCTTACTATGCATGGAGCGAACTTCAGCAAGAATCGACTCTGATTGGACAGTAAGTGAGTTAATGTTGGCGCGAAGAGAATTAATGACAGCAACAAGTTTGTTGTTTTCCTCTTTAAGAGCGGCGATATCATCAATAGCATCTCTATTAATGTCGGCATTGCCTATTGATGGTTGAGCAGAAGTGTTGTTGGTGTTAGTAGGAACAACCGCAACGGCAGCACTATTAAAGTTAGAATCATCCAAATTGATGGTGAGCGGATAGAATTTCGACGGGAATTAACACAGCAACTACAAATGAAATCTTGACCGCTATTGAGTAGATAATTATGATCAGCTGGGCGGATTTTAACACATTCTAGGTGGTAGAGTTCATTGCACTTGGCACACTGCACTTTCGAATGCGTTCTCTCAACCTTATTCGCACACAAACATGGCATTGTTGGTTGGGAGTATATATTTAATTTTTTAAATATTAATTATTAAATTTATATAATCACTATCCCATTAATCATTATCATATATTTTCGATATAAGATTTTATGGGTCACTATCTCATTAGAACACATGTTGGCAAAAAATTGAAATAAAAACTATTTGCAAAATCACAGGTGTAAAAGAGCAAATAAAAACACGTCCGCGCTAAACGACAGTTGTTACACAGTTGTATTGTGGGACCAACGCCTCTAACACTCCTCTCACTATGGTCCACCCTGTTGAAACAGAAAGTTTCCTTGGACTCCCGTTAGAGGACATTGATGACAATTTGTGATCGGTCGCACCTATTGGATGGGGCGAAGCACTGCTACAACAACAGCAGGCGGACAACCCGGAAAGAGAGGCAGCAACTGCATGGCCCATCGATCCCGAACCGTTCCTGCCAGTTGGCTCACAGGGGCATTTATTAGAAGAAGGGGGGGGGGGGGGGGGGGGGGGAAGAGAGAAGAACAGTGGCGCAATATGCCAGGCCTGATACAATCTATGTTATTGTTAGGGGGTTACAGCACAACTCGACATAGGGCATTAATAGGCCTCTCGAAAGATAACCTAAGAATCCTAACGGCTGTACTGAACAGTCACATGCAAAAGCTGGGTATAATATCGAACAACGCATGCCGATTTTGTGATCGATCAGCAGACGGCGGACCATATCCTCCTAGAACGCGACGCAATCTCAAGACGTACGGCTAAATTTATGGGCTCACCATGGCCAGAGCATTCCCACATTTAATCCCTCAAGCCAAGAACACTGCTAGGGTCGGCTAGGATGAGGTGCTGTGAAGGAGATGTGCAAGTCACTGTGCAATCCTCAATAAATTATCTATATATCTACGTTCCGGTAACAAGCACCATTGAGGTAGTAGCGCGACCATCTCGGGAACTATTGATATGACTACATGAAACCTTCTAGGGATTGAATAATAATAATGACCGCATTGCGAAAGTCTGCTAAAATTTACCATTATCCATGGAATGCTCTATATATAACATTCCACGTTTTGAATTAGTGATGAAAAGAGCAAAATTTACTAAAATTTTAACTGGATCTGGGTAATAAGGTGTTGATGTCCTCTCTCAACGCAATGTAATGACAACTGTGATGCAGGGAAAATGACAAAATCTTGTAAATCTACTGATCATAATTAATTAATTCCTCCTTTCTATGCAGTTCTATGCATACATACATATGTATTTTGCTCTCCAAACGCTAATTAAATTATCAATTGGTACTTTCATGAACTTCGAACTCTGTGGTATTTGCATTCTTCAGTTGATTACCAACGAAAGCATGACAAATTATCACTAACAAATTCATACATGTTGTTTATATATTTAATATGGTCGGTAATTTACTTACCCTCTCTGGTTGGATGATTCCCGGACAATCGGGCCTGACTAGACGCGATTTTTTTGCCTTAAGAGAGCGTGCCTTTCGCGAACCATGTCATGTTATGGCACACCTTTGGTGATGCAAACTATCAAAGAAATTTCTGCTTCTAATGCTTCTAGGATAGCAGCAGCAGCTCCCGGTGGTCACACATAAATAACAGTTGCATGCGGATCAGTTGCCTTTTTTGCTCCGCCTACCTATTCAGTTTTAATTCTCCTTACATTATCTACTATTGCAATTTTTAATCAATACCAATCCATATAAATTACCGAAGCAAATACTGGCAAACCAAGACGCGTAGTTTCACCCTTTTTAGGGAAATACATCCAACCAGTTTGGTACCTTATTCCAAGGCATGTTGGTTGTGTAAAGTACCTTGTTTACCGGTAAATCCTTTGCAAATGACACGTGAATCTGCATTCAATTGTAGGTTTCCTCTGGTATCGGCCCACTCCGGGATTAGTGGGGACGATTGCAGAATTGATTGAAGTTTTCTATGAAAAAAAAAAAAAAAAAAAAATGGCGAAATTCGAAAAATCTCGAAAAACTGAAAAATTAAAAACAAAAAAACTTAAACATTTTTTTTGTATTTTTTCCGAAAAGTACATTTAAAAACCAATTTAATAAAAAAAGATCCAAAACGGTCAATTTTTGAAAAAGTTATAGCATTTTGAAAACAAATACGGTGTTTTTTTTTTAAATTCATCTTTTTTTGAGTTGGATGAAAAAATTCTGAAAAACGTATTTCGTAAGCTAGAAAAAGAACAAAAACTTTCAGCCAATTCTAAAGGGGTCGGGTTCAAAATTGGTCGAAATGGGATGGAATACCCCACTTATTTAAATTAACAAAGCAAAATAGATCAGTATTTGGTTCTCACAAATGGAGTTTAAAGCTTGTATTATAGGTTCAGTGATTTCATTTCAAAAGTATCGCAAAATAAAACATAGAAAGTAAAAACAGCCAACATTTTTTTCATGTTTAAGGAATAAAAGTCGCGACAACCCGTATATTTTATTTTTAATCCATTCTTTGATTTTTAGTATCCTACTCATACTTTTCTGTTGAATCGTTTTAGTAGCTGAATGCTTTTCGTAGCTGAATGTTAGTTTTTATTTTATCGTAGAACGCTGAACAGTCCTCGTCACTGTTTATTTGAATATTTAATAACTCCACCAAAACTGAAATACGCATTCGACCACGTTCCTCAGACCATTGATATTTTCGCAAAATAATATGTTCGCTCCACTGCGGAAGATGTTCCCGGAATGCACGAAGCAAATTCCATTATTTCCATTAAATTTATTATTTTAATATGAGTTAGCAAATTTGGCGATTGAAATATTTAAAAGCCAATCTGTAATTAATATTTTTTGAGAAATTACTAACGATCAGGTGATGACATTGGCTATGAAACTGAACGAAATCATCAATAATGAAGGAAATCATATACTTCGCTTCGTCTACACTAGACAACATTACTAACTACATTTAAAATTAGTGAACGATCTAAGAAAACTAAGTAAAGGTGCAAAATTATAATGTAAGCAAAAGGCCTGGCAAAACACGATGTTGGCCTGATTGCCTGACAAGGAGTTTAAAGCCTGTGTATCAGGCGAAATGCCTGACATATGGCAAGCCTAGTTCTGTGCAACAAAATTTTTTATTTCGGCTTTCGAATTCTAAAAATGGAGCTCGACAAGCGTATTTTCATACCACCTTTGTTTAGGTTGTGCACTGTCTTGTAAAACGTTACCTTTTCTTGGTTTTGGAAGTCGAATCTTCCAATTCCAATTGGTGGCAAGAGGACTTGGTTGCCTCTAGTTAAAGCGCCAGGATACTTTAAAAGTGCCCAAACAGCTAACACATGTCACAACTTAAAGGCCCGTAGCACAAGAATCTTTTTCTTTTTACAACACCAGGTTAAGCGAGAGCTTGTAAAAGTTCTATTATCCCAATTATATTTTTTCTTTGTTTCAATATTTTCCCGGAATAATTAATAAATTTCGGCCACCGTGGTGTGATGGTAGCGTGCTCCGCCTACCACACCGTATGCCCTGGGTTCAAACCCCGGTAAAAGCAACATCAAAATTTTAGAAATAAGGTTTTTCAATTAGAAGAAAGTTTTTCTAAGCGGGGTCGCCCCTCGGCAGTGTCTGTCAAGCGCTTCGAGTGTATTTATGCCATGAAAAGCTCTCAGTGAAAACTCATCTGCCTTGCAGATGCCGTTCGGTGTCGGCATAAAACATGTAAGTCCCGTCAGGACAATTTGTAGGGAAAATCAAGAGGAGCACAACGCAAATTGAAAGAGAAGCTCGGCCTTAGATCTCTTCGGAGGTTATCGCGCCTTACATTTATTTATTTATTTTTTTTAATTAATAAATTGACATTATAGATGACACTGTGACTTCGATGACAGCATGAAACGTCGACGTGTTAGTGGAGAGCGAAAAAAGCTTCGAATGTGTGGGTGAACCAGTCACCTCCGTCATTGTGAATGATAACTAAGTGTGATATCTTCTGCATAGACGTCAAAATTCCAAAGTGATTGGATCACCTGATTGGTATTTGACTATCGCTGTATCATCCTGTATCTCTTTCTATCACCCGCTGAAGATACGTTAATATGACCGCCTTTTTTATTTGGATTATATCTGAAATTGCTATAAAAATACAACAGTTCTTTAATACAAATCCATTACACACATTGCACACTCACCAATGATTTTAAGTACAGCATCTGGATGCATTTCACCAATATCACCAGTCTTAAACCAAATTTTGCCATCCACCGCACATAATGAAGTACACACGTCCACCTATAAGTTTAACAACATTCTGGAAAACCAATATTTATAGAGTGAATTTAAATATAAATAAAATGTATATTTGTTTTAAATGCCGTTTATAATTTACTTATCAATTAACGGCGTTTGTTATAATTTACGTATCAATTAACGGTGTTTGATCCAGAATTAGCTAAAAGTAAAAAAAAATAGTACAAAGCCAAATCATTGTAATCAAGCAAAAAAATATATATTGTAAAAATCTATACTAACCGGTACGGAAGTCATGCAAGTAGGTTTTAATACAACCGCAACACCTTCGCATTATCTTACTGCTGGTATCAATTAAAGTCAATGGCGTGGAATAGCCAATAGGCACTCCAGTTATTAAGCAAACACTCTTGGCGAGTAGCATGAAAACATGTGCTAATGGAAGGAAACTTAGGCCACTTATCCAATAACTGTTTAAATTTGGGCAGCAGATCACGTGACGTAATTACTGTTGTGACGTCAGTTTCGCTGACACCAAGTCCATGTTTTGATCTCAAGACCCTAGCCACACAGGATAAAAAGTATCCTAAGTCCGTCTCCTGGTTCTAAGCTACCTCTCCACCAATTTTCAGCCAAATCGGTTCATCCGTTCTTGAGTTATAAATAGTGTAACTAACACCACTTTTTTTTATATATATAGATATAACAGTGTATAAGATTAATTGAAATAATGCCTATTTATCCTCTCCCGAACCGTCCGACCTTGTTGTAGTAAGCTGTCGTTTGGGCGGTCTTCCTCAAGAAAATCTACTTCTGATGGATTTCCATTCGCATTTGCTGTGTCTGGCATACTTTGCCTATGTTGCAGTCGAAAATTGTGCAAAGTTAGACACGCGTTTATGATTGCGCCTGCAAACTCAGGCTTCACCAACACTCCGCGCTCATGGGACAAATACGCAAACACTTTTTTTAGAACGCCGTTTTTGAAAATAATCCTTTTCTATTTATATAACAGTTTTCAATGTCGGCTGCCGGCTTCTTAATTTTTACATGTGTGCAGTCAATAGCGCCAATGTATCCGGGAAAGCCGGTAGCAGAGTAAAATCTGAAAAAGAAATTAACTGGTATAAGTATATTTCATATATACACTCCCCAGCTTGCATTTTTTGAAAATTTTGATCAAAAAATATTCAAATATCATGCCCCAAGATGATCAAAAACATCCAAATTTAAAAGCATTTTCTGTTCGAAAATTAACGTATCGTCGGGAGAAAAATGTACCATAAATGTGATTATTCTTGAATAATCATTTATGATTCATATGTATTTCGAAACGCTTTTTGTGCATATCTGATATCATTGTAAAATTGGGCTTTAATTGTTTAGAGTAATATTTGAATGTTTTTCATAATCATTTTCTGATCATATTCGTGAACATATTTCAGGCATTTTGGTTGAGATTTTTGAATCATTTTTGAATGCGATTATCATGCATTTATTTTTCATATCTCATACAAAATAAGATACTACATGCTAGTCTTATTTCATTAGGGGAAGAAAGCATGCCGAAGTGAGCTATTTGAACCAAAGGTAATTCGCAAACAGACTAGACCAATATACATCTGCGACTACAGCATCCAGAATCAGATATGATCGTCAACATCTTAAAATACGATATGGTACGGGATGTTGAAGCCATATCCAGGTACATATGTCAAGAGAGTTTCACTTACCTGGGGTTCAAATAGTTCACAACCTTTTGTATTGTGTAATGGTTGGATTTATATTTTCTGGGAAGCCGAAGGTGGAGAAATGGTTGGGGAAATCTTCTGTTAGGAGCAGTATATACATTATTTCTTCTCTTGAAGATACAATTTTAATATATTTTTTCTGAACTTCATGATTGAAAAAATGTGTGTATGCGAAAAAATAAGATCTTCAATCAAAAGTAAAATTTCAACAAGTATAAAATTCATTATTCAGTCAACAAAGATTTTCAGAAAAGATTCAGAAAGCTGAATGAAAAATTATTAAAAATGTTTGATTTGATTTGATTTTTGAATTTTGATTCAAAGTTTTATCACCTAAATGCTGAGTGGGTCAGCTTTAATAATAAGGGTAGCCAAAGTGGCAAGGTTAAACTATGATCAACTTTGACTGGAGTTTAAACCAGCACTGAAAAGCTTGCCCGCTTGCTCTTAAAGTACTTACATTTGTTTTACGGCATCTTCCTCATCGACCGTAGTAGGAAATTTGATGTAGCTGCACATCAATTCTGTACCGATTATACGCCATCAATGTGTATAAATTTAACTTTAAATATGAGAGAGACATCTCCTCATTTAAAATATCCCTTTCAGATGAATATTTCGATAAGGTACTTGATTCCTCTTTTTGGCCTAAGCATACTGTGGTTCACTTGTTCACAAGAAAGGCGAGGGCGAACCTGTTTTATTACAGCCAAGAAACGGTATGACGAATACAGTAATAACAACACAAAGGTAATTGCTGATCTGTCCCGTCTTCTCATTAATTACCAAAATGTTCGTGGTTTACGATTAAAACTTGTTCCATTTTTCCTTAATTCTTTCAACTTTTTTGCACAAGTTGTAGCTTTTACGGAGACCTGGCTAAAGCCTGATAATTACAATTCTGAGGTTTTTTCAAATAAATATGCTGTTTATCGGCGTGTTCGCACCTCTAGAGCGGGAGGTGTCCTTTCGCTGGACAATATCTCTCATATCGAATTCATAGCAGTTAGGCTTTCATTCGGTAGCTATAGCGTAATTGTTTGCTGTTCGTATATACCACCTCGTTCGGATATGGATGTTTATGCTAGTCATAGCTCGGCCATCTGCGATTTGCATTCGCAGTTGGGAGATAACGATCGACTTGTTGTTGTTGGTGACTTTAACTTGCCAACAGTTAGGTGTGTTGATATAAGTGATTCAAACTTTTTAACTCCCACTGCTCAACATGAGTTTCTCAATTGCTTGTTAGACTCATCTCTTTTACAGATTAACAATGTTCCAAATAGTGGAAATAAAATGCTGCATTTAGTATTTGTGGATGGCTCGGTGGGTACTGCCCTTACGCAAATACCACCTTTATCCCTTCCAGAAGACCCTCTTCACCCTACGCTAGAGATATCACTTGATATCAGCCTACCCCGTAGGATTCAAGTACAGTCTCGTTCCCTATCTATATGCTTCTACAAAGCGAATTTCATTATGCTGAATGATCTGTTGGCTTCCCATGATTGGTCGGATCTCTATGCTTGCACTGATGTCGATTCGGCTATCTCTATATTTTACAGTACGCTTGATGGCTTCTTTGATACCTGCATTTACTCGCTATACCCTATGTTCGAATAAGCCCCCTTGGTTTTCAAGGCAACTTATCAGACTTAATAATATTAAATCTAGGCTTTATAAGAGATTCAAGAAATCTGGAGCATCTGCAGACCTCTCTAAATATCTAATAGCTCGTTCTAAATTTCACCGTCTTAATCAGCTTTGTTATAAAAATTACTTGAGTTGTTGTAAAGCCTAATTGTTTAGAAATCCAAAAAAATTTTACAGTTTCGTAAAAAAACTTCTGAGTATCCTTCCTCATTAACCTTTGGAGGTAAAAAAGCTTGCACTGATGACGACGTCGCTGAACTATTTTCTGAGTTCTTTAAGTCCACGTATTCATCCAGTGGTTTTCATTCCGGTCAATATCAATATCGCTTAGATAGCTCGAATTACATTAGGAATCCTGCTATTGATGGTAATATTGTTCTTCAGAGTCTTCAATCTTTGAAGCCCACCTTTTCTCCGGGACCGGACGGTGTTCCTAGTTGTGTGCTTAGGTACTGCGCCGAAAACATGTATGAGCCTATTTTAAAATTATTTGAGCTATCTCTGGGATCTGCGTCATTCCCGGCACTTTGGAAACAGTCTTTTATTATACCTCTGCATAAAAAAGGTAGTAGGTTAAAAGTTGAAAACTACACGGGTATTGCTAAACTTTCAGTCATTCCTAAAGTCTTTGAACAGATTGTTACCTGTCAACTCCAATATCAGTGTTCTAGTCGTTTATCTCCATGCCAACACGGTTTTATTCGTCAAAGGTCAACCACTACAAATTTGCTTGTATTCACCTCTATAGTTATGGAAGGACTTTTAGCGAACAAGCAAACGGATGTCATCTACACGGACTTAGGAAAGCATTTGATACCGCCAACCATGAGTTGCTTATTCATAAGCTTGATTTACTGGGCTTTCCGTTTCACCTATTAATGTGGCTGAAAAGCTATCTTTCTAACCGGACCCAAAAAGTCCTGTTCAAGTGGAATCTCTCGGAATCGTTCGGAGTTTCCTCTGGCGTACCCCAGGGAAGTCATCTAGGCTCTTTGCCCTTTTCATTAATGACTTGCCACAGACAATACTATATTCCCATACTATAATGTATGCGGATGCTGTAAAACTTTGCTACACTTACTGTCCTACCGATTTGAGTTCCTTGGATCTTCTTCAGGCCGACTTGGACTCGTTCCAATGTTGGTGCACAACAAATTTACTAGCTTTAAATTGCTCTAAATGTAAGCATATGTCATTTCACCGAGTAAAGCCAGCATTGAAATCTTATGTAATAGATGGTACGCATTTGGAGCGTATATCTATTGCAAATGATCTAGGTGTCCTTTTTGATCCGAAATTGAATTTTAACATGCATATTTCATCTATAGCCAGCAAAACGCGTTGGGTTTACTTGGATATGTTAAAAGATGGGGTAAAGAGTTCGATGATCCGTACGTCACTAAGGTTCTTTACACATCGCTGGTTCGTCCAATACTCGAGTATTGCTCATGCGTTTGGTCCCCTGTTTCTCAAAAGCATATAAAGCGTCTTGAGTCAGTTCAAAAGAAATTTTTGATATTTCCATTGCGCGGCCTTAATTGGGACTCAAGTCTCCACCTTCCTCCATACAGAAGTAGACTTCTTCTTATTAACTTACCCACTCTGAAAAATCGGAGAATATTAATGGGGGTATTGTTCATCCATAAGCTCATTATTGGAGAAATGGATTCTGCGGACCTCCTCAGCCGCTTGTTTTTTGCGGTTCCCCCTAGAGTATCCAGACACTACGTTCCTTTCTATTTACCCCTTTGTCGACGAAACTTTGCTAAAAATAATCCTCTTCTTATCTAGTGCGCGCACTACAATGACTTGTATAGCTGTATCAGTTTTGAATGTACTTTTGCCACTATACGTAATGCAATACTTGCCTATCTAATTTAAGAGATACAAGCTAATTTAATTTGCCGGCATTTTATTCCATCCATAAAAAACAGGAACTATCTCGCTTAAGGATGGAGGAACATTTATCAACATGTATCATCAAGAAGGAACAAGACAGTACTGTGTTGATTGGAATCTGGTGCATTCCAACAACGTAAAATTTTACGTGCTTTTTCATGAGTCACTGACCAGAATCGTATGCATTCCGGCAGTATAATCTTATGGGTCAGGCATCGAGCTGATTGGAATCCGGTGCATTCCAACAGCACAGGTCATGTTACTTTTTTATGACTTGTGATGGCGTATCCCCGTTACACTACTCTTAGCACTGCCGGATTCCCATGATATGCTGATTGGAATCTTGTTGCATTCCAACAGGAAGATTGGAATCCACTGCATCATATTTCTTATTTTTATTATATTCTGAAATTAAAGAGTAATGTTCATTAATATTTCTTTGTTTGTAATATAACATTGTTGAAATCTCGATATATCTTAAATTTTATCTTTTGAGTTGTATATTTATATATCTTTTATATCATGCAGTCGGCCATAGTTTGTCGTCGACTTTAAATAATAAATAAATAAAATAAATATTAGAGTTAAGTGTGAGCAGAGCTGGGTAGTATCCGCACACCGTCTGAGGCGACTAAAATACCTAAATGATTCAATGGGTTGTGTAGCGTAAGTTTGCTCCTGCGCAATCGTGGAGTTCCACACCAAAAAGCAAAAAATGTATCTTTTAATGCAGCTCCTTTCCACTTGTGGACTTCTATCGAAATTTCGAATAGCGAATTTAAGAACGCAACCAAGTCTTCATTACATTGACTTAAAACCATCATATAAGATTATTTCTGACTAGTATTTGCAATAATCTTCCTCATTGTATGGAGATTCATATCAAAACAACACATTAACAAACTCGTCGCACCAAAACGTAACATTTACATTTTTCAATGTTGTTGTTGTTGTTGTAACCCCATACATTTTTCAATAGCTTATATTGGCTAAAGTGACATATTAATTTAAAATACAAGTAGCTCCTTCATTTTGTGTTTATTAAGAAGAACTTACTCCAACTTACTAAAAAAACAACTTTCGTTAGTTATCCATGGTAAAATAAACTTTGCCAATTTTATCGAAACTATTTATGATGTAAATGTTTATTTGGCAGCCGAGGCTCTGGTGACTCCAAGTTTCAAGGAACTAGGAGCGGGGGCAGTATGACATAGAAGGTTCAATTTGGTCATATTAAATTGTTCCCGGCATGGTCGAGCTCATAAAAAGGACCATCAACGTCAACGGTAAAAGTCTATTTGAGGGGTCGACTGCTAATACGCTAATACGCGTCAAAAAATATCGAGAGAGTTGTGAAAAGACGCGTATTGACCTCGAAAATCATAATCGGAAGGCGGAAAAGAAAAATTGTATCTCTGTCCGGAGATATTTGCAGTTGAAGTTGGCGATTTTAATGTGGTTGTTGTAATATTGGCGTACCCACAAAAAAAATTGTGGGCATAAGTGTTTTGCGCGGATATAGTTTTGGTCTCCAAACCGGTGTTTTACCCACCCAGGGTAATTTTTTATAAGCGCGGCCAAAGGCCGCCAATGCAGAAAGGTGTTTTTCGTTAATATCTCTTGAACGAGTTAAAATTTTTGTTTTCCGCCTTCGGATTATTAATACTGATATCAAGACGCGTCGTTTGATACCTCTCTCGATATTTACCCAAATAAATACTGTTCTTCCGCCTACTTGTTTATTTGGAGGATTTCGTTCTGACTCTCCACCGCCGGCCGAGATACGCGAAGTACACCCCCAGTGGATTAGGGGCTAAGAATACAACCGCGGCAAGTATGCCTGTCGAAAGAGGCGATTAAAATACCAAATTGATTGAAGAGGTTACCAGCGCAAAATATATAGTTTATCCAAGCTGTTGTTGTTGGTCGCCATTTTCGGTCACTAGATTTTTGCTGGGATGGTCCTCCAGGTATGCCGCCCGCATCTACTGGACCAGGTGGGGCAATGACACAACATCCAGTTATGCCGAGGTATATACCACAACATCAACCGGGTTGTGCAATGCCACGACAGCAGCAGCAAAAACCTATCTGCCAATTCCAAAACAGTCGGGCTATCCACCACAACCTGGTCCACCTGGTTGTCCTCCATAACCTCAACAGCCAGGTTATCCTCTACAACAACCAGGTGCAACAGGTGGTTACATGCGTCAAATGATGCCACCAACGCAACCTGGACAGGCGCCAATGCCCAGTCAGCCACCCATGCCGGGTCAACCCCCAATACCCGCACGTCCTGGTTATAATGTATGCTAATACATTTCAAGTATTGCTGATGATTATTTTTGTATTATTTTCTTTAGCAACCACCTGCACCCGGTACTGGTATATATCAACAGGCGCAACATTATGATCAAACCCAACGCCGTTTAGATCCCGATCAGATGCCAAATCAACAAGGTTTATTGCCACCATTGGTGACCACAAAATATGTGGTACAAGATCAGTGTAACTCCTCGCCACGTTACCTTAGGTATTGATATTCGAAATTAATTTTTTGTTTGGCAATTACATTGATCTTTCTCGTTTGCAGGCCTTTTTGTATTGCATACCTGCAACAGCTGATTCATTAAAAGCAACAGCTTTGTCCTTTACTATTGGAATTATCCATTGTCGAAA
Organism: Eurosta solidaginis; assembly: GCF_040869045.1. Taxonomy (NCBI): domain Eukaryota; kingdom Metazoa; phylum Arthropoda; class Insecta; order Diptera; family Tephritidae; genus Eurosta; species Eurosta solidaginis. Next base: position 77,268,506 of record NC_090322.1, read on the forward strand.
CAAAGATGGCAACCCTTTTTTTCTGTATTCTATTTTACTATTTTTACCTTCGTTAACTACAGTTGAAATGTGACGTTTATAGAAGAAGCACTTCAATAAAATTTTCTTTCCATAAAAGGGAATTGTTCAACTGTTAATTAAACGTGTTTTCTTTTGTGCGTTTATCTTTCTTATTCACTTAATTGGTTCGGTCAAAAGGACTTCTAAAACATTTAAAAGGTTATGTGCCCAGAGAGCTTCAGTGATTAATTAAAAGAAATTAAAACAACTGATTCAAGGCGTCGTACTGTATAAAGTTGCGCGCACATTTAGAAAAAAGAAAAAAGTCGTCTCGTCGTAGCGTTAATAAAATAGAGCATGTGAAAATAATTGCTGTGTTACATCGTCGCATGAGGTAAAATCTAATTTCACCACCTTAAAAAAATTGCATCAACATTTATAGGATTCCCGTTATCACGTTTGTGCATACAATAGTGTACATATATTCGTTCGCAGACTAGTAGGCACAACAACAACAAGCTTTTGTAAAGTTGCTTTGTCGTCGCACAACAACTAAAGTTCGGTTAAAATGGATGGAAATAAAAATGAAAACAATTTCAGTGGCCACGTATTAAATGGTTTAAACTATCGCTTATGGAAATTACAGATAATGGCTTTCTTAAAAGCACGTAATTTGACCAAGAATATAGAAGGGATAGTAGCGGCAGAAAATGCACCAGAGGATGAAAGGAATGCTTTTGAAAGAAATGAAGGTAAAGCCATTAATGCTATATTTCAATCGCTGGATATAGAGCTCGCAAATCTTGTTCTAACATGCAAAACCGCTAAAGAAATGATGGACAAATTGGAAAGTGTGTACGAAAAAAATTCGGAAATTCGTGCCATAACTTTTTATAAAGAATAATTATATCAACATCAATTCAATAAGAAAAATGGTTAAAGATGGTCTCATTGCAGATGTCGACTGGTCCAACAGTGAAAGATTTTTTTGTGAGGATTGTCAATACGGAAAAATGACGAGATCAACTCATAAGGAATCGATCAAGCGACCATCAGTTGCTGGAGAATACATGCATGCAGATTTATGTGGTCCCATGGAAGAAATTGGAATTGGTGGCGCTCGTTACTTCTTGTTGATTAAAGACGAAGAAACAACGTTTCGTTTCACATATCTTATAAAGTCGAAAAGTGAAGTACATGGATGCTTGAGCTCTTTCATTCCAATGGTACAGAAGGCTTTTGGTTTTCAAATTAAATTTTTTCGTTCCGACAACGGTACTGAATTTGTCAACGAAGAAGTCAAGAAATTGTTAAGAAATGAAGGTATTCAAATCGAATATAATGCACCGTATACTCCAGAGCAAAATGGGAGAATTGAACGTGATAATCAAACAATTCAAGAATGCGCAAGAACTATGCTTATTGCTAGTGGTTTACCAAAATATCTATGGTCTGAAGCTGTTCGTACAGCAACGTATTTATTGAACCGCACAAAAAATAGCAAGTGTCCAGGGAGTACACCTTATGAAAAATGGTTTGGTCGAAAACCATGTTTGGATCACATCAAAATATTTGGAACAGAATGTTTTGTTCAAGTTCCAAAACAAGCGGGTCGACAAAAGTGGGATCCAAAAGCGAAGAAAATATTTTTGATTGGATTTGAGCCCACAACCAAAAACTTTCGACTATTTGATCCGAACAACAGAAAGATATTTCTAAGCTGTAATGCCCGTTTTAATTAGCAAGTATCAAAAAATGTCCGTTTTAATGAGCAAGTATCAAAAAAAATTGTCCTTCGGGATGACATTGATACTGATGATGAAGAAGTGTCTGATAATGCTTCAGGTGAAATCGTCGTTGAATCAGCTGATAATAATGATGTTTTTCTTGACGCTGAAGTAGAATCAACTGCGGAAACTCATGAACGGGTTCCACCCCAGAGAAGTATTCAACGCTACGATCTGCGAGAAAGTGTAAAGAGTCCAGATCGGTTAATTGAAAGTGGATTTTCAGCAACAATTGTTGAACCAAAAACATTCGAAGAGGCAATGAACTCACCCGATGCACAACAGTGGAAGAGTGCAATGGATGAGGAGTTTAATTCATTGATCAAGAATCACATATGGTATTTGGTAGAGCCACTAGATGATCAGAAAAGTATTGATAATCGTTGGGTGTTTAAAATCAAAGAAAATACTGATGGCTCAATTGAGAGATATAAAGCGCGTCTTGTGATTCGTTGGTTCACTCAACAATACGGTGTCGATTACGAAGGGACTTTTAGCCCCGTCGTCAAATATACATCGATTCATGCAATTCTGTATCTAGCGGCAATGAATAAAATGCGGCTAAAGCAGTTCGACATTAAAACTGCATTTTTGTACGGTGAGCTGAAAGAAAACGTTTTTATGAAGCAGACATTCGGCTATAATGACAACAGTGGACGCGTATGCAAGCTGATCAAAAGTTTATATGGTCTGAAACAGGCATCACGATGTTGGAATGAAAAATTTACGTCATTTCTTTGCAAATTTGATTTCACACAAAGTGATTCAAACGCATGCGTTTCCATTCGGCGAAAGGATAAGACAATAACGATCATCGCGATTTATGTAGATGATGGGTTGATGGTAACAAATAACATTACTGAAATTGATTCGATAGTTTCACACCTGCAAGACAATTTTGAAGTAAAAGTTATCGAGGGAGAGCGGGTTTTGGGTCTCGAAATTGATCAACGTCAGAATGGTTCAATACGCATACATCAGCAGGCTTATGCTAAAAAGATAATGAATCGGTTTGGTATGATTGAAAGCAAAAATGTATCAACTCCAATGGATAACAATCAGAACCTTGGTGACTTCGCAAGAGATGAGCATGATGCTGTATATCCATATCGTGAAGCGGTCGGTAGCGTGAAGCGGTCGGACACGACCAGACATAAGCTACGCAATTGGTGTGGTAAGTCGATATTTGGAACAGCCTATCTCAGCACACGTAACTGCGGTGAAACGCATATTCAAGTACATTAAGGGCACGATTGATATGGGTATTGTTTATAAAAATGATTGTGTTCTTGATTTGGTCGGCTACAGTGATGCCTATTATGCTGGCGAAAGCGAAACAAGACGATCGACGAGTGGGTATGTTTTTCATATTGGGTCCGGTGTCGTAAGCTGGGCATCAATAAGGCAAAAATCGGTCTAAACATCGACAACGGAATCTGAATATGTGCCTGCTTGTCAGGCAATCAAGGAACTAATCTGGCTTAAAAGTTTTTTAATCAGTTTGTTGTATGAACCAAAACTAAAACCAACACTATATATGGACAAGCAAAGCGCAATTCGTTTAATTAAGAATCCCGTATTTCATAAAAGAACCAAGCACATCGATGTCCAGTACCATTTTATCCGAGAAAAATTTCAAGGGGAGCGTAACGTTTGCCTGTTTTAGAAAATTCTACCTCGCAAAATCCTGCAAAATGTTAAAAAATCCTGCATAAGTAAAATCCTGGTTTTCTAAAATTTTGCTTTTCCAAAATTCTGCTTTTGCTAAATCCGGCTTGACAAATTCTGCTTTTAGTGTACTTATCCTTTAGATAAACTTTCTGAACAACGAAATGAACCGACATACGCAGCGAAAGTATTCAAACTCATACACAGCGATTTTAGAAATCAAATAAACAACATTATTCGTAATATGTTTTTATATATGCATGTGTATATGTATGTAAATATTTTAGTTTAGTAAATTGAAATATTTTTTGCAACTCTCTTCAAATAACTTGGTTGATTTAATTCATTCCGTTTTTTAATAACTCTTCGTAGATGCTTGTTTTTTTTTTAATTATGTTTCTTTTCTTTCTTATTATTTCTCAATTTTCCCTTCTTTGTATTTGAGTTTTCGCATAAATAAGCTCCTTTTGTAAATTTTATACGAGTTTATAAAATTGTGATGTACTTTCACCTACAATGACTTTTAGTCTACGATGTATAACGGTATTTCTAGTTCCAGCAATTCGTCAATGAACATGTGTACATACATACATATGTATGTTCATATGGGTGGAATAATAAAATAAAAAATAATGTGTACACAATGTTGTATTTAAATGTAATATAAAAAATGTTAAAGTGGACATGTCATTACTTTGAAAAGTGCGCACATTGTTTATATTACATTTAAATACAGAATTTTCTAAGTCGGGATTCTGAGAAGCAGAATTTTAAAAAATCAGGATTTTAAAAAAGCAGGATTTAAAAAAAACAGGATTTTAAAAAGCAGGATTTTGCTTTCGGTATTTTGCAAAAACAGGATTTCGTTACCAACCCAATTTCAAGATGGTCAATTCATCTTAGAATATATAAATACTGATGAGCAGATCGCGGATATATTTACGAAAGCATTGAATAAGAATCGTCATAAGTACTTGTGCAATTTGATGGAGATTACATCATAAGAGAACGTCGCCGATTTTGTTTACAACAATGAGTGGGAGTATTGGAATTATCCATTGTCGAAACAAAGATGGCAACCCTTTATTTCTGTACTCTATTTTACTATTTTTACCTTCGTTAACTACAGTTGAAATGTGACGTTTATAGAAGAAGCACTTCAATAAAATTTTCTTTCCATAAAAGCGAATTGTTCAACTGCTAATTAAACGTGTTTTCTTTTGTGCGTTTATCTTTTTTATTCACTTAATTGGTTCGGTCAAAAGGACTTCTAAAACAGCTAAAATTTAATCTTACCGTCTCACCAATGGCACGCACGGTTGAGGGTGAATATGACCCAACCATTGTAAATTTTGGTGAATTGGGTCCAATTAGATGTAATCGTTTGCAAGGCTAAAATGCAATTTGTAGATGCTGGCCGTCGTTTCCAATGTCTAATGTGTAAACTATCAACAGATCAATATTTTTTCTCAACAGTGCCAACTGAATATTTCCAACATTTGGGCCACACCGGACAGCGTGTCGATAAATATGAACGTCCTGAACTTGTATTGGGTACATGAGTTTTTGTGTAAAAAATGTTTGGGTACCGATAGCTCTCAAGGTAAACCTCAACTTGTTGTTGTTGTTGTTGTAGCAGTGCTTCGCCCCACCTAACAGCCGCGACCGATCACAAATTGTCATCAATATACTCTAACGGGAGTCCAAGGAATCTTGCTGTTTCAACAGGAGTGGACCATAAGGAAAGGGGTGCTAGAGGCGTTGGTTCCACATTACAATTAAAGAGATGGTTGGTGTCATGTGGGGACACATTGCAAGCGGGCCATACATTTTGTATGTCGGGGTTGATTCTGGATAGGTAAGAGTTTAACCTGTTACAGTATCCAGAACGAAGTTGAGCAAGAGTGACACGCGTTTCCCTGGGGAGTATGCGTTCCTCTTCCGCAAGTTTTGGATACTTTTCCTTGAGTGCTGTGGAGTTCACCAAGGACCTGCTTGTGTTTTTTCGCTTCATACGGCTGTGTTCTCAGGTGACATATTTCCTCAAAATGCTTACGGAGATGACTCCTTAAGCCCCTAGGCGGTGCTGGCTCATCAATCAGATGTCTGTTGGGATGCTCAGGTTTCTGGGTATTCAACAAGAACTGTTTGGTCAGCATCTCATTTCTCACCCTGATGGGGAGTATTCTCGCCTCATTATGCAAATGGGGTTCTTGGGACATAAGAAGACATCCCGTGGCGATTCTCAGTATTTTGGCAGGCCTGTAGCTTCTTCCAGTGGGTAATTTTTAGGCTTGGCGACCATATGGGTGACGCGTAGCACGTAATCGGCTGGCTAATTGCTTTGTATGTAGTCATGAGCGTTTCTTTATCTTTTCCCCAAGTACTGCCAGCGAGGGATTTGAGGATTTTGTTACGGCTCTGAATTCTCGGAACAATTGCGGCTGCGTGCTCACCAATATGTAGATCCTGATCAAACGTCACACCCAAGATTTTGGGGTGTAGGACAGTCGGTAGCGTAGTGCCATCTACGTGGATGTTCAAAATGCTCGACATTTGGGACGTCCGTGTTGTAAATAAGGTCGCGGAAGATTTTGTCGGTGATAATGCCAGGTTTCGCGAGGCGAAAAAACTGGAGAGATCAGGGAGGTGGCCGTTTATTCTATTGCATAGCTCATCGATCTGTGGGCCTGAGCCTGTGGCCATTATTGTGCAGTCATCAGCGTAGGAAACGAATGTGACTCCTTCCGGTGGTGAAGGTAGCTTAGATATGTAGAAATTAAAGAAAAGTGGAGACAGGACACAACTCTGTGGCACCCCTTGTTTAATTTTTCTTGGCTTAGATGTTTCGTTTCTAAATTGCACCGATGCCTGCCGACCGCCCAGATAATTTTCGGTCCACCTTATATACATGGGGGAAGGGTAGACCCTTCCTGGTCTTGAAGTATCGAGCCATGGTTGACAGTATCAAAAGCTTTTGATAGGTCTAGCGCTACGAGTACTGTTCTATGGTGGGTGTTTTTATTTAAACCGCAATTTATCTGGGTGCTAATGGCATTTAGCGCGGTGGTAGTGCTATGGAGTTTTCTGAAACCATGCTGATGGCAGGCTAGCTGCAAATTTGCTTGGAAATGGGAGAGCAAAATGGCTTCAAGCGTCTTTGCTATTGGCGATAGGAGAGATATGGGATGGACTCTCCTATGTTGGCTGGTTTCCCAGGCTTTAGTAGCGGGACCGCCTTAGCCATTTTCCATTTTTCGGTATGACAAAGGTGGAAAGAGACAGGTTGAAGACATGCGCTAAATATTTGAAACCCTCTTTCCCTAGGCTTTTAAGCATCGGCATGGCTATGCCGTCTGGTATCACTGCTTTGGATGGTTTAGCGTGACCAATGGCGTCCTCAACCTCTTTAGCGGTGATGGTGATTGGTGACGCGTTGAATTTGTGTTTATGTGCGTGTCTGTTGGCCCTCCGCCTATCTTTGTCGACCGTAGAATGCATTTTATATTGTCGGGAGAAAGCGCTCGCGTATTTTTTTGCATCCGACAGCACTTTATCGCCAAAGGCGATGGAAAGTTTGTCTTTGTGCTTAGACGGATTCGATAGGGATTTTACGGTGGACCAAATTTTACCCACACCGGTAGAGAAGTTACAACCTCTTAGGTGCTCCTCCCATTTCGCCCGCTTGTGTTCATCCACAAGCAATCTGATGCGTTGGTTTATATCCCTTATTTGGGGATCGCCTGGATCAAGCTGTCTTATAAGGTCACGTTCTCTCGCTAAGTTTGCGGCCTCCGCCGGGAAGGTGGGCCGAATTTCGGGAATTCTCCCGGTGGGAATGATGCGAGCCCAGGCGGATTTAATGACCTTGCGGAAGGCACGCTCCCCTTGAGGGCATCAGTCGGGATAGGGAGAGCAGCATAAAGGTTGTCTGTAAAAGATTTATATTCGTCCCACTTTCCTTCTTTGAAGTTTATGAAAGTTCGTTTTTCTGTGAAGATGAAGTCGGCGGTACTCTCGAGTGAAATAAGTATAGGCAGGTGGTCGGATGCCAATGTTACTATCGGCTGCCAGTTGACGCAGTTTACGAGTTCTGCGCTCACGATTGAGATATCTGGCGAACTGTGACAGCTTCCTACAATACGTGTGGGGGCGTCTCCGTTTATTGTGCAGAACGTCGTTTCTTCTATTTGATCCGCCAACATCTCACCCCTACTGTTCGCCCGCAAATTTGAATGCCATAGATCGTGATGGGCATTGATATCGCCTAAGATAATGCGATTGTTCCCAGTGAGTAGGGCGCTGATATTAGGGCGGTATCCACTGGGGCAACAGGTGGCAGGAGGGATGTAGATATTGATGATTTCTAGGTTTGCATCGCCTGACCGGACAGATAGGCCTTGACGTTCTAAGACATTGTCCCTGCGGTCGATGCCAGGATCAAATATATAATATTGCACAGAGTGGTGTATGATAAACGCGAGGTCGCCTCCATTACCGCTCTCGCGATCTTTTCTGTGGACATTATACCCAGAGCATCTTCCCAGTTAGTCCATTAGAGTTTAACTGCAGAATTCTGAAGTGCATAGGGGGGGACGTCGCCACTCTGGGGGTAAGTGATGGGTTACTACGCCTGGATTGAGGAAGGCTAGGACGCAATTGCTGTTATGGCCCTGGGACTGGGCATCCTTGGGCAAGCATTGGGGTACACGTGTGATTTGTGTTTGCGACCTGGCAACATGTCAGGTTGCCGTCGCGGAGACCAGAACATCTAGGAGAGTGGCACTACCCAAGGCAGGAGCTGCATTGGGCGGATGTCGCAAACATATATATTCTGTGCTGGGAAACGGTGCGAACGGACGTAGGGACTAAGAGTCTGTTTCCCTGACCTACATGATTGCTGCCGGAAAAGAGGGTGGAGAAGACGGGGGCATGGGCTGATGATCAGCATTGCTACCGACTCTACTACGAAGATAGTAGTTATGAGTGGTAGCAGCTGTTTGAGTTGTTGTCGTCGTGGGGCGCGAGCAGCAGCGGGTACTTGTTGTCTCTTGCTGAGCAGCGGGGCTGCTGGTAGGTAGTGGGGGCGCTTAGGCGTGGACTACGGGACGCCCTTGGGCGTGAACAGCAAGGAGCCACAAAAGATTTATAAAAGTTGCGTGGACGTCGGGTTTAGGGGTCAAGCCCAGAACAACCTGTCCGATGCAACCATCCCTTACACGAGACACACTTAACAGAGTATGACCGTCCTAAAAGATTCTTTTCCGGCAGATGCAGCAAAACCATTTCTCAGGAACGGGGTCAGGAGACGGACCCGGATTGGATTCGATACCTTCCCGGAGCAAGAGAATATGGAGCAGTCCCGCTTCAAGGAGCTGCTGGGAGTATGACAATTTGTGGGAGGGACGCAACAAATTAAATGGGGTTACACTGAAATGACAGTCCTTGGTCGGGAAAAGTCCCGAGTCGCTCCGGTAAATAGAACCGACTGCCTTGGGAAGCGTCAACTCATATCCAACCTCAATGCCTCGCATTCAATTGTGGGCGCTGTACGCACTATATTGGGTTCACACAATATGGGCAAGCATATTGTTGTTTCCAGTGGTAGGACCACAATTTCAAATGATGGGGCAACCATTATGAAAATATTGGATATTGTGCATCCAGCCGTAAAACTCTAGTCGACATCGCCAAATCTCAAAATGCTGAGGTAAGTTTTCTGTTATATTAGAATGTGTAGAATAAAAATGTTTCTCTTATCAGGTCGGCGATGGCACCACTTCAGTAGTACTTTAAGCATGTGAAATCTTAAAACAAATTAAGCCATATGTTGAGGAAGGCGTGCATGAACGTATCATCATTAAAGCTATACGTAAAGCATTACAATTATGCATGATAAAATATGACATGGCTGTACATGTTGCAGCGCCAATCAAACAATTTGTATGTCGGGGTTGATTCTGAATAGGTAAGAGTTTATCCTGTTACAGTATCCAGATCGAAGTTGGGCTAGAGTGACTCGCGTTTCCCTAGGCAGCGTGCGTTCCTGTTCTGCAAGTTTAGGGTATTGTTCTTTGAGTACTGAATTAACCGGGCAATTCCTGACATAGAGGTCCGACGCCTGTTTATGGAGTTCACCAAGGACCTGCTTGTGTTTTCTTGCTTCATACGGCTGAGTCCTCAGGTGCCGTATTTCTTACGGAGGTGACTCCTTAAGACCCTGGGCGGTTTTGGCTCAACAATCAGATGTCTGTTGGGATGCCAAGGTTCCTGGGTATTCAACAGAAACTGTTCGGTTAGCATTTCATTTCTTTCACTTATTGGGAATATTCTCGCCTCATTATGTAGATGGTGTTCTGGGGACATAAGGAGACAACCCGCGTTTCTGAGGGCAGTATTTTGGCAGGCCTGTAGCTTATTCCAGTGGGTAATCTTTAGGCTTGGCGATCATATGGTGTAGGAAACAATAGTGACTCCTTCTGGTGGTGAAGATAGCTATTGATATGTAGAAGTTAAACAGAAGTAGGGATAGGACACAGGTTTGAATGTGAGTTTTTTTGAAGTTATTGCAAAAAGCGTTGAGGATTTTTAATATCTTACGAGGTACCTTCGTACATGTTTCTGAGAATGACGAATGAGACCTATTCAAACTCAATTTTCACCAGGACAAGGCCGCTGAGACTTTGCTATACTTTAACATACAATACTTTACCCCTTTTTAGCAGAACTATAATTTTGATTTTATTAAATTTTAAAAATGTTTTCTCCTCTACAGTTCAGCATACCTTTTGCTAACACAGGTTGGCGATATGTTTGCCCAGGACCGTGCCTTCGCTACTTTATAATGAATTTCAATTCCCATAAATGGATATTGCGGCGAGCGATTGACCAACAAGACGATGCCACGACACCTTTGAATATTCTTTATTTGGAAATTAGTATGCAACGAATTTATACAACAAACGAACAACACACACTGAAATAATCTTGGTTAAAAAGTATCTAAAAATCTAATATTTCTAAGCTTTTTCCTACGTTCCTATTCAAAGCTTTTCATGCTCTAATTAAAAAAAAATATTCAACAATCGCATAAAGTTTGCAAAGCTTTTTAAAGCAATTCAATTGCAACGAATTTTTCAATAATTTTTAACCAAACTTTATAAAATAGATGTATAAACTTTATAAAAAAAATGTATAAAAAAATCATTCACAATGACCTCCGTCTTCCCAGCAAAAATGTACCTGAAAATTGACCAGTAAAATGACTAATATCTGTGTCTTTGGAACACGTAAATCGTTAAGTTGCATTTGTACAGGGCGTCGGGCACTTTTGTGACCAGTCCACTCCGTCGTACCTATTTATGTGATTGTCCATACTGCTCACACATATACGGTATTAGGTTATCGAAATGTAAACAAACTACAGTGCTGTGCTGTTCTTACATTCACGTTTACTGTCAAATGGCAGTCATTTTTTAAGTTATATACCTGTAACTTTACGAGTATTTTTACAGTATTTTTACGTTAATATGACCGCCTTTTGACTAGTACTACGACTATTTTTTTACTTGGATTATATCTGAAATTGCTATATAAATAAAACAGTTATTTAATACAAATCCATTAACATTTCTTTTATTCCACATTTTTATTATATGTTAGATTATTTATAATAGTTGTAAATTATTAACTATAAGTTATAAGGAAGGAATAGGGTTTCAGTCTTGTTGGTGAGCCATAAATACAAAGTTAAGAGAAACTTAAATAAATAAATTAATGATATAGAAAACAAAAGAGAAGAACTAACAGAACTATTGGGTGCAGTAATCCATCAAGTAGGCAATTCAAAATTTGAGTAAGTTGACTTGTAATTCGCCAATTTTAATACTATACCTTTTTTTATTTTAGTTCAGAAAGCTGCAATTGAGGTTCGAAAGTTACAACTGAAGTTCAAAAATTTCAATTCAAGTTCAGAAAATTTAAATTCAAGCTTAGAATTTCTATTTGTAGCTCAGAAAATTAGAATTGAAGTTAAGAATTTCTGTTTGTAGTTCAGAAAACTATAATTGAACTTAAATTGTAATTTTCTGAACTTCAGTTATAATTTGCTGAACTGCAGTTGAAATTCTTCAGCTTCAATTAAAATTTACTGAACTTCTATTGAAAATTGTGAACTTCAATTGTAATTTTTTGAACTTCAATTGAAATTCCCGAGCTTTCAGAACTTCAATTGCAACTTTCAAAATTTTTTTTACATAAAATGAACAATTTAACATTTTTTCTGGCAGTTAAAGCGGTGAATTGCCTACCAGAGGTTTGAAACCACTTGCATTCGTGTTGGCGCTTCTCTATATCATTAATATAACAATATCTTTTTAATAATTTCATTAATAGACAAATATAATTTTTTTCCTTTACATTTTAGAACTGTGTAAAAAATATGTAATTTTACATATCGCAACCTAATCCAAAAATATTGCAACTCATAATCAGAGAAACTTCGTGTTGAATGTTGATTTATACCACAAAAATAACAAAATTCTTAACAAAACCAGGCTAAACGATAACGTTAACTATTTACACTTAAATACCGATTTAAATTTTTTTAAGTTTTGACATTTTTTAGTTTAGAATGCCATATATACATTCAGAGGAATAATTTTACATTGAAGGTACTTTATGCTATTTTCTTTTTTTTCGTAATTTTGCAATAATAAACGTAGGTACTCATAGTAATATTTTGTTTTAAATTATGTGGTTACAATATTTATAAGGACCATTTAGTTGATAGTATTGGTACTGTCAGTTAAATTCATCAGCAAATATTTATATTCAAAATATTTTTTTTTATACATCTAGTTTATAAAGTTTGGTTAAAAATTATTGACAAATTCGTTGCAATTGAATTGCTTTAAAAATCTTTGCAAACTGTATGCGATTGTTGAATATTTTTTTTTTTAATTAGAGCATGAAAAGCTTTGAATAGGAACGTAGGAAAAAGCTTAGAAATATTAGATTTTTAGATACTTTTTAACCAAGATTATTTCAGTGTGTGTTGTTCGTTTGTTGTATAAATTCGTTGCATATTAATTTCCAGATCAAGAATACTCAAAGGTGTCGTGGCATCGTCTTGTTGGTCAATCGCTCGCCGCAATATCCATTTATGGGAATTGAAATTCATTATAAAGTAGCGAAGGCACGATCCTGGGCAAACATATCGCCAACCTGTGTTAGCAAAAGGTATGCTGAACTGTAGAGGAAGAAACATTTTTAAAATTTAATAAAATCAAAATTATAGTTCTGCTAAAAAGGGGTAAAGTATAGTATGTTAAAGTATAGCAAAGTCTCAGCGGCCTTGTCCTGGTGAAAATTGAGTTTGAATAGGTCTCACTCGTCATTCTCAGAAACATGTACGAAGGTACCTCGTAAGATATTAAAAATCCTCAACGCTTTTTGCAATAACTTCAAAAAAACTCACATTCAAACCTGTGTCCTATCCCTACTTCTGTTTAACTTCTACATATCAATAGCTATCTTCACCACCAGAAGGAGTCACTATTGTTTCCTACACCATATGATCGCCAAGCCTAAAGATTACCCACTGGAATAAGCTACAGGCCTGCCAAAATACTGCCCTCAGAAACGCGGGTTGTCTCCTTATGTCCCCAGAACACCATCTACATAATGAGGCGAGAATATTCCCAATAAGTGAAAGAAATGAAATGCTAACCGAACAGTTTCTGTTGAATACCCAGGAACCTTGGCATCCCAACAGACATCTGATTGTTGAGCCAAAACCGCCCAGGGTCTTAAGGAGTCACCTCCGTAAGAAATACGGCACCTGAGGACTCAGCCGTATGAAGCAAGAAAACACAAGCAGGTCCTTGGTGAACTCCATAAACAGGCGTCGGACCTCTATGTCAGGAATTGCCCGGTGAATTCAGTACTCAAAGAACAATACCCTAAACTTGCAGAACAGGAACGCACGCTGCCTAGGGAAACGCGAGTCACTCTAGCCCAACTTCGATCTGGATACTGTAACAGGATAAACTCTTACCTATCCAGAATCAACCCCGACATACAAATTGTTTGATTGGCGCTGCAACATGTACAGCCATGTCATATTTTATCATGCATAATTGTAATGCTTTACGTATAGCTTTAATGATGATACGTTCATGCACGCCTTCCTCAACATATGGCTTAATTTGTTTTAAGATTTCACATGCTTAAAGTACTACTGAAGTGGTGCCATCGCCGACCTGATTAGAGAAACATTTTTATTCTACACATTCTAATATAACAGAAAACTTACCTCAGCATTTTGAGATTTGGCGATGTCGACTAGAGTTTTACGGTTGGATGCACAATATCCAATATTTTCATAATGGTTGCCCCATCATTTGAAATTGTGGTCCTACCACTGGAAACAACAATATGCTTGCCCATATTGTGTGAACCCAATATAGTGCGTACAGCGCCCACAATTGAATGCGAGGCATTGAGGTTGGATATGAGTTGACGCTTCCCAAGGCAGTACGTTCTATGTACCGGAGCGACTCGGGGCTTTTCCCGACCAAGGACTGTCATTTCAGTGTAACCCCATTTAATTTGTTGCGTCCCTCCCACAAATTGTCATCCTCTCAGCAGCTCCTTGAAGCGAGACTGCTCCATATTCTCTTGCTCGGGAAGGTATCGAATCCAATCCGGGTCCGTCTCCTGACCCCGTTCCTGAGAAATGGTTTTGCTGCATCTGCCGGAAAAGAATCTTTTAGGACGGTCATACTCTGTTAAGTGTGTCTCGTGTAAGGGATGGTTGCATCGGACAGGTTGTTCTGGGCTTGACCCCTAAACCCGACGTCCACGTAACTTTTATAAATCTTTTGTGGCTCCTTGCTGTTCACGCCCAAGGGCGTCCCGTAGTCCACGCCTAAGCGCCCCCACTACCTACCAGCAGCCCCGCTGCTCAGCAAGCCACAACAAGTACCCGCTGCTGCTCGCGCCCCACGGCGACAACAACTCAAACAGCTGCTACCACTCATAACTACTATCTTCGTAGTAGAGTCGGTAGCAATGCTGATCATCAGCCCCTGCCCCCGTCTTCTCCACCCTCTTTTCCGGCAGCAATCATATAGGTCAGGGAAACAGACTCTTAGTCCCTACGTCCGTTCGCACCGTTTCCCAGCACAGAATATATATGTTTGCGACATCCGCCCAATGCAGCTCCTGCCTTGGGTAGTGCCACACTCCTAGATGTTCTGGTCTCCGCGACGGCAACCCCCGATGGGTTTCATCGCGCCATGTTGCCAGGTCGCAAACACAAATCATACGGGTACCCCAATGCTTGCCCAAGGACGCCCAGTCCCAGGGCCACAACAGCAATTGCGTCCTACCCTTCCTCAATCCAGGCGTAGTAACCCGTCACTTACCCCCAGGGTGCCGACGTCCCCCCCAATGCACTTCAGAATTCTGCAGTTAAACTCTAATGGACTAACTGGGAAGATTACGGAGATAGTCGATTTCATGAAGCGGTATAACATCCGCATTGCTGCGATTCAAGAGACTAAACTCACAGCGAGATCTGCATTGCAGACCTGCTCTGGGTATAATGTCCACAGTAAAGACCGCGAGAGCGGTAATGGAGGCGACCTCGCGTTTATCATACACCACTCTGTGCAATATTATATATTTGATCCTGGCATCGACCGCAGGGACAATGTCTTAGAACGTCAAGGCCTATCTGTCCCGTCAGGCGATGCAAACCTAGAAATCATCAATATCTACATCCCTCCTGCCACCTGTTGCCCCAGTGGATACCGCCCTAATATCAGCGCCCTACTCACTGGGAACAATCGCATTATCTTAGGCGATATCAATGCCCATCACGATCTATGGCATTCAAATTTGCGGGCAAACAGTAGGGGTGAGATGTTGGCGGATCAAATAGAAGAAACGACGTTCTGCACAATAAACGGAGACGCCCCCACACGTATTGTAGGAAGCTGTCACAGTTCGCCAGATATCTCAATCGTGAGCGCAGAACTCGTAAACTGCGTCAACTGGCAGCCGATGGTAACATTGGCATCCGACCACCTGCCTATACTTATTTCACTCGAGAGTACCGCCGACTTCATCTTCACAGAAAAACGCACTTTCATAAACTTCAAAGAAGGAAAGTGGGACGAATATAAATCTTTTACAGACAACCTTTTTGCTGCTCTTCCTATCCCGACTGATGCCCGCCAAGGGGAGCGTGCCTTCCGCAAGGTCCGCCTGGGCTCGCATCATTCCCGCCGGGAGAATTCCCGAAATTCGGCCCCCCTTCCCGGCAGAGGCCGCAAACTTAGCGAGAGAACGTGACCTTATAAGACAGCTTGATCCAGGCGATCCCCAAATAAGGGATATAAACCAACGCATCAGATTGCTTGTGGATGAACACAAGCGGGCGAAATGGGAGGAGCACCTAAGAGGTTGTAACTTCTCTACCGGTGTGGGTAAAATTTGGTCCACCGTAAAGTCCCTATCGAATCCGTCTAAGCACAAAGACAAACTTTCCATCGCCTGTGGCGATAAAGTGCTGTCGGATGCGAAAAAATGCGCGAGCGCTTTCTGCCGACAATATAAAATGCATTCTACGGTCGACAAGGATAGGCGGAGGGCCAACAGACACGCACATAAACACAAATTCAACGCGTCACCAATCACCATCACCGCTAAAGAGGTTGAGGACGCCATTGGTCACGCTAAACCATCCAAAGCAGTGGGACCAGACGGCATAGCCATGCCGATGCTTAAAAGCCTAGGGAAAGAGGGTTTCAAATATTTAGCGCATGTCTTCAACCTGTCTCTTTCCACTTTTGTCATACCCGAAAAATGGAAAATGGCCAAGGCGGCTGTTGAAATGCAACCCTGTTATCAACTTACATATTTTAACTACCCTGAATTGTTGTTGTTGTATAGTAAAAAGCAAAACCAAATTTTCTGTATCTACTTTACTTCCTTTTTTATAACATTGAATAAAAGCCACATTTTTGTAACATTGAATAGTATATTCAATCGTGTTTTTCTACTTGGATCCGTCAAAGAAAAAGTAAGATATCCAACAGCGGCCCGCTACTAAAGCCTGGGAAACCAGCCAACATAGGAGTGTCCATCCGATATCTCTCCTATCGCCAGTAGCAAAGACGCTTGAAGCCATTTTGCTCTCCCATTTCCAAGCAAATTTGCAGCTAGCCTGCCATCAGCATGGTTTCAGAAAACTCCATAGCACTACCACCGCGCTAAATGCCATTAGCACCCAGATAAATTGCGGTTTAAATAAAAACCCCCACCATAGAACAGTACTCGTAGCGCTAGACCTATCAAAAGCTTTTGATACTGTCAACCATGGCTCGATAATGCAAGACCAGGAAGGGTCTACCCTTCCCCCATGTCAAAAAGGTGGACCGCAAATTATCTGGGCGGGCGGCAGGCATCGGTGCAATTTAGAAACGAAACATCAAAGCCAAGACAAATTAAACAAGGGGTGCCACAGGGTTGTGTCCTGTCTCCACTTTTGTTTAATTTCTACATATCTAAGCTACCTTCACCACCGGAAGGAGTCACAATCGTTTCCTACGCTGATGACTGCACAATAATGGCCACAGGCCCAGGCCCACAGATCGATGAGCTATACAATAGAATAAACGGCTACCTCCCTGATCTCTCCAGTTTTTTTCGCCTCGCGAAACCTGGCATTATCACCGACTAAATCTTCCGCGACCTTATTTACAACACGGACGTCCCAAATGTCGAGCATTTTGAACATCCACGTAGATGGCACTACGCTACCGACTGTCCTACACCCCAAAATCTTGGGTGTGACGTTTGATCAGGATCTACATTTTGGTGAGCACGCAGTCGCAATTGTTCCGAGAATTCAGAGCCGTAACAAAGTCCTCAAATCCCTCGCTGGCAGTACTTGGGGAAAAGATAAAGAAACGCTCATGACTACATACAAAGCAATTAGCCAGCCGATTACGTGCTACGCGTCACCCATATGGTCGCCAAGCCACTGGAAGAAGCTACAGGCCTGCCAAAATACTGCTCTCAGAATCGCCACGGGATGTCTTCTTATGTCCTAAGAACCCCATCTGCATAATGAGGCGAGAATACTCCCCATCAGGGTGAGAAATGAGATGCTGACCAAACAGTTCTTGTTGAATACCCAGAAACCTGAGCATCCCAACAGACATCTGATTGATGAGCCAGCACCGCCTAGGGGCTTAAGGAGTCATCTCCGTAAGCATTTTGAGGAAATACGTCACCTGAGAACCCAGCCGTATGAAGCGAAAAAACACAAGCAGGTCCTTGGTGAACTCCACAGCACTCAAGGAAAAGTATCCAAAACTTGCGGAAGAGGAACGCATACTCCCCAGGGAAAAGCGTGTCACTCTTGCTCAACTTCGTTCTGGATACTGTAACAGGTTAAACTCTTACCTATCCAGAATCAACCCCGACATACAAAATGTATGGCCCGCTTGCAATGTGTCCCCACATGACACCAACATCTCTTTAATTGTAATGTGGAACCAACGCCTCTAGCACCCCTTTCCTTATGGTCCACTCCTGTTGAAACAGCAAGATTCCTTGGACTCCCGTTAGAGTATATTGATGACAATTTGTGATCGGTCGCGGCTGTTAGGTGGGGCGAAGCACTGCTACAACAACAACAACAACAAGTTGAGGTTTACCTTGAGAGCTATCGGTACCCAAACATTTTTTACACAAAAACTCATGTACCCAATATAAATTCAGGACGTTCATATTTATCGACACGCTGTCCGGTGTGGCCCAAATGTTGGAAATATTCAGTTGGCACTGTTGAAAAAAAATATTGATCTGTTGTTAGTTTACACATTAGACATTGGAAACGACGACCAGCATCTACAAATTGCATTTTAGCCTTGCAAACGATTACATCTAATTGGACCCAATTCACCAAAATTTACAATGGTTGGGTCATATTCACCCTCAATCGTGCGTGCCATTGGTGAGACGGTAAGAGTAAATTTTAGCTGTTTTAGAAGTCCTTTTGACCGAACCAATTAAGTGAATAAAAAAGATAAACGCACAAAAGAAAACACGTTTAATTAACAGTTGAACAATTCGCTTTTATGGAAAGAAAATTTTATTGAAGTGCTTCTTCTATAAACGTCACATTTCAACTGTAGTTAACGAAGGTAAAAATAGTAAAATAGAATACAGAAATAAAGGGTTGCCATCTTTGTTTCGACAATGGATAATTCCAATAGTAAAGGACAAAGCTGTTGCTTTTAATGAATCAGCTGTTGCAGGTATGCAATACAAAAAGGCCTGCAAACGAGAAAGATCAATGTAATTGCCAAACAAAAAATTAATTTCGAATATCAATACCTAAGGTAACGTGGCGAGGAGTTACACTGATCTTGTGCCACATATTTTGTGGTCACCAATGGTGGCAATAAACCTTGTTGATTTGGCATCTGATCGGGATCTAAACGGCGTTGGGTTTGATCATAATGTTGCGCCTGTTGATATATACCAGTACCGGGTGCAGGTGGTTGCTAAAGAAAATAATACAAAAATAATCATCAGCAATACTTGAAATATATTAGTTGTATTAGCATACATTATAACCAGGACGTGCGGGTATTGGGGGTTGACCCGGCATGGGTGGCTGACTGGGCATTGGCGCCTGTCCAGGTTGCGTTGGTGGCATCAATTTACGCATGTAACCACCTGTTGCACCTGGTTGTTGTAGAGGGTAACCTGGCTGTTGAGGTTATGGAGGACAACCAGGTGGACCAGGTTGTGGAAGATAGCCCGACTGTTTTGGAATTGGCAGATAGGTTGTTGCTGCTGCTGTCGTGGCATTGCACAACCCGGTTGATGTTGTGGTATATACCTCGGCATAACTGGATGTTGTGTCATTGCCCCACCTGGTCAAGTAGATGCGGGTGGCATACCTGGAGGACCATCCCATCAAAAATCTAGTGACCGAAAATGGCGACCAACAACAATAGCTTGGATAAGCTATATATTTTGCGCTGGTAACCTCTTGAATCAATTTGGTATTTTAATCGCCTCTTTCGACAGGCATACTTGCCGCGGTTGTATTCTTAGCCCCTAATCCACTGGGGGTGTACTTCGCGTATCTCGGCCGGCGGTGGAGAGTCAGAACGAAATCCTCCAAATAAACAAGTAGGCGGAAGAACAGTATTTATTTGGGTAATACGCGTCCAAAAATATCGAGAGAGGTATCAAACGACGCGTCTTGATATCAGTATTAATAATCCGAAGGCGGAAAACAAAAATTTTAACTCGTTCAAAAGATATTAACGAAAAAACACCTTTCTGCATTGGCGGCCTTTGGCCGCGCTTATAAAAAATTACCCTGGGTGGGTCCAACACCGGTGTGGAGACCAAAACTATATCCGCGCAAAACACTTATGCTCACAAATTTTTTTGTAGGTACGCCAACATTACAACAACCACATTAAAATCGCCAACTTCAACTGCAAATATCTCCGGACAGAGATACAATTTTTCTTTTCCGCCTTCCGATTATTATTGTCGAGGTCAATACGCGTCTTTTCACAACTCTCTCGATATTTTTTGACGCGTATTAGCAGTCGACCCCTCAAATAGACTTTTACCGTTGACGTTGATGGTCCTTTTTATAAGCTCGACCATGCCGGGAACAATTTAATATGACCAAATTCAACCTTCTATGCCATACTGCCCCCGCTCCTAGTTCCTTGAAACTTGGAGTCACCAGAGCCTCGGCTGCCAAATAAACATTTACATCATAAATAGTTTCGATAAAATTGGCAAAGTTTATTTTACCATGGATACCTAACGAAAGTTGTTTTTTTAGTAAGTTGGAGTAAGTTCTTCTTAATAAACACAAAATGAAGGAGCTACTTGTATTTTAAATTAATATGTCACTTTAGCCAATATAAGCTATTGAAAAATGTATGGGGTTACAACAACAACAACAACATTGAAAAATGTAAATGTTACGTTTTGGTGCGACAAGTTTGTTAATGTGTTGTTTTGATATGAATCTCCATACAATGAGGAAGATTGTTGCAAATACTAGTCAGAAATAATCTTATATGATGGTTTTAAGTCAATGTAATGAAGACTTGGTTGCGTTCTTAAATTCGCTATTCGAAATTTCGATAGAAGTCAACAAGTGGAAAGGAGCTGCATTAAAAGATATATTTTTTGCTTTTTGGTGTGGAACTCCACGATTGCGCAGGAGCAAGCTTACGCTACACAACCCATTGAATCATTTAGGTATTTTAGTCGCCTCAGACGGTGTGCGGATACTACCCAGCTCTGCTCACACTTAACTCTAATATTTATTTTATTTATTTATATTTAAAGTCGACGACAAACTATGGTCGACTGCATAATATAAAAGATATATAAATATACAACTCAAAAGATAAAATTTAAGATATATCGAGATTTCAACAATGTTATATTAAAAACAAAGAAATATTAATAAACATTACTATTTAATTTCAGAATATAATAAAAATAAGAAATATGAGCAGAAATAAGATCTTATGCCGAAATCTTATACTGGCAGAATGCATCAGATTCCGCTCAGCATGATTTCGGAATGCAGTGGATTCCAATCTTCCTGTTGGAATGCAACAAGATTCCAATCAGCATGCCATGGGAATCCGGCAGTGCAAAGAGTAGTGTAACGGGGATACGCCATCACAAGGCATAAAAAAGTAACATGACCTGTGCTGTTGGAATGCACCGGATTCCAATCAGCTCGATGCCTGACCCATAAGATTATACTGCCGGAATGCATACGATTCTGGTCAGTGACTCATGAAAAAGCACGTAAAATGTTATGTTGTTGGAATGCACCAGATTCCAATCAACACAGTACTGTCTTGTTCCTTCTTAATGATACATGTTGATAAATGTTCCTCCATCCTTAAGCGAGATAGTTCCTGTTTTTTATGGAAGGAATAAAATGCCAGCAAATTAAATTAGCTTGTATCTCTTAAATTAGATAGGCAAGTATTGCATTACGTATAGTGGCAAAAGTACATTCAAGACTGATACAGCTATACAAGTCATTGTAGTGCGCGCACTAGATAAGAAGAGGATTATTTTTAGCAAAGTTTCGTCGACAAAGGGGTAAATAGAAAGGAACGTAGTGTCTGGATACTCTAGGGGGAACCGCAAAAAACAAGCGGCTGAGGAAGTCCGCAGAATCAATTTCTCCAATAATGAGCTTATGAATGAACAATACCCCCATTAATATTCTCCGATTTTTCAGAGTGGGTAAGTTAATAAGAAGAAGTCTACTTCTGTATGGAGGAAGGTGGAGACTTGAGTCCCAATTAAGGCCGCGCAATGCAAATATCAAAAATTTCTTTTGAACTGACTCAAGACGCTTTATATGCTTTTGAGAAACAGGGGACCAAACGCATGAGCAATACTCGAGGTTTAGCGATGTGTAAAGAACCTTAGTGAGGTACGGATCATCGAACTCTTTACCCCATCTTTTAACATATCCAAGTAAACCCAACGCGTTTTGCTGGCTATAGATGAAATATGCATGTTAAAATTCAATTTCGGATCAAAAAGGACACCTAGATCATTTGCAATAGATATACGCTCCAAAGGCGTACCATCTATTACATAAGATTTCAATGCTGGCTTCACTCGGTGAAATGTCATATGCTTACATTTAGAGCAATTTAAAGCTAGTAAATTTGTTGTGCGCCAACATTGGAACGAGTCCAAGTCGGCCTGAAGAAGATCCAAGGAACTCAAATCGGTAGGACAGTAAGTGTAGCAAAGTTTTACAGCATCCGCATACATTATAGTATGGGAATATAGTATTGTCTGTGGCAAGTCAATAATGAAAAGGGCAAAGAGCAAAGGGCCTAGATGACTTCCCTGGGGTACGCCAGAGGAAACTCCGAACGATTCCGAGAGATTCCACTTGAACAGGACTTTTTGGGTCCGGTTAGAAAGATAGCTTTTCAGCCACATTAATAGGTGAAACGGAAAGCCCAGTAAATCAAGCTTATGAATAAGCAACTCATGGTTGACGGTATTAAATGCTTTGCTGAAGTCCGTGTAGATGACATCCGTTTGCTTGTTCGCTAAAAATCCTTCCATAACTATAGAGGTGAATACAAGCAAATTTGTAGTGGTTGACCTTTGACGAATAAAACCGTGTTGGCATGGAGATAAAAGACTAGAACACTGATATTGGAGTTGACAGGTAACAATCTGTTCAAAGACTTTAGGAATGACTGAAAGTTTAGCAATACCCGTGTAGTTTTCAACTTTTAACCTACTACCTTTTTTATGCAGAGGTATAATAAAAGACTGTTTCCAAAGTTCCGGGAATGACGCATATCCCATAGATAGCTCAAATAATTTTAAAATAGGCTCATACATGTTTTCGGCGCAGTACCTAAGCACACAACTAGGAACACCGTCCGGTCCCGGAGAAAAGGTGGGCTTCAAAGATTGAAGACTCTGAAGAATATTACCATCAATAGCAGGATTCCTAATGTAATTCGAGCTATCTAAGCGATAGGGATATTGACCGGAATGAAAACCACTGGATGAATACGTGGACTTAAAGAACTCAGAAAATAGTTCAGCGACGTCGTCATCAGTGCAAGCTTTTTTACCTCCAAAGGTTAATGAGGAAGGATACCCAGAAGTTTTCCGCTTTGAATTTACGAAACTGTAAAACTTTTTTGGATTTCTAAACAATTAGGCTTTACAACAACTCAAGTAATTTTTATAACAAAGCTGATTAAGACGGTGAAATTTAGAACGAGCTATTAGATATTTAGAGAGGTCTGCAGATGCTCCAGATTTCTTGAATCTCTTATAAAGCCTAGATTTAATGTTATTAAATCTGATAAGTTGCCTTGAAAACCAAGGGGGCTTATTCGAACATAGGGTATAGCGAGTAAATGCAGGTATCAAAGAAGCCATCAAGCGTACTGTAAAATATAGAGATAGCCGAATCGACATCAGTGCAAGCATAGAGATCCGACCAATCATGGGAAGCCAACAGATCATTGAGCAAAATGAAATTCGCTTTGTAGAAGCATCTAGATAGGGAACGAGACTGTACTTGAATCCTACGGAGTAGGCTGATATCAAGTGATATCTCTAGCGTAGGATGAAGAGGGTCTTCTGGAAGGGATAAAGGTGGTATTTGCGTAAGGGCAGTGCCCACCGAGCCATCCACAAATACTAAATGCATCATTTTATTTCCACTATTTGGAACATTGTTAATCTGTAAAAGAGATGAGTCTAACAAGCAATTGAGAAACTCATGTTGAGCAGTGGGAGTTAAAAAGTTTGAATCACTTATATCAACCCACCTAACTGTTGGCAAGTTAAAGTCACCAACAACAACAAGTCTATCGTTATCTCCCAACTGCGAATGCAAATCGGAGATGGCCGAGCTATGACTAGCGTAAACATCCATATCCGAACGAGGTGGTATATACGAACAGCAAACAATTACGCTATAGCTACCGAATGAAAGCCTAACTGCTATGAATTCGATATGAGAGATATTGTCCAGCGAAAGGACACCTCCCGCTCTAGAGGTGCGAACACGCCGATAAACAGCATATTTATTTGAAAAAACCTCAGAATTGTAATTATCAGGCTTTAGCCAGGTCTCCGTAAAAGCTACAACTTGTGCAAAAAAGTTGAAAGAATTAAGGAAAAATGGAACAAGTTTTGATCGTAAACCACGAACATTTTGGTAATTAATGAGAAGACGGGACAGATCAGCAATTACCTTTGTGTTGTTATTACTGTATTCGTCATACCGTTTTTTGGCTGTAATAAAACAGGTTCGGCCCTCGCCTTTCTTGTGAACAAGTGAACCACAGTATGCTTAGGCCAAAAAGAGGAATCAAGTACCTTATCGAAATATTCATCTGAAAGGGATATTTTAAATGAGGAGATGTCTCTCTCATATTTAAAGTTAAATTTATACACATTGATGTTACTAGTGGGTGCAACACCAAGTTTAGAGCGAACGTAATGAGCAATGACATTTTCGGTAAGCGAGGCGTATAATCGGGACACAAATACAGCCCTACGAGGTGGCACGGCAGTTACCTGCAAAGGAGTAGCGGATAGCGCACCAGAGAGCTGGGAAGGTGCGGCCGTTATGCGGCCCTTGCGATATGCAATTGCGCTGTGTATCAACAAAAATACCTTCCATTAACATCATGATCGTAGAGTAACTTTAGAACGGTTCGCGTATTTAAAACAGTAACCAACGTTATTAATTTGTAGGTTTCTGCAAATATTTTTAGAAAATCTAAAATTATTGCAATACGTTAAAAGTCTGAATAGAAAAATTTATGAATTTCAAGCAGTTGGTGAGGACTTTCATCCACACTATATTCCTTTAATCATTTATGTATATTGCCCAATTCAGCTAATGTTTGTATGGTATTAGAAAATTCATTAGCAAATTTTAAAATTAACAAATTTTTACGTAATCCTTTGTCTACAGTATTATGCGCGCTTTTCAAGTTCGTAGCAACTAAGGATGTAAAATGCTGTCTATTTCGTAGAGCTTGATGTACAATAAATTCTTTACTGGGCATTCCATTTTTACACATCTGCCATTGTCCCTGTGCCTGTTCCAGCACTTCTACTAACAAATTGGATTCATTACGTTCTAGTAAAGCTAAACATGTATCATCCGATTGCATTATATCCGTCGTTAGCTCTTTTATTAATTTTACAAGCAAGGATGGCGCTTCAAGTATATTCAATGGAAAGTTCACAATAAAATTAATGAACTTTGTTCTAGATTCGCTGTTGGTAATAATAGCAAATGTGGTACTTCAGCAATTACGCGAGCGGTAGAAATCTTAGACTTTTCTCGACTTAAAGTCAATATCTGGGTAATTGTTTACTTTAGCTCACAACTGCTAAAACCCGACCAAAAATGATCCCAGAACCACGAATCCGAGAGCGGAAATTCAAAATTTTATTTCTGTCAAAAGTTATTTCCAAAAAACCGAAAAATGGCCCCGGAGCACTCCGAAACAGGGGGTGGGATCCATAGTATTTTTGCGCAGAACACCTTTCTGCATTGGTGGCCTTCGACCGCGCTTATAAAAAATTACCATGGGTGGTTCCTATACCGGTTTGGAGACCAAAACTATATTCGCGCAAAACACTTTTACCCACATTTTTTCTTGTGGGTAATACAAAATCATCAAAACAACAACAACCACATGAAAACTTTTAATTTTGTTTGCAAATATCTCCGAAACGAAATAAAATTTTTAATTTCCGCCTTCGGAATCGTGATCCTGGGTGCAAAGCTCGTTTTTTGACTCCTCTCCTGATATTTTTGGACGAGTTTTAGCAGTTGTGAGCTAAAGTAAACAATTACCATATATACATATGTACAAACATTCGTGCGTACGTACTAGTAACAATAATCCCTTCATATATTATGTATATTTCATACTATTGTACTCACTTGTAATTAAATTAGTCATCGATGGTATACTTCCAAATTCCTGTTGCCTGCTTCACTAGAGTAATTCGAAGTCTACGTCGCTGCCAATGCCAATTGCGAATTCCTTCTTCTTTCTTAATCTTACTTTAATTAAATGTAGACAATTTTCAGTCGGCACTAAGAGCCTTCCGCGATTTACAACCAGATTCACTGAATTTTGTGTGTGTTAGTGCAGTCGGGTGGCTTCGTGACACACGTATTTGTTGTCGGCTACACGTTGATGAAAAACAAAAATTTTCGATTTTTTCATTTGACGCTAGCTTATTTGATAGTCGCGGGGTGTGATTGACAAAACGCAGTGTTGTATTTAGTTTGTGTCTACATTCAAAATGAACAAGTGCGCGGAAGAACAGTAATTCATATTAAAATTTATTGAAAATTATCAATGTTTAGCAGCTTTATGGAATGTAAAGCTTTTATTATTATTTAATAAAATTTTTATTAATTTTTTTATTATTTAATAAAACTGCTGTAGTTGCAAGTAAAAAAAAGTCATCATCCGATGACGGCATATTCACGTCCGAACGCTACGGTTTCTTAATGCAAATGTTGATTGATGGCTTTTTATTTGATAGTCGCGGGGCAAGCGTCAAATACCCGACACGCACACATACAAAAACTCAGTCAATCTGGTTGTAAATCGCGGAAGGCTTTAATACACTGATATTTTCTATTATTTTTTGCACAAAAATATCAGAATTATAATTTTTTCAATATTTCCGTTGATTATTTGCTGGTGGACGCCATAAATGGTGTTTCCCTTCAAAAAACGCGAGTATTCCATAAATAATGTAAGGAATACTCCATTGGTAGTATAGGAGTGTTCCAAAACTAATCTGTATTCCTACAAAAAATGTGCTCCAATTAACATTGCGATGTCCTAGGGGAGGAGTAGGTGATCCCACTCTCGCTTTGTTTGTGAGTATTCCATAGAGTACATACGTGAGAGTACTTTCCAAAGTACTTTCACTGCTGTACTCCATGGAGCACCCACAGAGGATCATATGCCAAAGTACTAAAGAGGAATTGTGTCGGAAAGAATTATCGGAGTGAATTTAATTTAAAATGAAAGTAAATGAAGAGGGGCAATACAACTTTTATATTTTTTACTACGAATAATCTTATGTGATTTAGCATTTGCGTGAATAAAGAAACTAATATTTCTCTATACTATAGTATGTATACATAAAACCAGTGCGCATTTTATCAGATTTGCCATAGTAAAATTTTATTATCAGTTATTTGTATGCAATATTTTACTTTTGGCAACTCTGTTCGATCGTCATCGTGTCGTGATGACGGTCGTTAAAAAACGAGCAATGATCGGCTGATGGTGGTCCGCAAACACACTGCAAAGGAGTATTGTTAGAGTACTCCAACATGAAGAAAATGGAACACGTAATCCAACAATTTTTGCAGGGTTGTTGCGTCGCTATTTGCAGCTCACTAAATTGCTTAATAGTATTTAATATTTATAATTTTTTATTTTTCTCGTATCAATTCAACTTTCGATGTGCAACAACAAACCAGTCACGCAATTGAATTTGTATTATTTTTCTATCGTTTTCTTTTTTATTTAATTAAAAAACTACTATAATTTTCCACCGCTAGTACGGAAAGCTGACAACAAATGGCGGATTAGCAGAAACTCTTTTTTTACGTATTTGAGGGTACATACCAGTAAGAAAAGGCAAGCATATATGAATCGAAAATTTCTATTAGGCCATCTCCATTCTTTTATACTAAAAATTGTGGAACAATGTAGGATATTTCGTTGTTGGTCGCCATTTTCGGTCACTACATTTTTGCTGGGTTGAAGGGTAGACAAAAATGCCGCGTGGTGTCGTGTGGTTCCACTATCGCTAGATGTGCATTACCTCGCGGCACTTCTGCGACATGTCAAACCATTTTCAAATATTTATCTACAAACATGTCGCTTATGCCCAACATGGCCTGTAGCCCGTTTCTATAACCTTGCGTTATAACAACGAACGATTTGCTATCGCAAGGCTCGTATCGCTTTCGATATGAAAAGTGTTTCTGTAACGCACTCAATTCACCTTGCGATATAATAGTGGAGAGTTTTTATCATATCGATGGAACAATCGAAATGGAACTGTGTATGGATCTGTCATCAATAACTAAAAATGTAATAACAAACACAAATTCTTTTTTCGTTGTTGTACTCCATGAATTAATTGCAAGAGAAAAAGTTCAATATTCATTATATAAATCGTTAACTTTTGTTTAAGTTGATATTTTAAGGAATTGACAATCATCCCTTGACTATAATAATGAAGGAAAAATATTGTGCCACGGGGATTTACTTTGGAAGATTCAATTCCCAAAACCAAAAAAAAAGCAAATCAGTCCACCGAGAAGCTATAAGTAAGTAAGTGTGTACATATATGCATAGAAAGAATTAATTCGGGCCAAGTTACTTTACAAATTGCCTTGTGCTCTTTAAGTTTTACTAATATGTATGTACTTTTTTCGTAGGAAAAATGTTTGCGGCTGCACTATTTGCTCTGGCAACTGACCAACGAAACATGTTGCGCATACACAGACGACATTAACGAGATGCAACGGACCCCTTTCAGTTACCTGAAGTACGCTTCGAAGAGCTCTTTCGCTTCAAAAAAGAAGCAGCTATCGTGTTGCTCGACGAAATCAGCCCGTACATGAAGAGCGGGCAAAGAACGACGTTTGTGCCAAAGGCACTTAGGATGCTGTCAGCACTACATTATTTTGCAACTGGCTCGTTTCTTCGAGATGTTGGGCAAGATTTTGTTTGCTCCTTGAGCAAGACAATGGCCAGTAGATCGATTAAGGAGGTTGCGCACGTTATAGAAACAGAATTGATGTGCAGCTACATCAAATTTCCTACTACGGTCGATGAGGAAGATGCCGTAAAACAAATGTAAGTACTTTAAGAACAAGCGGGCAAGCTTTTCAGTGCTGGTTTAAACTCCAGTCAAAGTTGATCATAGTTTAACCTTGCCACTTTGGCTACACTTATTATTAAAGCTGACCCACTCAGCATTTAGGTGATAAAACTTTGAATCAAAATTCAAAAATGAAATCAAATCAAACATTTTTAATAATTTTTCATTCAGCTTTCTGAATCTTTTCTGACAATCTTTGTTGACTGAATAATGAATTTTATACTTGTTAAAATTTTACTTTTGATTGAAGATCTTATTTTTTCGCATGCACACATTTTTCCATCATGAAGTTCAGAAAAATATATTAAAATTGTATCTTCAAGAGAAGAAATAATGTATATACTGCTCCTAACAAAAGATTTCCCCAACCATTTCTCCACCTTCGGCTTCCCAGAAAATATAAATCCAACCATTACACAATACAAAAGGTTGTGAACTATTTGAACCCCAGGTAAGTGAAACCCTCTTGACATTTGTACCTGGATATGGCTTCAACATCCCGTACCATATCGTATTTTAAGATGTTGACGATCATATCTGATGCTGGATGTTGTAGTCGCAGATGTATATTGGTCTAGTCTGTTTGCGAATTACCTTTGGTTCAAATAGCTCACTTCGGCATGCTTTCCTCCCCTAATGAAATAAGATTAGCATGTAGTATCTTATTTTGTATGAGATATGAAAAATAAATGCATGATAATCGCATTCAAAAATGATTCAAAAATCTCAACCAAAATGCCTGAAATATGTTCACGAATATGATCAGAAAATGATTATGAAAAACATTCAAATATTACTCTAAACAATTAAAGCCCAATTTTACAATGATATCAGATATGCACAAAAAGCGTTTCGAAATACATATGAATCATAAATGATTATTCAAGAATAATCACATTTATGGTACATTTTTCTCCCGACGATATGTTAATTTTCGAACAGAAAATGCTTTTAAATTTGGATGTTTTTGATCATTTTGGGGCATGATATTTGAATATTTTTTGATCAAAATTTTCAAAAAATGGAAGCTGGGGAGTGTATATATGAAATATACTTATATCAGTTAATTTCTTTTTCAGATTTTACTCTGCTACCGGCTTTCCCGGATACATTGGCGCTATTGACTGCACACATGTAAAAATTAAGAAGCCGGCAGCCGACATTGAAAACTGTTATATAAATAGAAAAGGATTATTTTCAAAAAACGTACAGTTAATATGCGATTACAACCTACGTATACTCACCGGCAACACACGTTTTGGTGGAAGTACCCACTATGCTTTTATATGGGAAAATAGTTTTTGTAAAGATTTCTTGGAAAGGAAATACAGCCTAGGTGCAAATACGAGTTGGCTTATTGGTGATTCCAGATATCCGCTGCAGCCATGGCTTATAACACCGTTTCGCGCTCCGACAACAACTGGCCAAACCAATTTTAATTTTGCGCATATAAGAGCTCGAAACTGCGTAGAGAGACCAAACGGCGTTCTAAAAAAAGTGTTTGCGTGTTTGTCCCATGAGCGCGGAGTGTTGGTGAAGCCTGAGTTTGCAGGCGAAATCATAAACGCGTGTCTAACTTTGCACAATTTTCGACTGCAACACACAGCAAATGCGAATGGAAATCCTTCAGAAGTAGATTTTCTTGAGGAAGACTGCCCAAACGACAGCTTACTACAACAAGGTCGGACGGTTCGGGAGAGGATAAATAGACATTATTTCAATTAATCTTTTACACTATTATATCTATATATATAAAAGAAAGTGGTGTTAGTTACACTATTTATAACTCAAGAACGGATGAACCGATTTGGCTGAAAATTGGTGGAGAGGTAGCTTAGAACCAGGAGACGGACTTTTTATCCTGTGTGGCTAGGGTCTTGAGATCAAAACATGGACTTGGTATCAGCGAAACTGACGTCACAACAGTAATTACGTCACGTGATCTGCTGCCCAAATTTAAACAGTTATTGGATAAGTGGCCTAAGTTTCCTTCCATTAGCACATGTTTTCATGCTACTCGCCAAGAGTGTTTGCTTAATAACTGGAGTGCCTATTGGCTATTCCACGCCATTGACTTTAATTGATACCAGCAGTAAGATAATGCGAAGGTGTTGCGGTTGTATTAAAACCTACTTGCATGACTTCCGTACCGGTTAGTATAGATTTTTACAGTATATATTTTTTGCTTGATTACAATGATTTGGCTTTCTACTATTTTTTTTTACTTTTAGCTAATTCTGGATCAAACGCCGTTAATTGATAAGTAAATTATAACAAACGCCGTTAATTGATAAGTAAATTATAAACGGCATTTAAAACAAATATACATTTTATTTATATTTCAATTCACTCTATAAATATTGGTTTTCCAGAATGTTGTTAAACTTATAGGTGGACGTGTGTACTTCATTATGTGCGGTGGATGGCAAAATGTGGTTTAGGACTGGTGATATTGGTGAAATGCATCCAGATGATGTACTTAAAATCATTGGTGAGTGTGCGTATTCAATATTTTACATTCTGTTAATTATTCCGCTAAAAATTGTGTCATAGATTTATATGAATTAAATAATGGGATCGACTAAGTCCATAATTATCTCCAGATAGCCAACATTAATGCAGGGGGATTTGCAGTTGTTGTTGTAGCAGTGATTTCCAGTATTATTTGGCAGTTCTGCCATATATATGATTTCTTCCTTGCATATCGCGTCTGCCACATCAAAGCCTATCAAAGTTCAAGCCTCTCCTACGCTTGATGTACACTATACAAAATATGTACATACATACCAAATAAAGAATGTGGGTATCTACATTGAAGATAATACTCAGGTATTGAATACGACGTGTTTGCATCTGTACTTCTCAATCAAGTCAGAATATAGAGCTGTTGATATGATATTTTTATTTAATATTTGATAAAAAGGTCAAACTTTGATTCCTTATACGTGCAACTGTAGATACTGCTAACACTTAACGAAAATTTGTTAAAAAACCTAATCAGAAGCCGTATTAACAACTTTATATGTGGTTTTTTTTTTTCTTTAAAGAAAGTACGGTTGGAAAAGTGTATTGAATGCTTCGTGTACTATGGTTAACACAGTATTTCACGCCTTTGCATATAAGACTACTTCTGGCTAAAGCGTACTTAAAACCTACGCTACTCTAGGGTTGTGAGATTCACTCAAATTGTGACTTGTCGACTTTTATCTACCTCGGTATCTTTCTCCATATCCAAATAACATTAATTTACTTTCATTGCCTTCCAGACCGTAAAAAGGATTTGGTTAAACTGCAGGCGGGCGAATACGTTTCTCTGGGGAAATGTAGTCCGAATTGAAAACGTGTCCTCTTGTGGAGAATATCTGCTTTTACGGCGGTCTAAACAATTTACAGTGGCGTTGCTAATTCCAAATCAGAAACATCTGGAAGAACTAGCGGAACAAAATGGTTTGCAGGGTAAATCATTTGAGTAATTATGCGCGTCAACAGCTATGGAGAAGGCAGGTATTAAGGAAATTGTAAGTGCAAAAAATAAAATAAAAAACAACTTCCAAAAGAATTATGTTTATCGAATTTCCGTGTTAAAGACCGGGTTGTTATTTATGGGAGAAAAATATTAACAGATTAGCGGTTTCATAAATTTAGATTTGTCAATCCTTTTTACGGATGTATTTAAATACGACGCATACAAATTTAAGAGGTCACCTGAATTGCCTAAATAACTTAGCACATCTGACATACATACGTGGACTGTTGGATTGTACTTTGTATTTTAATTTTATATGATAACCAACAACAAAGCATAAACGAGGGTTTTTAAAATCATAAAATATGCGAAGAAAAGGCGAACTTATAAATTGCCTACTTTATTTTTAATAAAAATAACAAACCCGGTCTGGAACACAATTGATTTGCAAATAGCTAACACATCAGTAAAGATACGATTTTTATATCATGCTCTTTAACATTTACCATCCACGCAAATTACAAAAGTTTGAAGTACCCGCAGCTATTACGCTCTGCAAAGAAGTTTTGTCACCGGATATGGGTCTCGTTACGGCCGCTTTCAAATTGAGACGCAAGGAAATTCAAGATAAATATCAGCATGACATCAATCGCATGTACGCTTCAATAAAATCAATGTATTAATTTGATGTTGCGGGAGAAGTAAATTAAAAGCGTACATTTTTCCGCTGAGCATGCAGAGTTTTTCGAAAAGGAAATTAATTTCAATATTTTCCAAATTGTAGAAAAGAGGATACTGGCCATTGATTGGCTACGAATAATTGTACAATTAGACTAGCAAGAACGCAATTAGTGACCAAGGTGAAAAAGGAAAACAAGTTGCATTAAATTATAAACAATAGACAAAAAATGAGATATAGCTGATATTTTTTTTGTAAATTATAATTATTAAATATAATGGAAGTTGTAATGTGTTCTTAGGTGCGTTATTACGTTTATATTTGTATTGTGTAATGAGTTAGAGAAAAAAGAAAACGTTATCTATTTGAATGCTGATTTATTTAATTATAATTAATATGTATGTACTACCATATGAACTACTTGGCGACTATTCAATATTCAATATTTCTTTATTTAATTAATTTCATAAATAAAAATAAACAAATATAAATTCATTTCATAAGTAGTTTTGTATGACATAGTTACTTTCTATGTATGTACAGCTACTTAAAAAACTATCAAAATTAAAACACAAATATATGTAAATTCTATATATTTTACGTTGTTTGGTCAATTTCTAAATTTTTTTACATAATTTTATGTCAAAAAGCATCGTAATTGATTTGAAACTCTTTATTCAAAATTGGAGAAACTTTTTAAAAGTCATCACAAGTTTTAAAATTGTTTTCTTAGAATTCGTAGAAACTTTCTGAATATGCATTTTTGTACCCCCATCCATCAATTCTAGCTAAACAAGATTCAAGCTTTAATCTTCCTAAAATATCCGCTTATTTTTGACAATTTTCTTTGTGAAAGGTGTTTAGTATTTTTTTCTATATAAACTTATTTCTCTTGTTTGGGAGAATATTCTTAATACCCTTCAGAAAAAAAATTGTCAATAAGCGAATATTTTAGGAAGATTAAAGTTGAATCTTGTTTAGCTAGAATTGATGGAGGGTGGTACAAAGATGCATATTCAGAAAGTTTTTAAGAATTCTAAGAAAACAATTTTAAAACTTGTGATGACTTTTAAAAAGTTTCTCGAATTTTGAATAAAGAGTTTCAAATCAATTACGATGCTTTTTGACATAAAATTATGTAAACAAAATTTAGAAATTGACCAAACAACGTAAAATATATAGAATTTACATATATTTGTGTTTTAATTTTGATATTGTTTTTTAAGTAGCTGTACATACATAGAAAGTAACTATGTCATACAAAACTTCTTATGAAATTAATTTATATTTGTTTATTTTTATTTATGAAATTAATTAAATAAAGAAATATTGAATAGTCGCCAAGTAGTTCATATGGTAGTACATACATATTAATTATAATTAAATAAATCAGCATTCAAATAGATAACGTTTTCTTTTTTCTCTAACTCATTACACAATACAAATATAAACGTAATAACGCACCTAAGAACACATTACAACTTCCATTATATTTAATTATTATAATTTACAAAAAAAATATCAGCTATATCTCATTTTTTGTCTATTGTTTATAATTTAATGCAACTTGTTTTCCTTTTTCACCTTGGTCACTAATTGCGTTCTTGCTAGTCTAATTGTACAATTGTGTGTCGGTCGCTTGAGATATGTTAGTATAATAGTAATAGTAGTAACTCAGTCATTAAGTGATTGTGGTTTTAACGCCATGTCTATTGATTTGAGCGTTTCATGCATGTCTTTCAGCGTATTTAAAATTTCGTTAGTTAATTTTTGTTGCCCATTATTGAACTGTCTTTGTCTTTCATCCTGGTCTTTTTTATTTCGGCGTAAGCACTTCCAAAAGTATTATGACCACGTGGGGTTGATTGAGAAGTGGCTGCGTCGAGTACGGTACCGTTTGGGTTTGGAGTCGCCCTTGAAGTCACTTTTGGAGTTTCTTTGGTAAGATCCAAAAATTCTATACCTTCTTCTTTTATTTCATTTTTCTGTAAATAAAAACATAAAATCATATATGTAATACACCTATATTGCTAATAGAAAATGCGCGCAATGTGTTTTGAATTCGAAATCAAAACAAGACAGCCTATAAAATTTTTGTGATTTTAACGGCATAAGTGTGACAAGAAAAAATTAAAATTTAGGTATATTCGATTATTGAATACAAAAAAAAAAAAACGTTTAAACAGCAATATATCGGCACTCTGATGTTTGGGATGTACCTAGCCTTTTGTAGCAATGTAGGAGTATTACATATATGCATAAAATGTTAGTATATATAAACAAACAGCAATAAAAAATTGTATTCACGACACAATCCAAAAAAAAAAAAAACCAATCTCCTTGCCGAACTTATTTTGAACATTTGGGTTGAGAAGTTTATCCCGAGAATATTTATGTACATTTACCTCAGTAAATCCCGCTTCCTTTGTTCTGCCATCTCCTGTATCTATTGAATCCGATGGTAGAAACTCCAAAACTTCCACATCAACTCCCTCGAGTGGAATAGGTCCCTCGCTTGCCGGAAGATTGCCGGTTCTATTTCGGAATTTTTTATTTTTTGCCTCCTGCTTTTTCACGGCACACTTCCAATCGGACCAACTCTATAAATAATACAATACAGATATATATTACGTTTAGTTCCATAGTATATACGCACTTTTTTCCACTGTTCGGCTGTCTTGAAAGCTCCCCCCACCGCATTTAGCTCAAGAGCAACGGCTTCCCATACACTGCGGCTCAGGTTAGCACTATTGAGACCGCTAAAAGTCCCCATTGCCACTTTTTTATTTGCCTTCATCAATTCCACCAGTTTCACCTTCTGGTTTTTTTGCGATTTTTCCACTTCTCGTTTTTTTCTATAAAATAAAAAATTAATTAGAAAACAAAAAATCCAATTCAGTTTCAAACTAACGAACTTCACTCATTTTCTTTTTATAGTTTGATACTATCATGACCTTCGAAGCTAGTGATATGAATATCGCAAGAAATATCGAAAATACATACTCACAACTCGTACAGAAACACCACCTTGCGATAACCATGAATTAGGGTTGCATTTTGCGATATATTTCATATCGCAAGGATACAGAAACGGGCTACTGGACTCATTGAAATGGTATAAAATACCTTATTATTTAATTGAAACGTTATTTTACAAATTTATTGAAACACGTGTTTACACAAAGAAAAAATTATTTTTGTGGGACGTGTCGCTGTCGCTTAGTGTACATTGACAAGTAAACAAATAAGTACTGGAACTAGCCAGAAGTATAAAATACTGAAATAAATTTCAACGCGTAACATGTTGTTACATGTGTTAAAAACTAAACTTCATAATTACCATAGAAGCCTTCATGGACATTCTATCCCGTAAAGATGAATGGCTGCAACAATGCACAAGAGCCAAGTCTATTCCAACCATTTTGAAATTGGCAACAATTCTCAGATTTTGCGCTAGGGATTGTCTCAACTGAGCATCGGGTACGAGAATGCACTCGGAATTTTTTCCAACTGATCCTTTCTGCAAGTTCCTATTGTTATAAACGGATTTTGTCCAATTTTTGAAATCAATATATATTGACTCATTTATTTTTATTTAACTTTGTTATTATGTTACTTTGAACTTTATAATTTTAATATGATTTATTATTATTATTATTATTCTTTATTCGGTCTATGATAACAATATCTTACAGACTAGAAATGTACAAGAAATTACTTACTGACTAAATTGGCTGGAATTGAGTACTAGGAATAAAATGAAGTAATCTTATCGACAAACTGGGATCTCGGCATTGCGAAATCGAGATCAAGCGGTTTGTAAATATTGTTAATTTCACTGACAGCCCTAGTAATGGGCGCGAGATAGTGGTAATTAGATTTAACTGTAGTAAGATGGAAAGGGTAGTGGGAACGTAGGATACGATTTGGGATATTGAAGCAAAGTTGATCGAGCAGATTCACGCAATCAATTAAGCCATTAACAATGTCGAAAAGGAACATTATCGAATGGATTGTGCGCCTATTAGAGAGAGATTTCAAGTTTATGAGCAAACACCGTGCAGTATTCTAACGACAGCCTTTTAACAACCTACGCCCCTGTGCACCTACACGCACGCGCACCACTGTCTCTGCAAATAACAATGCCAATTGTCTGCAGAGCAACTGCGTATTATGTGTGTACGTGTGTGAATAAAGAACCAATAGTTGTAGCTAACATGTTGGAAGCCTTCCAGGAACTTTAAGCGACTTTGGGCTAAAGTGGGTTGACAGTAAACCAAAAACGGTAGTGGCAACAGGAAAAAGTTGTCTATAAAAGGGCCACCACCCCGTTCTTCTCTATCACAAAGTTTTGAATATGGTGCCCACAACGCGAGTGCAGTGCAAGTGAAGAAAAAAAAAATAAAATAAAAAAATAGAAACTATTTAAAGTGATAAGGTTTCAAAGTGCGAAACCGTAAGCTACCGGTTGGGTGAAAAGTGCCGCATCCAAAAGAGAAATAGTATTCCCGCCACCACCAGATCCAGCACCACCAGCAATGGTAAGTACCACCACCATTTCCGTATACCCAAAACCCTTACTGTAGCCCCATGTCCATAACCTCCATTAACACCCGCATAATTTCTCTAACCCCGTTTTTTTCATCCTATATTTTCTATTGAAGGAATCCCCAAAGGAAACCAATCCCCACCGTCGGTGCTAGGCACCAAAAATCCACCAACGGTAAGTAAATACATCCACCTTAGTGACTAGCCCAAATGTGATATCGAATTTAGTGCCATTTTCTCAAGTGAACTTCATAGTTTGTTTGCTCTGATTTAAGAGAAAATTGATTTATTTTTGGACAGACAAACATTTAAGTTCGCCGGAGAAAATGGCCTATAAATGCTTTACACGACGTGATACCCAGGTTTATATTTTAATTGTTTGGTTTTCGTTTGCAGAATCCCCATCAGCACAACAAGATTCGCATGTACACAAACTACCAACATCAAACCACACAAACTACCAATCTGCAAAGCTACCACAAACCGCACCGAACACGAAAGCCACCAGTACTACATAAACCACTCCCATCTGTCCAAACCAAAAAAAAAAAAAAGGAGTAAAAAACAGCGCATCCACACCAAAATATTGCATACATCCATATTCACAACCACACGCATTTGAAACCAACACCGATACACGCAAACAAAGGACCAACCAACCTCCGCAGCACCAAATATCATCCTCCATCATACACAAGCAAACACCCAAATACAAATGAGCATCAACACCACAAGATATCATACACCCGGAAGCAACCACGCCTGCTGATCACAAACACTCCAGCGACTACCAACGACCACACCAACAATAACCACGCAACACTCAAAAACACCACGACCACATTTCTACATACTTTCTGATACGAAACATTCAAACACGGAAATAGTAAAAGCAACATCCAAAAATCAATACACGGTAAGCACAAACACAACCAACGCTATTAACAGGGGAAAGACGATTTTCGAACACTCAACTCTAAACGCATACAAAGAGAGGGCATCATATCACATCACATCAAACCACAGCAACATATCACATCACGAATATCACCTCAGAGCACATCACATCATACCACGAACAAGTAACTAATAGCGGTGAGTTATATTTAGCCGGTCGCTGGTGTGGATTGCTACATCAGTAGGGCTGTGGTGAGAAGAGCCCAAAAGGTAGAGAGTATCCTCAGCACCTCGCCGAATTCGCACACACCACCACGAAGAGGACCGAGAATATACCTTAGTTTTCATTTTGGTTCAAAAATAATTTTTTTAGATTATAAGTTTCCTGTTTATTTTTTTTAATTTCCCCGTAATCCCGATGTATGAAATATTTTTCTTAATTGAATTTAACATATTTTTTTCGATTTCCTAATTTTTATGCATACATTTTTTTTATACACACTTACCCAAAAACACACATACACATATTTCACAAACATTTTTTTATCACACCTAAGTATATATATTTCTTTTTGCACAATTACTTTACTTAGTATTTTAGTATTAGCTTAGCTATTTTCTTTTATGATTTGTTTTTTTGCCAGCTTGACTTTTTTCTGATTTTTTCCTTACACCCTAATATTTGGGCACACCAATGCAACTTTTCTTTTTCTGTGTGCATTGCTAACTTTTCATTTTGTTATTATTTTTCTGTATTTCCTTTTTTTGTACTTCATTTCCTAGGTAAAAAAAAATTATATAAATCATTTTTTTGCTTCGGTTTGGATTTTTTTTGTAAAAGGAGGATTTCCTCCACGCAATTTATGAAGCCACATGACACATGTGACATCTTATTTTTCTTCTTATATATTTTTTTTTGCAAATCACCTCACTTGTTTATTCTTTTTACATAAACTAATAACTACCACCAGAGCTTACCTCACATTTAACTCGTGATTATTTTAACTTTTGCTAGTTAAATATCTTCTTTTTTTTCACTTATTCCGATCGCGGAAATGTGTGTACGTATTTTTACTATGTGTACGTATATTTGCGTGAATGGTTATATATAATTAATGGTAATCTCTATATAGCTTTGTTGCAATCTCTCTTATTTTTTTTTGTTTCTTTGTCTTCCATATAATCGTATGCACATATTTTATTGATCACCGTAACTATTGCTTAATGCAAGCAAGAATTAAAGATTGTAGTAAAAGGGTGTTCCTATCTGGGTTATTTTATTTTCTTGTTATCTATTTGATATTTTTTTTTACTTTGAATATTATATGCAGTAATTGCAGTATCCTTTATGTTATTTTGATTGAATTTAGATCAGGATAAGAAATAATAGAATTTAGAATTACCAATACAAATCACTAGATATAAGTAAACATAGAATTTGTGAAAATAAACTTGTATGAAGAGGAAATGAGTTATTTCGAATTTATTGGCTGAAACAGTGTCAGGAAAATTGCAGGCCCTCTAATTTTTCTTTTGTGTTAGTGTGGGTGTTGCCTTTGTGGCACACTAGGAAGGAGTTTGGTGTTGCAACCTACTGACGGACGATGATTTAGACTAGACTATTACAGACGGACGAACGTCAGGAAAAGGGAACTCCACTCGGTTATCGGAGTCAAAGGGGAGTTCAAGGTTGTTCATGCCTCACCTGACACGGACGGTCTTCTCCCGCTTACTCTTTCTTTTCTATCTCTTTATCTTTCACAGGTCCCTATATTCTTTTCATTTAGGCATTACATCTACAATTTTGTTTTTGTGACTGCGGGTCGAGTAAGGTGGCAAGAACCGCGCCTCAACGCCGACGAGCCTCAGCCGGGCTATCACCATGCCTAACCGCCACCCTTCTCGCCCGGACCAAGCAGTTACATTAGAATGGCGCCCAAAGTAATAGCCCGATCATTAATTTCATTCTGTATGTCAATTAACTTTTTTCTATCTTTATTTTTCTCATTTTCCTAATAATTTTTTTTTTTATCAATATATTTTTCCTTCTCTCGGACATGTTAGGGTTACGAAGGTAGCATCACTTTCCAAGTCGGTGAAGTGATTTGTGTCTAAGTGACATTTAGATAGACGGGGGGCAGTGTTAGTCCGACTTCGAAGTTCCCTTTCTTCGATTTCAACGTCTTGGAGAGGTGGTATAGGAAGTTTAGACTAGCACAGTTCAAGACGATTTTTTTTTTTTGTGTGGCAAAACTGCTCAAGCTGCCATGTGAATGTTCCAGCAACACCTACATGTGAGGTTTGCAGCTATTGACCACGGGGGGTAGAATATGGCTTTAAGAAAGTATGATGTTTTGCAACCACGGCTCTGACCGTAGATGTGCCAACCAGGGTTATTAAAGGGGAATTAGCTGACATGACTTCGGACAGGGAACAGACGGCCGTAAGCAACACCAAAACACACTAAGCTCTAACACATACATATTCAATTTATATATTTTTGCATTAATTTAACGATTCAGAAATCAGCGTAAATTTCGAAGAAGAAAACGCGTTTTGAAGCTTTTTATTTGAATCTTAATATACTAGTAATAAATTGCTAAAATTGAGGAAAATTTACTTTTAATTTACTTTTTAG
The DNA here is from genome assembly GCF_040869045.1 of Eurosta solidaginis. Classification (NCBI taxonomy): domain Eukaryota; kingdom Metazoa; phylum Arthropoda; class Insecta; order Diptera; family Tephritidae; genus Eurosta; species Eurosta solidaginis. The sequence continues at coordinate 77,309,728 of NC_090322.1, forward strand.
AGAAAGGGAATTATAAAATTAGATTTTGGTGTTAATACAAAAAAAAAAAACAAATTTGAATTTAATCGTACTTTTTCCGCTTAACTTTTGTTACATTATTTTAATAAGTTAGTCCCTAGGAAACTATAGACCACCGATTTGAAGTTTAAAGGTGGATGTGTAGTTTTGATTTTCTTTTGAATTTTCCCTATATTTTCTTTAATAAAATTCCTTCAACTTAGTCATAATAATCCAGTCTAACAACAATAGATATAAGCATTCGAAATTTTCAGAGGATACTGAATCCTGAACCTCTCAAAGAAATTTCCATACCTTTAAGAAAAATTAATACATATACACAAACTACTCCTATACATTTATATTTAAATTTTTCAACACCCATACATATATACATACACATATTTCTAAATTAAATACTGCATTTTTATTTGTTTTCATACGTTTATTTTTGAATTTTTTTTTTACGAAAAGGTTTTACCAAAAATTTTTTCACCTATTTTTTTTACATACAACATACATATATACTTCTCTTCCTTTTTTTTTTGTTTTGTTTTTTTTTTTTGGAATTTTTGGAGATAATTTCTGAAATCAGTCGTTTCGGTTGTAACATTGTTTCTTTCTTAATTTCATTTCATACTTTTTGTTGGCAGCGGTTCGTGTAAAACCAAAAGGTTGTAATTGAATTTTTAATTTTCGTAGTTTTTTTATTTTTCTTTAACTGCGTTCTTCTGCGCCGCAGCGCGTGGTACATGGAGAGGGAGAAAAACCAAGAAGAAGTACCAAGGCCAGGACTAGATATTCTTAGTCGCAACAGAGAAGGTCCAGTCACGCGTAGCATTACGAGGGCACTCGAAAACCAGGTAGTTGGGTCTATATTCACGCAGATAGACACAGGTATCGAGATTCCAGTAGACTTCCTGCCAACTGATTTCCTCAACCGAAGTTACGATAGGGAAAATAGGGAAACTAGCGGCAACACACAACAGCGCGATGATAGGGCCAGGGACAACTATGGAAGAAAGAGGATCGACTTACATAAGTGGAACCTTAAGTTTGATGGTTCGCCGAAGGGAATGACGGTTGAAAGCTTCGTGTTTAGGGTAGAGAGGATGAGACTGCAGTACCATTTGAGTCACGAGCAGATTCTGGCAGATTTTCACTGTTTGGTGATAGGCTCGGCACTCAAATGGTACTGGCAGGTCTTGGAAGACAATGCGGATCACCCAAGCTTCGACTACTCTCGCCTTAAATCGGAACTTTTGGCCCAATTCAAATCGGCGGACTCGGACTATGAGGTAATCCGCGAGATCATGGAGCGGAAACAACTCCCGCAAGAGAGTTTCGACAAATTCTATGCCGACATCCATGATCTCACTTTCCGCTTAAGTGCTAGGATTCCAGAGCCCGAGTTAGTGAAGATAATACAATACAATCCACCATCCTATAATCCAAATGCACGTGATTCGTCCAATATTCAAAGTAAGAGTGTTGGTAGTGTTCCAAACCAATCCTTTTGTCCGTCTCCATTCCACCTCATGTTGTGCTTTGCTTGTGGAATGCCGGTAGACTATTACGTTAGGAACCCGGCTGAAGCAGCAAAGGACAGTAAATGTAAGTCCTCCTTCCATCTTATCAAATGTTTTGCATGTGGTAGTGACTCGTCCTTCTGTGTTTTCAAACCTGAGGCGGGAAACCGGGGTCTGGCGGTGATGTCCGGGCACTCTGTCCAGAGCAAGGAACACCCGGAAAGGAAAGAAATAAACTAGGTCAAAAGGTAGTTGTTAGGATCATGCAGAGGGAGGAAATAGTAGGAGTACAAAGTGAGCAGAGCAAAGAAAAGCAACCAGCAGAGAAAAGAGAAAGTCTTCATGTTAGAAAGTTAAAGTACGAAGAAGCCCGTAGGCGTATATTTTGTGAGGAGTTGGCGAAGCGTAATAATAGAAAGAAGAGTAATAGGAATTTTGATAACATAAGGAGAATGAGAGAAAAGAAAAGGAATTTTAGAAGAATAAGGAATAGGATAATAGCCACGATCGTTAAAATTAAGGGGGATAACCGATTTTTTGCAAGAACCGAGATAGGGGGTTGGGGAGTATTAGCGTTATTAGACTCAGGCGCTTGTTGTTTAGGAAAAAATTCGGAAAAAATGTTAAAGGATAAGGAACATCTGATCCTACCAGTCAAGGGACAGAATATACGGACGGCTGATGGAGGTGAAACACCCGTCCAGGGTGTTATAACTTTACCAGTTCGGTGGGATGGGATGACCCGGGATCTGGAATTCTTGATTGTCCCTGGTCTACGGCAGGAGGTCTACCTAGGTGTTGATTTTTGGCAGGCTTTTGAACTTAGTGTTGTTAGTAGGATACGAAGTGACACGTCTAGAAGTGCTGTCGTATCAGAACTTGCACCCGCCGAGGGTTATCTGCGTTTTGATGCGGTGCAACATACGCTAAGTCCCGAGGAAAACAAAGCGTTAGAGGGCATCAAGGCGCAGTTTCCGTCATTTGCTGCTCTGGGACTGGGAAAAACCGACATGGAGGAACACATTATTGAAGTCATTGATGAACACCTACCCGTGAAGCAAAGGCATTATCCTATTTCACCCGCAATACAAAAATTAATATATTGATGGTATTTTAAACCGACTACAAAATACCCGCTATATATCTGCCATCGACTTAAAAGACGCATTTTGGCAGATACCATTAGAGAAGAAATCAAGAGAAAAGACGGCTTTCACAGTGCCTGGGAGACCTTTGTACCATTTCACGGTAATGCCGTTTGGACTGTGCAACGCTGCACATCGCATGTGCCGACTAAGGGAAAAGGTGATATCCGCTTCCCTTCGTGAATCAGTGTTTGTGTATCTAGACGATTTACTTGTTTGTTCAGAAGATTTTTCGTATCATTTATATTTGTTATCTGTTGTAGCTAAATGTCTTCGTGATACCAAATTGACGATCAACGTTGAGAAGAGCAAATTTTGTTACAAGGAAGTGCGCTATCTCGAATGCGGGGTCGGGGACGGATGCATCCGTACAGACGATAGTAAAATAGCGGCGATGCGAGACTTTCCGGAGCCACGAACTCCGAAACAGCTTAGAAGGTTCCTGGGGATGACGGGATGGTATAGACGATTTATACAGGACTATGCCACCATTGCGGCACCACTACACGACAGACTGGCGAAAGAAAACTTAAAGAAGTTTGCAATGACAGAGGATGCAAAGGCGGCGTTTAACAGCCTAAAATAAAGCCTGATATCGGCACCAGTACTGACTCTCCCGGACTTCAACAGACATTTTTATATACAGTGTGATGCGTCGACAGACGGGGTGGGTGGAGTACTATTCCAACTGGACGACGAAAACAACGAACGACCGATAGCGTATGTGTCAGCTAAACTAAATAAAGCGCAACGCAACTACAGTATTACGGAGCTGGAATGTTACTCTGCTGTAATCAGCATAAAGAGGTTCAGGCCATACGTGAAGGGCCTACCTTTTACGGTGATAACAGATCACGCTAGCTTGAAGAGGCTCATGGGTCAAAAAGATCTTTCAGGTCGATTGGCTAGATGGAGCCTAAAACTACAGTCATATGATTTCAAGATAGAACACCGTAAGGGGACCCAAAACGTAGTGCCTGACGCCCTATCGCGAATGGACATGGACGAAATCGACACGCAGGATAGAAGGCTGGATGTCGATGTTAATTTACCACACTTCAAATCGACTGAGTACTTAGTGTTGCAGAAGACAATAACGGAGAATAAAGACAGACTACCAGAACTTTGCGTTTCAGACGGCTACGTGTACAGACGAACACAATTTAACAGGGGAGACGAACTACAGGAAGAACATGGCTGGAAACTCTGGGTTCCAACTGAGCTGCGAAGGAGTTTGGTAGAAACAGCGCATGGATCGCCTTCGGCTGGACACGGTGGAATCCACAAGACCCTAGCACGTATCCGCGAAAGATATTATTGGCCCGGTATGGTTGCAGATGTGCATGCCCATGTAAAAGCATGTGAAATATGCAAAGGCAACAAAACTCAAAACGCCTTCCACAAACCAACAATGGGAAAGCAGCACCTCACTGTAAGGCCTTTTCAACGTTTTTTCGTCGATTTCATGGGTTCATACCCACGTACTTGTGATGGTGATGTTTATATATTTGTGTTTAGATCATTTTTCAAAATTTGTCTTCTTTAAGCCAATGCGAAAAGCCACCTCTGCCGAAGTCGTGAAATATTTAGAAAGAGACGTGTTCCATATTTTCGGAGTACCTGAGTATGTGCATTCAGACAACGGAAAGCAATTTACGTCAGATATATTTACTTCCTACTTGAAGAAGTATGGTACGACGCATATAAAGACAGCATTTTACTCGCCACAAGGGAATGCCGCAGAGAGGGTTAACCGCTCCGTGCTGCAAATCATCCGGTCATACATTAAAGGAAAACAAAAGAATTGGAATAGAGCTGTAAGCGACGCAGCATTTGCCCTTCGCAGTGTCGTACATACCGCAATAAGTACGTCGCCATATGCAGCTGTGTTTGGAATCCCGATGATGCAACACGGCGCGTCATACGAATTATGCAGGAAATTGAGGGCCCTGAAAGATACTGACGTCGAAGTAGAGACAACAGAATATAAGATGCACACACTATGGGAAAAGATCATGAAGGAACTCAAATTGGCACACGAAAGAAGTAAAAGAATGTATGACCTCAGAAGCAGAGATGTTGTTTTTAAAGTAGGGCAAACAGTATACCGCCGCAATTTTAAACAAAAATCAAAAGTAGACAATTTTAACGCAAAACTCGCACCAAAAAAAGTCAAGTGCACTCTACTTAGGGTCATTGGCAACGCGATGTACGAGTTAGGAGATACTAGCGGCAAAGCAATCGGGGTATACCACGGAAAGGATCTTTTCACGGCTTAAGATATATGTTCTATGTAGTCCTTGTAACCAATGGAAAGTGTAGCTTGTTCTCAAATCATGTTTTATGTTATGTATTGTTAACGACGGTAGAAATTCTCTAGACAAATAACACACTCTGGCTAAGTATCCGACTTGACCATGTATTTATTAGCCATTTTGTTTATTTATTGATTTATTGATTGATTCATTTATTCACTTATTTATTTATTTGTTTGCGTGATTATTTTAGTATTTATACATTTAAATTTTGCCTTTTCTTTACCACCGACGATGGACACTATCGCCTAACGACATTAATCTGTGATATAGAATAAGATTAACCTGTGATATAGGTTTATATTAATCTATGATATAGATTTAGGCTAACCTGCGATATAGACTTAGAGTTTCCTTACCAGTGATACCTTAGATAAGTAGTGTTAAGACCCAGTGATTTTAATAGTAGAATAGTTGTCCCTATGTCTATATGTCTTAATATGAGCGTAAAAGGTACAACTCTGTGAAGCCCGGCATTGGGAGTGGGTCGAGGCCACTCGTTGGGCTAGAAATGAAAGGAATCAGCGGCTGCGTTATGAACTTTTCTTACGCACACGCTCCATGACGCGGGCATCATCGGCGGATGCGAGCCTGTAACGACAGCCTTATAACAACCTACGCCCCTGTGCGCCTACACGCACGCGCATCACTGTCTCTGCAAATAACAATAATTGTCTGCAGAGCAACTGCGTATTATGTGTGTGAATATAGAACCAATCGTTGTAGCTAACATGTTGGAAGCGTTCCAGGAACTTTAAGTGAATTTGGGCTAAAGTGGGTTGACAGTAAACCGAAAACGGCAGTGGCAACAGGAAAAAGTTTTCTATAAAAGGGCCACGATCCCGTTCTTCTCTATCACAAATTTTTGAATACGGTGCCCACAACGCGCGTGCAGTGAAAGTGAAGAAAAAAAAATATAATAAAAAAATAAAAACTGTATAAAGTGATAAGGTTTCAAAGTGCGAAACCGTAAGCTACCGGTTCGGTGAAGTGCCGCATCCAAAAGAGAAATAGTATTCCCGCCACCACCAGATCCAGCACCACCAGCAACGGTAAGTACCACCACCATTTCCGTATACCCAAAGTCCTTACTGTAGTCCCATGTCCAGAACCTCCATTAACACCCGCATAATTTCTCTAACCCCGTTTTTTTCATCCTATAGTTTCTATTGAAGGAATCCCCAAAGGAAACCAATCCCCACCGTCGGTGCTAGGCACCAAAAATCCACCAACGGTAAGTAAATACATCCACCTTAGTGACTAGCCCAAATGTGATATCGAATTTAGTGCCATTTTCTCAAGTGAACTTCATAGTTTGTCTGCTCTGATTTAAGAGAAAATTGATTTAGTTTTGGACAGACAAACATTTAAGTTCGCCGGAGAAAATGGCCTATAAATGCTTCACACGACGTGATACCCAGCTTTATATTTTTATTGTTTGGTTTTCCTTTGCAGAATTCCCATCACCACAACAAGATTCGCATGTACACAAACTACCAACATCAAACCACACAAACTACCAATCTGCAAAGCTACCACAAACCGCACCGAACACGAAAGTCACCAGTACTACATAAAACACTCCCATCTGTCCAAACAAAAAAAAAAAAAAGGAGTGAGAAACAGCTCATCCACACCAAAATATTGCATACATCCATATTCACAACCACACGCATTTGAAACCAACACCGATACACGCAAACAAAGGACCAACCAACCTCCGCAGCACCAAATATCATCCTCCATCATACACAACCAAACACCCTAATACAAATGAGCATCAAACAAAGGACCAACCAACCTCCGCAGCACCAAATATCATCCTCCATCATACACAACCAAACACCCTAATACAAATGAGCATCAACACCACAAGATATCATACACCCGGAAGCAACCACGCCTGCTGATCAAAAACACACCAGCGACTACCAACAACCACACCAACAATAACCACGCAACACTCAAAAACACCACGACCACATTTCTACATACTTTCTGATACGAAACATTCAAACACGGAAATAGTAAAAGCAACATCCAAAAATCAGTACATGGTAAGCACAAACACAACCAACGCTATTAACAGGAGAAAGACCATTTTCGAACACTCAACTCTAAACGCATACAAAGAGAGGGCATCATATCACATCACATCAAATCACAGCAACATATCACATCACAAATATCACCTCAGAGGACATCACATCATACCGCGAACAAGTAACTAATAGCGGTGAGATATATTTAGCCGGTCGCTGGTGTGGATTGCTACATCAGTAGGGCTGTGGTGAGAAGAGCCCAAAAGGTAGAGAGTATCCTCAGCACATCGTCCAATTCGCCGCAACCACGCCAACATCACACCACCACGAAGGGGACCGAGAATATACCTTAGTTTTCATTTTGGTTTAAAAATAATTTTTTTTAGATTATAAGTTTCCTGTTTATTTTTGTTGAATTTCCCCGTGATCCCGATGTATGAAATATTTTTCTTAATTGAATTTAACATATTTTTTTCCATTTCCAAATTTTTATGCATACACACTTACCCAAAAACACACATACACATATTTCACAAACATTTTTTTATCACACCTAAGTATATATATTTCTTTTTGCACAATTACTTTACTTAGTATTTTAGTATTAGCTTAGCTATTTTCTTTTATGATTTGTTTTTTTTTTGCCAGCTTGATTTTTTTCTGATTTTTTTCTTACACCCTAATATTTGGGCACATCAATGCAACTTTTCTCTTTCTGTGTGCATTGATTTTTCCTTTATTATTATTTTTCTGTATTTCCTTTTTTTTGTACTTCATTTCCTAGATCAAAAAAAAAAATAATAATTTATAATAAATAATTTTTTTGTTTCGGTTTGGAATTTTTTTGTAAAAGGAGGATTTCCCCCACGTAATTTATGAAGCCACATGACACATGTGGCATCTTATTTTTCTTCTTATGTATTTTTTTTTGCAAATCACCTCACTTGTAAACCACTACCACCAGAGCTTACGTCACATTTTACTCGCGATTATTTTAACTTTTGTTAGTTAAATATCTTTTTTTTTCACTTATTCCGATCGCGGAAATGTGTGTACGTACTTTTACTATTACAAACCGGAGCTGAAAGTTCCATGAGGTAATAGTATATAATAGTACATAAGTACATGAAATAGGGTTTTTTGTACTCTCTATCTCTATTTTCTTTCAGCTCCCGCTGCTACAGCCTTGGTACCTGGACTGCAGATGAGCGTGAGGAGACGAGTACGTGTATGGTTATATACAATTAATGGTAATCTCTATATAGCTTTGTTGTAATCTCTCTTATTTTTTTGTTTCTTTGCCTTCCATATAATCGTATGCACATATTTTATTGATCACCGTAACTATTGCTTAATGCAAGCAAGAATTAAAGATTGTAGTAAAAGGGTGTTCTTATCTGGGTTATTTTATTTTCTTGTTATCTATTTGATATTTTTTTTTTTTACTTTGAATATTATATGCAGTAATTGCAGTATCCTTTTTCTTATTTCGATTGAGTTTAGATCAGGATAAGAAATAATAGAATTTAGAAGTACCAATACAGATCACTAGATATAAGTAAACATAGAATTTGTGAAAATAAACTTGTATGAAGAGGAAATGAGTTATTTCGAATTTATTGGCTGAAACAGTGTCAGGAAAAATGAAGGCCTTCTAAGTTTTCTTTTGTGTTAGTGTGGGTGTTGCCTTTGTGGCACACTAGGAATGAGTTAGGTGTTGCAACCTACTGACGGACGATGATTTAGACTAGACCATTACAGACGGACGAACGTCAGGAAAAGGGAACTCCACTCGGTTATCGGAGTCAAAGTGGAGTTCAAGGTTGTTCATGCCTCATGAACAAGAGGGGTGGGATGACTCCACCTGACACGGACGGTCTTCTCCCGCTTACTCTTTCTTTTCTTTCCCTTTATCTTTCACAGGTCCCTATATTCTTCTCATCTAGTCATGACATCTAAAATTTTGTTTTTGTGACTGTGGGTCGAGTAAGGTGGCTAGAACCGAGCCTCAACGCCGACGAGCCTCAGCCGGGCTACCGCCATGCCTAACCGTCACCCTTCTCGCCACGGACCAATCAGTTACATTACAGTATAGGAAGGAAAGGGGATCGTGAAATGAAGTGGACAGAGAGCAAAGCGAGTAAAGCTACGCTGTACACGCTCGATTCTGTCCGAATGAGAACTATATAATGGGTTCCAGATAATTGAAGCGTACTCCAACTTAGACCGGGCAAGACAAGTAAAAAGGGATTTTATTGTATAGGGATCTTTAAAGTCTTTCGCATAACGCTTCAAAAAGCCCAAATTCGAAAAGGCCTTAGGGATAACTGTATTCACATGACTGACAAAGGTAAAACCAAAGTCAAACAGAATGCCTAGATCAGAAAATACCTCAACTGAGGACAATTGAGTGTTAAGAATCGAGTAAGTCGAATTTATGCGATTACGCGTACGCGACAAGGTTAGGTGAAAGCATTTTTTTATGCTAAGCAAAGTAAGTAAGACCTGAAGTCCTTTGACCTCACTTGCCAGCGCAGTTATCAATTCGTCTTTCTGTGCTATACTTCGGTGTTATACGGAAAAACAATCAAGCAAGCTATCCATTTTTTCAGCAGGTTGTCGTTAACTGATTTTAGATCAGTGATAAGAGTATTAATAATCGCGTTCTCTTTAAAAAGAGCAGCAAGTGTATTAGCTGCCGCTGTTTGACTCATTTGCTCACTATTATTGTTGATGTAGTTGGCGTTAGTATGCTCGTTATTAATATTGATGTTGGTACTGCAAATTATTATTATTGATATTTACGCTGTTGTTGTTGTTGCTGTAAAGCGAAGACATTTCAGCCTCACGATGAACGACAGCACAATCGCCACAAATATAAATTTCATCAGCATTTTTAAAGTAAGTCAAATCAGCAGCCAAAGTGCCAACAACACACTGCAGGTGAAACACCTCCTTACACCTCTCGCACTGTACACTGGTTTGCGCGCGTTCAACTCTTTGTCCACAGAAGCAAGACATATTGTTTGTGTAGAAAACGAAGACAGACCAAACTATCAAAACAAATTGATTATGTATAAGTTTCTGTAGTGCACAAATTGTTTTATTATTATTATATTAATTTTTTATATTTATTTATTTGTTTAATTTAAATGTAATGATTGTAATAATTTTCTTTCTTTTGTTGTCACAAAAACTATATTTGTATTAGACAAATTATAAAATTGATTAAAAACGAGAATCAAAATAAACACAGAGCTCGAGTGAAACACGTCCGTACGCAGCGAAGTCGACAAGGTGTTTTGTTGTTGTGTGATTTACAATTATTATTTTCAGAAATTTTCATTCACCCCTATTCTGCATTACACGTCCGTTTCAGTTCTCCGCTCCGCTTGAACTGAAAGTAGGTATCCTGAGGCCCCTATTATGAGACAAATTCGATCTTCGACTGTTGTCGAAAGAGCTGATCGAACGAAATTTCAATCGGTATTATGACGCGCGTTCGATGAAGGCAAGCGTTATTGTGAATTTCGAAAAAATTCAAAGGTTCACAATAGCACATTTTCAATACTCTGTCAAATAAAATAAAATAAACAAAAGCAGAACTAGTTACTAAATATAAATATTAAAAATAAAAGTATGACTACGACGGAATTGTGGTTTGATGATTCGTCAGATGAAGAGGAAAGCTTACTTGAGCTAGCCAGAAGAAGAAGACGGGTGAGGGATGCTTCAAATCCTTTGGAAATTAATTCCACCACGTAAGTGTAGCTTTCTAAAAAAGTTCTTAAATTGTTGAAATTATAAGTTTTGTTTATAGATTTATTCAAAACTTCAGACTGTCCAAAGAAGCGTTCATGACCTTGTTGTCCAGTACAGATGAACTGCTGCAGCAATGCACAACAGTTCTCCGATTTTGTGCTCAGGGATCCTACCAACTGAGCATTGGAAACGAAAATGCACTCGGACTTGCCCGGCCGACTGTGTCTGTGGTACTATCAGAGGTGTTGAATGTCTTGGAAAATTTTATTTGTGAAAGATGGATAAAATTGAAATACGAGGAGTCTGAGCTGCATCAAACAAAGTTGCATTTCTATAATTCGTAAGTTCCTTTTGCTATATGGGCATTTTGCTCCAGAATTGAAGCAAGCCTTTCAAGCTGTTGTTTTGTACTCACGACCTTGGACCTATGTAAAATAATTCAAATAGTTTAAAATTATTTCTAGGTAGTAAAAAAGTAGAATATAATTACAAAAAACTTACATTGTAAACAATTCTTTTTTTATGCGATACAACGTCGACAACAAACTTCTATTCGATACACAACGAAAATTTCATTATACCAATTTCGAATTAGATTTTCGATGTTCGATAGCCAGCGAAAATCGAATAATGCTCATAATAGGGGCCAGGTACTCCTCACCTAATCGATTACTTAATCGTCACCGATAACTTGGTCATTAGTTATCGTCTTACATTCCAACAATTGTTTACTATATAGCTTGGCAGCTTAAATTGAGGTTATCAGCCTCATTCTGTTTGGCGAACGATACGCTCAAAGAACGATACCTGCTTGGACGATATCGTGTGGTCATGGTATTGTGTATCTTACGTTGCCGTTTATCGTGTAGCTTTACGTCGATCGTCAACTACACGATAGTCAAGTGTCAACCTTGCAACTCTGTGCACATATGTTTTGTTTTTGCGCACGTTCATAAAGTTTGCAAAATAAGTGAAATAAAAATAAAGTTGCTAGTGAAATAAGTACAGTGATATAAATATAATAAAAATATATCAAGGTATTGCTCTATTAGTGTCCCAAAAAGAAGAATTAAAAATCCAAAGGCGGATATTGAGAGACCGCTCGAACGTTCTTCACTTACCGGACGCTGAGTAAAATAACAAATTGCGCCTGTGTTGACATTGTTTACAAAATAATTTTATTTGTAGATTTATTCAAAATTTTCGCGTTAACAAATAGATATTTCAACATATCTTTAACGAAATACAAATATATTTCAAAGGTACATTTCATAGCACGCATTTACCACTCCGACTAAAATTATCCACTTTCCTGCGTTTTTTGGCAACAGGCAGTTATCAGAAATCAGTTGGAAATGAAAGCATTTCGTCTATGGCCCAGCCTACGGTAGCAAAAGTCATTGATGAATGCTTATCCATTTTTGAGAATCATTTCAGCCAAAAGTAGGTAAATGTTGAGAGGAGGGAGAAAAGAGAACGTGCAGTAAAAGAGCACTTCTTTACCAAATTCGGCATACCGAGTGTTGCTGGTTGCGTGGATGGCACTCACGTGCGGATCAATTCACCTCCTGCAGATATGAAGCACCTATATTACAACCGGAAAGGCTTTTATAGCTTAAATGTGCTGGTTGTAAGTATGTATACTGATAGGCTACGTTCACTATGGTCACTTTTTTTGTTTCCTTCTATAGATATGTGACCACAATATAGTCATAACGTTTGTGGATTCAAGGCATCCAGGGGCAAACCCCGACTCATTTATATGGAAGCATAGTGAAGCAGAACGGCATATGAGAACACAATATCAAAATGGAAGAAGGAATTTTTGGCTACTAGGTAATTATGGTTTTTAATTTCTCTATGATTCAACAAAAAACAAACAAAAATTTTTTGACAGGCGATTCCGGATATCCTCTGCAACCTTATTTAATGACGCCATTTAGGACCCCTTCAGAAGCGGTTCAAAATCGATACAATGAGGTACATTGTAAAGCTCGAAACCTTATCGAACGCTGCTTTGGAGTGGTCAAAAACCGATTTCGCTGTATCATAGGGTCGAGGGGGCTTCATTATTCGGCGCAAAAAGCAATAAAAATAATAAATGTTTGCTGCGCAATATTTGCATTTTGTTTAAGCACGAACTGCCTCTGAGTTTGAAAAGCGGCAATCTCTCGGAAGTACATCACGATCTCCTACCCGATGAAAAAGCGTCGAGTGCAGCTTTGAATGTAAGAATGCAAATAGCTGAAAGCCTAATTTAAAAGAGATTCCGCGTGTTTTCGTGTGTTAAAAGAGGGCAGTCAAACAGTTTGGAAGATTATGCCAAGAAAACTAAAACTATTCTACAAAAATTGGCGGACTTGACCTATTCATTGATGGTGCGTGTCTATGGTTATGATGATTTCTTTGAACAAGTGGTAAGTTAAGACCTGCCAAATCGGCAGAAATTCGACAACAGAAATAATAAAAAACTATAACTATTACAGGAATTTGTGATGAAGGATATACCACATTCAGTGAATGTTCCAAGCTACACAAGCTACCACTGGATGCCTGCAATACTACATGAATACAAGTGGCACAGTATCGAGTTTCAACTATGATTCAGAAGCCAATTCGCTACAAAATTCAATTGGCGGTACAGGTACGCGACAAATTGCAAAACAACAATATGTTATTTGTGTGTGTATGGGCGCTGGCATGTGCTCAATTAGGTGCTCACAAGTAACATCCGATGCGTATTCATTTACATTAACTGGTGATGTGGGCGTTATAGATCCAGCGCTTTTGGGTACAGCATCGGTACAGGTTCAATATTGTATAACAGATTTTATAATAATACCAAATCCAACACAAGATGGTATATAATTTGGAACGAAGAAGAACAGTGGTATCGATATGTGTTTTGTTCAAACTGGTATAAGCTTAATTGAACGTGTTGCAGAGAGTCGTTCTGATTCATCCGTACACAAACTAATTGATTATCGCTCAGCAAAAGTAACTGCAACACGCCCACAATGGTTGCAAGTGCTTAACGATTTTGTTTGCCGTTTCTATAAAATGTCCAATCTTCGGATCATGGATTTAAATCACTTCAGCTTTGAAAAAGACATACTTGAGCGTGTTAGGTTAGTTTTGTTTTTTCTTAACTCCGTATATAATGACAACATTCATAAAAAGTTTAAAGATTGGGGCGTCAAAGGCAATGTGGTGACAGAACTCAAATATAATATTGATAGCTTGTATCAATTTATAAAATTCATTTCGTAAAAACAAGAGCATTTATATCGACGTTGATGATAAAACTTGCAAGATTTAACGTTAAATCTTTTCAGAGGCCTAAATCTCGAATAAAGCCTAGGGGGAGATATGGTATAAGTATGTGAATGAATGTTATGATTGATAATGAATTTCTACAAATTTCATTATTTTATTTGCATAAGCTTTTAAATCCATGTTTGTAGTATTACTTATATCTAAATCTTTATATCTATACTTTATATAAAATAAATATGTTGTGAGATCCATGTTTTATAGTACATATTTACTATACAGTTGCGAACACAAAAATACCAGTGCCAATTTTAATCAAATTTCAGCAAGTTCCGCTTCAGTTAAAATATTTTTGCAACTTTTTTATAAAAATATAGGTCAATATATAATTAGACGAATATAAGTTGGAGCTTAAAACTTTACTAAAAAATCGGGAAAATTCAGCGGAGTCTCATGAAAATTTGCAACTTTTTACCAAGAATTTTTAGAAATTTTCTGAGAATTTAGTTTTGTAGCTCATTCTATTTTAGTACAATAATGTGCTAATCTTATTTCGATAAAAAGACTTCCTGATTTTTGGCAATTTTTTTTCTAACGGACCATCGTATTTTTTTCCTTTTATAAAAAAAAATTCCATTTTAAATTTGTATGGAAGCAAATTCGAAGGTCCGTTTGGAAAAAAATTGCCAAAAATCAGGAAGTCTTTTTATTGAAATAAGATTAGCACATTATTATACTAAAATATAATGAGCTACAAAACTGAATTCTCAGAAAATTTCTAAAAATTCTTGGTAAAAGGTTGCAAATTTTCATGAGACTCCTCTGAATTTTCCCGATTTTTAGTAAAGTTTAAGCTCTTGCAAAAATAAGTTAACTGAAGCTGAACTTGCTGAAATTTGATAAAAATTGGCACTGAAACCGAAACTTACTAAAAGTGCCACTACTATTTTCGTGTTCACATCTGTATATCGAAATTTTTCAAGACTTTTATTCATTACTATCACAAAAAAGAAATTAATGAGAAAAAACATTTTATCTATCTTATTAAGGTACTTATGCTTTAATAAAGCTTCGTTTTAACTTTTTAGGTACTTCTGGTTGAATACCTATGTCTGGAAAGGCCGAACCATTGTTTCAATGTCCCGAATCAGTTCCTAGACCTACGAGTAACAGAAGCATAAATATAAGCAGCAACAAAAAGAGTATCAACACTAAAAGCGGAAGAAAAATGAAAATTAGTCGAAGAAATCAATAGTGGATATTCCAAAGAAGTAAAAGTCGAAATTTCCAAATGAAGAGGGACAATAGTTTTAGGTAATCGCAAGGATCAGCTCAAAATATAATCTGAAACAGCGTTCTTCAAACAATGCATAGTTAAGTGGTTCTTGAAAAGTGCACTGAATTAGTAAAAATCCTCGCGATTCACTAAAACTATTGTCCCTCTTCATTTGGAAATTTCGACTTTGTATTTCTTTGGAATATCCACTATTGGTTTCTTCGACTAATTTTCGTTTTTCTTCTGCTTTTAGTGTTGATACTCTTTTTTGTTGCTGCTTATTATTAAGTTTCTGTTACTCGTCGTTCGAGGAACCGCTCCGGGATCTAGAAACAATAAAGTTTACAACAATTAAATTTTGGACTCACGTACAAACTCTGTAGTCATATTTGCTACTATAGCTTCTAATGCCTCAAACTGTCGAGAAAAAAATAGCAACTAGCTGCTCTAATGACTTGGCAATGGAACTTGCAGCATCTGCTTGTAGCATAGCTGCTTTAGCTAAATTTTCCATTGCTTTGGCCTGTGCCTCATCCACGTCAACTAGTGCTTTGGTTGCATCGGCTTGAATTTTCACCGAATCGGCAATGCGGTGTTGGAAGGTTTGAGTCTGAGTGGTTCTGCGCTGCGTTCTGCTCGGTGTCACCACAGCGGCCGTGCTGGTATTAACTTCCTCAGTGGAATATGCCGTTGCACAAGCAGGTGTTGGCGTTGGGGACACTGGACGTACTATAGCACTCACTCCTGCGATTTCAGCTAGCGCTGCAGCTGCGGAAGAAGTTGCCCTCAATGACCTTGACACACCAAGTGTCATTCCGCCTGGCGCTGCTCCTTTCGTCATTAGCAGCATTCTTTCTATAGCCTCCTCCACTTTGTTGAGTGGAGACGGCTGAAATGGTCCGCCCCCTGTAGCACTCATATTTGCCGCGTTTTCCGCAATTTTTTTTTGGTGCGGTATTTGAGGTCAGCAAAACTCTATAAAGTAACATAAAATAATAATATTTAGATATACATATGCATGTACATATAATACATTTCTCCATTGACTCGCTCTTCTTTGAAATGGACCGTGGGCATTTACTTTTTGCGCAATTTTGGTCCATTGCTCATAAAATAAAGTTTTATTTGCGCCATATACCGGTGCTCCTCTGGCCACATCCACATTTTCTACCAGCTCATGAACAAACACAAGGAATTGGGCGCTTGTGGTCTTTTTTGAATCTTCTAATATAAAATACAAGTTTTTTTATACAATAATAACTAATTAATTAATAATACTCACTTTTTTTGTTTGTGCCGCTCATTTTAAACCAAAACGATACCTGTTGTTTATTTTTGACACTTTGTTTTCGTACTGGTAGCACTTTTTCGTGATACAGAATACCAATCGACGAGCATTTTCGTTACGTAACAGTCAGCTGTTATCGTTTTGTCTATCGTATTGCAATTCATAATACGAACACGAAACGATGATCGTTTTGGAGACAATATCGCCAAACAGAATGAGGCTGTATGTCATACTACTTTGAGGTCTCAATGTCACTACTTTTATATAATAAAAATGATTTTATGCATGCAAGCATTTTATACCTATGCATTATATGTTAACTTTCTCGCTATATAAGGTAACAATTCCAGGGGCGGCTCTCACTATCTTCAGTTAACGCTAACAAGCAATTTATTTGAAAGAAATCGTACAGTGATTTGTCAAATAAAGTGTCACTTTGAAATAAAGCACGTTAAATGTTTCCCTACCACGATAGATCCATAATTTATTGAGGATTGCACTGCGACCATTGGTCTGTTGTGCCCTCATCAGATTGCGTCGCATTCCAGTAGGATATGTTCCGCCGTCTCTGCAGATCGATCACAAAATCGACATGAAAACAAAATTATGTTTTTATTTAGTTGAACGGTGATAGAAACTCGGTTTTTTTTTTTCTAAAATACAAGAAAATTCAAGAGGACGTAAGTTTTTAATGATTTGTGTGTTGCTTCGACATTGGCGTTGCATTGGTTATGGATTGAAGCAATTAAAGCGCGTCAGATGTAGACGCAACGCAAGTGCCAAAACGACGCAAAAAAAAAAAAAAAAGCGTAGTTGCTTTACGTATTATTTATTATTAATTAAAAATGTTGGATCTCGTACAAAATTTAACTTAGTCAAGATACACACGAGGCGTAGCTTCGAAGACGCTTACAAAATATGGCATGCAGCTAAGATCTCTCTACGCCTCAAGATTTCTTATGCTCTGCCTAATACGCGTCAATGAAGCTACGTCCATCTTCTGTTAGATTGTATTTCAAAGACCTTTTTTTTAATTTTAAACTTTTTTCATAATATTAATGTACAGGTCCACTACTATGGCAGTAGCTTGCATACTACTATTTCATTATTTACAAAAAAAAAAACATTTTGTTCGGAAAAATTCAATCTTGTCATATGCATTTCCAAACACGGTTGCCACACCATGTTTTCATTTGGGACCAAAATTCATCGAAAAAAGACCAGATCTCAAAAAAAGGACCAAATTTTAGTTTTATTTTATTGGTATACAAACAATTCGGCAAGTTACTAGAGTGTCGTATTCGTTGTAAAAAGCAAACATTGTAGGATGTTGCCCTAGTTTCCTATATAAAATTTTAATAAAGGAGACATTTGGTCTAGTTCAAACTACACAAACAAAAATAAAGTGTACCTTTAGGTGTCTGGGATAAGTCTATGTCTTTCATCGATAAAATGTTGGGAACCTAATTTTGCTTGATTGCAATGAAATAAAATGTATAGCGCAGTTAGGTTTTAGTAAGGAACGGTTATAAAATTTGCGTTGTGGCAAACTCAGTAAACCGTAAATGAAACTAAGCAATTGTGTTATGCTATTTTTATAAATGCTTCCTTTTTCCCTAACAGTTTAAACTTCATACCAGAGCCTAGATTCAGTAAGTGTGAGTATTGAACTTTGACTAAAAATCAAGCATCTTAAAAGTTTCAACTGTATAATAACTGAATACAGATTGTTGCAGACGACAAGACTTCGAAATAAAACGCACGAAAATATGTGTAACAATACTATTTGTAATGTTTTTATATCTGATAAAAAAGGATTGATTAATTACAAGAAATTGGTTGTATCGAATTAATTCAGGAGTTACTTGTTCGTGCTCTTCACATGTTTCTTTTCCAAAGAAAGAACCAGATGCGAACAACCAAATGGCTATCAATTTAATAGAGTTGATTATAAAGTACGAATTTTAATTGAATTGAATAATAGCTTTTTCCACACCACCCGGAAGGTATATCGTTGGCGCGCTACCGAAGTTAGTTTTGGGTGCTCGGTTCCCCAGTAGGCCTATATCACCCATATAAACTACATATACATATATCGCCCATTTACTTCAATAGTGTCATAATTCAAAAAAACCGAACTTTTAGTTAAAAACGAAGAAATTGCTAAAGGAATTTAGCTTATTTCACACCACCCGTTAGGTATGCAATTGGCGCTTTACCAAGTTTAATTTTGTATAAATACATATGTAATATGTAAGGATGACACAAAACGAAATTTTCGAATAGAATAGAGGATACCTCCAGAGTTTACTAAAAAAATTTAAATGAAAGAAAAAAATTAAGTGAAGTGAATAAACAGTTCCATATAAAAACTCAAAAAGTCCACTTAGACTTTTTTCCGGGTTTAATGTTATAATTGTGGAAATATGAAGATTCTAATGTTCGGATATTTAATGTATTCCCATTGAGATCTATGTACGTAACTAATTTATATTAAATTTGAAAACACTCCATTTTATGAATATATATGACCATAAAATATCGTCTGTGAACGATATAATACTAAGATATAACAAAGCAGAATAAATTAGAAAAAAAAGAAAAACAAACAAAAACATTGATATTATTCACGCAAACATATTTACTAAAATAAAATTAATTTCATAACTTTAAGCGACATAAACAAATTAGAGTTATGGGATCTAAGCATCCGGTTAATGGGCATATAATCAAGCATAAAAATAAAAATAGTGTGTAATATACGGCCTGTGCAATACGGCCGCTATGTTGCCGGTTGCCTATATCGAGCAAAAGAGAAACAAATATACAAATTAGCTTTTTTTACAAATCGCTTAAGCTGTGTTTTTTTTACATCTATAGACGTTTAAGCTCAAACTTTATATGGACTGCTAAGCGTCAAGCTTTAAATACACCTCTGAAATTGCTGCGCATAAAATGTGTACTATTAAATTTCAATACTCAGATATAACTGAAATATGTATCTATGTTTCACCTCAACACTAATTCTATGTTCACCTCAAAAATTGTGTGTATCCGCTATTCATCGCAACCGATTCAGCTATATGTTATACATTTTGGCTACCAGAGGTATGTGTCTCCGGTTTTAGGTACACCCTGTTCTGTAGCTAGTTATTTAACCACTGCCGCTAGATGGGCCACCTAAGCATTATACAAGCAAGGATAAGCGTTTTTTTATGCGCAAACGTAAAGCTATATCTAAAATGAGTATAAAATCTGGAAATGCAAAAAACATTTTGGGGCACATTTGCCATTAATTGTTATAAATAAATTTAGTGAGTTTGAACAAATGTTAACTCAGTATTTGTGATTTCATGTTTTTTTGAAAGCAACTAAAATATAAAAATAAGAATCTGTTAAATAAATACCTATGCATTTACGTGTAAGTAAAATTTGTCCAAAAAAATTGGCCGGTTAAATTACTACTTCTCTTTAAAGTTTTTTTGTGCGCTAACAATTATTTTGGAACAATTTTTGAAGGATTTTGATACAGACCAATACAGGTAAGTGGCAATAATGGGGAAACAATATTTTATTCGAACTGAAAATGAGTGAGGTATTTGCCGTCATCCAGTGAGTTTTACAGCTCCGGCTCACGCTCAATTCTCACGGGAATGCTCTGGAGACTTGAGAAGCAGATGTCG
Organism: Eurosta solidaginis; assembly: GCF_040869045.1. Taxonomy (NCBI): domain Eukaryota; kingdom Metazoa; phylum Arthropoda; class Insecta; order Diptera; family Tephritidae; genus Eurosta; species Eurosta solidaginis. The sequence goes on from NC_090322.1 coordinate 77,330,038, forward strand.
TGATATTTTCGCACACGTGAAATGTGATAGGCAGATGTCGCCGCTTTTTTTCATTTAACTCATACGGCGAAAGGCTAAGCAGCGAAATCTATTTTTGACAAACTATCTGGATTTATCTGGGTCAAACCGGTGTTGTTGCATTTACATGCAAAGTTATTTATCCGGCTCCAGCTTTTGCCACCGGATGATGGCTATTAGTTCTCTCACCGTTTGGCGCGTACGAATATGTATGTAGGTGAAACATTTGAGCAACACGACTATGCAGCTTTTCGAATTTCGAATTCATCGGGGTTAGGTACATAATATGTAAGTTTGTGTCTTAAAACACTAACATAATTGGTCCTACAGATGGCGCACTTTTGTGCACGAAAGTAAATTTTGATATTTGCAGAGATTGTTCGATTTTACAAAAAATTGTTTCTATTGATTATAAACAAATAGAGTAATATTTGGTAACAAAAATAGGCCTATGCACTGCGGCTGATCCATACGAATCGATTAGTATAACTTTTATATGATTCTACGTATGCTAACTATGCGAAACATCCTGTCAATTGATTGTATAGACATTTTGTTAGCGTGTTAATATATAGATAGTAGAGTAATATACGGCCTATGCTATATTTCGACCTAAAATCGAAAACGTGTTTGGGTCTTTTTTTCGTTTAATATGCAACCTGGAATTTTCCGATTCAATCAAGTTGCATTTAAATAATAATAAACTAAGTTGAAATAAATGATAATATAATAAAACAAAATAAGAAATATCAAAATAAATTAGCATAAAAGACAATATGCAAATATTAACGTTATATCTTTGTAGCAAATTTATTTATTTTTGTTCAGTATAAGACGTGCTATATCTAAAGTGAGCATAAAATCTGGAAATGCAGAAGATAACTCATTATTTGTGATTCCATATTTTTTTGAAAGCAACTAAAATAAAAAACAAAGAATCTGTTAAATAAAGACCTATGCATTTACGTGTAAGTAAAATTTGTCCAAAAAATTATTACTTCTCTTTAAAGTTTTTTTGTGTGCTAACAATTATTTTGGAACAATTTTTGAAGGATTTTGGTACAGACCGATATAGGTAAGTGGCGACAATGGGGAAACAATATTTTATTCGAATTGAAAATGAGTGAGACAGTAGTTCTTTCGCCGTTTGGCGCGTACGAATATGTATGTTGGTGAAACTTTTGAGCAACATGAATATAAAGCTTTTAGAATCTCGAATTCAGCGGGGTTAGGTACATGATATGTAGGTTTGTGTCTTAATTGGTCATACAGATGGCGCACTTTTGTGCACGAAAGTAAATTTCGATATTTGCAGAGATTGTTCGAATTTACAAAAAACTGTTTCTATTAATTATAAAAAGAAATAGAGTAATATTTGTTAAAAAAAGATAGGCCTATGCACTGCGCTGATCCATACGAATCGATTCATATAACTTTTATATGATTTTACGTATGCTAACTACGCGAAACCGCCTGTCAATTGATTGTATGTAAATTTTGTTAAGTACTTCGACATTAGGAAATACATTGTGGAGATGTGAGCAAAGTATTGTTGCATAAAACCTTTTTAACCACCATAATACCACAGATTAAGTATAAAATTTCACAAAAATAATAAATTTTAAGCCATTGCATAGATTTTATCGCGGGCTTGGCGACTAAATCAAAAAAAAACCGTAACGGATATTTGTCAAAAAAGATCCGAAAAGGTTCGAAAAGATTCGAAAACTTTCGGTGTTAGCAAAAGGCCAAATACATAATATTGGATCTCTATCATAATCAGCGGTGGGCAGGTTACCAAATTGAGAATGTGTTAGTAAACACGAACGCGTAGCGAGCACGAAAGCAAAATCAATTATTTATTTAGTTTGATTTCAATGCTTGAACGGTGAACATGTGTCACACGCACTCTTTGATACTCTGTTTTAAGCGCGCATGCGACACTTCCTCACCGTACGACCATCGAAATCAAACTAAAAGAGCTGTCGTTGAGTTTCACGAAGTAGCCATTGTGCTATCGCTTATCGTATACATATATGGTCGCTTACAATAAAACCGCACTGCGTTTTTTAGGCGCACGCAAACAACCGGCGTTTTTTGCCCTAACCGGAATAAGCATGCGTTGCGACAATGTAAAGCATGTGTGCAAACGTCAAATCTAAATGTCACGCAGAACAAAAATTGGAAATCGAGTTAGGTTTTCACGCAGAAAATTCAATTTGAGTTGCTCTCATACAAGTTGTATGGGATTGAGACATTTTTGGCAGAAAATTACTTGCGTGCGTTTATATTAGGTTGGCTTGTCATAAAGTTAAAGTTAAAGTGAATGTTAAAGTTAAAGCGAAAGTTAAAGTTAAAAATAAAGTTAAAGTTAAAGTGAAAGTGAAAGTTAAGGTTAAAGTTAAAGTTGAAGTTGAAGTTGAAGTTGAAGTTAAAGTTAAAGTTAAAGTTAAAGTTAAAGTTAAAGTTAAAGTTAAAGTTAAAGCTAAAGTTAAAGTTAAAGTGAATGTTAAAGTTGAAGCGAAAGTTAAAGTTAAAAATAAAGTTAAAGTTAAAGTGAAAGTTAAAGTTAAAGTTAAAGTTAAAGTTAAAGTTAAAGTTAAAGTTAAAGTTAAAGTTAAGGTTAAAGTTAAAGTTAAAGTCAAAGTTAAAGTTAAGGTTAAAGTTAAAGTTGAAGTTAAAGTTAAAGTTAAAGTTAAAAATAAAGTTAAAGTTAAAGTTGAAGTTGAAGTTAAAGTTAAAGTTTAGGTTAAAGTTTAAGTTAAAGTTAAAGTTAAAGTCAAAGTTAAAGTTAAGGTTAATGTTAAAGTTGAAGTTGAAGTTAAAGTTAAAGTAAAAATAAAAGTGAAAGTAAAAGTAAAAGTAAAAGTTAAAGTTAAAGTGAATGTTAAAGTTAAAGCGAAAGTTAAAGTTAAAGTTAAAGTTAAGGTTAAAGTTAAAGTTGAAGTGAAAGTTAAAGTTAAAGTTAAAGCTAAAGCTAAAGTTAAAGTTAAAGTTAAAGTTAAAGTTAAAGTGAATGTTAAAGTTAAAGCGAAAGTTAAAGTTAAAGTTAAAAATAAAGTTAAAGTTAAAGTGAAAGTTAAAGTTAAAGTTAAAGTTAAAGTTAAATTTAAAGTTAAAGTTAAAGTCGAAGTTAAAGTTAAAGTTAAAGGTAAAGTTAAAGTTAAAGTTAAAAATAAAGTTAAAGTTAAAGTGAAAGTTAAAGTTAAAGCTAAAGTTAAAGTTAAAGTGAATGTTAAAGTTAAAGCGAAAGTTAAAGTTAAAAATAAAGTTAAAGTTAAAGTGAAAGTTAAAGTTAAAGTTAAAGTCGAAGTTAAAGTTAAAGTTAAAGTGAATGTTAAAGTTAAAGCGAAAGTTAAAGTTAAAAATAAAGTTAAAGTTAAAGTGAAAGTTAAAGTTAAAGTTAAGGTTAAAGTTAAAGCTAAAGTTAAATTTAAAGTGAATGTTAAAGTTAAAGCGAAAGTTAAAGTTAAAGTTAAGGTTAAAGTTAAAGTTGAAGTGAAAGTTAAAGTTAAAGCTAAAGTTAAAGTTAAAGTGAATGTTAAAGTTAAAGCGAAAGTTAAGGTTAAAAATAAATTTAAAGTTAAAGTGAAAGATAAAGTTAAAGTTAAGGTTAAAGTTAAAGTTAAAGTTAAAGCCAAAGTTAAAGTTAAAGTTAAGGTTAAAGTTAAAGTTAAAGTTGAAGTTAAAGTTAAAGTTAAAGTTAAAAATAAAGTTAAAGTTAAAGTTGAAGTTAAAGTTAAAGTTTAGGTTAAAGTTAAAGTTAAGGTTAAAGTCAAAGTTAAAGTTAAGGTTAAAGTTAAAGTTGAAGTAAAAGTGAAAGTAAAAGTAAAAGTAAAAGTTAAAGTTAAAGTTAAAGTGAATGTTAAAGTTAAAGCGAAAGTTAAAGTTAAAGTTAAGGTTAAAGTTAAAGTTGAAGTGAAAGTTAAAGTTAAAGCTAAAGCTAAAGTTAAAGTTAAAGTGAATGTTAAAGTTAAAGCGAAAGTTAAAGTTAAAGTTAAAACTAAAGTTAAAGTGAAAGTTAAAGTTAAAGTTAAAGTTAAAGTCGAAGTTAAAGTTAAAGTTAAAGTTAAATATAAAGTTAAAGTTAAAAATAAAGTTAAAGTTAAAGTGAAAGTTAAAGTTAAAGCTAAAGTTAAAGTTAAAGTTGAAGTGAATGTTAAAGTAAAAGCGAAAGTTAAAGTTAAAGTTAAAAATAAAGTGAAAGTTAAAGTTAAAGTTAAAGTTAAAGTTAAAGTTAAAGTTAAAGTTAAAGTTAAAGTCGAAGTTAAAGTTGAAGTTGAAGTTAAAGTTAAAGTTAAAGTTAAAGTTAAAGTTAAAGTTAAAGCTAAAGTTAAATTTAAAGTGAATGTTAAAGTTAAAGCGAAATTTAAAGTTAAAAATAAAGTTAAAGTTAAAGTGAAAGTTAAAGTTAAAGTTAAGTTTAAAGTTAAAGTTAAAGTCAAAGTTAAAGTTAAGGTTAAAGTCGAAGTTAAAGTTAAAGTTAAAGGTAAAGTTAAAGTTAAAGTTAAAAATAAAGTTAAAGTTAAAGTGAAAGTTAAAGTTAAAGCTAAAGTTAAAGTTAAAGTGAATGTTAAAGTTAAAGCGAAAGTTAAAGTTAAAAATAAAGTTAAAGTTAAAGTCGAAGTTAAAGTTAAAGTTAAAGTGAATGTTAAAGTTAAAGCGAAAGTTAAAGTTAAAAATAAAGTTAAAGTTAAAGTGAAAGTTAAAGTTAAAGTTAAGATTAAAGTTAAAGCTAAAGTTAAATTTAAAGTGAATGTTAAAGTTAAAGCGAAAGTTAAAGTTAAAGTTAAAGTTAAAGTTAAAGTTAAAGTTAAAGCTAAAGTTAAATTTAAAGTGAATGTTAAAGTTAAAGCGAAATTTAAAGTTAAAAATAAAGTTAAAGTTAAAGTGAAAGTTAAAGTTAAAGTTAAGTTTAAAGTTAAAGTTAAAGTCAAAGTTAAAGTTAAGGTTAAAGTTAAAGTTGAAGTTAAAGTTAAAGTTAAAGTTAAAGTTAAAGTTAAAGTTAAAGTTAAAGTTAAAATTAAAGTTAAAGTTGAAGTTGAAGTTAAAGTTAAAGTTTAGGTTAAAGTTAAAGTTAAAGTCAAAGTTAAACTTAAAGTTAAAGTTAAGGTTAAAGTTAAAGTTGAAGTTAAAGTTAAAGTAAAAGTAAAAGTGAAAGTAAAAGTAAAAGTTAAAGTTAAAGTGAATGTTAAAGTTAAAGCGAAAGTTAAAGTTAAAGTTAAGGTTAAAGTTAAAGTTGAAGTGAAAGTTAAAGTTAAAGTTAAAGTTAAAGCTAAAGTTAAAGTTAAGGTTAAAGTGAATGTTAAAGTTAAAGCGAAAGTTAAAGTTAAAGTTAAAAATAAAATTAAAGTTAAAGTGAAAGTTAAAGTTAAAGTTAAAATTAAAGTTAAAGTTAAAGTGAATGTTAAAGCGAAAGTTAAAGTTAAAAATAAAGTTAAAGTTGTAGTTAAAGTTAAAGTTAAAGACAAAGCTAAAGTTAAAGTTAAGGTTAAAGTTAAAGTTAAAGTTAAATTTAAAGTTAAAGTTAAAGTGAAAGTTAAAGTTAAAAATAAAGTTAAAGTTAAAGTGAAAGTTAAAGTTAAAAATAAAGTTAAAGTTGAAGTTGAAGTTAAAGTTAAAGTTAAAGTTAAAGTTAAGGTTAAAGTTAAAGTTAAAGTTAAAGTTAAAGTGAAAGTGAAAGTTAAAGTTAAAGTGAATGTTAAAGCGAAAGTTAAAGTTAAAGTTAAAAATAAAGTTAAAGTTGAAGTTAAAGTTAAAGTGAAAGTTTAAGTTAAAGTTAAAGTTAATGTTAAAGCGAAAGTTAAAGTTAAAGTTAAAGTTAAAAATAAAGTTAAAGTTAAAGCTAAAGTTAAAGTTAAAGTTAAGGTTAAAGTTAAAGTTAAAGACAAAGCTAAAGTTAAAGTTAAAGTTAAGGTTAAAGTTAAATTTAAAGTAAAAGTTAAAGTTAAAAATAAATGTTAAAGTTAAAGCGAAAATTAAAGTTAAAGTTAAAAATAAAGTTAAAGTTAAAATGAAAGTTAAAGTTAAGGTTAAAGTTAAAGTTAAAAAAGTTAAAGTTAAAGTTAAACTGAATGTTAAAGTTAAAGTTAAAAATAAAGTTAAAGTTAAAGTGAATGTTAAAGATAAAGTGAAAGTTAAAGTTAAAAATAAAGGTAAAGATAAAGTTAAATGAAAGTTAAATATTAACTTCTCATTTATTCAATAAAAGTAAAAAATTTGTTTTCTTATCGGTCACCACGCTTAAAAAGGTTAACTTGAATTAATATCAAAGACAAAACTTGAATTAATATCAAAGAAAACAAAATGTTGCATAAATATTATAATTGCATAAGTTGATAATATGCAATAGCTTTACCGCGGCAGTCCCCGAGTGCCACACGTCCTTTTTTTCGAAAAGTCACACCGAATAGCTGTCATTGTTTACAAATTTAGAAACAATGAGAATGGCAAATACGAACGTGTATGAAATGTAATGTCAAAACGTATATGCACATGGTTGTATTTATATGCACGAAAATGCTTTAAAAACGCATGAAATTCTTAAAATAAAGTTGAAAAAAATGATAAAACTTTAATATAAATAAAAAGATTCTTTTAATAACAACAAAAATGCGTTATATATTTTATATATACATCAATTGGTGATTATCTCACTTTAAAATTTAAGCTAAATAATCTAAGCTGAAACTGAGTCGAGAACTGTGCGTGTAAATGTGCGAATTTTGAGCGATCACCTGTTAGTTGCGTTACTTGGTAAGATTTATAATGAGGCCAACCTAATATAAACGCACGCAAGTCATTTTCTGTCAAAAATGTCCCATGCACATAAAGCTTGTATGAGAGCAACCGAAATTGAATTTGCTGCGTGAAAACCTAACTCGATTTCCAATTTTTGTTCTGCGTGACATTTAAATTTGACGCTTGTATACATGTTTTACTTTATCGCAACGAACACTTATTTCGGCTAGGGCAAAGAACGCCGGTTGTTTGCGTGCGCTAAAAAAACGCAGTTCGGTTTTATTAGGTTGGAATGTTAATCACTTTTACATTGATGTCGTGCAAAAAGTAACACACGCGCTCTCTCAAAATAATGACGTTTGGCTCGCTTTCTCGCTCTTACCTGTTGTGTTTTCGACATTCCTTTACGCTCGATGCTATTTACATTTTGAAGCTACTTCTTTAGGTACGTTTTCGTTATCGCTAACCAAAACATATGCAACAACAACAACGCGTACCGGTTGCATCCTGTCAATTCACTTGTTATATGAATGAAACGCGTCCTTTTTGTTTACTTACTTACTTAATTGGCGCTTAACCGTCTAAACGGTTATGGCCGTCCAACAAGGCGCGCCAGTCGCTCCTTCGCTCCGCCAACCGGCGCCAATTGGTCACACCAAGGGAGTTTAAATCGTTTTCCACCTGGTCCTTCCAACGGAGTGGGGGCCGCCCTCTACCTCTGCTTCCATAGGCGGGTTCCGATAGAAACACTTTCTTGGCCGGAGCATCATCTTTCATTCGCATAACATGGCCTAGCCAGCGTAGCCGCTGCGTTTTAATTCGCTGGACTATGTTGATGTCTGCGTATAGCTCGTACAGCTCATCATTAAATCTTCTTCGGTACTCGCCATCGCCAACGCGTAGAGGTCCATAAATCTTTCGAAGAACTTTTCTCTCGAACACTCCCAAAGCCGCTTCATCTGCTGTTGTCATGGTCCATGCTTCTGCCCCATATAGCAGGACGGGTACGATAAGTGACTTGTAGAGTATGATTTTCGTTCGCCGAGAGAGGACTTTACTTTTAAATTGCCTACCTAGTCCAAAGTAGCATTTATTGGCAAGATTGATTCTTCGCTGGATTTCAGTGCTGATGTTGTTGCTAATGTTGATGCTGGTCCCCAAATAAACGAAGTCTTTTACTATTTCGAAATTATGGCTGCCAACAGTAGCGTGGTTGCCAAGGCGCATATGCGCTGACTCTTTGCTCGATGACAGCAGGTACTTCGTTTTGTCCTCATTCACCGTCAAACCCATCTTTACCGCTTCTTTTTCCAGCTTGGAGTAAGCAGAACTAACAGCGCGAGTGTTTAGGCCGATGATATCAATGTCATCAGCATATGCCAGTAATTGCAGCTAGTATAATTTTCTCCAGCATCAAATTAAAGAAATCGCACGATAGGGGGTCACCCTGTCTGAAACATCGTTTAGTTTCGAACGGCTCGGAGAGGTCCTTCCCAATTCTGACTGAGCTGATGGTGTTGCTCAACGTCATTTTGCACAGCCGTATAAGTTTTGCGGGAAAACCAAATTCAGACATAGCGGCATATAGGCAGCTCCTTTTCGTGCTGTCGAAGGCGGCTTTAAAGTCGACGAAGAGGTGATGTGTGTCGATTCTCTTTTCACGGGTTTTTTCCAAGATTTGGCGCATTGTGAAAATCTGGTCGATGGTAGATTTACCAGGTCTGAAGCCGCACTGATAAGGTCCAATCAGCCGGTTCACGGTGGGCTTCAATCTTTCGCACAATACACTTTCGCACACGCACAAAGGACCTTATATGCGATATTAAGAAGGCTGATTCCACGATAGTTGGTGCATTTTGCAGTATCCCCCTTCTTGTGGACTGGCCAAAGAACACTTAGATTCCAACCGTCGGGCATGCTTTCGTCCGCCCATATTTTGCTAAGAAGCTGCTGCATGCGCCTTACCAACTCCTCGCCGCCGAACTTGAATAGCTCCGCAGGCAATCCATCAGCGCCCACGGCCTTGTTGTTTTTCAATCTGGTTATTGCTATTCTAACTTCGTCATAATCGGGCGGGGGGACATATATTCCATCATCATCGATTGCGGGATCGGGTTCTTCATCTCTGCGCGGTGAATTGCTGCCTCCATTTAGGAGAGCAGAGAAGTGTTCCCTCCATAATCTAAGCACTCTCTGGACATCAGTTACAAGGTCGCCGTTTTCATTCCTACAGGAGTTTGCCCCAGTCTTAAAACTTTCCGTCTGTCGCCGTATTTTTTGGTAGAATTTTCGGGCGTTATTCCGGGTGGCTAGCAGCTCAAGCTCCTCGCACTCACGCCTTTCTGCTTCTGCTTTTTTCTTCCTGAAAAGGCGTCTCGCTTCCCTTTTTAACTCACGATAGCGTTCACACACTCCTCTTGTCGCGCTCGCTTTTAACATAGCCCTGTAGGCAGCGTCTTTTCTTTCGGTTGCAACGCGGCATTCTTCATCATACCAGTTGTTTTTTCGTGGCCGCCGTTAACCAATTTTTTCCTCGGCGGCAGTATGAAGTGCTTTGGAGATATGCTCCCACTGCTCCTGTATTCCTTCAGGATGAGTTGTGCCCTCAGAGAGCAGGTGTGAGAGTCGAGTTGCGAAATCATTGGCAGTCTGTTGTGATTGAAGCTTTTCGACGTCTAGCTTTCCTTGTGTTTTTTGTTCCTTGTTTAGGAGCGGCATTATGAGCTGGTGGCGCCGTGAGGCCGTGGAGGTGCAGACTACGGGATGCCCTTGGGCGTGAACAGCAACGAGCCACAAACGATTTGTAAAAGTTACGAGGACGTCGGATTTGGGGTCAAGCCCAGAACATCCCGTCCGATGCAACCATCTCTTACACGTGACGCGCTGACAAAAGTGTGACCGTCCTAATACGATTCCGACAAACGCAACAAAACCATATCTCTGAACCGGGATCAAGTACAGGTCCCGGATTGGGTTCGATACCTTCCCGGAGGAGAAAATGGCGCAGTCCCACTGCAAGGATCTGCTGGGAGTATTTTGCGCAGAACATCTTCCTGCGTTGGTGGCCTTCGGCAAAGCGTATAAAAATTTACCCTGGGTGTGTCCAAAACCGGTTTGGTGACAAAAACTATATCCGCGCAAAAAAGGAACCCCATAAATTAGTTCGTTTACGGCTTAAAATCATTTCCCTCCACCTTAAATACAACAAGTACCGTTTTGAATAATGCGGCTACTTCCATAACCAACGGAGGAACATTCCCTACAATGAACGAAAATATAATAGCGATACTACAAACAATATTACAGAAGCATACCGACCTGGAACCTAGATTGACTAAGATCTAAAAAAAAGGTGCATAGTGAAATATTGAACTGTTATTTGTGAAACCCTAGTAATTGTAGCCGCAATATCTTGATTCTCATTCATTATTTTTATGCTATCATTTCAACTTCCAGAATTGGCAGCTCAATATAAAGCCATGCGTGACTCAAAAGTTCTGATTAAGAAAACGCACAAAATAGTATGCCTTATCAGCGGAGAAATGGAAAATGATACTCACACCGAGCTCTCTATCGTTATGCCACTAACATCGCTGGATTCAGTTTATGACATTGATTATCAAGAATCAATGGTATTTTTAAGTATTTTTTATTGTGTTTCATAATTTAAATTGGTGGTTTTTCGTTATTTAGAAATCATATATCTTTACGCTGAAAGGTGCATCATCACACATTATTGGAGTAATAAGAAAACTTTTCTGTGACAACGTTCTTTTCTATTTTAACTGGGACGGGGTACATGGCAAACTATCTTTATCTAAACTGAAACTCGTGAACAGCGTACTTTTTGGTAGAGTAATTTAAATTATTTTAAAATCTCATTCCTTACATTGTCCATTTCTATTAATTTAGATATTTTCAAACTGCAAGGCAGGATAGAATTTGAAGACACCATGAGAAGATATTTGACGCTGAGCCACAACCGGCATAAACAAAGGCGGTATCTGACAAGTAAATCCAGCTCTACAACACCATTAACCTACATACCTTAGCTAAAACAAGTAAGGAAGATTAAGTTCGGGTGTAACCGAACATTACATACTCAGTTGAGAGCTATGGTAACAACATAAGGGAAAATAACCATGTAGGAAAATGAACCGAGGGAAACCCTAGAATGTGTTTGTATGACATGTGTATCAAATGAAAGGCATTAAAGAGTATTTTATGAGGAAGTGGGCCATAGTTCTATAGGTGGACGCCATTTAGGGATATAGCCACAAAGGTGGACCAGGGGTGACCCTAGAATTTGTTTGTATAATATGGGCATCAAACGAATGGTGTTAATGAGTATTTTAAAAGGGAGTGGGCCTTAGTTCTATAGGTGGATGCCGTTTCGAAATATCGCCATAAAGGTGGACCAGGGGTGACTCTAGAATCCGTTTGTACGATATGGGTATCAAATGAAAGGTGTTAATGAGTATTTTAAAAGGGAGTAATCCTTAGTTCCATAGGTGGACGCCGTTTCGAGATATCGCCATAAAGGTGGACCAGGGGTGACCCTAGAATTTGTTTGTACAATATGGGTATCAAAAGAAAGGTGTTAATGAGTATTTTAAAAGGGAGTAATCCTTAGTTCCATAGGTGGACGCCGTTTCGAGATATCGCCATAAAGGTGGACCAGGGGTGACCCTAGAATTTGTTTGTACAATATGGGCATCAAACGAAAGGTGTTAATGAGTATTTTAAAAGGGAGTGGGCCTTATTTCTATAGGTGGACGCCGTTTCGAAATATCGCCTTAAAGGTGGACCAGGGGTGACTCTAGAGTGTGTTTGTACGACATGGGTATCAAATTAAAGGTATTAATGAGGGTTTTAAAAGGGAGTGGTGGTTGTTGTGATCTTACCAACAATTTCCTCTTCAGGATGCTCAGTACTAATGCTAGTCACCACGATCTTTGCTTCGGCTACCTATTGAATTTTATCTCCCATAACATTATCTACTATTGCAATTTTTAATCAATATAAATTACCGAGGCAAATACTGGCAAACCAAATTGCGTAGTTCCACTCTTTTTTGGGGAAATACCTCCAACCAGTTTGGTACCATATTCCAAAGCTTGTTGGCTGTGGCAAGTACCTTGTTTTCCGGTAAATCCTTAGCAAATGACACGTGAGTCCCCGGGAACGATTTGGTATGACCACACTAAACCTTCTAGGCCAGCCCGTCTTTCCACCCAGCCTTTCCATCCATAAGGAACTTGGAATCGCCAGAGCATCGGCTGCTAAAGAAATAGGATTCGCAACGGGTAGGTGAGGTTGACGATTAGGTTGGAAAAGCTATTTATTACGCTGGAATTGTCATAAATGTTCTCTAACGGGAGTCCAAGGAAACATGCAATTTAACCCAGGGTGGACCAAAGTGAGAGGGGTGTTAGAAGAGTTTGTTCCACATTACAATTGAAGAGTGGTTGGTGTTATGTGGGGACAAATTGCAAGCAGGACATACATTTTGTATGTCGGTGTTGATTCCGGATAAGAAAGAGTTAACCTGTTACAGTACCCAGTGCGTTCCTACTCTGCGAGGAAGAATAGGAGCGGCATTATGAGCTGGTGGCGCCGTGAGGCCGTGGAGGTGCAGACTACGGGATGCCCTTGGGCGTGAACAGCAACGAGCCACAAACGATTTGTAAAAGTTACGAGGACGTCGGATTTGGGGTCAAGCCCAGAACATCCCGTCCGATGCAACCATCTCTTACACGTGACGCGCTGACAAAAGTGTGACCGTCCTAATACGATTCCGACAAACGCAACAAAACCATATCTCTGAACCGGGATCAAGTACAGGTCCCGGATTGGGTTCGATACCTTCCCGGAGGAGAAAATGGCGCAGTCCCACTGCAAGGATCTGCTGGGAGTATTTTGCGCAGAACATCTTCCTGCGTTGGTGGCCTTCGGCAAAGCGTATAAAAATTTACCCTGGGTGGGTCCAAAACCGGTTTGGTGACAAAAACTATATCCGCGCAAAAAAGGAACCCCATAAATTAGTTCGTTTACGGCTTAAAATCATTTCCCTCCACCTTAAATACAACAAGTACCGTTTTGAATAATGCGGCTACTTCCATAACCAACGGAGGAACATTCCCTACAATGAACGAAAATATAATAGCGATACTACAAACAATATTACAGAAGCATACCGACCTGGAACCTAGATTGACTAAGATCTAAAAAAAAGGTGCATAGTGAAATATTGAACTGTTATTTGTGAAACCCTAGTAATTGTAGCCGCAATATCTTGATTCTCATTCATTATTTTTATGCTATCATTTCAACTTCCAGAATTGGCAGCTCAATATAAAGCCATGCGTGACTCAAAAGTTCTGATTAAGAAAACGCACAAAATAGTATGCCTTATCAGCGGAGAAATGGAAAATGATACTCACACCGAGCTCTCTATCGTTATGCCACTAACATCGCTGGATTCAGTTTATGACATTGATTATCAAGAATCAATGGTATTTTTAAGTATTTTTTATTGTGTTTCATAATTTAAATTGGTGGTTTTTCGTTATTTAGAAATCATATATCTTTACGCTGAAAGGTGCATCATCACACATTATTGGAGTAATAAGAAAACTTTTCTGTGACAACGTTCTTTTCTATTTTAACTGGGACGGGGTACATGGCAAACTATCTTTATCTAAACTGAAACTCGTGAACAGCGTACTTTTTGGTAGAGTAATTTAAATTATTTTAAAATCTCATTCCTTACATTGTCCATTTCTATTAATTTAGATATTTTCAAACTGCAAGGCAGGATAGAATTTGAAGACACCATGAGAAGATATTTGACGCTGAGCCACAACCGGCATAAACAAAGGCGGTATCTGACAAGTAAATCCAGCTCTACAACACCATTAACCTACATACTTTAGCTAAAACAAGTAAGGAAGATTAAGTTCGGGTGTAACCGAACATTACATACTCAGTTGAGAGCTATGGTAACAACATAAGGGAAAATAACCATGTAGGAAAATGAACCGAGGGAAACCCTAGAATGTGTTTGTATGACATGTGTATCAAATGAAAGGCATTAAAGAGTATTTTATGAGGAAGTGGGCCATAGTTCTATAGGTGGACGCCATTTAGGGATATAGCCACAAAGGTGGACCAGGGGTGACCCTAGAATTTGTTTGTATAATATGGGCATCAAACGAATGGTGTTAATGAGTATTTTAAAAGGGAGTGGGCCTTAGTTCTATAGGTGGATGCCGTTTCGAAATATCGCCATAAAGGTGGACCAGGGGTGACTCTAGAATCCGTTTGTACGATATGGGTATCAAATGAAAGGTGTTAATGAGTATTTTAAAAGGGAGTAATCCTTAGTTCCATAGGTCGACGCCGTTTCGAGATATCGCCATAAAGGTGGACCAGGGGTGACCCTAGAATTTGTTTGTACAATATGGGTATCAAAAGAAAGGTGTTAATGAGTATTTTAAAAGGGAGTAATCCTTAGTTCCATAGGTGGACGCCGTTTCGAGATATCGCCATAAAGGTGGACCAGGGGTGACCCTAGAATTTGTTTGTACAATATGGGCATCAAACGAAAGGTGTTAATGAGTATTTTAAAAGGGAGTGGGCCTTATTTCTATAGGTGGACGCCGTTTCGAAATATCGCCATAAAGGTGGACCAGGGGTGACTCTAGAGTGTGTTTGTACGACATGGGTATCAAATTAAAGGTATTAATGAGGGTTTTAAAAGGAAGTGGTGGTTGTTGTATAGGTGGTCGAATTTTCGAGATATCGCCACAAAGGTGGATCAGGGGTGACCCTAGAATTTGTTTGTACAATATGGGTATCAAAAGAAAGGTGTTAATGAGTATTTTAAAAGGGAGTATTCCTTAGTTCCATAGGTGGACGCCGTTTGGAGATATCGCCATAAAGGTGGACCAGGGGTGACCCTAGAATTTGTTTGTACAATATGGGCATCAAACGAAAGGTGTAAATGAGTATTTTAAAAGGGAGTGGGCCTTATATATATAGGTGGACGCCGTTTCGAAATATCGCCATAAAGGTGGACCAGGGGTGACTCTAGAATGGGTTTGTACGATATGGGTATCAAATTAAAGGTATTAATGAGGGTTTTAAAAGGGAGTGGTGGTTGTTGTATAGGTGGTCGAATTTTCGAGATATCGCCACAAAGGTGGACCAGGGGTGACCCTAGAATTTGTTTGTATAATATGGGTATCAAAAGAAAGGTGTTAATGAGTATTTTAAAAGGGAGTAATCCTTAGTTCCATAGGTGAACGCCGTTTTGAGATATCGCCATAAAGGTGGATCCTAGAATTGGTTTGTACAATATGGGCATCAAACGAAAGGTGTTAATGAGTATTTTAAAAGGGAGTGGGCCTTAGTTCTATAGGTGGACGCCGTTTCGAAATATCGCCATAAAGGTGGACCAGGGGTGACTCTAGAATGGGTTTGTACGATATGGGTATCAAATTAAAGGTATTAATGAGGGTTTTAAAAGGGAGTGGTGGTTGTTGTATAGGTGGTCGAATTTTGGAGATATCGGCACAAAGGTGGGCCAGGGGTGACCCTAGAATTTGTTTGTACAATATGGGTATCAAAAGAAAGGTGTTAATGAGTATTTTAAAAGGGAGTTATCCTTAGTTCCATAGGTGGATGCCGTTTCGAGATATCGCCATAAAGGTGGAGCAGGGGTGACCCTAGAATTTGTTTGTATAATATGGGTATCAAAAGAAAGGTGTTAATGAGTATTTTAAAGGGAGTAATCCTTAGTTCCATAGGTGGACGCCGTTTCGAGATATCGCCATAAAGGTGGGCCAGGAGTGGCTCTAGAATTCGCTTGTGCAATATAGGCATCAAACGAAAGAAGTTAATGAGTATTTTAAAAGGGAGTGGGCCTTAGTTCTATAGGTGGACGCCTTTTCGAGGTATCGCAATAAAGGTGGACCAGGGGTGACTCTAGACTTTGTTTGTACGATATGAGTATCAAATGAAAGGTGTTAATGAGTATTTTAAAAGGGCGTGGGGCTTAGTTCTATAGGTGGACGCCTTTTCGAGATATCGCCATAAAGGTGGGCCAGGGGTGACTCTATAGTGTGTTTGTACGATATGGGTATCAAATTAAAGGTATTAATGAGAGTTTTAAAAGGGAGTGGTGGTAGTTGTATATGTGAAGGCGTTTTCCAGATATCGACCAAAATGTGGACCAGGGTGACCCAGAATATCATCTGTTGGATACCGCTAATTTATTTATATATGTAGTACCTGCCAAGATTTTAAGTGTTTTTTATTTCGCACTGCAGAACTTTTTCATTTTCTTCTACTTAATATGGTAGGTGTCACAACCATTTTATAAAGTTTTTTCTAAAGTTATATTTCGCGTCAATAAAACAATCCTATTACCTTACCGTGTTTCATCCCTTTTTTCGTATTTGGTATAGGATTAATGCATTTTTTTAATTTTTCGTAATTTTCGATATCGAAAAAGTGGGCGTGGTCATAGTCGGATTTCGTTCATTTTTCATACCAAGACAAAGTGAGTTCAAGTAAGCACGTGAACTAAGATAAAAGATATGTCGATTTTTGCTCAAGTTATCGTGTTAACGGCCATGCGAAGGACAGACGGACGACTGTGTATAAAAACTGGGCATGGCATCAACGAATTTCGCCCATTTTCGCAGAAAACAGTTAGCGTCATAAAATCTGTGCCTCTACCAAATTTCAAAAGGATTGGTTAATTTTTGTTCGACTTATGGCGTTAAAAGTATCCTAGACAAATTAAATTGAAATTTTCTTTTATTTTTGTATTTTGTTGCACCATATCATTACTTGAGTTGAATGTTGACATAATTTACTTATATAGTGTAAAGATATTAAATTTTTTGTTAAAATTTTACTTTAAAAAAAAAAATTTTTTAAAAGTGGGCGTGGTCGTTCTCCGATTTTGCTAATTTTTATTAAGCGTACATATATTAATTGGAGTAACGTTCCTGTCAAATTTCATCATGATATCTTCAACGACTGCCAAATTACAGCTTGCAAAAATTTTAAATTACCTTCTTTTAAAAGTGGGCGGTGCCACGCCCATTGTCCAAAAATTTACTAATTTTCTATTCTGCGTCATAAGTTGAACTCATCTACCAAGTTTCATCGCTTTATCTGTCTTTTGTAATGAATTATCGCACTTTTTCGGTTTTTCGAAATTTTCGATATCGAAAAAGTGGGCGTGGTTATAGTCCGATATCGTTCATTTTAAATATGAGATGAGTGCTCAGGAACCTACATACCAAATTTCATCAAGATACCTCAAAATTTACTCAAGTTATCGTGTTAACGGACGGACGGACATGGCTCAATCAAATTTTTTTTCGATCCTGATTATTTTGATATATGGAAGTCTATATCTATCTCGATTCCTTTATATATGTACAACCAACCGTTATCCAATCAAACTTAATATACTCTGTGAGCTCTGCTCAACTGAGTATAAAAAAATTCCATTTAGCTGCGTTTGATCAAGGAAATCGGACTGTTGTATGAAATACATGAATAATATTATTGGGACTATACACATGCATACCTACATACGTGAATGCACATATTTTTGTTTATTGCGGTATCCCTCTGATAGTTTTCCGAACCTCAACATGCCAAAAGGAAATTAATTGTTATTTTAGTTACATATATTCACTTTTTTCTTATTCTAAGCTTTTTATTCTCTTTACTAAAAAAATATTCAACAATCGCGTAAAGTTTGAAACGATTTTTAAAGCAATTTAATTGCAACGAATTTGTAAATAATTTTTAACCAAAATTTATAAACTAGATGTATAACAAAAAAATATTTTGGATATAAATATTTTTGATGAACTTAACTGAAAGTATCAATACCATCAACTAAATGGTCTTTATAAATATTGTAATCACATAATTCAAAACAAAAAATTACTATGAGTATAATTATTCCAGCGAATGTATATATCGCATTCTAAACTAAAAAATGTCAAAACTTAAAAAAAATTTAAATCGGTATTTAAGTGTAAATCGATCGATTAAAGCTTCGTGAAATAACTTACGTTTTTTGGTAGTCAACGTTATCGTTTAGCCTGGTTTTGTTAGGAATTTTGTTATTTTTGTGGTATAAATCAACATTGAACACAAAGTTTATCTGATTATGAGTTGCAACACTTTTTGGTTTAGGTTGCGATATGTAAAATTACATATTTTTGTACACAGTTCTAAAATGTAAAGAAAAAATTTATATTTTTCTATAAATTAAATTATTAAAAAGCTATTGTTATATTAATGATATAGAGAAGCGCCAACACGAATGCAGGTGGCTTCAAACCACTGGTAGTCAATTCACCACTTTATCTCCCAGAGAAAATGTTAAATGGTTCACTTTATGTAAAGAAGTGTGGTACCACACCTTTTTCAGGTTTAGTTCAGAAAGTTGCAATGGAAGTTCTGAAAGTTACAATTCAAGTTCAGAAAATTAAAGCTCTGAATTTTCAATGGAAGTTCAGTAAATTACATTTGGATTTCAGGAGTTTCAACTGAAGTTCAGAAAATTAAAATTGAAGTTCAGAATTTCTGTTTGTAGTTCAGAAAATTATAATTGCACTTAAATTGTAATTTTCTGAACTACAAATAGAAATTCTGAGCTTGAATTTTAATTTTCTGAGCTTCAATTGTAATTTTCTGAACTTGAATTGAAATTTTTGAACTTCAATTGTAACTTTCAAACCTCAATTGCAGCTTTTTGAACCAAAATAAAAAAGGTGTAGCATTAAAATTGGCGAATTTCAAGTCAACGTACTCAAATTGTGAATTGCTTACTCGCGATTTGATGGTTTACTGCTTGCAACCAATAGTTCTGCTAGTTCTTCTCTTTCACCATATCTATTGTTTTCTATATCATTAATTAATTAAGTTTCTTTAACTTTGTATGCATACAATCGCATACAATAAAATTTGTATTTATGGCTCACCAACAAGACTGCACTATTCCTTCCTTATGACTTATATTTAATAATTTACAACTATTATATTATTCCGAAAATAAGTGCATAAACTGTATTCGAGTGGACAAGAAGTTGAAATTGGGTGTCGATGAAAATCATGCAACAACCAGTAAGAACTGCCCGGTTACCAACATAAATTAAAATTAAAAAAGAAGCCGATTGGTTACTAGCAGTCAAATACAATAAATGGGATCTATACCAACATTCAGGGACTTTTAAATAACTTTCAACATTTGGAAATTGCTATAAAAGAAAACGATGTTGATATAATATTCCTGACGGAAACATATCTAACGCCAAATATTGAAGATAATGAAATAAGTCTTCCAAATTATAGAACATTAAGTTGTGTGTTGAACTCTGCTCATACTGGAGGGGTAACAATATATATAAAAATAAGTGGGAAGTAAGAAATATAACTCACTAATCAATAGATGCCAAGGTGTGGGTGACATATTGCGACTGCGTGTTTAAAAACTTAACAATAGGGGAAATGGCGATCTATCCGAAAAAGATTTTTGTGACTTCTTTGAAGAGTACGTTGAAACAACTTTGGAGAGTGCGCAAAATGTTATAATCTCGGGAGACTTTAATATTGACTGGAAGAAACCAGGAACATATAAAAACAGAATAGAAAGCATTTTAAATGATAATTGTTTAAAACAACATGTCGAAAAATATACGAGAGTGACAAATAGCTCAAAATGCTTATAGACTTTATAATTAGCAACATTCCCTCTATTAGCGAATATGGAAAAATGCGGATCGTGAGATCATTGAAATGAAGATAAAATCGGAAAATTGTGATAAAGAAGATAGAAGAAAAAAGTTACAAATTTTAAATACAATAAAAAATGCTTCGCAAAAGAATTTAAGAAAGAGCGTATATATGAAGCTCATCATAACATTCACGAGAATACAAAATTAATGGAGCTAGGACTAAAAAACACTATTAATAAATTTACTGTGGAAAAAGTCGTAAGTAACGGTAATACGCCAACCTGATGTTACAATGAGTGGTTAAGAGATATGAAACGAAGGAAGGATAGCCTATATAAAATTGCAAAACAAAATAACACCATTAATAACTGGGAAAACTTCAGAAGATACAGAAATTCCTACAAAGTACAAGTAATGAACGAGAAAAATAAACATATAAACAATAGAATAAGCCTGGCAAATGACCAGAAGAAGATGTGGAGTGAGTATTAAAGGAAGAAAAAAATTTTTATAAAAATGTGATATTTGGCAACGAAGTATGTAAGACTGATTATGAAATAGCAAGCAATTTTAACAAATAGTTTATTAGTAGTATAGAAGAAATAAGAAACTCTATACACACCGTATACTTTCAAGTTTCGCATGACAAATCGGATTATGAAAAAATCAGCCCTAAAATGATATTGGATAATTGGAGTACTATTGCGGTACCCCAATAGCTTGAAAGATACAATGATAACGCCTGCTGAAACTTACTTACTTACTTAATTGGCGCTTAACCGTCTAGACGGTTATGGCAGTCAAACAAGGCGTGCCAGTCGCTCCTTCGCTCCGCCAACCGGCGCCAATTGGTCACACCAAGGGAGTTTAAATCGTTTTCCACCTGGTCCTTCCAACGGAGTGGGGGCCGCCCTCTACCTATGCTTCCATAGGCGGGTTCCGATAGAAACACTTTCTTGGCCGGAGCATCATCTTTCATTCGCATAACATGGCCTAGCCAGCGCAGCCGCTGCGTTTTAATTCGCTGGACTATGTGAATGTCTGCGTAGAGCTCGTACAGCTCAGCATTAAATCTTCTTCATTCCTCGCCATTGCCAACGCGTAGAGGTCCATAAATCTTTCGAAGAACTTTTCTCTCGAACACTCCCAAAGCCGCTTCATCTGCTGTTGTCATGGTCCATGCCTCTGCCCCATATAGCAGGACGGGTACGATAAGTGATTTGTAGAGTATGATTTTCGTTCGCCGAGAGAGGACTTTACTTTCAATTGCCTACCTAGCCAAAGTAGCATTTATTGGCAAGATTGATTCTTCGCTGGATTTCAGTGCTGATGTTTTTGCTAGGGTTGATGCTGGTTCCCAAAAAAACGAAGTCTTTTACTATTTCGAAATTATGGCTGCTAACAGTAGCGCGATTGCCAAGGCGCATATACGCTGACTCTTTGCTCGATGAGAGCAGGTACTTCGTTTTGTCCTCATTCACCATCAAACCCAGCTTCTTTTTCCAGTTTGGAGTAAGCAGAACTAACGGCGCGGGTGTTTAGGCCAATGATATCAATTTCAGTACGTCAGTAATTGCACGCTTTTATAGAATATTGTTCCAGTGCGGTTCAGTTCTGCAGCTAGTATAATTTTCTCCAGCATCAAATTAAAGAAAGCGCACGGTAGGGGTCACCCTGTCTGAAAAGTCGTTTTGTTTCGAAGGGCTCGGAGAGGTCCTTACCCTTTTTGACTGAGCTGATGGTGTTGCTCAACGTCATTTTGCACAGCCATATACATAAGTTTTGCGGGGAAACCAAATTCAGACATAGCGGCATATAGGCAGCTCGTTTTCGTGCTGTCGAAGGCGGCTTTAAAATCGACGAAGAGGCCATCCGTGTCGATTCTCTTTTCACTGGTTTTTCCAAGATTTGGCGCATTGTGAAAATCTGGTCGATGGTAGATTTACCAGGTCTGAAGTCGCACTGATAAGGTCCAATCAGCCGGTTCATGGTGGGCTTCAATCTTTTGCACAATACACTTGAAAGGACCTCATATGCGATATTAAGAAGGCTGATTCCACGATAGTTGGTGCATTTTGCAGTATTCCCCTTCTTGTGGACTGGGCAAAGAACACTTAGATTCCAATCGTCGGGCATGCACTCGTCCTCCCATACTTTGCGAATAAGCTGCTGCATGCGCCTTACCGCTCCTTACTAGCTCCGCAGGCAATCCATCAGCGCCCACGGCCTTGTTGTTTTTCTATCTGGTTATTGCTGTTCTAATTTCGTCATATTCGGGCGGGGGACATTATAAGGTTCATTTTGTAAACCTCCGAAAAATGGACTTGCGTTTTGCACGCGCAACGCACTCCACATAAGACACGTATTTGTTGATTAAGTTTTTGTTCTTTTATTTATTAAAGTTTTCTCTAATGAACGTTCTTCATTTAATTGTACACTTTATTTAGTTTTATTTCTAGTTTGTATTTAGTTTGATTTTAACTTTTTCACTTAATTCGTGTTTTCTTGGTGTCGTCAAATTTATAATAATGCCCGGTCTTTTTTGCCGAGCCGAATTGCTCTGTTTCCAAGTTGTCCCAACACCTGTTGTTCGTTCACAGTAGACAATGGGTGTTGTAGCGATTTGGAAACAGGGTAACATTTTTATTATTTGTTAAGGCTGCTGTTACAACATATATTCTATCATCATCGATTGCGGGATCGGGTTCGTCATCTCTGCTCGGTGAATCGCTGCCTCCATTTAGGAGAGCAGAGAAGTGTTCCCTCCGTAATCTAAGCACTCTCTAGACATCCGCTACAAGGTCGCCATTTTCGTTCCTACAGAAGTTTGCCCCGGTTTTAAAACCTTCCGTCTGTCACCGTATTTTCTGGTAGAATTTTTGGGCGTTATTCCTGGTGGCTAGCGGCTCAAGCTCCTCGCACTCACGCCTTTCTGCTTTTGCTTTTCTTCCTGAAAAGGCGTCTAGCTTCCCTTTTCAACTCACGATAGCGTTCACACACTCCTCTTGTTACGCTCACTTTTAACGTAGCCCTGTAGGCAGCGTCTTTTCTTTCGGTTGCAACGCGGTATTCTTCATCGTACCAGATGTTTTTTCGTGGCCGCCGGTAACCAATTTTTTCCTCGGCGGCAGTACGAAGTGCTTTGGAGATATGCTCCTACTGCTCCTGTATTCCTTCGGGCTGAGTTGTGCTCTCAGAGAGCACGTGTGAGAGTAGAGTTGCGAAATCATTGGCGATCTGTTGTGATTGAACCTTTTTGATGCCTAGCTTTCCTTGCGTTTTTTGTTCCTTGGCTTTAGCCGCGCTGAGACAGGTGCGTATTTTAGCTGCAACGAGATAACGGTCCGAGTCGATGTTAGGTCCTCGGATCGTGCGCACATCTAATACACAGGAAGCATGCCGTCCGTCTATCACAACGTGATCGATCTGATTGCGAGTATTTCGATCAGGAGACAGCCATGTAGCTTGATGTATCTTTTTATGCCTGAACCTCGTGCTGGATATGACCATGTTTGGAGCACCGGCAAAATCAATCAGCCTCAGTCCGTTAGGAGAAGTTTCATTGTGTAGGCTGAACTTTCCGACTGTAGGGGCAAAAACACCTTCTTTGCCCACCCTGGGGTTAAAGTCGTCAAGCAAGACTTTTATATCATGACGGGGGCAGCGCTCGTATGTGCGTTCTAATTGCTCAAAAAAAGTGTTTTTTATAAAAATCGTCTTTCTCCTCTATCGGCGCATGGGCGCAGATGAATGATATTGTTACGAATATTAGCAAAACTAAAGGGTGCTGCTATCTCTAAGCCGATGCTTAGCAGTGACGCGAATTCACATCAATAATTCAATCATTATGTATCTACATAAACGAAACAATAGTTGCGTCTACACATATGTACCATGTACGTATACGAGCAGCGGAGAGTCAATGCACAAACACATGCATATATCTGAGATACTCCTGAAAGTATGCAATGAGAAAAGCTATAAAATCGTGCAATTGTAGTTACAGCTGAGAAGTTTGAGAGCTAATGGCAACTAGTAGATTCTGGAAGCGCCTAGAAGATGCGAACGTTGAAATCAGAGAGCATATAAGGCAGCAAATGTAGAGGCGCTGGATTTGAGCTATCAAGCAGTTATTGATTAAGACGCTATCTAGCGAGCCATAGCAGTATTATTTTGAAAGAGTTTCATTTGAGCTATCAATCAGTTTGGTTATTAAGCAAGCTATTCGTTGCAAAGTTTGAGTGTTATTGTGAAGTACTTTAATAAAGGCCATTTTGCATTATTAAATATTGGAGTTATTTATTCAACTGTTTAGTGATTCGAACTTAGCAGAGGATTTCCCAGTAAAATTCGTTACAATTGGTGTCAGAAGAGGAATTGTTGAATAAATTCCAGAGGACAACAAGGACATGGCAAAGTTCAGTGAATTGAAGATCCAGCAACTAAAGAAGGTGTTGGAGAGCCGTGGATTGAATACAAGCGGCGTTAAACTCGAACTTCAGGCACGGCTACGAGAGGAAATGGAAGCAGAAGGAATTGATGTGGAGGAGTATGTCTTTTATCCTGATGGGGACGAGACAACAACAAAAATTGAAGAGAAAAACGAAACATCGCAGACTGTTACGAGCACAGACTTGAACATGATTTTGGCTGCAATATCTGCTCAAACATCGACAATGTCATCTCACCTAGAAGAACAGAAAACGTATATGTCATCACAGATGGAATCCCAAGAGACACGAATATCATCCAAGATGGAAACTCAACTGGAAGAACAGAAAACATATATGGCATCCAAGATGGAATCACAGGAGACACGTATTGCAGAAATGTCGTCAGAAATAACATCGAAGATTGAAGCACAAGAAACGCGTATTTCAGAAATGTCGACACAGATTACATCCAAGATGGAAGCACAAGAGGAGCGCTTATCATTGCAGGTGGCACAAATGTCTTCGCAGTTAGAAGCACAGAATACAAAAATTGTACAGCTCGAGGACAAAATGGATGCCAAGATAGAAGCTTTGAGAGGTCGTATACAGGAGTTGCAACTAAATCGCCCAACAGTTTCAGCGAGTAATCCAAAGGTAAAGACACCTTCCTTTGACGGTTCTGTTCCTTTTCAGCTTTTTAAGCTACAGTTTGAGAAGACCGCAGCAGTGAACCACTGGAATGCGGAAGATAAAGTTGCTGCACTGTTCGTCGAATTGAAAGGGCCTGCAGCGGAAATCTTACAGACGATTCCAGAGTACGAACGGAACAGTTATGAAGTATTGATGGCTGCTGTAGAACGACGTTATGGAAGCGAGCATAGGAAACAGATATTCCAAATTTAGTTGCAAAACCGCCACCAAAAATCGAATGAGACTTTGCAGGAGTTTGCCGTGGAGTACTCCGAGAGGGTAAAAATCCAGAGTTTTATGAATGGCATACGGGACGTAGAAACGAAGCTAGCGACATATGCAAACCCAAAACCCACATTCGCAGAAACGGTTTTCAAAGCATGCCGTGTGGAGGTAGAAAGGCCAGAGTGGGTAGACGCAATATTGTAGGCGCTGAAAGGATCACAAAAGCGGAGTGAAAAAGTTATCAAATGTTTCAAATGCGGGAAGCCCGGTCACACTGCACGTCATTGCGATCTTGGTCCTGGTAGTTCTAACTTGGGTGGCCGTAAACGCAAAGCTGGAGGAGATGAGCAAGAGCGTGCCAGATGGGAAAATCGAGAGCTAGCTCCAGCTATTGAATGTCCTGTGATATCTGTGTTGCAAATTGGTAGAAAATCGAGCAGTCTTACCGTCAGAGGGAATGTGGATGGTAAAGAACGTGTACTGACTGTAGATACGGGCGCATCTCATTCCTTGATCCGATCTGACTTGGTCAGCAGGAGAATAAAACCGTTACCTGGAGCAAAGTTGCGTACGGTCACGGGCGAGTATAACCAAGTTCAGGGAGAAGTGATATGTGAAGTCTTGATTGGAAAGGTCACGGTTCTACACAAATTCGTTGTGGCGAAGATCGTTGAAGAAGTCATATTGGGAGTGGACTTCTTGGTTGACCATGACATCAAGATCGATATGCAGAGAAGGGTGATGCGTTATGAGAACCAGGATATACCACTTAACTTCAAGTTGGAGAAAGGGTTCAGTAGTAATCGAGTACTGGTGGAGAAGACTCGACAAAAACCACGGAAGTCAAAGGCAAAGGTTAATAGGTCGAATGGGCCAAATAAAGCAAAATAAAAAGTACCTGCGAGAGAAACACTGGCATTGACAAAACCTAAAAGACGCAGGAAAACGAAGCAACGAATTTCCGAGAAAGAATGCGAGGGTAGTTTCAAGCCGGAGCGCACTACTGTTGTGAAACGTGGGAACGACACTAATTATGCGAAGCCAATCCGTCAAGCGCAAGCTCTACGAAGTAGTTCATTGGCCAAGCAACAGAGTGCGAGGGAACGATCCAGGATAATGAGTAGTAAGATGAAACACAGGTACGACAAGGAAAATAATTTGGAAGGTTTTCGGGAGGGGGATTTGGTACTGCCCTTACCGGCAGAAAGGTGTTCCATCCAAATATCGGTGCAGTTGGGAAGGTCCGTACAGAGTTGTGAAGACGATCAGTGATGTCATCTACCGCATACAAGCAATTGGGAAATCACGAAATAGAAGAGTGGTACATTTGGCGATGCTAGCAGCGTTTAGATCGAGAGATTTATCTGATCGGGACGATCAGACTTAGGTGGAGGGCAGTGTTACGAATATTAGCAAAACTAAGGGGTGCTGCTATCTCTAAGCCGATTCTAAGCAGTGACGCGAATTCACATCAATAATTCAATCATTATGTATCTACATATATGTACGATGTACGTATACGAGCAGCGGAGAGTCAATGCACAAACACATGCATATATCTGAGATACTCCTGAAAGTATGCAATGAGAAAAGCTATAAAATCGTGCAATTGTAGTTATAGCTGAAAAATTTGAGAGCTAATGGCAACTAGTAGATTCTGGAAGCGCCTAGAAGATGCGAACGTTGAAATCAGAAAGTATATAAGGCAGCAAATGTAGAGGCGCTGGAATTCAGTTTGATTTGAGCTATCAAGCAGTTATTGATTAAGACGCTATCTAGCGAGCCATAACAGTATTATTTTGAAAGAGTTTCATTTGAGCTATCAATCAGTTTGGTTATTAAGCAAGCTATTCGTTGCAAAGTTTGAGTGTTATTGTGAAGTACTTTAATAAAGGCCATTTTGCATTATTAAATATTGGAGTTATTTATTCAACAGTTTAGTGATTCGAACTTACCAGAGGATTTGCAAGTAAAATTCGTTACAATATATTAAACAATTTTGCTTTTATTCGGATAGCGGTGAGACGCTCGTCCACAGGCGTGAACGCCATAACTTGGCGACAAAGTCTCTCCCCCACCACGAATCCGACGCCGAAACTGCGTTTATTCGTATGGCCACTCAAATTGATGTCACAATTTTGGATCTTCTTTCTTCCTTGCTTCGTCCAACGCATTTCTTGGATGGCGGTGATGTCAGATTTTGCTTTGCCGAGGACATCAACCAGCCGGGCATCTGCACCAATCCCATTGAAGGATCGGACGTTCCAGGTGCATGCTCTCAATTCATTGACCTTCAAACGTTTGCCATGGTCGTCATCAATAGAGAACCGGATGCCACGGACAGGCCGTTTAACATTAAAAAAAAAAAATGGAAACGCGAAAGAAACAAATTAACTGAACCGGAAGTGACCGGTTACCAAACGCTGCAAACAAAAATAATTTAAACCCTAAAAAAAAACTGAAAAATTAGAACAAAAAAAAAATAAATAAATAAATAAATAGGGCCGAATATACATAGGGGCGCCGCGGGAGTTGTTGCGACGCCCGGTACTGATCCCACACTCAAAAACCATGGCCACCGACGCACCTAAATTTTCGGTGGCCCCTTATCTGGATATCCTTCGCTCTCTAAATAAACAAGAATATCAGCACTCCCATTTTTAAATTACAAGATATTTATTAACAAGGCATTATGAATAAAAATAATACAAAATTCATTTTATTATATTATTATATCATTTACCCTACAAGCGGAAGAGAGAATATTGGCAACCCCAAAATTTTAAATTTTTATTGTAAGTTTTGGGCTGTAGATTTTAGTTATACGCTCAGTGGTAAATATAGCTGTACGTCCTAGTTATAATTCAAATAGTGGTATATTTGGTTTTTATTTGTATTGTATTTGATTTCATTTTAGTTTATTTCATTTTTATTTTTATTATTAATATTTATAATCTTTATTATTTTATCGAATTTTATTTTATTATGTTACTTTATTTTTGGTATATTTATTTAAAATTTTATTGTGTTTTTTTTTTATTTTATCGTGTTATTACTATTACTATTTATAATTTTTATTTATTTTATTAAATTTAATTTTATTATTTTAATAATTATTTATTTATTATTACGCGTTTTAAGCCTAAAACTTAGATTATTACAAAATATAAATACATTTTAATAATAATAGGATTTCTGGAATTTGGGGTGTCGGAATGCATGAGATTCTCAGCACGGGAACTGGTGGTCCCAACGGGCAAGTCTTGGAGTCATCTCATTGGGAGGTTGGAAGGACTTGTTCTCAATCATGCCCTACTCCAAGACGTATGATTACACAGTTTTATTATTTATGCTGTCGGAATGCATTTGATTCCGGTCAACCCAAAAGCTAGCAGCTCAGCAGAATGAGCCACTCTTATCGGACGGTTGGAAAAGACGTGTTTCCAGTCCTGCCTGTACCAGCTTTTATGTAATCATAATTAATTATTATATACTATTTTTGTAGGAATATACTTGATTCACATGAACACTTCAACTGTTAGTCTGGGACGATATTTTCAGGAACTCTTTCCCAATTTGATTGCGAGCGGTATATGTATTTGACCTGATGCATAAGGTTCCCCTGTATCTATTTGGATTGCCATGTACGCTCAAGGATCAGTAACATGAAATACAGATACAAAATATTTTATCTTATTTGAAGGGTTTTGCAATACTCTAATAAACTTTTATTGAAGATGTTTAAGCTTTCACAATTTTTAACATGATTAGATAGTTCATTAAAACATTTCAGGCCTTTGTAAAATATATTTTGCTTGTCCATTTCTGTTTTGAAAAGAGGTAATTTAAAATTATTATTTTCCCTGATTATGTAAGAGTGGGTTTCATTCACATTTATTGCATTTTACCTTATTATAGTTTATTTGATTTTTGGTAATTTTATGGTATTTTATTTTACCTATGTTTATATATGTATCTATATATTTATACAATTATATATGGAGTATTCCATCACATTTCGAACAATTTTGAACCCGACCCCTTTAGAATTGGTTGAAAGTTTTTCTTCTTTTTCTAGCTTACGAAAGACGTTTTTCAGAATTTTTTCAAATTTTTTCATCCAACTCAAAAAAAGTTATGAATTTAAAAAAAAAACACCGTTTTTGTTTTCAAAATGCTATAACTTTTTCAAAAGTTGACCGTTTGGGATTTTTTTTTTAAATTTGTTTTTAAATGTACTTTTCGGAAAAAATACAAAAAAATGTTTAAAGTTTTTTTTTTTGTAATTTTTCAGTTTTTCGAGATTTTTCGAATTTCGCAATTTTTTTTCTCATAAAAAACTTCAATCAATTCTGCAATCATCCCCACTAATCCCGGAGTGGGCCGATTATTATTATTATTTTTTTTTTATTTAATTGAAAAAAACTTTAAAAATTTGTTTGTATTCTTTCCGAAAAGTTAAAAAAAAAAAAAGATCCCAAACGGTCAATTTTTGAAAAAGTTATAGCATTTTGAAAAAATACCGTTTTTTTTTTTAAATTCATAACTTGTTTTGAGTTGGACACCGTTTTTGTTTTCAAAATGCTATAACTTTTTCAAAAATTGACCGGTTGGGATCTTTTTTTTTTTTTAATTTGTTTTTAAATGTACTTTTCGGAAAAAATACAAAAAAAATGCTTTTTTTCAATTAAATAAAAAAAAAAATAATCGGCCCACTCCGGGATTAGTGGGGATGGTTGCAGAATTGATTGAAGTTTTTTATGAGAAAAAAATGGCGAAATTCGAAAAATCTCGAAAAACTGAAAAATTACAAAAAAAAAACTTTAAAAACTTTTTTGGATTTTTTCCGAAAATTACATTTAAAAACAAATTTAAAAAAAAAGGTCCCAAACGGTCAATTTTTGAAAAAGTTATAGCATTTTGAAAACAAATACGGTGTTTTTTTTTAAAATTCATAACTTTTTTTGAGTTGGATGAAAAAATTTACAAAAAATTCTGAAAAACGTCTTTCGTAAGCTAGAAAAAGAAGAAAAACTTTCAGCCAATTCTAAAGGGGTATATATTTCCAAAGAAAAATTAAATTGTTGTCGTTTTCTTCCTTTTGGTTACCAATTCATTTTAGGTGCGCCTTATTTTTAATTTTGTTTAAACTTTACTTTTCTAAGTTCTATTAAGTATCATTTGCCTTTTTCTAAATTCCTGAAATTTTAGCTTTCTAACTCTAATTTCCTTTTCACTTGTGCTTATTTAAATTTAATAATCTCCTTATTTTAAATCTTATATTTCTATCTCTAAATTTTTCTTTCCTTGTTTACTTAATTAAGTTTTAATTATTTTTTTCATTTAAAATCTATTTTAAATCTTAGTTTCTAATTCTAAGTTGTTCTTGTGTAGGTATTTGATTAAGTTTAATTGTGTTCTTATCTCAAATCTATTTTAAATCATTGTTTCTAACATTAAATTTTCCTTTCCTGTTTTTATTTAAATAAGTTTACCGTTGTTGTTTTATTTGTTGTTTAATTATTTTCTCATTTAAAATCTATTTTAAATCTTAGTTTCTAATTCTATGATTTATCTATTTAAGTTTTAACAAATTAATGCTTGCTTTATCTTCAAATACTAAATTTTCTCGTTTTCAAAATTTTGTTTAATTATAATTATATTGGAACAGACTCACCGCTGTGCCGTAGTGGCTATTATTTTTGTTGTGGCCGGCTATTGCAGCATGCCTATACTGGGGTCGTTGCAGAAGGCCTATGGTTGGGCTCTGCTTCTATTTTCTTGGCTGGTGGTTGTCGTTGCCGGTGGTTGGTGGCGCTGTTGGATGGCTCAGTCGATGATGATAGCTTACGTATTGGGCGCGCTGATGGTTTGTCGCGCTCGAAGATAGAGCGCTGGTGGATGTCGAGCTCGAAAATGGCGCAGTCAAGCACGGTAGCGCGCGCGGTGTGGCGCGCTGGTTGTTTGTGCGCTCGAAGATGCACAGGCGATGATTATAGCACGCGTGGTGTGGAGCGCTGGTGGTTGGTGCGCTCGAATATGGCGCCAAGGATGGTAGCGCGCGGTGGAGCACTAGTGGTTGTTGCGCTCGAAAATAGCGCAGTCAAGTATTGTAGCGCGCGCGGTGTGGCGCGCTGGTGGTTGTTGCGCTCGAGGACGGCGCAGTCGATGATGAGAGCGCGCGTGTTGGCGCTAGCGTGGCGCAAAGGTATACATTTCACAGTAATTAGTTGCTAGTTTTCAAAAATTTAATATTAGCAGTTGGGTGGGTTTCTTGCTGTAATGGTCTGAAGCCAATTTATGTATGTACACGCAGGCATGCGCATGGAATGAATAGGCGATTTTGATGTTACACAGTGGATAATGCTCGCACGCAGCGATGTATGGGTTCAGGTCTCTGTCGCCAAAAAAAGAAAAAAAAGACAATGATCCTAAAGTTAAGGCACTCTCAACACAATCGTATGCAATGTGGAATCACTCGAAAGATTTGTCGTCGTCGTCACTTAAGCCTCTTAACTGGTTACTCCGAAAATGCCAATCACTTTTATTTGTCACTATTTCACTTGCAACCTTTTCTTCATTACATTGTTCAGAACCATTTTATTATCATTAGAATCACACGATATTCAACATATTCTCTTTAACGTATATGGTGTTCCACGGGCATTTCCTTTGCTTATTGCTTTTATATTTTTCCCACCACAGTCACTAATCGATTTTCTTCGCAAAATTTTTTTTAATAATTTTTTTTTTCTTTTGTGTAAACTTGCGCGGTGAACCTCCAAATATGTTCAGGAATTCGCGACCACCACCGGAGCTTTTCCACGCAATTTTCTTTCTTAATTCTCAAAAGGCACACTGTAATGAACGATGGCTAGACAACGAAAATAGATTTTCATATCGAATTGATCATTTTATCAATATATTAAATTTTTTTTTTGTGTTCCGCACTAGCAATACATAAATTTTTCAGTTTTACTGGTTTTCCATACTGGAGTTTTGCTCATTACACACGCACAACCACTTATGTTGGAGGCTCCTGCTAATGCGGACAATTCGCAAGTTTTTCTTCAATTTTATGCAACGCTTTGCTTTTTTTTTTTTGGATAAGTCTTTATTTCACGCTTAAGGTACGTTCTACCCAAATTTTTCCAACTCTCAGATTGAAAAACTATTTCACACACACCGAAATGAACCGACTACCACCTACCACGACGCGTGCCATTTTTCTTCTCCTCGGGAGCAATAATTTTTGCCGCCGGCCACATTCAATGCACTTTACTTATCAATTTTTGTAAACAAATTTTGATTTCCTTCCCGCATTTTTTTGAATTTCTTTTTTTCTAGTATTTGTAGTACGGCGCGAAATAATTCCGCATAGACCCGTGTATAATGGAGGTTATCTGGGTTGGTAATTTTTTTTTCATTGCACTTTCAACGCGTTTGCCGACGATTTCGTTAGTATAGATTTTTCGTAATTATAATTACATTTCAATAACGTATTATTATAGCGTGCACAAAACAATATATTTTGCACAACTTTTATTAATTTTCCGGGCTATTTAATTTCCCTTGGCAAACCCCAACCGATACCGACGCTTGCAATCAACTTTCCGATTTTTGCATATGGCCCGCCACGCCGTTATGGCCGTTCAAAGAAAAAATTCCATTCAAATCGCGACTGCGCCCTACACAGGCGCCGTTAAATCGCATGATTTAACTTGCCCATGGTGGAACCATCAGGGTGATAGCGACGGCGACGTTCCTGCAGCCATCATGAAAAGTTCCATGTACTTTGTTGTTGTGAATCGATGGACTAATGTCAAAATCGTACTTTAATGTGCCAAATCTTATAAAAATTACAAATCAGCTGTCACCTTGTATAGTTATGCCATGTGGTTGCTGTTATTGGGAATTTGTCAATGTCATTGGAATTCTTGGCGATGCCACCCGCATGAAATACCAAAAAAAAGGTTTTAACCATCCCAGGCAGACATGAGTGAGGGTGAATCCTAACCCTTTCACCTATCGCTAACCAACTAGTACTTCCAAAATGTGAATCTCCCAAGTAGGCCATAACAAACCTGTTTCGCTTTGGAGACCTGGCGATGAAGCGAACAGGAAACCGGTTCACTTGTAGGATTCCACCTTCAGGAACCTCCGATGTCAGTTAACGTGGGGCGCGACTCACCGCTATGATAAGAGTCTCAAAGTGCTACCGCGAAGCTAGCCGGGCAGCAGAAGGTCCATCAAAAACAAGGGTCAATTTAAAAACGGTACATTAATTTTGTTTCTTAGTTAAAAGGCTTTGCGGCAATTACACATTTGTTATGGAGAACTCGTCAAAGCTCCGTATGGTATTTTCTAGTAGTTATCGCCCCCACCGAAGGGCTACAAAAATATATATATAGACATTTTAATGAAGGAGAACTCATCAAAACTCCGTATGGTATTTTCTAGTGGTTAACGCCCCATAGAAAGGCTAAAAAAATACTAAGTATGTAGACATTTTGATAAAGGAGAACTCGTCCAAACTCCGTAAGGCTAGTCCAACCCGAGTTTGGACTGCCAGGTTGTTCACGGTTCCCGGTGAGAACGCGTGTGAACACCCTATGAATATCGTTTCTCGGGGAGAGTACTGGGCGAGTTGTCCCCGACGGCTAAAACGCCCAGACAGAAAAAAATCAAATTTGTAGGTAAAAAAAATCAACTTGTAAATTTAGCAAAAAAAAAAACGTTCTGGTTGGTTTATTGTGGGCGAATATCCGAAGCATGGAAGCGACCTATCAACTTCTCGTTTAGGTCCTCGAGATCATACAATGCATTGCCTACTTTTCGCAGCACTCGACACTTAATTTATTTGGGCAGGAATTGGCGTTAATGCCCTGTTTGAAGTTGCTGAAAGCAAAGTTTTTTCGGAAAACTTCCTGACCTTCCTTGTAGTTGACTTGCCTTGAGCGCTTGTTATAGGTGTTTATTCCTCTATCCTTTACCTGATCTAAATTTCTACGGATTTGCTCACGAATATAAGTCAACTTCTCGGCTCTATTTGCTTATGTAACCTGGTCTTCCCTACGGCTGCCGAGTTTTTCCAAAATATTGTAAGCTGATGCATGTTGAACCATGTTTTGACCATATAATGCTAAGTATGGAGAGCACTGAATCGCCGTATGAAAATCGCTATCAAAACTGATAAAATGTCCGGTATATGCTTATCCCAATTGGTATGGTTTGGTTTATCCTTCAGGAAAATTCTTATTTTAGAAACAATTTCTCTATTAACTCGTTCTGAGGCGTTCGCTTGAGGAGAATATAACCCCGTCCTCACGTGTGTCACCCCATAATTTTCTAGAAATTGTTTAATTTCCTTTGAGATAAACTGTTTACCATTGTCGCTATGGATAAACTCAGGGACCCCTACAGCTGGAAAAATTTCTGAAGCGAAGTAATTTATAACATTAACAGCTGTGCCTCTCTGCATGGGTTGTAGCCAAACATACTTGGCAAAATGGTCCAGAACTATGAAAAGAGATTGATTTCGGTGTTTGGATTGCGGATAAAGCCCTAGGAAATCGCAATATAACTGCTGAAATGGCCTTTCGGATGTAAAGTTACTCCCTATAGGTGGTCTCGACTGTTCGTTCGTTGGTTTTACACGTGTCACATTGCTTCACGTAGCCCCTGACGTCCTTAGCTTGCTGTGGCCAGAAGTTCTTTTGCCTAACGCGTTCCAAGGTTTTCTGCCACCCACCATGGTAACTCTGGTTGGCGTCATGTGGCAATTCCACGGCTTCCTTCGTCAACCCCTTCAGCAACCACAAACGCTATAGCGGTCTTCTTCCCCTTCCACCCACTTCCGAAATTTAACTCTCTTAAAAATAACGCCGTCAACTACGCGCAAATCTGGCAGCAATTCTTCGTTTTCCGTGACTGGTCTAAGCAAATATAGATATTCGTTGCTGTTGAATTCGGGAGAGCTTAATCTATTTGCCAGAGTGTGGCACTGAAAGTCAATTCGTCTACATCGAACCGTGAAAGCGTATCGGGTACTACATTCACAGTGCCTTTGCGATATTCCATTCTAAATTCGTATCGTTGCAGCATGAGCTACTACCTCGCTAACCTCCCGCTCAAGTCCTTTTCCGTCAGCAACCACTTGAGACTGGAGCAGTCAGTGATAATCCGAACCGGTAATCCTTCAATATATGGGCGGAAGCGCTTCACGCTGACTATGGCGGCGAGAAATTCCAGCTCGGTTACCGTATAATTGCGTTGGGCATTATTAAATTTTTTTGAAACGAACGCGATTGGATGCTCAGCGCCCTCATCATCGACCTGGAATAACACCCCACCAACACCTATTTTGGAAGCGTCGCATTGAATTACAAACTCTTCGGAAAAATCGGGTTGGGCCAGGACCGGAGCGGAACTCAGGGCAAGCTTAAGCTTCTCAAAAGCCTCTACTGCACCTGGCAGTCGGTCAAGGGACCAAGTCAGCAGAATTGGTAATAAATGCCCTGTACCGATTTGCCATGCCCACAAACCTACGCACCTGCCGAGAGGATTTAGGGACCGGAAAGTTTTGCATCGCATCTATTTTCCCTGGATCCACCTTCAAGCATCCGCTACCTATCAAGTACCCTAAATATCGAGTTTCCTTTTGACAAAATTTGCTTTTCCTTACCGTTTATTGTCAGACCTGCGTCGGTCAAGCACTTTGCCACTTCCGCCAGCAACTTCAGGTGGTCCTCTAAGTTGGTCCTGAAAGAACGCGTCCTTCAGATCAATACCACTAATAAAGTGCGTATCCTTCAGTCTGGTCAATAGGCCGTTAATGTGAGGCAGATATTTAATTTATTGCGTCCCTCTCACAAATTGTCATCCTCCCAGCAGCACCTTGCAGCGGAACTGCTCCATATTCTCTTGATCCGGGAAGGTATCGAACCCAAATCCTGGGCCGTCTCCTGAACCCGGTCCTGCATCTGCGGAAAAGAATATTTTTAGGACGGTCATACTCTTGTCAGTGTGTCTCGTGTAAGGGATGGTTACATCGGGCAGGTTGTTCTGGGCTATATCCCAAACCAGAAGTCCATGAAGCTTCTATAAATCTTTTGTGGCTCCTTGCTGTTCACGCCCTAGGGCGTCCCGTAGTCTACGCCTTAGCGCTCTCTCCCCCACTACCTTCAAGCAGCCCCGCTTCTCTGCAAGCCACAACAAGTACCCGGTGCTGCTCGCGCCCCACGGCGCCACCAGCTCATACGGCTGCCCACACTCATACCTACATTTTCCCTAGTCGAGTCGGGAGCAATGCCGAGCACCTGCCCCCGTCTTCTCCCCCCTCTCTTCCGGCAGCATTTGTGTAGGTCAGGGAAACAGATTCTTAGTCCCTACCTCCCTTTGCACCGTTTGCCAGCACAGATTATATATGCTTGCGATATCCGCCCAATACAGCTCCTGCCATGGACGGGGCCACTTTCCTAGATGTTCTGGTCTCCGCGACGGCAACCCCCGACGGGTTTCATTACGCCATATTGCCAGGCCGCATACCCTAATACACCAGGTACTCCAATGCTTACCCAAGGACGTCTAATCCCAGGGCCACAACAGCAGTTGCATCCTAGCCTTCCACAATCCAGGTGCTGTCACCCGTCACTTACCCCCAGAGTGACGACGTCTCCCCCTATGCACTTCAGAATTCTGCAGTTAAACTGTAATGGATTAACTGGGAAGATCACGGAGATAGTCGATTTCATGAAGCGGCTCAACATCCGCATTGCTGCGATTCAAGAAGCTAAACTCACATTAAGATCCGCTCTGCACACCTGTTCTGGGTATAATGTCCACAGTAAAGATCGCGAG
The DNA here is from genome assembly GCF_040869045.1 of Eurosta solidaginis. Taxonomy (NCBI): domain Eukaryota; kingdom Metazoa; phylum Arthropoda; class Insecta; order Diptera; family Tephritidae; genus Eurosta; species Eurosta solidaginis. The sequence continues at coordinate 77,366,777 of NC_090322.1, forward strand.
AGCGGAAATGGAGGCGGCCTCGCGTTTATCATACACCACTCGGTGCAATATCACATATTTGATCCCGACATCAGCCTCAGGGACAGTGTCTTAGAGCGTCAAGGCTTATCTGTCCTGTCAGGCGATTCAAACCTAGAAATCATCAACATCTACATCCCTCCTGCCACCTGTTACCCCAGTGGATACCGCCCTAATATCAGCGCCTTACTCACTGGCAACAATCGCATTATCTTAGGCGATTTCAATGCCCATCATGATCTATGGCATTCAAACATGCGGGCGGACAGTAAGGGTGAGATTTTGGTGGGTCAAATAGAAGAAATGACGTTCTGTACAATAAACGGAGACGCCCCCGCACGTATGGTAGGAAGCTGTCACAACTCGCCGGATATATCAATCGTGAGCGCAGAACTCGTAAACTGCGTCAACTGGCAGCCGATGGTAACATTGGCATCCGATCACCTGCTTATACTTATTTCGCTCGAGCGTATCGCCGACTTCATCGTCACAGAAAAACGCACTTTCATAAACTTTAAAAAAGGAAAGTGGGACGAATACAAATCCTTTACAGAGAACCGTTTTGCTGCCCTCCCGACTGATGCCCGCCAAGGGGAGCGTGCTTTCCACAAGGTCATTGAATCCGCCTCAGCTCGTTTCATTCCCGCCGGTAGAATTCCCGAAATTCGGCCCCACTTCCGGCGGAGGCCGCAAATTTAGCGAACGTGACCTTATAAGACAGCTCGATCCCGGCACATAAATTTAGCGCGTCACCCATTACAATCACCGCCAAAGAGGTTGAGGATGCCATCGGTCATGCTAAACCATCCAAAGCAGTGGGCACAGACGGCATAGCCATGCCGATGCTTAAAAGCCTAGGGAAAGAGGGTTTCAAATATTTAGCACATGTCTTCAACCTGTCTCTTTGCACCTTTGTCATTCCACAAAAATGGAAAATGGCCAAGGTGGTCCCGGAACTAAAGCCTGGGAAACCAGCTAACATAGGAGAGTCATATTGCCCGATATCTCTCCTATCGCCAGTAGCCAAGACGCTTAAAGCCATTTTGCTCCCCTACTTCAAAGCATATTTGCAGCTAGCCTGTCATCAGCATGGCTCCAGAAAACTCCATAGCACCACCACCTCGCTAAATGCCATTACCACCCAGATAAATTGCGGTTTAAATCAAAACCCCCACCATAGAACAGTACTCGTTGCGCTAGACCTATCAGGTTTTGATACGGTCAACTATGGCACGTTACTGCAAGACCTGGAAGGGTCTACCCTTCCCCCATGTTTTAAAAGGTGGACCGCAAATTATCTGCGTGGTCGTCAGGCATCGGTGCAATTTAGAAACGATACATCAAAACCAAGAAGAATTAAACAAGGGGTGCCACAGGGTGGCGTCCTATCCCCACTTTGGTTAATTTCTACATATCTAAGCTACCTTCGCCAACAGAAGGAGTGACTATCGCTTCCTACGCCGATGACTGCACAATAAACAATAATGTGTACAGGCCTAAGCCCACGGATCGACGAGCTTTGCAACAGAATAAACGGCTACCTCCCTGATCTCTCCAGTTTTTTTGCCTCGCGAAACCTGGCTTTATCACCGACTAAATCCTCCGCGACCTTATTTACAACATGGACGTCCCAAATGTCGACCATTTTGAACATCCACGTCGACGGCACTACTATACCGACTGTCCTACACCCCAAAATCTTGGGTGTGACATTTGATCAGGATCTACATTTTGGAGAGCATGCAGCCGCAATTGTATCGAAAATCCAGAGCCGTAATAAAATCCTCAAATCCCTTGCTGGCAGTACTTGAGGAAAGACAAAGAAATGCTCATTACCACATATAAAGCAATTGGCTAGCCTATTGCATGATACGCGTCCCCTATATAGTCGCCAAGCCTAAAAACTACCCACTGGAAGAAGCTACAGGGCTGCCAAAATACTGCTCTCAGAATCGCCACGGACTGTCTCCTTATGTCCCCAGAACACCATTTACATAATGAGGCGAGAATACTCCCCATCAAGGAGAGAAATGAGATGCTAACCAAACAGTTCCTGTTAAATACCTAGAAAACTGGGCATCCCAAAAGACATCTGATTGATGAGCCAACACCGCCTAGGAGTTTAAGGAGTCATCTCTGTAAGCATTTTGAGGAAATGCGGCACCTGAGAACTCAGCCGTATGAAGCAAAAAAACACAAGCAGGTCCTCAGTGAACTCCACAAACAGGCGTCTGACCTTTATGCCAGGAATTGCCCGGTGAATCCAGTACTCATAGTACAGTACCCAAAACTTGCGGATATGGAACGCATACTCCCCAGGGAAACGCGAGTGACTCTAGCTCAACTTCGTTCGGGATACTGTAACAGGCTAAACTCTTACCTATCCAGAATCAACCCCAACATACAAAATGTATGCCCCGCTTGTAATGTGTCCCCACATGACACCAACCATCTCTTTAATTTTATTGTGGAACCAACGCCTCTTACACCCCTTTCATTATGGTCCCCCCTGTTGAAAAAGCAAACTTCCTTGGGCTCCCGTTAGAAGATATTGATGACAATTTGTGATCGGTCGCATCTATTAGGTGGGTCGAAGCCTGCTACAACAACAACAACAACAGTCTTTCTTAGTTACCGCGTTGGCCTTTCTGGAATCTATGCACAACCTAACTTTACCTGGTTTCCGGACCAGTACCACAGGACTACACCACGGAGAGTTCGATTCCTCGATAACTCCCATTTCGAGTAGCCTGTCTATCTCTCTAAAACTTCGGCTTGCCCCGGTGGCGAAAGAGGGAAATGATTGCTTTTTAACTTCGTTTGCCGCAGACCTAACTTTTCAAATGCAGGAAACGCCTCTATGACCTTCTGTAAATCTCTTCTCCAGGTTGGTGACAAATCATGGAGGTAAATTTCTTCGTCCTTTTCATTGCTAGCCTCTATGCACTCTACACTTGGAAATATTTCGGGAGCTAACGCAAATGCTCTCCAAAAATCAATGCCGAAGTCTTGGAGAAGCGAAGGGACAAGGTAAAAACGAATAACCTTAGTGGAATTTTTGAAGGTGACCGGTAAAGTTATCAAGCCTAAGATTTTCTGCTTGTTGCCACCCGCGGTATATATGAACGCATGTAGGGGATGATAATCCAAGCCGTTATCTTTTAGGAATTCTTCACAATTCATCCCCAAGATGGAGACAACCCCACAATAAAAATGTCTTTAATTTTTGCCTTTATCGTGGTGGTTTGGAGCAATCTACGCTCCTGTACTCTCAGGTTATATCTTTTCCTGCACCTCAAAATATTTTCTGATACCGGTTGATTTCCAAAAATCGCGTGCCTTACTCGCTTCTAGATTAAGTGGAAAATGCGTTCGGCAAGCGCCATCCCTATGCTGGCGTTGCAGAATTCTGGTCGGTTCGCCCATCGCGGATGAAGACGTTGGACTATCGGAATCGGAACTAGTGGAATTATCTGTACTGTTAGGAAAAGTTACTATTACTTTGAGTACTCATTCGCCAGGGTGCCACTACTCCTCGGAAGCTCACCACCTCCATGAAACTCTATACCTGCGAGAGACCCACCCTCTGGTTCAGCGCACGGGACGACGCCTCGAGCACTGGCTGGTATGATGGCTATGATACCGAACGATTTTCCCCCGTCTTCTCGCCCAGTTGGCATTTTGAAGTAAATACTCCCCTATGCCTACATTTAAAATAAAACGGATTCCTGGCCTGACAATTTCAACACTGGATTCCGGAATAGTCCGGTTTCCTGTTGCGTCGATACTCCAACGCCTCTATCTGCGGATCAGCTTCGCAGTCATCGCCTTCCATCCTCGTTCACGTGACGTCCCGAGTAAGTGGTTCCGAATATCTTGCTTTCCTTCAACACTTGTTCCCCTTTGCGGGCTACATCACGTAGATCATGAAGGGTTCTCACTTCCGCGTTGAAAAGCATCAGCTTAAGGCTATTGTTGACGTTCCTCTTTATGATGTCAATCAGTAAGAACTCTTCCATAGGCCCCATCAGCCGCGCATTTAGACCTATCATGTCAGTGTGGAAAAGGTCATATTCATTCGTTCTCTGTTGGTGTATTGAGATCTCCATCATGATCTCATGATCGCTTTTCAGGGCCCCAAATTCTCTTTTTAGTGAATAACACAGGAATGCATAAGCCGCGTTTGGGCTTTGTTTCGTAAACAACCAGTACCACTCTTCGGCCCGCCCAGAAAGGAATAGGTGGAAACTAGCCATTATTTGGTCGTCAGAGCATTGTGTGCGCTCACACAAGGTGTCTAGCTTAAACAGGAAGTCCGCGACGCTCCCAGTACCATCGAACGATATTTTCCAATCCTGGGGTTTTATCACTATGCTGCTCGAAGCAGGGTTAACTCGATTGACCACCGCTGGGTTTACAACCGTCAGGATTGCATTACGTTCCGTTCGATTTGCATTTCTGTTATAATTCATCGGGTGTTGTGCAGAATCAAGAGCTGCGTTGAGCTGGTCCATGTTGTTTCAGATCGTTCCCATATCCCTTCGTATTTCTTCCTGCGAGATCCGGAAAAGTTGGTGTATCACTTCCACCAACGAGTCTCCACGAGGGGCTTGGGCACGGATCCCTGGAATATGCGCCCTATCGCTTACAGCTCCTCCAAAATTCCCATGATTTAATGGCAAATCACCAGCTCCGTCTTGTGCGTATATCGAAACATTAGTCATTAGACCCGAGATATTATGTGTGTTTATTATGGGCGCGTTAAGATTCCTAGTGATTCCCAGTCTATCCATTTTTCCGTGTTGGTCATTTTGGTCCGAGCTTGCATTCGTCTCCGCTGGACCTCCATCTCGGCTACCTACTGGTGTATGCATTGCTAGGGGACGCTTAGTCCTTGATACCGCCCCCCTTTTATTGCTACCCCGGTACTGGTTCCCTCTTAAATTGCCCAACCACTCCCGAACGCGGTGTGGCCATTCGCCCAAATGATTGGTCATGCGACATTATAGTAAAAAAAAATATTTAGTAAATTGCTGAGTCTGAGTATTGTTGTTATTAATATAAGGGAAAAGGTCAGGATCCACCCCCGTTCACCCTATATTACCGGCGATTGTTTTTCGAGAAAAAGAAAAAAGGTATATATAAACAAAAATTCCGCGAAAATATCAATTCGATATTAATTCGATTATCGTGTCGAACACAAAAAAATGCTGAAAAGTAAATTGATTATTTAAATATACGTGTAAGAAATATAACTAAAATGAAATCAAATACAATACAAATAAAAACCAAATATACCACTAATTGAATTATAACTAGGGCGTATATCTATACTTACCACTGAGCGTATAACTAAAATCTACAGCCCAAAACTTACAATAATAATTTAAAATTTTGGGGTTGCTAATATTCTCTTTTCCGCTTGTAGGATAAAAGATATAATAATATAATAAAATAAATTTTGTATTATTTTTAATCATAATGCCTTGTCAATAAATATCTTGTAATTTGAAAATGGTAGTGCTGATAATCTTGTTTATTTAGAAGGCGAATGTATATCCAGGTAAGGGGCCACCGAAAATTTGGGTGCGTCGGTGGCCATGGTTTTTGAGGGTGGGATCAGCACCGGGCGTCGCAGCAACACCCGCGGCGCCCTTTGTATATTCGGCCCTATTTATTTTCAGCTTTTTTTTTTGAAGGTTTAAATTATTTTTGTTTTCAGCGTTTGGTAGCCGGTTAGTTCCGGTTCGGTTAATTTGTTTCTTTCGCGTTTCGATTTTTTTTTTTGAATTTTGATTTGAATGTTTAACGGTCTGTCCGTGGCATCCGGTTCGACCGGACGTCGTTTTCTTTTGAATTTTAAGCGTTTTGACTCGTCTCTGCGCTTCTGTTTTTTTTTTAAGGCATGATATGACCTTTTTTCTGTTTATAGCGCAGGACGGCAAGGTTGGCAAGAACCCCGCCCAGCCGATATGACTAACCACAGAGCACCACTAGATCATGCCAACTGCCTTCCTTGCTGATCCCATAGAAAATGCGTTTCCATAACAGAGGGCGCCCAACGTGGCACCTGAGGCGCTGGTCTCGGTTGTCAGTTCGGGTCAACTTGTGAAGTTGACCATCCCATCAATCCCAGGTGAGCAGCCTCAAGAGCAGAGGGATCCATGAGACTGCACGTAGTATCCTCCGGATTTTGTATTTCACCCGGCGAGGCAGTGCTGCACACACTTAGTTTTTTTGTAGATTTGGGGCTTTGTTTTTCCGGATGTTGTCCGTAGTCGGCGTAGGTAAAAATTTATGTCCGCTAATTGGGTTTGATTTTTTTTTTTCGTTAAATTTTAATAATTTTTTTTTAGCCGAATTTGTGTTGTTAGTATGAATGGTGTGTGTGTGATGTAAGAACCCCAGCTCATCCCACGTCGGAGGTGGTACCCTAAAATACCACCTGCATTGCGACGGGTTGAGCTGGTATTCCAAGCGGCACCCTTTCCTGTCCCGCCAGTCTGGGGAGCGGCTTTTGAAACCGCTCCTTTCATTGCGGCGGAGGCAGGAGGAGTGTCCATTTTGAGCGGACGGGAGGCCCCAGCACCCCCAGCCAGTCCCAGAGGTCAGCTCCTGGAGACCGCCCCTGCGTTACGGTTGGGTGTGCTGGGACCAAACTGTGTGTGTCTGGAACTGACCCTAATGGCCCCAACCAGTCTCGGAGGTGGGTCCCTACGACCCTCTTTGCACTGCGGTTGGGAGCACTAGGGACAAGTATGAGTGATTTTTTTTTGTAAAAAAAAAAATGTTTTCTACATACCAGTGCCATCTAATGATGGGATGTCAGCATTCCCATTAACACCTAAATACAGAACTAATTTTGCAAACTTATACACGTTTTTTGATTTGTATTTTTATTATTAATATTTATAATATTTATTATTTTATCGAATTTTATTTTATTATAAGTTACTTTCTTTTTGGTATATTTATTTAAAATTTTATTGTGTTTTATTTTATTTTATCGTGTTTTTACTATTACTATTTATAATCTTTATTTATTTTATTTAATTTCAGTTTATTACATTTTACTTTGTTCTAGTTTATTTGATTTTTGGTAATTTTATTGTATTTTATTTTACTCATGTTTATATATGTATCTATATATTTATATAATTATATATATATTTCCAAAGAAAAATTAAATTATTGCCTTTTTCTTCCTTTTGGTTACCAATTCATTTTAGGTCAGCCTTATTTTTAATTTTGTTTAAAATTTACTTTTCTAAGTTCTATTAAGTATCATTTGCCTTATTCTAAAATCTGAAATTTTAGCTTTCTAACTCTAATTTCCCTTTCGGTTGAGCTTATTTAAATTTAATTATCTCTTTATTTTAAATCTTATATTTCTATCTCTAAATTTTGCTTTCCTTGTTTATTTAATTAAGTTTTAATTATTTTCTCTTTTAAAATCTATTTAAAATCTTAGTTTCTAATTCAAAATTTTTCTGGTGTAGGTATTTAATTAAGCTTAATTGTGTTCTTATGTCAAATCTATTTTAAATCCTTGTTTTTAGCTTTAAATTTTCATTTCCTGTTTTTATTTAAATAAGTTTAATTATTATTCTCATTTAAAATCTATTTTAAATATTAGTTTCTAATTCTATGATTTATCTATTTAAGTTTCAACAACTCAATGCTTGCTTTATCTTTTCAAACTTTTGTTTAATTATAATTATATTGGAACAGACTCATAGCTGTGCCGTAGTGGCTACTCTTGTTGTTGTGGTCGGCTATTGCAGCATGCCTATACTGGGTTCGTTGCAGCAGACCTGTGGTTGGGGCTCTGCATTGTTGTCTTGGCTGGTGGTTGTCGTTGCCGATGGTTGGTGGCGCTGGCGGTTGATGCGCTCGAAGATGCGCAGACGATGATTACAGCGCACGTGGTGTCGCGCTGGTGGTTGATGCGCTCGAAGACGGCGCAGTCGATGATTACAGCGTACGTGGTGTCGCGCTGGTGGTTGTTGCGCTCGAAGACGGCGCAGTTGATGATTACAGCGCACGTGGTGTCGCGCTGGTGGTTGATGCGCTCGAAGATGGCGCCAAGGATGGTAACGCGCGGTGGAGCGCTGGTGGTTGTCGCGCTCGAAAATGGCGCAGTCAAGTATGGTACCGCGCGCGGTGTGGCGCGCTGGCGGTTGGTGCGCTCGAAAATGCGCAGACGATGATTATAGCGCGCGAGTTATATTATGATTAATTTATATTGTACTTGTTCAGTTAATTATTACTATAAACTTTAAATAATTTTGTATGAGAAATATTTTCTTATATTCATAGAAAAAATGATTTTAGATTTTCATTTTATCTATCAAAAATTTTCATTGTAAGAAATATTTATGAAAAGAATAGTTTTAATAAACAAATATATAAAAATATATCTACAAATTTATTTGGCGCAGTCTACGGTTCAACCTAAACTCAAGGTCAACAAAAGCCGTTTCTTAAAAAAACGATTGATACAAGCGATATAAAAACGCCTAAAAGCAGATTAAAAATTTTATAGCTACAATCAAAAAGAACATTTTATAGCAAATTTTATCTCCAATCAACAAGAACATTTTATAGCACAATTTGAAAACCTAAATGCAGACTAGGAGAACCAAAAAAAGAAATTCAATATACCACGCCCATCAAACAAAAGCTATTGCAGACTAGGAGAACCAAAGAAAAGAAGAAATTCAATATACTACACCCATCGAACAAAAGCCATTGCAAAAGAAATCGATCTACAACCAAGTCATAGTCAAAAATATAAAAATGGCCTTACAATTAACTCCTCAAGGATGCCCAGCACATTAAAGAATTCAGAGGTGACGGTAATTATGCATTAACTTCATTTATTAGGGAAGTTGAATCAGTGCTATCTATATGTAATACGGAACAGCAAATGGAAGATTATATTCATTATAGAGTAATTCTAAATAAAATTCAAGGGTTAGCTCTTAATACAATTTGGGTTTTAGGGCCTAACCCAATTTGGGAAGCCACTAAAAAAGTGTTAATTAAAAATTTCGGAATTAAAGAGTCTTATCATACTCTTTATCAACAAGGGTTTTCTATTAAAAATTGCGGAATACAAAATTATTTTAATAAAATGTATGGAATTTTGGGTAAAATTAATGAGAAATAGGAATTTAACGAGAAAACCCCGGTTGAATTTAGTCCTTAGAACGTAGAAAAAATTATATTAAAAACATTTTTAAATAATATAGATTTACGGCCCTATTCTGTGCACTTGACAAATTCACCATCTTGCTTATTTGTCAAGTTTGACAATTTATCAAGTAATTGCTATTCTATGTAAAAAATAAAAAGCTTTTTCGCTGACAAATTGTCAATAAGTCAAACGCTCTTCATAATTTAATTTATACGGATAAATTTAAATTAGAATTCTGTTATTGTGCGATCGAGAGAAAATGGAAGAACATTTATTACTTTCGCTATTATTGTGGGAAGATCCTCCTGTGGTTTTTGCGGGTAATTCGGGATGGTTTTTGAGACTCCCTCGGGATCCTCCCGGGGTCATTTGGGGGACATTCTGGGATGGTTTTTGGGACTCCCTCGGGGTCATTTGGGGGCCATTCTGGGATGGTTTTGGGGACTCCCTCGGGGTCATTTGGGGGACATTTCGGGATGGTTTTGGGGACTCCCTCGGGTCCTCCCGGGGTCATTTGGGGGACATTCTGGGGTGGTTTTGGGGACTCCATCGGGGTAATTTGGGGGATATTCTGGGATGGTTTTGGGACTCCATCGGGGTAATTCGGGGGACATTCCAGGATGGTTTTGGGGACTCCCTCGAGTAGCCTGTCTATCTCTCTAAAACTTCGGCTTGCCCCGTTGGCGAAAGAGGGAAATTATTGCTTTTTATAGGAGCCGCATCACCAGTATCAATGTGATGCTGCACTAACTTCGTTTGCCCCAGACCTAAATTTTCAAATACAGGAAAGGCCTCTATGACCTTCTGTAAATATTTTCTCCAGGTTGGTGACAAATCATGGAGATAAATTTCATCGTCCTTTTCATTGCTGACCTCTATGCACTCTACACTTGGAAATATTTCGGTAACTAACGCAAATGCTCTCCAAAAATCAACGCCGAAGTAAGCTTTTTGAAGAAGCGAAGGGACAAGGTAAAAACGAATAACCTTAGTGGAATTTTTGAAGGTGATCGGTACAGTTATCAAGCCTAAGATTTTCTGCTTGTTGTCACCCGCGGTATATATGAACGCTTGTAGGGGATGATAATCCAAGCCGTTATCTTCATCCCCAAGATGGAGACAACCCCACAATAAAATTGTCTTTATTTTTGCATTAACGAGAGGCCTTTCATCCTCCGTTAGCATTAGCGTGGTGGTTTGCAGCAATCTACGCTCCTTTACTCTCTGCTTATATCTTTTCCTGCACCTCAAAATATTTTCTGATACCGGTTGATTTCCAAAAATCGCGTGCCTTACTCGCTCGTACCTATGTTCCCTTTCTTCTAGATTAAATGGAAAATGCGTTCGGCAAGCGGCATCCCTATGCTGGCGTTGCAGAATTCTGCTCGGTTCGCCCATCGCGGATGAGGACATTGGACTATCGGAATCGGAACTGTTGGAATTATCTGTACTGTTAGGAAAAAGTTACTATTACCTTTGGGTACTCCTTCGCCAGGGTGCCACTACTCCTCGGAAGCTCTCCACCTCCATGCAACTCTATACCTGCGAGAGACCTACTCTCTGGTTAAGCGCACGGGACGACGCCTCGAGCACTGGCTGGTATGATGGCTATGATACCGAACGATTTTTCCCCGTCTTCTCGCCCAGTTACTGGTTTAGCTGCATACGTTGGTCCCTAGGGCATTTTGAAGTAAATACTCCCCTATGCCTACATTTAAAACAAAACGGATTCCTGGCCTGACAATTTCAACACTGGATTCCTGAATAGTCCGGTTTCCTGTTGCGTCGATACTCCAACGCCTCTATCTGCGGATCAGCTTCGCAGTCATCTCCTTCCATCCTCGTGGCCGGGGTTATCGTGCGGGCCTCGTTCACGTGACGTCCCGAGTAAGTGGTTCCCAATATCTTGCTTTCCATCAATACTTGTTCCCCTTTGCGGGCTACATCACGTAGATCATGAAGGGTTCTCACTTCCGCGTTGAAAAGCATCAGCTTAAGGCTACTGTTAACGTTCCTCTTTATGATGTCAATAAGTAAGAGATCTTCCATAGGCTCCATCAGCCGTGCATTTAGACTTATCATGTCAGTGTGGAAAACGTCATATGATTCATTCGTTCTCTGTTTGCGCATTGACATCTCCATCATGATCTCATGATCGCTTTTCAGGGCCCCAAATTCTCTTTTTAGTGAATAACACAGGAATGCATAAGCCGCGTTTGGGTTTTGTTTCGTAAACAACCAGTAGCACTCTTCGGCCCGCCCAAAAAGGAATAGGTGGAAACTAGCCATTATTTGGTCGTCAGAGCATTGTGTGCGCTCACACAAGGTGTCTAGCTTAAACAAGAAGTCCGCGACGCTCCCAGTACCATCGAACGATATTTTCCAATCCTGGGGTTTTACCACTATGCTGCTCGAAGCAGGGTTAACTCGATTGACGACCGCTGGGTTTACAGCCGTCGGGATTGCATAACGTTCCGTTCGACTCGTATTTCTGTTATAATTCATCGGGTGTTGTGCAGACTCAAGAGCTGCGTTGAGTAGGTCCATGTTGTTTCGGATCGTTCCTACCTCCCTTGGTATTTCTTCCTGCGAGATCCGGAAAAGTTGGTGTAGCACTTCCACCAACGAGTCTCCACGAGGGGCTTCGGCACGGATCCCTGGGTTATGCGCCCTATCGCTTGCAGCTCCTCCAAAGCACCAGCTCCGTCTTGTGCGTATATCAACACATTTGTCATTAGACCCGAGATATTATGTGTGTTTATTAGGGGCGCGTTAAGATTCCTGGTGCTTCCCGGTCTATCAATTTTTCCGTGTTGGTCATTTTGGTCCGAGCTTGCATTCGTCTCCGCTGGATCTACATCTCGGCTACCTACTGGTGTATGCATCACTAGGGGACGCTTAGTCCTTGATACCGCTCCCCTATTATTGCTACCCCGGTACTGTTTCCCTCTTAAATTGCCCCACCACTCCCGAACGCGGTGTTCCTGGTAGCCATTCGCTCAAACGATTGGTCATGCGACATTATAGTAAAAAAAATTTTTTTAGTAAATTGCTGAGTCTGAGTATTGTTGTTATTAATATAAGGGCAGTTAGGGGTTAGGAAAAGGTCAGCATCCACCCCCGTTAATCCTATATTACCGGCAATTGTTTTTCGACGAAAAGAAAAAAAAGGTATATTTAAACAAAAATTCCGCGAAAATATCAATTCGATTATCGTATCGAACACAAAAAAATGCTGAAAAATAAATTGATTATTTAAATATTCGTGTAAGAAATATAATTGAAATATACGTGTAAGAAATATCAAAAAACGTGTATAAGTTTGCAAAATTAGTTCTGTATTTAGGTGTTAATGGGAATGCTGACATCCCATCATTAGAAGGCACTGGTATGTAGAAAACACTTTTTTTTACAAAAAAAAATCACTCATGCTTATCCCTAGTGCTTCCAACCGCAGTGCAAAGGGGGTCGTAGGGACCCACCTCTGAGACTGGTTGGGGCCATTAGGGTCAGTTCCAGACACACACAGTTTGGTCCCAGCACACCCAACCGTAACGCAGGGGCGGTCTCCAGGAGCTGACCTTTGGGCCTGGCTGGGGTTGCTGGAGCCTCCCGTCCACTCAAACTGGACACTCCCCCTGCTTCCGCCGCAATGAAAGGAGCGGTTTCAAAAGCCGCTCCCCAGATTGGCGGGACAGGAGAGGGTGGCGCTTGGAATCCCAGCTCAACCCGTCGCAATGCAGGTGGTATTCTAGGGTACCACCTCTGACGTGGGATGAGCTGGGGTCCTTACATCACACACACACCATTCATACTAACAACACAAATTCCGCTAAAAAAAAAATTATTAAAATTTAACGAAAAAAAATCAAACCCAATTAGCGGACATAAATTTTTACCTACGCCGACTACGGACAACATCCGGAAAAACAAAGCCCCAAATCTACAAAAAAAACTAAGGATGTGCAGCACTGCCTCACCGGGTGAAATACAAAATCCGGAGGATACGACGTGCAGTCTCGTGCATCCCTCAGCTACTGTCCCCAAAGACCACTCCGGACAACTCGATCCGACAAACCATCCCACCGCACGCAGGTGGCTGCTCTTGAGGCTGCACACCTGGGACTGATGGGATGGTCAACTTCACAAGTTGAACCGAACTGACCACCGAGACCAGCGCCTCAAGTGCCACGTTGGGCGCCATCTGTTATGGAAACTCATTTTCTATGGGATCAGCAAGGAAGGCAGTTGGCATGATCTAGTGGTGCTCTGTGGTTAGTCATGTCGGCTGGGCGGGGTTCTTGCCAACATTGCCATCCTGCGCCATAAACAGAAAAAAGTTCATATCATGCCTTAAAAAAAAACAAAAGCGCAGAGACGAGTCAAAACGCTTAAAATTCAAAAGAAAACGACATCCGATCGAACCGAATGCCACAGACAGACCGTTAAACATTCAAATCAAAATTCAAAAAAAAAAAATCGAAACGCGAAAGAAACAAATTAACCGAACCGGAAGTAACCGGTTACCAAACGCTGAAAACAAAAATAATTTAAACCTTCAAAAAAAAAGCTGAAAAATTAAAACAAAAAAATAAATAGATCCGAATATACATAGGGGCGCCGCGGGTTTTGTTGCGACGCCCGGTGCAGATCCCACCCTCAAAAACCATGGCCACCGACGCACCTAAATTTTCGGTGGCCCCTTACCTAGATATACCTTCGCCCTCTAAATAAACAAGAATATCAGCACTCCCATTTTTAAATTACAAGATATTTATTGACAAGCCATTATGAATAAATATAATACAAATTCATTTTATTATATTATTATATCATTTACCCTACAAGCGGAAGAGAGAATATTGCAACCCCAAAATTTTAAATTATTATTGTAAGTTTTGGGCTGTAGATTTTAGTTATACGCTCAGTGGTAAGTATAGCTATATGCCCTAGTTATAATTCAATTAGTGGTATATTTGGTTTTTATTTGTATTGTATTTGATTTGATTTTAGATATTTCATTTGTATTTTTATTATTAATATATATAATCTTTATTATTTTATCGAATTTTTTTTTATTATAAGTTACTTTCTTTTTGGTATATTTATTTAAAATTTTATTGTGTTTTATTTTATTTTATCGTATTTTTACTATTACTGTTTATAATCTTTATTTATTTTATTTAATTTCATTTTATTTCATTTTACTTTATTATAGTTTATTAGATTTTTGGTAGTTTTAGGGTAATTTTATTATATTTTATTTTACCTACGTTTATATACGTATCTATATATTTATATAATTATATATATATATATTTCCAAAGAAAAATTTAATTATTGCCTTTTTCTTCCTTTTGGTTACCAATTCATTTTAGGTCAGCCTTATTTTTAATTTTGTTTAAACTTTACTTTTCTAAGTTCTATTAAGTATCATTTGCCTTATTCTAAATTTCTGAAATTTTAGCTTTCTAACTCTAATTTCCCTTTCGTTTGTGCTTATTTTAATTTAATTATCTCTTTATTTTAAATCTTATATTTCTATCTCTAAATTTTTCTTTTCTTGTTTATTTAAGTAAGTTTTAAATATTTTCTCATTTAAAATCTATTTTAAATCTTAGTTTCTAATTCTAAATTTTTCTTGTGTAGGTATTTAATTAAGTTTAATTGTGTTCTTATCTCAAATCTATTTTAAATCCTTGTTTCTAGCTTTAAATTTTCCTTTCCTGTTTTTATTTAAATAAGTTTAATTATTTTCTCATTTAAAATCTATTTTAAATCTTAGTTTATAATTCTATGATTTATCTATTTAAGTTTTAACAAATCAATGCTTGCTTTATCTTTTCAAACTTTTGTTTAATTATATTATATTGGAACAGACTCATAGCTGTGCCGTAGTGGCTATTCTTGTTATTGTGGCCGGCTATTGCAGCATGCCTATACTGGGTTCGTTGCAGCAGACCTGTGGTTGGGGCTCTGCTGTTGTTGTCTTGGCTGGTGGTTGTCGTTGCCGGTGGTTGGTGGCGCTGTTGGATGGCTCAGTCGATGATGATAGCGCGCGTGTTGGGCGCGCTCGAAGATGGCGCAGTCAAGTATGGTAGCGCGCGCGGTGTGGCGCGCTGGTGGTTGTTGCGCTCGAAGACGGCGCAGCCGATGATTACAGCTCACGTGGTGTTCCGCTGGGGGTTGGTGCCCTCGAAGATGGCGCCAAGGATGGTAGCGCGCGGTGGAGCGCTGGTGGTTGTTGCGCTCGAAAATGGCGCAGTCAAGTATGGTAGCGCGCGCGGTGTGGCGCGCTGGCGGTTGGTGCGCTCGAAGATGCGCAGACGATGATTATAGCGCGCTAGTTATATTATGATTAATTTTAATTGTAATTGTTCAGTTATTTATTACTATAAACTTTAAATAACTTTGTATGAGAAATGTTTTCTTATATTCATAGAAAAAATGATTTTAGATTTTCATTTGATCTATTAAAAATTTTCATTGTAAGAAATATTTATGAAAAGAATAGTTTTAATAAACAAATATATAAAAATATATCTACAAATTTATTTGGCGCAGTCTACGGGTCAACCTAAACTCAAGGTCAACAAAAGCCTTTTTTAAAAAAAACGATTGATACAAGCGATATAAAAACGCCTAAAAGCAGATTACAAATTTTATAGCAACAATCAAAAAGAAGATGTTATAGCAAATTTTATCTCCAATCAACAAGAACATTTTATAGCACAATTTAAAAACCTAAACGCAGACTAGGAGAACCAAAAAAAGAAATTCAATATACTACACCCATCAAACAAAAGCCATTGCAGACTAGGATAACCAAAAAAGAGAAGCAATTGAATTTACTACACCCATCGAACAAAAGCCATTGCAAAAGAAATCGATCTACAACCAAGTCATAGTCAAAAATATAAAAATGGCCTTACAATTAACTCCTCAAGGATGCCCAGCACATTAAAGAATTCAGAGGTGACGGTAATTACGCATTAACTTCATTTATTAGGGAAGTTGAATCAGTGCTATCTATATGTAATACGGAACAGCAAATGGAAGATTATATTTATTATAGAGTAATTCTAAATAAAATTCAAGGCTTAGCTCTTAATACAATTTGGATTTTAGGGTCTAACCCAATTTGGGAAGCCACTAAAATGTGTTAATTAAAAATTTCGGAATTAAAGATTCTTATCATACTCTTTATCAACAAGGGTTTTCTATTAAAAATTGCGGAATACAAAATTATTTTAATAAAATGTATGGAATTTTGGGTAAAATTAATGAGAAATAGGAATTTGACGAGAATTTAGTCCTCAGAACGTAGAAAAAATTATATTAAAAACATTTTTAAATAATATAGATTTGCGGCCCTATTCTGTGCACTTGACAAATTCACCATCTTGCTTATTTGTCAAGTTTGACACTTTATCAAGCAATTGCTATTCTATGTAAAAAATAAAAAGCTTTTTTCGCTGACAAATTGTCAATAAGTCAAACGCTCTTGATAATTTAATTTATACGGATAAATTTAAATTAGAATTCTGTTATTGTGCGATCGAGAGAAAATGGAAGAACATTTATTACTTTTGCTATTATTGTGGGAAGATCCTCCTGGGGTTTTTGCGGGTAATTCGGGATGGTTTTTGAGACTTTCGGGGACATTCCAGAACGGTTTTGGGGACTCCCTCGGGGTAATTTGGGGGACATTCCGGTATGGTTTTGGGACTCTATCGAGGTCATTTGGGGGTCATTCTGGGATGGTTTTGGGGACTCCCTGGGGGTCATTTGGGGGTCATTCTGGGATGGTTTTGGGGACTCCCTCGGGGTCATTTGGGGGACATTCCGGGATGGTTTTGGGACACCCTCGGGTCCCCCGGGGTCATTTGGGGGACATTCTGGGATGGTTTTGGGCACTCCATCGGGGTAATTTTGGGGGCATTCTGGGATGGTTTTGGGACTCCATCGGGGTAATTTGGGGGACATTCCAGGATGGTTTTGGGGACTCCCTCGGGGTAATTTGGGGGACATCCCGGGATGGTTTTGGGACGCTATCGGGGTCATTTGGGGGTCATTCTGGGATGGTTTTGGGGACTCCCTCGGGGTAATTTGGGGACATTCCAGGGTGGTTTTGAGACGCTATCGGGGTCATTTGGGGGTCATTCTGGGATGGTTTTGGGGACTCCCTCGGGGTAATTTGGGGGACATTACGGGATGGCTTTGCGGACTCCCTCGGGGTAATTTTGGGGACATTCTAGCATGGTTTTGGGGACTCCCTCGGGTCCTCCCGGGTCATATGGGGGTCATTCTGGGAACTTTTTGGGGATTCCATCGGGATCTTTTTTGTGGTCAGTGGGGGTTGGTTGGGATGACTACTAAATGACGCGGGACGACCCGTTCGAGTCCCAAAACCATCCCGGAATATTATCCAAATTACCCGGAGGGAGTCTCCAAAAACATCCCAGAATGTCCCCCAAATTACCCCGATGGAGTCCCAAAACCATCCCGTAATGTCCCCCATATTACCCCGAAGGAGTCCCCAAAACCATCCCGGAATGCCCCTCAAATTACCCCGAGGGAGTCCCCAGAACCAATCCAGAATGTCCCCCGAATTACCCCGAGGGAGTCCCCAAAGCCATCCCGGAATGTCCCCCAAATTACATCGAGGGAGTCTCCAAAACCATCCCAGAATATCCCCCAAATTAGCCCGAGGGAGTCCCAAAACCATCCCGGAATGTCCCCCAAATGACCCCGAGGGAGTCCCCAAAACCATCCCAGAATGTCCCACAAATGACCCCGGGAGGACCCGATGTAGTCCCCAAAGACATCCCGGAATGACCCCCAAATGAACACAGGAGGACCCGATGGAGTCTCCAAAACCATCCCGGAATGTCCCCCAAGTGACCCCGAGAGAGTCCCCAAAAATATCCCGGAACGACCACTAAATGACCCCGGGAGGACCCGATGGAGTCTCCAAAACCATCCAGGAATTACCTCTAAAAGACCCCGAGGGAGTCTCCATAGCCATGCCGAAATGACCCCGAAAAAACCCCGCGGATTATTTTTTCATATTTCCATTTCGGGGTTAGCAGCATAAAATGAGATCGCTCCAATTGTTCATGCGTAGCACGATTTCCTTGGAAACCCCATGATTTTAAAATATTTATTACAAAAAATAATGAACAATATTTAATTCTTACGTTTATTCCATTTCGCGATTGTTGCACTAAACAGCTTTAAGTCACCACAGTATGGTGAAACGCACAGGTCGTAGAGCTTTTTGGAGTTGTCAAGCTATGCACAGAATAGAAATATTTGTCAACTTGATAAAAATCTTGATTACTTGTTAACTTATTGACAATTTGTCAAGTGCACAGAATAGGGCCGTTAAGCTTAGCATCTATAATTGTAAACAATAAACTTGATAATTTAAGAGATGCCTTTAACCATCTTGAAACCGAGGGTTTAATTAGGAATCATGAAAATAAAATGAGTTATACATTTAAAAATAATCCCCTATCCTGTAATAAAAGATCAAATTATAATTGTAATAATTCTAATCATTATCCATCTGCAACTTTAAGTGACGTAAATAGTTCGAATAAAGCATTCCAGGGATATTCAAGACAAAATCCTCCCAATTATTTAGAAAATAGAAATAGACAAAATTATAATAGCTGTGTTTTTTTATACACGCGTATACGTTTACGTTTGCGCGTAAAAAAAACGCCTATCCTCGCTTAGATAATGCTTAGGAGACCCATCTAGCGGCAGTGGTTAAATAACTACAGCTACAGCACAGAGTGTACCGAAAAGCGGAGACACAACCCTCTGATGGCCATAGGGTATAACATATAGCTGAATCAGTTGCGATGAATTGTGGACACACATAGAATACATAGAATTAATGTAGAGGGTGAAACAAAGACACATACATATTTCAGTTACATCTGAGTATAATGCGTATTGAAATTTAGTAGGACACATTTTATGCGCAGCAATTTCAGAGGTATATTTAAAGTTTGACGCTTAACAGTCCATATGAATTGTAACGTATAGACGTTTACGTGTAAATTTCAGAAATAATAATTCCAATTATAATTTGCATAGTAATAATTATTCTAATTATAATTCAAATAATAATTCTAATTTTAATAAATATCAAAATACTAACAAATTTAGAAACAGATATAATAATACTAATTCGAATAACGATAATAATAACGATATGGAAATAGATCATCCGCAAATTAATTATTCAAAACAAGTATTACCAAAACATTCAAATGAAAAATCTTTTTTAACAGCCTCAGAAAACCATTACCAATCATAGAATTAACAATAAGCAATAATAAATTAAGAGCATTAATAGATACAGGTTCAACAACATCCCTTTTAAATAAAGAAAGATTACCTGAATACAAGAGAGTTATGCTTTATAAAAGTATTTGTTTTTCTTCTATTAATAGTTCAACTATTATTAGATATGAAATTATTACTGAGTTACCAAAAGAGTTTAATGAAAAAGGAACAATGTCGTGGAAATTAACCGATTTTAAAGAAAAAAAAATGTGATGCAATAATAGGACAAAATATTTTAAAACCAATGAAAGCAATAATAGATATGAAAAATGAGACGGTTACTATAAATGGTAATATCATAAATTTTTTACAATCCGGTCCATATTTGTATAATAAAATTCACCAATTAGAAGTTTTTAATGTAGATAAAAAAGTTCTTGACTATATATTTAAAGACTTAAATAGTGAAGAACAAAAAGCTTTAAAAAATATTTTGACATTATTTAAAGAATTCATTTATATGGAAGGACAACCTTTAACTAATACAAATTTAATTGAACATGAAATTCGAACAACAGTAGATAAACCTATAAATTCAAAATTATACAGATATCCACAAGTACAAGGAATAATAAAAGAGAGTAATTCTCCTTACAATAGTCCTTTATGGATTGTACCTAAAAAAATAGATAATAGTGAGGAACAACAGTGGCGAATTTTTATAGATTATAGGGCTTTAAATAATATAACAATAGATGATAAATTTCCAATCCCAAATATCGAAAATCTTTTATATAAATTAGGACGTTCACAATATTTTACAACTATTGATTTAGCAAAAGGATTTTACCAAATTTTAGTTAAAAAAGATCGATTAAAAACAGCTTTTTCTACTCTATATGGACATTATGAATTTGTCCGTATGCCATTCGGTTTAAAGAATGCTCCTACAACATTTCAAAGGCTTATTAATTTTGTTCTGAAGGATTTGATAAATAAAATTTGTGTGGTATATTTAGATGATATACTTATTTTTTCAACTAGTTTCCAAGAGCACGTAAATGATATAAAAAAGGTTTTCCAAAAATTAAAGGAAGCAAATCTTCGAATTCAAATCAATAAATGTAAATTCTTTGCAAAAGAAACATTGTATTTAGGACATGTCTTAACATCAGAAGGAGTTAAGCCAAATCCCGCTAAAATAGATCAAAATTTAAAACTTGAATTGCCAAAAACAGTTAAACAAATTAAATCATTTTTAAGTATAACAGGATATTAATGAAAATTTATTAACGATTATTCAAAGGTAGCTTATCCGTTAATAGAGTATTTAAAAAAGGACATGAAGTTAGATTTAAATGATTCGAATTATATTAATGCTTTTGAAAAGTTAAAAAATTACTAACGGAAGGGCCAGTACTTAAGTATACAAATTTTAATAAACCTTTTCAACGTATTACTGATGCAAGTGCTAATGCAATAGGTGCTGTTTTACAACAGAATCAACATCCTATATGTTATGCCAGTAGAACATTAAATGATCATGAAAAAAATTATTCAGTTACAGAAAAAGAACTTTTAGAAATTTTTTTGGGCAACGCTTTTTTTAGACCACATCTTTATAGTACAAAATTTGAAATTTTATCAGATCATCAACCTTTACGATGGCTTTTCTTAAAATATCAAGGCAAAGCTATGAATCCAAGACTTTTTAGATGGCTAATAAAGTTAAGTGAATTTAATATAACCCTTAATTATATTCAAGGTAAAGAAAATGAAGTAGCTGATTTTCTTAGTAGAATAGATGCAAATACAAATGAAATCAATGTGTTATCGATTTCTAGAGAATCATTATTTAATAATGTAAATGACGATTTAGAAACAATTAATTCTAAAGAAGATAGTAGTAACATTTTTATAAAAAGTATTAGTTATTGTAGTAAATAGATTTCAAGTACAAATAATATTGACAGATGATAAACGAAAAGAAAAAGAAATTACACATAATAAAACAAAGATTTTTCTAAATTCTTTGGACTTAGAAAATAATTTGGAAAATATATTACGAAGAAATATTGATAAAGGTAAAATTGGAATATTTTGTGAATTAGATAATAGTAAATATAATGTTTTGAAAAATAAAATTATTGAAATGTACAAACATAATAATAATATTAAATTTTTCCGATGTTCATATCATGCTAAAGACATTGAAACAGAAAAGGATGCTTACAAATATATACATAATTATCATAAAAATGAGACAGGACATACAGGAGTGGTTGAAAATTATGAGGGACTTAAAAGGCTAACTTATATACCAAATTTGAAAGTTTTAGTCCATAAATATATTAATAATTGTTCTGTTTGTAGTAGGACGAAATACGATCGAAATTCAATTAAGAACAAATTCAAATTAACGGAAACACCAACTGATATTAAACAAATTGTACATATGGATATTTATACAAATTCTAAATCAATTCTTTTAACTTTTATTGATAGATTTTCTAAATTTGCAACAGCTTATTATTTAGAAGGTAGGAATAATAAAACTATAATTGAAAAATTAAGACTTTATAAATGTCAACGTGGACATTTTCAGAAATTAATTTGTGATAATGAATTCAAAAGTATATATAAAAAAATCATTTGATGAATGAAAATATTGAGTTACATTTAGTTACATCAAATAACCATACAGGTAATGCCGATATAGAAAGGTTACATAATACGATTTCGGAGAAAATAAGAATGATGTCCATTGAACATAATGCTCGTAATATTAAAGATAAAATAAGTAAATCAATTGAATTTTATAACAATAATTTTCATTCTATAATAAAAGAAAAGTCAATAAATGTTGAAATTGGAAAATGTAGTAAAATAACAATACATGAAAATATTTTAAAAACAAAAAAAAATTTTATTAAAAAAATAAATAAAAAAAGAGAAAATTACGTTAAAAGTAGGAAACAACGATTTATTAAAAATTATAAATCAATTACACATAAACAAGAACCCAAATATAAATTTCACAAATTAGATAACATTCACCTCCGAATATAAAAAGGAAATTGAAATTTGAAGGCATTCTTAATACCAAAGAAATAGATAAAGATTAGTTAATTTTTAAATTTATGAATTTCAAATTTATTATTATGAATTGGTGTATTAAAAACATATTTAATAGTTGATAAAATACAGGTGTATTTTAATTTAAATGAGGGAGAAGTTATATTATGAATAATTTTAATTGTAATTCTTTAGTTAATTATTACTATAAACTTTAAATAACTTTGTATGAGAATTGTTTTCTTATATTCATAGAAAAAATTACTTTAAATTTTCATTTTATCTATCAAAAATTTTCATTGTAAGAAATATTCTTGAAAAGAATAGTTTTAATAAACAAATATATAAAAATATATCTACAAATTTATTTCGCGTGGTGTGGCGCGCTGCTGGTTGGTGCGCTCGAAGACGGCGCAGTCGATGATGATAACGCGCGTGTTGGCGCTAATGTGGCGCAAAAGTATACCCTTCAGAGTAAGTAGTTGTTAGTTTTCAAAAATTTAATATTAGCAGTTAGGTGGCTTTCTTGCTGTAATGGTCTGAAGCCAATTTATGTATGTACACGCAGGCATGCGCATGGAATGAATAGGCGATTTTTATGTTACACAGTGGGTAATGTTCGCACGCAGGGATGTATGGGTTCAGGTCTCTGTCACCAAAAAAAAAAAAACAACACAATGAATCACAGGAATCACTCGAAGGATTTGTCGTCGTGGTCACTTAAGCCTCTTAACTGGTTACTCCGAAAATGCCAATCACTTTATTTGTCAATATTTCACTTGCAACCTTTTCTTCACGACATTGTTCAGAACCATTTTATATCATTAGAATCACACGATTTGAACGTATATGGTGTTCCACGCGCATTTCCTTTGCTTATTTCTTTGATATTTTTTCCAGCACAGTCGCTAATCGATTTTCTTTGCAAAATTTCCTTTAATAAATTTTTTTTCTTTTGTGTAAACTAGCGCGGTGAACCTCCAAAACCGTTCAGGAATTCTTTCTTGATTCTCAAAAGGCGCACTGTAATGAACGATGGCTAGACAACGAAAATAGATTTTCATATCGAATTGATCATTTTATCAATATATTTTTAATTTTTTTTTTGTGTTCCGCACTAGCAATACATAAATTTTTCAGTTTTACTGGTTTTCCGTACTGGAGTTTTGCTCATTCCACACGCACAACCCCTTATGTTGGAGGCCCCTGCCAATGCGGATAATTCGCAAGTTTTTCTTCAATTTTATGCAACGTTTTGCTTTTCTTCTTTGGATAAGTCTTTATTTCATGCTTAAGGTACGTTCTACCCAAATTTTTCCAACTCTCAGATTGAAAAACTATTTCACACACACCGAAATGAACCGACTACCACCTACCACGAAGCGTGCCATTTTTTCTCTCCTCCGGAGCAATAATTTTTGCCGCCGGCCACATTCAATGCACTTTACTTATTCAATTTTCGTAGGTTTTGGCCAAGGAAATAATTCAGCATAAGCCCGTGTATAATGGAAGTTATCTGGGTTGGTTTTTTTTTTTTTTCATTGCACTTTCAACGTGTTTACCGACGATTTCGTTAGTATGGATTTTTCATAATTATAATTACATTTCAATAACGTGTTATTATAGCGTGCACAAAACAATATATTTTGCACAACTTTTATTAATTCTCCGGGCTATTTAATTTCCTTTGGCAAACCCAACCCATACCGACGATTGCAATCTATTTTCCGATTTTTGCAAATGGCCCGCCACGCCGTCATGGCCGTTCAAAAAAAAAAATCCATTCCAATCGCGACTGCGCCATAGAAAGGCGCCATTAAATCGCATGATTTAACTGTGGTTGCCCATGGTGAACCATCAGGGTGATAGCCACGGTTACATTCCTGCAGCCATCATGAAAAGTTCCATGTACTTTGTTTTTGTGAACCGATGAACTAATGTCAAAATGGTAGTGCGCCGAAAGTTGATGTGCCAAATCTTAAAAAAATTACAAATCAGCTGTCACCTTGTATAGTTATGCCATGTTGTTGCCGTTATTGGGAATTTGTCAATGTCATTGGAATTCTTGGCGATGCCACCCGCATGAAATACCAAAAAAAAATGTTTTAACCACCCCAGGCAGACATGAGTGAGGGTGAATCCTAACCCTTTTACCTATCGCTAACCAACTAGTACCTCCAAAATGTGAATCTCCCAAGTGGACCATAACATGGTCTAAGACCTATTTAGATGGATGAACTCAAAGAACTAAAATAAATAACGCTAAGTCCGAATATCTATGTGTGAACACAGGCGTCTCTCAGGGATCTGTGCTAGGTGCGCTACTGTTCATAATTTATATAAATGATATGTCGTCTGTAATAAAGAATTGTAAAACAGTAATGTATGCTGATGACACGTTGGTATACGCTATTGGAGAAAATGCACAGGAGTGTAAACTAAAATTAATGACTGACATCGAAAATGTAAAAATGTGGTTAAAGATGAACAAGCTTAAATTAATTGAACGAAAAATTAAATAGATGCAAATAAACATGGCAAGTGAAGAAGATATAAGAATCAACGATGAAATCATTGAAAAAGTTGAAAGTATTAAATACCTTGGCGTTATCATTGGCAAAAAGCTAATTTTCAACAAACATATAGATTACATATCTAAAAAATTTGGAAAGAAAGTAGGTTTCTTAAAAAGAATTAGGCAAAAAATGCATTTGCTGCTTGCGGTTAAAATATGTAATATAATTAAAAAACCACATTTTGAGTACTGCTCAACAATTCTTTATGCGTGTTGCAATAACGGCCATATTGAAAGGTTATAAAAATTACAGAATAAAGCTATGCGATGCATACTAAGAGGCCATAAATCACACCTGTGAATTTAATGCTGGAAGCACTTCGGTGGTTAAGCATCAAACACCGTCTAGAGTTTAATAACCTAGCGTTGGTTTCTAAAGTCAAAACAGGGCAAACCGCAAAACCGTACAACCTAAGGAACGTGAATAATTTCAGACTCCATCGCCACAACTTCAGCGGACCTTAAATATCTTATTCTACAAATGACTAAACTTATTTAATTCAATGGCATCGAACAAAGAAAACGAAAAGAGTTATCACTTATTTAAAATGAAATGTATCCAGTATTTACGAGACGCAACATAATCTAGCTTAGCATTTTGTAATTTTTCATAAATATTTGTAATTCACGGTAATATTATTACTAAATAAATAAATCAATAAATAATCTAATATATAATAAAATGTTAAATAAAAGAAATATAATGGATTTGAATTAAATAAATTGTTGCCGTCAAAGCCAGGCCTTATAGTTCGATCACGATGGGAACCCCCGCGCGCACAATATTTCTTCTGTTGCTGCAATTCTGTTCGTTTATACATTTTGTGCACTTGCTTGTGCATACATACATACACATCCGGCAACTTGACATTTCGATTCGGAACAAAGTAGAGAAGGAAGAAACTAAAATTTTTTAAAGCGCCCCCGCTATTTTTTATATACTTTATTAATGTGTAGAATTTATAAATAAAGTTATAGCTGCAATTAAACATCAAATAATTCTCCTTCTTTGCCCGCAACAAATCTTTAAAAAAATGTATTGCTTTGCTTTGATCAATTACTTGGAATCGCGATCATTGTTCACCACTAGCACGTGCCAATAAAGGACAATGGCTAAAGCGTTCGCAAGAATTTATCCAGCGAAATTAGCGGCATCAATTCCGAAATCAACAAATTGTACTCGGGTATTTTCCTAGTTCACACTATTACCCCGTGCAAACATATGCATTTGTAAGGTATGCGGAAAAAAGGAGGACAAATCTGCAGGGGAAAACTGGGTGCAGTGTGACGAATGGTTTCACTTCGAATGCGCTGGTGTGGATGAAAGTGTTGAGCAGCGTGATTGGAGTTGAGCTTCCTGTATTGAGAATAACAATATGGGACCAGGGCATACAAACGCAATGCAAGATTCGTCCCAACAGCAAACGCAGCCCACCCAACCTAATGGCAACGTATTAGAAGTTCGTGAGTGTGTCCCATCGCAACGTCAATCCAATAAAGGCAGTCGTCAACAACAACTTATGTTAGCTATGCTCGAAGAGAAACACGATGCAGAAGAACGTTTCATAGAGCAAAAGTATCAGTTACTTGCTCAAATGAATATTAGTGACACAACCGTTATAACTTTACCATTTGTTGCCATCAATACCCCGTCACCCTCGCAAGTAGCGGCCAGGCAGGCCATACCGAAAGAGTTGCCTACTTTTAGCGGCGACCCTACTTTAGTGGCCGATGTTCATCAGCACCTATGAGCACAGTACGTCCATAGCAGGGGTTTCCAACGTAGAAAATATGCTGCATTTGCAGCATTTCCTAAAAGGTAAAGCTGGCGAGTTGGTGAAGGACAAGTTGCTCCTTCCAACTATGGTACCCGATGTTCTCAGCACACTAAAATGTTTTTTGGTAGACCAGAATACATTTTGGAACGAGTCATCGCTAAAGCAAGGAAAATGGCTCCTTCAAAGGACACACTTGAGACACTCATAGAGTTTGCACTAGCTGTCCGTAATATATGTGCGACAATGCAAACTTGTAAGCTGAACGAACACCTAAACAATCCGATGTTGGTGAAAGAACTTGTAGAGAAATTACCTAATCATCACGAGCTGGCTTGGGCAATGTACCCGCGTGACAGTGCACCACATATACAACAATTTAGCGAATGGCTTTATCGTATTGCCGAAGCAGCATCAACCGTAGTATCACCTGCCGTCGTTTACAAAACAAGCTCAGTTAATTCACACAGCAGCAACAATGACATACATCCAAAAACCGACGCACAGCATAACCATGATCAGGGTCTGTTAAAGCAGTATATGTCCAAATGTTTCGCGTACAATGCTACTGATCACTACGCTGCGCTTTGCTCAACATTCAAAGACTTGCCAGCAAATGAAAGGTGGTCGATGGTAAGAAGGGAAAAGGCATGTTATCACTGCTTGAAAACTCATCGCAAAGGCTGTTTCTCGAAAAGGGGTTGCGGTACGAACGGTTGCACACAAAAACATCACCCACTTCTGCATAGTGGCGGCAATGAAAATGCAATTAAGGCAGAAAACGACGAGGCCATTGTAAGCACACATCGTACCCATAACAACGGCAGCCAGTTCTTTCGTATAATGCCAGTGAAGCTGCATGCGGCAGGTAAGACAATCGAAGTTTTCGCGTTCCTGGACGAAGGGTCGTCTATGACACTCATCGTTGAGTCAACATTCAAAAGGCTCGGCATGAACGGCGTACCAGCACCAATATGTATACATCGGTGCGAGCGTCAATACAAATATCCACAACAGACAGCAACAGACTGCTTTGGTTAAATAACGTTCATACAATAAAGAATCTAGCTCTAGCGAAACAGTCGATGAACGCGAGCGAGCTGCGTCGCGCATACCCTTATTTAAGGGACATACCTTTACCATCTTACGATGATGTTCAACCAATTTTGCTTATAGGAGCTGACAATTGGAAAATCGCTGTACCTCGAAAAATACGCGAACAACGTCGTCACGACCGAATCGCATCTAAGTGTTGGTTAGGGTGGAGTATCCAAAGCGCTTCGACCGCACCAACATATGTAACCATGCCTCATTGTGAATGCAAATGGCAAGAATTACACGACGCCGTTAAAGAAAGCTTCAGCTTGGATGTCGATAAACAGCAAAATATAATGTCAAACGACGACAAACGAGCTATTGAAGTGCTGGACCAAACGTGCGCTAAAGTAAATGTCGAAGTCGGCCTGTTATGACGCGACGAGGACTACAGCCTGCCCGAGAGCTACAACAACGCACTTCAGTGTCTCCACTGTGTAAAGGCTAAAATTAAACGAGAGCCGCTACTGTACGAAAAAATCGATAACCTAGTCCACAATTTAATACAAAAGAATTACGCATTTCAACTATCGTAGGCCGACATGGCTATCAACAATAAGCATATCTGGTATCTACCGATTGTCATAGCAGCAAATCCGAACAAGCCTAATAAAATTAGACTAGTGTGGGATGCGGCAGCGAAGCCGCATGGTACGTCATTGAATGATCATTTACTCACGGGACCAGATCTGCTACAACCTCTTACCGAAATTCTACTGAGTTTCAGAGTGGGAAAGGTGGCAATATCCGCCGACATCGCTGAAATGTTTCATAGGATAAATATTCGCGAAGAGGGCATGCACGCACAACGCTTTTTGTGGTTCGACCAAATCAGCGGTCAAACAAACGCATATGTCATGAGAGCTATGACCTTCGGCATAAACTGTGGTCCATGCATTGCTCACTACGTCGGAAACAAAAATGCCGAAGAGAAACGTCTGAGGTATCCCAGAGCATACGAGGCAATCCGCAACGCACACTATGTTGATGATTACATAGACAGCGCCGAAAACGTAGAAGCCGCATTTGCGGTGGCAGACGAAGTTCGCACTGTTCATCGCGCTGGTGGATTTGACCTTAGACACTGGGCTTCGAACTCGTCTACAGTCCTTCGACAGCTTTCAAATATTGACCCAGCAGAACAAGTCCCAGTACAATTCGAAGAGGCCGAAAAGGTTCTAGGTATGTATTGGGACCCGTATAACATTTTTAAGTATATTTTCAGGTTCGCACGGTTGCGTATAGATATCTTAGCGGAGGAGGTCGTTCCAACAAAACGTGAGGATTTGCAGGTCCTAATGTCCATCTTCGACCCATTGGGACTGGTCGCTTGTTACACAGTTGGCCTGAAAATATCTTTACAGCGGGTGTGGCGAGTTAATATTGGCTGGGACGAAGAGCTCTCTGAAGAGCTTGCCGAAGGTTGGCGACATTGGAAGCGTACGCTGCCTCCAATGCAATCAGTCGAAATCCCGAGGTGCTACTCACAACAATTTCATGATGGGGCGCGTGTAGAATTGCATACGTTCGTTGATGCAAGCGAGTACACTTACGCAGCGGCTTGCTACTTAAGAGTAGCGCAAGAAGATGTTGTCGATGTGTCGTTAGTGGCTGCGAAAAGCAAGGTCGCCCATCTAAAAACTC
Organism: Eurosta solidaginis; assembly: GCF_040869045.1. NCBI lineage: Eukaryota > Metazoa > Arthropoda > Insecta > Diptera > Tephritidae > Eurosta > Eurosta solidaginis. Next base: position 77,396,460 of record NC_090322.1, read on the forward strand.
TTTCCATTCCTCGTATGGAATTGAAAGCTGTGTTAATGGGCTTGCGCTTGTCCCGACGTATTATCAATGTGCGCAAACTCAATACACAAAACGTCACGTATTGGTCAGATTCGAGGACGGTTTTACAGTGGTTGAAGATGGACCCACGCAAATTTCAACAATTCGTTATGCATCGTATTGGCCAGATACTTGAAAACTCAGACGCCAGGCAGTGGCGATGGGTCCCACCGAAATTTAATGTGGCAGACGCAGCAACCAAGGTCAGCAGTCCAGTGCCAATTACACAGTGGTTGCACGGTACCGATTTTCTATGGAAGGCGAGCTTTGAATGGCCCGAATTCGAGTGCACTATTACTGAGGATGTCGATATGAGCGAGTTGCGGAAACATGTATATGTAGTGAGCAAAGTTTCATCTATACCGATAAACGTTAAATATTTTTCCGACTGGCGCAGGCTTTATAGGGCCGTCGCCACATTTGTCTTATACATTGCCAAGCTATGAGCTGCTGTACACGGCTACATCAATCTGAACACCATTACGCCAGAGATGATCCAGAGCATAGAGAATCTTCTCATTAAACAATCGCAGCTTGAATCATTCTCACCTGAGATCAGTGCATTATGTGCTAAGCAACCACTAAGCAAACGAAATCGATTGTCTGGGCTAAACGCTTACCTAGACAAAAATGGAGTAATGCGCATACAAGGAAGAGCCAGTTCTATCAATTGCCATATGGATGATATAGTAATGCCGCGAGAGAGTCATACAACAGTCCTTATCGTACGAGCATTACACGAAAATGATCACCATATGTCTCACGAAACGGTTATTAATAACATCAAATCTTCATACTATATACCCCGTTTGCTCGTGTTGTACAAAGCGGTACGCCAATTATGGCAAAACTGCAAGCTTTACTCAACAGTACCTATACCACCACAAATGGCGCCTATACACACTGCGAGACTGGCCAGCTTCGCCAAGCCATTCATTTATACCGGCGTAGATTATTTCGGGCCAATTCTCGTGAACGTTGGCAGACACAAGGAGAAGAGGTGGGTCGTATTTTTACGTGCTTAACACTTCGTGCGGTACATTTTGAGATAGCTTACAGTTTGGATACTAGCTCATGCATCATGAGTATATGTAATTTTATGGCAAGGCGCTGCACTCCGTTGGAAATATATTCCGACAATGGCAGGAACTTTAGAGCAACAGAAAGGCTTGTTCGTGACCAAATTATCAAAATCAATTTCGACGAAATTACTATTAAATGCGATCGCATCAAGTGGCACTTTAACCCGCCAAGCGCCCCACATGTGGGAGGTGCATGGGAACGCCTCGATCGATCAACGAAAACCACGTTACGAAGCATCTGTCCAGCTTACTCATTCAACGACGAAAGTCTTCGTTGCGCTTTGATGGAAGCTGAATTCATCATTAATTCTCGGCCGCTCACCTTTGTAAGCCTCGATTCGAGTGATGACATTGCCCTGACACTAAATCATTTGCTTATTGGGCAGCCGACGGGTACAAGCCTGCTTGTACTGATGACATGAACATAAGGCAGCGGTGGCGTCAAGTGCAACTATTCGGAGATCGTTTTTGGCAACGATGGGTGAGGGAATATACACCTGTACTTACGAGATGCGTTAAATGGTTTATGAAATGCACGCCGTTGACGGTGGCCGACATCGTAATCGTGTTAGAAGAAAACCTGCCGAGAAATATGTGCCCCAAAGTTAGAATAGTGAAGACAGTGGTGGCGAAAGATGGTCAAGTAAGAAGAGTAAGCATAAAGACGAGCCTAGGAGTGATGGAAAGACCAGCGACGAAGGTGGCCAAACTGGATGTCGGCATTGAATATGGCGATAAATAATCCGTAGGTAATTTACGAAGGGGGCGATGTTGCCGTCAAAGTCAGGCCTCATCGTTCGATCACGATGGCAACCCCCGCGCGCACAATAATATTCCTTCTGTTGCTACAATTCTGTTCGTTCATACATTTTCTGCTTGTGCATACATACATACACATCCGGCAACTTGACATTTCGATTCGGAACAAAGGAGAGAAGGAAGAAAATAAATTTTTTTAAAGCGCTCCCGCTATTTTTTATATACTTTATTAAATACTGTATTAATATTGTAACGAATTTACTTGCAAATCCTCTTATTTGCCCTTGTGCTAAGTTCAAATCACTAAACTGTTGAATAAATAACTCCAATATGTAATAATGCAAAATGACCTTTATTAAAGTACTTCACAATAACACTCAAACTGTGCAACGAATAGCTTGCTTAATAACCAAACTGATTGATAGCTCAAATGAAACTCTACTATTCAAAATAATACTGCTCTTGCTCGCTAGATAGCGTCTTAATCGAAATCTCAAATCAAACTGAATTCCAGCGCCTCTACAATTGCCGCCCTTTATACTCTCGGATTTCAACGTTCGCATCTTCTAGGCGCTTCCAGAATCTACTAGTCCAGCAGCTCTCAAACTTCTCAGCTGTAACTACAATTGCATGATTTTATAGTTTTTCTCATTGCATACTTTCAGGAGTATTTCAGATATATGCACGTGTTTGTGCAATAACTTTCCGCTGCTCCTATACGTACATGGTACATATGTGTAGACGCAATTATTGTTTCGTTTATGTAGTAGATACATAATGATTGATCTATGGATGTGCATGATATCACTGTTTAGCATCGGCTTAGAGTTGGCAGCACCCCTTAGTTTTGCTAATATTCGAAACACTGACCTCCACCTAAGTGTGATCGTCCCGATCAGACAAATATCCCGATCTAAACGCCGCTAGCATCTCCAAATGTACCACTTTTCTAATTCGTGGTTTCCCAGTGGTTTTTATGCGGTAGACTTTGTACCGGCCTTCCCAACTGCACCGAAATTTGGCTGGAACACCTTTCCGCCGGTGAGGGTTGTTTAACAGTACAAATACTCCCTCCAAGAAACCTTCCGAATTTTTTTTCTCGTTGTACCTGCGTTTCATCTTACTACTCATTATTCTTGATCATTCCCTCGCACTCTGTTGTTTGGCCAATGAATTTCTTCGCAGAGCTTGCACTTGACAGATTGACTTTGCATCATCATTATCGTCTTGATGTTTCACAACATTAGTGCGCGCTGGCTTGAAACCACCCTTGCATTCTTTCTGAAAAATTCTTTCAGTTGTTTTAGTGCGTCCGTTAGGGTTTATTTGGCCCATTCGATCCATCAACCTTTTTTTTTGACTTTCGTGGCCTTTGTCGGGTCTTCTCCACCATTACTCGATTAGTACTGAACCCTTTCTCCAACTTGAAGTTAAGTAGTATATCCTGGTTCTCATAACGCATCACCCTTCTCTGCATATCGATCTTGATGTCATGGTCAACCAAGAAGTCTACTCCCAATATGACTTCTCCAACGATCTTCGCCGCAACGAATTTGTGTAGAACCATGACCTTTCCAATCAAGACTTCACATATCACTTCTCCCTGAACTTGGTTATACTCGCCAGTGACCGTACGCAACCTTGCTCCAGGTAACGGTTTTATTCTCCTGTTGACCAAGTCAGATCGGATCAAGGAATGAGATGCGCCCGTATCTATAATCAGTACAAGTTCTTTACCATCCACATTCCCTCTGACGGTAAGACTGCTCAATTTTCTACCAATTTGCAACACAGATATCACAGGGCATTAAATAGCTGGACCTAGCTCTCGATCTCTACCTCTTACTCGCTCTTGCTCATCTCCTCCAGCTTTGCGTTTACGGCCACCCACATTGTTGGAACTATTAGGACCAAGATCGCAATGACGTGCAATGTGACCGGACTTCCCGCATTTGAAGCATTTGATAACTTTTTCACTCCGCTTTTGCGATTCTTTCACCGCCTCCAATATTGCGTCTACCCACTCTAGCTTTCTACTTCCACACGGCGTGCTTTGAAAACTGGCTTACACAGAAGCGATGCTGTTTCCTGAATCAGAGCTTGTGACACCGTTTCTGCGAATGTTGGCTTTGTGTTTGAGTTTGTAGCTCGCTTTGTTTCGACGTCCCCATTATATAAAGCTCTGAATCTTTACCCGTTCAGTGTATTCCACGGGTGCGTCCGCATTCGCTAAATGTGCTAGCCTTTCAATATCCGACGCAAACTCTTCCAATGTTTCACCAGGCCTCTGGAAGCGGTTCAGCAACTCCATTTTGTCTCCTATGCTCAGTTCCGTATCGTCTCTCTAGAGCGCCCATCAATACTTCATAACAGTTCCGTTCGCCCTCTGGAATGGTTTGTAAAATCTCAGCTGCATGCCCTTTCAACGCCATGAATAGTGCAGCAACTTTATCTTCAGCATTCCAGTTGTTCACTGTTGCGGTCTTCTCAAACTGTAGCTTAAAGACCTGGAAAGGAACAGAGCCGTCAAAAGATGGAGTTTTTACCTTCGTATTGCTTGCTGAAACAACTGGGCGAATTAGTTGCAACTCCTGTATATGACCTCGCAATCTTTCAATCTCGGCATAGATTTTGTTCTCAAGTTGCTCCCTCCAAGAAACCTTCCGAATTTTTTTTCTCGTTGTACCTGCGTTTCATCTTACTACTCATTATTCTTGATCATTCCCTCGCACTCTGTTGTTTAGCCAATGAACTTCTTCGCAGAGCTTGCACTTGACAGATTGACTTTGCATTATCATTATCGCCTTGATGTTTCACAACAGTAGTGCGCGCTGGCTTGAAACCACCCTTACATTCTTTCTGAAAAATTCTTTCAGTTGTTTTAGTGCGTCCATTAGGGTTTGTCAATGCCGGTCTTTTTCTCGCAGGTACTTTTAATTTCGCTTTATTTGGCCCATTCGATCCATAAACCTTTTCTTTTGACTTTCGTGGCCTTTTTCGGGTCTTCTCCACCATTACTCGATTACTACTGAACCCTTTCTCCAACTTGAAGTTAAGTAGTATATCCTGGTTCTCATAATGCATCACCCTTCTCTGCATATCGATCTTGATGTCATGGTCAACCAAGAAGTCTACTCCCAATATGACTTCTTCAACGATCTTCGCCACAACGAATTTGTGTAGACCTTTCCATTCAAGACTTCACATATCACTTCTCCCTGAACTTGGTTATACTCGCCAGTGACCGTACGCAACCTTGCTCTAGGTAACGGTTTTATTCCCCTGTTGACCAAGTCAGATCGTATCAAGGAATGAGATGCGCCCGTATCTACAGTCAGTACAAGTTCTTTAACATCCACATTCCCTCTGACGGTAAGACTGCTCAATTTTCTACCAATTTGCAACACAGATATCACAGGGCATTAAATAGCTGGATCTAGCTCTCGATATCTACCTCTTACTCGCTCTTGCTCATCTCCTCCAGCTTTGCGTTTACGGCCACCCACATTGTTGGAACTATTAGGACCAAGATCGCAATGACGTGCAATGTGACCGGACTTCCCGCATTTGAAGCATTTGATAACTTTTTCACTCCGCTTTTGCGATTCTTTCAGCGCCTCCAATATTGCGTCTACCCACTTTGGCCTTTCTACTTCCACACGGCGTGCTTTGAAAACTGGCTTACACAGAAGCGACGCTGTTCCTGAATCAGAGCTTGTGACACCGTTTCTGCGAATGTTGGCTTTGGGTTTGCGTTTGTAGCTCGCTTTGTTTCGACGTCCCGTATGCCATTTATAAAGCTCTGAATCTTTACCCGTTCAGTGTATTCCACGGGTACGTCGGCATTCGCTAAATGTGCTAGCCTTTCAATATCCGACGCAAACTCTTGCAATGTTTCACCAGGCCTCTGGAAGCGGTTTAGCAACTCCATTTGTTATATCTGTCTCCTATGCTCAGTTCCGTATCGTCTCTCTAGAGCGCCCATCAATGCTCATAACAGTTCCGTTCGCCCTCTGGAATGGTTTGTAAAATCTCAGCTGCAGGCCCTTTCAACGCCATGAATAGTGCAGCAACTTTATCTTCAGCATTCCAGTTGTTCACCGTTGCGGTCTTCTCAAACTGTAGCTTAAAGACCTGGAAAGGAACAGAGCCGTCAAAAGATGGAGTTTTTACCTTCGTATTGCTTGCTGAAACAACTGGGCGAATTAGTTGCAACTCCTGTATATGACCTCGCAATCTTTCAATCTCGGCATAGATTTTGTTCTCAAGTTGCTCCCTCCAAGAAACCTTCCGAATTTTTTTTCTCGTTGTACCTGCGTTTCATCTTACTACTCATTATTCTTGATCATTCCCTCGCACTCTGTTGTTTGGCCAATGAACTTCTTCGCAGAGCTTGCACTTGACAGATTGACTTTGCATTATCATTATCGCCTTGATGTTTCACAACAGTAGTGCGCGCTGGCTTGAAACCACCCTTACATTCTTTCTGAAAAATTCTTTCAGTTGTTTTAGTGCGTCCATTAGGGTTTGTCAATGCCGGTCTTTTTCTCGCAGGTACTTTTAATTTCGCTTTATTTGGCCCATTGGATCCATAAACCTTTTCTTTTGACTTTCGTGGCCTTTTTCGGGTCTTCTCCACCATTACTCGATTACTACTGAACGCTTTCTCCAACTTGAAGTTAAGTAGTATATCCTGGTTCTCATAATGCATCACCCTTCTCTGCATATCGATCTTGATGTCATGGTCAACCAAGAAGTCTACTCCCAATATGACTTCTTCAACGATCTTCGCCACAACGAATTTGTGTAGACCTTTCCATTCAAGACTTCACATATCACTTCTCCCTGAACTTGGTTATACTCGCCAGTGACCGTACGCAACCTTGCTCTAGGTAACGGTTTTATTCCCCTGTTGACCAAGTCAGATCGTATCAAGGAATGAGATGCGCCCGTATCTACAGTCAGTACAAGTTCATTAACATCCACATTCCCTCTGACGGTAAGACTGCTCAATTTTCTACCAATTTGCAACACAGATATCACAGGGCATTAAATAGCTGGATCTAGCTCTCGATATCTACCTCTTACTCGCTCTTGCTCATCTCCTCCAGCTTTGCGTTTACGGCCACCCACATTGTTGGAACTATTAGGACCAAGATCGCAATGACGTGCAATGTGACCGGACTTCCCGCATTTGAAGCATTTGATAACTTTTTCATCCGCTTTTGCGATTCTTTCAGCGCCTCCAATATTGCTTCTACCCACTTTGGCCTTTCTACTTCCACACGGCGTGCTTTGAAAACTGGCTTACACAGAAGCGACGCTGTTCCTGAATCAGAGCTTGTGACACCGTTTCTGCGAATGTTGGCTTTGGGTTTGCGTTTGTAGCTCGCTTTGTTTCGACGTCCCGTATGCCATTTATAAAGCTCTGAATCTTTACCCGTTCAGTGTATTCCACGGGTACGTGCGCATTCGCTAAATGTGCTAGCCTTTCAATATCCGACGAAAACTCTTGCAATGTTTCACCAGGCCTCTGGAAGCGGTTCAGCAACTCCATTTGTTATATCTGTCTCCTATGCTCAGTTCCGTATCGTCTCTCTAGAGCGCCCATCAATACTCATAACAGTTCCGTTCGCCCTCTGGAATGGTTTGTAAAATCTCAGCTGCAGGCCCTTTCAACGCCATGAATAGTGCAGCAACTTTATCTTCAGCATTCCAGTTGTTCACCGTTGCGGTCTTCTCAAACTGTAGCTTAAAGACCTGGAAAGGAACAGAGCCGTCAAAAGATGGAGTCTTTACCTTCGTATTGCTTGCTGAAATAACTGGGCGAATTAGTTGCAACTCCTGTATATGACCTCGCAATGTTTCAATCTCGGCATCGATGTTGTTCTCAAGTTGCAAAATTTTTGTGTCTTGCCCTCCATCTTCGAAGAAATACGTCCTTCTTGCTCTTCCAGTTGTGCAGAGATCTGCGCAGATATTTGTGCCGACATTTCGGATATTCGTGCCTCTTGTGCTTCAATCTTCGATGTTATACGGTTCTCCTGCGATTCCATCTGTGATGACATATACGTTTTCTGTTCTTCTAGTTGAGATGACATATACGTTTTCTGTTCTTCTAGTTAAGATGCAAGTTGAGATGTTATATCTGTCTTTTGCGATTCCAGTTGAGAAGCCACTGTCGATGTTTGAGCAGATATTGCAGCCAAAATTATGTTGAAGTCTGTGCTCGTAACTGTCTGCGTAACTGTCTCTTCCATTTTTGTTGTTTCCTCGCCTTCAAGATTAAAGACATACTCTTCCACGTCAATTCCTTCTAATTCCATTGCCTCTCGTAGTCGTACCTGAATTTCGAGTTTAATGCCGGTTGTATTCAATCCACGGCTCTCCAACTCCTTCTTCAGTTGCTGGATCTTCAATTCACTGAACTTTGCCATGTCCTTGTTGTCCTCTGGAATTTATTCAACAATTCCTATTCTGACACCAATTGTACCGAATTTACTTGCAAATCCTCTTATTTGCCCTTCTGCTAAGTTCGAATCACTAAACTGTTGAATAGATAACTCCAATATGTAATAATGCAAAATGGCCTTTATTAAAGTACTTCACAATAACGCTCAAATTGTGCAACGAATAGCTTGCTTAATAACCAAACTGATTGATAGCTCAAATGAAACTCTACTATTCAAAATAATACTGCTCTTGCTCGCTAGATAGCGTCTTAATCGAAATCTCAAATCAAGCTGAATTCCAGCGCCTCTACAATTGCCGCCTTTTATACTCTCGGATTTCAACGTTCGCATCTTCTAGGCGCTTCCAGAATCTACTAGTCCAGCAGCTCTCAAACTTCTCAGCTGTAACTACAATTGCATGATTTTATAGTTTTTCTCATTGCATACTTTCAGGAGTATCTCAGATATATGCATGTGTTTGTGCATTGACTCTCCGCTGGTCATATACGTACATGGTACATATTGTAGACGCAATTATTGTTTCGTTTATGTATTAGATACATAATGATTGATCTATGGATGTGCATGATATCACTGTTAGCATCGGCTTAGAGTTGGCAGCACCCCTTAGTTTTGTAATATTCGTAACAATATGTTGAATTTATAAATAAAGTTATAGCTGCTATTAAACATCAGATTCAGTAAAGTGTAATTAAATTTTCAGATATAATCCAAGTAAAAAATCGGTCGTAATATTAATAATACTATGTTACTTGGATGACTGTATGGGTGGCGAGGGCGGCGGCAAGCAGGTATGCTTGCGGGCCCAGGCTAGCGCGTCGTCTTGGGCGGGGCATTTCACCACCGTCCTCACCCGCAGCCAAATGAACAAAATAGGGGTTCATACCTGCATGATGAGAAAAAGAAGGGAAAGCTGAAAAAGATCGAAACATACGTGAGGGGAAAGTTAAGAGAGGGAAAAGGATGAAGGCCTGTCCTGGCAGGTGGAGTCTACCCTCCCTCTTCAGGGCAACTTGCACCGCACCGTGGGCACTGTGCTGACTCCTATCTACTTACAGTGCCCCCAAACCTGACATAAGTCCGTTCGTCCGTCAACCTGTGCTGAGAGGGAAAAAAAGGCTCAAACATACACTTGTCACTCAATTACTCAGCAAGATCACTCGATGGTGATCTTGTAGAATCGTTTAGTTGGTAGTATGAAATCTGTGTTTGTGGTGGCGATTTAAAGAACAAATGTGCATAAAAAAGAATATTAGTTAAAGGGACAGCTGTTCCCACTTGCACAGCTAGAAACCGGGTTTTGGTGCCGATGAAAGGCAGGGTAATTTACCAAATCTTAAGTTGGCAAAAAATTTAGGTGGCCAAAAACTTAAGAAAATTGGAGTGTTGTTCTAAATCAAAGAAGCCACATGGGCTTGTGAAGCTAGGGAAGGATTTCCATGAAGTTCTGAGAAAGGCAAGGAGAAGCTAAAATTGAAAGCAAAAGCAAAGAAAAGCAAAAGTTATAGGAAAGATCGGGAGGATTGGAATTCTAATAACAAATGTCAAAAAAAAAGGAACCAAGTTGAAAAAAAGAAAAATTAAACCCAAAGTAAACGCAATGAGCATAATACATAGGTAAGAAAGTGAAATGAATAGAATTATGAAAGATGGAATAACAGAATTTATGTCGTAAAAACTAAGAAAAATAAAAGGTGAATATATATAAAAACCTGAAAACTTGTAGGCAAGCATGGAAATTTATGCCCGTAACATTTACAAGTGCGTTATAGGCAAAAAAATGTGAAATTGTGTATGACTAATTTTAAACCCAAAAAGGTAAAACTAAAAGTTGAAATATAACTCATGCACACCCCATATGCCCCTTAAACCCTCTTCGCCCTTTACTCTGGGTTTATGAACCTTAGAAATTATGCACAAAATCACAACAATATACGTATAAATACAATATCAAAAAAAAAATTTCAATTTAATTGTTGTTGGCCCTTGATGGCTGGTGCGATTGTCTCAAAAATGTTGCTGAAAATGTCGTAGTGGTTGTTGCTGCGATTTTTGACCAGGTGGATATAGCATAAAGATGGGTTAACTGGGTTCATTTTGATTGTGTTGCCGGTGGGCTTTGTGAGTGTTGTTGTTGCTGTAACCAAAATCCGTTGTAATTGTTGCTGATGTTGGGGTCGGTTTGTTGGCAATAAGAAGAAGTGTTATTGGGGCGGTTTGCGTCAGTATAACATCGATGTACGCTGCCAAATCAAAGAGTTGTGGTTGTTGCTGTGGTGCGCTGAATAATATAAAAAAAATGTCGTTGTGGCGGTCGTTGGTTCTTCAGGCTGTGTGCCGCCAAATGGTACGGTGTGTAGTTGTTGTTGCGTGGCCGATATGCCGGAAATGGCTGTACCCAGTGGGTCCTACCAACTAGCAAGGTGACCTAGAATTATGAGAAAAGAATAAAAAACCCAAACTTTACTAAGTAAAATATATGTTGAGCTTTAAAAATTCATCAACCATATTTATGCATACATTTCTTGTTTGCATGCTCATATACTCACCTTACATGCATATATTTGTACGTAGACTTATGTATATGCTTGCAATTTTGATTTGGGCTTGCTTGCGAGATGGACTAGGTTAATGTCCCAGCTCCCGTCGAGCACGCCTAGGAAAACCAACAAAAACTGGAGGTGGACTTACCTGGATCTGGCTGGCTGATTATTGCCTTTTTGTGAGTGTTTGGTTGATTCGGCGATACATATTCTTAAACTATAGTTTATGGTGCGGCGCGCACAATTTAAGAAAACTTCTTTTTTTTCAAACTGGTAACTTTGCGGTTTAGTTCGCGCAGTTTAACCGACTTTCTTCACGCACTTTTTAAATAATCATTTCTTTGACAACCACCACTGGACACTGTAAAAAATGTACTTTTGGCCCGTTGCCTAACGTTCTGCCTTTTTATCTCTACTGCCGTGGTAAGGAAAGTTACCCAAAACGGATAGTTTTAACACATACAAGCTTTTTACTTTCGGCTATCCCGTACTTTCCTTTATGCATTTACACAATCATACATTCACACATTTGTACGTTCACACAAAATAACACCTACACACATACATTTCGTTCGTGCCCTCACCGCAATGTAGCTTTACCTTTGGCAACATTGTTGCAGCTAAAACCAACCTGATGCCGAAGCGAATGGTCACTTCCGCTGCAACAATGTTGTCATGGCGGAGTGCAGATACGTTCTTCGTAACATTGCGGCTGAGGTTCATAGACACACTACACACAGATACGGGCACACGCTACCATTCACTCAAGCCAGTACCTATGGTGAAAGGCTGTCGTTACAGGCTCGCAACCGCCGATGGTGCCTGCACTATGGAGCGTGTGCGTAAAAAGATTCAGACGCAGCCTGTAACTTGTTGTTTCCCGTCCAGCGTGTGGCCTCGACCCACGACTCAATGCCGGGCCTAATCTTATTGTCAAAGTCTCAAAGCTTGTTCTATTGCCACATCTACATACTACGTCCCTGGGTCACTTCTACTCTTTATACCATACATAACCTATATCACAGATGTAATCTAAGATCTAGAATAATTAAAAAAAAAAATAAAATATCACAGATAATAAAACTTAATAAACTCTATAAAATAAAATATCACTGTTAATAAAAAAGATCCAATAAAAGGATTAAATAAAATAAAATATCACAGATCATATAGTCAAGTAAAGAAATATGTAAAAACAAATAAATAAATAAAAAAAACTAAATAAATGCAAAATTAATCAAATAAATAAAAAAATCAAGAAAAATAATTTAATAAAATAATCACATACGTCAATAAATAAATAAATAAAATACGTCGATAAATGAATAAATAACATAGAACAAGAGTACTAGCACTACAAAAAACATTAAACTATTTTGCAAAATTGTCTTTAGCGTGGTATACGCCGATCTTTTTCCCATTGCTGTCGCCAAGTTCATACATTGAGTTCCCTATAACGTTTAAAACAATACATCTTACTTGCTTTGGAGCTAATTTAGCGTTGTAATTTTCGGCTTGGGAACTTTGTTTGAAGGTTCGGCGATATACCACTTGTCCAATATTAAACTTCACATCTCTATTTCTAGTTTCATATCCCTTTTGGCTTCTTTCATGGGCCAACTTCAGCTCTTTCATGATTTTGTCTCTGCTGAGCTGCATTCTATCGCTGGATGCTTCTATTTCGCAATCAACGTCCTTAACCGCCGCCAGCTTTCGGTATAGCTCATATGATGCAGCATGCTGTATCATAGGCATACCGAAAGTGGCAAAATAAAGCGACATGTTGATTGCGGAGTGTGTAACGCTGCGGAGCGCAAATGCAGCATCGCTGACGCTTTTGTCCCAATTCTTTTGATTGTACTTTATGAAGGATCTAATTATTTGTAACACTGATCGGTTAACTCTCTCCGCAGCGTTACCCTTTGGCGAAAATATTGCAGTTTTTATGTGTTTTGTGCCATATTTATCCAAAAATGCATTAAACATTTCCGACACAAACTGTTTGCCATTGTCCGAATGGACATATTCGGGCACGTCGAATATGTGGGAAACATCTTTATCTAAATATTTTATGACTTCAGCTGAAGTGGCCCTTCTCATTGGTTTTAAAAATACGAATTTCGAGAAATGATCAAGACAGACAAAGACATATACATTCCCATCTACAGTACGCGGATACGGACCCATAAAATTTATGAATAAGCGTTGGAATGGTCGCTCTGTGAGCCTTTGTTTTCCCATCATGGGTTGTTTGTTAGTTTTGCAATTTTCGCAGTCTTTTACATGAGCGCATACATCGGTAACCATTCCTGGCCAGTAGTATTTTTGACGTAGTCGGGATAGTGTTTTGTGAATTCCACCATGACCAGCGGACAGTGAGTTGTGGGAAAACTCTATCAGCCCCGGTCGCAATTCCGACGGTACCCAGAGCTTCCAGGTCTGGTCCGCTATAAGGTCTTCCCCCCGGTCGAATTGCGTCTGTTTATACACGTAACCGTCCGATACACATAGGTCGGGTAGTTTGTCCTTGTTCTCGGTCACCGTCTTTTTTAACTCCGTATACTCCTCCGACTAGAAGCACGGTGAATCGAGACACACGTCTATGGCTCTGTCATTCGTCTGTATTTCGTCCATGTGCATTCGTGAGAGTGTGTCGGGAACCAGGTTTTGCACACCTTTTCGATGTTGAATATCGAAGTCATAACCATGGAGCTTCAAACTCCACCTTGCCAACCTCCCAGAAAGATCTTTCTGATTCATGAGCCATTTGAGGCTGGCATGATCAGTTATGATGGTGAACGGGGTTCCCTCTATGTAAGGTCGGAATCCGTTGACACTCACGATGGCGGCGTAGCATTCAAGTTCCGTAATGCTGTAATTTTTCTGCGCCTTATTTAATTTATTTATTTTTTTTTTATTTAATTTTGCGGAAACGTAGGCAATAGGTCTTTCGTTCTGGTCATCGTCCAACTGAAACAAAACCCCTCCCACTCCGTCTGTCGATGCATCGCATTGTATGTAAAACTTTCGATTGAAATCCGGGTGCGTAAGCACCTGTGCCGAAATCAAACTTTGCTTTAGAATTGCAAAAGATTTCATCGCTTCGTCAGTCATAGCGAATTTCTTAATTTTTTCTTTCTTGAGGCAGTCGTGCAGCGGAGCTGCAATAGTCGCATAGTCCTGTATGAAACGTCGGTACCAGCCCGACATACCCAGGAACCGTCGTAGTTGCTTCGGGGTTTTCGGAACCGGAAAGTCCCTCACAGGTACCACTTTTTTGGCGTCTGTTCTAATGCACAAATGCAACCATCCCCGACTACGTACCCTAGATATCGAACTTCTTTGAAACAGAACTTGCTCTTTTCTACATTTATAGTTAACTTAGCCTCACGAAGACACCGAGCGTCCTTTTCCAACAGACACATATGGGACATGAAATCTTCAGAACACACTAACAAGTCATCCAAATAAACAAAAACATATTCACGTAAAGCGGCCGGAATGACCTTGTCCATCAGACGACACATTCGTTGTGCTGCATTGCACAACCCAAAAGGCATGACAGTAAATTGGTAAAGGGGTCGGCCAGGGACAGTGAAGGCAGTCTTTTCACGTGAATTCCTCTCGAGGGGAATCTGCCAAAAAGCATCCTTCAAGTCGATTGCGGAAATATATCTCGTATTTTGTAGGCGGCTCAAAATTCCATCAATTTGTGGCAAGGCGTATGCGTTCTTTATAGTTCTTTCATTCACTTTGCGAGCATCTAAGCAAAGCCGATTCTTCGTTCCTTTAATGACCAGTGATACGGGGGAATTCCAACTACTGTTGGACTCCTCCATGATTCCCATGTCCAACATTCGATCTAAGTCTGCGTATATGAGTTTTTGTATGGCCGGCGAAATTGGATAATGGCGTTGCTTGACCGGCAGATTCTTGTCCACCACCTCGATGACGTGTTCCTCTTTGTCTGTCCGGCCTAACCCTAGTACCGCGAAGGGCGGGAATTGGGTCTTCACACGCTCCAACATATGGTTTTGTTCCGTCGTCAAAACGTGTTGGACCGCGTCAAAAGAGAGGTCACCCTCGGCGGGCACGAGCTCCGCCACACTGTCAGCATTCACACTCCCATTCAAACCTTTACTCACAACACTCATATGGAATGCCTGCCAAAAGTCTATACCTAAATGAACTTGTTGTTGTAGACCTGGCACTATCAAAAATTCTAATTCTTCCATCGAATTATCCCACACAGCCGGTAACTTTATTACTCCTACCACGGCGGTTTCCTCCCCGTTCGCGATTCGGATATTTTGGCCCCTGATTGGCACAATCGAGGCTTCTTTTCCCCGATGGAGTGCAGATGAGTCCTTTCCTAAGCAGCTGGCGCTCGCCCCTGAGTCCAAGAGAGCCAGGACCTCATGACCTCCTATCTTTGTTTTGGCGTAAAATCTGTTATCTCCTCTCACGGTAACAATTGTTGCAACTATTTTATTCTTCAACCTTTTAAAATATTTTTTATTTTCCCTCATCTTCTCTATCTTCATAAAATTTCTGTTTTTCCTACTTGCATTTATTGTATCACAAAATATTATTTTTCTGGCTTCTCGTACTCTAGCTTTCTTTGGTGTAAACTCTTAATCTCCTTCTATTCCCGTGTCATTCCTGCCTGCTTCACTTCTTCCCTGTTTTCCGTATCCCTTCTCTTCAAAATTTTTACTTGAGAGTTGCCGGGTTGCTTACCTCCTGACTGGAGCCCCCGGTCAACTCCGCCAGCCTCGGGTTTCCCTGTTTGGGTTTTAAAACACAGAAAGACGCGTCACGACCACAAGCAAAACAGACCATACTGTGAAACGCGGACGAACATTTACTTGGTTGTTGTGCTTCTGCCGGGTTTTTCACATAGTGATCCACCGGCATACCGCACGAAAAACACAACATTAAATGGAAGGGAGACGCACAAAAGGAATTGACAGTGGATTTAGACGCAGGACTAACAGAGTCACTAACAGACGGACGGGCACTATTTGGAGGGGCTGGGATTTGGGGTTTGGGGTGGACGTTGAGGCTTCCTATCAAAAGCTTCTATTTTTGGTTCCCCTAACTGCTCTGGAGGCTCGAAACCTACCTCGCTGACTATTTTGGACCTGCTCTTGTTTTCCTTGATGAGTTTCTCAGCTCCCTTGCATTCCGCCTTGAGCTCCGCCAACGAGTCCATTTTTATGGCGAATGTCAAGTTGGCCAGGTACGGTTTGAGCTGTTTCATCTCCATTATTTCACGGATTATTTCATAGTCGGACTCAGCAGACTTGAAGTGGCTTGGCATCTCGGCCTTCAGCTCATGATAGCCGAAGTCGGGCTCGTCCACATGGTCCTCGAGGACCTGCCAGTACCACTTCAAGGCACCGCCGGAAACCAGACTATGAAAGTCCGTGAAGAGCTGGAAGAAGGAAATAGTATGCTGCTCGCGCATCCTCTCTACCCGAAAGATGAAGCCTTCGACGCTTATGCTTTTAGTGGTCCCATCGAATTTGATGTGCCACTTTTCTAAATCTAGCTTTTTCCACCTTGGGGGGTTACCACTATCTCTCTCAGTAGTCTGATTGGTAAGCAGAGTACCGTCCCGAGCAGTAGTTCCCTCCCTCTGGTGCCGAGGTGGAGGCGTTGGTTGGTTGCATTTTCACTGGCGTCAGCGCGGGGAACACCAAGGCCGTCGGAAACCGTTGGTGGTGCGTTCACTGCAGAAACACCGCCCCCCGGCCACCCACGTCCTCACTATCCGACATCTGGCACACCAAATCAATCTTTTGTGAGAAGTTCAAACTATTTTCTGACTCGTTTAACGACACTCCGTTCGCGAAAGAGACCCTAATCGGACGCTCAGGGCCAAACGATCCAAAGATCCGCGACGCGCACCTATTAAAGTAGTCCGTAGGGACAAAGTCAACGGGCCTCGGTATACCCGTGTCAATTTGGTTGAAAAGAGAACCTGCGATGTGGTTTTCTAGGGCTCGCGCACGGCTCCTAGTTACACGTTGGTTGGAATCTAGTATCCCTAATCCACCTACTACGCGGTTATCAACCTTCTTGTCTTTATCAGACATTCACTGTCTGAGAACAGAACAAAAAATCCAAAGAAGTGAAAGAAACGAAACTCAAAAAGTGAAGAAAATGCAAATAAAGAAAGAGTTCACTAAACGGTGTTGTATGTATTTGGATAAGTATTTGGAAGCAACCAAAATATGTTACGAAAGCCGAAATTAAGCAAAGGAATAAATATGAATGTGCACCTTAATAATTACACCCAAAACCCAATAAACAAAAATATAT
This sequence comes from Eurosta solidaginis, assembly GCF_040869045.1. Classification (NCBI taxonomy): domain Eukaryota; kingdom Metazoa; phylum Arthropoda; class Insecta; order Diptera; family Tephritidae; genus Eurosta; species Eurosta solidaginis. The sequence goes on from NC_090322.1 coordinate 77,413,701, forward strand.
ATAAATAATGGATATTAAATAATAGATATAAAAATTACAATGTAGGTATATAAAAATTCAATCAATTAATAAGTAATATGTTTATTTGTATGTATGTATGTGAATGGTAATTCAAGTAATGGTGTGGATATGACAAAAAAAACTGAAATTTTATATCTTAAACGCCTAGAAAGGAATTAGTAAAGTTCACCCAAAACCCAAGTTCAAATATAAAACAGAAAAATAAAAACTTAGTTCTAATTATTACAAAAAAAAATTCAAAGATATTCTGTAATTTATGGAATATGCTAAACACCTACAAAATGCATACAAATTTCAATATACGTATGTATGTATGTGTAAATTTTATTTTATTTTTTTTTCAAGTCCCTAATAAAAAAAGGAAAGCAATATGAAACAAACCTAAGAACGATATAATAAAAAAACCAAAAATTTTACAACGCAGTTTCAAAAAATTTCTTTGGAAATAATCCTAATAAGAAAATATAAAAAGACTCAAATTTGAAATTTGCAAAGTAAAAAAAGGTCACTACTGAAATTGAGTGTGTATTGGTGTGTGCGGTGCTGCCTTGGCGAAGGTTCGGTGAAGGCAGTGTGTTCGTCCGTATCTATATACTGTCTAGTCAGTTTTCGTGCTTCCCATGGAAGTGTGGCACATCACGCTCAAGAGCTAGTCCCTAAGAGTGGATGCCCCACCTCCTCTCATAACTATCGTGGCGACGACTGTAAACCTCACTCACCGGGAATGCTGGACTCCCGGTAAGGTAGCTTGAACAGCTCGCCACGATCTCCTACCTAAGTCCGTCACTAACTAACTGTCATACCAGGTACCACTTAATCAAGTTTAGAAGCCCGGAAAAGGAACCCTGGCATGAACACTCAGCCACTCCCTATACCTTTGTCATGATCACACATGTCGACCAGGTGAGCCCAATCGGCGTTGCCATCATGACGGTCCCTGTCCTGTCAAAAGACGGAAATAGGGATTGGGATTGGAGGGGTGGGAAGGATTTAAGAAAACAAATTGAAGGAAGGGTAGAAAAAAAATTATGAAATTTAAGAAAAAAAATAAACAAACACGAAATAATTAATTAACATGAAGATGGGAAATTTAAAATAAGAAATAATTAATTAACGTGAAAGTGGAAAATATATCGGGCTATACCGTTGGGAATACAAAGCAAAAAAAAACTGAAGGATATTTTTGTATTTTATAAGTTTTTAGCGAACTTTCTTTTTTAAATAAATAATTTTCTTGCCGGCTTGAGGTCCAATTTTGTAAATAAAATTTTCAAAAATTGTTGAGTTTTTTTCTTCAATATATTTCGGTTACCTACTGTAACCGTCTTCAGGATTGACTATAACAATATAAAGAAACATAAACAAAATAAAAATAACAATTGACATCAAAACAAACATTCATAAAAAACATTATTTACATACATTATTTTACGCGTCTTCATTGCTCAACGCGGAGTTTTGTACTATCCGTCTGTTTGTTATCAAATGTCTGTAGGAGCTCGCGCAATTATCGATGTCCGTCTTGTAATTCATTCTTATGCTGGTCGGTGTGTTAATTATATGCAGCATTTCGAGTGTAAATCTTTTGTTATAATTGGTTTCTTGTTGGAGTATCGTCGTTTTTTTTTTTTTGTAAACTAAAAAGGCTAAATAAGAAATAGGAGCGGAACTTATCAAATTAATGAAGATCAGAGAAAAAAAAAATAATAATAATAAAAATAATGCAAAACAGACTACTAATTTAAAAATGATTTGGATAAAAAGGTAAAAATAAAAATGGAAAGACAAAAGCTAAGAAAGGTGATCGGGCTATTACGCGTTGGGTGCCATTGTTACGTAGCTGACTGTTTGGGTGGCGAGGAGCGGCGGCAAGCAAGTATGCTTGCGGGCCCAGGCTAGCTCGTCGTCTTGGGCAGGGCATTTCACCACCGTCCTCACCCGCAGCCAAATGAACAAAATAGGGGTTCATACCTGCATGATGAGAAAAAGAAGGGAAAGCTGAAAAAGATCGAAACATACGTGAGGGGGAAAAGAATGAAGGCCTGTCCTGTGAGGTGGAGTCTACCCTCCCTCTGCAGTGCAACTTGCACCGCACCGTGGACACTGTGCTGACTCCTATCTTCTTACAGTGCCCCCAAACCTGACATAAGTCCGTCCGTCCGTCAACAAGTCATTTCCCTATGTTCACCTTCACTTACCCTTATGGCGCACAAGCGCAGCACCTACACCAAATATTGTCAACCTAGCCCTGCATAATGAATATATTCAAATTTCATCCAAACATACTAACAATTTTATTCATGAATTCAATTTCCTTAGTCACTAAAAGAAAACTGTGAGTTTAACCGATAGATAAAAATCTTATATAAGCCTTAAATTAACTTTCAACTAATAAAGCTGCCGCTTGGTTCTTAGGCTACCCTAATGAAAATGCCTTATTATACAATTCAATTAGTGAACCCGAAACTCTAACTTCAAATAAATTCAAACTAAGCTAGACTTATTCCGACCCTCCTTAATGTCCTCTCATTAACCAATTTCTTAACAAGTTAAATTCCAATACCAAATGGTACAGAAAAAAAAATAACAAAATAAAAAAAAATCACTATAGAAGTTCAAACTTCTGCCTTTTGTTACTTACCCCCCTAATATCTTAATACTTACAGTCAGTGAATTCAAATCCTAAAGATACAATTCCGAATTCATAAACGCGTAAACAATATAAGCAAACAAAAAAAAAAGGAAATGAAAAAGACAAAACCCTAATCCCTGACCTACCGTAAATGGACAAATAGAAGGAAGAAAAAAAGGAACCAAAAGCAACTGAGTTTGCAAGCAGATAAGTAAAATATGTATGTTTGTATAATTGTCGTAATTATGTATGGACATATATTCAAACTTTTTTTTTCTTTCTTTCCTGATCTTCTGTTTTCGCAAGATCAGTGAATCGATCTCAATACATGTTCATACATATGTACGCTGATACAAACATAAATACCAAATTCTTTAATTGCACTCACCGGTCTCCCGTTCTCCAACGGCACCGCTGCAGTTGAGTAGATACCTGTGCTGAAAGGGAAAAAAAAGGCTCAAACATACACTTGTCACTCAATTACTCAGCAAGATCACTCGATGGTGATCTTGGAGAATCGTTTAGTTGGTAGTATGAAATCTGTAGTTGTGTTGGCGATGTAAAAGAACAAATGTGCGTAAAAAAAAAAATATTAGTTAAAGGGACAGCTGTTGCCCGCTTGCACAGCTAGAAACCGGGTTTTGGTGCCGATTAAAGGCAGGGTAATTTACCAAATCTTAAGTTGGCAAAACATTTAGGTGGCCAAAAACTTAAGAAAATTGGAGTGTTGTTCTAAATCAAAGAAGCCACATGGGCTTGTGAAGCTAGGGAAGGATTTCCATGAAGTTCTGAGAAAGGCAAGGAGGAGCTAAAATTGAAAGCAAAAGCAAAGAAAAGCAAAAGTTATAGGAAAGATCAGGAGGAATGGAATTCTAATAACAAATGTCAGAAAAAAGGAACGAAGTTGAGCATAATACATAGGTAAGAAAGTGAAATGAATAGAATTATGAAAAATGGAATAACAGAATTTATGTCGTAAAAACTAAGAAAATAAAAGGTGAATATATATAAAAACCTGAAAACTTGTAGGCAAGCATGGAAATTTATGCCCCTAACATTTACAAGTGCGTTATAGGCAAAAAAATGTGAAATTGTGTATGACTAATTTTAAACCCAAAAAGGTAAAACTAAAATTTGAAATATAACTCATGCACACCCCATATGCCCCGTAAACCCTTTTCGCTCTTTACTCTGGGTTTGCGAACCTTAGAAATTATGCACAAAATCACAACAATGTACGTATAAATACAATATCAAAAAAAATTTCAATTTAATTGTTGTTGTTGTTGGCCCTTGATGGCTGCTGCGATTGTCTCAAAAATGTTGCTGAAAATGTCATAGTGGTTGTTGCTGCGATTTTTGACCAGGTGATATAGCATAAAGATGGGTTAACTGGGTTCATTTTGATTGTGTTGCATGTGGGTTTTGTGAGTGTTGTTGTTGCTGTAACCAAAATTCGTTGTAATTGTTGCTGTTGTTGAGGTCGGTTTGTTGGCAATAAGAAGAAGTGTTATTGGGGCGATTTGCGTCAGTATAACATCGATGTACGCTGCCAAATCAAAGAGTTGTGGTTGTTGCTGTGGTGCGCTGAATAATATAAAAAAATGTCGTTGTGGCGGTCGTTGGTTGTTCAGGCTGGGTGCCGCCAAATAGTACGGTTTGTAGTTGTTGTTGCGTGGCCGATATGCCGGAAATGGCTGTGCCCAGTGGGTCCTACCAACTAGCAGGGTGACCTAGAATTATGAGAAAAGAATAAAAAACCCACTTTACTAAGTAAAATATATGTCGAGCTTTAAAAATTCATCAACCATATTTATGCATACATTTCTTGTTTGCATGCTCATATACTCACCTTACATAAATAAATTTGTACGTAGGCTTATGTATATGCTTGCAATTTTAATTTGGGCTTGCTGGGAGATGGACTAGGAAAACCAACAAAAACTGGAGGTGGACTTACCTGGATATGGCTGGCTGATTAATACCTTTTTGTGAGGGTTGGTTGAGTCGGCGATACATATCCCGAAACTATACTTTACGGCGCGGCGCGCACAATTTAAGAAAACTTCTTTTTTTTTCCAAACTGGTAACTTTGCGGTTTAATTCGCGCACTTTAACCGACTTTCTTCGCGCACTTTTTAAATAATCACTTCTTTGACAACCACCACTGGACACTGCAAAATATGTCCTTTTGGCCCGTTGCCTAACGTTTTGCCATTTTATCTCTACTGCCGTGGTAAGGAAAGTTACCCAAAACGGATAGTTTTAACACATACAAGCTTTTTACTTTCGGCTATCCCGTGCTTTCCTTTATGCATTTACACAATCATACATTCACACATTTGTACGTTTACACAAAATAACACCTACACAAATACATTTCGTTCGTGCCCTCAACGCATTGTAGCTATACCTTTGGCAACATTGTTGCAGCTAAAACCAACCTGATGCCGAAGCGACTGGTCACTTCCGCTGCAACAATGTTGTCATGGCGGAGTGTAGATACGTTCTTCGCAACATTGCGGCTGAGGCATGAACCTAGACAGACTACACCACCTGTGTGTCTGCTATGAGAATCGCAACGAACAATTGTATAATAAGGAATGTTTATTTCCGCATCACTAACATCCGGTGTTATACATACTTCTAAACATATAACGATGTCCGGATCTAACTCTTCTATAATTCTTTCGAGTTTAGGTTTGTTGGCTAGAAAACTGCAAATATTTAAGTAAATGCACTGTAAGTTAAAAGCTTTTATCCCCCTACCAGCTAGTTTTGGTGGCTAAAAGCCCATGCGTTGTCTTTCCAGCTAAAGTTTCCTTAAATAACTGGACATTCATGACTCATGATGTTGTGCTCTGCCTTAGTATTTAAACCTAACCGTTTATTGGTATCTATGCAATTACCATATTCATTTAGGAGTACACTATCTGTACAGTCTTCGAGTTTATGTTCCCCGCTGCATTTACTACATCTCTGTTTAAGTGTACAAGTAGCCGCTATATGGTTAAACCCTAAGCATTTATAACATCTTTTTACCGTTCGAGCGTCGTAAACTGGACAGAGGTCCCAACCAATATTGATTTTCTAGCATTTCAACACGTCTTCATTTGTGCTCAATTTCAATGACTGCATTGATATACGATGCTCTGTTTTCCTTCCTTGATTTATTAACTCTTACACATTTTATTTTAGCATCTCGCAAAAGCTCATTTTGGTTGGCGATCTTACCAACAATTTTCTCTTCAGGATGCACAGTACTAATGTTAGTCATGAACTGGCAGGATCGCCCTGAACTGTTACCATATGAATTGAAATTAAACGCTCAGGTTGAGCATCAGAATATGATTGAGTTTATTACTGAAATACTTTCTCTTTTATAGTAAACGGTGTTACAGTATAGTAAACGGTCCGCAGCTCTATGAAACTCTTGGTTTATGAAATATAAGCTTTTTAATTTCCAAATTTAGTAAAATTTCAACTTAAGTCCTGCACTTAAAATTCCGGTCGCACATGTCGATAGCGGTATCAAAAGACGCGTATTTGCGTCAGGATTCAGAATCCGAAAGCAGAAACTATATTTTTTACCACGTTTAAAAGTTATTCGCGGAAAACCCGTCGGTACTATTGTCGCTTTTTTCGTTGTTGCAATTAAACAAACGAAAACATATGAAGGTGGTGAAAATACTATTACAAATATTATATACATACTTACATACTAGAAATAACAATGTGCGAAGTCAGCAAATATTACTTATGACATCACATTGACAAACAGACACTGGCGATCGGGCATTCTGGCCGTGTGCTTGTTAGTGTGACTCATTGAGCAAGGGTTTACAAACAAATGCAAATGGATATGCTTGTTGTTGTTTTCGGCATTCATATGACGTTGAACTCCCGCTGTGTTGGAGTGAACGTACTTTATGTGGGTCAACATTGTATTATGAGTGCAATATGACTGTGTATGGTCGGTATTTAAGTATGCATAAGAATGCATTCGCATAGGAGGTCATGATGCACATGCTGAAATGCATTGGCATAAAAAGGGGTAATGCATAATGCTACACCATCCTCCTTAGAAAAAGAGTCGTATATAATTGAAAACAATTCTATATGACTCTAGAGGAGACACTTGAAGTTTGTTTGAGTTCATAAAATTTTAATTGCCCTTTTTGGTAATTTATTGCGGTTGAAGGGTTTGTTTACTTTGTCATTATCCGTTTGCATCTGCTTTACAAATGTGATTTTGAGCTCTTTTTTTCAATGTAACATGTTGCTGTATTTATGAATATATATATATTTTTTTTTTGTTTTAACACGCATTTTGTGTTTTCTTTCGTTCATGTGCACACTTCCATATGCTTTTAGGGGAGGAACGTATATAGTTTGGCGCCTAACTACATACGGTTATCCTATTGCCATAAAAGTGTATCATGCTGTTTTTATTTTTCTTTTATGTGTTCCTTATTTTTACATTTGCTTTAATTTTACATTGTTATGCTGACTTGGCTTTTTTGGATTCTTTTTTGTATGTTTATAATTGTGCGTAAAGTGGAGTGCTTATTATTATTTTTTTTTTTTAGTGTACGTTTTATACAGGTTTAAGCCAATTTTTATAGACTACTATCTCTTTTATTTTACTTGTCCTATCACTATTTCCTATTCTATTGGGTATTAATGTATATCAATACTTTTTACTTTATAATTTCCTTTATATCTATTATCTAGCTTAAGAGCTGATTCTTCTCTAACTAACACTAAGTCTCCTATTTTTATTTCCTTAATGTAGCTATTTTTATCATAATTAAATTTCTTTACTTTTTCTTTACTGTTTCTGTTAAACGAAGATTTTCATTGCTATTGTCACGCAGAACAAAAATCGAGCTAGGTTTCCACGCAGCAAATTCAATTTGGCTGGCTCTCATACAAGTTGTATGTGCATGAGACATTTTTGACAGAAAATGACTTGCGTGCGTTTATATTAGGTTGGGTTGTAATGCCGTATATATGTGAGCAGTATGGGAAATCACATAAATAGGTACGATACGGAATGGATTAGTCACAAAGGTTTCCGATGTCCCTAACAAATGTTGCTGAAGCTTTTACGTGTTCCATCGTCACAAATACGGTAATTTTAATAGCCAATTTATGGGTACTTTGGGTTGTATTTTATATAAGGTGCCACGATTTTCAAACTTTGTTGATTTGTAGGGGTAGAGGGGGTCCTAAGAATCACCAAAATGGAATCCGCAGCTCTATGAAACTCTTGGTTTATGAAATATAAGCTTTTTAATTTCCAAATTTAGTAAAATTTCAACTTAAGTCCTGCACTTAAAATTCCGGTCGCACATGTCGACAGCGGTATCAAAAGACGCGTATTTGCGTCAAGATTCAGAATCCTCGTTTAAAAGTTATTCGCGGAAAACCCGTCGGTACTATTGACGCTTTTTTCGTTGTTGCAATTAAACAAACGAAAATATATGAAGGTGGTGAATAGTGTTACCTGCTCCGCAACAATGTTTTTTACCTTGGTAGAACATTATAAGGTAGGGGCACGTCGACATAAATGCAAACAAACATACACTATCAATGTATTGCATGGCGTAGCCCAGGGTTATTTTTTATAAGCGCGGCCGAAGGCCGCCTATGCAGAAAGGTGTTCTACGCAGAAGTACTGTGCATGGCGCAGCCGGTGTTGGATCGGCTAACATAACAATAAACATAAGAGGAAAAGGAAATCAAGTACAAAGTCAGGTTTAATCGATCAATTGATAGAAATGTATGGTGTGCTATAGTAAAATTAAAGCAAGTGGACATTAAGTGGCAAATAGGTGTGTTGTACCATTCCCCAAGCTCTAGTGACGGTAAATTTTTAAATCACTTAGAGAGTATTTTATCAGAAGTATTAGAATCAGGTACGAATTCCCTTCTAGTTGCAGATTTCAGTATAAACTTAAATATTAACTCTTCGAGTAGCTACAAACTGAATAAAATTTGTACACGTAGCGCAATGAAACAAAAAATAAATTTCAATACAAGAGTCGCGGAAACTTTTCAAACAAAAATAGATTTATTTTGTGCAAACATTGATATACTGTCTTGTGTAATTCTTGAAGACCACAGAATATCCGATCACGAAACTATTTCATTTGCTATAAAAGTAAGTAATTCAAACCCGTTACGAAGACCCATTTCATTAACATCCTGGGAGAATTATTCTGCCGATAACTTGACCACTCTACTGAGGAATTGCGATCTCAGTTTAATAAGAAGCATGAATGTCAACGACTGGTCAACTATATAAATACTTGTATACTAGATTGTATAGGAGTACTAACGTTTGAAAAAAACAGTACGGTAAAGTTAAGAAATAAATGGTATGACCAAGAATTGACAGAATTGAATAAACTAAAATACCGGTTGCACTCACAAGCTAGAGCATCGGCTGACTATACCGAATATAACATGGTCGCGAAGTACTACAAAAAACTAATCAAATTTAAAAAGATTAAATACATGGAGAATAATATTGATATCAATAGTTCAGATAGCAAGCTAATGTGGAAGCATCTTATGCATGCTGTAAACTTAACGGGGCCACAAGAAAAGATCTTGTCGGTGATCGTAAAAGGTGTGATATATGATATACCTCGCGATATTGCTGAAGCATTGAACTCCTTCTTTATAGATAGCACTGTTGATATAAACAGGGAAATTGAAGTTGTTCAACGTCAGAACGACTTCCAATTTACAGCTAGGTCATGTTTAAAATTCGAAGAAATTACGGTTGAGGATGTTACACGTATAGCAAAAAGGTTCAAAAAGAACACAAATTAAAGATTCGGTATCGTACATGGGTTTCTTCTATGCAACCGCTATAAAGAAATCCATGACTACTGTAATAGTGCCAGACATGTGGAAAATTTCGACAATAGTAACAATTAGGAAAGTAAAAGGTTCAATAGTGGCAGAAGAACTAAAGCCGATAAATACATTGCCGAACATAGAAAAAATTCTAGAAATTGTAATAAAAAATCAACTATTTAATTACTTAGAAAATAATAAAATCCTTATAAAGGGACAATCCGGTTTCCGAGAAAGGCACTCTTGCGAGACGGCCTTAAATTACGTCATATCTAGCTGGAAGGAAGAGCTGAGCCTGAAAAAACATATAGTAGCGGTTTTCATTGAACTGAAAAGAGCATTCGAAACGATTGATAGGAATAATAATGCTCGATAAACTTCAAAAAATTGGTATTAGGGAAAATGAATTGCTGTGGTTTAGAAGCTTCTTATCAGACCGGAAACAAAGAACAACCATCGAGTCAGTAGTCTCATACGAGGCACAAGTGGACATAGGTTTACACAAGGGTCAGTATTAGCACCAATCCTGTTCAACATTTACATAAACGATATATCATCAGCACTGAAATATAGTAAAATCAGGTTGTTTGCAGATGATGCGCTACTTGAAGTAAATGAAATGGACATTTCAATAGCAAGGAGCAAAATGCAAGAAGATTTGGACTCATTGTATAGATGGCTTTGCATTAATAAACTCAAGCTTAACGTTAACAAAACTAAGTTCATGGTTTTATCTAGGACGACCAATAGAGAATCACTTAATTTAGATATAAAAATAATGAATACAAGCATTGAGGATGTCAAAATATTTAAGTACTTAGGGATCCTGATTGACAATATACTGAGGTTTACGGATCATATTGATTATATTGTTGCCAAAATGGGCCAAAAAATTGGATTTTGGAAGAGATCGTGTAAACTTATTAGTAAGAAATAAAAGTTGAAAGTATATAGATCCATCATAGAACCGCACTTCTTATATTGCCCTAAAATATTCTTTATTGCCAATGAAACACAAGTAGACAGGTTACAAATTATGCAAAACAAAGCTATGAGATTTATAATGAAAGTGAGGTACGACACTTCCATAAAGAGTATGCTTGATGCACTAAACTGGTTGAGTGTGAAACAGTTGATATTTTACCATAGTATGAAATTTGTATTTTATATCAAGCATGGTAAATTACCAGCCTACCTAAGTGAAAAACTTGTTTATGTGAATGAAACCCATTCTTACATAATCAGGGAAAATAATAATTTTAGATTACCTCTTCTCAAAACAGAAATGGGCAAGCAAAATATATTTTACAAAGGCCTGAAATGTTTTAATGAACTACCTAATCATGTTAAAAATTGTGAAAACTTAAACACCTTCAAAAAAAGTTTATTAGAATATTGCAAAACCCTTCCCATAAGATAAAATATTTTGTATCTGTATTTCATGTTACTAATCCTTGAGCATACATGGCAATCCAAATAGACACAGAGGAACCTTATGCATCAGGTCAAAAACATATATCGCTCGCAATCAAATTGGGAAAGAATTCCGGAAAATATCGTCCCAGACAAACAGTTGGAGTGTTCATGTGAATCACGTATATTCCTACAACAATGATTTATTATAGTTGGTTGTGTGTACATAAAAGCTGGTACAGGGAGGATTGGAAACGCGTCCTTTCCAACCGTCCGATAAGAGTGGCTCGTTCTGCTGAGCTGCTAGCTTTTGGGTTGACCGGAATCAAATGCATTCCGACAGCATAAATAATAAAACTGTGTATTCATACGTCTTGGAGTAGGGCAGGATTGAGAACACGTCCTTCCAACCTCCCAATGAGATGACTCCAAGACTCGCCCGTTGGGACCACCAGTTCTTGTGCTGATCGGAATCTCATGCATTCCGACACCCCAAACGCTAGAAATCCTATTATTATTAATATATATTTATAATTTGTAATAATCTAAGGTTTAGGCTCAAAACGCCGTAATAATAAATAAATAATAATAATAATAAAGAGTTATAAGGTAATATCAGCTCGTTCACGAATGCAATAAAAACTTTTTAAAATTTTTGGTAAATAAAGACTAGAAAAGTTAAAGATATGTATGCATCAGATGAAAGGAATTTTTATAAGTTATTTTTCGATTTTTTAATTTTTGCAATACATCCACTAGTTTCGGAGAATATTTTGATTTTAAAAATTCATAATTTCGCTTTTGACATGGAATTACCCCCAAACCTTTCATTTGCACCAAAAAAGAAATATACCGTTGAAATCAGGATAAAAATCTCTATAAATTCCGATTTTTTATTTTTTTTTTTTACAAATGTGTGTATTCTGCACTTGTTCCAATTAAATACATTAATTTCAAATTATTCAGAGAATTACAAAAACAAAATACATTGATAGTGTAAGTTTGTTTGTATTTATGTCGACGTGCCACCACCTTATAATGTTCTACTAAGATAAAAAGATATTGTTGCGGAGCTGGCAACTTTATTCACAACCTTCATATGTTTTCGTTTGTTTAATTGCAATAACGAAAAAAGCTACAATAGTACCGACGGGTTTTCCGCGAATAACTTTTAAACGAGATAAAAAATATAATTTCTGCTTTCGGATTCTGAATCTTGACGAAAATACGCGTCTTTTGATATCGCTATCGACATGTCCGGAATTTTAAGTTGAAATTTTACTAAGTTTGGAAATTAAAAACTTATATTTCATAAACTAAGAGCTTCCTAGAGTTGCGGATGATAATTTTGTGATTTTTAGGACCCCCGCCACACCTCGAAAAAAAAGTTGGAAAATCGTGGCACCTTATTCAAAATATTCCTCTATACATTTTTTGCTGGGGTGTTACCGACGTTAAATACGTTTGACCATGGTACAATTACGTGTGACCAGGTAGAAGCATAAGTGAAACGGCAACCCTCCTGTGTATTTTGTTGTTGCCGATGGAACATAAACTGTCAATCGGTCTTTAAATTTTTTCTGTCCGAAAGTGATGGAAGAAGAAAAATTTCACATATAATTTTCGTCAACAAAGCCAAAACAAAAAAAGAAAAAAGTTGGTTTGCTGATGAAGCTGGAGGAAAAACGCATTTTTAACAGAAAAGGAAGGTAATTAGCTGATTTTTAAATGATATTTATTTAATTTACTGTTATTATTTATTTACATATAGCAGCTGAATCAGTTCTTCAGCGTTTGCAGCACATCAACTCTTGGTAATTCTATACGACAGCATCACACTGATAATACGCGTCCAAAAATATCGAGAGAGGTGTTAAAAGACACGTATTGACCTCGGCAACAATAATCCGAAGGCGGAGGTTAAATATTTTGTGTCTGTCAAGAGATATTTGCAAAAGAAATTAAAAATTTTCAATTGAAATTTTTCATGTGGTTATTGCAAATTCGATGATTTTGTTTTACCCACAAAAGAAATTGTGAACATAAGTGTTTTGCGGGGATATAGTTTTGGTCTCCAAATCGGTGTTGGACCCACCCAGGGTAATTTTTTACAAGCGCGGCCGAAGGCCGCCAATGCAGAAAGGTGTTATGCGCAAAAATAATATGGATCCCACCTCGGTTTCGAAGCACTCCGGGGTAATTTTTCGGTTTTTTGAACGAACTAAAATTTTTCTTTTCCGCCTTCGACTATTGTTATTGGATTTGGTGCTGCATGTGATGTTGCACTCAAAGAAATGGAATGTGATAAGAAACATAGATTTTCTTTCAAAGCGCGTATATGATCACATCACTTCAATATTATCACATGGTACATGTAATGGTGATCCAGAGCAAACGTATAGTGGTTTATTAAATTTATCATTACTGATGGCCTTAAAGGATGTGGCGTTGTCTAGTGACTCAGCATGTACTTCAGCATCATTGGAGCCTTTGTTCGTACTATGTGCGATTGGAACTGATGAGGATTTGGCACATAGTTCAATAAGGTATACGAGCTTACCGTACTGAATTGTGTAGTTAATTTGAAAGTAATTTATTTTTAAATTTTTATAGGTTTGGTATTGGTCGTTTTACCACCAATGAAGTGGTTGATTATATTGCCGATAAATGCATCAAACATGTCGAACGTTTACGTGAAATGTCTCCATTTTGGGAGATGGTGCAAGAACCAATTCATTTGAAAAATATCCAATGGTCGCAACATTAATTTTGTTTATTATATATAAAAAAGGGACCATTTTGTATTGTATGCATCTTTTAATGTATGTATTTATATTTCAAAGCAGTTAAATGTAAAGTGAGATACAACTTTTTAGAATGGATATAGTTCTTACTTTATCTGCCTAAGGTCGTTCTTTTGTAGTATTAAAATGATATTGGGAAATGCTATCGCTATTGCTGAAGGTTTTTTTAGTGGACCCTATTTTCACTACATGTATGTATGAGTGCTAACGTCACTGCCTTCAAGAGATTTTGAAAGTTTAGGATGAGATTGTATATAAAATCCTGAGTTAATAGTATGTTCATGAATAAGTATTGTATTGTATTGTATTTATTAGGCAATTCATCCCAGCACAACAATTTGGCAAAAATTATTTTACAGTGCTAGTCGGTAAAAGGCATAAAATAGGAACAATTTAAACTTGAAACTTAAAGCTAATGACTATGGCTAAGAAAAGGTTACAATAAATAATATATTTAATAAATAGTAAATAAATAAAATAAACGAATGATAGAGTACATTTGCTTAGAAGAAATCAGTATTTTAATTGTCTAGGTTATTATAGAAACTTGTTAATTCTTTATTGAAGAGCAGAGCATTGCTTATAAGCCTAAGTCTAGAAGGGAGCGAGTTCCAAAGACGTATGGAAGTAATGAAGAACTGGGGATCAGATATTAGCATACGATGTCTGAAGTGGGTAAGGAGAACAGATCTAGGCGACTGGAGAAAATTTAGCCTCCGATACAAATAGTCCGGTTCCTTCATATATATTAATTTATGTAGCGTATTGAGTGTTTTAAGTTTAATAAGGTTATCGAAAGAAATGTTTAGCAACCTGTAAGCATGATGAGAGACGTGGTCAAGTCTTTTCAACCCATAGACGTATCTAGCAATGTTGTTATAAACAACATTAAGTTTCCTATTACATACATAGTCACAATTAGAGTAAACCTCACAACCATAAAGCAGCGTAGGTATTAAGTACGCTTTTGCTATTAGTAAACGAAGATGTAACGGAGTAAAATATTGTGTAAGCCTGAGTGTACGAAGCATCCCATACACTTTTCCCACTGTGCGGAAGATGTGATCTTTCCATGTCAAGGTTTTGTTAAAAACTACACCTAGATTTTTTGCCGTGTCAACGTATTCTATAATAGTGTTGTCTAAAATTAAATTTTCCATTCCACTTTTATCTAGTGACCTTCTGTGAATGACTATACATTTCGACTTCTTAGGGTTAAGACATAAGCCGTTCATAGAAGCCCACGTACCAATTTGACATAAATCGTAATTTAAGTTATTAATACATGAACTGGTACGATCACTAGGACAGCACATATACAATTGTACGTCGTCAGCATAAATGTGAATATTACAATACTTGAGAACACCAGGCAAATCGTTTATATACAAAACAAATAACAGGGGATCAAGGATTGAGCCTTGTGGGACTCCTCTTAAAACACTGACGAAGTCAGACTTTCTGCTACCAACACTTACTGCCTGAGTTCGGTCGGCCAAATACGATCTGATTAGGGCTGTTGTACAGTTGGAGAAATTAAATAGGTTGTCCAGCTTCTTGCAGAGAACGGTGTGGTCGACCGAGTCAAACCCTTTTCCTGACTCCTCGGAAAGCAGTAAAATTTTTGTCAACTTGTTCTCGAATATCCTCAATCACCGATAGGAGCGCCGTTTTACAGCTACGATTTGACCTGAATCCAGAAGAATCTGCGAGAGGGTTATTATCCTGTACATAAGTATTTATCTGGCAGTGCAAAATTCGTTCGACGACCTTGTTTTGCTTGGGGATTGGGATTACCTTAGCAACTTTCCAACATTTGGGAAATACGCAGGACGTCAGCACAGAGTTAACCAAGTAGGTTAAGTGAGGAAGGATTTTAGGAAGAATTATTTTTAAAAATTTCGGACATATACCATCGAACCCCATAGCATTAGACTTTACTGAAAGAATGGCTTGAACGACATCACAATCATCGACACTAACAAACTCAAGAGGACCAAAATCAACATTAGCGCGAATACAATAATTGTCAGCACATATATTGTCAGTTGAGATTGGCAGATTTACAAAATTTATATTTATCTCGTTAATGTCTACATCAGGGAGGACAGAAATATCGCATTTGGATTTTCCGATACCAATATGTTTAATCGACTTCCAGATTTCCTTCGAACTCAAAGCAGCACTAAACTTGTTATTATAAAATTTCTGCTTTGCTGACCTAATGGCTTTATTTGCAGCGATCCTAGCTGCTTTGAAGCAGTTGTGAGCCTCCAGGGTTTTGTATGTTTTCCATCGTGAGTAAGCAAGGTTACGCTGGTGAATTAAGTGTTTTAGATTGGCACTAAACCAAGGGGTATTATTGTGTGTAGCAGCCTTGGGTTTCACTGGCACATGGTTGTCGAAAAGCCTAATAATATGGTTCTGTAGGAATGATGCCTGATCATCGACCGATGTCAGCGTACGAATCAAGCTCCATTCGACCGACTCCACCGCTGCATTAAGAGAACTGTAATCTATGCTTCTAAAATCACGATACGTAAAGGAAAATTGGATGTGTGACGTTTGAAAGTTGTAACTAAGAAATATCAGCTCGTGTTTTGAAAAGCAAGATGCCGACAATTGATCGTAGTGGAGTAATTTCAGGGGATCATTCACAAAAAATAAATCCAGCAAAGAAGAATTTGATTCAGTAAAGTGTGTAGGTGAAGTTAAATTGGTGGGAAAAAGTCCAAGAGACTCCATACTTAGCTTTAGAGTTGAGTCGACAAGAAGGTTGGATTTGAAATCCCCAGCGATGATTATATTATCATAGCTTATAAGTAGAGGCTCGTGAAATTCAATAAAGCCAGAGAAGTCAACTCTACGATTAGGTCTGTGTGCACAGCCGATAAGAAGCCTTTCATTATTTACAGAGAAGACGTCTACGAACACATATTCGACAGAATCACTTTGACTAGCACTGCAGCAAAGTTTACAGGATAAACTACTTTTGACATATATAGCAACACCACCACCATGACCACGTCTATCAGCCCTGAAAAGTTAATATCCATTTAGTTGCACCAAATCATTTTTGTGACATGAAGAAAACCAGGTTTCGGAAATACATATAACATCTATATCAGAACCCTCAGATATGAATCTCAATACATCCAGCTTTTTATATAGGCTTTGCGCATTGAGATGGATGACTTTGAGCCCTTTAGTACGTTTGCTGAATACGCGCAACAGTGTATGTAAGCAGTCTTTGGAACTAGACAACCTATTAGTCTAGGACCATCACTATCTATGGGATTTAAAGAATACTCTGCGATGCGTAACAATAAAGACAACATAAATGATTGTTTACAAGTACTATAGGGAGAGATAAAGACGGAAACGAAGAGACTCAAGAACTTAAGTAATATACCATACATAGAAATTAATTTATTGATCATTATTCGTTGGCGCATCTTCAACTCGAAAGGAACTCGCGCTTTCTTCGCCGGTATTCTCAAGACGCTCTAGAAAATCCAAGCTATGTATTGCTTCAGGATTGGCGTTGGCTGTTCGTCTGATATGTACCAGACCCTTCTTAGAAAAAAACGCTACTACCTTGCTTTTCTTCTTTAGACGGATCGCTGCCTTGAAGATCGCATAGTTTTGCCTGGACAGCGAAGCATTTACATAAATCGGAGCATTTAAATTTATGCCCATATGAACTAATTGCAGACCCTTGATGTTTGGATTGTTTTGGCGCCTAAAGGTGCCTATACTTTTTAGCAATTTGTTTCTGTCTGTCGGCGACTGAAATTTGATTATTACGGCCGGATCTGTCACGCTGTTGTCTAGTTTCCGTAGCCGAAAAATGCTCATTATAGGAATTGGTTGCAATATAAGAGTGGAACAGAGGTGATGAAAGACACTTGTTAAGTTTTCTCCTTCCTTAAAGGTAATTCCGTGTACACGGACTTCACTTGCGGCAATATGGCTCTCTTGCTTTGACGCATTAAGACACAATAAACAATGAATTTGAAAATTTAAAGAGGAGCACAAATTACTGCACCTTTCAAACACCAGGGTTGCCAACTTGTAGGTACTGATTTATTTTAAAATTTCATGTATTTTATAAAGTAAAAATTAATTAATTTAGTAACCTAATAAATATCGAAGATACGTATATACATAATAACGTTTAACGTTGGAAACTCGTCGTGTCGGCATTTGAGGTGCAGATTTCTTTAAAGGATATGTACTCCATGTCTTGAGATGTAATCTTTTTTTAATTAAAAAAGCACGGGTGTGTTGAAAATTTGAAATTGAGTCGCTATACCACAGAACAAAACTGCATTTTCGGGTTCAGCGCAATTGCACTGTTGTTTTGATCCAATTTTGCTTTTGCCCCCTCACTTCGGAACTGATTTTGCTTTCGGTTTAACTTTTGGATACTAGTTCGTTGTAGTACTGACTTCAATTATGGTTCCGGGTTTTCCTTCTGGCTCTAGCGAGGAGGCTTTTGTAACAAATTCGGTTTTATACTGTTTTCACACAGAAACTTAATTATCTCATTTCACCTGCTAATGAAATCGTAAATTTGTTGCTTTCACACTGAAGTAACTGCTCGATTAGTATGAAGGATGAGACAGACAATCATGGCGGAACGATACAAGGTGGGAGCATGTTGACATACCTACAAACAAAAAAAATTTCATGTACTTGTAAATTCGATGGACAAATGTCAAAATCGTACTGCGCCGGTAGTTGATGTATCAAATCAAATAAAAAAGGTTATAATCAGCTGTTCGATGCGGCCACCTTGTATCGTTCCGCCATGTAGACAATGACATTTGCTTTGAAAACTAAGAAACGGAAACGGAAGCGGAACGCTGCCAACAGAGTTGCATTGTGCTTTTGACTTCATTAGGCATTCGATTAGCTACTAATTAAATAATAATAGATTCGAATTTTGTAGGGAAGATTGAGCTCAATAAGCGTCTTAATGTAGAAAATTGCCTTTATTATTCAATAAGCCGTCTGTGTGAAATTAGTATTAGGCTGGATCTGGTATCGGTACCTGCTATGGAAAAAGTTCGGTTTGGAATATTTCCGTTTTCAGCTCCAGTATCGGTTATACTCCAGCTTTCTTTTTCTTGTCATCATATCGATGATATAAATAATCCAAAAGTAAATATATAATATGTACAACATAATTGTCTAGCAAATTTTTCTCTTCGTAAACTGTTTGTGGCCCTGATAAGAACCATTTTTCGTAGGTATAATTGTTTAGCATATGCTGGCAATTACTGGCATATGCTGATGACATTGATATCATCGGCCTAAACACCCGCGCTGTTAGTTCTGCTTACTCCAAACTGGAGAAAGAAGCCGTAAAGATGGGTTTGATGGTGAATGAGGACAAAACGAAGTACCTTCTGTCATTGAGCAAAGAGTCAGCGCATACGCGCCTTGGAAAGAACAACAGTAGCGTTCACAGTAGCAGCCACAATTTCGAAATAGTAAAAGACTTCGTTTATTTGGGAACCAGCATCAACACTAGCAACAATATCAGCACTGAATTCCAGCGAAGAATCAATCTTGCCAATAAATGCTACTTTGGACTAGGTAGGCAATGGAAAAGTAAAGTCCTCTCTCGGCGAACGAAAATCATACACTACAAGTCATTTATCGTACCCGTCCTGCTATATGGGACAGAAGCATGGACCATGACGACAGCAGCTTAAGCGGCTTTGGGAGTGTTCGACAGAAAAGCTCTTTGAAAGATTTATGGACCTCTACGCGTTGGCGATGTCGAGTACCGAAGAAGATTTAATGATGTACGAGCTATACGCAGACATCAACATAGTCCAGCGAATTAAAACGCAGCGGCTGCGCTGGCTAGGCCATGTTATGCGAATAAAAGATGATGCTCCGGCCAAGAAAGTCGGAAGCCGCCTATGGAAGCAGAGGTAGAGGGCGGACCCCACTCCGTTGGAAGGACCAGGTGGAAAACGATTTAAACTCCCTTTGGCGTGACCAATTGGCGCCGGTTGGCGGAGCGAAGAAGCGACTGGCGCGCCTTGTTGGATGGCCATAACCGTTTGGACGGTTAAGTAAGTAAGTAATTCTTTAGTAAATTTTTTCTCTTTGTTTACTAGTGGTGGCCCTGATAAGGACCGTTTTGTGTATATTTGTATAGCATATTTTTGCTCTTTGTAAACTAATGGTGTTCTTTGTAAACTAACCCAGACCATAAGGGCGCAGGCGTGAAAATGGAGCGACCAAATTAAGCCATTTTGGGGAAGGTGAACGCCACAAGGTTTTTCCAATTTCTTCCTCTTCCTTAATCTTGCGGGGTAATTCTTTACTTTAGCTTACAACTGCAAAAACTCGTCCAAAAATATCGGGAGAGGTGTCAAAAGATGCGTTTTGGACTCAGGACGACGAATTCGAAAGCGAAAATTAAAAATTTTATTTCTGTCAAAAAATATTCCCGAAAAACTGAAAAATGACCCGGAGTTCTCCGAAACCGGGGGTGGAATCCATAGTATTTTTGCGCAGAACACCTTTCTGCATTGGCTGCCTTCGGCCGCGCTTATAAGAAATTACCCTGGGAGACCAAATATATATCCGCGCAAAACACGTTTACCCACAGTTTTTTTTTGTGGGTACGCAAACCCCTCAAAATTGCACAACCACATGAATATTTTCAATTTTTTTTGTTCAATATAACTGGAAAGGAATAAGATTTTCAATTTCCGTTTTCGGATTCGTGGTCCTGGGTCCAAAGCGTGTTTTTTGACATATCTCCCGATATTTTTGGACGAGTTTTAGTAGTTGTGAGCTAAAGTAAAAAATTACCTCTTGCGGGACTGTGAAAAGCTTCACACCCGCTTTCTCCCTTCTATCGTTGCACAAACAATACTTTCCAATTTTTGGTAATAGTCTAGTTGAGGGGTCGACTGCTAATACGCTACCAAAAATATGGAGAGAGGTGTCAAACGACGCGTCTTGACATCAGTATTAATAACCCGAAGGCGGAAAATAAAAATTTTAACGCGTTCAAAAGATAATAGCGAAAAACCGAAAAAAGACTCGCGGGTACCCTCGAAACGGGGGGTCGATCCATAGTATTTTTGCGCAGAACACCTTCCTGTGTTGGCGGCCTTCGGCCGCGATTATAAAAAATAACCCTGGGCTACGCCATGCCAGGTCCGGGTGTGTGGTATAACCGTGGCTACCCGCTGGGGTATTAATACGCGTCTTTTGACACCTCACTCCATATTTTTGGTAGCGTATTAGCAGTCGACCCCTCAACTAGACTATTACTCAATTTTTTAATACACAGAAAGCATAATAAAATTCTTTTTTTTTTACAAAAATTTGCAAAACATTTAAAAAACTACGTAGTAATAAATTTTCACATTAAAACTAAATAAACAAAAAATGTAAACATAAACAAAGTTTGACATTTTATAACAACTTCGAATGAAAAAACATGTAAAATGCAACTCTGATGCTTTTACCTGGTTATTGTATCATGTGTGTGACGAATCCAACCGACTGCACTTAACACACAAAATTCACTAAATCTCGTTGTTGGTCGCCGGAGCCCATAAGCGCCTTCACATAAAAAATTTTCAATATAGATGCGTAGTGCACAATGGTATCCATTGTTTACTATATAGTTTGGCAACTTAAGTAGAGGTTATGTTGCGAATAGAGTGGAAGGAAGTGGACTAGGCAGTCGAATGTCATATAATGAAGGAATGGTGTTCGGAAATTTTTTAAAGTTAAAAATAAAAATGATAAAAGCTTTAATATAAATAAAACTATTGTTTTAATAACAACAAAAACGCCATATATATTCTGTATACATACATTTGTAAGGATTATCTCACTTTAAAATTTTAATTAAATAATCTAAATTTTTTTTTGAAACTGAGTCGAGAACTGTGCGTGTGAATGTGCGAATTTTCACCGATCAGCTGTTAGTTGCGCTACTTGGTAAAATTTACAATGATGGTATCGGTGGCGTCCGATCATTGTAAATTTTACCAAGTAGCGCAACTAACAGCTGATCGGTGAAAATTCGCACATTCACACGAACAGTTCTCGACTCAGTTTCAAAACAAAACTTTAGATTATTTAACTCAAATTTTAAAGTGAAATAATCTTTACGAATTTATGTACATAGAATATATAAGGCGTTTTTGTTGTTATTAAAACAGCAGTTTTATTTTTATTAAAGCTTTTATCAATTTTTTTTTTAATTTTCAAAAAACTCCGAACACCATTCCTTCATTTTATGACATTCGACTGCCTAGTCCACTGCCTTCCACTCTATTCGCAACATAACCTCTGTTTAAGTTGCCAAACTATATAGTAAACAATGCGTCCGATTGTTTCGAAAAAGAAAACTCGATAATTTTGCAAGTTTCTCATATAAATAACAATATTTTGCAAATGGCATTGTTTAGGATTTGCTTTAACATATCGCGTCGGTTGTATAAATGCCAAGTCTCCAGAAGTGCGTCAAAATATGTTGCTTTAAGGAATTTCTCCAGTTCTTTTTCAAAACTAAGGGATGAATTAGACACCATCGAGAAGAATATCTTGCTGCGGAAGCACACAAATAATGTATCCATTATTAAGTCGCTTCTTCACTTCGTGTTTAAACGTCGTCGCGTCAAGTTCGTTTCCCCACAGCTCAACCGCGTGCTATAAAGGGACGCTATTCATGCGGTTGACAACAAAATGGCGGACAGTGAGGGAAGCGAACTGACAAAAAATTGAACTTAAAACTAAAAAGTTAGCATACTTGGAGTAAACCATTAAATCAATATTTAGTACTTGGAGTAAACCATTAAATCGAGATATATAATAACATCACAAAATTAAACTGAAGAATTGGCGTTGGCGTTTTAGCTTTCGAGCTGGCCAAATAATTCGAATTTTATTCGATCTTCATCCGGTATTTTATATACACGCAATGAAGTAACTTAAATCACAAAAAAAAAAAAAAAAGTCGCTTCTTGCAGAATTAAGTGAGCATCCTGGCAATATTGATGCACTTAAGAAGCTCGAACTTGAGGTCGGAAAACTTCCAAACAGGACACACGAGCGTTTAATAGCTTATGGAGAAAAGCCGTGCGAAATTCAACGAAATCAACTCCCCCTTCCTAAAGTTGACGATTTTTCCACCGTATGTAAGGATTTCAATTATATACGCACGGACCATTTAGGACATTTTAATGGTCACAAAAGTTACTACCTTTTGGGTGATTTGGCTAATTTGGAACAATCGCTGATACGGTTTACTGTGGAGTACTTAAAAAGGAATAAGTTTCTATTAATGTCAGTACCAGATATATTACCAGGTTCGTTCATAAATGGTTGCGGAATGCAAACGGAGGGAGATCGGACTCAAATATATAAAATTGAAACCGAGGAGTGCCTATCCGGCACATCAGAAATGGCATTGGCAGGATTGTTTAGTGGGACAGTCCTTGACGAAAAAAAATTGCCTCTTAAAGTTGCGGCTGCAAGTAGGTGCTACAGAGCGGAGACATCTGGATTAAATGAAGAGAAAGGAATATATAGGTACAGTGATATTTATATATTATATGTAATGTTTGCTAAGTTAGCGTAGCGTTTTATTTAATTAACATAGAATTCGTTTTGCAAATATAAAAATAGATTTCACAAAATCACGTGTATGTATTTTCACGCGCCTTTTCTCATCTGTGTCGTGTCTTGGAATGTCCTCGAACTCTTTGTTTTTCGTTCTTCTTTTCTGTCATTGCATCTTTCATGTTATATTTTCGGGTTGCCAGATTGTTTATATTATGACATCCCCTTTGTTTTAATTTAATTTTTTTTCTCAGTCGATTACGTAGTTGTTGTTGTTGTAGCGATTAGTTACTCCCCGAAGGCTTTGGGGAGTGTTATCGATGTGATGGTCCTTTGTCGGATACAGATCTGATACGCTCCGGTAACACAGCACCATTAAGGTGCTGGCCCAACCATCTCGGGAACGATTTATATGGCCACATTAAACCTTCAGGCCATCCCTCCCTCCCCACCTCCAAGTTCCATGAGGAGCTTGGGGTCGCCAGAGCCTCGTCTGTTAGTGAAACGGGATTCGCCGCTCGAAGGTGAGGTTGACAATTGGGTTGGAGAAGCTATATATTGCGCTACACAACCCCTTGAATCCCTCGATTACGTAGTCCTTTAGTTTTGTTGGCACTTTACGTTCTGTTGTTGTTGTTGTAGCAATGCTCGCCCCACCTAATAGCCGCGACCGATCACAAATTTTCATCAATATCCTCTAACGGGAGTCCAAGGAAACTTGCCGTTTCAACAGGGGAGGACCATAAGGAAAGGGGTGTTAGAGGCGTTGGTCCCACATTACAATTGAAGAGGTGGTTGGTGTCATGTGGGGACACATTGCAAGCGGGGCATACATTTTGTATGTCGGGGTTGATTCTGGATATGTAAGACTTTAACCTGTTACAGTATCCAGAACGAAGTTGAGCAAGAGTGACACGCGTTTCTCTGGGGAGTATGCGTTCCTCTTCCACAAGTTTTGGATAATTTTCGTTAAGTACTGGATTCACCGGGCAATTCCCGGCATAAAGGTCCGATGCCTGTTTATGGAGTTCACCAAGGATCTGGTTGTGTTTTTTCACTTGTTGTTGTTGTTGTTGTAGCAATGCAATGTTTTTTCACTTCATACGGCTGTGTTCTCAGGTGCCGTATTTTCTCAAAATGCGCACGGAGATGACTCCTTAAGCCCCTAGGCGGTGCTGGTTCATCAATCAGATGTCTGTTGGGATGCCCAGGTTTCGTGGTATTCAACAGGAACTGTTTGGTCAGCATCTCATTTCTCTCCCTGATGGGGAGTATTCTCGCCTCAATATGCAGATGGTGTTTTGGGGACATAAGAAGACAGCCCGTGGCGATCTTTCAAATCAGAAGGTAACTCAAAATACATTTTATACCCTAAATATTCAAGAGACCTTTTGGCGAACTCAGTTCTTATTCTAGGCAGTCTTATATTATTGCAATTTCTAGTTCCATAATTGTGGATTTCATGATTATAATGTATTTTACTACTCAGGTAATTTGGTAACATTCCTAACCTAAGTTGGTGTATAAATTTCAATGTGAAATAACTGACTGTTTAATACTAAGCCAGTTTAATCTATTGAGCATTACAATTTTTGGCGTTCTTGGAGGACATTTTAAAATAAATCGCATTGCCTTGTTTTGCTGTATTTGAAGTTTCTTAATATACATATCATTACTTAATAGCAGAATAGTAGGACAATAAATAAAGTGTGGTTCAATAATTGAACGATATACCAATATTTTATGACTTTGACTGATATGTTTACATGTTCTATACATGAAGCTTATTTTCTGTGCAATTTTCCTTTCCAGATAAGTTACATGCTCTAATCTATTTGGATTATCATTTTGGATTATCATCAAACAAAACTCCTAAATACTTAATTTTGTCTACTCTTTGGATTTCCATGTTTTTACCTTCAGCGTAATATTATTTAAACAATTGTTACTTATGATATTAGTGTTTTTACAAAATATCATGAACTTAGTTTTTTCGACATTTAATTTCAGTTTTCTAAGGCATAACCATTTGTATAGCGAGTCCAGGTCTTCTTGTACTTTCAGCATGGCACATTCTGCATATTTTCCACTTATGATAAGCAATGCATCATCCGCAAATAGACGTATTTTACAATATTTTAAGCATCTTTTGATATCATTGATATACAATGTAAACAATATTGGCGCCAAGACCGAGCCTTGTGGTAAACCAATTTTAACATCCACCACTGATGAAACCTTTCCAATTATCGTTCTCTGTTTTCTGTTACAAAAATAACTCTGGAACCATTCCAACGCCTTTCCTCTTATACCAATTTTAAACATAACGTCCAATAGCTCAGATCTATCAACAGTTTCAAAAGCCCGTTTTAAATCCAAGAAGACAGACACCGTAAATTTTTTGTCCGCCATGTCTTCTTTCCAATCTGTAATTACCATATTCAACGCTGTCTCACAAGAATGGCTCTTCCTGAATCCCAATTGTTCTGGGATAATCACATTGTGCTTCTCTAAGTATGCCACAAGTTGATCCTTCACGACTGTCTCCATAATTTTTTCATCTGTAGGTAACGTGTTGGACGTAGTTCCTCAGGTTTCATTGTATTTTTTACTTTTTCAACAGGTATTATTGTTGAAATTTTCCAGTAACTAGGTACAATACCGCTGTTTAAGGATTCGTTAATTATGTCTTTGTAGAAATTAGCAGTATATGTCATGGCATCTTTAACGACACCCTCCGATAAAAGCTTGTCGCCGCCATATTTGTTTTTAAGTGATTTTGTGATAATAATAATATCGTCCACTACAATGTCAGTAAATTTAAATGTTTCAAATGGATTACTATGATTTGCGCTTATTTCATCCCCATTTACAATTTCTTCGATTTAATTTAATTTATTTATTATTACGGCTGTTTAGGCTTAAAACTTAAACTACTAAGTACAATTCATTATTAATCAATCATCGATGCTATCATTAATTTCAACAATACTTTGTATAAAAAAGTTATTTAGGGCATTAGCTATATCATATTCGTTTTCCAGGCATTCACCGTTAATTACAATTTTAGTGATATGTTTTTTAACGTCATTAAGCTCGACGAGGTCTTTTAGACACTTCCACATACGTTTCATATCGCCATTGTTATGATTTACTCTATCTTCCATGTATTTCTTTTTTTTATAAATTATGGTTCTTTTATATATTTTCTTAATGACGTTATATTCGTCCCAAAATCCAGTATTTCGAGCAGTTTTATAAGATTCTATTTTTCTTTTATGCAGGTTTGTTAATTGTAATAATTCTCGGTCGTACCACTTATTTCTTATCTGTATTTGGGTCCTCTTTATATAAGTCAGTGCTTGCATAGGCTCAGTTAAAACTTCGTTCAGGGCTTTAGTTTTAGTTTCTACTCCGGAAATTGACATAAAGCTGAAATCGCATGTTCGTAGCAAAGTTAAAAGATTTTCAGCACTATAGTACTCCCAACATGTAACAGTAGCATACCCTCTCATTTTACACAGCTTTGTTGTTGGCACTTCGAAATGGATTGTCTCATTGTCAGAAATGCGATGTTCACCTATATTCACTGCTTTAACTTTATCATTGTTACTGAATAGCAGATCAATTCTTGTAGACGAGTACTCTTTTATCCTTGTGTCGAAGTTTATCCTTGGTATCATTGCCATTTGTGCAAATAAACTTGTTAGCTGGTTTGAGTATGTTGACGATAAATTTACATTGATATTAAAATCACAAATTATTAAATTATTATCCGCCTCCTTGAGATGTTCAGTGATGATTTCATTTAGTTAAGTAATAAAGGTGGAGTCACTGCTACTTGGTGAGTGATATAGTACACCGATTTTTTATTTTAACGCGCATTTGTTTATTTTTACAATAATGCACCACACATTCATGTTGATAGCTTTATTACAAACTATGCTAAATTGTATATTTTCATTCACATACATGACAACACCGCCAGTATGCCTACTTTAGAGAGTCGCTGCTTCCCAAGGCAGTCGGTTCTATGTACCGGAGCAACTCTGGATTTTTCCCGACCAAGGACTGTCATTTCAGTGTGACCCCATTTAATTTGTTTCGTCCCTCCCACAAATTGTCATCCTCCCAGCAGCTCCTTGCAGCAGGACTGCTACATATTCTCTTACTCCGCGAATGTATCGAACCCAATCCGGGTCCGTCTCCTGACCCCGGTCCTGAGAAATGGTTTTGCTGCATTTGCCAGAAAAGAATCTTTTTAGGACGGTCATACTCTGTTCAGTGTGTCTCGTGCAAGGGATGGTTGCATCGGACAGGTTGTTCTGGGCTTGATCCCAAAACCCGACGTCAACGTAACTTTTATAAATCTTTTGTGGCTCCTTGCTGCTCACGCCCAAGGGCGTCCCGTAGTCTACGCCTAAGCGTCCCCCTACTACGTTCCAGCAGCCTCGCTGCTCAGCAAGCCACAACAAGTACCCGCTGCTGCTCGCGCCCCACGGCGCCAACAACTCAAACAGCTGATACCACTCATAACTACTACCTCCGTAGTAGAGCTGGTAGCAATGCTTAGCATCAGCCCTTGCCCCCGTCTTCTTCCCCCCTCTTTTCTGGCAGCAATCGTGCAGGTCAGGGAAACAGACTCTTAGTCCCTACCTCCGTTTGTACCGTCTGCCAGCACAGAATATATAGGTTTGCGACATCCGCTCAATGCAGCTCCTGCCTTGGGTGGTGCCACTTCCTAGATGTTCTGGTCTCCGCGACGGCAACCCCTCGACGGGTTTCATCGCGCCATGTTGCCAGGTCGCAAACCCAAATCATCCGGGTACCCCAATGCTTGCCCAAGGGCGCCCAGTCCCAAGGCCACAACAGCAATTGCGTCCTGGCCTTCCACAACCTAGGCGTAGTCACCCGTCACTTACCCCTAGAGTGACGGCGTCACCCCTCATGCACTTCAGAATTCTGCAGTTAAATTGTAATGGACTAACTGGGAAGATTACGGAGATAGTCGATTTCATGAAGCGGCACAACATCCGCATTGCTTCGATTCAAGAGACTAAACTCACAGCAAGATCTGCATTGCAGACCTGCTTCGGGTATAATGTCCACAGGAAGGACCGCGAGAGCGGAAATGGAGGCGGCCTCGCGTTTATTATACACCACTCTGTGCAATATCATATATTTGATCCTGGCATCGACCGCAGGGACAATGTCTTAGAACATCAAGGCCTATCTGTCCGGTCAGGCGATGCAAATCTAGAAATCATCAACATCTACATCCCTCCTGTCACCTGTTGCCCCAGTGGATACCGCCCTAAAATCGAGGCCTTACTCACTGGCAACAATCGCATTATCTTAGGCGATTTCAATGCCCATCACGACCTATGGCATTCAAACTTGCGGGCGGACAGTAGGGGTGAGATGTTGGCGGATCAAATAGAAGAAACGACGTTCTGCACAATAAACGGAGTCGCCCCCACACGTATGGTAGGAAGCTGTCATAGCTCGCCAGATATCTCAATCGTGAGCGCAGAACTCGTAAATTGCGTAAACTGGCAGCCGATGGTAACATTGGCATCCGACCACCTGCCCATACTTATTTAGTTCGAGCGTACCGCCGACTTCATCGTCACCGAAAAACGCACTTTCATAAACTTCAAAAAAGGAAAGTGGGAAGAATATAAATCTGCAACAGACAGCAGCTTTGCTGCCCTCCCTATCCCGACTGATGCCCGCCAAGGCGAGCGTGCATTCCGTAAGGTCATTGAATCCGCCTCGGCGCATTTCATTCCCGCCGGGAGAATTCCCGAAATCCGGCCCCACTTCCCGGCGGAGGCCGCGAGCTTAGCGAGGGAACGCGACCTTATAAGACAGCTTGATCCAGGCGACCCCCAAATAAGGGATATAAACCAACGCATCAGATTGCTTGTGGACGAACACAAGCGGGCGAAATGGGAAGAGCACCTAAGAGGTTGTAACCTCTCTACCGGTGTAGGTGAACTTTGGTCCAATATATAATGCATCCTACGGTCGACAGAGATAGACGGAGAGCCAATAGACACGCACATAAACACAAATTCAGCGCGTCACCAATCACCATCACCGCTAGAGAGGTTGAGGACGCCATTGGTCGCGCTAAACCATCCAAAGCAGTGGGCCCAGAGGGCATAGCCATGCCGATGCTTAATAACCTAGGGAAAGAGGGTTTCAAATATTTAGCGCATGTCTTCAACCTGTCTCTCTCCACCTTTGCCATACCCGAGAAATGGAAATTGGCCAAGGTGGTCCCGCTACTAAAGCCTGGGAAACCAGATAACGTAGGTGAGTCATATCGTCCGATATCTCTCCTGTCGCCAGTGGCAAAGACGCTTGAAGCCATTTTGCTCCCTTATTTCCAAGCACATTTGCAGCTAGCCCCTCATCAGCATGGCTTCATAAAACTCCATAGCACTACCTCCGCGCTAAATGTCATTAGCACCCAGATAAATTGCGGTTTGAATCAATACCCCCACCATAGAAAAGTACTCGTAGCGCTAGACCTATCAAAAGCCTTTGATACGGTCAACCATGGCTCGTTACTGCAAGACCTGGAAGGGTCTACCCTTCCCCCATGTCTTAAAAGGTGGACCGTAAATTATCTGGGTGGTCGGCAGGCATCGGTGCAATTCAGAAACGAAACATCAAAACCAAGGAGAATTAAACAAGGGGTGCCACAGGGTGGTGTCCTATCCCCACTTTTGTTTAATTTCTGCATATCCAAGCTACCTTCACCACCGGAAGGAGTCACAATCGTTTCCTACGCCGATGACTGCACAATAATCGCCACAGGTCCAGGCCCAGAGATCGATGAGCTATGCAATAAAATAAACGGCTATCTCCCTGATCTCTCCAGTTTTTTCGCCTCGCGAAACCTGGCATTGTCACCGACTAAATCTTCCGCGACCTTGTTTACAACATGGACGCCCCAAATGTCGACCATATTGAACATCAACGTCGATGGCACTATGCTACCGACTGTCCTACACCCCAAAATCTTGGGTGTGACGTTTGATCAGTATCTACATTTTGGTGCGCTCGCAACCGCAATTGTTCCGAGAATTCAGAGCCGTAATAAAATCCTCAAATCCCTTGCTGGCAGTACCTGGGGAAAAGATAAAGAAACGCTCATGACCACATACAAAGCAATTAGCCAGCCGATTACGTGCTACGCGTCACCCATATGGTCGCCAAGCCTAAAAACTACCCACTGGAAGAAACTACAGGCCTGCCAAAATACTGCTCTCAGAATTGCCACGGGCTGTCTTCTTATGTCCCCAGAACACCATCTGCATAATGAGGCGAGAATACTCCCCATCAGGGAGAGAAATGAGATGCTGACCAAACAGTTTCTGTTGAATACCCAGAAACCTGGGCATCCCAACAGACATCTGATTGACGAACCAGCACCGCCTAGGGGCCTAAGGAGTCATCTCCGTAAGCATTTTGAGGAAATACGGCACCTGAGAACCCAGCCGTATGAAGCAAAAAGACACAAGCAGGTCCTTGGTGAACTCCATAGGCAGGCGTCGGACCTTTATGTCGGGAATTGCCCGGTGAATCCAGTACTTGAAGAAAAATATCCAGAACTCGCGGAAGAGGAACGCATACTCCCCAGGGAAACGCGTGTCACTCTTGCTCAACTTCGTTCTGGATACTGTAACAGGTTAAACTCTTACCTATCCAGAATCAACCCCGACATACAAAATGTATGCCCCGCTTGCAATGTGTCCCCACATGACACTAACCATCTCTTTAATTGTAATGTGTAACCAACGCCTCTAACACCCCTTTCCTTATGGTCCACCCCTGTTGAAACGGCAAGTTTCCTTGGACTCCCGTTAGAGGATATTGATGACAATTTGTGGGGCGAGCATTGCTACAACAACAACAACAAAAACATAAACGCGAGACCGATCACAAATTTTCATCAATATCCTCTAACGGGAGTCCAAGGAAACTTGCCGTTTCAACAGGGGAGGACCATAAGGAAAGGGGTGTTAGAGGCGTTGGTTCCACATTACAATTGAAGAGGTGGTTGGTGTCATGTGGGGACACATTGCAAGCGGGGCATACATTTTGTATGTCGGGGTTGATTCTGGATAGGTAAGACTTTAACCTGTTACAGTATCCAGAACGAAGTTGAGCAAGAGTGACACGCGTTTCTCTAGGGAGTATGCGTTCCTCTTCCACAAGTTTTGGATAATTTTCGTTAAGTACTGGATTCACCGGGCAATTCCCGGCATAAAGGTCCGATGCCTGTTTATGGAGTTCACCAAGGATCTGGTTGTGTTTTTTCACTTGTTGTTGTTGTTGTTGTAGCAATGCAATGTTTTTTCACTTCATACGGCTGTGTTCTCAGGTGCCGTATTTCCTCAAAATGCGCACGGAGATGACTCCTTAAGCCCCTAGGCGGTGCTGGTTCATCAATCAGGTGTCTGTTGGGATGCCCAGGTTTCGTGGTATTCAACAGGATCTGTTTGGTCAGCATCTCATTTCTCTCCCTGATGGGGAGTATTCTCGCCTCAATATGCAGATGGTGTTTTGGGGACATAAGAAGACAGCCCGTGGCGATCTTTCAAATCAGAAGGTAACTCAATATACATTTTATACCCTAAATATTCAAGAGACCTTTTGGCGAACTCAGTTCTTATTCTAGGCAGTCTTATATTATTGCAATTTCTAGTTCCATAATTGTGGATTTCATGATTATAATGTATTTTACTACTCAGGTAATTTGGTAACATTCCTAACCTAAGTTGGTGTATAAATTTCAATGTGAAATAACTGACTGTTTAATACTAAGCCAGTTTAATCTATTGAGCATTACAATTTTTGGCGTTCTTGGAGGACATTTTAAAATAAATCGCATTGCCTTGTTTTGCTGTATTTGAAGTTTCTTAATATACATATCATTACTTAATAGCAGAATAGTAGGACAATAAATAAAGTGTGGTTCAATAATTGAACGATATACCAATATTTTATGACTTTGACTGATATGTTTACATGTTCTATACATGAAGCTTATTTTCTGTGCAATTTTCCTTTCCAGATAAGTTACATGCTCTCCAAAATTTAGATTATCATCAAACAAAACTCCTAAATACTTAATTTTGTCTACTCTTTGGATTTCCATGTTTTTTACCTTCAGCGTAATATTATTTAAACAATTGTTACTTATGATATTAGTGTTTTTACAAAATATCATGAACTTAGTTTTTTCGACATTTAATTTCAGTTTTCTAAGGCATAACCATTTGTATAGCGAGTCCAGGTCTTCTTGTACTTTCAGCATGGCACATTCTGCATATTTTCCACTTATGATAAGCAATGCATCATCCGCAAATAGACGTATTTTACAATATTTTAAGCATCTTTTGATATCATTGATATACAATGTAAACAATATTGGCGCCAAGACCGAGCCTTGTGGTAAACCAATTTTAACATCCACCACTGATGAAACCTTTCCAATTATCGTTCTCTGTTTTCTGTTACAAAAATAACTCTGGAACCATTCCAACGCCTTTCCTCTTATACCAATTTTAAACATAACGTCCAATAGCTCAGATCTATCAACAGTTTCAAAAGCCCGTTTTAAATCCAAGAAGACAGACACCGTAAATTTTTTGTCCGCCATGTCTTCTTTCCAATCTGTAATTACCATATTCAACGCTGTCTCACAAGAATGGCTCTTCCTGAATCCCAATTGTTCTGGGATAATCACATTGTGCTTCTCTAAGTATGCCACAAGTTGATCCTTCACGACTGTCTCCATAATTTTTTCATCTGTAGGTAACGTGTTGGACGTAGTTCCTCAGGTTTCATTGTATTTTTTACTTTTTCAACAGGTATTATTGTTGAAATTTTCCAGTAACTAGGTACAATACCGCTGTTTAAGGATTCGTTAATTATGTCTTTGTAGAAATTAGCAGTATATGTCATGGCATCTTTAACGACACCCTCCGACAAAAGCTTGTCGCCGCCATATTTGTTTTTAAGTGATTTTGTGATAATAATAATATCGTCCACTACAATGTCAGTAAATTTAAATGTTTCAAATGGATTACTATGATTTGCGCTTATTTCATCCCCATTTACAATTTCTTCGATTTAATTTAATTTATTTATTATTACGGCTGTTTAGGCTTAAAACTTAAACTACTAAGTACAATTCATTATTAATCAATCATCGATGCTATCATTAATTTCAACAATACTTTGTATAAAAAAGTTATTTAGGGCATTAGCTATATCATATTCGTTTTCCAGGCATTCACCGTTAATTACAATTTTAGTGATATGTTTTTTAACGTCATTAAGCTCGACGAGGTCTTTTAGACACTTCCACATACGTTTCATATCGCCATTGTTATGATTTACTCTATCTTCCATGTATTTCTTTTTTTTATAAATTATGGTTCTTTTATATATTTTCTTAATGACGTTATATTCGTCCCAAAATCCAGTATTTCGAGCAGTTTTATAAGATTCTATTTTTCTTTTATGCAGGTTTGTTAATTGTAATAATTCTCGGTCGTACCACTTATTTCTTATCTGTATTTGGGTCCTCTTTATATAAGTCAGTGCTTGCATAGGCTCAGTTAAAACTTCGTTCAGGGCTTTAGTTTTAGTTTCTACTCCGGAAATTGACATAAAGCCGAAATCGCATGTTCGTAGCAAAGTTAAAAGATTTTCAGCACTATAGTACTCCCAACATGTAACAGTAGCATACCCTCTCATTTTACACAGCTTTGTTGTTGGCACTTCGAAATGGATTGTCTCATTGTCAGAAATGCGATGTTCACCTATATTCACTGCTTTAACTTTATCATTGTTACTGAATAGCAGATCAATTCTTGTAGACGGGTACTCTTTTATCCTTGTGTCGAAGTTTATCCTTGGTATCATTGCCATTTGTGCAAATAAACTTGTTAGCTGGTTTGAGTATGTTGACGATAAATTTACATTGATATTAAAATCACAAATTATTAAATTATTATCCGCCTCCTTGAGATGTTCAGTGATGATTTCATTTAGTTAAGTAATAAAGGTGGAGTCACTGCTACTTGGTGAGTGATATAGTACACCGATTTTTTATTTTAACGCGCATTTGTTTAGTTTTACAATAATGCACCACACATTCATGTTGATAGCTTTATTACAAACTATGCTAAATTGTATATTTTCATTCACATACATGACAACACCGCCAGTATGCCTACTTTAGAGAGTCGCTGCTTCCCAAGGCAGTCGGTTCTATGTACCGGAGCAACTCTGGATTTTTCCCGACCAAGGACTGTCATTTCAGTGTGACCCCATTTAATTTGTTTCGTCCCTCCCACAAATTGTCATCCTCCCAGCAGCTCCTTGCAGCAGGACTGCTACATATTCTCTTACTCCGCGAATGTATCGAACCCAATCCGGGTCCGTCTCCTGACCCCGGTCCTGAGAAATGGTTTTGCTGCATTTGCCAGAAAAGAATCTTTTTAGGACGGTCATACTCTGTTCAGTGTGTCTCGTGCAAGGGATGGTTGCATCGGACAGGTTGTTCTGGGCTTGATCCCAAAACCCGACGTCAACGTAACTTTTATAAATCTTTTGTGGCTCCTTGCTGCTCACGCCCAAGGGCGTCCCGTAGTCTACGCCTAAGCGTCCCCCTACTACGTTCCAGCAGCCTCGCTGCTCAGCAAGCCACAACAAGTACCCGCTGCTGCTCGCGCCCCACGGCGCCAACAACTCAAACAGCTGATACCACTCATAACTACTACCTCCGTAGTAGAGCTGGTAGCAATGCTTAGCATCAGCCCTTGCCCCCGTCTTCTTCCCCCCTCTTTTCTGGCAGCAATCGTGCAGGTCAGGGAAACAGACTATTAGTCCCTACCTCCGTTTGTACCGTCTGCCAGCACAGAATATATAGGTTTGCGACATCCGCTCAATGCAGCTCCTGCCTTGGGTGGTGCCACTTCCTAGATGTTCTGGTCTCCGCGACGGCAACCCCTCGACGGGTTTCATCGCGCCATGTTGCCAGGTCGCAAACCCAAATCATCCGGGTACCCCAATGCTTGCCCAAGGGCGCCCAGTCCCAAGGCCACAACAGCAATTGCGTCCTGGCCTTCCACAACCTAGGCGTAGTCACCCGTCACTTACCCCTAGAGTGACGGCGTCACCCCTCATGCACTTCAGAATTCTGCAGTTAAATTGTAATGGACTAACTGGGAAGATTACGGAGATAGTCGATTTCATGAAGCGGCACAACATCCGCATTGCTGCGATTCAAGAGACTAAACTCACAGCAAGATCTGCATTGCAGACCTGCTTCGGGTATAATGTCCACAGGAAGGACCGCGAGAGCGGAAATGGAGGCGGCCTCGCGTTTATTATACACCACTCTGTGCAATATCATATATTTGATCCTGGCATCGACCGCAGGGACAATGTCTTAGAACATCAAGGCCTATCTGTCCGGTCAGGCGATGCAAATCTAGAAATCATCAACATCTACATCCCTCCTGTCACCTGTTGCCCCAGTGGATACCGCCCTAAAATCGAGGCCTTACTCACTGGCAACAATCGCATTATCTTAGGCGATTTCAATGCCCATCACGACCTATGGCATTCAAACTTGCGGGCGGACAGTAGGGGTGAGATGTTGGCGGATCAAATAGAAGAAACGACGTTCTGCACAATAAACGGAGTCGCCCCCACACGTATGGTAGGAAGCTGTCATAGCTCGCCAGATATCTCAATCGTGAGCGCAGAACTCGTAAACTGCGAGCTTAGCGAGGGAACGCGACCTTATAAGACAGCTTGATCCAGGCGACCCCCAAATAAGGGATATAAACCAACGCATCAGATTGCTTGTGGACGAACACAAGCGGGCGAAATGGGAAGAGCACCTAAGAGGTTGTAACCTCTCTACCGGTGTAGGTGAACTTTGGTCCAATATATAATGCATCCTACGGTCGACAGAGATAGACGGAGAGCCAATAGACACGCACATAAACACAAATTCAGCGCGTCACCAATCACCATCACCGCTAGAGAGGTTGAGGACGCCATTGGTCGCGCTAAACCATCCAAAGCAGTGGGCCCAGAGGGCATAGCCATGCCGATGCTTAATAACCTAGGGAAAGAGGGTTTCAAATATTTAGCGCATGTCTTCAACCTGTCTCTCTCCACCTTTGCCATACCCGAGAAATGGAAATTGGCCAAGGTGGTCCCGCTACTAAAGCCTGGGAAACCAGATAACGTAGGTGAGTCATATCGTCCGATATCTCTCCTGTCGCCAGTGGCAAAGACGCTTGAAGCCATTTTGCTCCCTTATTTCCAAGCACATTTGCAGCTAGCCCCTCATCAGCATGGCTTCATAAAACTCCATAGCACTACCTCCGCGCTAAATGTCATTAGCACCCAGATAAATTGCGGTTTGAATCAATACCCCCACCATAGAACAGTACTCGTAGCGCTAGACCTATCAAAAGCCTTTGATACGGTCAACCATGGCTCGTTACTGCAAGACCTGGAAGGGTCTACCCTTCCCCCATGTCTTAAAAGGTGGACCGTAAATTATCTGGGTGGTCGGCAGGCATCGGTGCAATTCAGAAACGAAACATCAAAACCAAGGAGAATTAAACAAGGGGTGCCACAGGGTGGTGTCCTATCCCCACTTTTGTTTAATTTCTGCATATCCAAGCTACCTTCACCACCGGAAGGAGTCACAATCGTTTCCTACGCCGATGACTGCACAATAATCGCCACAGTCCCAGGCCCAGAGATCGATGAGCTATGCAATAAAATAAACGGCTATCTCCCTGATCTCTCCAGTTTTTTCGCCTCGCGAAACCTGGCATTGTCACCGACTAAATCTTCCGCGACCTTGTTTACAACATGGACGCCCCAAATGTCGACCATATTGAACATCCACGTCGATGGCACTATGCTACCGACTGTCCTACACCCCAAAATCTTGGGTGTGACGTTTGATCAGTATCTACATTTTGGTGCGCTCGCAACCGCAATTGTTCCGAGAATTCAGAGCCGTAATAAAATCCTCAAATCCCTTGCTGGCAGTACCTGGGGAAAAGATAAAGAAATGCTCATGACCACATACAAAGCAATTAGCCAGCCGATTACGTGCTACGCGTCACCCATATGGTCGCCAAGCCTAAAAACTACCCACTGGAAGAAACTATAGGCCTGCCAAAATACTGCTCTCAGAATCGCCACGGGCTGTCTTCTTATGTCCCCAGAACACCATCTGCATAATGAGGCGAGAATACTCCCCATCAGGGAGAGAAATGAGATGCTGACCAAACAGTTTCTGTTGAATACCCAGAAACCTGGGCATCCCAACAGACATCTGATTGACGAACCAGCACCGCCTAGGGGCCTAAGGAGTCATCTCCGTAAGCATTTTGAGGAAATACGGCACCTGAGAACCCAGCCGTATGAAGCAAAAAGACACAAGCAGGTCCTTGGTGAACTCCATAGACAGGCGTCGGACCTTTATGTCGGGAATTGCCCGGTGAATCCAGTACTTGAAGAAAAATATCCAGAACTCGCGGAAGAGGAACGCATACTCCCCAGGGAAACGCGTGTCACTCTTGCTCAACTTCGTTCTGGATACTGTAACAGGTTAAACTCTTACCTATCCAGAATCAACCCCGACATACAAAATGTATGCCCCGCTTGCAATGTGTCCCCACATGACACTAACCATCTCTTTAATTGTAATGTGTAACCAACGCCTCTAACACCCCTTTCCTTATGGTCCACCCCTGTTGAAACGGCAAGTTTCCTTGGACTCCCGTTAGAGGATATTGATGACAATTTGTGGGGCGAGCATTGCTACAACAACAACAACAACAACATAAACGCGAGACCGCCTCCATTTCCGCTTTCGCGGTCTTTCCTGTGGACGTTATACCCAGAGCAGGTCTGCAATGCAGATCTTGCTGTGAGTTTAGTCTCTTGAATCGCAGCAATGCGGATGTTGTGCCGCTTCATGAAATCGACTATCTCCGTAATCTTCCCAGTTAGTCCATTACAGTTTAACTGCAGAATTCTGAAGTGCATAAGGGGAGACGTCGCCACTGGGGGTAAGAGACGGGTGACTACGCCTGGGTTGGGGAAGGCCAGGACGCAATTGCTGTTGTGGCCCTAGGACTGGGCGTCCTTGGGCAAGCATTGGGGTACCCGGATGATTTGGGTTTGGGGCCTGGCAACATGGCGCGATGAAACTCGTCGGGGGGTTGCCGTCGCGGAGACCAGAACATCTAGGGAAGTGGCACCACCCAAGGCAGGAGCTGCATTGGGCGGATGTCGCAAACATATATATTATGTACTGGCAAACGGTGCAAACGGAGGTAGGGACTAAGGGTCTGTTTCCCTGACCTACACGATTGATGATTTCGCCTCGCGAAACCTGGCATTGTCACCGACTAAATCTTCCGCGACCTTATTTACAACATGGACGCCCCAAATGTCGACCATATTGAACATCCACGTCGATGGCACTACGCTACCGACTGTCCTACACCCCAAAATCTTGGGTGTGACGTTTGATCAGGATCTACATTTTGGTGCGCACGCGACCGCAATTGTTCCAAGAATTCAGAGCCGTAATAAAATCCTCAAATCCCTTGCTGGCAGTACCTGGGGAAAAGATAAAGAAACGCTCTTGACCACATACAAAGCAATTAGCCAGCCGATTACGTGCTGCGCGTCACCCATATGGTCGCCAAGCCTAAAAACCACCCACTGGAAGAAACTACAGGCCAGCCAAAATACTGCTCTCAGAATCGCCACGGGCTGTCTTCTTATGTCCCCAGAACACCATCTGCATAATGAGGCGAGAATACTCCCCATCAGGGAGAGAAATGAGATGCTGGCCAAACAGTTTCTGTTGAATACCCAGAAACCTGGGCATCCCAACAGACATCTGATTGACGAACCAGCACCGCCTAGGGGCCTAAGGAGTCATCTCCGTAAGCATTTTGAGGAAATACGGTACCTGAGAACCCAGCCGTATGAAGCGAAAAAACACAAGCAGGTCCTTGGTGAACTCCATAAACAGGCGTCGGACCTTTATGTCGGGAATTGCCCGGTGAATCCAGTACTTGAAGAAAAATATCCAGAACTCGCAGAAGAGGAACGCATACTCCCCAGGGAAACGCGTGTCACTCTTGCTCAACTTCGTTCTGGATACTGTAACAGGTTAAACTCTTACTATCCAGAATCAACCCCGACATACAAAATGTATGCCCCGCTTGCAATGTGTCCCCACATGACACCAACCATCTCTTTAATTGTAATGTGGAACCAACGCCTCTAACACCCCTTTCCTTATGGTCCACCCCTGTTGAAACGGCAAGTTTCCTTGGACTCCCGTTGAGGATATTGATGACAATCTGTGATCGGTCGCGGCTATTAGGTGGGGCGAGCATTGCTACAACAACAACAACAACAACAACAGCAGCAGCGGGTACTTGTTGTGGCTTGCTGAGCAGCGGGGCTGCTGCAAGGTAGTGGGGGGGGGGGGGGCGCGCTTAGGCGTAGACTACGGGACGCCCTTGGGCGTGAACAGCAAGGAGCCACAAAAGATTTACAAAAGTTACGTGGACGTCGGGTTTTGGGATCAAGCCCAGAACAACCTGTCCGATGCAACCATCCCTTGCACGAGACACACTGAACAGAGTATGACCGTCCTAAAAAGATTCTTTTCCGGCAGATGCAGCAAAACCATTTCTCAGGACCGGGGTCAGGAGACGGACCCGGATTGGATTCGATGCCTTCCCGGAGTAAGAGAATATGGAGCAGTCCTGCTGCAAGTAGCTGCTGGGAGGATGACAATTTGTGGGAGGGACGAAACAAATTAGATGGGGTCACACTGAAATGACAGTCCTTGGTCGGGAAAAATCCCGAGTCGCTCCGTTACATAGAACCGACTGCCTTGGGAAGCGCACTTTACGTTCTCTACGTGGTCTCTGATTTGGTTGGTTATCTTGGTGACGATTTGGGGATATTGTTTGCTGGCGGATGTCACTTTCTTTAGCTTGAATGTTTCGTGTGCTATTTTCCTGGCTTGGTTGTGGTTCTGTTGGTTGGCTTGTTTGTATCGGCGGTTGGTTAGTTTGTTCTGTTTCTTGCGATACTTTGCAGGGTTCTTCGTTCGGTGTTTGCGACGGTGATTGCGTCTCTTGATTTTCTTGTTGCGGTGAATCGATCGGTTTGTTATTTGGCGTCTGAATGACATGATGGTATTCTTTCCTTTTCTGTTTGTTTGTATTTGGTTTCCTTATGTGGATACTGTTCCGTCTGTATTGTTTGTTTTTTGCTTTTATGATGAAGGATCGCTCCGACATCTTTTGTTCAATTTTGCCTTTTACCCAATTTTCTTTTGGATTTATCTTTATGTATACTTCATCATTCATTGGCGGCCACCGTGGTGTGATGGTAGCGTGCTCCGCCTATCACACCGTACCCCCTGGGTTCAACTCCCGGGCAAAGCAACATCAAAATTTTAGAAATAAGATTTTTCAATTAGAAGAAAATTTTTCTAAGCGGGGTCGCCCCTCGGCAGTGTCTGGCAAGCGCTCCGATTGTATTTCTGCCATGAAAAGCTCTCAGTGAAAACTCATCTGCCTTGCAGATGCCGTTCGGAGTCGGCATAAAACATGTAGGTCCCGTCCGGCCAATTTGTAGGGAAAAATCAAGAGGAGCACGACGCAAATTGGAAGAGAAGCTCGGCCTTAGATCTCTTCGGAGGTTATCGCGCCTTACATTTATTTTATTTTTTTTTTATACTTCATCCCCTGTTTTTAGATCTTTTTCTTCTTGTGTTCCTCTCTCGAAGTATTTTTTGTTCTTTATGCTTTGGTGTTTTATTTGATTCGGTACGTCCGATATTACATCCTGGTTTAGGTTTGCTGTGGGAATGTCGCATTTTAGCCATCTGCAGAATAGGCGTTTTGCTGGACTGGAGCCGATTTTGTTTGGTGTGTTTCTCCAGATTAGTAACGATTTGTAAAATTCTGAATTTGATGTCAATAGATGTTTTGCAATTTTTACGGCTGCTTCTGCTTTTCCGTTCGCTTGTTGGTGATGTGGACTGGAAGTGTGATGGTTGAATTCCCACTTTTCTGCGAATTTCTTGAATTCTGAGCTGGCGAAGTTGGTGCCGTTATCTGTAATGACTTTGGATGGTATGCCATGTCTGCTAAAATTCTTTCTGCATATGTTTACCGTTGTGGTGCCTGATAGATTATCTAGCTCGTCGATTTCGAAAAAGTCTGAGTAATGATCCACTGTTATTAAAAAGTATCTTGTCTTGTTGTTTATGGGCATCTCGAAGACATCCATTGAAATGATTTCGAATGGGCTATGCGGGATCTCGGGAATTTTTAGTGGTTCTCGTTGCTGTTGTCTTGCATACTTCGCAGCTCTCTACTGTCCGTTTGATTTCGTCGGTTATACCTATCCAATATACGGTTTCCCTTGCCAGCTTTAGTGTTGATTCGATGCCTAGATGCGGTTGGTGAAGTTTGTTCAATATTTCGCTTCTAATTTTGTGTGGTACTATGAGTCGGTTGATTTTGAACACCAGTCCGTTGTTGGTGACTAATTCGTCTCTTATTTTCCAATATTGTTTGATCGTGCCATCTATCTTTGTTTTGTCTTCGTTCCAACCGTCCTTTATTGTCTTTATTAGGGTTTGCATAAGGTTGTCTTCCTTTGTAGCTTGTTGTATTTTCTTCGTGGTTGTATCGCTGATGGGTTTGTCCTCAATGTCGTTGACTTTGTTGAAACGTTCGAGTTCTCTGTCGATTTGGTATATTTGGACGCAACTTTGGGGATCTTCCGGTGCCCTGGACAGTATGTCGGCCAGGTACATTTCTGTCCCTTTTTTGTATTTGATTGTGAAGTTATATTTCTGTAGTTCTAGAATCATTTGTTGTAATCTTTTGGGGGTTTTTAAGAGTGGTTTCTTGAATATGTTGATTAATGGTGAGTGATGGGTCTCGATTGTAATATTTCGTCTTCGGCTGATGTATTGATGGAATCTCTTATATGCAAACAGAACACTCAGCATTTCCTTTTCGATTTGTGCGTAGTTTTGTTGTGTTGATGTTAGCGTTTTTGACGCGTATATAATGGGGTGTCTATTTTGTAGCAACGCACTACCTAGCGCAAAAGAGGACGCATCTGTTTGTATTACGATTGGTTTGTTCGTGTCGTAGTATTTCAGAACTGGTGTTTTTGTTATAATGGTTTTGAGCTTTGAAAATGCATCTCCCTGTTCGTTTTCCCATACGAAGTTGCTTTTCACGTGTGTGACTCTTCGTAGCGGTTCTGTTATCTCGGATAAATTCCTTATGAATTTGCTCAAATATGTTATTAGCCCCAGAAATCTTAGATTACTTTTTTGTCTTTGGGCCTAGGCATTTGTTTTATGGCTGAAATTTTGTTCGGGTCAGGTTTTATTCCTTCGCTAGAGAGTATGTGTCCGAAGAATTTAATTTCGTTTTGACATATTTTCGCTTTTTCCCGGTTGATTTTGAGATTTTCTTGCCGTAAACGTTTGAGGAGTTGATGTAGGTTTTTGTTGTGGTCGTTCGTTGCGATTTCCTTGTTCTCACCTTTGCCGAATATAAGGATGTCGTCTGCGATGCAGACAACCCCTTTCAGACCTGATATTATTTGGTTTTGTCGCATTTGGAAGATTTCCATTGCAGGTTTTATACCGAATGGAACTAGCTTAAATTTGTATTTACCGTAAGGAGTCCAGAATGATGTTAATTTGCTGCTTTTTTCGTCCAATGGCAGTTGCCAGAATCCGTGCTTGGCGTCCAGTATCGAAAATATCTTTGCATCTGCTAATTCTTCTAAAATTTTCTCTACGGTTGGTAGTTGGTATTTTACGTCTTTAAGTGCTTCGTTAAGATGTTTCGGATCGATGCATATTCTCAGCTTGTTGTGTTTTTTTACCAATACTAGGTTACTGGTCCATTCCGTAAAGTCTGGTTCTTTTTCGATAACTCCCATGGTTTCCATCTCGCATAGCGTTGATTTTAATTGTTCGCGCAAGGCAATCGGAATTCTTCTGGGCGGTTCGTTTCTGGGAGGGATGGCGTTGTCGATCTCGAGCGAGATGTTTCCTCTTAGTTTGCCTAGACCTTGAAATACGTCTTTGTAGTTTTCGATGATTTCGCGTGCTTCGGTTTCGCCTGTGTTTTTTGTTACGTTTTTGCATACCTCAATGAGGTTTAATAGCTGGCAGGTTTGTAGTGATAGCAG
Organism: Eurosta solidaginis; assembly: GCF_040869045.1. Taxonomy (NCBI): domain Eukaryota; kingdom Metazoa; phylum Arthropoda; class Insecta; order Diptera; family Tephritidae; genus Eurosta; species Eurosta solidaginis. Next base: position 77,457,390 of record NC_090322.1, read on the forward strand.
CGGACAATGGTCGCTTTTTATGACGTAGAATGATAGTTTGTGTTCGAAGTTCGTGTGTTTGATGTTGAGTTTTGTTTTGCCTATTGGTACGATTTGAGGTCCTTTTACTATTTTGAGCTTTGTTCTTGTTTTGGTTATTGTTGGAGAGGCTTCGATTTTTTTTAGATCTTTTATTCCGATGATGTTGCAGGTTGCGCCTGTGTCCAGTTAACATTTTGTGTAGTGGACTTTGTTGTTGCGATTGATCATGTTTATTTGTACGTATAAGCCTTTTTCGTCTTTGTTTGTCTCGAATGTTTGTAGTACAAATCCTTCTTCGTCTTCTGATTCGGATGTTTCGCTGGTGTTGTCTGTTGCCTTGACTGCTTTGCTATTTTTGTTGTATTTCACTGATTTTGATAAGCATACTTTTGCCCAGTGGCCTTTTTTGTTGCAATTTTTGCAAATTGAGTTTCTCGCCCTGCATTGTTGCAGGCTCTCGTGGTATTCCATACCGCAGTATCTGCAATTTTCCCGCCCGCATGGTTTTTTCTTTGTAGGTTCTTTTTTTCCTTTTTTTGAATTTTGTTTATTTCCATAGGTTTGTTTTCCATGCTTTTCAGCTGTTTTTCTGTTGTTTCTTTCGATCTGCATATTTCGATGGCTTTTTCCAACGTGGTGTTGTTGTTATTGTTGTAGCAGTGCTTCGCCCCACCTAACAGACGCGACCGATCACAAACTGTCATCAATATCCTCTAACGGGAGTCCAAGGAAACTTGCTGTTTCAACAGGGGTGGACCATAGGGAAAGGGGTGTTAGAGGCGTTGGTTCCACATTACAATTAAAGAGATGGTTGGTGTCATGTGGGGACACATTGCAAGCGGGGCATACATTTTGTATGTCGGGGTTGATTCTGGATAGGTAAGAGTTTAACCTGTTACAGTATCCAGAACGAAGTTGAGCCAGAGTGACACGCGTTTCCCTGGGGAGTATGCGTTCCTCTTTCGCAAGTTTTGGAAACTTTACTTTGAGTACTGGATTCACCGGGCAATTCCCGGCATAAAGGTCCGACGCCTGTTTGTGGAGTTCACCAAGGACCTGCTTGTGTTTTTTCGCTTCATACGGCTGGGTTCTCAGGTGCCGTATTTCCTTAAAATGCTTACGGAGATGACTCCTTAAGCCCCTAGGCGGTGCTGGCTCGTCAATCAGATGTCTGTTGGGATGCCCAGGTTTCTGGGTATTCAACAGGAACTGTGTGGTCAGCATCTCGTTTCTTTCCCTGATGGGGAGTATTCTCGCCTCATTATGCAGATGGTGTTCTGGGGACATAAGAAGACAGCCCGTGACAATTCTGAGAGCAGTATTTTGGCAGGCCTGTAGCTTCTTCCAGTGGGTAATTTTTAGGCTTGGCGACCATATGGGTGACGCGTAGCATGTAATCGGCTGGCTAATTGCTTTGTATGTAGTCATGAGCGTTTCTTTATCTTTTCCCCAGTTACTGCCAGCAAGGGATTTGAGGATTTTGTTACGGCTCTGAATTCTCGGAACAATTGCGGCTGCGTGCTCACCAAAATGTAGATCCTGATCAAACGTCAACCCCAAGATTTTGGGGTGTAGGACAGTCGGTAGCGTAGAGCCATCGACGTGGATGTTCAAAATGGTCGACATTTGGGACGTCCCTGTTGTAAATAAGGTCGCGGAAGATTTAGTCGGTGATAATGCCAGGTTTCGCGAGGCGAAAAAACTTGAGAGATCAGGGAGGTAGCCATTTATTTTATTGCATAGCTCATCGATCTGTGGGCCTGGGCCTGTGGCCATTACTGTGCAGTCATCGGCGTAGGAAACGATTGTGACTCCTTCCGGTGGTGAAGGTAGCTTAGATATGTAGAAATTAAACAAAAGTGGGGATAGGACACCACCCTGTGGCACCCCTTGTTTAATTCTCCTTGGCTTTGATGTTTCGTTTCTAAATTGCACCGATGCCTGCCAACCACCCAGATAATTTGCGGTCCACCTTTTAAGACATGGGGGAAGGGTAGACCCTTCCAGGTCTTGTAGTAACGAGCCATGGTTGATAGGTCTAGCGCTACGAGTACTGTTCTATGGTGGGGGTTTTGATTTACCCCGCAATTTATCTGGGTGCTAATGGCATTTAGCGCGGAGGTAGTGCTATGGAGTTATCTGAAGCCATGCTGGTGGGAGGCTAGCTGCAAATTTGGTTGGAAATAGGGGAGCAAAATTGCTTCAAGCGTCTTTGCTACTGGCGATAGGAGAGATATCGGACGATACGATTCTCCTATGTTAGCTGGTTTCCCCGCTTTAGTAGCGGAACCACCTTGGCTGTTGTTGTTGTAGCGATTAGGTTACTCCCCGAAGGCTTTGGGGAGTGTTATCGATGTGATGGTCCTTTGTCGGATACAGATCCGATACGCTCCGGTAACACAGCACCATTAAGGTGCTGGCCCGACCATCTCGGGAACCACCTTGGCCATTTTCCATTTTTCGGGTATGACAAAGGTGGAAAGAGACAGGTTGAAGACATTGCGCTAAATATTTGAAACCTTCTTTGACTAGGCTTTTAGACATGGCTATGCCGTCTGGTCCCACTGCTTTGGATGGTTTAGCGTGCCCAATGGCGTCCTCAACCTCTTTAGCGGTGATGGTGATTGGTGACGCGCTGCATTTGTGTTTGCGTGTCTGTTGGCCCTCCATCTATCTTTGTCGACCGTAGAATGCATTATATATTGTCGGCAGAAAGCGCTCGCGCATTTTTTCGCATCCGACAGCACTTTATCGCCAAAGGCGATGGAAACTTTGTATTTGTGCTTAGACAGATTCGATAGGGACTTTACGGTGGACCAAAGTTTACCCACACCGGTAGAGTGCTCCTCCCATTTCGCCCGCTTGTGTGCATCCACAAGCAATTTGATGCGTTGGTTTATATCCCTTATTTGGGGGTCGCCTGGATCATAGTGGTGGGTAATGACACTATTTTTTGAGTGTTAACACAGTAGCACATGCACACTTTGCAGTGTTAACACATTGTGTTGACACAATTGTGTTATAACTGATTATCGAAAGTCGATATGAGTGATTATTATTATTATTTATTTATTATTACGGCGTTTTAAGCCCAAAACTTAGATTATTACAAATTTTAAATACATTTTAATAATAATAGGATTTCTAGCGTTTGGGGTGTCGGAATGCATGAGATTCCGATCAGCACGGGAACTGGTGGTCCCAACGGGCGAGTCTTGGAGTCATATCATTGGGAGGTTGGAAGGACGTGTTTCCAATCCTGCCCTACTCCAAGACGTATGACAGTTTTATTATTTATGCTGTCGGAATGCATTTGATTCCGGTCAACCCAATAGCTAGCAGCTCAGCAGAATAAGCCACTCTTATCGGACGGTTGGAAAGGACGTGTTTCCAATCCTCCCTGTACCAGCTTTTATGTAAACATAATTAATTATAATATATCATTGTTGTAGGAATATACGTGATTCACATGAACACTCCAACTGTTTGTCTGGGACGATATTTTCAGGAATTCTTTCCTAATTTGATTGCGAACAATATATGTATTTGACCTGATGCATAAGGTTCCTCTGTGTCTATTTGGATTGCCGTGTACGCTCAAGGATCAGTAACATGAAATACAGATACAAAATATTTTATCTTATTGGAAGAGTTTTGCAATATTCTAATAAACTTTTTTTGAAGGTGTTTAAGTTTTCACAATTTTTAACATGATTAGGTAGTTCATTAAAACATTTCAGGCCTTTGTAAAATATATTTTGCTTGTCCATTTCTGTTTTGAGAAGAGGTAATCTAAAATTATTATTTTCCCTGATTATGTAAGAATGGGTTTCATTCACACAAACAAGTTTTTCACTTAGGTAGGCTGGTAATTTACCATGCTTGATATAAAATACAAATTTCATACTATGGTAAAATATCAACTGTTTCACGCTCAGCCAGTTTAGTGCATCAAGCATACTCTTTATGGAAGTGTCGTACTTCACTTTCAGTATAAATCTCATAGCTTTGTTTTGCATAATTTGTAACCTGTCTACTTGTGTTTCATTAGCAATAAAGAATATTGTGTGCAATATAAGAAGTGCGGTTCTATGATGGATCTATAAACTTTCAACTTATATTTCTTACTAATAAGTTTACACGATCTCTTCCAAAATCCAATTTTTTTGCCCATTTTGGCAACAATATAATCAATATGATCTGTAAACCTCAGTTTATTGTCAATCAGGATCCCTAAGTACTTAAATATTTTGACATCCTCAATGCTCGTATTCATTATTTTTAGATCAAAATTAAGTGATTCTCTATTGGTCGTCCTGGATAAAACCATGAACTTAGTTTTGTTAACGTTAAGCTTGAGTTTATTAGTGCAAAGCCATCTATACAATGAGTCCAAATCTTCTTGCATTTTGCTCCTTGCTATTGAAATGTCCGTTTCATTTCCTTCAGGTAGCGCGTCATCTGCAAACAACCTGACTTTACTATATTTCAATGCTGATGATATGTCGTTTATGTAAATGTTGAACAGGATTGGTGCTAATACCGACCCTTGTGGTAAACCTATGTCCACTTGTGCCTCGGATGAGACTACTGACTCGATGGTTGTTCTTTGTTTCCGGTCTGATAAGAAGCTTCTAAACCACTGCAATTCATTTTCCCTAATACCAATTTTTTGTAGTTTATCAAGCATTATATTCCTATCAATTGTTTCGAACGCTCTTTTCAGGTCAATGAAAACTGCTACTATATGTTTTTTTAGGCTCAGCTCTTCCTTCCAGCTGGATATGACGCAATTTAACGCCGTCTCGCAAGAGTGCCTTTCTCGGAAACCCAATTGTTCCTTTATAAGGATTTTATTATTTTCTAAGTAATTAAGCAGTTGATTTTTTATTACAATTTCCAGAATTTTTTCTATGTTTCGGTATAGTCACCCGTTGCTCTAGCTTGTGAGTGCAACCGGTATTTTAGTTTATTCAATTCTGTCAATTCTTAGTCATACCATTTATTTCTTAACTTTACCGTACTGTTTTTTTCAAACGTTAGTACTCCCATACAATCTAGTAAACAAGTATTTGTATAGTTGAGCATGCCGTTTACATTCATGCTTCTTATTAAACTGAGATCGCAATTCCTCAGTAGAGTCGTCAAGTTATCGGCCGAATAATTCTCCCAGGATGTTGATGAAATGACTCTTCGTAACGGGTTTGAATTACTTACTTTTATAGCAAATGAAATAGTTTCGTGATCGGATATTCTTTGGTCTTCAAGATTTACACAAGACAGTATATCAGCGTTTGCATATAATAAATCTATTTTTGTTTGGGAAGTTTCCGCGACTCTTGTATTGAAATTTATTTTTTGTTTCATTGCGCTACGTGCACAAATTTCATTCAGTTTGTAGCTACTCGAAGAGTTAATATTTAAGTTTATATTGAAATCTCCAACTAGAAGGGAACTCGTACCTGATTCTAATACTTCTGATAAAATACTCTCTACGTGCTTTAAAAATTCACTGTCACTAGAACTTGGGGAATGGTGCAACACACCTATTTGCCACTTAATGTCCACTTGCTTTAATTTTACTATAGCACACCATACATTTCTATCAATTGATCGATTAAACTTGACTTTGTACTTTATTTCCTTTTTCAGTAATATAACGACCCCTCCCGTATGTCTACTATGAGAGTCGCAGCGAATTAATGTATACGGTGCAATATTAATTTCAGAATCAAGAATATCTGAAGTTATACGTGTTTCTGAGCATAAAACAATGTCCGGATCCACTTCTTCTATAATTTTTTCGAGCTCTGCTTTATTTGCTAACAAACTACAAATATTCAATTTCAAATATAAAGCATTTATTACTGGGCCTGTACGTCTTGGTTGCTAAAAACCAACTCGTTGTTTTTCAAGTTTAAGCTTCCTTTGATAAACTGGGCAGTCATGGCTCATTATATTATGGTCTATATTGAGCATAAGACCTAACTGATTATTGGCATCTACGCAATTACCACATTTATTAATGGGCATGCTCTCCTTGCAGTTTTCTGCCCCATGTTCTCCCAGACATTTACTACATCTCTGTTTCAGAGTGCAATTGGCAGCTATGTGGTTAAACCCTAAACATTTGTAGCACCTTTTTACAGTTTGACCGTCATAAACTGGGCAGCGATCCCATCCAACATTAATTTTCTTATGTCTCAGGATGGCCTCATAATATTTATGCTCTATTTCTAGTTATAACTGCATTAATATGCTGTCCTCTATTTTCTTTTTTAGCGCGTTTAATTGTAATACATTTTATTTTAGCTTCTCTCAGTGTATCATTCTGCGCAAGGATCCGGCTAACTATTTCGCTCTCGGTATGCTCTGCACTAATATTAGCTACCACAACTCTAGGAAAATACACTTTTGGCTCAGCTATATTATACACATTTTTATCCAACTTTTCTGTTAGCGTATCTCTAATTTTGTCCTTGTCGTCTGCTGTTAGCGCATATAATTATCGTGCCATTATTTTTGTTTTGTACCCTTCCAATATTTAAATGGGATGGATCTATTTTGTTTAAATCCATTTTTGTTTTCTCAATGGCTTGTTTCACTATGGGCTTAATAACAATTAGAGGGATGCCTTTTGTAACTGTGGCATATGTAGAAACATTTCCACCGTCAAAAACTTTATTCTGATTAGCAGTCTTTTTAACCTATATTATAATTTCCTCTTTCTGTTTATTAAACGCCTCATTAGGGATATTAGCAACCTTTTTAACTTCATTAATAATTTCATGCTTTTGCTTAATGAACGCCTCATTCAGTATACTAACTTTACTTAGTTTATCGTTATTTTCCAAGCACAAGCATTCTATTTTTTTCATTAACTCTAAATTTTCGGAGTTCACCTTATATATTTTTTCTACTATTATTTTCATCTCTCATTCGTTGTGAGTTATGGAAGCGCTTATTTCCCTTTTATGCTCACTCAACATTTTTTCAATTTCGCTTTTTTGCTCTTTCAAATTTACTCTGTTTACCTCTGAAATAGCCAAGATTTCCCTTAAAGCCTCATCAACATTGGAAACATAAGTCATGCAATCATCACAAATAAATCTTAAAAGTTTACAACTTTGCAAACAATTAAGGCCATAATCATCGATAGATGCACACGCAATGTTTTTATGGTAAACCTTACCACACACACCCTCACATCTTACACCTGTTTTGCCTCTTATTTTTTTGCGACATTTCCTGCACTCTTCCATTTTCTGCTTAACAGTTACACAAAACTGCACAAGCAAAATATATTTTCACCTTTTTATTTAAATTAAATATAATTGAATCTCACAGGCACTTTATTAATGCTGGTACATCACCTGTCACTAAGTACTTTGCTAGTTTCACCAATTTGTGCTTATCAAAGCACACAGACTTAATAATGTTGGCACAATATCAGAGCACAGTACTGTGTTACTTACCTCTAACGCCACGTTTGACGCCATTTAGAAAAGTAAATCATGGCAACATTTATCTTCTTGCATACTCCCATGTTTAGGGAATCTACGTTATATAACCACAACTTTTGTTTAAATAGAACATTTTCAACTTAGTGTATGCATTTTGTGCCCACATCTTTTAAACGTAATACACAGGCAAGATTATGAGTACAATCAACACACAAGCAAAACACAAGCACAATGGAATATGTATGTATGAATGTGCACTTACGATCTGAGTGTCATTCTCTGTGCTATAGAAACAGTCAGCTTTGTGCCATCGAGTGTGCCACTGTGTTATAAATTAATCGATAAGTGTGCGTGTGCGTGCCGCACATTACTGAGTGTTAACACAATAACACAGCACAGTGCTGTGTTACTCAGCCTTACTGGATCAAGCTGTCTTACAAACCAACCTAATAAAACCGCACTGCGTTTTTTTAGCGCACGCAAACAACCGGCGTTTTTTGCCGTAACCCAAATAAGCATGCGTTACGACAATGTAAAGCATGTGTGCAAACGTCAAATCTAAATGTCACGCAGAACAAAAATTGGAAATCGAGTTAGGTTTTCACGCAGCAAATTCAATTTGGGTTGCTCTCATACAAGTTGTATGTGCATGAGACATTTTTGACAGAAAATGACTTGCGTGCGTTTATATTAGGTTGGCTTGTTATAAAGTCACGTTCTCTCGCTAAGTTTGCGGCCTCCGCCGGGAAGTGGAGCCGAATTTCGGGAATTGAAACGTGCCGAGGCGGATTCAATGACCTTGCGGAAGGAACGCTTCCCTTGGAAGGCATCAGTCGGGATAGGGAGGGCAACAAAGAGGTTGTCTGTAAAAGATTTATATTTGTCCCACTTTCCTTTTTTGAAGTTTATGAAAGTGCGTTTTTCTGTGACGATGAAGTCCAATGTTACCATCGGCTGCCAGTTGACGCAGTTTACGAGTTCTGCGCTCACGATTGAGATATCCGGCGAACTGTGACAGCTTCCTACCATACGTCTCCGTTTATTGTGCAGAACGTCGTTTCTTCTATTTGATCCGCCAACATCTCACCCCTACTGTCCGCCCGTAAATTTGAATGCCATAGATCGTGATGGGCATTGAAATTGCCTAATATAATGCGATTGTTGCCAGTGAGTAAGGCGCTGATATTAGGGCGGTATCCACTGGGGCAACAGGTGACAGGAGGGATGTAGATGTTGATGATTTCTAGGTTTGCATCGGTTGACCGGACAGATAGGCCTTGACGTTCTAAGACATTGTCCCTGCGATCGATGCCAGGATCAAATATATAATATTGCACAGAGTGGTGTATGATAAACGCGAGTCCGCCTCCATTTCCGCTCTCGCGATCTTTTCTGTGGACATTATACCCAGAGCAGGTCTACAATGCAGATCTTGCTGTGAGTTTAGTCTCTTGAATCGCAGCAATGCGGATGTTGTGCCGCTTCATGAAATCGACTATCTCCGTAATCTTCCCAGATAGTCCATTACAGTTTAACTGCAGAATTCTGAAGTGCATGTGGGGAGACGTCGCCACTCTGGGGGTAAGTGACGGGTGACTGCGCCTGGGTTGAGGAAAGCTAGGACGCAATTGCTGTTGTGGCCCTGGGAGTGGGTATCCTTGGGCAAGCATTGGGGTACCCGGATGATTTGGGTTTGCGACCTGGCAACATGGAAAGTGGCACCACCCAAGGCAGGAGCTGCATTGGGCGGATGTCGGAAGCATATATATTCTGTGCTGGCAAACGGTGCAAACGGAGGTAGGGACTAAGAGTCTGTTTCCCTTACCTAAACGATTGCTGCCGGAATAGGGGGGGAGAAAACGGGGGCAGGGTTGATACTCAGCATGGCTACGGACTCTACTACGAAGATAGTAGTTATGAGTGGTAGCAGCTGTTTGAGTTGTTGGCACCGTGAGGCGCAAGCAGCAGCGGGTACTTGTTGTGGCTTGCTGAGCAGCGGTGCTGCTGGCAGGTAGTGGGGGGACGCTCAGGAGTAGACTACGGGACGCCCTTGGGCGTGAACAGCAAGGAGCCACAAAAGATTTATAAAACTTACGTGGACGTCGGGTTTTGGGATCAAGCCCAGAACAACCTGTCCGATGCAACCATCCCTTACACGAGACACACTGAACAGAGTATGACCATCCTAAAAAGATTCTTTTCCGGCAGATGCAGCAAAACCATTTCTCAGGACCGGGGTCAGCAGACGGACCCGGATTGGGAGGATGACATTTTGTGGGAGGGACGCAACAAATTAAATGGGGTTACACTGAAATGACAGTCCTTGGTCGGGAAAAATCCCGGATCGCTCCGGTACATAGAACCGACTGCCGTCAATATGTAATGCATTCTACGGTCGACAAAGATAGACGGAGGGCCAACAGACACGCACATAAAAATAAATTCAGCGCGTCACCAATTACCATCACCGCCAGAGAGGTTGAAGTTGCCATTGGTCACGCTAAACCATCCAAAGAAGGGGCCCTGATGGCATAGACATGCCGATGCTTAAAAGCCTAGGGAAAGAGGGTTTCAAAAACTTAGCACATGTCTTCAACCTGTCTCTTTCCACCTTTTCATACCCGAAAAATGGAAAATGGCCAAGGTGGTCCCGCTACTAAAGGAAACCAGCTAACATAGGAGAGTGTTGTTGTAGCGATAAGGTTGCTCCCCGAAGGCTTTGGGGGATATTGATGACAATTTGTGATCGGTCGCGGCTGTTAGGTGGGGCGAAGCATTGCTACAACAACTACAACAACAAAGCTTTGGGAGGTTTATCGATGTGATGGTCCTTTGCTGGATACAGATCCGGTACCACACCATTAAGGTGCTAGCCCGACCATCTCGGGAACGATTTATGTGGCCACAATAAACCCTCAGGCCATTCCAGAACGAAGTTGAGCAAGAGTGACACGCGTTTCCCTGGGGAGTATGCGTTCCTCTTCTGCGAGTTCTGGATATTTTTCTTCAAGTACTGGATTCACCGGGCAATTCCCGACATAAAGGTCCGACGCCTGTCTATGGAGTTCACCAAGGACCTGCTTGTGTTTTTCCGCTTCATACGGCTGGGTTCTCAGGTGCCGTATTTCCTCAAAATGCTTACGGAGATGACTCCTTAGGCCCCTAGGCGGTGCTGATTCGTCAATCAGATGTCTGTTGGGATGCCCAGGTTTCTGGGTATTCAACAGAAACTGTTTGGTCAGCATCTCATTTATCTCCCTGAAGGGGAGTATTCTCGCCTCATTATGCAGATGGTGTTCTGGGGACATAAGAAGACAGCCCGTGGCGATTCTGAGAGCAGTATTTTGGCAGGCCTGTAGTTTCTTCCAGTGGGTGGTTTTTAGGATTGGCGACCATATGGGTGACGCGTATCACGAATCCGGCTGGCTAATTGCTTTGTATGTGTAGTGCCAAAGTAAAATACATTAAAATAAATTGTAGATGGCAACCCTCTTTAGAAATGTGCAAGATGCAACCATACATCAGATGCACTTGGCATCACTAAAATTGTTAGAGTCGAGCAATGTGGAGAGTTTCTGATTGGTTGAAACTGCCGTTGTTCGACGCCATGATTTTATTTTTGACGCCATCATTAATTTCGTTGCTAAGCAACGAAGAGAAAAACTGCCCAGCTACAGGTTGGCGTTAGCGGCAGTTTTCAGTTTGAAGCAGACCGGCACCTGACCATCACGCGCAATTCTAAAAACGCACAAAAAGGAAATCAAAAGTAGTGGACAGTTGTAAAATTAAAAAATATACTGTACAAGAAAGTAAAATATAAAGTTTGTAAGTAAAGTTTATAAAAAAGGAGTGAACAAAAAAAAGAAGTTTTGTAAATACGGATTAACGTCAGAATAAAAGTTGTAACGAACTTAAAGTGGAAAAGAACAAAGTTTAAATTAAAGAAACTTATATATTTTTATTAACTGAAACAAATCTATTTTATTTGGAAGAAAAAAAGGAAAGGTGAAAGTAAGAGTGTGTGTGGGGCGGGAGCGCATTAGAGCGCTAGTTTCCCCAGGGTCCAAGATGGATCCTCCACATGGCGACCGTGGGCCGAAGCCCTGGAAATGCGGCGAGTGGCCGGAAGGAGGTAAGCCTCCCAACAGGCGTGGGCATTAAAAAAAAAAATACCCACTTAAAATTTAAAATTTAAATTCAAAAAAAATATAAAAATTTGAAAAATTACAAAGAAAATACAAAATATACAAAAACCCTACAAAAAAATTTAAAAACATCACAAATCTACAACAAAAAAAAAACTACAAAAATTTAAAAGCCATTTACAAAAAAATATAAAAATTAAAAAAAAAAAATTCTTACAAAAAAAATATAAAACATTAAAAAAAAAACTATTACAAAAAAAAATATAAAAATTTGAAAAATTCCACAAAATACAAAACTTACAAAAACACTACAAAAAAAAAAAAAATTATATTTAAAATCTACAAAAAAATTTAAAAACATTAAAAATCTACGGAAAAAAAAATTCAGAAATTTAAAAAAAAAAACATTTACAAAAATTTTTTTTAAAGAAGATACAAAAAAAATCAAAATTTAAAACCATTACATAAATCTGTAAAACTAAGAAAAATCTACAAAAAAATTTTTTTTAAAAATCGGAAAGTCAAAAAATATTAACACATTTAAAAATTTGCAAAAAGAAAAATTTGTATGAAATCAACAAAAACGGTACATGGCAGTGGCGGTGGTTTTTGGCAGTGGCTGGTGAGTGAAAAATGATAAATCTTTATATGGATTGAAATAAGAACATTTAGAAAAAAAATATACACGCATAATATAAAAACTTAATAAAAAACGGAAATAATTAGAATTTGCAAAATTAATAATACAACGAACTAATCAAAGCAGAAATAATATTATTCAAAACAAAAAAAAGAGTAAAAATTAAATATTAGTTTTGGCATAAACTGTACTAAATTCAGTAGAAAAACGGCACTAGCCACGCCACTTTAGTAACGGCACAAGCCACGCCACCGTCATAACGGCAAACTACCATACATCGAAAAACCACCATACATGGAGAAACCGAATAGCGGTAGGCTAGTGACGCCATCAGGAATAGCAAGTGCAGCGGCAGAATATCAGGTGGCAGCAGCAGAACAGCAAGCGCAGCAGCAATACACCAAACGCAGCAGAAAAACAGCAAACGGTAAAACGCAGAGGCATTTTGGTATGGAATTTTTCTTAATTTTTAAACTCACTTTTATACTATCTAAGCTCATTTTATAAAAATACTTAAAATTACTTTTTCAATTTCTGAACGTTACAAAACCAATTTTCATACCATTTTCAAAAAATTTTTTTGGTTAATAAATACATACACAATACATCCATCAAATTTATAGACATACATTATATGCGTAAGATTTCAGGTAGGCACTGTGGGACAGGGTCGGACAAAAACAGAAAATTTTTTTTAATATTAATTGATTCTAGTTTTGGTCCCACTTTGCCCTACAGTGGGCTCCATCACAAAAGAATACAAACAAAATTTTGTTAAAAATATGATTACAATTTTTCTTTAAAGCGTGCGTCCGCGTAAAAATATTACACATTTTTTTTAATCCCGGTGCGTCCGAGGACATTTATATTACAATTTTGGAAAGATGCGGTGCGCCCGTATCTATAAAAATAAAAACAAGACAATTTTGATAAAAGCGGTGCGTCCGTTTAACCCTGTACAAACATATTTGCCATTCTATAATCTTTGCATTTTAATTCAAATAAAATTATAATTTTGCCATATATTTATGATTCAAAATCCTTTCACACTCTGTTCAATTATAAATTCTTACATTTCAATAAATATATTCGTAAACAATACCCAACATCTTTAAAATTGAATGTGAATTCCAATTACAACTTCCTTTTTGCATGAAAAATTTTTAGCTAATTTCAATCATTGGATTTGGATTTGCGGACAACAAAAGCGTAAAGTATTTCTTTAATCTTTCTTTTCATTAACTAATCACTAACTTTAGTATTTCAATAAAATTCACTAACTAAAGTGTTTTTGCTATAAGTATTCGCTAACCAATTATATAATTATAACTAAAATCTAAAAGCTTTCAAAACTACATACTTTCACAAATTTCTTTTAAAATATTTTCATAAATTCCCTTTAAGAATACTTTCATAATTTTCTTTTGAGCTCAACTCAACCCGTTCCAATTTAATTTCTTTAAATTCAATTTCTATTCAATCTTCATAAACAAATTCCACATATCTTGCAACAAAAATTTTAATATTTTGTCTATTCGTTTCAACGCGTATGGACCTAAGAAGCGGGAAGGTTGTTTCTAAAGATTCCCATCCGAGTTCAAGTTCCCAAAATTCAGAGCAAAATTTAGATTCCGAAAACTCAGAGCAAGATATAGATTCCAATAATTCAGATTCTGATTCATCTTCAAGTGCATCGTCAACTGATACCTTAACAAGTGAAAATAATTATAAATTATCCCTGAGTGCAGATTTTTTAGGATTTGCTGATCAACCCGTAATTCCAAATTCTAGTTTTTCTATTCTAACTACGGTTCTTAACGTTACAACCATGGCCACAATCGAGGAGAAAAAATCGTTTATTAATACTTGTGCCTCGATTATGCGAGACAACTACAGTGGAGACCCGTTAGCACTTGGCTCGTTTATAAATAAAGTTGAATTAATGGAAGTATTCTCTAACGAAAACTTAACTCCTACTTTAATTGCATTTTTAAAATCCAAGCTCGAAGACAAAGCTCGCGAAGCCCTACCAACGCATATAGAATCTGTCAACCAAATTAAAGAAGCGCTATGTAGTGAAATTAGGCCAGACAACTCGAAAGTTGTCGCGGGAAAAATTGCAGCCTTAAGAGTAACCAATAACAAATTTTCAGAATTTTCAAAGCAGGTAGAAGAGCTTTCTGACTCGTTAGAGCGATGTCTAATCATCAAAGGTATGACGAAGGCAAAAGCCCATGAGATGGCAGTTGAACAAACCATTGGCGTTTGTAGATTAAATAGTAGGTCAGATATGGTGAAATCAATCCTTGCGTCAACAACCTTCAAAGATTCAAAGGACGTAGTAGCGAAAATGATTATAGAGCGAGAACAGGAAGTTAAAGAGCGGCAAGTGTTAGCGTTTTGGTCACGTCCAATAAGATATAATAATTTCCGTGGGAATTATAGAGGCAACAGTAATTTCAGATACAACAATAATAGTAATTTTCCATTTAACCATAACGCAAATAGGCAACACAATAATACAAATTTCCGAAATAACAATTATAACAGAGGCAATAATCGCAATTACAATAGAGGCAATAGCAATTCCAACCATAACAATAATAATCGGTCCGGAAATAACAGAAATTCCAATAATCAGGGTTCAAATTCTAGAAATTCATCCAATGTTCGTTCTTTAAATGCCGAAGCCCCTCAGGCGCGAACACTGAGGGAGCAGGAGCAATTCGACTAAATACTTCTCAGTCAATATATTGTCTAAATTTAAATTTTTCCGATTTCGTCGAAGTCGCTTGTAGCGATTCACATAAAATATGTTCTTTTCTAGTAGATTCACAGGCAGACATTTCATTAATAAAAATTTCCAGTTTGGCAAACGATGTAGAAGTAGACGATAGTAACGTAATAAATATAACAGGCGTAACAACAGACACGGTAACGACAATAGGAACAGTTAATACAAGTATAATCGCATCAAATAAATTTTTTCCTCTGACTCTTCATGTTGTCAATGACAACTTTAATATTCCTTCGGACGGTATAATAGGGAAAGATTTTCTAAAAACGAACAAATGCATAATCAATTATGCTAATGACACAATTACATTCGGACAAGGGACAGAAAAGGTAAATGTTTCAATTTTGCATACCACAAATTCGACAAGTCCAGTTTTTGTTGATTCTCAGGAACTTAGTAACGGTGTTTTCACAGCAAAATGTATCGTTGATACAAAAAACCCAATAATAAAAGTTATCAACACCACCGACGAGGTCAAGTACGTAAAAGATTTCAATATTCAAACTGAAGACATTAAAAACTTCAATGTCTATCGAATAAATGATACACCTATCGATGCAAAACGTATAGAAGAGCTTAAATCAATTTTGGCAAAACAAATGCCTTCTTACGCTAAAAAGAAATTACTTGATTTATGTTTGAAATATTCTGATATTTTTGCATTAAAAACCGACGTAATGACGCTTAATAATTTCTACGAACAAAAACTTAGACTAACTGACAAAACTCCTGTCTATATTAAAAATTACCGTTTGCCATACACACAACGCGAAGAAATAAATAAACAAGTCGAAAACCTATTACAGAATGATTTAATCGAACCTAGTTTTTCAAATTATAACAGTCCTTTAATTTTGGTACCGAAAAAAGATCCAACGGGCAAAAAGTCGTATCGTATGTGCGTAGATTTCAGAGCAGTAAATAAAAAGCTTATAGCCGACAAATTTCCACTAGCACGCGTTGATGACATACTCGACAATCTTGGCAGAGCCAAATACTTTTCAACTTTAGATCTTTTTTCTGGTTTTCACCAAATACACTTTCACCCTAAATCTAGAGATGTAACTTCTTTCAGTAGAGACCGAGGAGCTTTTCGTTGGAAAGTTTTACCTTTCGGGTTAAATATTGCACCAAACTCATTTTCTCGTATGATGTCAATAGCATTCTCAGGCATTTCACCAAATCAGGCTTTTATGTATATTGACGACGTTATCGTCATTGGTTGTAGTGAGACACACCACCTTAAAAATTTGGAAAAAGTTTTCGAAACCTGTAGAAAGTTTAATTTAAAGCTGAACCCAATCAAATGCAATTTCCTTCGTTCTGAAGTAACTTTTCTAGGCCATAAATGTACGTCAAAAGGTTTGCTGCCAGACGATTCAAAAATAGACGCTATTAAAAGGTATACTAAGCCAAAACACAAAGATGCGGTTAGGCGATTTGTCGCATTTGCACATTATTACAGGCGATTTATACCGAATTTTGCGTCACTGGCAGCGCCTTTAAATCGTTTAAATAGGAAAAAAGTTGAATTTGTTTGAGACGAAGCGTGCGAAAACGCTTTCGAAAAACTAAAACAAGCATTAATGTCTCCTCAACTACTACAATACCCTGACTTCACAAAAGAATTTATAATTACAGTAGATGCTTCTAAGAGTGGGTGTGGCGCTATATTAAGCCAAAAGCACGGTGATAACGATTTACCAATTTGTTTCGCGTCAAAATCTTTTAATAAAGCAGAACATAAAAAAGCAATTATCGAATTAGAACTCCTAGCAATACATTTCGCTATAAAGCATTTTCGTCCATATGTTTACGGTACAAATTTCACAGTAAAATCTGATCATAGACCACCAGTTTATCTTTTTAACATGAAAGACCCTTCCTCTAAACTTTCTAGAATTCGATTAGAACTGTCAGAATATAAATTTACGATTGAATATATAAAAGGAAAATCTAACGTTGTGGCTGATGCTCTTTCACGCATTAGTATAGACGAAATAAAAGAATCTAAAAAGCATGTTTTAGCAGTCCAAACGCGAACACAAACCAAACAAAAGGATTTACAAAATAAAGACGATAATTTTACTGATACTTTTTGCGAAACGCCTAAAGTACAAGTTTATGACAAATTTTCATACAATTTTTCAAAAAAGATACCGCGAATAAAGTCGACTATACAATTTAATAAAAATAATGAGATCTCCAATATACAAATTTATGCGCATTTAAAACATAAAAAACTAAATTTACTTAATTTTGTGAATGCTAACGAAAAAACAAATTTAGATGAGTTATTTTCGAGGCTTGAAAAAGCAGCCGGCAGCCACAATATTAAGCAGTTAGAATGGCCAAAAAATGATATATTTTTCAACGAATTTTCGATTACAAATTTTAAAATCAGCGGTAATAAAATTTTAAAATCATTGCAAATAATACTAACAGACCCTGTAGAAACTGTAACAGAAACAGAGCAAAAACAAAAACTTATGACAATTTATCATGAGGACCCTTTGTTAGGCGGTCATTGCGGTACAAAACGATTATATTCCAAATTAAGAACAAAATACTATTGGAAAAATATGACTCGTGACATAGCTAAATTTGTTAAAAATTGCAATAAATGCCTTTTAAATAAAGTAAAACCAAAAACAAAGGAAAATCTTGTTTTGACTCCAACCCCCTGCAAACCCTTTGACATAATAATTGTCGATACAATAGGTCCACTTCCGGAATCCAAATATGGTAACAAGTTCGCTGTTACTATGATTTGTGACTTTTCTAAATACCTGGTAACAGTAGCTGTACCAGATAAATCAGCAAAAACTATTGCTTGCGCTATTTTTGAAACCTTTATATTAACATATGGTACAATGAAAGCTATTAGATCCGATTTAGGAACGGAATATAAAAACGAATTATTCTCTGAATTGACAAAACTTTTAAAGATTGATCATGATTTCTCAACAGCTTACCACCACGAAACTGTTGGTGCTGTTGAAAGAAATCATAGAGTCTTTAACGAATACTTGCGTGCATATCTAAACGAAACGTATTCAGATTGGGATACATATCTAAAATACTTTACATTTTTACACAATACTACAAGTAGTTCGGTTTTTGATAATAAATTTACTCCCTTTGAATTAATATTTGGCAGAAAAACTACAATGCCACATGAATTGCAAAAAGAGCAAATTGATCCGATCTATAACGCAGAAAATTACGCAAAAGAGCTTAAGTTTAGAATGCAAAAATCGCATAAAATGGCAAAAAATTTGATTAATAAGCATAAGATTAGAAATAAAGATTTATACGATAAAACTGCTAAGCCTTTAGAAATTAAAATTAATGATAGAGTTTTAGTAGAAACAGAACCTAGGAATAAACATAAAAATATATACCAAGGTCCCTACATAGTAAAGAATATTGATGGGCCAAATGTAACTATTTGTGAGATAAGTAAAGAAAACGAAAAAATTGTACACAAAAATCGAGTACAAAAAATTAATTAATCTAATAATCTATTATTAATCATATAAATATATTTTAAAACCGCCAATGAAGGCTAAAAAAAAAAAAAAAAAAAAAAAAAAATGTAACAAACAAATATACATTTAATTAGGTAGATTTTAGAATAAGAAAAAAAAACGGTTTACTTCAAACATTAAATTCAATATTTTAAACTAACTTTTATATATTTCACTTTATTCAAAATATTACTTTCATTTTTAATCACCTTTTTAGAAGTTGCACTGCGATGAACGAATGAGCCCCGGGGTAGAGCACCCTAATGCTAGCAAACTCCTTCGTTCATAACATTACAACAACATATTAAAGCCTAAAGAAGAATGTGGCAAGATTAATTACTAATCTTACCAAATTCTTCTTTTCTAAAGGGGGAATATGTAGTGCCAAAGTAAAATACATTAAAATAAATTGTAGATGGCAACCCTCTTTAGAAATGTGCAAGATGCAACCATACATCAGATGCACTTGGCATCACTAAAATTGTTAGAGTCGAGCAATGTGGAGAGTTTCTGATTGGTTGAAACTGCCGTTGTTCGATGCCATGATTTTATTTTTGACGCCATCATTAATTTCGTTGCTAAGCAACGAAGAGAAAAACTGCCGAGCTACAGGTTGGCGTTAGCGGCAGTTTTCAGTTTGAAGCAGACCGTCACCTGACCATCACGCGCAATTCTAAAAACGCACAAAAAGGAAATCAAAAGTAGTGGACAGTTGTAAAATTAAAAAATATACTGTACAAGAAAGTAAAATATAAAGTTTGTAAATAAAGTTTATAAAAAAGGAGTGAACAAAAAAAAGAAGTTTTGTAAATACGGATTAACGTAAGAATAAAAGTTGTAACGAACTTAAAGTGGAAAAGAACAAAGTTTAAATTAAAGAAACTTATATATTTTTATTAACTGAAACAAATCTATTTTATTTGGAAGAAAAAAAAGGAAAGGTGAAAGTAAGAGTGTGTGTGGGGCGGGAGCGCATTAGAGCGCTAGTTTCCCCAGGGTCCAAGATGGATCCTCCACATATGTGGTCAAGAGCGTTTCTTTATCTTTTCCCCAGGTACTGCCAGCAAGGGATTTGAGGATTTTATTACGGCTCTGAATTCTTGGAACAATTGCGGTTGCGTGCGCACCAAAATGTAGATCCTGATCAAACGTCACACCCAAGATTTTGGGGTGTAGGACAGTCGGTAGCGTAGTGCCATCGACGTGGATGTTCAATATGGTCGACATTTGGGGCGTCCATGTTGTAAATAAGGTCGCGGAAGATTTAGTCGGTGACAATGCCAGGTTTCGCGAGGCGAAAAAACTGGAGAGATCAGGGAGATAGCCGTTTATTTTATTGCATAGCTCATCGATCTTTGGGCCTGGGCCTGTGGCCATTATTGTGCAGTCATCGGCGTAGGAAACGATTGTGACTCCTTCCGGTGGTGAAGGTAGCTTAGATATGTAGAAATTAAACAAAAGTGGGGATAGGACACCACCCTGTGGCACCCCT
Source organism: Eurosta solidaginis (assembly GCF_040869045.1). Taxonomy (NCBI): domain Eukaryota; kingdom Metazoa; phylum Arthropoda; class Insecta; order Diptera; family Tephritidae; genus Eurosta; species Eurosta solidaginis. The sequence continues at coordinate 77,477,478 of NC_090322.1, forward strand.
TGTTTAATTCTCCTTTGTTTTGAATTAAACAAGGGGTGCCACAGGGTTGTGTCCTATCCCCGCTTTTGTTTTGTATCGTCCGATATCTCTCCTATCGCCAGTAGCAAACACGCTTGAAGCCATTTTGCTTCCCTATTTCCAAGCAAATTTTCAACTAGCCTGTCATCCGCATGGCTTCAGAAAACTCCATAGCACTACCACCGCGCTAAATGCCATTAGCGCCCAGATAAATTGCGGTTTAAATCAAAACCCCACCATAGAACAGTACTCGTAGCGCTAGACCTATCAAAAGCTTTTGATACGGTCAACCATGGCTCGCTACTGCAAGGCCTGGAAAGGTCTACCCTTCCCCCATGTCTTAAAAGGTGGACCGCAAATCTGGGTGGTTGGCAGGCATCGGTGCAATTTGGAAACGAAACTTCAAAACCAAGAAGAATTAAACAAGGGGTGCCACAGGGTGGTGTACTATCCCCACTTTTATTTAATTTTTACATATCTAAGGTTCCTTCACCACCAGAAGGAGTCACTATCGTTTCCTACGCCGATGACTGCACAATAATGGCCACAGGCCCAGGCCCACAAATCGATGAGCCTTGCAACAGAATAAACGGCTACCTCCCTGATCTCTCCAGTTTTTTCGCCTCGCGAAACCTGGCATTATCACCGACTAAATCTTCCGCGACCTTATTTACAACATGGACGTCCCAAATTTTGTTTTCTTTTATTTTTTTACATGATATACCGATACTGGAGCGCGAAAAGGAATGGTAATATTGGTAGCAACAAAATACAATGCATCCCGGCCCTAAGGAAAAGAAAATCAGTCGCCACCTGTCACTCCAGACAGTTCCAACAACTAATTTCGCTGGAATTCGGTATTTTCAGCCAATATTTACTGTTGCTGATCGGAATCACTCGCATTCCGACAGCATTAATATAACAATAAAATTATATGATGTGTAACCAAAATAAGGTCAAACAAAAGTTGGAGCAGGGGGGATGGGAAACACGTCCTTTTCAACGTCCCATTATATTTTGAGCTGTGCTGATCGGAATCTTCATGCATTCCGACAGCGTCTTTACTAAACAAAATTGAGGGGTGATTGGGTACACGTTATTTTCAATTTCCAACATCCAAACACATGTTTAGCTGTGTTGACCGGAGACCAATACATTCCGACAGCTTAAAATACAAATATAATTGAAAAATATAAGTTCCAAATTTTGTTGCCTTAAGCTGGGAGCACTGGATGATTGGAAACGCGTCCTTTTCAACCTTCCTTAAATGACTGGCTCCCAGACTCGTCCGTTTGTCACGCCAGTAAATATGCTGACCGGAATCACATGGCATTCCAACAGCATATTCAATAGAAATAAGTGATATAATAATGAATTGTACTTAGTAGTTTAAGTTTTAGGCCCAAAACAGCCGTAATAATAAATAAATTAAATTAAATAAAATGTCAACCATTTTGAACATCCACGTCGATGGCACTCCGCTACCGACTGTCCTACACCCCAAAATATTGGGTGTGACGTTTGATCAGGATCTACATTTTGGTGAGCACGCAGCCGCAATTGTTCCGAAAATCCAGAGCTGTAATAAAATCCCTTGCTGGCAGTACCTGGGGAAAAGATAAAGAAACGGTCATTACTACTTACTTACTTACTTAATTGGCGCTTAACCGTCTAAACGGTTATGGCCGTCCAACAAGGCGCGCCAGTCGCTCCTTCGCTCCGCCAACCGGCGCCAATTGGTCACACCAAGGGAGTTTAAATCGTTTTCCACCTGGTCCTTCCAACGGAGTGGGGGCCGCCCTCTACCTCTGCTTCCATAGGCGGGTTCCGATAGAAACACTTTCTTGGCCGGAGCATCATCTTTCATTCGCATAACATGGCCTAGCCAGCGCAGCCGCTGCGTTTTAATTCGCTGGACTATGTTGATGTCTGCGTATAGCTCGTACAGCTCATCATTAAATCTTCTTCGGTACTCGCCATCGCCAACGAGTAGAGGTCCATAAATCTTTCGAAGAACTTTTCTCTCGAACACTCCCAAAGCCGCTTCATCTGCTGTTGTCATGGTCCATGCTTCTGCCCCATATAGCAGGACGGGTACGATAAGTGACTTGTAGAGTATGATTTTCGTTCGCCGAGAGAGGACTTTACTTTTCAATTGCCTACCTAGTCCAAAGTAGCATTTATTGGCAAGATTGATTCTTCGCTGGATTTCAGTGCTGATGTTGTTGCTAGTGTTGATGCTGGTTCCCAAATAAACGAAGTCTTTTACTATTTCGAAATTATGGCTGCCAACAGTAGCGTGGTTGCCAAGGCGCATATGCGCTGACTCTTTGCTCGATGACAGCAGGTACTTCGTTTTGTCCTCATTCACCATCAAACCCATCTTCTTTTTACAAACAATGCAATTGGCCAGCCGTTTACGTGCTACGCGTCACCCATATGGTCGCCAAGCCTAAAAATTACCCACTGGAAGAAGCTACAGGCCTGCCAAAATACTGCTCTCAGAATCGCCACGGGCTGTCTTCTTATGTCCTCAGAACACCATCTACATAATGAGGCGAAAATACTCCCCATCAGGGAGAGAAATGAGATGCTAACCAAACAGTTCCTGTTGAATACTCAGAAACCTGGGCATCCAAACAGACATCTGATTGATGAGCCAACACCGCCTAGGGGCTTAAGGAGTCATCTCCGTAAGCATTTTGAGGAAATACGGCACCTGAGAACCCAGCCTTATGAAGCAAAAAAACACAAGCGGTCTTTGGGTGAACTCCACAAACAGGCGTTGGACATTTATGCCGGGAATTGCCCGTTGAATCCAGTACTCAAAGCAAATTATACAAAACTTGTGGAAGAGGAACGCATACTCCCCAGGGAAACGCGTGTCACTCTTGCTCAACTTCGTTCTGGATACTGTAACAGGTTAAACTCTTACCTAGCCAGAATCAACCCCGACATAAAAAATGTATGCCCCGCTTGCAATGTGTCCCCACATGACATCAACCATCTCTTTAATTGTAATGTTGAACCAACACCTCTAACACCCCTTTCATTATGGTCCACCCCTGTTGAAACAGCAAGTTTCCTTGGACTCCCGTTAGAGGATATTGATGACAATTTGTGATCGGTCGCGGCTGTAAGGTGGGGCGAAGCACTGCTACAAAAACAACAACAGGCTAGCTGCAAATTTGCTTTGAAGTAGGGGAGCAAAATGGCTTCAAGCGTCTTGGCTCTACCCAAACGTCAAGCTGTATAGTTGATTTTTTATCTGTGCTATTGTTTGCAATAAATATAGTGTTTGATATTACTAAAAATAATTTTATTGTTTACATAGTTGGTGAAGTGCAATAATTGTGTATGCTGAATAAAGAAATTAAATTGAAATTCAATTGCTTTATAATTTCATAAATTTTGCATATACACATATATACATATTTACTTGCAGTTGATTTGCCAAGTGTTTTTGCAATGAGTTGTTGCTGTTGATAGGCTTCAGTTTTTAATAGTGTATTTTGCTTTTATTTTTCATTTTTTGCGCGCTTGTTCGGTGTTAGTACAGTGCATCTCAAACTGCTCATACAGCATATCTCTTTCTAACAGCTACTTTCATACTTTTGTATATTTTTTGTATAACCCGTTTCCCATCGTTCAATTAATATTCATATTTTTCCTATTTTATTAATTCTCGGGTTTCTGTAGCATTTATATATATATTTATTCCTCACCCACTTTAAATTTATTAAGAATGTCGTGTGTATATCCAAACTGCTTAGTAAAAAGTGAATCGCATCCCTTCTTGGCATGCAGGCTTTGCGATGGGATTGCCCATTTGAAGTGCGCCGGTTTATCAGCACGAGTGGTTGACGCACTTAACGAACGAAACCGATAAGGGAGTACATTGGGCTTGTTTGAAATGTAGGCTTACCGAAATTGATCTTTTCAAGGTTTAAGAACAGGCCCGAGATTGATTTTCTGAAATAGGCAGAGAGATTTACGCTTTATCCGAGAAGTTTAAGCATTATGAGAGCTTATTTAAGTCTTTCAGACACTCAAATGTAAACATTCCGAATAATAATCGTAAGCCTATCGATGTTTACCTTCCAGCTCCGACTATGGATGCTGATCCCAAAGGTTCTCCACCTCCAGTTCTTCCACCCACAACTATTGAATTGATAAATCTGTCTTCACCGAGTCCCTTAGCAGTTCAACCATCGACATCGAAGGTTCATTCAGCTGTATCTACCGTCCCTCCACAAAAAGGAACCAGGTCCGCCAAAACTCCTCTGCGGAGTCTGAGCCGCTTGCTAGTAGATTGATTACTGTCCCAATTAAAATGTCCATTTTCGTGTCCACATTCGAGAGAGACACCACAGAAGAGGACCTGAAGTCGTACCTCATAAGTAATCTTAAATTTTAAAATGTGCCTATTCGTAAATTTAATTTTAATTACACTGGTTAACAGCTGAGATATTTACGAATAACCGTTTTTTCAAAAAAAAAAAAAGAAAAAATTGGGTCCACTTAATCATATATATTTCAAGAACGAATTGAGCAATCGCAAACATTTTGCTTTTAAAAGGTAATAAAATTTGCTATAAACTGTGTATACAACACTTTTAAAAATATAAAAAAATTTGTACTTTGCGAGGAAGGATCTCGAAACCTTTTTATTTATTTTGCAGATTTTTTTTCTCCCTAAGCTCTTGTAAGGCAACCCTTATGATAAGTGTTGAGTGACCATAACATCAATCATTAAATATTAACCACGTCAATTTTTTTGACCACACCAATCACTCACCATGAGGGTTACCTTCATAAACGTCACTTCGAATGACGCCAATTAATTTCGCGCATTCAACTTGAAAAGAAGCAAAAAGTTTTCAGCAGCTCACATATATATATATAAATACATATATATTAAATTTTCTAAGTTTGTGAACATTTTTATATTCAACAAATAAAACTTTAAAAAGAATATATTTAAAGAGTAAAGTTCATCAGTTTCTTGTTTTGGTATTAGAAGCAGTGTATGTGCGAGAAGTCTACGCAATTAATATTGTGTGCTTTACTCAAGTTGCGTTAAAGCTTTTTGGGCGATAACCTGCGTCAACTACGACGCAAGAATAAAGATGACCACGATGGTCATCTTACATGGCGACCGTGACGATGGTCGTCTTACATGGCGACCGTGGCCATGCCTGCGGCAAAAGATGGCTCCGGGGAAGAAGAAAATTCCCTGCAGTACAAAATCAATTTAAGGTTTTAAAAAAAATATATATATATGTGCGTGGGGTTATGGACGAAAAAAGTGCGTGGTGGTTGTGCTAATGCAAAAATACGTAAAATAACATAAAAGACAAAGAAAAACTTTGCAAAAATTACATGAAGTAGCATAGAATCATAAAAAGACTACAAAAACATTATAAATTACAAAAAGACTACAAAAAAAAAAATCATCTTAAAATTTCAAGCACTACAAAAATTACAAAATTTCTAAAAAGTACAAACAAATATATATATCAAAAGAAAAACTACAAAAATTATAAAATTTCAAAAAAAAACCAAAACTACAACGAAAAGTGGACTTTTACCCAAAAATTTACATTTAAAATACATATAAAAGAAAATATACATATATACATTTTTGAAAATATAAAGAAGTGTTAGAAAGTTGTGATGGGCTGGAACATACATACATATACATATGTATATATGAACAAAAATTTAATTTTTAATCGGCTGTACCATGCCATAACAGTGATATTAAAAACACAACCACCTGTGACGCCTTTACAGAGCACCGTTAATAGCGGTTAAATATAACCCCAAGCCATTTACTCATCCACAAAAATTCGAGAAAGCAAAAGAAGCTAAAAGACAGAAGCAAGAACGAGAGGCAAATAGGAAAAGCTTCACTTGGTAACGGCAGCAACGGAAGACAACACCAACAACAACAAATTTCAGCAGCATACAACCAAAGGCAGCAAGCAAAGCAGAAAAAGGTGGTACAGTACCATAATATATACGTATATAAAATTTTAACTTTGTACATACGTAGGTAGTTTAACTTTCTCAATATATATACATGTATACTATAAACTTAGCAACAATTTTTCGTAATACACATGTAGCCTTCGCATGTAGCAACACAATTTGACACTTTTGATTATAAACATACTTTTCTTAAACATTTGTTTACTACGCATGTAGCAACACAATTTGACACTTTTGATTATAAACGTACTTTTCTTAAACATTTGTTTACTACGCATGTAGCAACATACTTTTTCTACTCTAAAAGACAATAACATGTTAAACTAATTAAATTAAGAAATTGAATTTTTCAAATTACTTACATACATAAAACAATTATATTGAAATATAAACATATAAACATTTAAATATCGCCAAAAATTCGAATGCACATTAAATATAATTTCAAATATACGGCCACCACATGCATATTATCACGCATATATTACTATATTCTTTCTTTTTCGAACATTAATATGGAACTTGAATTTTTTATTTTAAATGCGAACATTGCTTCGTAATAAATACAATCGAAAAAAATATTTTTTCAAATTTAAACATTTTTTTTAAAACCTTTTTTTTGAAACGCAAATTATACATCAATTCTATATGTATAATACCAAAAATATCAAATCTTTTCGCCAAAATTTTGCGATAGTTATTCAAACCTAATCAATTTTGAAAAATTCTCATTGACTTTAAATATCAACATAGACGGGTTACAGTCAATCAAAGTAATGGTGAAAATTTATTTTATCGGTGAAAGCTTACTTTTCTCTTTTTCCAATTATTTCTTCGGAAATTAAGCATCATAGATGTCTAAACATTTACATATTTTTTTTGCAACAAATACAGTGCCATTCAAATAGTTAACAATTCCTTCGAAGCATCACACGAATACAGTGTATTCCAAATATTTCAACATATCTTACATTTGCGACTCTTTTCAAACTGTGTATTATATACAGTGTCTTTCAAATATCCCAACAGTTTTTTCTCTTTGCATTATTAAACGAATACAGTGCGGTTAAAATATTTCAACATTCACTTGCATTTACAAAATAAGTCTTAAATACAGTGCCTTTCGAATATGCGAATCTTTACCATTTACCAATTAACTCATCGATTTTGAATATTTCGAATATTCTCTGATTTTTAAACAAAAAAAAAAAAAAATTTTTTAAATTACAAACCACAATTACTGAGCGAATGAATAGTTTCAACTTCATTCTTATATAAACAGTGCCTACAGCGTTAATCTTAACATTTTTCCGAATTTTTTTATGAAACATTTTTTTTTTTTTTCTGCCACGGAGGTAAACATTTTCAATAAATGTAATAAAGTTTTCAGATGTCAGTTGTCAAATGTCAGATTTTGATTCCAATTTCAAAAATTTACGCTCTAATTTCACTAAAGTTACTAAACGAGTTTTAAATAACCGATCTATCTCAGCGAAAAAATCAATAGAATATGAAGATGCTTTAATTAAAAGCTATAACCAAATCATAATACAAGTAAATTCATATTTTGAAAATCGAGATAAGCCTAGTTCAATAATCGAAAGTTTGTCAAAGTGCAGAGAACAACTCACTAAATGCTTTTCTAGAATTAACTGCAATATAAAAATACCCAAAGATCTTTCTGAATTAATACAAGAAAGCGAATCAAGTTCGGATTTTGACACGAGGAAGAATTATCCGACGCATCGACAACTTCAGCTTACAAAGCTAGTATTATTAAAAAAAAGTCACGTATCTTTTCTTGAGGATTTCCCTGGATTTTCCAATTCACTCCACAATAATAATTTAGACACAATTAGCGAAGAACAACCAACAATGGCGACTTCAGAGCAAAAGAAAACTTTTATTACTATGTGTGCATCCATAATTAGAGAAAACTACAGCGGCGATCCGCTTTCACTTGCATCCTTTATAGATAAAATAGTTTTGATAGAAGATTTGATGGAAGAAAATTTGACAAATACTTTCATTTCGTTTATAAAATCCAAGTTAGAAGGGAAAGCGCGTGAGGCAATTCCAAATGAAGTAACAACAATTCAACAAATAAAAGATGCATTAAAAGGTAGAATAAAACCTGACAACTCAAAAGTTGTTGCAGGAAAAATTGCATCGTTAAAAGTTTTTAATAATAATCATACTGAATTCGCTAAACGTGTTGAGGAACTCTCCGATGCTTTAGAACGATCATTAGTTATAGAAGGAATGACTCAGGAAAAAGCGCACGAAATGGCAGTCGAACAAACCGTCAACGTTTGTCGGCTTAACACTCGCTCAGACCTAGTAAAATCAATTTTAGCGTCAACTACGTTTACTGACTCTAAGGATGTAGTTGCGAAAATGATCGTAGAACAAAATAACCAAACAAGTGAAAGGCAGGTACTAGCGTTTAGATCACGTTATAACAGGCAAAATAATAGTTTTCGAGGTAACTTCAGGTCAAATCAATATAATAGGAACAACTTTTCGAGGTACAACAACAATTTTAACAGAAACAACAATAGCAATTATAGGCATAATAACAACAATAATTATGGCTCGCGAAATAATGGTAATTTTCGAAATAATAGCAGGCCCGTAAACAGAAACAACAGCAATAACAACAGTAACAACAACAATCGACGTTCAAATACTACAAATAATGCTAGTGTACGCACTTTAAACGCCAACGGCCCTCAGGAGCGAACACTGGGGGACCAGAATCTGAATTAAATAACGTTTTTCAAAATAAATCAATTTATTGTTTAAACCTGAACTACTCAGATTTTATCGAACTGAATTGCAATGACTCTTTTAAAACATGCACTTTCTTAGTAGATACACAGGCTGATATATCAATTATAAAACTTTCAAGTTTAAAACAAAATGTTTCTATAAATAACAACAATATTATAAATATAACGGGTGTTACGACAGATACAGTTTCAACATTGGGTACCATTAAAACAGAACTTTTTTATTCAAATTTTTCAATTCCACATACTTTAAATGTAGTAGATGACAAATTCAATATACCGTCAGATGGTATTTTAGGCAAAGACTTTTTGAAAAAATACAATTGCATCATAGACTATGCAAACGAGAGCATAACTATTGGCATTGGCAAAAATATCCATAAAATTTCAATTTTACATAATACAACCGATAATACATTGATAGTTCCTCCTAGATGCGAAGTTTATCGCTTATTTAAGCTGAAAAAATCTAAACATCCAGTTTTTATAGACGCACAGGAAATTTGTAGTGGTGTGTTCACCGCAAAGTGTATTGTTGACACCAACAATCCGATAATAAAGGTATTAAACGTCACTGACGAGGTAAAATACGTAAGAAACTGTAACATACTTACGGATGAAATCACCAACTATAACGTGTATAAAATCAATGATCTTTCAAAAGATTCGAAAAGGTCAGAGGAATTAAAATCAATTTTAGAAAAACAAATGCCAAACTATGCCAAACCAAAACTTCTCGATTTATGTCTAAACTATGATGATATTTTTGCACTAAAGACCGATCGTATGACACTTAACAACTTTTATGAACAGAAATTACGATTGACAGATACAAATCCTGTTTACATAAAAAACTACCGTTTACCATATTGTCAGAGAGAGGAAATTAATAAACAAGTTGATAATTTATTGCAAAACGATCTTATAGAACACAGCTATTCCAACTATAATAGTCCATTGATACTTGTGCCAAAGAAAAACCCAAATGGACAGAAATCCTACAGGATGTGTGTTGACTTTAGAGCCGTAAACAAAAAATTGATAGCAGACAAATTCCCACTTGCACGAATAGACGATATTCTTGATAATCTAGGCAGAGCCAAATATTTTTCTACATTGGATCTGTATTCAGGTTTTCACCAAATCCCATTAAATAAAGATTCTAGAGACATCACTTCATTCAGCACTGATCGCGGTGCTTTTCGATGGAAAGTTTTACCATTCGGCTTAAACGTAGCTCCGAATTCATTCTCAAGAATGATGTCAATTGCCTTTTCAGGAATTTCTCCAAACCAAGCCTTTTTATATGTCGATGATCTTATAGTCATTGGGTGCAGCGAAGCTCACCATCTTAAAAATTTAGAACAAGTCTTTCAAACATGCAAAAAATTTAATTTGCGTCTTAATCCCGAAAAATGCAACTTCATGCGTTCAGAAGTCACTTTCCTAGGACACAAATGTTCGTCAAAAGGTCTACTTCCAGACGATTCCAAAATAATTGCAATAAAGAAATATCCGAAACCTTGCGATAAAGATGCAGTAAGACGATTCGTGGCATTCGCCAATTATTACAGAAGGTTTATACCAAATTTTGCTTCCATAGCAGCACCTTTAAATCAACTTAGCAGGAAAAGAGTGGAATTTAAATGGGATCAATCATGTGATATAGCATTTGAAAAACTTCGAAAATCTTTAATTTCTCCTCAAATTCTCCAATACCCAGACTTCAAAAAGGAATTTATAATTACTGTCGACGCTTCAAAAATTGGTTGTGGTGCCATTTTAAGTCAAAATAAAGATGGCATTGACTTACCAATTTGTTTCGCGTCCAAATCATTTAATAATTCAGAACAAAAGAAATCAATAATTGAGTTAGAGCTTTTAGCTATATTTTTTGCAATAAAACAGTTCAGACCATACATATATGGCACACACTTTACAGTCAAGTCCGATCATCGTCCATTAGTTTACTTGTTCAATATGAAAGATCCCTCTTCAAAACTTTCACGTATCAGACTTGAACTGGCAGAGTACAACTTCACTATTGAATACATAAAAGGTAAAACGAACGTAGGAGCAGATGCACTCTCTCGCATCACAATAGAAGAAATAAAAAATTCAGGAACATCAATCTTAGCAGTACAGACAAGATCACAGACAAAACAAGAACAATTAATGCAACAAGAAATACTCAAAGAAGAAAAAGTAAAAGAAAACATAAAATTACAAGTTTATGATAATTTTTCAAACAAATTTTCAAAGAAAATACCCAGAGTAAAATCACAAATAAATTATGATAAAAGTGGTAAAATTACGAATTTTGAATTAAATGCGCATCTAAAACACAAAAAGATTGAGTTAATTAAGGTTGCGTGTGCTAACAAAATAATACATTTAGATGAATTACTTTTGAAGCTACAAAAAGAAGCTGGCAAGCGCAATATTAATATAATTGAATTGCAAAAAAATGATAATCTTTTTAAATATTTTTCGATATCAGATCTGAAAACCACTGGGAATAAAATTTTAAAACATTTAGAAATCGTCCTAACCGAACCCGTAGAAACTGTGACAGACGAAGACAAAAAACAACAATTAATAACAACTTACCATACCGACCCAATTTTAGGAGGACATTTCGGTAGCAAAAAAGTTTATGCAAAACTCAGAACCAAATATTATTGGAAAGGCATGACGCGCGATATAGCGAAATTTGTTAAAAACTGCGAAAAATGTCTTTTGAATAAGGTTAAGCCAAAAACAAAAGAAAATTTAGTCCTAACCGAAACACCATGTAAGCCATTCGACATTGTTGTCATTGACACTATAGGACCTCTACCTCAATCCGATAATGGTAACAAGTTCGCTGTCACCATTATATGCGATCTCAGCAAATACTTAGTAACGATTGCGATACCTGACAAAAGTGCAAAAACGGTCGCATCAGCTATTTTTGAAAATTTCATACTAATATATGGCATTATGAAGACGATTAAAACTGATTTAGGTACCGAATACAAAAATGAAATTTTTTCAGAGTTAACAAAACTATTAAAAATAGAACATAAATTTTCCACAGCGTACCATCATGAAACTCTTGGCACAGTAGAGCGAAATCACAGAGTTTTCAATGAATATTTAAGATCTTTTCTAAATCCCAATTTTTCCGACTGGGATGTCTACTTGAAATATTTCACTTTTCTTCATAACACAACAACAAACACAGTATTCGATAATAAATTCTCACCATATGAATTAGTATTTGGCAAAGCAGCTAACTTACCAAAAGAACTGCAAACCGATAAAATAGACCCGATTTATAACATAGCAAACTATTCGAAAGAAGTTAAATTTCGTTTTCAAAAAACTCACGAAATAGCGAATAAAACAGTTACAGAACACAAATTAAAAAATCAAACCGGATATAACAAAAGTTCACAACCAATATCTGTCAAGGTATTTGACAAGGTATTGCTTGAAAAAGAACCCCGCGACAAGCATAGTAGTATCTATATTGGTCCGTATACCGTAATAGGTATTGACGGCGTAAACGTCACGTTAATTGATGACGAAACGAAAAAGAAAAAAATAGTACATAAAAATAGAATAAGAAAAATTTATTAAATTAAATTTTTAAATTCAAGATTATTTAAAGTTAATCTCTATTGTTAAATTAGAAATAAAATGTTTTTCTTCCAAACCTGGAAAAAAGACAATGAATTCAAATAAATTTAAACAATCATTAAAAATTAAGAACTTAATTCATACAGTAGAATTAAAACACAAAAAAAATTGTTTTTAATTATAAAAATTAAATTTAAGTCCTACTTTAGAATTAGACTTTAGAATTTCATTTTTAATTTAGATCTAAACATAGATGTAGATTTAAATTTAGTTTAACAGTCTTAAACTTTTATTAAGATAAAATACATCACGTTTGGGACAGAAGAATTTGGCCAATTCTTCTTTTCCAAAGGGGGATGATGTAAGGCAACCCTTATGATAAGTGTTGAGTGACCATAACATCAATCATTAAATATTAACCACGTCAATTTTTTTGACCACACCAATCACTCACCATGAGGGTTACCTTCATAAACGTCACTTCGAATGACGCCAATTAATTTCGCGCATTCAACTTGAAAAGAAGCAAAAAGTTTTCAGCAGCTCACATATATATATATAAATACATATATATTAAATTTTCTAAGTTTGTGAACATTTTTATATTCAACAAATAAAACTTTAAAAAGAATATATTTAAAGAGTAAAGTTCATCAGTTTCTTGTTTTGGTATTAGAAGCAGTGTATGTGCGAGAAGTCTACGCAATTAATATTGTGTGCTTTACTCAAGTTGCGTTAAAGCTTTTTGGGCGATAACCTGCGTCAACTACGACGCAAGAATAAAGATGACCACGATGGTCATCTTACACTCTGTTTTATTACAAAAAAAAAAGCTTTCACTCAACAAAATCGATGAACTAATACAAAATTTATAAGCATTCAAATAAATATATCCATATAGTAAAACTTAAGTACCCTACAAATAATAGCATATGTACATATGATTATTATTATTATTATTTATTTATTATTACGGTGTTTTAAGCCTAAAACTTAGATTATTAGAAGTTATAAATACATTTTAGTAATAATAGGATTTCCAGAATTTGGGGTGTCGGAATGCATGAGATTCCAATCAGCACGGGAACTGGTGGTCCAAACGGGCGAGTCTTGGAGTCATCTCATTGGGAGGTTGAAGGACGTGTTCTCAATCCTGCCCTACTCCAAGACGTGTGATTACACAGTTTTATTATTTATGCTGTCGGAATGCATTTGATTCCGGTCAACCCAAAAGCTAGCAGCTCAGCAGAATGAGCCACTTGTTGTAGTTGTTGTTGTAGCGATAAGGTTACTCCCCGAAGGCTTTGGGGAGTGTTATCGATGTGATGGTCTTTTGCCGGATACAGATCCGGTACGCTCCGGCAACACAGCTCCATTAAGGTGCTAGCCCGACCATCTCGGGAACGATTTATATGGTCAAATTAAACCTTCAGGCCATCGCTCCCTCCCCACCACCAAGTTCCATGAGGAGCTTGGGGTCGCCAGAGCCTCGTCTGTTAGTGAAACGGGATTCGCCGCTCGAAGGTGAGGTTGACAATTTGGTTTGGAGAAGCTATATATTGCGCTGGCAACCTAAAAAGGTTGCGCCACACAACCCCCTGAATTTGGTATTTTAGTCGCCTCTTACGACAGGCATACCTACTGTGGGTATATTCTAACCCCCTAACCCGCTGGGGGTCAGAATGAGCCACTCTTATCGGACGGTTGAAAAGGACGTGTTTCCAATCCCACTTGATCCATGGTGTTCGAAAAAAACGGGATAAAAATAATGCTCGAAGAAACTGGGTGGCAGCTCTAACGCAGCTTAGATTATTATAACGCAGGCTTCAAGTTTAGCTTAGACGCAAACCACAAAATAAAGCTTGAAGCACAAACAAACTTCAGTGACTATAAAACTTTTGGCGGGAAGATACACAGTTGATGAAGGTGTCAAAAAAAAAAAAAAACAAGTTGACTGACAACAACAAAGCAGGAGCATCAATCGCAATATATTGCCAAGTTAGTAAAGTTGAATTGGAGATCACCTGGACAGAGGATCTTATTTTCCACAGATAAATGTCACGTTTGTTAATGTTTAGACAGAGGTTGTAAGAATTAAGACACAATAAACAATGAATTTGAAAATTTAAAGAGGAGCACAAATTACTTTACCTTTCACACACCAGGGTTGCCAACTTGTAGGTACTGATTTATTTTAAAATTTCATGTATTTTATAAAGTAAAAATTAATTAATTTAGTAACCTAATAAATATGGAAGATACGTATATACATAATAACGTTTAACGTTGGAAACTCGTCGTGTCGGCATTTGAGGTGCAGATTTCTTTAAAGGATATGTACTCCATGTCTTGAGATGTAATCTTTTTTTAATTAAAAAAGCACGGGTGTGTTGAAAATTTGAAATTGAGTCGCTATACCACAGAACAAAACTGCATTTTCGGGTTCAGCGCAATTGCACTGTTGTTTTGATCAAATTTTGCTTTTGCCCCCTCACTTCGGAACTGATTTTGCTTTCGGTTTAACTTTTGGATACTAGTTCGTTGTAGTTCTGACTTCAATTATGGTTCCGGGTTTTCCTTCTGGCTCTAGCGAGGAGGCTTTTGTAACAATTTCGGTTTTATACTGTTTTCACACAGAAACTTAATTATCTCATTTCACCTGCTAATGAAATCGTAAATTTTTTGCTTTCACACAGAAGTAACTGCTCGATTAGTATGAAGGATGAGACAGACAATCATGGCGGAACGATACAAGGTGGGAGCATGTTGACATACCTACAAACAAAAAAAATTCCATGTACTTGTAAATTCGATGGACAAATGTCAAAATCGTACTGCGCCGGTAGTTGATGTATCAAATCAAATAAAAAAGGTTATAATCAGCTGTTCGATGCGGCCAACTTGTATCGTTTCGCCATGTAGACAATGACATTTGCTTTGAAAACTAAGAAACGGAAACGGAAGCGGAACGCTGCCAACAGAGTTGCATTGTGCTTTTGACTTCATTAGGCATTCGATTAGCTACTAATTAAATAATAATAGATTCGAATTTTGTAGGGAAGATTGAGCTCAATAAGCGTCTTAATGTAGAAAATTGCCTTTATTATTCAATAAGCCGTCTGTGTGAAATTAGTATTAGGCTGGATCTGGTATCGGTACCTGTTATGGAAAAAGTTCGGTTTGGAATATTTCCGTTTTCAGCTCCAGTATCGGTTATACTCCAGCTTTCTTTTTCTTGTCATCATATGGATGATATAAATAATCCAAAAGTAAATATATAATATGTACAACATAATTGTCTAGCAAATTTTTCTCTTCGTAAACTGTTTGTGGCCCTGATAAGAACCATTTTTCGTAGGTATAATTGTTTAGCATATGCTGGCAATTACTGGCATATGCTGATGACATTGATATCATCGGCCTAAACACCCGCGCTGTTAGTTCTGCTTACTCCAAACTGGAGAAAGAAGCGGTAAAGATGGGTTTGATGGTGAATGAGGACAAAACGAAGTACCTTCTGTCATTGAGCAAAGAGTCAGCGCATACGCGCCTTGGAAAGAACAACAGTAGCGTTCACAGTAGCAGCCACAATTTCGAAATAGTAAAAGACTTCGTTTATTTGGGAACCAGCATCAACACTAGCAACAATATCAGCACTGAATTCCAGCGAAGAATCAATCTTGCCAATAAATGCTACTTTGGACTAGGTAGGCAATGGAAAAGTAAAGTCCTCTCTCGGCGAACGAAAATCATACTCTACAAGTCATTTATCGTACCCGTCCTGCTATATGGGACAGAAGCATGGACCATGACAACAGCAGCTTAAGCGGCTTTGGGAGTGTTCGACAGAAAAGCTCTTTGAAAGATTTATGGACCTCTACGCGTTGGCGATGTCGAGTACCGAAGAAGATTTAATGATGTACGAGCTATACGCAGACATCAACATAGTCCAGCGAATTAAAACGCAGCGGCTGCGCTGGCTAGGCCATGTTCTGCATTGGCTGCCTTCGGCCGCGCTTATAAGAAATTACCCTGGGAGACCAAATATATATCCGCGCAAAACACGTTTACCCACAGTTTTTTTTTGTGGGTACGCAAACCCCTCAAAATTGCACAACCACATGAATATTTTCAATTTTTTTTGTTCAATATAACTGGAAAGGAATAAGATTTTCAATTTCCGTTTTCGGATTCGTGGTCCTGGGTCCAAAGCGTGTGTTTTGACATATCTCCCGATATTTTTGGACGAGTTTTAGTAGTTGTGAGCTAAAGTAAAAAATTACCTCTTGCGGGACTGTGAAAAGCTTCACACCCGCTTTCTCCCTTCTATCGTTGCACAAACAATACTTTCCAATTTTTGGTAATAGTCTAGTTGAGGGGTCGACTGCTAATACGCTACCAAAAATATGGAGAGATTTGTCAAACGACGCGTCTTGACATCAGTATTAATAACCCGAAGGCGGAAAATAAAAATTTTAACGCGTTCAAAAGATAATAGCGAAAAACCGAAAAAAGACTCGCGGGTACCCTCGAAACGGGGGGTCGATCCATAGTATTTTTGCGCAGAACACCTTCCTGTGTTGGCGGCCTTCGGCCGCGATTATAAAAAATAACCCTGGGCTACGCCATGCCAGGTCCGGGTGTGTGGTATAACCGTGGCTACCCGCTGGGGTATTAATACGCGTCTTTTGACACCTCACTCCATATGTTTGGTAGCGTATTAGCAGTCGACCCCTCAACTAGACTATTACTCAATTTTTTAATACACAGAAAGCATAATAAAATTCTTTTTTTTTTACAAAAATTTGCAAAACATTTAAAAAACTACGTAGTAATAAATTTTCACATTAAAAGTAAATAAACAAAAAATGTAAACATAAACAAAGTTTGACATTTTATAACAACTTCGAATGAAAAAACATGTAAAATGCAACTCTGATGCTTTTACCTGGTTATTGTATCATGTGTGTGACGAATCCAACCGACTGCACTTAACACACAAAATTCACTCAATCTCGTTGTTGGTCGCCGGAGCCCATAAGCGCCTTCACATAAAAAATTTTCAATATAGATGCGTAGTGCACAATGGTATCCATTGTTTACTATATAGTTTGGCAACTTAAGTAGAGGTTATGTTGCGAATAGAGTGGAAGGCAGTGGACTAGGCAGTCGAATGTCATATAATGAAGGAATGGTGTTCGGAAATTTTTTAAAGTTAAAAATAAAAATGATAAAAGCTTTAATATAAATAAAACTATTGTTTTAATAACAACAAAAACGCCATATATATTCTGTATACATACATTTGTAAGGATTATCTCACTTTAAAATTTTAATTAAATAATCTAAATTTTTTTTTGAAACTGAGTCGAGAACTGTGCGTGTGAATGTGCGAATTTTCACCGATCAGCTGTTAGTTGCGCTACTTGGTAAAATTTACAATGATGGTATCGGTGGCGTTCGATTGTTTCGAAAAAGTAAACTCGATAATTTTGCAAGTTTCTCATATAAATAACAATATTTTGCAAATGGCATTGTTTAGGATTTGCGTTAACACATCGCGTCGGTTGTATAAATGCCAAGTCTCCAGAAGTGCGTCAAAATATGTTGCTTTAAGGAATTTCTCCAGTTCTTTTTCAAAACTAAGGGATGAATTAGACACCATCGAGAAGAATATCTTGCTGCGGAAGCACACAAATAATGTATCCATTATTAAGTCGCTTCTTGCAGAATTAAGTGAGCATCCTGGCAATATTGATGCACTTAAGAAGCTCGAACTTGAGGTCGGAAAACTTCCAAACAGGACACACGAGCGTTTAATAGCTTATGGAGAAAAGCCGTGCGAAATTCAACGAAATCAACTCCCCCTTCCTAAAGTTGACGATTTTTCCACCGTATGTAAGGATTTCAATTATATACGCACGGACCATTTGGGAAATTTTAATGGTCACAAAAGTTACTACCTTTTGGGTGATTTGGCTAATTTGGAACAATCGCTGATACGGTTTACTGTGGAGTACTTAAAAAGGAATAAGTTTCTATTAATGTCAGTACCAGATATATTACCAGGTTCGTTCATAAATGGTTGCGGAATGCAAACGGAGGGAGATCGGACTCAAATATATAAAATTGAAACCGAGGAGTGCCTATCCGGCACATCAGAAATGGCATTGGCAGGATTGTTTAGTGGGACAGTCCTTGACGAAAAAAAATTGCCTCTTAAAGTTGCGGCTGTAAGTAGGTGCTACAGAGCGGAGACATCTGGATTAAATGAAGAGAAAGGAATATATAGGTACAGTGATATTTATATATTATATGTAATGTTTGCTAAGTTAGCGTAGCGTTTTATTTAATTAACATAGAATTCGTTTTGCAAATATAAAAATAGATTTCACAAAATCCCGTGTATGTATTTTCACGCGCCTTTTCTCATCTGTGTCGTGTCTTGGAATGTCCTCGAACTCTTTTTGTTTTTCGTTCTTCTTTTCTGTCATTGCATCTTTCATGTTATATTTTCGGGTTGCCAGATTGTTTATATTATGACATCCCCTTTGTTTTAATTAAATTTTTTTTTCTCAGTCGATTACGTAGTTGTTGTTGTTGTTCTAGCGATTAGTTACTCCCCGAAGGCTTTGGGGAGTGTTATCGATGTGATGGTCCTTTGTCGGATACAGATCTGATACGCTCCGGTAACACAGCACCATTAAGGTGCTGGCCCGACCATCTCGGGAACGATTTATATGGCCACATTAAACCTTCAGGCCATCCCTCCCTCCCCACCCCCAAGTTCCATGAGGAGGCACTTTACGTTCTGTTGTTGTAGCAATGCTCGCCCCACCTAATAGCCGCGACCGATCACAAATTTTCATCAATATCCTCTAACGGGAGTCCAAGGAAACTTGCCGTTTCAACAGGGGAGGACCATAAGGAAAGGGGTGTTAGAGGCGTTGGTTCCACATTACAATTAAAGAGATGGTTGGTGTCATGTGGGGACACATTGCAAGCGGGGCATAGATTTTGTATGTCGGGGTTGATTCTGGATAGGTAAGACTTTAACCTGTTACAGTATCCAGAACGAAATTGAGCAAGAGTGACACGCGTTTCTCTGGGGAGTATGCGTTCCTCTTCCACAAGTTTTGGATAATTTTCGTTAAGTACTGGATTCACCGGGCAATTCCCGGCATAAAGGTCCGATGCCTGTTTATGGAGTTCACCAAGGATCTGCTTGTGTTTTTTCACTTGTTGTTGTTGTTGTTGTTGTTGTTGTTGTAGCAATGCAATGTTTTTTCACTTCATACGGCTGTGTTCTCAGGTGCCGTATTTCCTCAAAATGCGCACGGAGATGACTCCTTAAGCCCCTAGGCGGTGCTGGTTCATCAATCAGATGTCTGTTGGGATGCCCAGGTTTCGTGGTATTCAACAGGAACTGTTTGGTCAGCATCTCATTTCTCTCCCTGATGGGGAGTATTCTCGCCTCAATATGCAGATGGTGTTTTGGGGACATAAGAAGACAGCCCGTGGCGATCTTTCAAATCAGAAGGTAACTCAATATACATTTTATACCCTAAATATTCAAGAGACCTTTTGGCGAACTCAGTTCTTATTCTAGGCAGTCTTATATTATTGCAATTTCTAGTTCCATAATTGTGGATTTCATGATTATAATGTATTTTACTACTCAGGTAATTTGGTAACATTCCTAACCTAAGTTGGTGTATAAATTTCAATGTGAAATAACTGACTGTTTAATACTAAGCCAGTTTAATCTATTGAGCATTACAATTTTTGGCGTTCTTGGAGGACATTTTAAAATAAATCGCATTGCCTTGTTTTGCTGTATTTGAAGTTTCTTAATATACATATCATTACTTAATAGCAGAATAGTAGGACAATAAATAAAGTGTGGTTCAATAATTGAACGATATACCAATATTTTATGACTTTGACTGATATGTTTACATGTTCTATACATGAAGCTTATTTTCTGTGCAATTTTCCTTTCCAGATAAGTTACATGCTCTCCAAAATTTAGATTATCATCAAACAAAACTCCTAAATACTTAATTTTGTCTACTCTTTGGATTTCCATGTTTTTTACCTTCAGCGTAATATTATTTAAACAATTGTTACTTATGATATTAGTGTTTTTACAAAATATCATGAACATAGTTTTTTCGACATTTAATTTCAGTTTTCTAAGGCATAACCATTTGTATAGCGAGTCCAGGTCTTCTTATACTTTCAGCATGGCACATTCTGCATATTTTCCACTTATGATAAGCAATGCATCATCCGCAAATAGACGTATTTTACAATATTTTAAGCATCTTTTGATATCATTGATATACAATGTAAACAATATTGGCGCCAAGACCGAGCCTTGTGGTAAACCAATGTTAACATCCACCACTGATGAAACCTTTCCAATTATCGTTCTCTGTTTTCTGTTACACAAATAACTCTGGAACCATTCCAACGCCTTTCCTCTTATACCAATTTTAAACATAACGTCCAATAGCTCAGATCTATCAACAGTTCCAAAAGCCCGTTTTAAATCCAAGAAGACAGACACCGTAAATTTTTTGTCCGCCATGTCTTCTTTCCAATCTGTAATTACCATATTCAACGCTGTCTCACAAGAATGGCTCTTCCTGAATCCCAATTGTTCTGGGATAATCACATTGTGCTTCTCTAAGTATGCCACAAGTTGATCCTTCACGACTGTCTCCATAATTTTTTCATCTGTAGGTAACGTGTTGGACGTAGTTCCTCAGGTTTCATTGTATTTTTTACTTTTTCAACAGGTATTATTGTTGAAATTTTCCAGTAACTAGGTACAATACCGCTGTTTAAGGATTCGTTAATTATGTCTTTGTAGAAATTAGCAGTATATGTCATGGCATCTTTAACGACACCCTCCGATAAAAGCTTGTCGCCGCCATATTTGTTTTTAAGTGATTTTGTGATAATAATAATATCGTCCACTACAATGTCAGTAAATTTAAATGTTTCAAATGGATTACTATGATTTGCGCTTATTTCATCCCCATTTACAATTTCTTCGATTTAATTTAATTTAATTTATTTATTATTACGGCTGTTTAGGCTTAAAACTTAAACTACTAAGTACAATTCATTATTAATCAATCATCGATGCTATCATTAATTTCAACAATACTTTGTATAAAAAAGTTATTTAGGGCATTAGCTATATCATATTCGTTTTCCAGGCATTCACCGTTAATTACAATTTTAGTGATATGTTTTTTAACATCATTAAGCTCGACGGGGTCTTTTAGACACTTCCACATACGTTTCATATCGCCATTGTTATGATTTACTCTATCTTCCATGTATTTCTTTTTTTTATAAATTAGGGTTCTTTTATATATTTTCTTAATGACGTTATATTCGTCCCAAAATCCAGTATTTCGAGCAGTTTTATAAGATTCTATTTTTCTTTTATGCAGGTTTGTTAATTGTAATAATTCTCGGTCGTACCACTTATTTCTTATCTGTATTTGGGTCCTCTTTATATAAGTCAGTGCTTGCATAGGCTCAGTTAAAACTTCGTTCAGGGCTTTAGTTTTAGTTTCTACTCCGGAAATTGACATAAAGCTGAAATCGCATGTTCGTAGTTAAAAGATTTTCAGCACTATAGTACTCCCAACATGTAACAGTAGCATACCCTCTCATTTTACACAGCTTTGTTGTTGGCACTTCGAAGTGGATTGTCTCATGGTCAGAAATGCGATGTTCACCTATATTCACTGCTTTAACTTTATCATTGTTACTAAATAGCAGATCAATTCTTGTAGACGAGTACTCTTTTATCCTTGTGTCGAAGTTTATCCTTGGTATCATTGCCATTTGTGCAAATAAACTTGTTAGCTGGTTTGAGTATGTTGACGATAAATTTACATTGATATTAAAATCATAAATTATTAAATTATTATCCGCCTCCTTGAGATGTTCAGTGATGATTTCATTTAGTTAAGTAATAAAGGTGGAGTCACTGCTACTTGGTGAGTGATATAGTACACCGATTTTTTATTTTAACGCGCATTTGTTTATTTTTACAATAATGCACCACATATTCATGTTGATACCTTTATTACAAACTATGCTAAATTGTATATTTTCATTCACATACATGACAACACCGCCAGTATGCCTACTTTAGAGAGTCGCTGCTTCCCAAGGCAGTCGGTTCTATGTACCGGAGCGACTCGGGATTTTTCCCGACCAAGGACTGTCATTTCAGTGTGACCCCATTTAATTTGTTTCGTCCCTCCCACAAATTGTCATCCTCCCAGCAGCTCCTTGCAGCAGGACTGCTACATATTCTCTTACTCCGGGAAGGTATCGAACCCAATCCGGGTCCGTCTCCTGACCCCGGTCCTGAGAAATGGTTTTGCTGCATTTGCCAGAAAAGAATCTTTTTAGGACGGTCATACTCTGTTCAGTGTGTCTCGTGCAAGGGATGGTTGCATCGGACAGGTTGTTCTGGGCTTGATCCCAAAACCCGACGTCAACGTAACTTTTATAAATCTTTTGTGGCTCCTTGCTGCTCACGCCCAAGGGCGTCCCGTAGTCTACGCCTAAGCGTCCCCCCACAATCGTGCAGGTCAGGGAAACAGACTCTTAGTCCCCACCTCCGTTTGTACCGTCTGCCAGCACAGAATATATAGGTTTGCGACATCCGCTCAATGCAGCTCCTGCCTTGGGTGGTGCCACTTCCTAGATGTTCTGGTCTCCGCGACGGCAACCCCTCGACGGGTTTCATCGCGCCATGTTGCCAGGTCGCAAACCCAAATCATCCGGGTACCCCAATGCTTGCCCAAGGGCGCCCAGTCCCAAGGCCACAACAGTAATTGCGTCCTGGCCTTCCACAACCTAGGCGTAGTCACCCGTCACTTACCCCTAGAGTGACGGCGTCACCCCTCATGCACTTCAGAATTCTGCAGTTAAATTGTAATGGACTAACTGGGAAGATTACGGAGATAGTCGATTTCATGAAGCGGCACAACATCCGCATTGCTGCGATTCAAGAGACTAAACTCACAGCAAGATCTGCATTGCAAACCTGCTTCGGGTATAATGTCCACAGGAAGGACCGCGAGAGCGGAAATGGAGGCGGCCTCGCGTTTATTATACACACTCTGTGCAATATCATATATTTGATCCTGGCATCGACCGCAGGGACAATGTCTTAGAACATCAAGGCCTATCTGTCCGGTCAGGCGATGCAAATCTAGAAATTATCAACATCTACATCCCTCCTGCCACCTGTTGCCCCAGTGGATACCGCCCCAATATTAGCGCCTTACTCACTGGCAACAATCGCATTATCTTAGGCGACTTTAATGCCCATCACGATCTATGGCATTCAAACTTGCGGGCGGACAGTAGGGGTGAGATGTTGGCGGATCAAATAGAAGAAACGACGTTCTGCACAATAAACGGAGACGCCCCCACACGTATGGTAGGAAGCTGCCACAGTTCGCCGGATATTTCAATAGTGAGCGCAGAACTTGTAAACTGCGTCAACTGGCAGCCGATGGTAACATTGGCATCCGACCACCTGCCCATACTTATTTCGTTCGAGCGTACCGCCGACTTCATCGTCACCGAAAAACGCACTTTCATAAACTTCAAAAAAGGAAAGTGGGAAGAATATAAATCTGCAACAGACAGCAGCTTTGCTGCCCTCCCTATCCCGACTGATGCCCGCCAAGGCGAGCGTGCCTTCCGTAAGGTCATTGAATCCGCCTCGGCACATTTCATTCCCGCCAGGAGAATTCCCGAAATCCGGCCCCACTTCCCGGCGGAGGCCGCCAGCTTAGCGAGGGAACGCGACCTTATAAGACAGCTTGATCCAAGCGACCCCCAAATAAGGGATATAAACCAACGCATCAGATTGCTTGTGGACGAACACAAGCGGGCGAAATGGGAAGAGCACCTAAGAGGTTGTAACCTCTCTACCGGTGTAGGTGAACTTTGGTCCACCGTAAAGTCCCTATCGAATCCGACTAAGCACAAAGACAAAGTTTCCATCGCCTTTGGCGATAAGGTGCTGTCGGATGCGAAAAAATGCGCGAGCGCTTTCTGCCGACAATATATAATGCATCCTACGGTCGACAAAGATAGACGGAGAGCCAATAGACACGCACATAAACACAAATTCAGCGCGTCACCAATCACCATCACCGCTAGAGAGTTTGAGGACGCCATTGGTCGCGCTAAACCATCCAAAGCAGTGGGCCCAGACGGCATAGCCATGCCGATGCTTAAAAACCTAGGGAAAGAGGGTTTCAAATATTTAGCGCATGTCTTCAAACTGTCTCTCTCCACCTTTGCCATACCCGAGAAATGGAAAATGGCCAAGGTGGTCCCGCTACTAAAGCCTGGGAAACCAGATAACGTAGGTGAGTCATATCGTCCGATATCTCTCCTGTCGCCAGTGGCAAAGACGCATGAAGCCATTTTGCTCCCTTATTTCCAAGCACATTTGCAGCTAGCCCCTCATACCTCCATAGCACTACCTCCGCGCTAAATGTCATTAGCACCCAGATAAATTGCGGTTTGAATCAATACCCCTACCATAGAACAGTACTCGTAGCGCTAGACCTATCAAAAGCCTTTGATACGGTCAACCATGGCTCGTTACTGCAAGACCTGGAAGGGTCTACCCTTCCCCCATGTCTTAAAAGGTGGACCGCAAATTATCTGGGTGGTCGGCAGGCATCGGTGCAATTCAGGAGAATTAAACAAGGGGTGCCACAGGGTGGTGTCCTATCCCCACTTTTGTTTAATTTCTGCATATCCAAGCTACCTTCACCACCGGAAGGAGTCACAATCGTTTCCTACGCCGATGACTGCACAATAATCGCCACAGGCCCAGGCCCAGAGATCGATGAGCTATGCAATAAAATAAACGGCTATCTCCCTGATCTCTCCAGTTTTTTCGCCTCGCGAAACCTGGCATTGTCACCGACTAAATCTTCCGCGACCTTGTTTACAACAGGGACGCCCCAAATGTCGACCATATTGAACATCCACGTCGATGGCACTACGCTACCGACTGTCCTACACCCCAAAATCTTGGGTGTGACGTTTGATCAGGATCTACATTTTGGTGCGCACGCGACCGCAATTGTTCCAAGAATTCAGAGCCGTAATAAAATCCTCAAATCCCTTGTTGGCAGTACCTGGGGAAAAGATAAAGAAACGCTCTTGACCACATACAAAGCAATTAGCCAGCCGATTAAGTGCTACGCGTCACCCATATGGTCGCCAAGCCTAAAAACCACCCACTGGAGGAAACTACAGGCCTGCCAAAATACTGCTCTCAGAATCGCCACGGGCTGTCTTCTTATGTCCCCAGAACACCATCTGCATAATGAGGTGAGAATACTCCCCATCAGGGAGAGAAATGAGATGCTGACCAAACAGTTTCTGTTGAATACCCAGAAACCTGGGCATCCAACAGACATGTGATTGACGAACCAGCACCGCCTAGGGGCCTAAGGAGTCATCTCCGTAAGCATTTTGAGGAAATATGGCACCTGAGAACCCAGCCGTATGAAGCGGAAACAACAACAACAACAACAAGCGGAAAAACACAAGCAGGTCCTTGGTGAACTCCATAGACAGGCGTCGGACCTTTATGTCGGGAATTGCCCGGTGAATCCAGTACTTGAAGAAAAATATCCAGAACTCGCAGAAGAGGAACGCATACTCCCCAGGGAAACGCGTGTCACTCTTGCTCAACTTCGTTCTGGATACTGTAACAGGTTAAACTCTTACCTATCCAGAATCAACCTCGACATGCAAAATGTATGCCCTGCTTGCAATGTGTCCCCACATGACACCAACCATCTCTTTAATTGTAATGTGGAACCAACGCCTCTAACACCCCTTTCCTTATGGTCCACCCCTGTTGAAACGGAAAGTTTCCTTGGACTCCCGTTAGAGGATATTGATAACAATTTGTGATCGGTCGCGGCTATTAGGTGGGGCGAGTATTGCTACAACAACAACAATAACAGGGGGGGGAGAAGACTGGGGCAGGTCAAGCCCAGAACAACCTGTCCGATGCAACCATCCCTTGCACGAGGCACACTGAACAGAGTATGACCGTCCTAAAAAGATTCTTTTCCGGCAGATGCAGCAAAACCATTTCTCAGGACTGGGGTCAGGAGACGGACCCGGATTGGATTCGATGCCTTCCCGGAGTAAGAGAATATGGAGCAGTCCTGCTGCAAGGAGCTGCTGGGAGGATGACAATTTGTGGGAGGGACGAAACAAATTAGATGGGGTCACACTGAAATGACAGTCCTTGGTCGGGAAAAATCCCGAGTCGCTCCGGTACATAGAACCGACTGCCTTGGGAAGCGCGTGTGGGGGCGTCTCCGTTTATTGTGCAGAACGTCGTTTCTTCTATTTGATCCGCCAACATCTCACCCCTACTGTCCGCCCGCAAGTTTGAATGTCATAGATCATGATGGGCATTGAAATCGCCTAAGATAATGCGATTGTTGCCAGTGAGTGAGGCCCTGATATTAGGGCGGTACCCACTAGGGCAACAGGTGGCAGGAGGGATGTAGATGTTGGTGATTTCTAGGTTTGCATCGCCTGACCCGACAGATAGGCCTTGACGTTCTAAGACATTGTCCCTGCGGTCGATACCAGGATCAAATATATAATATTGCACAGAGTGGTGTATGATAAACGCGAGACCGCCTCCATTTCCGCTCTCGCGGTCTTTCCTGTGGA
Source organism: Eurosta solidaginis (assembly GCF_040869045.1). Lineage (NCBI taxonomy): Eukaryota > Metazoa > Arthropoda > Insecta > Diptera > Tephritidae > Eurosta > Eurosta solidaginis. Next base: position 77,504,684 of record NC_090322.1, read on the forward strand.
CGTTATACCCAGAGCAGGTCTGCAATGCAGATCTTGCTGTGAGTTTAGTCTCTTGAATCGCAGCAATGCGGATGTTGTGCCGCTTCATGAAATCGACTATCTCCGTAATCTTCCCAGTTAGTCCATTACAGTTTAACTGCAGAATTCTGAAGTGCATAAGGGGAGACGTCGCCACTCTAGGGGTAAGTGACGGGTGACTACGCCTGGGTTGTGGAAGGCCAGGACGCAATTGCTGTTGTGGCCCTAGGACTGGGCGTCCTTGGGCAAGCATTGGGGTACCCGGATGATTTGGGTTTGCGGCCTGGCAACATGGCGCGATGAAACCCGTCGGGGGGTTGCCGTCGCGGAGACCAGAACATCTAGGGAAGTGGCACCACCCAAGGCAGGAGCTGCATTGGGCGGATGTCGCAAACATATATATTCTGTACTGGCAAACGGTGCAAACGGAGGTAGGGACTAAGAGTCTGTTTCCCTGACCTGCACGATTGCTGCCGGAAAAGAGGGGGGGGGGGGAGAAGACGGGGGCAGGGGCTGATGCTCAGCATTGCTACCAACTCTACTACGAAGGTAGTAGTTATGAGTGGTATCAGCTATTTGAGTTGTTGGCGCCGTGGGGCGCGAGCAGCAGCGGGTGTTCCGAGAATTCAGAGCCGTAATAAAATCCTCAAATCCCTTGCTGGCAGTACCTGGGGAAAAGATAAAGAAACGCTCATGACCACATACAAAGCAATTAGCCAGCCGATTACGAGCTACGCGTCACCCATATGGTCGCCAAGCCTAAAAACTACCCACTGGAAGAAACTACAGGCCTGCCAAAATACTGCTCTCAGAATCGCCACGGGCTGTCTTCTTATGTCCCCAGAACATCATCTGCATAATGAGGCGAGAATACTCCCCATCAGGGAGAGAAATGAGATGCTGGCCAAACAGTTTCTGTTGAATACCCAGAAACCTGGGCATCCCAACAGACATCTGATTGACGAACCAGCACCGCCTAGGGGCCTAAGGAGTCATCTCCGTAAGCATTTTGAGGAAATACGGCACCTGAGAACTCAGCCGTATGAAGCGAAAAAACACAAGCAGGTCCTTGGTGAACTCCATAGACAGGCGTCGGACCTTTATGTCGGGAATTGCCCGGTGAATCCAGTACTTGAAGAAAAATATCCAGAACTCGCAGAAGAGGAACGCATACTCCCCAGGGAAACGCGTGTCACTCTTGCTCAACTTCGTTCTGGATACTGTAACAGGTTAAACTCTTACTATCCAGAATCAACCCCGACATACAAAATGTATGCCCCGCTTGCAATGTGTCCCCACATGACACCAACCATCTCTTTAATTGTAATGTGGAACCAACGCCTCTAACACCCCTTTCCTTATGGTCCACCCCTGTTGAAACGGCAAGTTTCCTTGGACTCCCGTTGAGGATATTGATGACAATCTGTGATCGGTCGCGGCTATTAGGTGGGGCGAGCATTGCTACAACAACAACAACAACAACAGCAGCAGCGGGTACTTGTTGTGGCTTGCTGAGCAGCGGGGCTGCTGCAAGGTAGTGGGGGGGCGCTTAGGCGTAGACTACGGGACGCCCTTGGGCGTGAACAGCAAGGAGCCACAAAAGATTTACAAAAGTTACGTGGACGTCGGGTTTTGGGATCAAGCCCAGAACAACCTGTCCGATGCAACCATCCCTTGCACGAGACACACTGTACAGAGTATGACCGTCCTAAAAAGATTCTTTTCCGGCAGAGGCAGCAAAACCATTTCTCAGGACCGGGGTCAGGAGACGGACCCGGATTGGATTCGATGCCTTCCCGGAGTAAGAGAATATGGAGCAGTCCTGCTGCAAGGAGCTGCTGGGAGGATGACAATTTGTGGGAGGGACGAAACAAATTAGATGGGGTCACACTGAAATGACAGTCCTTGGTCGGGAAAAATCCCGAGTCGCTCCGGTACATAGAACCGACTGCCTTGGGAAGCGCACTTTACGTTCTCTACGTGGTCTCTGATTTGGTTGGTTATCTTGGTGACGATTTGGGGATATTGTTTGCTGGCGGATGTCACTTTCTTTAGCTTGAATGTTTCGTGTGCTATTTTCCTGGCTTGTTTGTGGTTCTGTTGGTTGGCTTGTTTGTATCGGCGGTTGGTTAGTTTGTTCTGTTTCTTGCGATACTTTGCAGGGTTCTTCGTTCGGTGTTTGCGACGGTGATTGCGTCTCTTGATTTTCTTGTTGCGGTGAATCGATCGGTTTGTTATTTGGCGTCTGAATGACATGATGGTATTCTTTCCTTTTCTGTTTGTTTGTATTTGGTTTCCTTATGTGGATACTGTTCCGTCTGTATTGTTTGTTTTTTGCTTTTATGATGAAGGATCGCTCCGACACCTTTTGTTCAATTTTGCCTTTTACCCAATTTTATTTTGGATTTATCTTTATGTATACTTCATCCCCTGTTTTTAGATCTTTTTCTTCTTGTGTTCCTCTGTCGAAGTATTTTTTGTTCTTTATGCGTTGGTGTTTTATTTGATTCGGTACGTCCGATATTACATCCTGGTTTAGGTTTGCTGTGGGAATGTCGCATTTTAGCCATCTGCAGAATAGGCGTTTTGCTGGACTGGAGCCGATTTTGTTTGGTGTGTTTCTCCAGATTAGTAACGATTTGTAAAAGTCTGAATTTGATGTCAATAGATGTTTTGCAATTTTTACGGCTGCTTCTGCTTTTCCGTTCGCTTGTTGGTGATGTGGACTGGAAGTGTGATGGTTGAATTCCCACTTTTCTGCGAATTTCTTGAATTCTGATCTGGCGAAGTTGGTGCCGTTATCTGTGATGAATTTGGATGGTATGCCATGTCTGCTAAAATTCTTTCTGTATATGTTTACCGTTGTGGTGCCTGATAGATTATCTAGCTCGTCGATTTCGAAAAAGTCTGAGTAATGATCCACTGTTATTAAAAAGTATCTTGTCTTGTTGTTTATGGGCATCTCGAAGACATCCATTGAAATGATTTCGAATGGGCTATGCGGGATCTCGGGAATGTTTAGTGGTTCTCGTTGCTGTTGTCTTGCATACTTCGCAGCTCTCTACTGTCCGTTTGATTTCGTCGGTTATACCTATCCAATATACGGTTTCCCTTGCCAGCTTTAGTGTTGATTCGATGCCTAGATGCGGTTGGTGAAGTTTGTTCAATATTTCGCTTCTGTTGTTGTTGTTGTTGTTGTAGCAGTGCTTCGCCCCACCTAACAGACGCGACCGGTCACAAACTGTCATCAATATCCTCTAACGGGAGTCCAAGGAAACTTGCTGTTTCAACAGGGGTGGACCATAGGGAAAGGGGTGTTAGAGGCGTTGGTTCCACATTACAATTAAAGAGATGGTTGGTGTCATGTGGGGACACATTGCAAGCGGGGCATACATTTTGTATGTCGGGGTTGATTCTGGATAGGTAAGAGTTTAACCTGTTACAGTATCCAGAACGAAGTTGAGCCAGAGTGACACGCGTTTCCCTGGGGAGTATGCGTTCCTCTTCCGCAAGTTTTGGATACTTTACTTTGAGTACTGGGTTCACCGGGCAATTCCCGGCATAAAGGTCCGACGCCTGTTTGTGGAGTTCACCAAGGACCTGCTTGTGTTTTTTCGCTTCATACGGCTGTGTTCTCAGATGCCGTATTTCCTCAAAATGCTTACGGAGATGACTCCTTAAGCCCCTAGGCGGTGCTGGCTCGTCAATCAGATGTCTGTTGGGATGCCCAGGTTTCTGGGTATTCAACAGAAACTGCTTGGTCAGCATCTCGTTTCTTTCCCTGATGGGGAGTATTCTCGCCTCATTATGTAGATGGTGTTCTGGGGACATAAGAAGACAGCCCGTGGCAATTCTGAGAGCAGTATTTTGGCAGGCCTGTAGCTTCTTCCAGTGGGTAATTTTTAGGCTTGGCGACCATATGGGTGACGCATAGCACGTAATCGGCTGGCTAATTGCTTTGTATGTAGTCATGAGCGTTTCTTTATCTTTTCCCCAGGTACTGCCAGCAAGGGATTTGAGGATTTTGTTACGGCTCTGAATTCTCGGAACAATTGCGGCTGCGTGCTCACCAAAATGTAGATCCTGATCAAACGTCACACCCAAGATTTTGGGGTGTAGGACAGTCGGTAGCGTAGAGCCATCGACGTGGATGTTCAAAATGGTCGACATTTGGGACGTCCATGTTGTAAATAAGGTCGCGGAAGATTTAGTCGGTGATAATGCCAGGTTTCGCGAGGCGAAAAAACTGGAGAGATCAGGGAGGTAGCCGTTTATTTTATTGCATAGCTCATCGATCTGTGGGCCTGGGCCTGTGGCCATTACTGTGCAGTCATCGGCGTAGGAAACGATTGTGACTCCTTCCGGTGGTGAAGGTAGCTTAGATATGTAGAAATTAAACAAAAGTGGGGATAGGACACCACCCTGTGGCACCCCTTGTTTAATTCTCCTTGGCTTTGATGTTTCGTTTCTAAATAGCACCGATGCCTGCCGACCACCCAGATAATTTGCGGTCCACTTTTTAAGACATGGGGGAAGGGTAGACCCTTCCAGGTCTTGCAGTAACGAGCCGTGGTTGACCGTATCAAAAGCTTTTGATAGGTCTAGCGCTACGAGTACTGTTCTATGGTGGGGGTTTTGATTTAAACCGCAATTTATCTGGGTGCCAATGGCATTTAGCGCGGAGGTAGTGCTATGGAGTTTTCTGAAGCCATGCTGATGGGAGGCTAGTTGCAAATTTGCTTGGAAATAAGGGAGCAAAAAGGCTTCAAGCGTCTTTGCTACTGGCGATAGGAGAGATATCGGACGATACGACTCTCCTATGTTAGCTGGTTTACCAGGCTTTAGTAGCGGGACCACCTTGGCCATTCTCCATTTCTCGGGTATGACAAAGGTGGAAAGAGACAGGTTGAAGACCTGCGCTAAATATTTGAAACCCTCTTTCCCTAGGCTTTTAAGCATCGGCATGGCTATGCCGTCTGGGCCCACTGCTTTGGATGGTTTAGCGCGACCAATGGCGTCCTCAACCTCTTTAGCGGTGATGGTGATTGGTGACGCGCTGAATTTGTGTTTATGTGCGTGTCTGTTGGCCCTCCGTCTAACTTTGTCGACCGTAGAATGCATTATATATTGTCGGCAGAAAGCGCTCGCGCATTTTTTCGCATCCGACAGCACTTTGTCGCCAAAGGCGATGGAAACTTTGTCTTTGTGCTTAGTCGGATTCGATAGGGACTTTACGGTGGACCAAAGTTTACCCACACCGGTAGAGTGGTTACAACCTCTTAGATGCTCGTCCCATTTCGCCCGCTTGTGTTCATCCATAAGCAATCTGATGCGTTGGTTTATATCCCTTATTTGGGGGTCGCCTGGATCAAGCTGCCTTATAAGGTCACGTTCTCTCGCTAAGTTTGCGGCCTCCGCCGGGAAGTGGGGCCGGATTTCGGGAATTCTCCCGGCGGGAATGAAACGTGCCGAGGCGGATTCAATGACCTTGCGGAAGGCACGCTCCCCTTGGCGGGCATCAGTCGGGATAGGGAGGGCAGCAAATAGGTTGTCTGTAAAGGATTTATATTCTCCCCACTTTCCTTTTTTAAAGTTTATGAAAGTGCGTTTTTCGGTGACGATGAAGTCGGCGGTACGCTCGAGCGAAACAAGTATAGGCAGGTGGTCGGATGCCAATGATACCATCGGCTGCCAGTTTACGCAGTTTACGAGTTCTGCGCTCACGATTGAGATATCTGGCGAACTGTGACAGCTTCCTACCATACGTGTGGGGGCGTCTCCGTTTATAGTGCAGAACGTCGTTTCTTCTATTTGATCCGCCAACATCTCGCCCCTACTGTCCGCCCGCAAATTTGAATGCCATAGATCATGATGGGCATTGAAGTCGCCTAAAATAATGCGATTGTTTCCAGTGAGTAAGGCTCTAATATTAGGGTGGTATCCACCGGGGCAACAGGTGGCAGGGGGGATGTAGATGTTGATGATTTCTAGGTTTGCATCGCCTGACCGGACAGATAGGCCTTGACGTTCTAAGACGTTGTCCCTGCGGTCGATGCCAGGATCAAATATATGATATTGCACAGAGTGGTGTATTATAAACGCGAGGCCGCCTCCATTTCCGCTCTCGCGATCTTTTCTGTGGACATTATACCCAGAGCAGGTCTGCAATGCAGATCGTGCTGTGAGTTTAGTCTCTTGAATCGCAGCAATGCGGATGTTGTGCCGCTTCATGAAATTGACTATCTCCGTAATCTTCCCAGTTAGTCCATTACAGTTTAACTGCAGAATTCTGAAGTGCATGAGGGGAGACGTCGCCACTCTGGGGGTAAGTGACGGGTGACTACGCCTGGGTTGAGGAAGGCCAGGACGCAATTGCTGTTGTGGCCCTGGGACTGGGCGTCCTTGGGCAAGCATTGGGGTACCCGGATGATTTGGGTTTGCGACCTGGCAACATGGCGCGATGAAACCCGTCGAGGGGTTGCCGTCGCGGAGACCAGAACATCTAGGAAAGTGGCACCACCCGAGGCAGGAGCTGCATTGGGCGGATGTCGCAAACATATATATTCTGTGCTGGCAAACGGTGCAAACGGAGGTGGGGACTAAGAGTCTGTTTCCCTGACCTACACGATTGCTGCCGGAAAAGAGGGGGGGAGAAGACGGGGGCAGGGGCTGTTGCTCAGCATTGCTTCCGACTCTACTACGAAGATTGTAGTTATGAGTGGTAGCAGCTGTTTGAGTTGTTGGCGCCGTAAGGCGCGAGCAGCAGCGGGTACTTGTTGTGGCTTGCTGAGCAGCGGGGCTGCTGGAAGGTAATGGGGGGGCGCTTAGACGTAGACTACGGGACGCCCTTGGGCGTGAACAGCAAGGAGCCACAAAAGATTTATAAAAGTTACGTGGACGTCGGGTTTTGGGATCAAGCCCAGAACAACCTGTCCGATGCAACCATCCCTTACACGAGACACACTGAACAGAGTATGACCGTCCTAAAAAGATTCTTTTCCGGCAGATGCAGCAAAACCACTTCTCAGGACCGAGGTCAGGAGACGGACCCGGATTGGATTCGATACCTTCCCGGAGCAAGAGAATATGGAGCAGTCCTGCTGCAAGGAGCTGCTGGGAGGATGACAATTTGTGGGAGGGGCGAAACAAATTAAATGGGGTTACACTGAAATGACAGTCCTTGGTCGGGAAAAATCCCGAGTCGCTCCGGTACATAGAACCGACTGCCTTGGGAAGCGTATTTCGCTTCTAATTTTGTGTGGTACTATGAGTCGGTTGCTTTTGAACACCAGTCCGTTGTTGGTGACTAATTCGTCTCTTATTTTCCAATATTGTTTGATCGTGCCATCTATCTTTGTTTTGTCTTCGTTCCAACCGTCCTTTATTGTCTTTATTAGGGTTTGTATAAGGTTGTCTTCCTTTGTAGCTTGTTGTATTTTCTTCGTGGTTGTATCGCTGATGGGTTTGTCTTCAATGTCGTTGACTTTGTTGAAACGTTCGAGTTCTCTGTCGATTTGGTATATTTCGACGCAACTTTGGGGATCTTCCGGTGCTCTGGACAGTATGTCGGCCAGGTACATTTCTGTCCCTTTTTTGTATTTGATTGTGAAGTTATATTTCTGTAGTTCTAGAATCATTTGTTGTAATCTTTTGGGGGGTTTTAAGAGTGGTTTCTTGAATATGTTGATTAATGGTGAGTGATGGGTCTCGATTGTAATATTTCGTCTTCGGCTGATGTATTGATGGAATCTCTTACATGCAAACAGAACACTCAGCATTTCCTTTTCGATTTGTGCGTAGTTTTGTTGTGTTGATGTTAGCGTTTTTGACGCGTATATAATGGGGTGTCTATTTTGTAGCAACGCACTACCTAGCGCAAAAGAGGACGCATCTGTTTGTATTACGATTGGTTTGTTCGTGTCGTAGTATTTCAGAACTGGTGTTTTTGTTATAATGGTTTTGAGCTTTGAAAATGCATCTCCCTGTTCGTTTTCCCATACGAAGTTGCTTTTCACGTGTGTGACTCTTCGTAGCGGTTCTGTTATCTCGGATAAATTCCTTATGAATTTGCTCAAATATGTTATTAGCCCCAGAAATCTTAGATTACTTTTTTGTCTTTGGGCCTAGGCATTTGTTTTATGGCTGAAATTTTGTTCGGGTCAGGTTTTATTCCTTCGCTAGAGAGTATGTGTCCGAAGAATTTAATTTCGTTTTGACATATTTTCTCGGTTGATTTTGAGATTTTCTTGCCGTAAACGTTTGAGGAGTTGATGTAGGTTTTTGTTGTGGTCGTTCGTTGCGATTTCCTTGTTCTCACCTTTGCCGAATATAAGGATGTCGTCTGCGATGCAGACAACCCCTTTCAGACCTGATATTATTTGATTTTGTCGCATTTGGAAGATTTCCATTGCAGGTTTTATACCGAATGGAACTAGCTTAAATTTGTATTTACCGTAAGGAGTCCAGAATGATGTTAATTTGCTGCTTTTTTCGTCCAATGGCAGTTGCCAGAATCCGTGCTTGGCGTCCAGTATCGAAAATATCTTTGAATCTGCTAATTCTTCTAAAATTTTCTCTAGGGTTGGTAGTTGGTATTTTACGTCTTTAAGTGCTTCGTTAAGATGTTTCGGATCGATGCATATTCTCAGCTTGTTGTGTTTTTTTTACCAATACTAGGTTACTGGTCCATTCCGTAAAGTCTGGTTCTTTTTCGATAACTCCCATGGTTTCCATCTCGCATAGCGTTGATTTTAATTGTTCGCGCAAGGCAATCGGAATTCTTCTTGGCGGTTCGTTTCTGGGAGGGATGGCGTTGTCGATCTCGAGCGAGATGTTTCCTCTTAGTTTGCCTAGACCTTGAAATACGTCTTTGTAGTTTTCGATGATTTCGCGTGCTTCGGTTTCGCCTGTGTTTTTTGTTACGTTTTTGCATACCTCAATGAGGTTTAATAGCTGGCAGGTTTGTAGTGATAGCAGCGGACAATGGTCGCTTTTTATGACGTAGAATGATAGTTTGTGTTCGAAGTTCTTGTGTTTGATGTTGAGTTTTGTTTTGCCTATTGGTACGATTTGAGGTCCTTTTACTATTTTGAGCTTTGTTCTTGTTTTGGTTATTGTTGGAGAGGCTTCGATTTTTTTTAGATCTTTTATTCCGATGATGTTGCAGGTTGCGCCTGTGTCCAGTTAACATTTTGTGTAGTGGACTTTGTTGTTGCGATTGATCATGTTTATTTGTACGTATAAGCCTTTTTCGTCTTTGTTTGTCTCGAATGTTTGTAGTACAAATTCTTCTTCGTCTTCTGATTCGGATGTTTCGCTGGTGTTGTCTGTTGCCTTGACTGCTTTGCTATTTTTGTTGTATTTCACTGATTTTGATAAGCATACTTTTGCCCAGTGGCCTTTTTTGTTGCAATTTTTGCAAATTGAGTTTCTCGCCCTGCATTGTTGCAGGCTCTCGTGGTATTCCATACCGCAGTATCTGCAATTTTCCCGCCCGCATGGTTTTTTCTTTGTAGGTTCTTTTTTTCCTTTTTTTGAATTTTGTTTATTTCCATAGGTTTGTTTTCCATGCTTTTCAGCTGTTTTTCTGTTGTTTCTTTCGATCTGCATATTTCGATGGCTTTTTCCAACGTTGTTGTTGTTGTTGTTGTTGTAGCAGTGCTTCCCGCCACCTAACAGACGCGACCGATCACAAACTGTCATCAATATCCTCTAACGGGAGTCCAAGGAAACTTGCTGTTTCAACAGGGGTGGACCATAGGGAAAGGGGTGTTAGAGGCGTTGGTTCCACATTACAATTAAAGAGATGGTTGGTGTCATGTGGGGACACATTGCAAGCGGGGCATACATTTTGTATGTCGGGGTTGATTCTGGATAGGTAAGAGTTTAACCTGTTACAGTATCCAGAACGAAGTTGAGCCAGAGTGACACGCGTTTCCCTGGGGAGTATGCGTTCCTCTTTCGCAAGTTTTGGAAACTTTACTTTGAGTACTGGATTCACCCGGCAATTCCCGGCATAAAGGTCCGACGCCTGTTTGTGGAGTTCACCAAGGACCTGCTTGTGTTTTTTCGCTTCATACGGCTGGGTTCTCAGGTGCCGTATTTCCTTAAAATGCTTACGAAGATGACTCCTTAAGCCCCTAGGCGGTGCTGGCTCGTCAATCAGATGTCTGTTGGGATGCCCAGGTTTCTGGGTATTCAACAGGAACTGTGTGGTCAGCATCTCGTTTCTTTCCCTGATGGGGAGTATTCTCGCCTCATTATGCAGATGGTGTTCTGGGGACATAAGAAGACAGCCCGTGGCAATTCTGAGAGCAGTATTTTGGCAGGCCTGTAGCTTCTTCCAGTGGGTAATTTTTAGGCTTGGCGACCATATGGGTGACGCGTAGCACGTAATCGGCTGACTAATTGCTTTGTATGTAGTCATGAGCGTTTCTTTATCTTTTCCCCAGTTACTGCCAGCAAGGGATTTGAGGATTTTGTTACGGCTCTGAATTCTCGGAACAATTGCGGCTGCGTGCTCACCAAAATGTAGATCCTGATCAAACGTCACACCCAAGATTTTGGGGTGTAGGACAGTCGGTAGCGTAGAGCCATCGACGTGGATGTTCAAAATGGTCGACATTTGGGACGTCCCTGTTGTAAATAAGGTCGCGGAAGATTTAGTCGGTGATAATGCCAGGTTTCGCGAGGCGAAAAAACTTGAGAGATCAGGGAGGTAGCCATTTATTTTATTGCATAGCTCATCGATCTGTGGGCCTGGGCCTGTGGCCATTACTGTGCAGTCATCGGCGTAGGAAACGATTGTGTCTCCTTCCGGTGGTGAAGGTAGCTTAGATATGTAGAAATTAAACAAAAGTGGGGATAGGACACCACCCTGTGGCACCCCTTGTTTAATTCTCCTTGGCTTTGATGTTTCGTTTCTAAATTGCACCGATGCCTGCCAACCACCCAGATAATTTGCGGTCCACCTTTTAAGACATGGGGGAAGGGTAGACCCTTCCAGGTCTTGCAGTAACGAGCCATGGTTGACCGTATCAAAAGCTTTTGATAGGTCTAGCGCTACGAGTACTGTTCTATGGTGGGGGTTTTGATTTAAACCGCAATTTATCTGGGTGCTAATGGCATTTAGCGCGGAGGTAGTGCTATGGAGTTTTCTGAAGCCATGCTGGTGGGAGGCTAGCTGCAAATTTGGTTGGAAATAGGGGAGCAAAATGGCTTCAAGCGTCTTTGCTACTGGCGATAGGAGAGATATCGGACGATACGATTCTCCTATGTTAGCTGGTTTCCCCGCTTTAGTAGCGGAACTACCTTGGCTGTTGTTGTTGTTGTTGTAGCGATTAGGTTACTCCCCGAAGGCTTTGGGGAGTGTTATCGATGTGATGGTCCTTTGTCGGATACAGATCCGATACGCTCCGGTAACACAGCACCATTAAGGTGCTGGCCCGACCATCTCGGGAACCACCTTGGCCATTTTCCATTTTTCGGGTATGACAAAGGTGGAAAGAGACAGGTTGAAGACATGCGCTAAATATTTGAAACCCTCTTTCCCTAGGCTTTTAGACATGGCTATGCCGTCTGGTCCCACTGCTTTGGATGGTTTAGCGTGCCCAATGGCGTCCTCAACCTCTTTAGCGGTGATGGTGATTGGTGACGCGCTGCATTTGTGTTTATATGCGTGTCTGTTGGCCCTCCGTCTATCTTTGTCGACCGTAGAATGCATTATATATTGTCGGCAGAAAGCGCTCGCGCATTTTTTCGCATCCGACAGCACTTTATCGCCAAAGGCGATGGAAACTTTGTATTTGTGCTTTGACAGATTCGATAGGGACTTTACGGTGGACCAAAGTTTACCCACACCGGTAGAGTGCTCCTCCCATTTCGCCCGCTTGTGTGCATCCACAAGCAATTTGATGCGTTGGTTTATATCCCTTATTTGGGGGTCGCCTGGATCATAGTGGTGGGTAGTGACACTATTTTTTGAGTGTTAACACAGTAGCACATGCACACTTTGCAGTGTTAACACATTGTGTTGACACAATTGTGTTATAACTGATTATCGAAAGTCGATATGAGTGTTATTATTATTATTATTTATTTATTATTACGGCGTTTTAAGCCTAAAACTTAGATTATTACAAATTTTAAATACATTTTAATAATAATAGGATTTCTAGCGTTTGGGGTGTCGGAATGCATGAGATTCCGATCAGCACGGGAACTGGTGGTCCCAACGGGCGAGTCTTGGAGTCATATCATTGGGAGGCTGGAAGGACGTGTTCTCAATCCTGCCCTACTCCAAGACGTATGACAGTTTTATTATTTATGCTGTCGGAATGCATTTGATTCCGGTCAACCCAATAGCTAGCAGCTCAGCAGAATAAGCCACTCTAATCGGACGGTTGGAAAGGACGTGTTTCCAATCCTCCCTGTACCAGCTTTTATGTAAACATAATTAATTATAATATATCATTGTTGTAGGAATATACGTGATTCACATGAACACTCCAACTGTTTGTCTGGGACGATATTTTCAGGAATTCTTTCCCAATTTGATTGCGAACAATATATGTATTTGACCTGATGCATAAGGTTCCTCTGTGTCTATTTGGATTGCCGTGTACGCTCAAGGATCAGTAACATGAAATACAGATACAAAATATTTTATCTTATTGGAAGAGTTTTGCAATATTCTAATAAACTTTTTTTGAAGGTGTTTAAGTTTTCACAATTTTTAACATGATTAGGTAGTTCATTAAAACATTTCAGGCCTTTGTAAAATATATTTTGCTTGTCCATTTCTGTTTTGAGAAGAGGTAATCTAAAATTATTATTTTCCCTGATTATGTAAGAATGGGTTTCATTCACACAAACAAGTTTTTCACTTAGGTAGGCTGGTAATTTACCATGCTTGATATAAAATACAAATTTCATACTATGGTAAAATATCAACTGTTTCACGCTCAGCCAGTTTAGTGCATCAAGCATACTCTTTATGGAAGTGTCGTACTTCACTTTCAATATAAATCTCATAGCTTTGTTTTGCATAATTTGTAACCTGTCTACTTGTGTTTCATTAGCAATAAAGAATATTGTGGGCAATATAAGAAGTGCGGTTCTATGATGGATCTATAAACTTTCAACTTATATTTCTTACTAATAAGTTTACACGATCTCTTCCAAAATCCAATTTTTTTGCCCATTTTGGCAACAATATAATCAATATGATCTGTAAACCTCAGTTTATTGTCAATCAGGATCCCTAAGTACTTAAATATTTTGACATCCTCAATGCTCGTATTCATTATTTTTAGATCAAAATAAGTGATTCTCTATTGGTCGTCCTGGATAAAACCATGAACTTAGTTTTGTTAACGTTAAGCTTGAGTTTATTAGTGCAAAGCCATCTATACAATGAGTCCAAATCTTCTTGCATTTTGCTCCTTGCTATTGAAATGTCCGTTTCATTTCCTTCAGGTAGCGCGTCATCTGCAAACAACCTGACTTTACTATATTTCAATGCTGATGATATGTCGTTTATGTAAATGTTGAACAGGATTGGTGCTAATACCGACCCTTGTGGTAAACCTATGTCCACTTGTGCCTCGAATGAGACTACTGACTCGATGGTTGTTCTTTGTTTCCGGTCTGATAAGAAGCTTCTAAACCACTGCAATTCATTTTCCCTAATACCAATTTTTTGTAGTTTATCGAGCATTATATTCCTATCAATTGTTTCGAACGCTCTTTTCAGGTCAATGAAAACTGCTACTATATGTTTTTTTAGGCTCAGCTCTTCCTTCCAGCTGGATATGACGCAATTTAACGCCGTCTCGCAAGAGTGCCTTTCTCGGAAACCCGATTGTTCCTTTATAAGGATTTTATTATTTTCTAAGTAATTAAGCAGTTGATTTTTTATTACAATTTCCAGAATTTTTTCTATGTTTCGGTATAGTCACCCGTTGCTCTAGCTTGTGAGTGCAACCGGTATTTTAGTTTATTCAATTCTGTCAATTCTTAGTCATACCATTTATTTCTTAACTTTACCGTACTGTTTTTTTCAAACGTTAGTACTCCCATACAATCTAGTAAACAAGTATTTGTATAGTTGAGCATGCCGTTTACATTCATGCTTCTTATTAAACTGAGATCGCAATTCCTCAGTAGAGTCGTCAAGTTATCGGCCGAATAATTCTCCCAGGATGTTGATGAAATGACTCTTCGTAACGGGTTTGAATTACTTACTTTTATAGCAAATGAAATAGTTTCGTGATCGGATATTCTTTGGTCTTCAAGATTTACACAAGACAGTATATCAGCGTTTGCATATAATAAATCTATTTTTGTTTGAGAAGTTTCCGCGACTCTTGTATTGAAATTTATTTTTTGTTTCATTGCGCTACGTGCACAAATTTCATTCAGTTTGTAGCTACTCGAAGAGTTAATATTTAAGTTTATATAGAAATCTCCAACTAGAAGGGAACTCGTACCTGATTCTAATACTTCTGATAAAATACTCTCTACGTGATTTAAAAATTCACTGTCACTAGAACTTGGGGAATGGTACAACACACCTATTTGCCACTTAATGTCCACTTGCTTTAATTTTACTATAGCACACCATACATTTCTATCAATTGATCGATTAAACTTGACTTTGTACTTGATTTCTTTTTTCAGTAATATAACGACCCCTCCCGTATGTCTACTATGAGAGTCGCAGCGAATTAATGTATACGGTGCAATATTAATTTCAGAATCAAGAATATCTGAAGTTATACGTGTTTCTGAGCATAAAACAATGTCCGGATCCACTTCTTCTATAATTTTTTCGAGCTCTGCTTTATTTGCTAACAAACTACAAATATTCAAGTAGACACATTTCAAATCAAAAACATTTATTACTGGGCCTGTACGTCTTGGTTGCTAAAAACCAACTCGTTGTTTTTCCAGTTTAAGCTTCCTTTGATAAACTGGGCAGTCATGGCTCATTATATTATGGTCTATATTGAGCTTAAAACCTAACTGATTATTGGCATCTACGCAATTACCACATTTATTAATGGGCATGCTCTCCTTGCAGTTTTCTGCCCCATGTTCTCCCAGACATTTACTACATCTCTGTTTCAGAGTGCAATTGGCAGCTATGTGGTTAAACCCTAAACATTTGTAGCACCTTTTTACAGTTTGACCGTCATAAACTGGGCAGCGATCCCATCCAACATTAATTTTCTTATGTCTCAGGATGGCCTCATAATATTTATGCTCTATTTCTAGTTATAACTGCATTAATATGCTGTCCTCTATTTTATTTTTTAGCGCGTTTAATTGTAATACATTTCATTTTAGCTTCTCTCAGTGTATCATTCTGCGCAAGGATCCGGCTAACTATTTCGCTCTCGGTATGCTCTGCACTAATATTAGCTACCACAACTCTAGGAAAATACACTTTTGGCTCAGCTATATTATACACATTTTTATCCAACTTTTCTGTTAGCGTATCTCTAATTTTGTCCTTGTCGTCTGCTGTTAGCGCATATAATTATCGTGCCATTATTTTTGTTTTGTACCCTTCCAATATTTAAATGGGATGGATCTATTTTGTTTAAATCCATTTTTGTTTTCTCAATGGCTTGTTTCACTATGGGCTTAATAACAATTGGAGGGATGCCTTTTGTAACGGTGGCATATGTAGAAACATTTCCACCGTCAAAAACTTTATTCTGATTAGCAGTCTTCTTAACCTATATTATAATTTCCTCTTTCTGTTTATTAAACGCCTCATTAGGGATATTAGCAACCTTTTTAACTTCATTAATAATTTCATGCTTTTGCTTAATGAACGCCTCATTCAGTATACTAACTTTACTTAGTTTATCGTTATTTTCCAAGCACAAGCATTCTATTTTTTTCATTAACTCTAAATTTTCGGAGTTCACCTTATAGATTTTTTCTACTATTATTTTCATCTCTCATTCGTTGTGAGTTATGGAAGCGCTTATTTCCCTTTTATGCTCACTCAACATTTTTTCAATTTCGCTTTTTTGCTCTTTCAAATTTACTCTGTTTACCTGTGAAATAGCCAAGATTTCCCTTAAAGCCTCATCAACATTGGAAACATAAGTCATGCAATCATCACAAATAAATCTTAAAAGTTTACAACCTTGCAAACAATTAAGGCCATAATCATCGATAGATGCACACGCAATGTTTTTATGGTAAACCTTACCACACACACCCTCACATCTTACACCTGTTTTGCCTCTTATTTTTTTGCGACATTTCCTGCACTCTTCCATTTTCTGCTTAACAGTTACACAAAACTGCACAAGCAAAATATATTTTCACCTTTTTATTTAAATTAAATATAATTGAATCTCACAGGCACTTTATTAATGCTGGTACATCACCTGTCACTAAGTACTTTGCTAGTTTCACCAATTTGTGCTTATCAAAGCACACAGACTTAATAATGTTGGCACAATATCAGAGCACAGTACTGTGTTACTTACCTCTAACGCCACGTTTGACGCCATTTAGAAAAGTAAATCATGGCAACATTTATCTTCTTGCATACTCCCATGTTTAGGGAATCTACGTTATATAACCACAACTTTTGTTTAAATAGAACATTTTCAACTTAGTGTATGCATTTTGTGCCCACATCTTTTAAACGTAATACACAGGCAAGATTATGAGTACAATCAACACACAAGCAAAACACAAGCACAATGGAATATGTATGTATGAATGTGCACTTACGATCTGAGTGTCATTCTCTGTGCTATAGAAACAGTCAGCTTTGTGCCATCGAGTGTGCCACTGTGTTATAAATTAATCGATAAGTGTGCGTGTGCGTGCCGCACATTACTGAGTGTTAACACAATAACACAGCACAGTGCTGTGTTACTCAGCCTTACTGGATCAAGCTGTCTTACAAACCAACCTAATAAAACCGCACTGCGTTTTTTTAGCGCACGCAAACAACCGGCGTTTTTTGCCGTAACCCAAATAAGCATGCGTTACGACAATGTAAAGCATGTGTGCAAACGTCAAATCTAAATGTCACGCAGAACAAAAATTGGAAATCGAGTTAGGTTTTCACGCAGCAAATTCAATTTGGGTTGCTCTCATACAAGTTGTATGTGCATGAGACATTTTTGACAGATAATGACTTGCGTGCGTTTATATTAGGTTGGCTTGTTATAAAGTCACGATCTCTCGCTAAGTTTGCGGCCTCCGCCGGGAAGTGGAGCCGAATTTCGGGAATTGAAACGTGCCGAGGCGGATTCAATGACCTTGCGGAAGGCACGCTTCCCTTGGCGGGCATCAGTCGGGATAGGGAGGGCAACAAAGAGGTTGTCTGTAAAAGATTTATATTTGTCCCACTTTCCTTTTTTGAAGTTTATGAAAGTGCGTTTTTCTGTGACGATGAAGTCCAATGTTACCATCGGCTGCCAGTTGACGCAGTTTACGAGTTCTGCGCTCACGATTGAGATATCCGGCGAACTGTGACAGCTTCCTACCATACGTCTCCGTTTATTGTGCAGAACGTCGTTTCTTCTATTTGATCCGCCAACATCTCACCCCTACTGCCCGCCCGTAAATTTGAATGCCATAGATCGTGATGGGCATTGAAATTGCCTAATATAATGCGATTGTTGCCAGTGAGTAAGGCGCTGATATTAGGGCGGTATCCACTGGGGCAACAGGTGACAGGAGGGATGTAGATGTTGATGATTTCTAGGTTTGCATCGGTTGACCGGACAGATAGGCCTTGACGTTCTAAGACATTGTCCCTGCGGTCGATGCCAGGATCAAATATATAATATTGCACAGAGTGGTGTATGATAAACGCGAGTACGCCTCCATTTCCGCTCTCGCGATCTTTTCTGTGGACATTATACCCAGAGCAGGTCTGCAATGCAGATCTTGCTGTGAGTTTAGTCTCTTGAATCGCAGCAATGCGGATGTTGTGCCGCTTCATGAAATCGACTATCTCCGTAATCTTCCCAGATAGTCCATTACAGTTTAACTGCAGAATTCTGAAGTGCATGTGGGGAGACGTCGCCACTCTGGGGGTAAGTGACGGTTGACTGCGCCTGGGTTGAGGAAAGCTAGGACGCAATTGCTGTTGTGGCCCTGGGAGTGGGCATCCTTGGGCAAGCATTGGGGTACCCGGATGATTTGGGTTTGCGACCTGGCAACATGGAAAGTGGCACCACCCAAGGCAGGAGCTGCATTGGGCGGATGTCGGAAACATATATATTCTGTGCTGGCAAACGGTGCAAACGGAGGTAGGGACTAACAGTATGTTTCCCTTACCTAAACGATTGCTGCCGGAATAGGGGGGGGGGGGGGGGGGAGAAAACGGGGGCAGGGTTGATGCTCAGCATGGCTACCGACTCTACTACGAGGATAGTAGTTATGAGTGGTAGCAGCTGTTTGAGTTGTTGGCACCGTGAGGCGCAAGCAGCAGCGGGTACTTGTTGTGGCTTGCTGAGCAGCGGTGCTGCTGGCAGGTAGTGGGGGGACGCTCAGGCGTAGACTACGGGACGCCCTTGGGCGTGAACAGCAAGGAGCCACAAAAGATTTATAAAAGTTACGTGGACGTCGGGTTTTGGGATCAAGCCCAGAACAACCTGTCCGATGCAACCATCCCTTACACGAGACACACTGAACAGAGTATGACCATCCTAAAAAGATTCTTTTCCGGCAGATGCAGCAAAACCATTTCTCAGGACCGGGGTCAGCAGACGGACCCGGATTGGATTCGATTCCTTCCCGGAGCAAGAGAATATGGAGCAGTTCTGCTGCAAGGAGCTGCTGGGAGGATGACATTTTGTGGGAGGGACGCAACAAATTAAATGGGGTTACACTGAAATGACAGTCCTTGGTCGGGAAAAATCCCGTATCGCTCCGGTACATAGAACCGACTGCCGTCAATATGTAATTCATTCTACGGTCGACAAAGATAGACGGAGGGCCAACAGACACGCACATAAAAATAAATTCAGCGCGTCACCAATTACCATCACCGCCAGAGAGGTTGAAGTTGCCATTGGTCACGCTAAACCATCCAAAGAAGGGGCCCTGATGGCATAGACATGCCGATGCTTAAAAGCCTAGGGAAAGAGGGTTTCAAAAACTTAGCACATGTCTTCAACCTGTCTCTTTCCACCTTTTCATACCCGAAAAATGGCCAAGGTGGTCCCGCTACTAAAGGAAACCAGCTAACATAGGAGAGTGTTGTTGTAGCGATAAGGTTGCTCCCCGAAGGCTTTGGGGGATATTGATGACAATTTGTGATCGGTCGCGGCTGTTAGGTGGGGCGAAGCATTGCTACAACAACTACAACAACAAAGCTTTGGGAGGTTTATCGATGTGATGGTCCTTTGCTGGATACAGATCCGGTACCACACCATTAAGGTGCTAGCCCGACCATCTCGGGAACGATTTATGTGGCCACAATAAACCCTCAGGCCATCCTAATAATAGCCGCGACCGATCACAAATTGTCATCAATATCCTCTAACGGGAGTCCAAGGAAACTTGCCGTTTCAACAGGGGTGGACCATAAGGAAAGGGGTGTTAGAGGCGTTGGTTCCACATTACAATTAAAGAGATGGTTGGTGTCATGTGGGGACACATTGCAAGCAGGGCATACATTTTGTATGTCGGGGTTGATTCTGGATAGGTAAGAGTTTAACCTGTTACAGTATCCAGAACGAAGTTGAGCAAGAGTGACACGCGTTTCCCTGGGGAGTATGCGTTCCTCTTCTGCGAGTTCTGGATATTTTTCTTCAAGTACTGGATTCACCGGGCAATTCCCGACATAAAGGTCCGACGCCTGTCTATGGAGTTCACCAAGGACCTGCTTGTGTTTTTCCGCTTCATACGGCTGGGTTCTCAGGTGCCGTATTTCCTCAAAATGCTTACGGAGATGACTCCTTAGGCCCCTAGGCGGTGCTGGTTCGTCAATCAGATGTCTGTTGGGATGCCCAGGTTTCTGGGTATTCAACAGAAACTGTTTGGTCAGCATCTCATTTCTCTCCCTGATGGGGAGTATTCTCGCCTCATTATGCAGATGGTGTTCTGGGGACATAGAAGACAGCCCGTGGCGATTCTGAGAGCAGTATTTTGGCAGGCCTGTAGTTTCTTCCAGTGGGTGTTTTTTAGGCTTGGCGACCATATGGGTGACGCGTAGCACGAATCCGGCTGGCTAATTGCTTTGTATGTGTAGTGCCAAAGTAAAATACATTAAAATAAATTGTAGATGGCAACCCTCTTTAGAAATGTGCAAGATGCAACCATACATCAGATGCACTTGGCATCACTAAAATTGTTAGAGTCGAGCAATGTGGAGAGTTTCTGATTGGTTGAAACTGCCGTTGTTCGACGCCATGATTTTATTTTTGACGCCATCATTAATTTCATTGCTAAGCAACGAAGAGAAAAACTGCCGAGCTACAGGTTGGCGTTAGCGGCAGTTTTCAGTTTGAAGCAGACCGGCACCTGACCATCACGCGCAATTCTAAAAACGCACAAAAAGGAAATCAAAAGTAGTGGACAGTTGTAAAATTAAAAAATATACTGTACAAGAAAGTAAAATATAAAGTTTGTAAATAAAGTTTATAAAAAAGGAGTGAACAAAAAAAAGAAGTTTTGTAAATACGGATTAACGTCAGAATAAAAGTTGTAACGAACTTAAAGTGGAAAAGAACAAAGTTTAAATTAAAGAAACTTATATATTTTTATTAACTGAAACAAATCTATTTTATTTGGAAGAAAAAAAAGGAAAGGTGAAAATAAGAGTGTGTGTGGGGCGGGAGCGCATTAGAGCGCTAGTTTCCCCAGGGTCCAAGATGGATCCTCCACATATGTGGTCAAGAGCGTTTCTTTATCTTTTCCCCAGGTACTGCCAGCAAGGGATTTGAGGATTTTATTACGGCTCTGAATTCTTGGAACAATTGCGGTTGCGTGCGCACCAAAATGTAGATCCTGATCAAACGTCACACCCAAGATTTTGGGGTGTAGGACAGTCGGTAGCGTAGTGCCATCGACGTGGATGTTCAATATGGTCGACATTTGGGGCGTCCATGTTGTAAATAAGGTCGCGGAAGATTTAGTCGGTGACAATGCCAGGTTTCGCGAGGCGAAAAAACTGGAGAGATCAGGGAGATAGCCGTTTATTTTATTGCATAGCTCATCGATCTTTGGGCCTGGGCCTGTGGCCATTATTGTGCAGTCATCGGCGTAGGAAACGATTGTGACTCCTTCCGGTGGTGAAGGTAGCTTAGATATGTAGAAATTAAACAAAAGCGGGGATAGGACACCACCCTGTGGCACCCCTTGTTTAATTCTCCTTTGTTTTGAATTAAACAAGGGGTGCCACAGGGTGGTGTCCTATCCCCGCTTTTGTTTTGTATCGTCCGATATCTCTCCTATCGCCAGTAGCAAACACGCTTGAAGCCATTTTGCTTCCCTATTTCCAAGCAAATTTTCAACTAGCCTGTCAATAGCATGGCTTCAGAAAACTCCATAGCACTACCACCGCGCTAAATGCCATTAGCGCCCAGATAAATTGCGGTTTAAATCAAAACCCCACCATAGAACAGTACTCGTAGCGCTAGACCTATCAAAAGCTTTTGATACGGTCAACCATGGCTCGTTACTGCAAGGCCTGGAAAGGTCTACCCTTCCCCCATGTCTTAAAAGGTGGACCGCAAATCTGGGTGGTTGGCAGGCATGGGTGCAATTTGGAAACGAAACTTCAAAACCAAGAAGAATTAAACAAGGGGTGCCACAGGGTGGTGTACTATCCCCACTTTTGTTTAATTTTTACATATCTAAGGTTCCTTCACCACCAGAAGGAGTCACTATCGTTTCCTACGCCGATGACTGCACAATAATGGCCACAGGCCCAGGCCCACAAATCGATGAGCCTTGCAACAGAATAAACGGCTACCTCCCTGATCTCTCCAGTTTTTTCGCCTCGCGAAACCTGGCATTATCACCGACTAAATCTTCCGCGACCTTATTTACAACATGGACGTCCCAAATTTTGTTTTCTTTTATTTTTTTACATGATATACCGATACTGGAGCGCGAAAAGGGAATGGTAATATTGGTAGCAACAAAATACAATGCATCCCGGCCCTAAGGAAAAGAAAATCAGTCGCCACCTGTCACTCCAGACAGTTCCAACAACTAATTTCGCTGGAATTCGGTATTTTCAGCCTATATTTACTGTTGCTGATCGGAATCACTCGCATTCCGACAGCATTAATATAACAATAAAATTATATGATGTGTAACCAAAATAAGGTAAAACAAAAGTTGGAGCAGGGGGGATTGGAAACACGTCCTTTTCAACGTCCCATTATATTTTGAGCTGTGCTGATCGGAATCTTCATGCATTCCGACAGCGTCTTTACTAAACAAAATTGAGGGGTGATTGGGTACACGTTATTTTCAATTTCCAACATCCAAACACATGTTTAGCTGTGTTGACCGGAGACCAATACATTCCGACAGCTTAAAATACAAATATAATTGAAAAATATAACTTCCAAATTTTGTTGCCTTAAGCTGGGAGCACTGGATGATTGGAAACGCGTCCTTTTCAACCTTCCTTAAATGACTGGCTCCCAGACTCGTCCGTTTGTCACGCCAGTAAATATGCTGACCGGAATCACATGGCATTCCAACAGCATATTCAATAGAAATAAGTGATATAATAATGAATTGTACTTAGTAGTTTAAGTTTTAGGCCCAAAACAGCCGTAATAATAAATAAATTAAATTAAATAAAATTTCAACCATTTTGAACATCCACGTCGATGGCACTCCGCTACCGACTGTCCTACACCCCAAAATCTTGGGTGTGACGTTTGATCAGGATCTACATTTTGGTGAGCACGCAGCCGCAATTGTTCCGAAAATCCAGAGCCGTAATAAAATCCCTTGCTGGCAGTACCTGGGGAAAAGATAAAAAAACGGTCATTACTACTTACTTACTTACTTAATTGGCGCTTAACCGTCTAAACGGTTATGGCCGTCCAACAAGGCGCGCCAGTCGCTCCTTCGCTCCGCCAACCGGCGCCAATTGGTCACACCAAGGGAGTTTAAATCGTTTTCCACCTGGTCCTTCCAACGGAGTGGGGGCCGCCCTCTACCTCTGCTTCCATAGGCGGGTTCCGATAGAAACACTTTCTTGGCCGGAGCATCATCTTTCATTCGCATAACATGGCCTAGCCAGCGCAGCCGCTGCGTTTTAATTCGCTGGACTATGTTGATGTCTGCGTATAGCTCGTACAGCTCATCATTAAATCTTCTTCGGTACTCGCCATCGCCAACGCGTAGAGGTCCATAAATCTTTCGAAGAACTTTTCTCTCGAACACTCCCAAAGCCGCTTCATCTGCTGTTGTCATGGTCCATGCTTCTGCCCCATATAGCAGGACGGGTACGATAAGTGACTTGTAGAGTATGATTTTCGTTCGCCGAGAGAGGACTTTACTTTTCAATTGCCTACCTAGTCCAAAGTAGCATTTATTGGCAAGATTAATTCTTCGCTGGATTTCAGTGCTGATGTTGTTGCTAGTGTTGATGCTGGTTCCCAAATAAACGAAGTCTTTTACTATTTCGAAATTATGGCTGCCAACAGTAGCGTGGTTGCCAAGGCGCATATGCGCTGACTCTTTGCTCGATGACAGCAGGTACTTCGTTTTGTCCTCATTCACCATCAAACCCATCTTCTTTTTACAAACAATGCAATTGGCCAGCCGTTTACGTGCTACGCGTCACCCATATGGTCGCCAAGCCTAAAAATTACCCACTGGAAGAAGCTACAGGCCTGCGAAAATACTGTTCTCAGAATCGCCACGGGCTGTCTTCTTATGTCCTCAGAACACCATCTACATAATGAGGCGAAAATACTCCCCATCACGGAGAGAAATGAGATGCTAACCAAACAGTTCCTGTTGAATACTCAGAAACCTGGGCATCCAAACAGACATCTGATTGATGAGCCAACACCGCCTAGGGGCTTAAGGAGTCATCTCCGTAAGCATTTTGAGGAAATACGGCACCTGAGAACCCAGCCGTATGAAGCAAAAAAACACAAGCGGTATTTGGGTGAACTCCACAAACAGGCGTTGGACATTTATGCCGGGAATTGCCCGTTGAATCCAGTACTCAAAGAAAATTACCCAAAACTTGTGGAAGAGGAACGCATACTCCCCAGGGAAACGCGTGTCACTCTTGCTCAACTTCGTTCTGGATACTGTAACAGGTTAAACTCTTACCTAGCCAGAATCAACCCCGACATAAAAAATGTATGCCCCGCTTGCAATGTGTCCCCACATGACACCAACCATCTCATTAATTGTAATGTTGAACCAACGCCTCTAACACCCCTTTCATTATGGTCCACCCCTGTTGAAACAGCAAGTTTCCTTGGACTCCCGTTAGAGGATATTGATGACAATTTGTGATCGGTCGCGGCTGTTAGGTGGGGCGAAGCACTGCTACAACAACAACAACAGGCTAGCTGCAAATTTGCTTTGAAGTAGGGGAGCAAAATGGCTTCAAGCGTCTTGGCTCTACCCAAACGTCAAGCTGTATAGTTGATTTTTTATCTGTGCTCTTGTTTGCAATAAATATAGTGTTTGATATTACTAAATATAGTTTTATTGTTTACATAGTTGGTGAAGTGCAATAATTGTGTATGCTGAATAAAGAAATTAAATTGAAATTCAATTGCTTTAAAATTTCATCAATTTTGCATATACACATATATACATATTTACTTGCAGTTGAATTGCCAAGTGTTTTTGCAATGAGTTGTTGCTGTTGATAGGCTTCAGTTTTTAATAGTGTATTTTGGTTTTATTTTTGATTTTTTGCGCGCTTGTTCGGTGTTAGTACAGTGCATCTCAAACTGCTCATACAGCATATCTCTTTCTAACAGCTACTTTCATACTTTTGTATATTTTTTGTATAACCCGTTTCCCATCGTTCAATTAATATTCATATTTTTCCTATTTTATTAATTCTCGGGTTTCTGTAGCATTTATATATATATTTATTCCTCACCCACTTTAAATTTATTAAGAATGTCGTGTGTATATCCAAACTGCTTAGTAAAAAGTGAATCGCATCCCTTCTTGGCATGCAGGCTTTGCGATGGGATTGCCCATTTGAAGTGCGCCGGTTTATCAGCACGAGTGGTTGACGCACTTAACGAAACCGATAAGGGAGTACGTTGGGCTTGTTTGAAATGTAGGCTTACCGAAATTGATCTTTTCAAGGTTTAAGAACAGGCCCGAGATGGATTTTCTGAAATAGGCAGAGAGATTTACGCTTTATCCGAGAAGTTTAAGCATTATGAGAGCTTATTTAAGTCTTTCAGACACTCAAATGTAAACATTCCGGATAATAATCGTAAGCCTATCGATGTTTACCTTCCAGCTCCGACTATGGATGCTGATCCCAAAGGTTCTCCACCTCCAGTTCTTCCACCCACAACTATTGAATTGATAAATCTGTCTTCACCGAGTCCCTTAGCAGTTCAACCATCGACATCGAAGGTTCATTCAGCTGTATCTACCGTCCCTCCACAAAAAGGAACCAGGTTCGCCAAAACTCCTCTGCGGAGTCTGAGCCGCTTGCTAGTAGATTGATTACTGTCCCGATTAAAATGTCCATTTTCGTGTCCACATTCGAGAGAGACACCACAGAAGAGGACCTGAAGTCGTACCTCATAAGTAATCTTAAATTTTAAAATGTGCCTATTCGTAAATTTAATTTTAATTACATTGGTTAACAGCTGAGATATTTACGAATAACCGTTTTTTCAAAAAAAAAACAAAGAAAAAATTGGGTCCACTTAATCATATATATTTCAAGAACGAATTGAGCAATCGCAAAATGGTTTGAAGCTTTTAAAAGGTAATAAAATTTGCTATAAACTGTGTATACAACACTTTTAAAAATATAAAAAAATTTGTACTTTGCGAGGAAGGATCTCGAAACCTTTTTATTTATTTTGCAGATTTTTTTTCTCCCTAAGCTCTGTTTTATTACAAAAAAAAAAGCTTTCACTCAACAAAATCGATGAATTAATACAAAAGTTATAAGCATTCAAATAAATATATCCATATAGTAAAACTTAAGTACCCTACAAATAATAGCATATGTACATATGATTATTATTATTATTATTTATTTATTATTACGGTGTTTTAAGCCTAAAACTTAGATTATTACAAGTTATAAATACATTTTAGTAATAATAGGATTTCCAGAATTTGGGGTGTCGGAATGCATGAGATTCCGATCAGCACGGGAACTGGTGGTCCAAACGGGCGAGTCTTGGAGTCATCTCATTGGGAGGTTGAAGGACGTGTTCTCAATCCTGCCCTACTCCAAGACGTGTGATTACACAGTTTTATTATTTATGCTGTCGGAATGCATTTGATTCCGGTCAACCCAAAAGCTAGCAGCTCAGCAGAATGAGCCACTTGTTGTAGTTGTTGTTGTAGCGATAAGGTTACTCCCCGAAGGCTTTGGGGAGTGTTATCGATGTGATGGTCTTTTGCCGGATACAGATCCGGTACGCTCCGGCAACACAGCTCCATTAAGGTGCTAGCCCGACCATCTCGGGAACGATTTATATGGTCAAATTAAACCTTCAGGCCATCGCTCCCTCCCCACCACCAAGTTGCATGAGGAGCTTGGGGTCGCCAGAGCCTCGTCTGTTAGTGAAACGGGATTCGCCGCTCGAAGGTGAGGTTGACAATTGGGTTTGGAGAAGCTATATATTGCGCTGGCAACCTAAAAAGGTTGCGCCACACAACCCCCGGAATCTAGTATTTTAGTCGCCTCTTACGACAGGCATACCTACTGTGGGTATATTCTAACCCCTTAACCCGCTGGGGGTCAGAATGAGCCACTCTTATCGGACGGTTGAAAAGGACGTGTTTCCAATCCTCTCTGTACCAGCTTTTATGTAAACATTTTATTTATTTATTTATTTGATCAATTAAACTTATAATAAAATTATAAATTTAAAGCTTATTTAGCACTAGCTGCTGAGGCTATCGGCTAGGTAGTCAAATGTAAAAAGTATATGTATGTACGTATCAATTGCGAGTACATACATATGTGACGTGGAGTTATGGTATAGTTATATTTTGATATTAATTGCTTTTATGTATTTGTAGATTTTATTGATGTTTTCCATTGTTGGGTTTTGCAATAATGTCATAGGGTTTTCGGTCCCAAATATTCTAAGTCGGGTGCTAAGTACGGCTGTGCATTCCGCGAGAATATGTATGACAGGAGTGGTAGCAGCCTGACAAAATTGGCAGAGGTTGTTTCTATTTTTGTCTAATAGGTGTGAGTGAGTGTAGTTAGTGTGCCCGAGCCGTAGGCGGGAAAAAATTATGATTTTGTGCTTTTCAATGTTAGCTGGATATCTTGGTGGCATAAGGTTGGGGTTTATGTCTTTGTAGTGTGCTTTTTGATTGGGTGAAGCTATACGTGAGTGATCGGTCTTTATCTGGTGCTGAATGTAACGCTGTAAATCAATTTTCTCAGTTAAAGAATTAAGTATTGTTGGTGAGATGCAAGCCAGCTTTGCTGCTTTGTCAGCACATTCGTTTCCTGTTATGCCAACATGTCCTGGGCACCATATAAGTACTATATTTTTGTTTTGGTATATGTGGTCACGAATTGTGTTTACTAATCCCCAATCCGAATTGAACTGGTTTTGTATAGCTTTTAGTACTGCTAGGCTGTCGGTGCATATAACAAGTTTTTTCTGCTTTTCTTTGCTTATACGTATAGCCTCGAATATAGCAGCTGCTTCTGCGGAGAGTATTGAAGTTATATCGTTGGAGATGTTGTTCTTGAGTGTTCGTCCTTGGGAATCGACTACAGCATAGGCCGAGTTGTGTACGTTTTTTGATGCATCCGTGTACAGTATTTGATAGTTTTGGTATCGATATGTGGATATTAACTCGTTGAATGCTTGGCGGTAGGCTTCGGCGGATGTGCTGTGTTTCGGGAGTTTGGCGAGGTCCATTAAACATGATTTTGGGCTGAAGAGCCACGGAGGTGTTTTTTGCGGATGGTTAAGTTGTGATCTGTCCAAGAGGTCTCGCGCCGGATTGCTAATAATGCGATGAATGGCAGAAGGGAGCCTGGGATGCCTTTTATTGGCCATTGCTTTGGTGACATCGGCGTCAATGATTGAGTTTTGTTTGTAGATTGTTTTTGGCAAAAGTCTGTAAATTGATGAATTATACCGTTCTTCGAGACCCGGTAGTCCTGATTCTGTTAGAAGGTTAGCGATGGGTGTAGTGGGAAATCCGTATAGGCTTTTCCTAATCCCTTGGTGGTATACAGGTTTTAATATGTTTAAGGTGCATTCCCGTATAAAAATAATCCGTAATCGATTTTGCTCAGGATGAGGATCCTTATGAGATATGTTAGAGTATTTGTATGTGCATAAATTTTTCCCGATAGGTAACGGATTATGTTGGTTCTGGTAGTTATTGATTTCCTTAGGTTTGAAATATGAACTTTCCATTTGAAGTTTTTTGTGAATGTTATGCCAAGTATTTTTAAGTTGTCCACATATTTGATTTGGGTGTTGTTGATTGTTAGGTTTTGGGGTGTACATCCGTGTTTCCTGCAGATATGTAGTATTGAGGTTTTTTGGAGGTTGATTTTTGCGCCGGCTTCTTGGCACCAATTATGTATATCGCTTATTATTGAGGAGAATAACCTGTTGTTGTCGTCGTTCGAATTCCTTTTAGCCATGATGTATAGGTCGTCCGCATAGATGCAGTGATCTAATGACTTATGTTGAAAAATGATTGTACTAAGGCGGTTGAACGCAATTTGAAAGAGTATTACTGAGAGAGGGGATCCCTGTGGGATTCCGTTCTGCAGTTGTCTGGATTCGGATAGGGTATTGTTAATTTTTACTATAACGCGACGGTTGAGGAGAAATGTTTTTATGTAAGCTAACATCTTGGGTCCGACGCCCCACATGTGCAGTGTTTCCAAGATAACGTGAGGGCCAATCCTGTCAAAGGCTTTTTCGAAATCTAGAGAGAGTATGGAGACATGATTACGTGAAGACAGAGCTTTATATGTATAGTAATATATATGTAGAAGAGCGTCGGTGCTGCCCCGATTGGGTCTGAAAGCGACTTGGTTTGGAGCAACTAGTTTACATGTTTCTATGAACCAGGATAGGCGTTTGGCGATTATTTTCTCCAATGTTTTTGCAATACACGGGAGCAACGATATTGGCCGGTAACTCGACGTTGTTTTTGGATCTTTGTTGGCTTTGCGGATAGGGACTAATATGGCCGTTTTCCAAGTAATAGGAAGGTGCCCGTTGTTGTATATGTTATTGTAAAGTTTTAGCAGTTTGTTCTTGGTAAAGTTGGAGGTGTGTCGTAGCATTTAGTACGTAATACGGTCAGCCGCTGGCGTACTTCCTTTTGCTTATTTTAAAGAATGTGTAAGTTCTGAAAAGTTGATAGGGGTTTCGGGGGCTTTGCTTGTGCGTTTGATGGTGCACTTGGCAATAAATGTTTGGCTCTATTTTTTGCACAATTGAATTCGGCGGAGAAGTTTCGATCCGAACTGTATTCAGTCCATTCCGAGCAGAAGTGGTTTGCGATTTCCTTCGAGTCGGTTAGCAGGTTGTTGTTGCTATTTATCGTGACGATTTGAGTGTAAATGTTTTTGTTGTTTAGCAGCCTTACTTGCTTCCAGATTTTGTCAATTGAGGTGTTTGGGTTTATGGATGTGGTGAATTGTTGAAAGCTTAAACATTTTGCCTGTTTTGCTGCTTTGCGAAATTTGGCATTATGCTTTTTGTAGCGAATGAGGTTTTCATTCGTTGGGTTCCGTTTAAAGGAGTACCAACTGTTCATTTTTTCAACTCGCAGTTGAGAAAGTTCAGTTGACCACCATGGCACTGTCGATTTTTTGTGTGGACGTGTTTGTGGAATGTGTTAGCGGATACTCGGATGGATTTTGTAAGTGTGGAGGCGTCTATGTCTATTTGGTTTGTGAAACTTCTTTTATCCAATTCTTTATCTATAGTATTCTCAAAATTCTCCCAGTCGGCTTTTTGTTGTATAAATTTAGGTATGAACGGCTGTGGACGCTGTGTGTTGGAGAGCGTTATTGATGTTTTGATCGGAAAGTGATCACTATTGTGTAAATCGGGTAATGTGTAACAGGATGTGATTGGGAGTAGGGATGCGGAGCAACAAGCGACGTCTACGTGCGTGAGTGTGCTGTGGGTAGATAAGTGAGTTAGTTGTTGATCATTTAAAACGCACAGGTTATGTTGTGCGATGGCGTTTTCAAAGGTTACACCTCTAGCGTTGGTTATTCGCGAGCCCCATAGTGTGTTCTAACTGTTGATGTCGCCCGCCAGTACTACAGGTTTTTGGACATTTCGTATTAAGTTATCAATTTCTTGTGTTGTAAAATGTTGGTTTGGTGGAATGTAAAGTGAGATCACTGTGAATTTAAAGTTTAGGGTTATTACAAATTTTGAGTTTTGGCGACCTTTAAATTTAACAATTATTTCTTCAAACTGGCTCTAGGTCAATAAATTAAACAAGTTGTTGTTGTTTTTGTTCCAATATATTTCGATCTCCAACGGAGATCGTCATCGGGGACTACAATAATAAATAAATAAACACTTTATTTTACACAATTTATCACAGGCAAATTTATATATATGTATGTATAAACATATTAGCATTACTGCAAACATACATACATGAGTTCAGATGTTAGGTGGGCAGCGTCTGTTCGAGATGCTGTTGTTGAACTGATTTTCGCGAGTCAAGTAAGTGGCGGTAGATGTGTGCACCCATTTCAGAGTCTTTCTTGTAGTTCAATCTTTTGTTCTCGTCCGTGTCTATTATGTGGAGCATCTCCAAAGTAAAGCGTTTGTTGTAATGCTGTTCTTGCTGTAGTATGCTCACAGCGTCAAAGTCTGGTTTATGTCCGCTCTCCGCACAGTGGGCCGCAAGTGCTGTTTTATGTGTATTGCTTGATTGTAAACATTTGATGTCAGATCGTTGCCCTGCTATTCTTGTTTTTAACTTATTTTTCGTTGTGCCAACATATTCTTTCGCACAAATGTTATCTCCGTCTCCTGCACATGGTATCTTGTATACAATATTGTTTTTCTCCATCGTTTCTAATTTACTTTTCATATTCTTGAAAAATATTTGGTTTGTGTACGCCGGTTTGTGTCCGGGGTAATACGTAGGTTGATAAACACGCATCATAAAGGTACCAAATCAAAAATCGAAGGTAAAAAACCGATCACATATAAATCTATTATATATATACCTGGCTATTCCGAAAGATTACAATGCTCAAATATTTATGATAAAGAAAGAATCGGAATTGCACACAAACCGGCGTACACAAACCAAATATTTTTCAAGAATATGAAAAGTAAATTAGAAACGATGGAGAAAAACAATATTGTATACAAGATATCATGTGCAGGAGACGGAGATAACATTTGTGCGAAAGAATATGTTGGCACAACGAAAAATAAGTTAAAAACAAGAACAGCAGGGCACCGATCTGACATCAAATGTTTACAATCAAGCAATACACATAAAACAGCACTTGCGGCCCACTGTGCGGAGAGCGGACATAAACCAGACTTTGACGCTGTGAGCAAACTACAGCAAGAACAGCATTACAACAAACGCTTTACTTTGGAGATGCTCCACATAATAGACACGGACGAGAACAAAAGATTGAACTACAAGAAAGACTCTGAAATGTGTGCACACATCTACCGCCACTTACTTGACTCGCGAAAATCAGTTCAACAACAGCATCTCGAACAGACGCTGCCCACCTAACATCTGAACTCATGTATGTATGTTTGCAGTAATGCTAAATGTTTATACATACATATATATAAATTTGCCTGTGATAAATTGTGTAAAATAAAGTGTTTATTTATTTATTATTGTAGTCCCCGATGACGATCTCCGTTGGAGATCGAAATATATTGGAACAAAAACAACAACAACTTGTTTAATTTATTGACCTAGAGCCAGTTTGAAGAAATAATTGTTAAATTTAAAGGTCGCCAAAAATCAAAATTTGTTATAATACGGAAGGCACGCCGTAAGAGTAGACACTCAACGAAGATGGTTTACGCCAAGCTGAAGAGCAACTACAACAACACAATAAGAAATCGCATCAACAGGTTCAACACACAATCCCTACAGATAGCCAAGCTACGGTCTAGTATTAAGTTTTTATTACAGTGCAGAAAATCCAAAATTATACCCAAGTTTATACAAAATACGACCAAACTTGACTACATATTTACCGTCGATAACTATATACCGAAACATACCAAACACACACTGGAGAGACATATACACTTATTTCACAGTAAAATACTAAGCACACTAATAAAATATAAACATGAGCTTCTAAAGGAAAAGGAAAAACGAATTATGATTACAAAGGAGAAACTAGGCCAATATATGGAAAAGGATGACGTCACAGCTTTATTTGAAAGCGAACAGCGGCTTACATGCAAAAAAGCTACAAAATGTAAAAACACACAAAAATTAAAGTTTGAAAAACTGCGAGACGAGAGAAATGCACAAATATTAGGAACCAACAAAAACAAGCATTGGTTGGTAAACAAAACAAATACGGAATTCCCACCTGATGTGGAGGCGCTGCTAGCAAAAGGGCCAAAGTTTGGTTTACCAATAACAAAAGAAGAATTCCCGCTCTTTAAATGCATTGCGGATGGTGAGGAATTGGTACAGAGCGTAGAGAACAAAGAAGAACAGGAATCCGCGAGAACGAAAATATCATTGCTTATAAAAGAGTCGATGACAAAGCGAAAAGGTAAAAAAACAGATATGGCCATCAAAGATACAGTGGAGCGTACGCGAAGATTTCTGAACAAAAATAAAGAAATTGTAATTTTAAATGCAGACAAGGGAAACGTGACCGTCGCTATGGAGAAAACAGATTATAGGTTAAGAATGGACAACATATTGAATGATATGTCAATATATCGAATTTTACGCCAAGATCCGACACTAAGATTACAGACCAAAAACAACCAATTAGTAGAAAAATTACATAAATTAGGTCTTATAACAAAAACAGAAAAATATAAAATGACCACGCACACAGCTATTCCACCCCGAATGTATGGTTTACCAAAAGTTCACAAGGAAAATATGCCATTAAGACCCATTTGTTCCATGATAAATGCTCCGTCCTATAATTTATGTAAGTACTTGACTAATATTTTAAAAAACTTGACGATGAAATCGGTGTTCAATGTTAAAAGTGCAATAGAATTTAAGGACAAAGTCAATGACAACTATATATGTGATGATGAGCGTTTTGTATCGTTTGATGTTATATCACTATTTCCAAGTATACCAACAGACTTTGCTATACAGGCGATTCGGGCGAAATGGGAGGAGATTAAACAATATACGGATATGCCTAAAAATCTTTTCATGGAAATAGTGACGTTTTGTATTTGTGAAAATAGATATTTTAAGTACGAGGAACGAATATATACGCAATTAAATGGTCTTCCAATGGGATCTCCGGCATCACCGATTGTCGCCGACATTGTAATGGAAGAAATTTTAGGAAAAGTAGTAAAGAACACGAGACTACTTAGTAAATACGTAGACGATGTGTTTGCATTAGTAAAGGAGGATAAACTGGACGAAACCTTCGATTTGCTAAATTCATACCACAAAGATATACAATTCAAGATGGAGTTGGAAAAAGATGGCAAATTACCATTTTTAGACTCCTTGGTATGTAAAATAAGCAATAAAATTAAAGTAGATTGGTACCAAAAGCCTACATCTTCAGGACGTATTATAAATTATTTATCTATACATCCGAAAAGTATGATTTTTAATACAGCGAAAAATTTTATCCGGCGAGTTTTAGATACTAGTGATTCAATTTTTCACCCTGAGAATAAAAAACGTATCGAGCACATTCTCAAGATGAACGATTTCCCGTCCGGGGTAATACGTAGGTTGATAAACACGCATCATAAGGGTACCAAATCAAAAATCGAAGGTAAAAAACCGATCACATATAAATCTATTATATATATACCTGGCTTTTCCGAAAGATTACAATGCTCAAATATTTATGATAAAGAAAGAATCGGAATTGCACACAAACCGGCGTACACAAACCAAATATTTTTCAAGAATATGAAAAGTAAATTAGAAACGATGGAGAAAAACAATATTGTATACAAGATACCATGTGCAGGAGACGGAGATAACATTTGTGCGAAAGAATATGTTGGCACAACGAAAAATAAGTTAAAAACAAGAATAGCAGGGCACCGATCTGACATCAAATGTTTACAATCAAGCAATACACATAAAACAGCACTTGCGGCCCACTGTGCGGAGAGCGGACATAAACCAGACTTTGACGCTGTGAGCATACTACAGCAAGAACAGCATTACAACAAACGCTTTACTTTGGAGATGCTCCACATAATAGACACGGACGAGAACAAAAGATTGAACTACAAGAAAGACTCTGAAATGTGTGCACACATCTACCGCCACTTACTTGACTCGCGAAAATCAGTTCAACAACAGCATCTCGAACAGACGCTGCCCACCTAACATCTGAACTCATGTATGTATGTTTGCAGTAATGCTAATATGTTTATACATATGTACATATATATAAATTTGCCTGTGATAAATTGTGTAAAATAAAGTGTTTATTTATTTATTATTGTAGTCCCCGATGACGATCTCCGTTGGAGATCGAAATATATTGGAACAAAAACAACAACAACTTGTTTAATTTATTGACCTAGAGCCAGTTTGAAGAAATAATTGTTTAGGGTTATTTCTATGCACACGTTTTGGATTGGAGAAGGGATTGGTGTGTATTTGTGTGGCACGTTTGATTTAATCAAAACGCCAGCTCCTTGTTTTGCGTACGTAGTTGAATTGTTGACGAAGTATGCAGTATAGTTTCTGGGAGGGATAGGATTAAAGCCGCTAGGGCAATTCGTTTCTTGTAGGGCCATAAGATGTGGTTGGTGTTCTTTTCGAAGGAGTTCAAGATCAATATTGTTGTTAATGAAACCTTTGATGTTCCATTGCAATATTATGAATTTGTCTATCATTATGGATGAAATAAATTATAAGTTGTCGTTGGACGCAGGGTCCGACGCTGGTTGTTGTATATAATACTCGTTTTGGCTTAGTAGCATTTGTGTAAGATTGGAGAATGGTGATTGAGTGCTGCTGTTGGAGGTAACAGCTTGAATATGTTTTGGGGTGGTTGGCAAGTTGCTTGTATTTTTGGTGGTTGAAAGGGGGTTGTTGTTGGCTAGGATAACTTTCTTGGATTCTTCCGTAGAAGGTTTTGTGGGGAGGCCGGGCGTTTGTTTGGTGCGGTTGTGTTGTTAGCTGTGGATGTTTTGGTTGATCTGTTGGTCATCGGTGATTTGTTTGTTGTGGCTGCAGTTGGAGTAATGCTGGGTGGTGGGTTAGATTGTTTTTGATGGGGTGTATTTTTGGTTTTTTCTGCATAGGAAGCGGTACCACTTGAAGGTTTGTTCTTTGCGTTGTATTTTTTGTAGGCTTCGCCCATCGAACACTTGTGAATTGTTTTTATTTGTAGTACTTCTTTTAATTGGTTGTATCTAGGGCAAGTTTTGTCGGAGGAAGAGTGTTCGTTGCCGCAGTTTGCGCATTGGCTGCGGGTGCACGTGTCTGGCGAATGCGGAGGTAAATTACAACCATCGCAGGAGGGGGCATTTGAGCAGGGATTTCTTGTGTGGCCAAGACGTTGGCAGTTACGGCATCTCATAGGATTGGGGAAGTATGGATTTACGCGGACTTTGTACCAGGCTATATCCAAGGTTTTTGGCAGTTGGTAGAGGTCAAAAGTAATAACCATTTTTCCGGTTGGGGTTGTTTTACCATCTTGAGTGCGTGTGAATTTGTAGATTTTAGTAACTCCTTGAGATTTCAGCTCCTCGACGATTTCATTTTCATTGACATCTATTAGGCATGGTGCATATATGACGCCTTTTACCGAATTGAGGTTATCGTGTAATTTTACCGAAATTTGGCACGTGTTTGCGAGCTGGTTGGTTTTTAAAAATCTATTGGCGGCATTTTCATTTCTAGCTAGGAGTAGGAGTGAACCGTCTCTTAGCTGTTTTATTTGATCAACTTGTGTGGAGATTGCTTCAATTCATTTTTTGATTGCAAATGGGCTAAGCTTCTTTAATTCATTGTTAGTCGAGGAAATAACTAGGTACTTTGGGTGATTTGAAGGAATTTGTTTTTCGGGTAGACGGGGATAAACGTAGGTTGAGTCTAGAGGGTCCATTTGGTCATCTAGGAGTGAAAACCTATTGCGCCCCCTATCCGGCGGGCCTGTATCCATGGTGTTGTTTGTGTTTTTGTATGCTGTTTTTTATTGTTTTTTTTTTCTAACGATATGTGATTGGTTGAAAAGTATTGTATGATCTGCGGATGATGTGTAAAACGAAACACGCAATACTGTTGTTGTTATTATAGTTTTGTTTTTATGTTTAAAGAAAATAACTGCATTAAGCTATGCGCTTCATCATGTCTGTACTCGGCGGAAAGTAGTCGATGACTCTTATGTAAACATAATTAATTATAATATATTATTTTTGTACGAATATACTTGATTCAGATGAACACTCCAACTGTTTGTCTGGGAGGATATTTTCAGGAACTCTTTCCCAATTTGATTGCGAGCGATATATGTATTTGACCTGATGCATGTTGTTGTTGTTGTTGTAGCGATAAGGTTGCTCCCCGAAGGCTTTGGGGAGTGTTATCGATGTGATGGTCCTTTGCCGGATACAAATCCGGTACGCTCCGGTACCATAGCACCATTAAGGTGCTAGCCCGACCATCTCGGGAACGATTTATGTGGCCACATTAAACCTTCAGGCCATTCCCTCCCTCCCTACCCCCAAGTTCCATGAGGAGCTTGGGGTCGCCAGAGCCTCGTCTGTTAGTGAAACAAGATTCGCCGCGGATAGGTGAGATTGACAATTGGGTTTGGAGAAGCTATATATTGCGCTGGCAACCTGAAAGGTTGCGCTACATAGCCCCTTGAATCTGGTATTTTAGTCGCCTCTTACGACAGGCATACCTACCGCGGGTATATTCTGATCCCCTAACCCGCTGGGGTGACCTGATGCATAAGGTTCCTCTGTGTCTATTTGGATTTCCTGTACGCTCAAGGATCAGTAACATGAAATACAGATACAGTATATTTTATCTTATTGGAAGGGTTTTGCAATATTCTAATAAACTTTTTTTGAAGGTGTTTAAGTTTTCACAATTTTTAACATGATTAGGTAGTTCATTAAAACATTTTAGGCCTTTGTAAAATATATTTTGCTAGTCCATTTCTGTTTTGAAAAGAGGTAATCTAAAATTATTATTTTCCCTGATTATGTAAGAGTGGGTTTCATTCACATAAACAAGTTTTTCACTTAGGTAGGCTGGTAATTTACCATGCTTGATATAAAATAAAAATTTCATACTATGGTAAAATACCAACTGTTTCAAATTCAACTAGTTAGTGCATCAATCATACTCTTTATGGAAGTGTCGTACCTCACTTTCAATATAAATCTCATAGCTTTGTTTTGCATAATTTGTAACCTGTCTACTTGTGTTTCATTGGCAATAAAGAATATTGTAGAGCAATATAAGAAGTGCGGTTCTATGATGGATCTATAAACTTTCAACTTATATTTCTTACTAATAAGTTTACATGATCTCTTCCAAAATCCAATTTTTTTGCCCATTTTGGCAACAATATAATCAATATGATCCGTAAACCTCAGTTTATTGTCAATCAGTATCCCTAAGTACTTAAATATTTTGACATCCTCAATGCTCGTATTCATTATTTTTAGATCTAAATTAAGTGATTCTTTATTGGTCGTCCTAGATAAAACCATGAACTTAGTTTTGTTAACGTTAAGCTTGAGTTTATTAATGCAAAGCCATCTATACAATGAGTCCAAATCTTCTTGCATTTTGCTCCTTGCTATTGAAATGTCCGTTTCATTTACTTCAAGTAGCGCATCATCTGCAAACAACCTGATTTTACAATATTTCAGTGCTGATGATATATCGTTTATGTAAATGTTGAACAGGATTGGTGCTAATACCGACCCTTGTGGTAAACCTATGTCCACTTGTGCCACGGATGAAACTACTGACTCGATGGTTCTTCTTTGCTTCCGGTCTAATAAGAAGCTTCTAAACCACTGCAATTCATTTTCCCTAATACCAATTTTTTGTAGTTTATCGAGCATTATATTCCTATCAATTGTTTCGAACGCTCTTTTCAGGTCAATGAAAACTGCTACTATATTTTTTTTAGGCTCAGCTCTTTCTTCCAGCTAGATATGACGTAATTTAACGACGTCTCGCAAGAGTGCCTTTCTCGGAAACCGGATTGTTCCTTTATAAGGATTTTATTATTTTCTAAGTAATTAACCAGTTGATTTTTTATTACAATTTCCAGAATTTTTTCTATGTTCGGCAATGTATTGTTGTTGTTGTAGCAGTGCTTCGCCCCATCCAATAGGTGCGGCCGATCACAAATTGTCATCAATATCCTCTAACGGGAGCCCAAGGAAACTTGCTGTTTCAACAGGGGTGGACCATAATGAGAGGGGTGTTAGAGGCGTTAGTGCCACATTACAATTAAAGAGATGGTTGGTGTCGTGTGGGGACACATTGCAGGCGGGGCATACATTTTGTATGTCGGGGATGATTCTGGATAGGTAAGAGTTTAAACTGTTACAGTATCCAGATCGAAGTTGAGCTAGAGTGATTCGTGTTTCCCTGGGGAGTGTGCGTTCCTCTTCCGCAAGTTTTGGGTACTGTTTTTTGAGTACTGGATTCACCGGGCAATTCCTGGCATAAAGGTTCGACGCCTGTTTGTGGAGTTGCTGAGGACCTGCTTGTGCTTTTTTGGCTTCATACGGCTGAGTTCCCAGGTGCCGTATTTCCTCATAATGCTTACGGAGATGACCCCATAAACCCCTAGGTGGTTTTGGCACATCAATCAGAT
Organism: Eurosta solidaginis; assembly: GCF_040869045.1. Taxonomy (NCBI): domain Eukaryota; kingdom Metazoa; phylum Arthropoda; class Insecta; order Diptera; family Tephritidae; genus Eurosta; species Eurosta solidaginis. Next base: position 77,543,910 of record NC_090322.1, read on the forward strand.
ACCTGTTGGGATGCCCAAGTTCCTGGGTATTCAACAGGAACTGTTTGGTTAGCATCTCATTTCTCTCCCTTATGGGCAGTATTCGCGCCTCATTATGTAGATGATGCTCTGAGGACGCAAGAAGACAGCCCGTTGCGATTCTGAGAGCAGTATTTAGTTTTAAGGCTTGGCGACCATATAGGGGACTCGTAGCATGCAATCGGCTGGCCAATTGCTTTGTAAGTAGTAATGAGCGTTTCTTCATCTTTTCCTCAAGTACTGCCAGCAAGAGATTTGATGATTTTATTACGGCTCTGGATTTTCGGTACAATTGCGGCTGCATGCTCACCAAAATTTAGATCCTGATCAAATGTCACACCCAAGATTTTGGGGTGTAGGACAGTCGGTAGCGTAGTGCCATCGACGTGGATGTTCAAAATGGTCGACATTTGGGACGTCAAAGTTGTAAACAGGGTCACGGATGATTTAGTGGGTGATAACGACAGGTTTCGCGAGGCGCAAAAATCTGGAGAGATCAGGGAGGTAGCCGTTTATTCCGTTGCAAAGCTCATCGATCTGTGGGCCCGGGCCTGTGGCCATTATTGTGCAGTCGACGGCGTAAGAAACGATAGTAACTCCTACCGGTGGCGAAGGTAGTTTTGATATGTAGAAATTAAACCAAAGTCGGGATAGGACACCACCCTGTGGCACCCCTTGTTTAATTCTTCTTGGCTTTGATGTTTCGTTTCTGAATTGCACCGATGCCTGCCGGCCACCCAGATATTTTGCGGTCCACCTTTAAAGACATGGGGGAAGGGTAGACCTTTCCAGGTCTTGCAGTAACGTGCCATGGTTAACCGTATCAAAAGCTTTTGATAGGTCTAGCGCAACGAGTACTGTTCTATGGTGGGACCTCTGATTTAAACCACAATTTATCTGGGTGCTGATGGCATTTAGCGCGGTGGTGGTGCTATGGAGTTTTCTGAAGCCATGCTGATGAGAGGCTAGCTGCAAATTTGCTTAGAAGTAGGGGAGCAAAATGGCTTCAGGCGTCTTTGCCACTGGCGATAGGAGAGATATCGGACGATACGACATAGGAGAGTTAGCTGGTTTCCCGAGGCTTTAGTAGCGGGACCACCTTGGCCACTTTCCATTTTTCGGGTATGACAAAGGTGGAAAGAGACAGGTTGAAGACATGTGCTAAGTATTTGAAACACTCTTTCCCTAGGCTTTTAAGCATCGGCATGGCTATGCCGTCTGGGCCCACTGCTTTGGATGGTTTGGCGTGACCAATGGCATCTTCAACCTCTCTGGCAGTGATGGTTATTGGTGACGCGCTGAATTTATGTTTATGTGCGTGTCTGTTGGCCCTCCGTCTATCTTTATCGACCGTAGAATGCATTACATATTGACAGCAGAAAGCGCTCGCGCATTTTTTCGAATCCGACAGCACTTTATCGCCAAAGGCTATGGAAACTTTGTCATTGTGCTTAGACGGATTCGATAGGGACTTTACGGTGGACCAAAGTTTACCTACACCGGCAGAGAGGTTACAACCTCTTAGATGCTTCTCCTTGTGTTCATCCACAAGCAATCTGATGCGTTGGTTTATATCCCTTATTTGGGGGTCGCCTGGGTCGAGCTGTCTTATAAGGGAAGTGGGGGCCGAATTTCGGAAATTCTCCCGGCGGGAATGAAACGTGCCGAGGCGGATTCAATGACTGCGGAAAGCACGCTCCCCTTGGGGGGCATCAGTCGGGATAGTGAGGGCAGCAAAGAGGTTGTAAAAGATTTGTATTGCTCCCACTTTCCTTTTTTAAGTTTATGAAAGTGCGTTTTATTGTAACGATGAAATCGGCGGTACGCTCGAACGAAGTAAGAATAGGCAGGTGGTCGAATGCCAATGTTACCATCGGCTGTCAGTTGACGGAGTTTACAAGTTCTGCGCTCACTATTGAAATATCCGGCGAACTGTGGCAGCTTCCTACCATACGTGTGGGGGCGTCTCCGTTTATTGTGCAGAACGTCGTTTCTTCTATTTGATCCGCCAACATCTCACCCCTACTGTCCGCCCGCAAGTTTGAATGCCATAGATCGTGATGGGCATTAAAGTCGCCTAAGATAATGCGATTGTTGCCAGTGAGTAAGGCGCTAATATTGGGGCGGTATCCACTGGGGCAACAGGTGGCAGGAGGGATGTAGATGTTGATAATTTCTAGGCTTGCATCGCCTGACCGGACAGATAGGCCTTGACGTTCTAAGACATTGTCCCTGCGGTCGATGCCAGGATCAAATATATGATATTGCACAGAGTGGTGTATGATAAACGCGAGGCCGCCTCCATTTCCGCTCATGCGATCTTTTCTGTGGACATTATACCCAGAACAGGTTTGCAGTGCAGATATTGCTGTGAGTTTAGTCTCTTGAATCGCAGCAATGCGGATGTTGTGCCGCTTCATGAAATCGACTATCTCCGTGATCTTCCCAGTTAATCCATTACAGTTTAACTGCAGAATTCTGAAGTGCATAGGGGGAGACGTCGCCACTCTGGGAGTAAGTGACGGGTGACTACGCCTGGGTTGAGGAAGCCAGGACGCAACTGCTGTTGTGGCCCTGGGAGTGGGCGTCCTTGGGCAAGCATTGGGGTACCCGGTAGATTGGGGTTTGCGACCTGGCAACATGGCGCAATGAAACCCGCCGGGGGGTTGCCGTCGCGGAGACCAGAACATCTAGGAAAGTGGCACCGCCCAAGGCAGGAGCTGCATTGGGCGGATGTCACAAACATATATATTCTGTGTTGGCAAACGGGGCTAGGGACTAAGCGTCTGTTTCCCTGACCTACACGATTGCTGACGGAAAAGAGGGGAGGAGAAGACGGGGGCAGGGGCTGATGCTCAGCATTGCTACCGACTCTACTACGAAGATAGTAGTTATGAGTGGTAGCAGCTGTTTGAGTAGTTGGCGCCGCGGGGCGCGAGCAGCAGCGGGTACTAGTTGTGGCTTGCTGAGCAGCTGGGCTGCTGGAAGGTAGTGGGGGAGTGGGGGGGGGGGGGGGTCGCTATGGCGTAGACTACGGGACGCCCTTGGACGTGAACAGCAAGGAGCCACAAAATATTTATAAAAGTTACGCGGACGTCGGGTTTTGGGATCAAGCCCAGAACAACCTGTCCGATTCAACCATCCCTTACACGAGACACACTGAAAAGAGTATGACCGTCCTAAAAATATTCTTTTCCGGCAGATGCAGCAAAACCATTTCTCAGGACCGGGGTCAGGAGACGGACCCGGATGGGATTCGATACTTTCCCGGAGCAAGAGAATATGGAGCAGTCCCGCTGCAAGGAGCTGCTGGGAGGATGACAATTTGTGGGAGGGACGCAACTAATTAAATGGGGTTACACTGAGATGACAGTCCTTGGTCGGGAAAAATCCCGAGTCGCTCAGGTACATAGAACCGACTGCCTTGAGAAGCGATCTGGTATGAGTCGTATCGTCCGATATCTCTCCTATCGCCAGTAGCAAAGACGCTTGAAGCCATTTTGCTCCCCTATTTCCAAGCAAATTTACAACTAGTATAAGGTTCCGATGGAACCTTCGAGCAAAATCTGCTACTGGTGCCCACACACCCACTCCTAGGCACCTTTGTAAGGTATCAAATATGTGCTCGCACGCGCAAGCATCTCCGAACTGAATCATAAAACACATGTATCTTTTAGTTCGTGTACTTTTCTTTATGTACTTATGTTTAATGGAAATTTTTAAATAAAGACTAATTCGTAAGGCGAAAATTGATTGTCGAAAACTGTGCTACTCGTAGTGTTGTGTAGGAAGGTAAAATATTTTAAATAAACATCCCAATCAGAAAAATTGTCTTTTAAATATGCACGCAAGTATTCATTAAAAACTCTATGATTACCTTCAATCGTGCCAACAGTTTCATGATGGTATGCAGTTGAAAAATTATGTTGGATATTTAAAAGTTTAGTTAATTCTTCGAATAATTCATTTTTAAATTCAGTACCTAAATCTGATTTTATGGCATTCATTGTGCCGTAAGTTAAAATGAATCCTTCAAAAATAGCTGAATCGATTGTTTTTGCCGATTTGTCTGGTACAGCGATTGTTACCAGATATTTAGTCATGTCGCAAATCATGGTAAGTGCGAACTTGTTACCATATTTGGACTCAGGTAGGGGTCCTATTGTGTCAATTACTAGTATATCAAATGGTTTACAAGGAGTTGGTGTTAAAACAAGTTTTTCTTTTGTTTTAGGTTTAACCTTGTTTAAGAGACAATCCTTACAATTTTTGATATATTTCGATATATCACGAGTCATGTTCTTCCAATAAAATTTTGTTCGCAATTTTGCGTAAAGTCTTTTCATTCCGCAATGTCCACCGGAAATGGGATCATTACGGTAAATTTTCATAAGTTTTAATTGTGTATCTTCATCTGTTACTGTCTCCACTGGATCTGTTAATATAATTTCTAATGATTTTAAAATTTTATTTCCAATATTTTTGGAATTTGTAATAGTGTAATGTTCGAACATAATATCGTTTTTAGGCCATTCAATTTGCTTAATTTTGCTTTTGCCGGCTTCTGATTCAAGCCTCGAAAGTAATTTCTCTAAAGTCATTATTTCGTTAACAAGCTCAAAACTAAGTAACTCGAGTTTTTTATGTTTAATATGCGCAAAAATTCTTAAATTTGTTGTTTTATTATTTTTATCGTACGTAATTGCAGATCTTATTCGTGGAATCTTTTTTGAAAAATTGAAAGAAAATTTGTCGTAGATATGTAAAGTAAGTTGTTTTTCGCCGTTTTTGTCTGTTTTCTTATGTAAATTTTTGTCGTTTGCCTTTTTTGTCATGGCTCTTGTCTGTACTGCCAAAATTTGTTTGTTAGCTTCTTTAATCTCATCGATTGTTATACGCGATAGTGCATCAGCACAAACGTTTGTTTTTCCTTTTTTTTATACAATAGTAAAGTTATATTCAGATAGTTCCAGTCTTATTCTTGAAAGTTTTGAAGATGGGTCTTTCATGTTGAATAAGTATACTAGAGGTCTATGGTCTGATTTTACAATAAAATGGGTACCATACACATATGGTCGAAATTGCTTGATTGCAAAGTAAATAGCTAAAAGCTCTAATTCTATAATAGGTTTTTTCTGTTCGGCTTTATTAAATGCTTTAGAAGCGAAACAAATTGGTAAATCACTACCTTGCTGTTCTTGACTTAAAATAGCGCCACATCCAGTTGTGGAAGCATCAACTGTAATAATGAATTGTTTAGTAAAATCTGGATGCTTTCAAAGATAAAAATGCTCTTTCGCACTCAACATCCCATACAAATTCAACTCTTTTCCTGCTTAATCGATTTAGAGGCGCTGCCAGAGACGCAAAATTAGGTATAAACCGTCTGTAATAATTTGCAAACGCGACGAATCGTCGTACCGCGTCTTTGTCAGTCGGTTTCGTATACTTTTTAATTGCGTTTATCTTAGAGTCGTCTGGCAACAAACCTTTGGCTGAACATTTATGACCTAAAAATGTAACTTCTGGTCGTAAAAAGTTGTATTTATTTGGGTTAAGTTTGAGATTAAAAGATCTACAAGTATCGAAGACTTTTGAAAGATTTTTAATGTGGTGTGCTTCGCTACACCCTATGACGATAATATCGTCGACGTACAAAAATGCGACATTGGGTGGTATACCCGAAAAAGCTATGGTCATCATTCGCGAGAATGAATTAGGTGCTATATTTAAGCCGAATGGAAGCACTTTCCATATAAATGCGCCACGGTCAGTGCTGAAAGACGTAATGTCACGAGAATCAGGATGCAAGGGGATTTGATGAAATCCTGAAAAAAGATCTAATGTGGAAAAATATTTTGCCCTGCCAAGATTGTCTAAAATATCGTCAACTCTAGCTAGTGGAAATTTATCAGCAATGAGTTTTTTGTTTACCGCGCGAAAATCTACGCACATACGATATGCTTTTTGACCATTAGTATCTTTCTTTGGGACTACAATCAAATGACTATTGTAATTCGAATAACTAGGTTCAATCAAATCATTGTCTAACAATTTATTTACTTGGCGATTTATTTCTTCGCGTTGAGAGTATGGCAATCTATAGTTTTTAACATATACCGGATCGTTGTCTGTCAATCTTAGTTTTTGCTCGTAAAAGTTATTTACAAGTCATTTTGTCCATGTCAAGAGCGAAAATGTCGGCATAATCTATGCAAAGGTCAATTAATTCACTATGAGCATGTTGAGGTATTTGATTTTTTAAAATTGAAGTTAGTTTTTTTGTACGTTTGTGAAACCTTTCGCCATGCTCGTCACTTTCTGGAAAAAATTTAAATGGGAGTGTAGAAAATCAATTTTTAAAGACATATTTACTCCTGAAAGAAAATAAAAAAGTAAATTAGATAAATACATATGTGACACATTAGTATATAATTTTCTTAGGCTGGATTTATCTTTCAATTCAGAACAAATTTTTTGTTTACATTTTCTCGTTCTTGTTTGTTCGGAACTGGGCGATGAATTCAGATTTAGGGCTATATATTCTTATGTAAATTTAAAAATTTTCATACAATTTTTTTGTTTATCGGGCAGATAGGTTTTAAAGTTAACTGAGAAAACGGTCTTAAATATGTTTTTTTATTTACCAATTTCCGCATAGTTTTTGATTCAGTCATTCACTATCAATTCGTGGTTAAGACTTTTGTGTTTGCCTAATAAAGAAGTAACGACCTTTTCAAAAGAATCCCACGCTGCTTCCTCCACTGGTGACAATAGTTCTTTGAAATGGTTATTGGTCATCATTTTCCTTATTTGCGGTCCCACAAAAATCCCTTCCTTTATTTTTGCTTCTGAAATCTCTGGAAAGATTGTCTTCAAATGATGAAAAGCTTCGCCTTCTTTGTGCAAAGCCTTGACAAAGTTTTTGATAAGACCGAGCTTGATGTGGAGCGAAGGTAGAATTATTTTTTCCTTCTTTATAAGTGGGGAGTATTTTATGTTATCCACCCCAACATGAAACTCGATTCGTTCTGGCCAATCCTTTATCACTACATTTGACGAGCTCGGCTATACCATTTGCATAGAAAGCAACAGTATTTTGTGTATCCACTTTGTAGACCACATAGCATTCCAACGACTTTAAGATCGGCACATATTTTCCAATCATGTTCTTCGTATTTGATTAATTTGAGCAATTTTTGCATTATCTCATACGTTTCTTTCGTATCTACTGCATGCGCGATCGAAATAGATGGCTTTTGGTTGCCAATATGCAATAATACGGCCTTTAAACTTAATTTATTGCGAGTTTATTTCGTTTTGCGTTGGAAATCCAGTACAACATGATGCCGCGTAATCAGATACTGCACTAAAAAAAAAAAAGTATCGCTATCATTTTAATACACGATGTGCAAAAATGAAACTATAAACGGTATCATTTTCGTGGTATCAATGCAACGATAAATATTATAAAAAGTATAATTAAATGTATCAATTTTGTATCTTGACTATTGATTTGCCGATGAAAAATATTTGTTTCGCCCTTAAAATGTATCAAAATGATAACTGTATAAATTTCCTAGTTTCATTATGATAACATTTAATACTAGATCGATTATAAAACGCATTACATTTGTATGTAGTCTATTAACTTGACAAATACAAGTATCAAACTAATATTTCGAAAATGTCAATAACATAAGATCATTGATGACGAAAAAAAGATAAGCAAAAATAGCACACTGATGCCTAGATGGCATCGCCTTGATGATAACTTTTTTTTTGAGTGTGCTGTTGACAATGAAACTGGAGCCGGAACTAAAGTTAAATTTGATTCTGGCAACGTAGCTTCCGTTGAATTTAGTTCTGGTAATGACACTGTAGATACGCTCGCATGGGTCAATTTTCTTGACTTTCCAACCCCAAGTCCGTTGAATGGCAAGTTGGTTCCCTCCACTTCATTTGTGTAATAAATTTCATATATCGCCTAAATAGATAGTTTCAGAAATTAGTCAACTATGCATTAAAAGGGAACAAATTCCTAATTTTTACAACGCATCTTTAGTTCCGGTTTCCGAAGAAGTCATTCGGTGTCCATAGTCTTTCATTGTTTTTAGGCTCAATTCCAAAATACTTATAGTATGTAACTTTCAAAGGATTTGAAAACACACGTCGCATCCTTTTAACGATAAATTGACCGCAGATGAAACAGAACATATCTGGATCATTTCTACACTCAAACTTGAAATGCACCTGGGTTTGAGAAAATGACACTAACAGTTTTTTGTATCTAACAACCCTTCGAAAATCTACCTGCTAACTGATATACGAATAGCAACACATCTGTATCAGTAGGGTACTTAACTATTAAATGGATATATTTACTTGAATGCTTATAACTTTTGTATTAGTCCATCGATTTTATTGAATGAAAGCTTATTTGTTTGTAATAAAACAGAGCTTAGAGAAAAAAAAATCTGCAAAAAATATAAAGTTTTCGAGATCCTTCCTCGCAAAGTACACATTTTTTTATATTTTTACAAAAAAAATTGAAAAAATCCGTAATGATTGTTCGTTATCTTTGAATCTGCAGGGCCTAGCAAAAAGTGTTGTATGTACAGTTTATAGCAAATTCTATTACCTTTTAAAAGCTTCAAACCGTATTGGAATTGCTCTATTCGTTCTTGAGATATGTATATATGATTAAGTGGACCCAATTATTATTTTTTTTTTGTTGAAAAACGGTAATTTGTAAATATCTCAAAAACGTAAGCGCAACATTTTGAAACAATTTTGAATAAATCATTTTGGGCACCCGGAGCCTTTGTGCGTGAATTCGAGCATAGACGCAACGTTAATATTCGTAATGTTGCTACCGTTCCTCATAACAATAATACTGCAAAAAACTAAATATTAAATCATCTGTCCTTAATATATTTTATCAAAATGTAAGAGGCCTAAACGCTCTCAGTGAAAACTCATCTCATCAATTGGAAGAGAAGCTCGGCCTTAGATCTCTTCGGAGGTTATCGCGCCTTACATTTATTTTTATTTTTTAAGAGGCCTAAACACGAAACTAACTGAACTGTACTTGAAATAATTTAACTGTTATATCATCGCCTTTACTGAAACTTGGTTAAAGCCTCATATTTTTAATTCGGAGATTTTTTGCAATGATTACCAAATATATAGAAATGACCGCTTGAACAGAGTTGGAGGTGGAGTTTTGCCTGCGGTACATTCTTCTATACCTTCCGCTGAGGTTAATTTACCTGTTATAGAATCTACGGAATTTAAGTGCATTAGAATCCAGCTGCGAATAGGTTTTACCTACATTGCCATTTGTTATATCCCACCATCTTCAGATCCTTCGGTGCATATGATTCATATTTCGTTACTGAAAGATATCAATTCAATGTTGAAGCCTATTGACTCGATAATTGTCTTGGGCGGCTTTAATGTTCCGCACGTATCATGGACCACATCCGACCATGGTATTGTACCGCTTTCTTCAAAATTGACTCGACTTTTTAGCCGAAATAACTGAACTTTGCCTAAGACAGATAAATATAGTTCCAAACATGTTTGGGAGGGTACTTGATTTGGTATGTGTTGATGATACATCAAAATCCATTCTTAGGAGAGGTGAACCTCTTACTGTACCTGAGGAACCTTACCATCCTTCGCTGGAAATAGTTTACGAATTGGAAGAGTTCTCGGAGTTGCACTACCACAGAAAACGACTCTAGTTTTAGATTCGAATTCGCGAAGGCTAATTTTAATAAACTCAACCAAATTTTATCTACAGTAGTTTGGCCCAAATATGGTACAGATATTGACAAAAACATTTCTGACTTCAATGCAATCGTTCACGCTATGCTGGAAAGACTTGTACCTAAGCGTAAAAGTGTTTCCACTGAACTAGTCCAAATATGGTACATCAAAGAACTGAAATCTTTAAAAAACAAAAAATCGCGTTCCTACAAGAAGACGGGTTCACACTTCGACTACTTGACTTACTATATATTGCGTCATAAATATTTTGAATTAAATAAAAAGTGTTACAATACCTATCTCTGTGCAATGAAAAATAAAATAACTTTCAATCCGAAAGCTTTCTATGATTTCGTGAACTCTAAACGTAGGGTTAAAGGGTTTCCTTCTGGCATGTAATACCGTGATGATTTCTCTAGCGACGATCAAGATATTGCTAACTTCTTTGCATAATTTTTCAAATCTAACTATTTAGCTGAATTAATTTCTTTGTCTAGTGAATACCCGTATAAACTTAACTCACTTAACGCAATTAATATTCCAGCAATATCTCAAGAAGAGGTTTCTACATATTTTACGTCTTTGGAGGAATCTTATAAATACGGTCCTGACCTAATTCCCACATGTTTTCTCAAAAAATGCGCTGAACACATTTATCAGCCCCTACCTTATTTATTCAACATGTCCCTAAAACATGGTGTTTTTCCTGCTGCTTGGAAGGAATCTTTTCTAATACCGATCCACACAAAGGGCAGTAGGTCATGTGTAGAAAATTATCGAGGAATTGCAAAATTGTCTGCCATCTGTAATGAACTTCTCCCGAATGCTGCCGTTTACTACTGAAAAAGGGTCAGGCGCATGCTTCCGAGACGGGTCTGCATACCTTGCTATGCTACGGTCTGGCTCAGGGAAATGGGAGTGGGCTTGTCTCGGTCACATACAGCGAAATTCGTACGAAACAAAATCTGTATGCAGGGTCTTTAACCCACTTTACCTCATGAACGGAGATAGAAATACAACATAAAAAAAAAAAAAAACCAGCGAAACTCAATCAGCGAAACAAAAAAATTTATAACAAAAGCGGAATCAAAAAGAGTCATTGAAACCAGCGATGGAGGGATTGGTAAGATGGAATTTTCCCTCCTGGTCTTTACCCACCCAATCTGTTAATGTACCTTGACTTTATGTACATTAACCCAAGAAAAATACTAAAACCTTTCCCTATATTTCGTCATCAAAATGAAAGAATTAGAAATCCATTTTTCCTTTATACTACAATGATTTCATACATCTATTGAAATAAAAGTAATAACTAACATTATTAGATCAGCTAATTTGTATGTAAGAATATAACAAAAAAATAAATCCATCCTATTCTCAGTATTTAGATATTTTTAACAATTTATTCAAAAGCCAATTACTACTACCTAAGACTAAAAGATATCTAGATAATCGATATATTTATTATTCGGATATACGAGCTCTCTATGGTTTGGTCCGTTTATTGTAATAGCTTTATACCTAATTATATAAATATTAATATCAAACATTCGTAAGTTACTTAGGAAATCCTATTATTCGCAAATCCCCTCAATATATGTGGTTTGTTTTGAGTTATCAACTCGATATTTGCGATAAAGTAAAATAACATATGCAAACGAAATGACTTAAGAAACGAACTCGTCCAGGTAAAGAAACAGGTTGTGAGTGTGTTAACTATTATGAGCTCAGCGATGATGACGGGAATGTGGTAGGTTCGATGTATTATGTCTAGCGACCATGTCTGCTAGTGCTACAATTAATTTTTAAAGTACACTGGCGACATGTTAGAATGCCTATTTTGGCATCACTAGTAAATCGAATAGTTTTAATTACACAAAAAAAATGTACTAACGAACTTAAGAGGGTGAGCCCATTTTCGGTATTACCTACGAGATCAACTCTTAAAATTTTATACCGAAAATGCGAGTTTGTGCACTTTATCGGAATTCCAAACCATATAATTAAACCGAAATTACGGGAAACTTAAATCGACGAGATTACTACCTTAACTCCCTGTTTTATGGTACACAAATTTTCTTTTTTAATTATCATAATTACAAAATAAAACTATCACTGAGTGATCGTAAGAATGAACAAGAAACTAGTTACATCCCTAATTAATTTATTTATACAACTAATCCTTACTAGCTATTTTTCATAGGAAAATTCAGAAACAAAAAAAATCTTTATAAATTTTTTAACTCTAAAACTAAGTTTCCAGGAATCCGTTATGTCGACCGTCTCGACGTTTGTTGGGAAATTTCGGCGTCTGAGTATGGACCAAGGTTACAGCTACTCCTTCACCCGCGTGATGATTTTTTTTTTTATTTTTCGTCGATATTTTTAAATTTAGTTGGGCACATTGGCCTCTTTAAACATTTTCATTTGATGAATCAAGGGTTTTTATTGGCCGTAATTTTCATCATTCCTACACGCTTTTCACCTTTCTTCTCAGTTTCAGTTTAGAGCTTGTAAATTTTAATATTTGTTTGCCATTTCGTGCTTCAAAGTTTTTTTTGTTAAAGTTTTTAGTTTAAAGTTTATAGTTAGGAGTTAAAGTTGTTTTGGAGTTACTTATTTTCTTATTGCGTTTTGAACTTCAAAATGGCCATAATAGCTCGATTTGTTCATCTGGCTTACAACTGGCTCAGAGTTGGTTGTAGTTTTTAATATTTATTAATTGGTTTAGGTAATTTCTTTGTTGTTTTGTTCTACTTCAAGATTTCGAGATCACTGAAGTTTTTTTTCTACTCCTACGTAGAAATCAACGAATAAACCATTCCATAAATATAATAGAAGAAGGAAATTAGGTAAATAGCTAATTTCATCCATCCTTCGCGCACATTTTTCGATAAGTTATCTGTACGTCATAACAGGACGATTCTTATAGCGCCATACGTGATATGCTATCAAGGGTATGTTAATGCACAATGAAAACCATTCACCACATAAAAGGAACAATAAGTTAAGAAAAGTATGTAGCACCTATTCCGGTAACACTGACGGATTTAGACTGTTACATTGATCGATGGGATTTTTATAATCTGTTTTCAATTCATCAAAAGCAATTACATGAAATATCGCAAAAAATATTAAAAATGCATCTCCTATTAATGCGACAATGTCATAGCCGTGAAGTTGAATGTCATTTTTTTTTGCAAATCAATTTCCGATGGAACACCTCTTGGTAGTTGTTACACTTGTTCACTATTGCCCCAACTTGGGCTTTTCTTTGTTTTTATACCCGAGGATTTTAGACCCAACGCACGCGGGTTTGGGTCCGACGATTTAATTTTTGAAAGCCGTGGTGGTCTTTTCGCAAACTATATCACAACTTTAGTATAAATAAACTGACTTTCTTAATTTCTGGCCTACGCATTCAAAGCCTACCGGGAGTTTTCCAGTTTTCCATGTCTTCTCTCCTTCGACATATGTCAAACGGAATAATCGCCTGATCTTTTCGTTAGACATTGTTTTTTTTCTTTTCTTCTTGATGTACATTTGTACAGTCAGATCAGACAATGACTTCTTTACTCGTATCAAGAGATGAGAAATAACGTCATGGATCTTGCCATCCAAATTTGCTTAACACAAAAAAAAAACAGAAATATACCAGCATAAATTCGCACTAGTCCAAAAAATGTAGTGAAAATTGCGTCAACTATAATAAATCATCTAATTAGCTGTCGTTCGTTGAATAGCAAACAGCCAACTCTACAATTTTATATTTCCCCATTTCCTCCACCTAGGGTCCGAACTTAGTACTTTTTCTGTCGGGTGCTTCGCCATCTTGCCCTGGCGTAGCTAGGCTATTTCACCTTAAATAAGGACGGAGAATGTTCTTGGTAATCCGATCTGGTTTGGGACTGTTTTTATATGATCGGAATCTAATATACCTCGAATACAGCAAACAAAAAATCTACCGGTTTCTTCTATAAAAAAAGAAAGAAAGAAAAAGGGGCAGATGAAGACTAGTTTGGCATAGCATTCATACTGGTTGTGCGATAGTTTGCATCATTGGATTTTCTGCATGGTACGTATGTATGATTTGTGCCTTAACATCATCTAGTAGTTCTCTGTGCCACTAGTTGAGCGCCACCTTCGTTATGCGCATCATTGTGAATGATAACTAAGTGTGATATCTTCTGCATAGACGTCAAAATTCCAAAGTGATTGGATCACCTGATTTGTAAATGAATATCGCTGTCTCATTCTGTATCTCTTTCTATCACCCGCTGAAGATATGCGCCGCCATATTGAACACCCTGTCAAAACGCTAAAAGGTAGCCATATTGAACATCCTGTCAGGCAGTTGACAGATAAGATATCACACTTAGTCATCATTCAAAATGATGCGCATGCGCGGGTTTCCTAAGTATTAGTGCATGCTCACTAATTCCAATCTACATATATATACTTATATGTGTACCTACAATTGTACAATATCAAGTGGGTGTGTTGGTGATTGCCTTTCCTGCCCAGTAGAAAAGGGGATCATACTATGAGCGATTATGGATCGCTAAATAGGGAGCGTGGGAGTGCTCCCGCACTGTCCAAGACGTCAAACAAAACATGCTCCCTTTTAACATTGCATGTCCTAGGAGGGCGAGCGCTCTGTAAACGGTTGAGAAACGTGGAACTAGAGCGCTCTCTAAATGATCCATATATACAAAAAAGGAGTGCTCTCCAAATGATAATAAGAAAACAAAATCAGAGCGCTCTCCAAATGATCAAAAACAATAAAAAAGGAGTGCTCCCCATAGCATCAAAATGTACAAAACTAGAGCGAGACAAAAAAATAGTTCCCTAAAAATAATAAAAAAAGGAAATTGAGTCTTTTTTTATTTACTTTAAGTTTTCAATTAGTAAATATTTAATTTGCAGCTTTCAATTTATAAGTTTTCCGGTAAAATTTCAGTTTTGCTTCTCTAAAGGCATCCTCAACTTTATCCTCAAATTCCGAATAGTTTTATACTTGTCTTTGACGGCTTCTGCAATGCAAAATAAAAGTCATAAGAAGAAATTCAAATATAGTCAAAAACTTACCAAATAAATGATAGCTAAATATCTTGTAGTCCCTAACTGCGATTTTACTTTGGCCCCCCGTCCAATTCACGCTTAAAATAAAGCGTTCGTCGAAAATTTCGGACAAGATTTCTTTCAAATTTCGGTTTGCAGATTTTGATTTAAAAAATTTTATCTGCAATAAATAAAAAAATATGCATTAAAATGGAGATTGAACATAATGATCAAAATAATTCTTACCACAGCTTCTTCCTCAGTTTTGGCAATATTATTCGCCTGTTGCATTTCCGCTACTGAATTTATTGGCAAAACATCAAGAGAAAACCTCGGGGGCTCAACTTTTTTCCTCCAATATAACATTATTTTTGCATAGAAGTGCAGTATTTTTTTTTTATTTCGGACTCCATGTCATCTAGGCGGTTTTCAATCCGTGAAATGCGGTCAATGCTATCGGAACCTACAAAAAACAAATAATAAGGGTAAAAACATTATATAATTGTAAAAGACATTGTAAGAATGTGTATATTCACCATCGATGGCATATGGGGCGTTAACATCAAAGACGCGTCTGGACATTGTGAAGGCAAAGCTGCTACTGCTATAGGAAAAAAAAATGATAATCGAAAGTGGTAAAAGCATGGATGGAAACGATATCTAACATTGGTGAAGAATTGCAATAAAAACCTTAAAACAACCTTCTGGTATAGCAAAAAGCTTACAAGCAATATCGTTTATTTCTAAAATTGCCTCCTCATTAGATAGCTTACTGCCTTTTGAAATTCCCAAAGCGATTTCTGAATCTACAGGATATTTAAAATATGGTGTTATGTCTGTGAAAATGTGTCCAACAACGTACTCAAGCTTGTTTTTAATTATAAAACTAGATATTTGCATGGGCTTTTTATCCTTAGTGAGACAAAAATTGTTAGGACTTTTCCCGGACAAGAAAAATTCACCATTCTTGCAATCTTTTTTCAAAACTTGTAAAAAATTTTCAAACTTATACGACGAGAATCAACATTTCCAAATTGTTCAACGCATTTCGATAGGTGTAGCAAGTTATGGATATTATAACTTACCCTATCGCCGCCATATAACTTTCCGAAATCTTCTACGTACGCTTCAAACAATTGCTGAACACAATTCAAGTTATTTTGGCAACTAGATGGACATGAAACGAAACGATAAGCGGAGACTAAAAGTAAAAAGTGTTCATATAGAACCGGATCAATCGGCCCTTTGAAAATTACAATACCTGTATACAAAGCCAGCTGCCGAAACTCAATGGCTTTCCAGCGGGGAACCTCCTCAAAAACCCTACCCCTGCGAGCGAATTCTTTCGGCATGAACTTATTTATTGCTAAAATTCTTCTATTAAGTTTATCTTTTCGAGACAATGTAAGTTTAGTTTTCGTATGGATATTTTTCATAATCAAAAGCACACTTTTCTTTACAACACCCAAATCTAAGAGATGCATAACATCTAAAGGAAATTGAGTCACCATTTTTACGCCACATTTTTCGAGAGGATGCACATCAGTTTGAAAGTTTTTGAGATGGTATGGTTTATTTTTGCGATCTAAAAAGTCTTCATCTGTTCTGATGGGAAATAATTTGGTGCTATAGGTAAGTCTTTGGTTTATCTTAAAAGCTTTTTGTTCATATTTGGAGCAACCATCACAAGAGTTATGACCAACAGTACCCGTTAAAAATGACCTTGCGGGAGTATCACACACGAAAAGTCTAATTTCTGGTTTAAAGAGCTTGTCTCCTATTAAAAAACCTTCTTTTTTAAGCTCGATGAATTCCTCCATGAATTTCTCCAGAAAAACCGATACACTAGGTGGCTTTGAAGGACCAATCAAAAAGGGTGAAGACATTTTATCGTTAGATAAACAACCCAAAATTGGCCACAGAGTTTTAGAGGAACTCTTGAAAAGAGGTAAACCATCCGTAAACAAATCAATTAAAATTTCTTTTTCACAAACACTTCGGTTAAGCCTACTTAGAGATTTTGCTAAGCCGACATGAAGATATTCTCCTGGCGACATGGTACAAATTTCCACTTCGGAGGGCTGAAATGGTTTTAGCAAGGTTGCTTTGCATGAAGACATATCGGAATTTCTTTTTTTTTAAATCTTCAACAAATCATCTGTAGCTGATCTAGATATACGATGTTTAATCGCCCAAACAGCTAAATCAGAATGTAAACCAGGTTCTATGTCTTTAAAACCCGATTCAGATTCATTATAGACACAATCTTCACCACTATCACTTCTTTCACACAGATAATTATTTTTTTCGCAATATATTTCATTTATTTCAAATTCTATATTATTTCCACTACTGTTAGTATCAGGTTTTTGTTTTTTAGCAGTTTCTTTACTTAAGTTTTCTAGTTTTCTTTTAACTAAGCGTCTTATATGTCTCTTACAAACAAATTTTGTGGTCATTGTAATTTCTTATTTTTATATTTCACTCGTTTACCTTTTTAGAAACGTTTAAATTAGACCACGTAACACTTTCACTGACTATTTAAGAATGACAAATTCTTTTATTTTGAGAAAACAACAGTTATTTTAAATACAGTTATTTTCGATGGATGTATTATGTTTGACGCAAATATCCCACTTTGCTCCAAAAAAACAGAAAGGGAACACATATAACGGTTAAAAAAGCAATGATCGCATTCTGCTCCCAGAAAAATGATAGGAGATCACACGCTAATGTGCTGCTCTATAGCTGATCCCCTGTTGCTTAGAAAGATCGCTCTTTTCCTGTTAATCAAGGGAGCGCTCGAGATATTTTCTACTGGGTGGGTTTTTAAGTTACGCTCCCCGCTCACAAGCATATAAAACTGTTGGTTCGTCAGAGCACATCGACGCTAAGTATATTTTTATGTTGTTGCACTGGGCATTGGTTGTGTCTAACTGTTCGAACCAATGTTCGATACAACACAACAAACATGTTGATCTGCAACACTCAATTATGATTGATGTTGTGATAATGATATCGCCCTGTGATGTTCGCATATTACGTCGAGAGGCTAATATCATTGTGATGCTCGTCATACATCGCAAAGGTATTTGAAGCCATTGTTACCAATCAGCTAACATTTTCCATTTCTCACATTGATTACAGACCCTCAACATGGATTCTGTAAAGGCAAATCTACCATTACGAACCTACTTGAATTCACAACTTATGTTTCCAATGGATGTAGAGAAAATGTTCACACCGATGTTATTTACACTGATTTCAGTAAAGCATTTGACAAAGTTTCCCACTCCTTGCTTATCCACAAGCTGGATCGACTTGGCTTCCAACCTGGTCTCACCCAGTGTATATCTTTGTATCTCTGCGGCAGAACGCAGCAAGTAATTTTAAAAAATACTCTTTCAGATGTCATTAATGTTTCCTCTGGAGTTTCACGGGGCAGTCATCTCGGTCTAATTCTGTTCCTACTATTTATGATATCTGTACCACAATAAAATATTCCAAAATTTTAATGTATGCTGATGATGTAAAACTTTTGAGGTCCTATGTGTCTATTGAAGGACGCCCTTGCTTCATCAAGCGGATTTAAAATGCTTAGTTGCTTGGAGCAACGCGAATTCAATGCCGCCGAACATCATTAAATGTAAATTTATGTGCCTCTCTCGGAGAACTTTGCCAGCAGTCTCTTACGTAATTGAAAATTTTTGTCTTGTATCAGTAAATTATGTTGTTGACTTGGGAGTTACGATTGATGCTAAACTTAGTTTCAACCTTCATATTATGACTACTGCCAATAAGGCTAGAGGTGTTCTATCATTCGTGAAGAGATAGTCTAAAGAATTTAATGACGCTTATGTAACCAAAGCCCTTTTTACCACATTAGTTAAACCGATACTAGAATATTGTCTGGAATCCGGGATATCAAGTTCATGCAGATAGGCTTGAGTCAATACAGAATCAATTTTTACTTTTTTTCTTTTAGGAATTTTCATTGGGACTCTGTGTATAATCTTCCACCTTATACTAGTCGGTTAAAGCTTATCAATCTTCCAACTCTCGCTAGTCGTAGAGAAATGCTATTATTAATATTGTCACAACGAAAGCGGACAAAGGAAACAGCACTGTGCTAATCGAAAAATAGGAATATATAGCCAAAACCGAAGAACTCATAGTGGAAATGAAATGTCGTAGAATAATAGAGGATCCCACAGATGAATACCAAAAACAAATCAAAGTTGCTATAAAAAATGCAACAAATTTGGTAGATACTAAAATGGCACATATATTGGTCCCAATGAACCCTTCGGCTCCTCCACTGATTGTGCTACCAAAAATCCACAAGCCGGACCCGCCAATGAGTCCCATCATTAATTTTAAATCAGCACCATTTTACAAACTGTCCAAATATTTAAAAACGATATTGAGAGATACTCTGGAGCTAAGGAACGAATATGCAATAGCTAACACAACAGAACTAATAGAGAAAATTGAGACCGTAGAGCTAACAAACAACAGCAAATTGGTATCTTTTGACATAAAAGATTTATACCCATCAATACCACTATCGGATACTTTGGACATATTTAGGTCAACAATAGTTCATAATACAAAAAACAAAGTGAAAAGTATGCAAATCACAAATACGCTAAGAACCACTTTACGTCAAAACTATTTTCAATTCAACAATAAAATATATAGACAAACAAACGGTCTTGGAATGGGAAGCCCCACATCAGCCATTCTTAAGGAAGTGTTCATGCAAAGTCTGGAAGAAAAGTACATGCAGGAGCTGAAGTCCAAATTAGGCGTGTCATTTTATGCTAGATACGTGGATGACATAACATGCGTTTTAACTACTAATAACGAAGAGCTTGTACTTACCCCAGCGGGTTAGGGGATCAGAATATACCCGCGGTAGGTATGCTTGTCGTAAGAGGCGACTAAAATACCAGATTCAAAGGGCTGTGTAGCGCAACCTTTTAGGTTGCCAGCGCAATATATAGCTTCTCCAAACCCAATTGTCAACCTCACCTATCCGCGGCGAATCCTGTTTCACTAACAGACGAGGCTCTGGCGACCCCAAGCTCCTCATGGAACTTTTGGGTAGGGAGGGAGGGAATGGCCTGAAGGTTTAATGTGGCCACATAAATCGTTCCCGAGATGGTCGGGCTAGCACCTTAATGGTGCTATGGTACCGGAGCGTACCGGATTTGTATCCGGCAAAGCACCATCACATCGATAACACTCCCCAAAGCCTTCGGGGAGCAACCTTATCGCTACAACAACAACAACAACAACAAGAGCTTGTACTGGAGTGCCTCAACAAGCAGCACGGAAATATAAAATTTACAATGGAAACCGAAAAAGACGGGGGAATCAACTGTCTAGACCTCACGATAAATGTTGATAAAGAAGCCAAAATAATAACTATGACATATATAGAAAGCCAACGGTCATCGACACAATAATACATAATACTTCAAATCACCCCAAGAGCATAAAAATGCAGCATTAAGGCATTTGGTACTGTCACTGATGCTACTGGCAAGTAAAAAATATATGTTTACTAGTTTTAAAATGAACATTTAATTTATAAGTCTTGAGCGTGTTACACTTTGTTGGCGTCCAGTATTTAACTGAACTTATAAGTTACAAAGAAAAGTTAACAACGAATAAATTGAACGAGTGAAATAGAAGAACATAAAGAAATATGATAAATATTCAGCAATACGAAATACAAGAAATAAAGAAATAAGGCAAATATTCAGCAATACGCAGGGTTGAGTTTGTTAATACGATAATGGAGCAGTTACATTCCACCCCTCCGTGAATCCATGGGGATTCACAGCGATAAAGCGGCTAGCTTACAGGTCGGTCTTCGCAGGATACCGTGGCTTGTTCACACCGTGGCGCTCCTCACCTGACCATCCTTTGCGGTAATGACTTCAGTTATGCGGCCTGTTTGCCACTGACTTCTTGGGAGCTGTGAGTCACACACCAAAACCAACTGACCTACCTCCAATGGTCGAACTTCTTCACGCCATTTTTGCCGAAGGAGCAATTGGGGCAAATATTCGGATATCCACCGTTTCCAGAAACGGTTCTTTAAGTTTTGTGCTATACGCCACTGTTTACGTAAACAGACATTCTCCTCACTGGGAGCTGGGGTCTGTGTCGAATTCAGGCCACCTAATAAAAAATGATTTGGTGTCAATGGTTCAGGGTTGTCGGGCGTTACTGGGATATCTGTCAACGGACGACTGTTTATTATATTTTCAGCTTCGATAAGCACGCTTCGCAATGTCTCGACTCGTGGTGCTTCGTCTTTGAGAACTCTTTGTAATATGCGCTTAACACATTGCACCAGACGCTCCCAGCATCCACCAGCGGCAGGATGACCTGGGCAGTTGAAAACCCATTCAATTCTATTTATAGCGGCCTCCTGTTGTATTGCGTCGAAATCAAAGATTTGCTGATCCTTTTCCAGTACCTTTTGGGCCCCAATAAAGTTGGTGCCGTTGTCGCTTCTCAAACGAATGGGCACGCCCCTACGGTTAACAAAGTTTCTCATACATATAATGAAGGCATCGGTTGATAAGTCCTCAGCGATTTCTATATGGACAGCTTGTGTTGTCAGGCAAGTAAATAGCGCTACCGAGCGTTTTTCACGACGTCGGCCGATGGCGACAAGGAATGGCCCACAATAATCTACACCTGCATATGTAAATGGGCGTACATAGGGCGTAAGGCGGTCCGGTGGCAATTGACCCATCCGCGGCACAATAGGTTTAGCGCTAATTTTAACACACACAGGACAGTTTCTTTTAACAGTTTTCAATAGATGGCGGGACCGGGGTATCCAGAAGTGCTGAGGGCTGTATAAATTGACGGCATCAGACTAACAACTTTCGCCAATTCACTTAACCAATCAGAAAAAACTTGAAGATTAGGATGTGATATATTCAGGATGTGACGACTCCACTCGAACTGCTTCGAGGGTGGCATCTTAAGGACGAGTAACTCCAATAGCATAGGGCTCATTAAATGATGATGGCCATTTGAAGACTTTAAACACGCCACTATATTGCGTACCTTATTTTAAAAGTCAACTATTTGTTCAATATTTCTTTCATTTATAACTGGGCTTTGTTGTATCTTTTGCATCTGTACACGTAACAGTAACTCAGGACGTCCGAAATTAAATTCCAGCTCATCTAAAACATGTGACACCTCGTCTGGAAAAATTAGCAGTGACGAAACCTTTTGCTTGGCATTTCCACTCAGCGCTTTCTGCAATCGTATCCAATTTTGCTTGTTATTGTAGCCGAACTCTCTGGTGGTGTCAATGTAACTCGCTTTAAATAATGGCCAGTCTTCCGGATCACCACTGAAAGTAGGCAGGGGATAGAGTTTAGCAGCTGCATTTTCCACGTATGTCATCGTTCCTCGATATTGCTCAGCTCCTGGCTGATACATCTGTGGTTGTGCGGCCGCAAGGTAGGCAGCGATGGTAAATATTGGCTCGGTGGCGGTGTGTTCCCAAGGTTCACAGGAACATTCGGCATGGATCCTAGATATGGCAATGATTGGTTATAGGCAACTTGTGTTACTGGTGAAACACCGGCGACGGTTGTGGCGACAGGAGAGGGAGAAATAATTAGCGAATTTGCTGTGCCTACAGTTGTTTGGTATGGCATATATTCTGATGATTGTTTGGTAGTTGTTGCGGAGTACTTGCAATGCGGAATGGTAGATACGCTGGTTGAATCAACAGCGGTGGTAGAGTTCAGCGCTAAATTGTTTAAAACATTTGCGGATGATGTAAATGTTATGGCCGATGAACCAGCTGGAAGATTAGTTGCGGCGGCATTATCTCTTTCCATTTGCAATCGCTCGTTGTCACGACGTAGTTCGCTAACTGACTCCTGCAGGGAATTTGTGCTGGCTAACAACGCTGTCAATTCTTGTTGTGAAATTTGTGCTGATGCGTTTTCTCCGGTGGTATTATTCATTTCAACCATTGTTCTGTTTAAATTCTCGTCTTCCTCCGAATTTCCATCGGTATTTTTATTTTCTTTTGATTTGTTTCTTGTCATCATTTACACGAAATTTTATGACGCAAAGTGAACTTCTTTGTTGCAATTGTTTGTTCAAATGAAAATAAAGTGGCGAGTATTCGATGGGGCAAATGTTGACGGTTAATTTGATTTTCAGCAACAAATGTTGACGAGGTATGTATCTATTGCAACCAACTACAACAAAGAGACTTATTTTCTGTTATGCTACAATATGAAATGGCGACGGTTACGATGTTGACTGCGACGCTTATAAATTAAACAACCTGACGTGCTTCAACACGACTATGGCAAAGTGGCGACGGTTGCGACGCTGACTGCGACGTTTTGAATTAAGGCAGCCTGGGTGCTGCGAAGTGACGACAAATATTTAGAACGCTGACTGCGTGTGCGAATTTGGGCAATATTTCAATTTATTGTCACAATGGACAAGTTAATTTGGGACGCTGACTGCGATGTTTTTACTTACGACAGCTTGGCGTGCTGCGAATTGACGACAAATATTTAGAACGCTGACTGCGCGTATGAATTTCGGCTATATTTCGCTTTATTGTCTCAATGGACAAGTTAATTTGGACGCAAAGTGTAAACTTATGTCACTGATGCTACTGGCAAGTAAAAAATATATGTTTACTAGTTTTAAAATGAACATTTAATTTATAAGTCTTGAGCGTGTTACACTTTGTTGGCGTCCAGTATTTAACTGAACTTATAAGTTACAAAGAAAAGTTAACAACGAATAAATTGAACGAGTGAAATAGAAGAACATAAAGAAATATGATAAATATTCAGCAATACGAAATACAAGAAATAAAGAAATAAGGCAAATATTCAGCGATACGCAGGGTTGAGTTTGTTAATACGATAATGGAGCAGTTACAGGTACATAGACTTGAAAGAACACCTCTTACACAAGAGGCCTATAAGAGAGAACTTGAGGTCATATGTATATAACATCGCTGCAAACAACGGATATAAAAAAGCACTAGTAGATAAGCTCAGAAGGACAAATGGAGAACCAAAAAGAAATAATGAAAAGGAAAATAATAGCTGGACGACTATGACATATACTGGAAGAGCAACACATAAATTGGCAAACTTCTTTAAAAAATACAACATTAACACAGCATTCAAAACATCGAACAATCTAGGGCGAAAACTAAGAACTAGCACTAACTCAGATGATCCGTTTAGCAGCCGCGGCGTATACAAGCTTACCTGCGGATGACAACATAGTTACATAGGACACACAGGACGGCACATAAGAACGAGGTTCAGAGAACACATTAGAGATTACAACAAAAAAGATACGGAATCCAAACATTATACCAGAGTCTAACTTCGCGAATCACATGGTCGCGAATGAATGTTTCTCAGCAAACATCAATAAAACAGTTAGGGTTCTTCACATACAAGCAAAAGGCCGACGTCTCAACGTACTCGAAAACATAGAAATTTACAAACAGAAAACATTCGATGGTAGAATAATAAACGAACAGATAAACACAATTTCTGACACAATATTCGAGCCTTTAAAACTTGTTTACAATAAAAAAGTAATCACACAGGTACAACAGACAAACACACAACAACAAATAAACACAAAAGGATTAGCCCACTAAAACAACAAACCCACAAAGAAGGTCAAACGACTTAAATTACGGATTTTTACCTGCCTCAGTCAGTCACACAAATCGATCAGTAAAAACACCCTCGGTTCTGAATGAACACACAGCACATACACATAACTAAATATACACCAGCGTACATTTTTGACGATACCTGCTCATGTACCTACGAACTATAAATAAAGGAAAAACGACAACATCAGATTAGAACGAAAATCGACACTGATGATGGCACAACGTCGAAACCGGTTTATCTCAAAACCAAATTTGACAAGGGATGACGGAAAATCCAATATACATCATTTATCCACCCTGTCGGAAAATCAACAAAACTAAACTACTGAATGGACTAATTTCTAGCCACTTTCTTTTGAACGAAGTAAACTTCAATGTCCTATCACGAGCGTCAAGACATTACAAAGCTCTTCTTTTGAGGCAGTGCAGAACCAATTTCGAATTTAATAAACCTTTTCGGTGTTTGTGTCATGATTTTAACTCTCATTAGAATTCATTTGATATAACGGATTCACTTTTTACTATAAGGAAAACTGTCCTATCCTATCTTAACTCGTAACAAAATAAAAAAAAAATATATAAAAACAAATCTTTATATGCAGAAAGCGTTAACTTATTTAACAACTTACTATATGTGTAATTTTCAACTGATAATACATATCATAATACTCAGCTGTGGATTTTTATTCTGTAGCTGAGCAGTTTTAGATCTCAACACTTAACAAACTTCCGCCTATCAACAACTCGGCAAAAACAAAATCCGTGCCTCATGCAGATGCGCCTGTCGTGTTGTCTGCTACCCTTAAGTTATTTGAAGCTTTTGTTACCTATCACCAAGCGTTCTCTAATTCCCTATTGCAAGCTCGCATTTATCACCAATTTACCACTCACGTTTGTAATGGTTTTAGAGAAAATCTTTACACCGATGTATTTTACACCAATTTCAGTAAAGTATTCACAACCCCAGCGGGTTAGCGGGCTTAGAATATACCCGCGGTAGGTATGCCAAAAATACCAAATTGATTCAAGGGGTGGTGTAGCTTCTCCAACCCAATTGTCAACCTCACCTACCCGTGTCGAATCCTGCTTTATTAACAGTAGAGGCTCTGGAAACCCCGAACTCCTGTTGGATCCATAGGGTGGGAGGGCGGTGTGGCCTAGAAGATTTCATGTGGTCATACCAAATCGTTCCCGAGATGGTCGGGCTAGTACCTTTATGGTGCTTGTTACCGGAATGTATTGGATTTGCATCCAGCAAAGGACCATCAACGTCGATAACACTCCCCAAAGAGGAGTGTCCTTATCGGTGCAACAACAACAACAATGTATCACACTACAAGAGTATGACGGTCCCAAAAAGATTCTTTTCCGGCAGACGCAGCAAAACCATTTGTCAGGACCGGGGTCAGGAGACTGACCCGGATTGGGTTCGATATTTTCCCGGACCAAGAGAATATGGAGCAAGTTGAGAAAAAGATAGGACAAGTTTGATTCTCTAATTAGACTGAAAGGTATGATTTCAACACTGCAGTATTTTCATGAAATATAACCTGTATCAGGATGAAATGAATATTGAGGTGTTCTCATCCCGTTGATGTTTTTCCTTATTCTGACAAGTTCGGCATGCGTATTTTAGAGGGTTGTCTATCATACAGAACTGCCTTTGAGTTCTACTACTATCGGAGTAGAGTATACTATAAGTTTAGAAATATAATAACTGTATAAGCTGCTATTAGAATTGTTTAGCCAAAAAGATTAACGTAACTTTGTGTTCCCCAAAAGAATATAGAACAAATTTTGCAGAAAACCAATTTTTTGGGGAAATTTGTACGAAAAATTAAGCAATCATAATTTAATACTTTTGTAATACAAGTAATCCTGGAAAATAGAGCTACCGAAATAGTGAGTTTATGTTGTTGACACCTTTGTAATTACATCATGACCTTATAATTTTCTGAAAATGTCAAGTACAACGCTTTAATTTTTAAATTTTCTTGCTCTTAGCAATTACTTTTGTGTTTTGCGGATCCAATCAGAAAAAAAATCCCAGAGCGGGGTTCGGGTCTCGGCAGTGGTTTGGCAAACACTCCGAGTGCATTTCCGAAAACTTCTCAGGTGCTGCGCCGCCAATTAGGTTAAACTGCCCGTAAGAACCTCACCTGCCCTGAATCAATCCATAGTGTGTATTTTAGGGTATGGGTTTTTTTGTATGGAATGCGATTTTTATTGAAAAGAAGCTCAAATACGATCAATTTATATGACACTACCAACGCGAACAGGGCCTAAACCCAGAAGCATTTTTCACACACAAAACTGTGAATTCCACTGAATATTCGTAAGTATATTACAACCTCCATATTTTAAGCAGTGGACGAAGGTCGCATATGCTGTTTATGTTAGACCAAATATCACAAATATAAAATTTGTCGATTAGGTCGATTTGGCGCTGGTAGCGTCATATACCTGTTACAGTTATGTTACACAAAGTGCTTGGTGCAGATTTACAAACATTTTTTCGAAAATAAACGAAGCTTTATACTATGTTCAAACAGAAAAATAAATTGAGGCAATTTCGATTTAAATATAGTGGTGTTCATACAACTCAATTTAGCTTACACAGTAGTAATTTGATACTGTTTGGCTCATCTCTACAGCAACAACATACCTTCGTTCAGACTGTCAAAATGTGCGTGTTGGTATTAGGCGAATGGAATGAAAACTTAAAACTTTGAAATGTTTGCCATCTTCTTTTGACAATCCCTACTCCAGTGGAATTAAAAAAAAAATAAAATCAGCTGATGAGATGAGCCAACCATATAGTTGAGCCATGAGAAACTGACGTTTAAATCTACTCAATAAACACACTTTACAAGGTTGCATTTGCAGTTTGAAACATTTTATTATGAAATTTTTTTTTAAATTGGCAATTTATTATATGATAAATTGCGTAACAAATTACCCAAATGGTATAAATTGCCAATTTGGTGTGTTTGTTAGAGAAGTGCTGCTGATAGGAAAAATTCGTTATACGCCTTTCGATGTGGTGAAGCGTACAGGATTTTTATCTAGAAAGTGCCACTTCAGTGACACTTCCCAAAAGCTTCGAAGAATGGTTTTCTGTTAAAACAATATCAAGGTAATTACATAATTTTATGATATTGTTTAAGGGTTCATCAATTTACTAAAGTGGAGATGTTCTCGGTATGCTCGAAAAATCAATCGGAGGCGGTGTTGGAAAGTTTTAAAAATACTGAAGTGTCTTTATATGAGAAATTAAACTTCAGGTTTAGAGTACTCGATATGCCACCCATAGAATTGGGTGCTTCTGCATTTCAAAAATATGATATCGAAGTCTGGATGTCTGGAAGACAAATGTGGGGTGAAATATCTAGCTGCAGCAACTGTACAGACTATCAAGCAAAGCGTCTAAATATTAAATATCGCACGACGGCTGGAAACCTGGAATATGCCCATACAGTTAATGGAACTGCAGCTGCAATGCCGAGACTGCTCATATCATTACTTGAATCAAATAAGGTAGCACATATATTCAAATTCTTGTAATAGTGTCTATTTTTATTGTTGTATAATTTTGCATGTACCATTGTAGATTGAAAATGGAACTATTTCAGTACCTGAATCCTTGAAAGAAATTTTAAAAGGTAATTTTTTGAAACAAAACAAGATGTTTCCTGCAATCAAACTGATCAAGTATTTAAAAAAAAGACAATGTTGCCTTGAATAAAAACAGAGCTCAGCATGCAAACTTACTCAGTGATGTAGATCCGACTAATAGGAACCGTGTTATTCGGATCAGTATGGTTGTTCTGTTCGTGTTTTTTCTATTTATAGCAAGTGTTTGATGCGATTTACGAAAATAATTGTACTTTTCCTTAGTTTATCGAACCTTACTCCATGAGTTGCAAATCCAGAAGAAAGTTTTTTATTTATTAGTGAAAGGAAAAATATAAAGTAATGTGTGATGGCATGTAAGTAAGTATAATGACAATGTATGCAAGGCGAATTCAGTACCAGTAGTGGAATTCACTAATTTTATTAACCACATTTGCCATCGCTTTATTTGCGAATCGATAACTATAACGATTTCGTTATGCAGTAACTACCCTTCAAAAACGCGAGTACTCTATAAATAATGTAAGGAATACTCCTTTGGGAGTATAGGACTGCTCCAAATCTAATCTGTATTCATACAAAAAATGTGCTCCAATTAACATTGCGATGTCCTAGGAGAGAAGTAGGTGATCCCACTCTCGCTTTGTTTGTGATTATTCCATAGAGTACATACGTGAGAGTACTTTCCAAAGTACTTTCACTGTAGTACTCCATGGAGCACCCACAGAGGATCATATGCCAAACTACTAAAGAGGAATTGTGTCGGAAAGAATTATCGAAGTGAATTTAATTTAAAATGAAAATAAATGATGCCCCTCTTTTATATTTTATACTACGAATATTCTTACGTTATTTAGCATTTGCGTGAATAAAGAAATTAATATAATACGCATACGCATACGTGAATAAAGAAACTAATATAATATGTATATGTGGTGTCAACCACATAACCGGTTTGGCTCTCTTGTTGAGTCTCTGATGCACTCACCTAATTTGGCAAGTCATAAATTCTAAAAGTTGCAGTCTACGCACACGAGCTGACCGCTTAACATTGTTTTCGCAAATTAATAAATAATAAATTTTGTTAAATTTAGTAAATATTTTAGTTATAATAAAGACTTAAAATTAAATTCGTGTGTAATTATTTGGACCTTAATTACCACATATACATAAAACCAGTGCGCCAAAGTAAAATTTTATATTAGTTATTTGCATGCAATATTTTACTTTTGGCAACTCTGTTCGATCGTCATCGTGTCGCGATCACTGTCGTTAAAAAACGCAATGATCGGCTGATGGTGGTCCGCAAACGCATTGCAAAGGAGTATTGTTAGAGTACTCCAACATGAAGAAAATGGAACACGTAATCCAACAATTTTTGCAGGGTATTTTGCATCGATATGTGTTTATGGAGGATTGGCTGGGTTGTTAAATGAATGACAAGTAAATTGGCTGCGTTAAAAATGACGAAATTAATATTTCTGGCAACTTTAGTTAAAAAAGAAAATCGGAACTTTAATTAAATACTTTCAAACACGAAAAGCTGCTTTATTTATAAATCAAATGGCATTTGAGTACTTGGCGTACGTTTTATCACAAGATGAAGAATTACTAAGTGCATCGCCAGTGGACAGACACGTTCTTAGAGAAGTAGATAACCCATTCCACTTGAATGCAACGGAGTTTCGAAAGCTGTACCGACTAACCCCATACTTGGCTCATGATATTATTTCTCAACTTGATGGCCAATTAAGGGGTACAGGAATAACTGCGATATCAACAGAGAAAAAGAAAATTAACACCGCATTTACTTACCTTTTTGTTAAAATATGTAAAAACTTGCACAATAATGACTTTTGAAAGCAGTTAGTATACTTTAATCCATCAGAAGTGAACATTTGCCGTTATCCAGTGAGTTTTACAGCTCCGGATCACGCTCAATTCTCACGGGAATGCTCTGGTTCATTGAGAGACTTGAGAAGCAGAGGTCGTGATATTTTCGCACACGTGAAATATGATAGGCAGATGTCGTCACTGTTTTTCATTTAACTCATACGCGAAGGGCTAAACAGCGACATCTATTTTTGAAAAAGTAGATTTATTAAAGGCAGCGTTGCCAAACTAAATACAAGTAATTAAAAAATTATCTGGCTCACAAATTGAACCAGACTTCTATCTGGATTTATCTGGCTCAGATCGTTGCATTTACATGCAAAATTATTTATCTGGCTCAAGATCTTTGCCACCGGATGATGGCTATTGGTAATAATTGTGTACCAGTGTGAAATCGTCACTGGAGGGATTGCTGTCAGCGCCATCTAACAATCGAACCGATTACGTAAACAGAAAATGAAATGTATAAAAATATAAATATGGTAACGCTGCCTTTTAGGCAAAAATCTAGCGATCATCCAATCCTGTGCCGACGCAGCCCTCTGTGGTCCGAAAGTAGTACAAACGTGTAAATGTGGCAACGCTATAGAAAGAAGGAAAATAAATTGGCATTAGAGAAAATATAACGAACAAAGACGGAAGCAACCTAATCTTCGACTTTTTAATTGGAAAATACCAGGAATTAAAGCTCAGGTGTGGAAAAAGAATTTGCGTACTACACAGCGCTACAAACATTTAAACAAATGATGAATATTCGTGAAGAAATGATCAATGTTCTGACTGATGCTGGGGTGGAGTTTCCGCACACAGCTACAACAACGCAACTGCGAAGATTGATACAAAATGTGGTTGGGACTCGTCAAATCCCTTCCACTAATATCCCAGTGGGCGTTGCTCCAGTTTTTGATACAACTTTTGATTTATCTGCTGTAAATGATCGAAACATTGCCGATGACGCTATTGTTTCCGGTGCTTCCGCCACTGCTAATACTGCCGTCGCTGATGTCCTTGTCACTGCCGATGCCTTACGTCTGCCGATACGCTTTCGCTGCTGAAACCTCCGCCATTGCCGATGCCGCCATTACTACCACCGCTGCCATTGCCACTACCGACGTCTTCATCACCACTGCTGCCATTGCCACCACCGCTGACAACGTAGCCAATACCACAACCGATTTTACCGAAGAAACCGCAGCCATGTCATATGGCGAAATGTCCAATAGATCGCAAGGCGTAAAAACTGAGTTAGAAGAATATAAATCCTAAGGAAAGAGAAATCCTTATGTTGGAAAAATCTGTTGCGGACCTAAACGTGAGTTTCAAAGCGCACGGAACGACTCCCCCTTTGGTAACGGTAGGCTACACCACTCAAATCGTTTGACGTTTCGTGACATAGAGCATTCCATCACAAAATTTTATGGCGAAAATAAAGCATATAGCAACTTTCTTCGCAATTTTGATAGGGTCATGCAGATGGCATTTTTAAGTACACTTGCTTGTGTAATTCTCTTTGTTGTGACGCTAAACTCATACTGTGTAGAGACGTTCTCTATTATGAAGATTTAAAATCGCTTTTGTTCAGAGAATTTGGTAGGGTGGTGAACCCTCATGAAGTATACAATGCGTTGTCCACTCATAAATGGGATAAAAAAAGCAGCAAACGCCAATATGTTTTGAAAATGGAAAACATCGCTACTCGTTGTAATTATGTCGACGAGTTTGAACTGATCAACTTTATAGTTGATGGCCTACAAGACAGGTCGCCATAAATATATACCTTGATGGACCCAAGGACGATGAGGGAATTTAAACAATCGCTTGATTTATACGAGCGTCGTCGCTCCTCTCGCCTATACGTAAATGACAATATCCAAAACCCGAAACCATCAAGACCAAGTCCGTCAAAGAACGAGGAAACTGATGCAGCAGAAATACGTTGCTTCAATTGCAAACGTATGGGGCATTTTCAAAGAAGAGGACGGAGGGAAGTTGTTTCCGTTGTTGTGAGACGGGCCATGACCACCGCAGCTGCACTAATCCAAAGAAGACATTGAGCTTGAAGAAAACTGATGCCGCAGTTGGGCCGACATTGAAGATGGCGATGAAGAACGCTGCTACCGAATACTAGGATCTATGAATTCAGTAAGTGTCGCCTAAGTAACAAAACAAGCTAAGTGCAAAAGATTTATGGATAGTTTATCTCTCTTTGAGACTGGCAGTCTAACTAGCTTTGTCCGCAAGTCCGCCGTGGCATTTAATGTGGGCAGAATCACTAAGCAGTCAATATATCGAGGCTTGGGAAATAACAAACTGTTCATTTTTGGAAAAATTAAATGTGAAATAATGATACGCCAGATACCACTTCTTAATTCTGTGCACTTAACTTGAATAATATACTTGGTCTTAAGGGTGAAGAGAGGCATTCAGAATCACAAATTTCTGCATCAAATAGCAGTATACGAGTAGAAGATGTTGAGCTCGAATCAGAAGTAAACGCAGTGTCTGATGAGGCTTGTAGCGATGGGTCATGTCCACTCGATCAAACTTTTAGTGAGAATATTTTTAATAAGCACACCGCTTGCGTATCGGAAATGACATAAATCAAGAATTAGAAGAAAAGAATGTCGATGTATTGAGGAAGACCTTAGAAGATAACTATTTAAGGCCAGAAAATGTGGAATCTAAACCGTATGATTACGAGATGGAATTAAGGCTAGTTGAGGATAAACCATTCCATTCCTCGCCAAGGCGGCTTTCTCATTATGAAAAAGCTGAACTTAGAAAGATAACGGATGAACTATTCGAAAAGAGCATTATTAGGCCAAGGGATATGCTTCTGCGGTTGTATTAGTAAAAAAAATAGAATGGCGAAATTCGCAAATGTGTTGGGACAATTTCCCGCTCCCACTAATTGAAGACTGCCTCGACTATCTAGGTGGGAAAAAGTTTTTCTCAACACTCGACCTAAATCGGGTTCTTTCATGTTAAAATGGCCCAGATTCCATTCAATATACGTCCTTTGTAACACCTTACGGTCAATTTGAATATATACGTATGCCATTTGGGTTAACAAAAGCCCCCGCTGTATTTCAGCGATACGTTCATAACATTTTTAAAGATCTGGTTGACGATGGATCGATAATGGTATATATGGATGATTTAATTGTAGCCAAGGTAGATTTTCAAACCCATGTTAAGATTCTTTGCAAGGTACTTAGGAGAATGAAAGAAACGAATTTGGAGCTTAGGCTAGGTAAATGTATGTTCGGGTTTAATACTCCCGAATATATAGACTATTCAGTTAGTTCGGATGACATACGCGCACGTAGAAGCAATCAAAAAATATAGGCTTCCGAAAAATTGTAAGGAACTCGAGACCTGCTTAGGCCTCTTCTCATACTTCAGAAGGTTTTTCCCGAATTTTGCCAGAATCGCTGGCCAATTGCAAAAGCTGACGCGAGACGGTGTTAAATTCGAATTGTCAGAATACTGCTTACGAGCCTTTGAGGAACTTAAAACGGAACCGTCGCCCGTCCCAGTGCTTGCAATATACGATCCGAAGAAACAAACTGAGTTGCACTGCGATGCAAGTTCAGCGGGTTTCGATTCGGTCATACTCCAAAGACACGGACTGTCGGTTGCATCGATTATGTACTTTTCAAAAGCCACCTCAGCCACGGAAGCAAGATACCACAGTTTCGAACTGGAAGCCCTATCCATCATATATGCCCTATGCCGTTTTAGAGTTTATTTGGAAAGGATTCCGTTCAAGATAGTCACAGACTGCAACTCCCTTACGATTACGTTAAGTAAAAAACAGCTCAACCCGCGGATAGCCAGATGGACCCTGGAGCTCGAAACCTATGACTATAAAATTCAACACAGAAGTGGAGTTAACATGGGACACGTTGATGCGCTTAGCCACTGCTCTGAAGCCGGAACTGCCAATCGTCGCCGATATCGAAAAAAAGCCTGTGAGGATAGCAAAACTTACTTTTGGTCTTCACCGCGGATGCTGATGAAGCAGACTTTCACATCCAAGCGACACAATACCGCGATAATAACATAAAAGAGTTGCGAGAAAAGCTAGAGATAGGTCCCGTGAGGAACTTTGAATTAGTAGACGGTCTCGTCTTTAGGAAAGAGGGAGAGGGGAGGCTGCAGCTGTACGTGCCGAATGAGATGGAGGATAACATTATTAGGCTGGTTCATGAGAAAATTGGTCACTTAGGCGTCGATAACACGTTCGATCAACTGAAGAAACACTATTGACTACCCAAGATGAAAAATAAAGTAGAAAACTTTGTTCGAAATTGCATTACATGCATCATGTAGTTAGCCCCAGCTCGCGTGAACAAGCGAAATATGCATAGCATTGCTAAAATTCCGATACCGTTCGTCACTATACATGTCGATCACTTTGGCCCTCTAGTAATTTTATCATAAGAAATATGTACAAACGTGTAAATGTGGCAACGCTATAGAAAGAAGGAAAATAAATTGGCATTAGAAAAAATATAGCGAACAAAGACGGAAGCAAATTAATCTTCGCCTTTTTAATTGGAAAATACCAGGAATTAAAATACGGAATTTATTTATTTTTGGCATTGCTTTTGTGCTTTTCGCATTTTTTAGGTTTCGTTAAGCTGTGCTGCCACCTTTCTACTATTAAAACGAAATTTAAATGTCATTTATATCGAGACGTTAAAATTAAGTTCGTTTTGTTAGTTTTTTGTTAGTGAATAGTACAATAAAATCTCGACGAAGCGCATCGTTATAAGTTAGTGAATTACACTACAGGTGTTGTTATCTCAACAGCTCATTGCTTCTTGTTGATTGCTTTCTATACAACGCCTTGTACAACAATATCGAAATCAATTCAAATTTTCTTTTGACTTGATATTCTTGTGTACGGCGAATTGGTTGAATTCGCATTGCCATCACCTTGTATAGATTCGCCTTGCAATGTATGTAATACAGAATAAGAAAAGATGACATGCATAGTGTTGTAAAGAGAAGGAATTTGTATGATAATTCCATTACGCCCTCTCAGTATAATGCTGGTAAGCATTTTTGAGCAGGTATTTGAGGCACAATGAAAATTATGTACAATGCTTTTTTAAAGGTATCTAAATATAGAAACGCAGAACTGGCTAAGGGGTGCCGGGACTCAAACAACCCTTGAATTTAACAAAAAAATTTAGTTTTGTATGCTAAAAATGTTTTTGAGGCACTTTGAAAATTAGATATGTTAAAATTTAATATTTGAAAAATATAAAAAGAAATAAGCCAGATTATTAGGTTGGGCCTAAAACTTTGCCAGGTCATTGCAAAATAATTTTTTTTTTTAATTGAAAAAATGTTTTTGGGGCACTTTGAAAATTAGATATGTTAAAATTGAATATTTGAAAAATATAAAATGAAATAAGCCAGATTATTAGGTTGGGTTTAAAACTTTGCAGGTCATTGCAAAGTATTTTTTTTTTTAATTGAAAAAATGTTTTTGGGCACTCTGAAAATTAAATATGTTAAAATTTAATATTTAAAAAATATAAAAGGAAATAGGAGGGTGGATCCGTGTGTAGAAGTCCACAAAAGTGGGGAAAGCTTCTGACCGCCATTCACCTGGGAATGGCCAGAGCGATTCTTTTGCATGCGGTTCAAGCAGCTCACTACTGCCGGTCGCTTGCGGCCAAGTATCCTTTGGGTAGCCGTTAAACATCCGTTTAGCGGCGAGCTAATGTGAGAAGGTGACAACCTGGCTAGGCCACTCTGACATAATCGGTTTAAGGGCTAGCCGGGGGGAGATCTCATCAGCAGCGTCTGTACACTTCTAGGTGCGGCTGCAAGCGGGCGTCTGTCTTGGAGCAAGCGGCTCGCTATATAAACGTGCAAGTAATATTTTCACCCCCGCTGAGCGGGTGGTGGGAAAAATTTAAACAACGTGACATCAGGACGGACAAGGCGACAGCTGTTTCGATTATACCTTGTAAATCTCTTCAAAGCCTTTTCTCCCGGGAGTGGGAGTCGAACCCACACTCCTACGATAGTTGAAATGGTTCCAAACGCATTCAGCTACGTCATGCCTTAGTTGTTGTAAAAATTAAATAAAATTCGTTTTTTTTATAAAAGTTGTCAGATCTAACAATTTTTCGAAAAGCCTATTTTTAGGACCTTTTTCGAACTTTGATGGAAAATAAAAAAAAAGGACAGAAAAGGTATCCGTGAAATTTACCGTAAGTATTTGTTAAATATTCAGTTACCTGAATTCATAAGGTCTACCTGCGTCCAACTGCGATTTCACTTTTTACATCAAATAAAGTGGAGCAACCTTGGATATAAATACGCGCCTGAGCAGGTATAGGTAAGAAGGAGGCGAATTTAGTACGGTCACTTTTGTTGTTAGAATTTGTTAATAAAACCAAATTTTTCAGTTACAAGCTGCATAATATACCTGGAAATCATTTCCATAATTTGAGTATATAAAGCAATGGTTAATACAACGCCCAAACTCAGTCGTTTTTTGGAGTGTATAGAATAAAGTATTCTGTTTATTTAAATAAACTTAAATATAGCTCACGTATTTTTTTATTAAGATATACCGATGGAAAATTTTAATATGTCTCTAGAAATCTCCAAACTATTTGAGGTGTTCAAAGCTTCAAAGACAAAAGCGGAGTTCGTTGAGGCTATTATGACAGAATTACCAAATGAAGCATGCAATAAAGAAGACGAAGACTTGAAAGAAAAAATTGGCTTCCTCTACATTCCAATACAAAGAAAATGGCAAGCAGTCGGTCGTTCTACTTCAACGTTTATAAGTAAGCATGAAAGCTGGCTAGCTGGTAAAAGTTTTTTGGACGAATAAATGCCTAGCACATCAACGAATCGAACTAGAGGAAGACCAACAAAACCCATAGAAGTATGTTCGACCTACACAAGGAAAAGGAAGCTGTCAGATTATACTAGAACTATCGCCACGACTCATCTTTCAGAAGCATTGGCTATTAAATATACAAAGGACGAAGAAAACACCAAGTCTCATATCATAGGAGCAGTTGCGTTAGCAAGTCCAGTGCGACTGGGAAGGATCAAAAACAGCATTCCCACACCCCCAAATGCGCTACTTAGGAGATACACTCCTGAAGAGCCTTTGGCGCTGTTTATAGATCTCAGGTTATCGAAGGATAAATATAATATATTGCGTGAGTCATTATTGCATCATAATGCCGATATTTTCCCTGAATACAAACAAATCACTCGAGCCAAGAAAGAAGCAGTTCCTCCAAGAGCCAAAATAACCGAAGTAACAGCTGAAGTTGAGCTCCAAATCTTAATGGATCATACGCCTATGCGACTCTTGAAAAGCTTTTCTGAAGAAAAGTTGAAATCACTGCCAAAAAGGCTAACATTGATAAATAAAAGGGGATGTGATGGATCATCAGGATAAAGAGCATATAAACAAGAATAAATGTAGACAATGGAGCAATTACAGATGGTAATATGTTTATGGCTTCTGATGTTCCTCTCCGTTTAAAAGATGAAGCTTAAGAATATTAGAAAATCCACGGCCGTCATCAGTTAAATTGTGCCGGTCGATATTATTTAAATATGAAAGGAGTCTTCCGAACTCATAAAAGCTACAGTGAGTGATATAAAAAATGAAATCGCAATATTAGAACCAACAATAATTGAAATCGAAGACGGAATGTTATTACCATAAAGCATGATTTTCTTCTAACAATGGTCGATGGAAAAGTTTTAAACTTACTAACAAACACATCATATACATTGAAATGTCCAATCTGTAAGAAGAGTCAAAAAGACTTTCAAAATCTTGATGATTCAATCATTGACGAACTAAATTATGAGTATGGAATATCTCCTTTGCATGCGAGTATAAGGTTCATGGAATTCGTTTTGAAACTGGCTTATACACTACCACAACAAGGAGAAGTTTTCGACGACAATGCAACATCTAAGGGAAAACAAAACATTAGAAAAAAAATAATTCAAGATGCATTCTATAAATAGCTCGGCCTGAGAGTTGACATCCCAAAGTATGGATACGGCAACACAAATGATGGAAACTCCACAAGAAGATTTTTTGAACACGATGAAATGACTGCTCCCATTACTGGCGTCGACAGAGATATTGTCAAACGATTGGGAGTAATTTTAAATATTTTAAATTGCCATGAAAAAGTTAATGGACCTAAATTTGGAGAATATGCATCGAAAACTGTAGAGCTGCTGCTTCAAAAGTATTCTGAGAAAAAGCTCACACCAACGGTACATACAATTTTGACCCATGGAAAAGATTTAATAGAATACCAGTGTTTACCATTAGGAGAATTGTCTGAAGAAGCTCAAGAATCTAAAAACCAGGACTACAAAAGATATAGAAGTACTAACGCTTGCAAAATCTCACGAGTTATGCAAAACGAGGACCTTTTCAACATGTTGGCCATCTCTTCTGATCCAGTCATATCATCCATGAGGCATGAGTGTAATAATGCACATGTATATATACTTACCGGAGAATATGTTTAGATCAACGC
This sequence comes from Eurosta solidaginis, assembly GCF_040869045.1. Classification (NCBI taxonomy): domain Eukaryota; kingdom Metazoa; phylum Arthropoda; class Insecta; order Diptera; family Tephritidae; genus Eurosta; species Eurosta solidaginis. The sequence continues at coordinate 77,582,571 of NC_090322.1, forward strand.
TCATATACAATTCTCCCTATATGTTGCACGTATATATTTGCCTCGATAAGCGGTTACGATTTAATATTGCATCCTAAAATGTACGTGTATGTAGAAATTATTCCATGCATGCAACAAACAAGAACTTTTCTGATTATTTTTAATTTTTTTTGATTTTTTTCAATAATCGGAAAAAATCATGATTTTTTTTTGATTATTTTTTTAATTAATTGAAAAGTAATCATTAAAAATAGAAAATAATTGCAAGTAATCATTAAATGACGTTTAAGGAAAATAATCAATGGAACGGGTAATCATTACCATTAGTAATCATTATTTGACAGGTCTGCTCGAAACTCAAAGTTAGTCAAAAAATCGCCAAAGTATAGCAGTCTGAAATTCAAGTAACTTATGATCTTGCTATTTTTAAAGTAGCGATGCAAATTCAAACCCGTTATTTGATAATTTGTTCATACATTTAGGATCGTTTCATATTATATTTGCATATTTTAAAGCAATCGGTAAATTTATCGCGGAATGTGGACTCATGAATGTTGCTGTTGAAAGTGAAATAATAGCAAACGGATCAGTTCATTCATTTATTTCTGGTAAACACTTCAATAGGTGTAAACGATTACACACTTTAATGGCCGTTGGATTAGAAATTTTACATTTTGTAAAGTCACGGATGGCTTTAATATACGCCGATAAATAAAAGAGCTGGTTCAAGTCGACCGTTTCACAATTTATTTCCACAGGAAGTGGCCATGTTTCTTTTTCTTTTACATTTTATGATACAAAATCCCTACAAGAACACTGACTATCATCTGATTGTCAGCAATGTCAACCTAACGATCAGCGCCTCATACAAACTTTCTATCACAAACTTAAGGGGGCTTGCGCAAATGTGATGTAAACAACTGTGTACGTGTGAGTTTTTGTCTCCTTCTTATACACCAACATGGCCTACTGATTAAGTATATAGCCGTACTGCTCACTCTCATTCCTTTTCCTGGATCAGTGCTGACACTCTAACTATCAAAAAGTGTCATAAATGATAGTTTACTGTAGATATCAGGTTTGACTGTTATACTATCATAAATGACCATTGTTATATTCCGCCAAAAATGAAACAATGCTTTTTGCTTTTTATTTACTTTATTTCATTACGTTTTTAATTTTGTACGTGATAAAAGCATACGTGTTTCTTATTTGTTTAAAATAAATAGTTTTATAAGAATTCGAGTTCAAAATGTTCAATTTAAATTCAGAAAATAACAAAACAACAGAAGAGCGCTTTCCTCATGCGGAAACACATTTAAAAATGAAACACCACTAACCACTATTATTTTTCGCGTATCAATTTTTTGAGTGCGCCCCATACATTCCGCCAACTTTTGGTATTTTTTAATATTATTTTCGATTTTTTTTCTTTTAGCATGGAGCTTTGAAATGCTCTCTTTTCATTTTTTAAACTTATTTTTGATATGCTTTTCGTCGGTTGAAAATGGCGGAATTTAAAAAATAACAAACCAACCGTGATAATCATTTGATTGTCATATGACAGTCAGTAGTGACAATTTGATTAAATCGGATAAACTGTTCCCGCATACATAAAATTCCGTTGAGAATTATGTATCTGTCTCACATGCATAATGGTATCTGCTGTATGTTCTTTTGTTCTGTACCAGGTGTCCGAAGCTTTCCCAGTTTCAGTCCTTTTTCATGATTATAGGCTGTCGGTGGGAACATGCGGACATGCGTGAGCGAACAAAGGAACATACATAAATTTGAGTATCAATGTTTACGTCATCGCAGGATCAGCATTGTCAATTACAAGTGTGAGTGTATTAGTAAAACTATCAGCGTTTCTTGTAGGGATGTTGGCATACAAAAAGGGGCCATGCAAAGAGTTGCCATACTAGGTGTTTCCTTACACCCAGTTTACACATCTTACAACTCGGCCATCCTGATCAATCAACAAATTAATCTTACGCTCTAAACTAATGGTAAACTTACAAACAAATCTCAAGGTCTGAATTGACAGCAAAGTGTCGCTTATTGGTTAAGTGCCAGTGTCCGACTCAGGGATTGGGGCAAGCCACCTGCGCAGGCGATTTGCTTCTACCACCCCATCATAGGGCATTTGTGTCATTTGACAGTTTTCAATATCACGCAAAACATAACGATCATTGGGTAACTTCTTATGTATTACGTAAGGACCGCGAAATTTCGGAATAAATTTTTTGTTGGTACCGACAGTGGTGTCCACGTTTCTCATCACCACGAACTCTCCCACGCCGAAATCTCTCGCTGGTAAACTACGTTTAAGAAAGTATTCCAAGTTATAATTCTTTCCCTTTTCAATACACCTCAGGGCCTCTTCGCGAACCTTCACCAAATCACACGGTTGTTTTACCTCCTTTTCTTCAAGAACTCAGCCCGTCCACGCTGATCTGCTCCGAATAACAACCTACAAGGAGTATTATTCGTTGTAGAGTGTACTGTATTGTTAATAGCATATTCTACATCCACCAGTCTACCCACCCAATCTGAGTGATTGACCGGTTCAGTCAACTTCGCCAACATTGCTTTCAGAATTCGATTAACGCGCTCTATCTGACCGTTTGCTTGCGGGGAAGCTACTGCAACCTTTACATGCGATATTTTATTCCTTTCCATAAAGTCTGCAAATACCTCTGAGGGTAACAAGAACCACGATCACTCACAATACGCTGCGGTCTACTATAAAAGTCAAAATACTTCTGCAAAGAGGCACACACTTCTTTAGCACTAGTTGTCTTTACCGCAAACAACTTCACATGCTTAGTAAAACCATCGACTACCACCAACACGTGTTTTCTCACCGAGCGAATGGAAGGTAAAGGATCAAAATGGTCAATATGCAAAGTATCGAAAGGCTCTGGTTTTTTGGGTATATTGAATAAGTTATGGCGATTCAAGCGTGTTTCTGGCGAGTACACTATACACTTAAGGCAGTTTCTTATAAAGTTTTTCACCCTCTTCCTTAACTTCGGAAACCAATAATTTTTTCGTAAGTGATCCACCGTTTTTTCTACCGCCATATGACCGCTTTTACCGTGAATTACCCTAGTTACATTATCTTCCATTTCCTTTGGGGCGTAAAGCATCAAACGTTCTTCATTGCTTCTCCTGAACACTAAGCCATCAACGAGCTCAAAATTCTGAACCGATTCATTCTCTAACAGCGATCTCAGCGATTTAATCGTTTCATCTCGGTTCTGGGTTATTTGAAGGTTAAAATCTAAATCCTCAACCCCCTCTGACTCCACTACGCAGAATCTGCTAAGCGCGTCCACACGGGCCATAGATGTCGCTGCCTGATGTTTCACTTTATAATTATAATTCTCAAAGGTAAAAACCCATTTGGATATCCTAGCATTCACTTGCTTTTTGCTTAAGGTCTGAGCTAAAGCATTGCAATCCGTGACTATAGTAAAAGCAATCCCCTTAAGCTGTGTTTTGCACCTTTCCAAGGCGTAGACAATTGCTAACGTTTCCACCTCAAAGCTATGTAGCCTCGATTCGCTCTCGGAGGCAGTTTTAGAAAAGTAAGATACCGGGTGCAATTTACCATCTTCCTGCTTTTGTAAAAGAATAGCGCCGAACCCTAACTTGCTAGCATCCGTATGAAGCTCGGTTTCCCTAACCGGACTATATATTGACAGAACTGGCGCGGAGGTTAAATATTCTTTAAGTTTATTAAAAGCCTCTGTACATTCAGGTGTAAACCTAAATACAGCATTCTTCTTAAGGAGAGATGTCAGGGGTTTAGCAACGGAGGAAAAAGACTGAACAAATCGCCTAAAGAATGAAAACAAGCCTAAGCATTGCTGCACCTCCCTGGCACTTTTGGGCTGCGGGAAATTCCGAATGGCCTCAATGTGCATTGGGTGAGGCCGGATGCCGGTTTCGTTCACTATATAACCCAAAAACTCAATTTCAAAAAAGCCGAATCTACATTTTTTTATTTTTAACCCTAAGCCCTTCTTGCCTAGCCGTTGCAAAACAACACTTAGAACTTGGATGTGAGTTTCGAAGTCCTTTGTGGCTATCGTTATATCATCAATAAAAACAACTATTTTCCTAGAAAAGATCAAGGCTTTCAAAACGGTACAAATAAACCGCAGGAAAAACGCAGGTGCATTTTTTTAACTCGAACGGCATTCGGGTATACTCATACTGGCATCCTGGTGTTACGAATGAAGTATATTTTATCGACTCTTCATCCATCTCCACTTGATGGAACCCGTTTTTCAAATTCAAAGCTGTAAAGTATTTCTTTCCTTCTAGATACTCTATACAATCCTCAACCAAGGGTAGGGGAAAATTATCGCGACCCGTTTTTTTTGTTTAAAAACCTATAGTCAATACATAATCTACCTTCCCCGCTTTTCTTTTTAACCAATACTGTTGCCGAGGCAAAGGGTGAGCTGCTGAATCTAATGATACCCTTGACTAAAAGTTCGTCAACTATTGCTTGTACTTCCGACTTTTCTGAAAAGGATAATCTGCGCGGTTGTCAATTTAATGGTGTGTCATCAGTCAAATTTAATTTAATTTTGAGGTCATAAGGTTCCCTCTCTGATTCAGGTAAAGGGTTATAATAACACTCTTTGATCACATTCTGCAACTGCTTACTTTGTTGTTCGCTTAGAGCAGGATCCAAATAAATTTCCGATAAACTACACGAATCCGAAATTCCTGAAACATAAGAATTGAACCGATTTACCTCAATGATCGCGTCTGTTTCATTATTTCGTTCGACAATTACCGCTGCGAACATCTGTGCATACAATTTTACTCCACTGTGTGGCGAAAGCATTAAAGCACTTACTCCTTTCTTCATTATTTTGTTTAATCCTTCATATGACCCCACCTTGTTACCTCTCCCCAACCCCTGCATCAGACACTGTTTACATTCACAAACCAATTTTCTTAAATCAAACAAGTCAAGAGCACCATAGTTTAAAATTTTTGAATGTTTCAGCTCAGTAGCGTTTTTAATATTTATTAATTCAGTTTTATAATATTTCACTTTGGTTTTAAGTTTACATAGAAATATATTGAATTTTTTCAAAAGATCACGCCCGATCAGCAATGGCACATCTAGGGTAGTATCCGGTAGTACAGATAATTCTTGTAAAACAAATGTAAAACAAAGCGATTACTAAATTGCACAACACATTCAATATTTCCCTAAGACCATATTTGAGCATTACTTACTCCTTTATATTTTGACCGCTCTAATTTTCCGCATTTAATAGTTTGAACACATGACCGCCTAATAAAACTTCTCGGACTACCCGCGTCAAGGAGAGATAAAAAATCAAAAAACTTTGTGCACTTGCCTTGTCTAATTTTAAAAGCGACACTTACCGTCTGAAGTTCATGAACTGCTCTAACCAACTCTGCTTCTTCATCGCCTGTTGACATCTGTCCCAGATTGTTTACCGCTGCAACCAGATTTCGCTTTGGACATGCTTGGTAAAAATGTCCGAACTCCACACACTTAAAATATGAACCCAGCGCTCGTTTAGGCTTTGGAGAGTTAGATTGGTAATGCGAGCAATTGTAGCAACGGGCTGCACAGAAGTTTTATCTTTACCATTTGGTTTAACTACTTTCGCACCAGTGGCTGCTCTTGGTCGATACTTGTCGTAGCGGTCGATTTGTATTTTTAGTTCCCTTAGGTTGTTGGCTTGATAGAGCATTGTTGCCGCCCCCAACTTGTCACCTATCCCAGCAATGACTGCGTCCAACAAATCTCCTTCATGTATGTTTGCTTTGCTTGCAATCAGCTGCATTTCCAATAAATAACGCTGAACACTCTCACTGCTTCTCAATTTCCGTGCCTTCAGTTCTTCATACACATCCAGCAGTGAGTATGAAATAGAAAATTGCTCGATCAAGGCTGCCTTCAGGCTTTGGTAATCAGAAACCATAGGGGTTCTGACGAACAATTTTGCGCTACCATCCAACAACCGACGAACACAAAGTAATTGCATATATTCGTCGATGCACATTATGCCAAACACATCCTCGAGTTCACCAAACCATTTGCGTATGTGATAACTATCATCGCCTGTAAATTTCTGTACCATAACCTCAATTGATGCGAAGTCAGCAGAGCTGCTTCGATGCGACTGGCCTTGAAGTTGCTGGATTTCGCGCTGCAGGGCTAAAATTTCGCGCTGCTTTAACTTGGTGATTTCTTGCTCTAACTCGTCTACTTTATTTTCAGTTTCATTAGTAGTGGCAGCAGTGGTTTCAATGGTGGCAGTGGCAGCAGTAACATCAGTGATAGCAATTGCAGTAGTAACATCGGTGATGGCATCGGGGACAGCAGTGGCAGCAGCGGATGTATGGGCATCAGGATTTGGGGGTTTCGCCGACTCTGGTTCGCTTAACTTCTTGGTAGCTCCAACCAAATCCACACAAAGTTGCCTTAACTGCGCAATTGTACCAGTTTTAGGGAATTCTACTTCCGCTTTCGTTAACACCTCCATGAGGTTTTCCCTTACGTTGGGTTTTTCCGCCTTTCTTCAAATTTTTTCGCAAATTGATTTGACCAAATATTAACTTGTATATTTATATGGGTAACAACCACTTCTGAGGATTGTAAAATCTCGGATGGCTTTAATATACGCCGATAAATAAAAGAGCTGGTTCAAGTCGACCGTTTCACAATTTATTTCCACAGGAAGTGGCCATGTTTCTTTTTCTTTTACATTTTATGATACAAAATGTTGCCATACAAAAAGGGGCCATGCAAAGAGTTGACATACTGGGTGTTTCCTTACACCCAGTTTACACATCTTACAATTTTAAATTTTTTTTTGGAAAATGAAAAAATTACTATTCCTGAAAATTTATACCAAGAACTTATGGATTTTAATAATCGAATATTGACTTACAACGCTTTATTAAAAAATAACGATGTTTCAGAATAAATATCAGCATATGTTAAACATAAAGAAGCCTTTTTAAGGCCGGATTAATGGTGACTTATAACCATAAAGCCATAACCAGATAAAAAAGCTGATCGAACCTACCTTATGGAAATCAATGTAATCGATTAATGGTGCCATACCGTAACGATAACGCCATAACCATACCATAGCCAACCAATTGAATTTTGGTTTTCTGCCATATCCACAAACAGCTGATTGTTCATTCGCCTATTTTTTTTTTTTGCCATTTTGTGTATGACTATATAATTTTTTTGTGTTTGCCGCTTTTTTCTTTTGGTAATTAAAAATTCTATTGTTTTGTTTATTTGAAAGACAAATTAATTTCGTTTATTGTTTATGCAGATCATAATGGATGACTGCAAATTAATTGAATTTGTATGCGATTTCCCATGCCTTTATGACAAGGCAAACCGGGATTTTAAGGACGCAAATAAAAAAAAGTGCCGCTTGGAAGGTCATAGCAGAGAATTCAGGTGTGGATGGTAAGTAATAATGAATGATCTTATAATATATGCGTACTTAGGTATGATTATTCCCAATAGTGGCAGTAGCAGTAAGGCGATGGGGGAATTTACGAGAGCGTTTCAGTAAAGAGATAAGAAGCAGTAAAAATACTTCAGGAAGTGGCGCGTCTGATGGAAGGCAGTGGGTTTTCTTAGAGAGTCTTCAGTTCTTAAGAGCCCACATTATACCCCGACCTTAAGTATAATGGAATTACTTAACATGTTTGATTATAAACAAATTTTCTATTACAACAGAATGCGGCAGAGCTCTTAAAATATAAGCAGAAGTGTTGAAGGTGGCAAAAGTACACCCACCGTTTGCGAGTCACGCCCTGCAACTCCCACTTTACCTGAGCTGCTATCTGTAAGTACGCAGTCCCCTCCTATTCCACAACCGCAGTCTGAGCCATCAACGTCTCGCGGACGAAAACGAACGGCAGTTTTGCGTGATGAATTGGCCGCTGCCACAATGGAGACCGTCCAAACTTTTAAGGATGTATGCGCGCGTAGAATTACAGTGCCGATATAAGTGCATTTGGCTCCATTATGTGCTCCGTCATATCGAGTTTGAAGAAGAAAAATCAGGCGGTGGTGATGAAACGGTTCACTGAGATTGTCATGCAAGGCCAGATTGAGGGGAACGACGAAGCAGAGATTGTGGAATACTTGTATCACAACCGGTAGGGTGATTGCCATTTTTATAATTTTAATTTTAAAACTAAAACGCTGGCACTAAAAGCAGATAAGAAATGGGTAATTGTTTACTTTAGCTCACAACAACTAAAACACGTCCAAAAATGTCGGGAGGGGAGTCAGAAGCCGAGCCTTGACCTCGGGATCAATACGAAGGCGAAAAAAAAAAACATTTTGCTTCAGAAAAAACCAAATAACCCCCGGTTGAGCCAAAATCGAGAGCCTGATCCAACGCCGGGTACGCGATCTAAATTATTTCTGCATAATTGTGTGTGTGTACAACAAAATCATCAAAAATACAGTCACATGAAAATTTTAAACCGGTTTTTGAAAATATCTATTGATTGAAATAAACTTTTTAATTTTCGCCTTTGTATTATTGATACCGAGGTCGAAACCCATCACCCGACACCTCTCCCAACATTTCTGGACGTGTTTTATCAGTTTGGAGCTAAAGTAAACAATTGCCAAAAAAGACAGGCATACAAATATATGTAAGTAAGAAGTTTTTGTATATCCACATTTTATACATATTTGTATGTCTGCCTCTTTACGCTTTTTAACGCCAGCTTTGCAATAGCAAAACCTATCTTTTTATTTTATAAAGAAATTGACTGATTTTTCTATTTAATTTCCTTTTAAGTTGTAATGAAATGTGAATACATCCCGTGACATATATTTAATATGTCAATATGAATGCGAGCAAATATGCCACGGGATGTTTAGTTGAGATTCCTAATGAAAGTACAAAATGTATGTACAAATGGATGTACAGTTTTGTTCACAAAAGTAGTAGCAAAAATTATTGCAACATTTTATCGGTTATTTGTTTCATTTATTTAATTTTACAAAAAACTTGAATGTATTGTATAACGAAAACTATGTAAACCATTTTCAAAAACGTTTTCAAACAAATTAGAAAATTCAAAAAGTTTTTGTAAATCTTCATAAAAATTTCAAACTTTTTACTTTAATGAATTTTAGTCTAACAAAGTGTAATTTTGAAGTCTGCCAAAATTCGCATTGATTTTTGAGACACTTCAAAATTGCACTTTGTTAGACTTAAATTTATTAACCTAATAAACTCCATACTCAAAATTTTTTTTAAATTCCAAGTAAAAATTTTGAAACATTTATGAAGATTTTCAAAAACTTCTTGAATTTTCTAATTTGTTTGAAAACGTTTTTGAAATCGGTTTACATAGTTTTCGTTATACAATACATTCAAGTTTTTTCTAAAATTAATAAAATTAAATAAAAGAAACAATTAACCGATAAAATGTTGCAATAATTTTTGCCACTATTTTTGTATGTAGATATATTTGAGATTCCTAAGAAAGTACAAAATGTAGACTGAAAATCGAATTGTGATACATTAATTTCTTTATTTATTAATATATTATATGTTGTATTGCATGTAACATGAAAGTTGACCTATCCTAATATAATAATACGTTAATTCGAGTATAAAAAATATGGTGAATATTGAATTGTGATAATGTAACAAAGAAACACACATAAGAACTTAAATTTTTATAATAGTGGATATGTACACACCTGCTCATATTAATAGTGAAAATAATTTTATTCGTTACATATATTGATGGACAGTTGCGAGCACTAAAATAGCAGTGAAAATTATTGATGTATTTTATCAGTTATTTTCTCCTTTTATTTATTTTCGTTAGTGGTAGAAATAACTTCATCGAATTGTATAACCAAACACATGTAAATTTATTTCGAAAACATTTTCGGGAAATGCAACAAGGTGTTAAAAAATCTTCATGCAAATTTTAAACTTTTTTATTCTTTGAAAAAAAATTTGGCAAAAACCAATACGATTTTTGAGAGACTTCAAACATGCACTTTGTTATACTAAAATTGATTGGACTACAAAACTTGATACTAAAAAAAATTCTGAAAACTCTAAATAAAAGTTTGAAATTTGCATGAAGATTTTTTCCCGAAAATGTTTTCGAAATTAGTTTAAATGTGTTTGGTTATACAATTCACTGAAGTTATTTCTAAAATTTGCGAAAATAAATAAAAGAAAAAATAGCGTTTATAATTCACACTGCTATTGTCGTGTTCACAGCTGTATGTGTTATTATTGATATTCATTTAAAATATAGCATAATCTATAACAAAAATCGTATATGTATATAAAGTTTCAAAGTTCACACAAATGCCAGAATAGATTTTTAGGTAATCTTTGAGTATGCAGCTTTGTTGCCCATTGGTTAGTAATAACTTAAACATAGATTTTTTTTGATGCATTAGTGGATGAAAATTTAACACTTTTTAACTTGCACATTATTATAACAAAATTGAATAAGAAACAAAGTTGCATACAAGAGATTTTCTAAAAATTCTGCTCAAAAAGTTTCAAAGTTCGTGACGAATTTTTAAAGCTACATATATTTATTTATATTAAATAAATTTGCGTATTTATGAAAGTGAAAAAAATATGTATTTAAAAAATTTTTTTGTTTTCCTTCAAAATGTTCGTTTTCCGGTAAAATATTTAATCTGAATTTTGCATTTTCCATTTCATACTAAATATTAGTATGTGTAAACACTAAAGTGCAAAACTAGAATAAGAATGCACAATACAAACTTTGTGGTATTATATTATGCTCTATTTAATATACAAGAGGCAGAATTGCAATTTTTGATTTAGTGAAATTATTTGAACTAACTTTCTATATAAAAAACCATAATATATGTTTTAAAAATATATGAAGTATTGTTTCAGTATTTTTCTTTACTGTATGTATACAGAAAAAAATGAAATAAATTATATTATTCTATGTTAAAATAATTTGAAAAACTTATGATTTTGTAGCAGCATTGTGTTTTTGCAGCACCAATAGTTGTTGCTTTGTTTTGTTGTGTATCCGCCTTCCGCCGAAATGATCTATAAGGAGGTAGTCAAAATGTAAAATAACTTCTAGATAAGTGTATATAAGTTGGGTTCTTACCTCCTGAAATATGTAAATTACTCAATGTGATTTTGAAATGCTACTACACCATCGGTCATAAAGTAGTTGGTAAGGTATTCCCGATACTCGTATGCACTATTTCGACGGCAGCCGGTTCTATGCACCAAAAGGTTTTGTGTGACAGTTTCCGTGTTTTATTTGAAGATACTTACTGCTAAATTCACGTCCTTGCACTCAAATATATATAAATCTTCGCCTATATGTAGTGCTATATTTAATTAAATCTGTAAGAATACAGAAATCCTTATTAATTTGTTAAACTTGTAATATGTGAACAACTTACATTGTGGTACATGTAGATATGGGGCTTTATTCACCACCTAATTGTTTCACTATGTAGATATGCACCCAGTTTGTTGCAGTATTAATAAAAAATACTATTAAAAATGTTTTCTTTTACTTTATTTTGATTAAAAATTACAAAATTTGCTAAGTGATTGCACAATCACTTTTTATAAACAAAACATTCCCAGCTCATGACAGCAATGGTCAGCTGTTTACGGTTATGGCACCATTAATCGATCACAATAGAGATAGCGTTAGGGTTAAGGAAGTTTAATTTGGCTTTTAAATGGAGCATACGGCAAAACTGTACAGTTCTGTATGATATATATTGATCTCGTTAATTATTATCAAATTTTAACTCGCAGTATAAGAACAGGGAATTTTTTAATGTTCAAATTTATTTTGCCGAAAATTAACAATCTTTTCTTTATGGTCAATCAACCTAATTAAGCACGTTGGCTAGTCCAATATCACGAAAATTTAATAAAAGTCGAAGAAAGTCATCCACAATTACACGATGCTATGGAGAAGGATAATTTTGGTATCTAGCGAACGGACAAGTCTCTTTCCAGGCAGCCGATTGATTTCACTCAGGAGCAAACAATAAACGCGGATGCTGGAAGAAAAGTAACCGGTGTAATACATTTCACAAACTATTTCTACTAGACAACGTTGGTCTAAGAGCCATCAGATTCGATCTACTGTAATATCGCATACCTACGAAGGTACCGGTTTAAGAAAACGGCAAGATGTAACTGCTGATTTGAAAAATTACAATATCGAAAGAGATTCAAAACACATCCAATCATTTATCAATACATTTTCTAAATTTATAAACCCATTTGATACCAGTATCGACCAACAACAGCTTTTTAATATTTCTAGTGGAAAAGCCGCTTCTGAATCAGTGCGAGAATATTTATTAAACATTGAAGAAAAAGGTGAACAATTACGTGAACAATTTATTTTGGAATGTAATGAATCAGCCGATAGGTTTGAGAAATCTATAAAAAAGTCAAAATTATGAATTTTTCCACAGTAGCTGTTAAACAAATTTTAAAAAGTGGCAATAAAGTACAAGAAATTAAAATTCAACGTGATTTGTTTGGTCTAATGCTGGGTTTATCAATGGACTACGATATTGACATTGAAAAAATTTTGTGTTATCCAATAACACTTATTCCAATGTCAATGTGCCGCCTGGATGGAAGTTTATATAAAACCGACAAATCTACTGCTGTTAAATTTTTTGAAAAACAACATCATTGTATTGACGTACCGAAAAAATTTGATGTAGTTAAAGTGGTGGATTTTTTTACTGCATATAATGCATGATATCCCTCTTTCATTCGGTGGTATTTCAAAAAAAATTTTGGGCATCTTGACAGGAGCTGGAGCTTCACGTGTGGATATAATTTTCGATTAATATTTTTGTCTATCAATTAATGATTACGAGCGTATACGAAGAAATGAACAAAGTACTATTGACTTTAGTACTACTGGTCCAAGTCAAACTCGGCCGATAGATTTCATGAAAGAATTGAAAAACATAAAATTTAAGCAGATCTTTGTCAAATTTTTGATTGAACAATGGACTTCACGTGAAGTAATACCATTTATGCATAATATTATTATAAATTTGAACTATGAGTTTTCCCATTCTTATGCTATTGAAAATGATTCAATAAAAATGTCAACTGATGAAAACATGACCTACGATAATCAAGAAGAGGCTGACACAAAAATAGTTCACCACGTATGCATGCTCGAAACAAATTCCAAGACAAACGTTCTTATTAAAACTTGTGATACATATGTTTTTATAATCATGTTGGGAAATATGGATCACCTTCAAAGCGATGACCTTCATATTTTCATGGAATATGGCACCGGAAATGCGAAAAGATATATAGATATAACTAAATTATACATCGAGTTAGGGTTATCTTTATGCGCAAGTTCACCTGCCTATCATTCATTAACAGGGTGCGATTATAATCCATCTTTTTTTCAAAAAGGCAAGATAAAACCATTGAAAATCTTACAGAAAAATCAGGACTTATAATATTTAACCAAATAAAAACGAAAAAGATTCGGGAGGCGCTTGTTTTCAGCGCAGAAATCTGATTAATTTTTATTATGAAATTCTTTCTCTTTTATAGTAAAAATGTCTTACAATACTATTACAATTTTTACATACAATACTTACACACTAAAAGTAACTATATTCTAATTTCTATATACCAAGTCAGCAAATATTCTTATTACCTAATTATAGAACTATGTAGTAATATTTTGGCAGTCACATTGACGAACCGACTTATCGATCAGTCATGCCATCGCTTCCATCAGAAGTGAACATTTGCCGTTATCCAGTGAGTTTTACAGCTCCGGATCACGCTCAATTCTCACGGGAATGCTCTGGTTCATTGAGAGACTTGAGAAGCAGAGGTCGTGATATTTTCGCACACGTGAAATATGATAGGCAGATGTCGTCACTGTTTTTCATTTAACTCATACGCGAAGGGCTAAACAGCGACATCTATTTTTGAAAAAGTAGATTTATTAAAGGCAGCGTTGCCAAACTAAAGACAAGTAATTAAAAAATTATCTGGCTCACAAATTGAACCAGACTTCTATCTGGATTTATCTGGCTCAGATCGTTGCATTTACATGCAAAATTATTTATCTGGCTCAAGATCTTTGCCACCGGATGATGGCTATTGGTAATAATTGTGTACCAGTGTGAAATCGTCACTGGAGGGATTGCTGTCAGCGCCATCTAACAATCGAACCGATTACGTAAACAGAAAATGAAATGTATAAAAATATAAATATGGTAACGCTGCCTTTTAGGCAAAAATCTAGCGATCATCCAATCCTGTGCCGACGCAGCCCTCTGTGGGCCGAAAGTAGTACAAACGTGTAAATGTGGCAACGCTATAGAAAGAAGGAAAATAAATTGGCATTAGAGAAAATATAGCGAACAAAGACGGAAGCAACCTAATCTTCGACTTTTTAATTGGAAAATACCAGGAATTAAAGCTCAGGTGTGGAAAAAGAATTTGCGTACTACACAGCGCTACAAACATTTAAACAAATGATGAATATTCGTGAAGAAATGATCAATGTTCTGACTGATGCTGGGGTGGAGTTTCCGCACACAGCTACAACAACGCAACTGCGAAGATTGATACAAAATGTGGTTGGGACTCGTCAAATCCCTTCCACTAATATCCCAGTGGGCGTTGCTCCAGTTTTTGATACAACTTTTGATTTATATGCTGTAAATGATCGAAACATTGCCGATGACGCTATTGTTTCCGGTGCTTCCGCCACTGCTAATACTGCCGTCGCTGATGTCCTTGTCACTGCCGATGCCTTACGTCTGCCGATACGCTTTCGCTGCTGAAACCTCCGCCATTGCCGATGCCGCCATTACTACCACCGCTGCCATTGCCACTACCGACGTCTTCATCACCACTGCTGCCATTGCCACCACCGCTGACAACGTAGCCAATACCACAACCGATTTTACCGAAGAAACCGCAGCCATGTCATATGGCGAAATGTCCAATAGATCGCAAGGCGTAAAAACTGAGTTAGAAGAATATAAATCCTAAGGAAAGAGAAATCCTTATGTTGGAAAAATCTGTTGCGGACCTAAACGTGAGTTTCAAAGCGCACGGAACGACTCCCCCTTTGGTAACGGTAGGCTACACCACTCAAATCGTTTGACGTTTCGTGACATAGAGCATTCCATCACAAAATTTTATGGCGAAAATAAAGCATATTGCAACTTTCTTCGCAATTTTGATAGGGTCATGCAGATGGCATTTTTAAGTACACTTGCTTGTGTAATTCTCTTTGTTGTGACGCTAAACTCATACTGTGTAGAGACGTTCTCTATTATGAAGATTTAAAATCGCTTTTGTTCAGAGAATTTGGTAGGGTGGTGAACCCTCATGAAGTATACAATGCGTTGTCCACTCATAAATGGGATAAAAAAAGCAGCAAACGCCAATATGTTTTGAAAATGGAAAACATCGCTACTCGTTGTAATTATGTCGACGAGTTTGAACTGATCAACTTTATAGTTGATGGCCTACAAGACAGGTCGCCATAAATATATACCTTGATGGACCCAAGGACGATGAGGGAATTTAAACAATCGCTTGATTTATACGAGCGTCGTCGCTCCTCTCGCCTATACGTAAATGACAATATCCAAAACCCGAAACCATCAAGACCAAGTCCGTCAAAGAACGAGGAAACTGATGCAGCAGAAATACGTTGCTTCAATTGCAAACGTATGGGGCATTTTCAAAGAAGAGGACGGAGGGAAGTTGTTTCCGTTGTTGTGAGACGGGCCATGACCACCGCAGCTGCACTAATCCAAAGAAGACATTGAGCTTGAAGAAAACTGATGCCGCAGTTGGGCCGACATTGAAGATGGCGATGAAGAACGCTGCTACCGAATACTAGGATCTATGAATTCAGTAAGTGTCGCCTAAGTAACAAAACAAGCTAAGTGCAAAAGATTTATGGATAGTTTATCTCTCTTTGAGACTGGCAGTCTAACTAGCTTTGTCCGCAAGTCCGCCGTGGCATTTAATGTGGGCAGAATCACTAAGCAGTCAATATATCGAGGCTTGGGAAATAACAAACTGTTCATTTTTGGAAAAATTAAATGTGAAATAATGATACGCCAGATACCACTTCTTAATTCTGTGCACTTAACTTGAATAATATACTTGGTCTTAAGGGTGAAGAGAGGCATTCAGAATCACAAATTTCTGCATCAAATAGCAGTATACGAGTAGAAGATGTTGAGCTCGAATCAGAAGTAAACGCAGTGTCTGATGAGGCTTGTAGCGATGGGTCATGTCCACTCGATCAAACTTTTAGTGAGAATATTTTTAATAAGCACACCGCTTGCTTATCGGAAATGACATAAATCAAGAATTAGAAGAAAAGAATGTCGATGTATTGAGGAAGACCTTAGAAGATAACTATTTAAGGCCAGAAAATGTGGAATCTAAACCGTATGATTACGAGATGGAATTAAGGCTAGTTGAGGATAACCCATTCCATTCCTCGCCAAGGCGGCTTTCTCATTATGAAAAAGCTGAACTTAGAAAGATAACGGATGAACTATTGGAAAAGAGCATTATTAGGCCAAGGGATATGCTTCTGCGGTTGTATTAGTAAAAAAAATAAAATGGCGAAATTCGTAAATGTGTTGGGACAATTTCCCGCTCCCACTAATTGAAGACTGCCTCGACTATCTAGGTGGGAAAAAGTTTTTCTCAACACTCGACCTAAATCGGGTTCTTTCATGTTAAAATGGCCCAGATTCCATTCAATATACGTCCTTTGTAACACCTTACGGTCAATTTGAGTATATACGTATGCCATTTGGGTTAACAAAAGCCCCCGCTGTATTTCAGCGATACGTTCATAACATTTTTAAAGATCTGGTTGACGATGGATCGATAATGGTATATATGGATGATTTAATTGTAGCCAAGGTAGATTTTCAAACCTATGTTAAGATTCTTTGCAAGGTACTTAGGAGAATGAAAGAAACGAATTTGGAGCTTAGGCTAGGTAAATGTATGTTCGGGTTTAATACTCCCGAATATCTAGACTATTCAGTTAGTTCGGATGACATACGCGCACGTAGAAGCAATCAAAAAATATAGGCTTCCGAAAAATTGTAAGGAACTCGAGACCTGCTTAGGCCTCTTCTCATACTTCAGAAGGTTTTTCCCGAATTTTGCCAGAATCGCTGGCCAATTGCAAAAGCTGACGCGAGACGGTGTTAAATTCGAATTGTCAGAATACTGCTTACGAGCCTTTGAGGAACTTAAAACGGAACCGTCGCCCGTCCCAGTGCTTGCAATATACGATCCGAAGAAACAAACTGAGTTGCACTGCGATGCAAGTTCAGCGGGTTTCGATTCGGTCATACTCCAAAGACACGGACTGTCGGTTGCATCGATTATGTACTTTTCAAAAGCCACCTCAGCCACGGAAGCAAGATACCACAGTTTCGAACTGGAAGCCCTATCCATCATATATGCCCTATGCCGTTTTAGAGTTTATTTGGAAAGGATTCCGTTCAAGATAGTCACAGACTGCAACTCCCTTACGATTACGTTAAACAAAACAGCTCAACCCGCGGATAGCCAGATGGGCCCTGGAGCTCGAAAACTATAACTATAAAATTCAACACAGAAGTGGAGTTAACATGGGACACGTTGATGTGCTTAGCCACTGCTCTGAAGCCGGAACTGCCAATCGTCGCCGATATCGAAAAAAAGCCTGTGAGGATAGCAAAACTTACTTTTGGTCTTCACCGCGGATGCTGATGAAGCAGACTTTCACATCCAAGCGACACAATACCGCGATAATAACATAAAAGAGTTGCGAGAAAAGCTAGAGATAGGTCCCGTGAGGAACTTTGAATTAGTAGACGGTCTCGTCTTTAGGAAAGAGGGAGAGGGGAGGCTGCAGCTGTACGTGCCGAATGAGATGGAGGATAACATTATTAGGCTGGTTCATGAGAAAATTGGTAACTTAGGCGTCGATAACACGTGCGATCAACTGAAGAAACACTATTGACTACCCAAGATGAAAAATAAAGTAGAAAACTTTGTTCGAAATTGCATTACATGCATCATGTAGTTAGCCCCAGCTCGCGTGAACAAGCGAAATATGCATAGCATTGCTAAAATTCCGATACCGTTCGTCACTATACATGTCGATCACTTTGGCCCTCTAGTAATTTTATCATAAGAAATATGTACAAACGTGTAAATGTGGCAACGCTATAGAAAGAAGGAAAATAAATTGGCATTAGAAAAAAAAATAGCGAACAAAGACGGAAGCAAATTAATCTTCGCCTTTTTAATTGGAAAATACCAGGAATTAAAATACGGAATTTATTTATTTTTGGCATTGCTTTTGTGCTTTTCGCATTTTTTAGGTTTCGTTAAGCTGTGCTGCCACCTTTCTACTATTAAAACGAAATTTAAATGTAATTTATATCGAGACGTTAAAATTAAGTTCGTTTTGTTAGTTTTTTGTTAGTGAATAGTACAATAAAATCTCGACAAATCGCATCGTTATAAGTTAGTGAATTACACTACAGGTGTTGTTATCTCAACAGCTCATTGCTTCTTGTTGATTGCTTTCTAAACAACGCCTTGTACAACAATATCGAAATCAATTCAAATTTTCTTTTGACTTGATATTCTTGTGTACGGCGAATTGGTTGAATTCGCATTGCCATCACCTTGTATAGATTCGCCTTGCAATGTATGTAATACAGAATAAGAAAAGATGACATGCATAGTGTTGTAAAGAGAAGGAATTTGTATGATAATTCCATTACGCCCTCTCAGTATAATGCTGGTAAGCATTTTTGAGCAGGTATTTGAGGCACAATGAAAATTATTTACAATGCTTTTTTAAAGGTATCTAAATATAGAAACGCAGAACTGGCTAAGGGGTGCCGGGACTCAAACAACCCTTGAATTTAACAAAAAAATTTAGTTTTGTATGCTAAAAATATTTTTGAGGCACTTTGAAAATTAGATATGTTAAAATTTAATATTTGAAAAATATAAAAAGAAATAAGCCAGATTATTAGGTTGGGTCTAAAACTTTGAGGCACTTTGAAAAATAGATATGTTAAAACTTAATATTTGAAAAATATAAAAAGAAATAAGCCAGATTATTAGGTTGGGCCTAAAACTTTGCCAGGTCATTGCAAAATAATTTTTTTTTTTAATTGAAAAAATGTTTTTGGGGCACTTTGAAAATTAGATATGTTAAAATTGAATATTTGAAAAATATAAAATGAAATAAGCCAGATTATTAGGTTGGGTTTAAAACTTTGCAGGTCATTGCAAAATAATTTTTTTTTTAATTGAAAAAATGTTTTTGGGCACTCTGAGAATTAAATATGTTAAACTTTAATATTTAAAAAATATAAAAAGAAATAGGAGGGTGGATCCGTGTGTAGAAGTCCACAAAAGTGGGGAAAGCTTCTGACCGCCATTCACCTGGGAATGGCCAGAGCGGTTCTTTTGCATGCGGTTCAAGCAGCTCACTACTGCCGGTCGCTTGCAGCCAAGTATCCTTTGGGTAGCCGTTAAACATCCGTTTAGCGGCGAGCTAATGTGAGAAGGCGACAACCTGGCTAGGCCACTCTGACATAATCGGTTTAAGGGCTCGCCGGGGGGAGATCTCATCAGCAGCGTCTGTACACCTCTAGGTGCGGCTGCAAGCGGGCGTCTGTCTTGGAGCAGGCGGCTCGCTATATAAACGTGCAAGTAATATTTTCACCCCCGCTGAGCGGGTGGTGGGAAAAATTTAAACAACGTGACATCAGGACGGACAAGGCGACAGCTGTTTCGATTACACCTTGTAAATCTCTTCAAAGCCTTTTCTCCCGGGAGTGGGAGTCGAACCCACACTCCTACGATAGTTGAAATGGTTCCAAACGCATTCAGCTACGTCATGCCTTAGTTGTTGTAAAAATTAAATAAAATTTGTTTTTTTTATAAAAGTTGTCAGATCTAACAATTTTTCAAAAAGCCTATTTTTAGGACCTTTTTCGAACTTTGATGGAAAATAAAAAAAAAGGACAGAAAAGGTATCCGTGAAATTTACCGTAAGTATTTATTAAATATTCAGTTACCTGAATTCATAAGGTCTACCTGCGTCCAACTGCGATTTCACTTTTTACATCAAATAAAGTGGAGCAACCTTGGATATAAATACGCGCCTGAGCAGGTATAGGTAAGAAGGAGGCGAATTTAGTACGGTCACTTTTGTTGTTGGAATTTGTTAATAAAACCAAATTTTTCAGTTACAAGCTGCATAATATACCTGGAAATCATTTCCATAATTTGAGTATATAAAGCAATGGTTAATACAACGCCCAAACTCAGTCGTTTTTTGGAGTGTATAGAATAAAGTATTCTGTTTATTTAAATAAACTTAAATATAGCTCACATATTTTTTTATTAAGATATACCGATGGAAAATTTTAATATGTCTCTAGAAATCTCCAAACTATTTGAGGTGTTCAAAGCTTCAAAGACAAAAGCGGAGTTCGTTGAGGCTATTATGACAGAATTACCAAATGAAGCATGCAATAAAGAAGACGAAGACTTGAAAGAAAAAATTGGCTTCCTCTACATTCCAATACAAAGAAAATGGCAAGCACTCGGTCGTTCTACTTCAACGTTTATAAGTAAGCATGAAAGCTGGCTAGCTGGTAAAAGTTTTTTGGACGAATAAATGCCTAGCACATCAACGAATCGAACTAGAGGAAGACCAACAAAACCCATAGAAGTATGTTCGACCTACACAAGGAAAAGGAAGCTGTCAGATTATACTAGAACTATCGCCACGACTCATCTTTCAGAAGCATTGGCTATTAAATATACAAAGGACGAAGAAAACACCAAGTCTCATATCATAGGAGCAGTTGCGTTAGCAAGTCCAGTGCGACTGGGAAGGATCAAAAACAGCATTCCCACACCCCCAAATGCGCTACTTAGGAGATACACTCCTGAAGAGTCTTTGGCGCTGTTTATAGATCTCAGGTTATCGAAGGATAAATATAATATATTGCGTGAGTCATTATTGCATCATAATGCCGATATTTTCCCTGAATACAAACAAATCACTCGAGCCAAGAAAGAAGCAGTTCCTCCAAGAGCCAAAATAACCGAAGTAACAGCTGAAGTTGAGCTCCAAATCTTAATGGATCATACGCCTATGCGACTCTTGAAAAGCTTTTCTGAAGAAAAGTTGAAATCACTGCCAAAAAGGCTAACATTGATAAATAAAAGGGGATGTGATGGATCATCAGGATAAAGAGCATATAAACAAAGAATAAATGTAGACAATGGAGCAATTACAGATGGTAATATGTTTATGGCTTCTGATGTTCCTCTCCGTTTAAAAGATGAAGCTTAAGAATATTAGAAAATCCACGGCCGTCATCAGTTAAATTGTGCCGGTCGATATTATTTAAATATGAAAGGAGTCTTCCGAACTCATAAAAGCTACAGTGAGTGATATAAAAAATGAAATCGCAATATTAGAACCAACAATAATTGAAATCGAAGACGGAATGTTATTACCATAAAGCATGATTTTCTTCTAACAATGGTCGATGGAAAAGTTTTAAACTTACTAACAAACACATCATATACATTGAAATGTCCAATCTGTAAGAAGAGTCAAAAAGACTTTCAAAATCTTGATGATTCAATCATTGACGAACTAAATTATGAGTATGGAATATCTCCTTTGCATGCGAGTATAAGGTTCATGGAATTCGTTTTGAAACTGGCTTATACACTACCACAACAAGGAGAAGTTTTCGACGACAATGCAACATCTAAGGGAAAACAAAACATTAGAAAAAAAAATAATTCAAGATGCATTCTATAAATAGCTCGGCCTGAGAGTTGACATACCAAAGTATGGATACGGCAACACAAATGATGGAAACTCCACAAGAAGATTTTTTGAACACGATGAAATGACTGCTCCCATTACTGGCGTCGACAGAGATATTGTCAAACGATTGGGAGTAATTTTAAATATTTTAAATTGCCATGAAAAAGTTAATGGACCTAAATTTGGAGAATATGCATCGAAAACTGTAGAGCTGCTGCTTCAAAAGTATTCTGAGAAAAAGCTCACACCAACGGTACATACAATTTTGACCCATGGAAAAGATTTAATAGAATACCAGTGTTTACCATTAGGAGAATTGTCTGAAGAAGCTCAAGAATCTAAAAACCAGGACTACAAAAGATATAGAAGTACTAACGCTTGCAAAATCTCACGAGTTATGCAAAACGAGGACCTCTTCAACATGTTGGCCATCTCTTCTGATCCAGTCATATCATCCATGAGGCATGAGTGTAATAATGCACATGTATATATACTTACCGGAGAATATGTTTAGATCAACGCTCATATACAATTCTCCCTATATGTTGCACGTATATATTTGCCTCGATAAGCGGTTACGATTTAATATTGCATCCTAAAATGTACGTGTATGTAGAAATTATTCCATGCATGCAACAAACAAGAACTTTTCTGATTATTTTTAATTTTTTTTGATTTTTTTCAATAATCGGAAAAAATCATGATTTTTTTTTTGATTATTTTTTTAATTAATTGAAAAGTAATCATTAAAAATAGAAAATAATTGCAAGTAATCATTAAATGACGTTTAAGGAAAATAATCAATGGAACGGGTAATCATTACCATTAGTAATCATTATTTGACAGGTCTGCTCGAAACTCAAAGTTAGTCAAAAAATCGCCAAAGTATAGCAGTCTGAAATTCAAGTAACTTATGATCTTGCTATTTTTAAAGTAGCGATGCAAATTCAAACAAGTGAGAAGCCGTTATTTGATAATTTGTTCATACATTTAGGATCGTTTCATATTATATTTGCATATTTTAAAGCAATCGGTAAATTTATCGCGGAATGTGGACTCATGAATGTTGCTGTTGAAAGTGAAATAATAGCAAACGGATCAGTTCATTCATTTATTTCTGGTAAACACTTCAATAGGTGTAAACGATTACACACTTTAATGGCCGTTGGATTAGAAATTTTACATTTTGTAAAGTCACGGATGGCTTTAATATACGCCGATAAATAAAAGAGCTGGTTCAAGTCGACCGTTTCACAATTTATTTCCACAGGAAGTGGCCATGTTTCTTTTTCTTTTACATTTTATGATACAAAATCCCTACAAGAACACTGACTATCATCTGATTGTCAGCAATGTCAACCTAACGATCAGCGCCTCATACAAACTTTCTATCACAAACTTAAGGGGGCTTGCGCAAATGTGATGTAAACAACTGTGTACGTGTGAGTTTTTGTCTCCTTCTTATACACCAACATGGCCTACTGATTAAGTATATAGCCGTACTGCTCACTCTCATTCCTTTTCCTGGATCAGTGCTGACACTCTACCTATCAAAAAGTGTCATAAATGATAGTTTACTGTAGATATCAGGTTTGACTGTTATACTATCATAAATGACCATTGTTATATTCCGCCAAAAATGAAACAATGCTTTTTGCTTTTTATTTACTTTATTTCATTACGTTTTTAATTTTGTACGTGATAAAAGCATACGTGTTTCTTATTTGTTTAAAATAAATAGTTTTATAAGAATTCGAGTTCAAAATGTTCAATTTAAATTCAGAAAATAACAAAACAACAGAAGAGCGCTTTCCTCATGCGGAAACACATTTAAAAATGAAACACCACTAACCACTATTATTTTTCGCGTATCAATTTTTTGAGTGCGCCCCATACATTCCGCCAACTTTTGGTATTTTTTAATATTATTTTCGATTTTTTTTCTTTTAGCATGGAGCTTTGAAATGCTCTCTTTTTCATTTTTTAAACTTATTTTTGATATGCTTTTCGTCGGTTGAAAATGGCGGAATTTAAAAAATAACAAACCAACCGTGATAATCATTTGATTGTCATATGACAGTCAGTAGTGACAATTTGATTAAATCGGATAAACTGTTCCCGCATACATAAAATTCCGTTGAGAATTATGTATCTGTCTCACATGCATAATGGTATCTGCTGTATGTTCTTTTGTTCTGTACCAGGTGTCCGAAGCTTTCCCAGTTTCAGTCCTTTTTCATGATTATAGGCTGTCGTTGGGAACATGCGGACATGCGTGAGCGAACAAAGGAACATACAAAGTTTGAGTATCAATTTTTACGTCATCGCAGGATCAGCATTGTTAATTACAAGTGTGAGTGTATTAGTAAAACTATCAGCGTTTCTTGTAGGGATGTTGGCATACAAAAAGGGGCCATGCAAAGAGTTGCCATACTGGGTGTTTCCTTACACCCAGTTTACACATCTTACAACTCGGCCATCCTGATCAATCAACAAATTAATCTTACGCTCTAAACTAATGGTAAACTTACAAACAAATCTCAAGGTCTGAATTGACAGCAAAGTGTCGCTTATTGGTTAAGTGCCAGTGTCCGACTCAGGGATTGGGGCAAGCCACCTGCGCAGGCGATTTGCTTCTACCACCCCATCATAGGGCATTTGTGTCATTTGACAGTTTTCAATATCACGCAAAACATAACGATCATTGGGTAACTTCTTATGTATTACGTAAGGACCGCGAAATTTCGGAATAAATTTTTTGTTGGTACCGACAGTGGTGTCCACGTTTCTCATCACCACGAACTCTCCCACGCCGAAATCTCTCGCTGGTAAACTACGTTTAAGAAAGTATTCCAAGTTATAATTCTTTCCCTTTTCAATACACCTCAGGGCCTCTTCGCGAACCTTCACCAAATCACACGGTTGTTTTACCTCCTTTTCTTCAAGAACTCAGCCCGTCCACGCTGATCTGCTCCGAATAACAACCTACAAGGAGTATTATTCGTTGTAGAGTGTACTGTATTGTTAATAGCATATTCTACATCCACCAGTCTACCCACCCAATCTGAGTGATTGACCGGTTCAGTCAACTTCGCCAACATTGCTTTCAGAATTCGATTAACGCGCTCTATCTGACCGTTTGCTTGCGGGGAAGCTACTGCAACCTTTACATGCGATATTTTATTCCTTTCCATAAAGTCTGCAAATACCTCTGAGGGTAACAAGAACCACGATCACTCACAATACGCTGCGGTCTACTATAAAAGTCAAAATACTTCTGCAAAGAGGCACACACTTCTTTAGCACTAGTTGTCTTTACCGCAAACAACTTCACATGCTTAGTAAAACCATCGACTACCACCAACACGTGTTTTCTCACCGAGCGAATGGAAGGTAAATGATCAAAATGGTCAATATGCAAAGTATCGAAAGGCTCTGGTTTTTTGGGTATATTGAATAAGTTATGGCGATTCAAGCGTGTTTCTGGCGAGTACACTATACACTTAAGGCAGTTTCTTATAAAGTTTTTCACCCTCTTCCTTAACTTCGGAAACCAATAATTTTTTCGTAAGTGATCAACCGTTTTTTCTACCGCCATATGACCGCTTTTACCGTGAATTACCCTAATTACATTATCTTCCATTTCCTTTGGGACGTAAAGCATCAAACGTCCTTCATTGCTTCTCCTGAACACTAAGCCATCAACGAGCTCAAAATTCTGAACCGATTCATTCTCTAACAGCGATCTCAGCGATTTAATCGTTTCGTCTCGGTTCTGGGTTATTTGAAGGTTAAAATCTAAATCCTCAACCCCCTCTGACTCCACTACGCAGAATCTGCTAAGCGCGTCCACACGGGCCATAGATGTCGCTGCCTGATGTTTCACTTTATAATTATAATTCTCAAAGGTAAAAACCCATTTGGAGATCCTAGCATTCACTTGCTTTTTGCTTAAGGTCTGAGCTAAAGCATTGCAATCCGTGACTATAGTAAAAGCAATCCCCTTAAGCTGTGTTTTGCACCTTTCCAAGGCGTAGACAATTGCTAACGTTTCCACCTCAAAGATATGTAGCCTCGATTCGCTCTCGGAGGCAGTTTTAGAAAAGTAAGATACCGGGTGCAATTCACCATCTTCCTGCTTTTGTAAAAGAATAGCGCCGAACCCTAACTTGCTAGCATCCGTATGAAGCTCGGTTTCCCTAACCGGACTATATATTGACAGAACTGGCGCGGAGGTTAAATATTCTTTAAGTTTATTAAAAGCCTCTGTACATTCAGGTGTAAACCTAAATACAGCATTCTTCTTAAGGAGGGATGTCAGGGGTTTAGCAACGGAGGAAAAAGACTGAACAAATCGCCTAAAGAATGAAAACAAGCCTAAGCATTGCTGCACCTCCCTGGCACTTTTGGGCTGCGGGAAATTCCGAATGGCCTCATTGTGCATTGGGTGAGGCCGGATGCCGGTTTCGTTCACTATATAACCCAAAAACTCAATTTCAAAAAAGCCGAATCTACATTTTTTTATTTTTAACCCTAAGCCCTTCTTGCCTAGCCGTTGCAAAACAACACTTAGAACTTGGATGTGAGTTTCGAAGTCCTTTGTGGCTATCGTTATATCATCAATAAAAACAACTATTTTCCTAGAAAAGATCAAGGCTTTCAAAACGGTACAAATAAACCGCAGGAAAAACGCAGGTGCATTTTTTTAACTCGAACGGCATTCGGGTATACTCATACTGGCATCCTGGTGTTACGAATGAAGTATATTTTATCGACTCTTCATCCATCTCCACTTGATGGAACCCGTTTTTCAAATTCAAAGCTGTAAAGTATTTCTTTCCTTCTAGATACTCTATACAATCCTCAACCAAGAATAGGGTAAAATTATCGCGACCCGTTTTTTTTTTGTTTAAAAACCTATAGTCAATACATAATCTACCTTCCCCGCTTTTCTTTTTAACCAATACTGTTGCCGAGGCAAAGGGTGAGCTGCTGAATCTAATGATACCCTTGACTAAAAGTTCGTCAACTATTGCTTGTACTTCCGACTTTTCTGAAAAGGATAATCTGCGCGGTGCACAATTTAATGGTGTGTCATCAGTCAAATTTAATTTAATTTTGAGGTCATAAGGTTCCCTCTCTGATTCAGGTAAAGGGTTATAATAACACTCTTTGATCACATTCTGCAACTGCTTACTTTGTTGTTCGCTTAGAGCAGGATCCAAATAAATTTCCGATAAACTACACGAATCCGAAATTCCTGAAACATAAGAATTGAACCGATTTACCTCAATGATCGCGTCTGTTTCATTATTTCGTTCGACAATTACCGCTGCGAACATCTGTGCATACAATTTTACTCCACTGTGTGGCGAAAGCATTAAAGCACTTACTCCTTTCTTCATTATTTTGTTTAATCCTTCATATGACCCCACCTTGTTACCTCTCCCCAACCCCTGCATCAGACACTGTTTACATTCACAAACCAATTTTCTTAAATCAAACAAGTCAAGAGCACCATAGTTTAAAATTTTTGAATGTTTCAGCTCAGTAGCGTTTTTAATATTTATTAATTCAGTTTTATAATATTTCACTTTGGTTTTAAGTTTACATAGAAATATATTGAATTTTTTCAAAAGATCACGCCCGATCAGCAATGGTACATCTAGGGTAGTATCCGGTAGTACAGATAATTCTTGTAAAACAAATGTAAAACAAAGCGATTACTAAATTGCACAACACATTCAATATTTCCCTAAGACCATATTTGAGCATTACTTACTCCTTTATATTTTGGCCGCTCTAATTTTCCGCATTTAATAGTTTGAACACATGACCGCCTAATAAAACTTCTCGGACTACCCGCGTCAAGGAGAGATAAAAAATCAAAAAACTTTGTGCACTTGCCTTGTCTAATTTTAAAAGCGACACTTACCGTCTGAAGTTCATGAACTGCTCTAACCAACTCTGCTTCTTCATCGCCTGTTGACATCTGTCCCAAATTGTTTACCGCTGCAACCAGATTTCGCTTTGGACATGCTTGGTAAAAATGTCCGAACTCCACACACTTAAAATATGAACCCAGCGCTCGTTTAGGCTTTGGAGAGTTAGATTGGTAATGCGAGCAATTGTAGCAACGGGCTGTACAGAAGTTTTATCTTTACCATTTGGTTTAACTACTTTCGCACCAGTGGCTGCTCTTGGTCGATACTTGTCGTAGCGGTCGATTTGTATTTTTAGTTCCCTTAGGTTGTTGGCTTGATAGAGCATTGTTGCCGCCCCCAACTTGTCACCTATCCCAGCAATGACTGCGTCCGACAAATCTCCTTCATGTATGTTTGCTTTGCTTGCAATCAGCTGCATTTCCAATAAATAACGCTGAACACTCTCACTGCTTCTCAATTTCCGTGCCTTCAGTTCTTCATACACATCCAGCAGTGAGTATGAAATAGAAAATTGCTCGATCAAGGCTGCCTTCAGGCTTTGATAATCAGAAACCATAGGGGTTCTGACGAACAATTTTGCGCTACCATCCAACAACCGACGAACACAAAGTAATTGCATATATTCGTCGATGCACATTATGCGAAACACATCCTCGAGTTCACCAAACCATTTGCGTATGTGATAACTATCATCGCCTGTAAATTTCTGTACCATAACCTCAATTGATGCGAAGTCAGCAGATCTGCTTCGATGCGACTGGCCTTGAAGTTGCTGGATTTCGCGCTGCAGGGCTAAAATTTCGCGCTGCTTTAACTTGGTGATTTCTTGCTCTAACTCGTCTACTTTATTTTCAGTTTCATTAGTAGTGGCAGCAGTGGTTTCAATGATGGCAGTGGCAGCAGTAACATCAGTGATAGCAATTGCAGTAGTAACATCGGTGATGGCATCGGGGACAGCAGTGGCAGCAGCGGATGTATGGGCATCAGGATTTGGGGGTTTCGCCGACTCTGGTTCGCTTAACTTCTTGGTAGCTCCAACCAAATCCACACAAAGTTGCCTTAACTGCGCAATTGTACCAGTTTTAGGGAATTCTACTTCCGCTTTCGTTAACACCTCCATGAGGTTTTCCCTTACGTTGGGTTTTTCCGCCTTTCTTCAAATTTTTTCGCAAATTGATTTGACCAAATATTAACTTGTATATTTATATGGGTAACAACCACTTCTGAGGATTGTAAAATCTCGGATGGTTTTAATATACGCCGATAAATAAAAGAGCTGGTTCAAGTCGACCGTTTCACAATTTATTTCCACAGGAAGTGGCCATGTTTCTTTTTCTTTTACATTTTATGATACAAAATGTTGCCATACAAAAAGGGGCCATGCAAAGAGTTGCCATACTGGGTGTTTCCTTACACCCAGTTTACACATCTTACAATTTTAAATTTTTTTTTGGAAAATGAAAAAATTACTATTCCTGAAAATTTATACCAAGAACTTATGGATTTTAATAATCGAATATTGACTTACAACGCTTTATTAAAAAATAACGATGTTTCAGAATTATTATCCGCATATGTTAAACATAAAGAAGCCTTTTTAAGGCCCGATTAATGGTGACTTATAACCATAAAGCCATAACCAGATAAAAAAGCTGATCGAACCTACCTTATGGAAATCAATGTAATCGATTAATGGTGCCATACCGTAACGATAACGCCATAACCATACCATAGCCAACAAATTGAATTTTGGTTTTCTGCCATATCCACAAACAGCTGATTGTTCATTCGCCTATTTTTTTTTGCCATTTTGTGTATGACTATATAATTTTTTTGTGTTTGCCGCTTTTTTCTTTTGGTAATTAAAAATTCTATTGTTTTGTTTATTTGAAAGACAAATTAATTTCGTTTATTGTTTATGCAGATCATAATGGATGACTGCAAATTAATTGAATTTGTACGCGATTTCCCATGCCTTTATGACAAGGCAAACCGGGATTTTAAGGACGCAAATAAAAAAAAGTGCCGCTTGGAAGGTCATAGCAGAGAATTCAGGTGTGGATGGTAAGTAATAATGAATGATCTTATAATATATGCGTACTTAGGTATGATTATTCCCAATAGTGGCAGTAGCAGTAAGGCGATGGGGGAATTTACGAGAGCGTTTCAGTAAAGAGATAAGAAGCAGTAAAAACACTTCAGGAAGTGGCGCGTCTGATGGAAGGCAGTGGGTTTTCTTAGAGAGTCTTCAGTTCTTAAGAGCCCACATTATACCCCGACCTTAAGTATAATGGAATTACTTAACATGTTTGATTATAAACAAATTTTCTATTACAACAGAATGCGGCAGAGCTCTCAAAATATAAGCAGAAGTGTTGAAGGTGGCAAAAGTACACCCACCGTTTGCGAGTCACGCCCTGCAACTCCCACTTTACCTGAGCTGCTATCTGTAAGTACGCAGTCCCCTCCTATTCCACAACCGCAGTCTGAGCCATCAACGTCTCGCGGACGAAAACGAACGGCAGTTTTGCGTGATGAATTGGCCGCTGCCACAATGGAGACCGTCCAAACTTTTAAGGATGTATGTGCGCGTAGAATTACAGTGCCGATATAAGTGCATTTGGCTCCATTATGTGCTCCGTCATATCGAGTTTGAAGAAGAAAAATCAGGCGGTGGTGATGCAACGGTTCACTGAGATTGTCATGCAAGGCCAGATTGAGGGGAACGACGAAGCAGAGATTGTGGAATACTTGTATCACAACCGGTAGGGTGATTGCCATTTTTATAATTTTAATTTTAAAACTAAAACGCTGGCACTAAAAGCAGATAAGAAATGGGTAATTGTTTACTTTAGCTCACAACAACTAAAACACGTCCAAAAATGTCGGGAGGGGAGTCAGAAGCCGAGCCTTGACCTCGGGATCAATACGAAGGCGAAAAAAAAAAACATTTTGCTTCAGAAAAAACCAAATAACCCCCGGTTGAGCCAAAATCGAGAGCCTGATCCAACGCGGGGTACGCGATCTAAATTATTTCTGCATAATTGTGTGTGTGTACAACAAAATCATCAAAAATACAGTCACATGAAAATTTTAAACCGGTTTTTGAAAATATCTATTGATTGAAATAAACTTTTTAATTTTCGCCTTTGTATTATTGATACCGAGGTCGAAACCCATCACCCGACACCTCTCCCAACATTTCTGGACGTGTTTTATCAGTTTGGAGCTAAAGTAAACAATTGCCAAAAAAGACAGGCATACAAATATATGTAAGTAAGAAGTTTTTGTATATCCACATTTTATACATATTTGTATGTCTGCCTCTTTACGCTTTTTAACGCCAGCTTTGCAATAGCAAAACCTATCTTTTTATTTTATAAAGAAATTGACTGATTTTTCTATTTAATTTCCTTTTAAGTTGTAATGAAATGTGAATACATCCCGTGACATATATTTAATATGTCAATATGAATGCGAGCAAATATGCCACGGGATGTTTAGTTGAGATTCCTAATGAAAGTACAAAATGTATGTACAATTGGATGTACAGTTTTGTTCACAAAAGTAGTAGCAAAAATTATTGCAACATTTTATCGGTTATTTGTTTCATTTATTTAATTTTACAAAAAACTTGAATGTATTGTATAACGAAAACTATGTAAACCATTTTCAAAAACGTTTTCAAACAAATTAGAAAATTCAAAAAGTTTTTGTAAATCTTCATAAAAATTTCAAACTTTTTACTTTAATGAATTTTAGTCTAACAAAGTGCAATTTTGAAGTCTGCCAAAATTCGCATTGATTTTTGAGACACTTCAAAATTGCACTTTGTTAGACTTAAATTTATTAACCTAATAAACTCCATACTCAAAATTTTTTTTAAATTCCAAGTAAAAATTTTGAAACATTTATGAAGATTTTCAAAAACTTCTTGAATTTTCTAATTTGTTTGAAAACGTTTTTGAAATCGGTTTACATAGTTTTTGTTATACAATACATTCAAGTTTTTTCTAAAATTAATAAAATTAAATAAAAGAAACAATTAACCGATAAAATGTTGCAATAATTTTTGCCACTATTTTTGTATGTAGATATATTTGAGATTCCTAAGAAAGTACAAAATGTAGACTGAAAATCGAATTGTGATACATTAATTTCTTTATTTATTAATATATTATATGTTGTATTGCATGTAACATGAAAGTTGACCTATCCTAATATAATAATACGTTAATTCGAGTATAAAAAATATGGTGAATATTGAATTGTGATAATGTAACAAAGAAACACACATAAGAACTTAAATTTTTATAATAGTGGATATGTACACACCTGCTCATATTAATAGTGAAAATAGTTTTATTCGTTACATATATTGATGGACAGTTGCGAGCACTAAAATTGCAGTGAAAATTATTGATGTATTTTATCAGTTATTTTCTCCTTTTATTTATTTTCGTTAGTGGTAGAAATAACTTCATCGAATTGTATAACCAAACACATGTAAATTTATTTCGAAAACATTTTCGGGAAATGCAACAAGGTGTTAAAAAATCTTCATGCAAATTTTAAACTTTTTTATTCTTTGAAAAAAAATTGGCAAAAACCAATACGATTTTTGAGAGACTTCAAACATGCACTTTGTTATACTAAAATTGATTGGACTACAAAACTTCATACTAAAAAAAATTCTGAAAACTCTAAATAAAAGTTTGAAATTTGCATGAAGATTTTTTCCCGAAAATGTTTTCGAAATTAGTTTAAATGTGTTTGGTTATACAATTCACTGAAGTTATTTCTAAAATTTGCGAAAATAAATAAAAGAAAAAATAGCGTTTATAATTCACACTGCTATTGTCGTGTTCACAGCTGTATGTGTTATTATTGATATTCATTTAAAATATAGCATAATCTATAACAAAAATCGTATATGTATATAAAGTTTCAAAGTTCACACAAATGCCAGAATAGATTTTTAGGTAATCTTTGAGTATGCAGCTTTGTTGCCCATTGGTTAGTAATAGCTTAAACATAGATTTTTTTTGATGCATTAGTGGATGAAAATTTAACACTTTTTAACTTGCACATTATTATAACAAAATTGAATAAGAAACAAAGTTGCATACAAGAGATTTTCTAAAAATTCTGCTCAAAAAGTTTCAAAGTTCGTGACGAATTTTTAAAGCTACATATATTTATTTATATTAAATAAATTTGCGTATTTATGAAAGTGCAAAAAATATGTATTTAAAAATTTTTTTGTTTTCCTTCAAAATGTTGAATCCAATTTTTCGTTTTCCGGTAAAATATTTAATCTGAATTTTGCATTTTCCATTTCATACTAAATATTAGTATGTGTAAACACTAAAGTGCAAAACTAGAATAAGAATGCACAATACAAACTTTGTGGTATTATATTATGCTCTATTTAATATACAAGAGGCAGAATTGCAATTTTTGATTTAGTGAAATTATTTGAACTAACTTTCTATATAAAAAACCATAATATATGTTTTAAAAATATATGAAGTATTGTTTCAGTATTTTTCTTTACTGTATGTATACAGAAAAAAATTAAATAAATTATATTATTCTATGTTAAAATAATTTGAAAAACTTATGATTTTGTAGCAGCATTGTGTTTTTGCAGCACCAATAGTTGTTGCTTTGTTTTGTTGTGTATCCGCCTTCCGCCGAAATGATCTATAAGGAGGTAGTCAAAATGTAAAATAACTTCTAGATAAGTGTATATAAGTTGGGTTCTTACCTCCTGAAATATGTAAATTACTCAATGTGATTTTGAAATGCTACTACACCATCGGTCATAAAGTAGTTGGTAAGGTATTCCCGATACTCGTATGCACTATTTCGACGGCAGCCGGTTCCATGCACCAAAAGGTTTTGTGTGACAGTTTCCGTGTTTTATTTGAAGATACTTACTACTAAATTCACGTCCTTGCACTCAAATATATATAAATCTTCGCCTATATGTAGTGCTATATTTAATTAAATCTGTAAGAATACAGAAATCCTTATTAATTTGTTAAACTTGTAATATGTGAACAACTTACATTGTGGTACATGTAGATATGGGGCTTTATTCACCACCTAATTGTTTCACTATGTAGATATGCACCCAGTTTGTTGCAGTATTAATAAAAAATACTATTAAAAATGTTTTCTTTTACTTTATTTTGATTAAAAATTACAAAATTTGCTAAGTGATTGCACAATCACTTTTTATAAACAAAACATTCCCAGCTCATGACAGCAATGGTCAGCTGTTTACGGTTATGGCACCATTAATCGATCACAATAGAGATAGCGTTAAGGTTAAGGAAGTTTAATTTGGCTTTTAAATGGAGCATACGGCAAAACTGTACAGTTCTGTATGATATATATTGATCTCGTTAATTATTACCAAATTTTAACTCGCAGTATAAGAACAGGGAATTTTTTAATGTTCAAATTTATTTTGCCGAAAATTAACAATCTTTTCTTTATGGTCAATCAACCTAATTAAGCACGTTGGCTAGTCCAATATCACGAAAATTTAATAAAAGTCGAAGAAAGTCATCCACAATTACACGATGCTATGGAGAAGGATAATTTTGGTATCTAGCGAACGGACAAGTCTCTTTCCAGGCAGCCGATTGATTTCACTCAGGAGCAAACAATAAACGCGGATGCTGGAAGAAAAGTAACCGGTATAATACATTTCACAAACTATTTCTACTAGACAACGTTGGTCTAAGAGCCATCAGATTCGATCTACTGTAATATCGCATACCTACGAAGGTACCGGTTTAAGAAAACGGCAAGATGTAACTGCTGATTTGAAAAATTACAATATCGAAAGAGATTCAAAACACATCCAATCATTTATCAATACATTTTCTAAATTTATAAACCCATTTGATACCAGTATCGACCAACAACAGCTTTTTAATATTTCTAGTGGAAAAGCCGCTTCTGAATCAGTGCGAGAATATTTATTAAACATTGAAGAAAAAGGTGAACAATTACGTGAACAATTTATTTTGGAATGTAATGAATCAGCTGATAGGTTTGAGAAATCTATAAAAAAGTGAAAATTATGAATTTTTCCACAGTAGCTGTTAAAAAAATTTTAAAAAGTGGCAGTAAAGTACAAGAAATTAAAATTCAACGTGATTTGTTTGGTCTAATGCTGGGTTTATCAATGGACTACGATATTGACATTGAAAAAATTTTGTGTTATCCAATAACACTTATTCCAATGTCAATGTGCCGCCTGGATGGAAGTTTATATAAAACCGACAAATCTACTGCTGTCAAATTTTTTGAAAAACAACATCATTGTATTGACGTACCGAAAAAATTTGATGTAGTTAAAGTGGCGGATTTTTTTACTGCATATAATGCATGATATCCCTCTTTCATTCGGTGGTATTTCAAAAAAAATTTTGGGCATCTTGACAGGAGCTGGAGCTTCACGTGTGGATATAATTTTCGATTAATATTTTTGTCTATCAATTAAGGATTACGAGCGTATACGAAGAAATGAACAAAGTACTATTGACTTTAGTACTACTGGTCCAAGTCAAACTCGGCCGATAGATTTCATGATAGAATTGAAAAACATAAAATTTAAGCAGATCTTTGTCAAATTTTTGATTGAACAATGGGCTTCACGTGAAGTAATACCATTTATGCATAATATTATTATAAATTTGAACTATGAGTTTTGCCATTCTTATGCTATTGAAAATGATTCAATAAAAATGTCAACTGATGAAAACATGACCTACGATAATCAAGAAGAGGCTGACACAAAAATAGTTCACCACGTATGCATGCTCGAAACAAATTCCAAGACAAACCTTCTTATTAAAACTTGTGATACATATGTTTTAATAATCATGTTGGGAAATATGGATCACCTTCAAAGCGATGACCTTCATATTTTCATGGAATATGGCACCGGAAATGCGAAAAGATATATAGATATAACTAAATTATACATCGAGTTAGGGTTATCTTTATGCGCAAGTTCACCTGCCTATCATTCATTAACAGGGTGCGATTATAATCCATCTTTTTTTCAAAAAGGCAAGATAAAACCATTGAAAATCTTACAGAAAAATCAGGACTATTATAATATTTAACCAAATAAAAACGAAAAAGATTCGGGAGGCGCTTGTTTTCAGCGCAGAAATCTGATTAATTTTTATTATGAAATTCTTTCTCTTTTATAGTAAAAATGTCTTACAATACTATTACAATTTTTACATACAATACTTACACACTAAAAGTAACTATATTCTAATTTCTATATACCAAGTCAGCAAATATTCTTATTACCTAATTATAGAACTATGTAGTAATATTTTGGCAGTCACATTGACGAACCGACTTATCGATCAGTCATGCTGATCGATACGTGAGCTGGTCAGTGTGACGCATACGGGTTAAACAACTGTAAACGGATACGACTCCCCGCTGAGTTCAATGTAACTTATCTATGCCGCTATGAGTTATTGGCGTGTGCTCGAAAGTGAAATTCATTTGGTATACAAATACAAATACCTTGTATGTAAGGCGTATTGTGGTAATGCCACATCATCCACCTTAGGAAGGGTCGTATATAATTGAAAACAATTATATATGACCCTTAGAGTGACTTAATGACCCACAGTTTACAAAATTTTAATTGCTTTTTAGTTTTCTATTGTAATTTATTGCATTGCGGTAACTTGATATTGAGAGTGCAGAGTTTGTTTACTTATTTTTATATCCGTTTACATTTGCTTCACATGTGTGATTTTGTGCTGACTTTGTTTTTTGTTTTATATATATAACATGTTGTTTTTTCTTTTGCTCACGTGCACACTTTTTATATGCTCTTAAGGGAGGAACGTATATAATTTGGCGCCTAATTACATACGGTCATCCTATTGTCATTGATATAAGTGTGCCATGCTGTTTCATTTTACTTTTAATTACATATAATGCATTTTTTGTTTATGTGTTTTCTGTTTTTATTTATTTACTCTTGCTTTAAATTTGAATTGTTATGCTGACTTTGGTTTTTGTTTATATATATTGTGTGTATACTTATAATTATGAGTAGAGTGGAATGCTTATAGTAAATATATATATATTTTTTAAGTTATTTAAATAGACGTTTTATACTGGTTTAAGCCTATTTTTATGGATTACTATTTCTTTGATTTTGTTTTTCCTATCACTATTTCCCATTCTATTAGGTATTAATGTATAATTATTATTTTTATCGATACTTTTTTCTTTATAATTTCTTTTATATCTATTATCTAGCTTCTCTAACACTAAGTCTCCTATTTTTATTTCCTTACTGTAGCTACTTTTATCATAATTAGATTTTTGTTTTTCTTTGGCTTCTTTTACTAATTTTCTAGCCCTTTGTTGTGCTATTTGAAGTTTATATTTTACTTCCTTGTCATAAACTTCGTGATTATACAATGGGCTTATTTTGTTTTCTTTAAGAAATTCAAAATTCTGGGGATTCTTTCCAAATATTGGCTCAAAAGGACAATATTTATGTATGGTTCATGGCGTAGTATTGTAATAATATGCGAAATACCTGAGGTATTCATCCCAATCATCTTTGTCACTGGATATGTATGAGCGTACATATTCATTGAATGTCCTATGACTGCGTTCTACGGTACCTAAAGTTTGATGATGGTGCGGTGTTGAGGTTTTGTGCTCAATTTTTAGCAGTTTACACAGTTCTTGAAATAAACTATTTTTGTACTCTGTGTCCATATCCGTTAAGATTGTCTTCATTGGTCCATAACTCAAAATGAAGTGTTCAAAAACGGCTTTAGCGACTGTTGATGCATGTTTGCTTGGAGCTGGGCTTTCTATCAAGTACGTGTAATGGTAACAGCATATTCGTTTCCATTTATTGATTTCGGTAGTGGTTCTACTGTACCGATTTGTATAATATCAAAAGCCTGCGGAGGCGTCTCCGTTATTGTCATTGGCTCCTTTATATGCTTATTTGTTTTATTTTTCTGACAGTGGATGCAGTTCTTTACGTATTTTCTTCGTCATTTTTCATGTTTAGCCAGCTATATTTCTGATTGATCATATCTGTCATGCGATTTATTCCTGGGTGGCCACCACTAATAGGATCGCCATGATATTTCTGCAGAATTTCTTTAATTTTCCCGGGATTTCTCACATATATAACCTCTGGGGTTAGTGCTATTGTTACATTTTTGAGAACCTTGTTTCCTGTTTCTATAAATTTGCCTACTGCGGTATAATTTCTTTTAAACAATTTGTCCCCTAAGGACAACTGTATTTATACAAGTCCTAAATTGCGGACTTTTTTTTCAAGTCTGGTAAAGAATTGTCCTAAGTCAATCTTATCCTCAACAATTAGGTTGCTTGTATTCAAATTGCTACAAATTGTCTTTCCTTTTTTGAAATATAATTTCGGAGGATCGAAAACGAGCTCGACATGTCTTTTTACTTCAAATTTATTTAGCGCTTCTTATGCTTTTAGGTTCTCTTTGTGGCTTTCTTTATTTTCAATAATATTGCTGGTAGTTTTAGATGCTGACCTTGTTATTAGTTTTAGTATTTTACTTGCTTCCACTGACATTTCTTTTAAGTTCGTGATTGTATGACGAGCATCACAATGATATTAGCCTCTCGACGTAATATGCGAACATCACAGGGCAGTCCCAAACCGGATCGGATTACCAAGAACAATATCCGTCCTTATTTAAGGTCAAATAGTCTAGCTACGCCAGGGAAAGAGGGCGAAGTACCCGATAGGAAAAAGTACCAAGTTCGAACCCTAAGAGGAGGATATGGGGAAATATAAAATTTTAGCTTTGAATGTTGGCTATTCAACTTACTTAGATGATTTATTTATGGTTGACGCAATTTCAATCAGTTTTTTTTTTGACCAGTACGAATTTATGCTGGCACATTCCTGTTTTTTTTTTTTTTTTTTTTGTTAAGCAAATTTGGATGGCGTGATCCATGTAAAAGAACGCAGGATTTGCAAAGTTTGGATTAATTCGAACTCTGACCGCTGACTTTTTTCACTGAATTAGTATCATAAGCATGATATCTAAAGATTTGAGATGGATTACATATTGACGTATTTGTTATGTATTCTGTCCTCGCAAATACAATTTTTTTTTTCGTTTGTTGGACTGTTGGAGTCAATGGATTTGCCGAAAATAAATATTTTTATACTTACATCTGACCTTGATCCACAGCCACAAAACAAATACGTCCCATATTTCAACCAAACGGTCAACCATTTACTTTTGGATTTTGATCTGTTGCAGAGTTGCGGCGAATTAACAAAAGTATAAGCTTAGACACTGACGTCATTTTTATCCAGCATACATGTACACATTAAGGAGTTAAGCAACCGCGAATTATTAAGTCTAAATTATTAACCTTCCCTACAGAGTAGTCATCATATTATATTTTATTAATTAGTTGATTTAAAAACGCGATCGATTGATTGTTTTAATTCCTAACGAATTTCCGGTAGATACCTAAACATTAACACACGAACAATTTCTTTATCAGTTGAGTGCTATGATGCCAGTGACACGTAGTCCTGATAATGCCTCTGGTGGCACAGATGGTGCTCAGTTGAACAACCAGTCCTGTGCCATATGCAGTGAAACCTTGTTAAATAGTCAAGATAGGGGAGTAACGGTGTGCCATCATTGTTTCCACTTAACTTGCATCCATACCTGGTTAGATAATAATGGCACTTGTCCAATCTGTAGAAGTCCCTGTTTCGCAAAAGACCTAAAAATCTTAGAAGAGAAAAAACTGAGTATGCCAACCGGTGCTATTCCTCGAGAACGACCGAATACGCGGCTTTACGCGCAAACTAATCCCCAATTCCAAACTTATATGTCAGCTAACCGTCCACACGGCCAAACGAATAGTCTACGATACCGACGCGCGACTAATCCACACCAAAGTGGAATTACTGAACAGCTAGTGCAGCAATTAGTTGCTGAATCAATGCAAAACTTTCGTGAAGTAATGACCATTGATATTCAGAATATGTTACAAAACTTAAATATGGATAGAAAGACTAGACCATCTACAGCTGTTTCTCGGCGAGAAGAGCAGGTGGAATGGCCACGCAACGCACCGTTTCCGGAGCGACCTATTAATGACAATGTTCGATATGAGAGACGGCCAGAGTCATTAGGCGTTAGCCGATTGTCTGTGGCAAACGAAAAACTGTCAAATCTAGTTCGGAATTGGCAGGTTCGTTTTAGGGGGTCGGAAGATGGCATATCTGTAGACCAATTTATTTATCGAGTAAACACGTTAACTGCCCTACACATGAACGGAAGTTTTACAGTACTTTGCCAACATCTACACTCATTGTTTGAAGGCAAAGCTTTGCAATGGTTCTGGCGTTACCGGCAACGCACGAATGATCTGGAGAGGTTTGATTGTTGCGAGGCCATGCGACGCCAATTTAAGGATTTTTCGACAGACGCCGAAATACGCGATGACATTCGAAGAAGAAAGCAAAAGTTTGCTGAGCCCTTTGATGATTTCCTTGAAGTCGTAATGCAAATGTCCGACAAGTTGAGAACCCAAATGAATGAGACAGTCGAGATTTTGATACGCAATTTGAAGTCCAACTTGCGCCATGAAATTTTACACCTCGAAATAATGGATATTGCTAGTTTGAGGAAAGCAGCGCGAAAACATGAAAAGTTCTTTAACGATATTCACGGTGGCTCATTCCGGCAAACCTCTAGACGTCACCAAATCAATGAACTATTTAATTCGGATATTACCAACACTAACCAAGACGAAGAACTCGGCAATGTAAAAGCTGTTGAGGCAAGTAAGCTAAAATGTTGGAATTGTCAAGAGACGGGACATAAATATCATGACTGTATCAAGCCCAGGAAAATCTTCTGCTACGGCTGTGGCGCTGAAAACATGTATAAACCCACATGTCCTAAATGCACCGTTGCATCGGAAAACTCGAAGAAGGATGTCCGTCGAATCCCAGACGAGCATCCATTGTATCGCCCTCGGAATTAAACACCAAACGCGGTTTTGGTGAAACAAACCATTCAAATGACGACAATACCGAAAACATTCAGATAGTTTCACCAGATAGTACAAAAACTAATAATAACCCCATGAATAGTACAACTTTAAAAGTTTCTATAGATTTGAGTAAGATGTTATCTAGAAAACCATATCACGTTCGTTTGACGGAGTACAATAGTGCGAGGAAAAGAATATTCTCGGACATAGAGAACAACCGTACTCCAACCCGTTCCAGTAAGCGCATATCAGCCTATTGGAAGCGTAAGAAAGCATTACTTAATTCTGTTATTTCTTTTATAGTTTAGAATAATTCTGATATTCGACCATACGCAAATATAAAGATATTAGATAAACCATATTTAGCTTTATTAGATAGTGGAGCAAATAAGAGCTGCATTGGATTGGAATTAGCAAAACTAATTATGGAAAGTTCCAAGAGAGGTTACGAGAAGCTTTTAGGTTCTGTAAAAACAGCAGATGGGAAAAACAGAGCGTGGCTGGAGTCATAGAGCTTACAATAGACTTCAACAATCGTATAGAAACGATTGAGTTTCTTTTAGTACCGTCTGTTGCCAGCAACGTTATATGCGGAATGGACTTTTGGCAGAAATTTCGTCTGCAAGTTCAAGCGGAACCATGCATAGATCAACTTACGGACGAAGGAGTAGACCCCGATGTGATTCCGTTGACATCATTACAGAAACGCCAACTTGAGATAGCTATTTCTGCATTCCCTGCTTACGAGAAAGAAGGCCTTGGAACTACAAAGTTAATTGAGCACGTCATAGACACTGGCACGGCTACCCCAATAAAGCAGCGTTATTATCCAATCTCGCCTGCAATGGAAAAGCTATTGTGTGAAGAGATAGATCGTATGATTAAGTTAGGAGTAATAGAAAATGCTGAGAGTTCCGTATGGTCCTCTCCAGGAGTGCTTATAGTAAAACCTGGAAAGTTGAGATTTTGTTTAGACTCGAGAAAGCTTAATGAAGTAACTATGAAATACTCGTATCCTATTCCGAATATAGATGGACTGATAGCCCGACTACCGCCTGTATATTACATATCGAAAATTGACCTGAAGGATGCCTTCTGGCAAATAAGTTTGTCTAAGGAGTATCGTCCCAAAACCGCATTTACAATACGCAATCGACCATTGTACCAATTTACGCGCATGCATTTTGGTCTTTGTAATTCACCACAAACAATGTGTCGATTGATGGACATGGTTATCCCGTACAATCTCAAGACACATGTTTTCGTTTACTTAGACGCTTTGTTAGTTGTGCTCACAAACGTTTGAAGAACACATATCGCATCTGTTGGAAGTTGCAGCACATCTAAGAAAAGCTTGTCTAACTATCAACATTAAGAAGAGTAGCTTTGGTCTGAATAAAGTTAAATATTTAGGATTTGTAGTTGGCACTAGCGGTAGACGAAGATAAAGTGAAGGCTATTTCTGACTATCCATGTCCGAAAACCATTCGCCAAGTACGCCAACTTTTGGGAATGGCAGGGTGGTATAGGCGCTTTAGTGCCGACTATGCTAGCCTCACGTTTCCACTAACCGAGCTGCTCTCTAAGAAAAAGAAGTTTGCTTGGAATACAGCAGCTGAAGATGCCTTTCAGCAGCTTAAAAATAAACTTACAACGGCCCCCTTAGTGATTCACCCTGATTATTCGAAACAGTTCATTGTCCAATGTGATGCATGCCAGTACGGTGTTGGAGGTCTGTTAGCTCAAGCTGATGAAAATGGCGACGAAAGGCCTATGTCCCACAATCTGAACAGAGCGCAGAGAAATTATACCGTCACTGAACTGGAATGTCTCGCAGTGGTTATGGCAATAAAGAAGTTCAGGCCATATATAGAAGGGCACGACTTTAAAGTCGTAACCGACCACGCGAGTCTGAAATGGCTAATGCGCCAAAAAGACTTAAGCGGAAGGCTAGCGCGGTGGGCCTTAAAACTACAAGGTTATAACTTTTCCATCGAGCACAGAAAAGGAAGCGATAATAAAGTCGCTGACGCGTTGTCTCGCGCTTTTGACGAAACCGGAAAAGTGGAGGAGATAGAGTTAGAGATTTTGCCAGAAATAGATTTAGAATCGTCGCACCTAGAATCCGATGAATACCGAGAATTACGGGAAAAATTTTCCAACAGTGATATGCCAGACTACAAAGTAATAGACAAATTCATTTACTATAGGAATAATTTTGGGACCAACACGCCCCTTGAGAAGACGTGTGGAAACTGTTTGTGCCGACTGAATTAAGGCAAAGCGTTATTTACTCGGCTCATAATTCGCTTAGTTCAGGACACGGTGGTATAGCCACAACAATTGAGCTGGTAAAAAGACATTTATATTGGCCCGGAATGGTAAACGACATAAAAAATTATGTGCTATCCTGTGACCTTTGCAAAACCTCGAAGACGCCGTCTTATTCGCTTCGCCCTCCGATGGGGCAGCAAGCCGAGTCAGAGCGACCTTTCCAACGATTGTACATCGTTCTCATTGGACCTTTTCCGAGATCAAAAAGGGGAAATATAGGTATTTTTATTTTCCTCGACCATTTCTCGAAATTCACTTTTTTGCAACCATTAAGAAAGTTCACAACGAACTTAATAATATATTTTCTTAAAACTAAAATTTTTGATTGCTTTGGTGTACCTCAGACAATAGTATCCGATAAAGGAAGCCAATTTGTCAGCAAGGAGTTCCATAATTTCATTGACAAACATGGAATTAGCCATGTTCGTACAGCGGTATATTCACATCAAGCCAACGCCTCGGAACGCGTAAATCGCTCAATTAACGTGGCTTGAGATTCTTTGTACACAAGGATCATCGGAACTGGGATGCTTACGTAAGCAGCATTAATTGTTCTTTACGAAGTGATTTACACAGCACAATAGGTCAGTCGCCATACTTCGTTGTTTTTGGTCAAAACATGGTAACACACGGGAAAGACTACGGTATCTTGAAGAATCTATGATTGATGTCGGAGGGTAGTGCTCGACTTAGTAGGGAGGATGAATTCGACATCATTCGCGAATCAGTTAACTCCAAAATGAAACTTGCGTATGAGAAAAACACACGCACATACAACCTACGCGCACGTGCGCAGGAGTTTACCCCAGGACAACTCGTGATACGTAGACATTTTGTGCAAAGTAATTTGGGAATACATTTCAATGCTAAACTTGCCCCACAAGGTGATAAAGCCAAAGTGATAAAAAAGGTTGGAAACGCTTATTACTTGTTAGAAGACATAGGCAACAATCATAAAGGAACGTACCACACTAAGGACATCTGGTCATGAAAAGTCACAACATCAACAACAAATAACTGATTTTCTTTCATAATTATTACGAATAATTAACCGATTGGCAAAGAGATCAACAATAACAAACTTATGAAAGTTGCAGCCGCTAGGTACCGACTAGCATCGGTTAGCTTCTGTCTGGTTGGGGGGAATTTATGACGAGCATCACAATGATATTATCCTCTCGACGTAAAATAAATCAATCAAAATTGAGTGTTGCAAATTAACATGTTTGTTGTGTTGTATCGAACATTGGTTCGAACATTTCGACACGACCAATGCCCAGTGCAATAACCATATATGTAATACTTCTATATCACTACTACTGAACTG
The DNA here is from genome assembly GCF_040869045.1 of Eurosta solidaginis. Classification (NCBI taxonomy): domain Eukaryota; kingdom Metazoa; phylum Arthropoda; class Insecta; order Diptera; family Tephritidae; genus Eurosta; species Eurosta solidaginis. Next base: position 77,627,241 of record NC_090322.1, read on the forward strand.
TGCAGCCGTCAAACATTACAGTACATATATACAATGAGAGAGGGAGACAAAATCTCAAGGCTGTCGTTAAATTTTTGTAAAAAGAGGCTTAAATATATGTATATTTCAACAAGCATTCTTGCTTCTATCAATATTGTACGTTAGGTTATTTCATTCTCCAAATGAAAAGTAAGGTTTTGTTTTCCATTAGTATTTTTGGTAATTTTTATACCCTTATACGTTTATGTTATGTTAATAATAATGAGCTTAAATGTAAAAATGTACATTTGTGTTTACTTACAGTTCTGAAGATGGCTTCAGACTGAAGCCGAAATATTGACAAATTAAAAAAACCAATGAAATTTTAAACATTGTGTTTTATTTAACCACGGCCTTTAAGCTCATTATTATTAACATAACATAAACGTATAAGGCTATAAAAATTACCAAAAATGTTCAAACGGAGAGCTTACCAAAAGAACGGAAACACCTTTAAGGTGTACCAAACCATCAAACACATATATAATACACGGACCAACAGGGAGATCAAACGATACCAGCAAAAAACACAACAAATTATTAAAATATCAGAGTCGACGAAATTCTTGGAGAGGTGCAAGCGAAGTGGAATAACACCAAATTTTTTAAGAGATGCAACAAAAGATATTATGCACATCATAAAAAACAACACCAATAATTGCAGAATTCCACGTAAGTACACAAACAAAGTTGTCACATTCATTAAGCAAGTGCAGACGAAGCTTTTAAATATGATAATATGTATCAAACATGACCTCCTAAGACAAAACAGAAGGGAGGCAAATAGACTGAGAACAGAAATCGATCACACTCTTAATTCTCACCATTCAACCAAATTCTACGAAAGTGAAAATATACTGTTGGACAACCTCACAAGCAATATTAAACAGAGACAAACAAAAAAGTACGAAAAACTAAGACAACATGAGAAGGAAAATCTCAATATCAGGGTGGTACCACAATGGTTCCGAAATACCACACAAACTGAAATACCACATGATATACAATGGCTGTTATCGCTGGGCCCGAAATATGCCCTCTCGACCGAAAACAAGAAATTCCCTCTATTTAAGTTTATAGCAGACGGGGAAAACATTATACAAACGGCGAAAGATAAGGAATCACAAGAAGTGGCAAGAAGCAACTTCACGACACTGATACACGACCATCTAAAAAACAATACGATTTCCACACGAGACAAATTCACACGCAAAATACTGGAAGAGACAAAACGGTTCCTCAAACACAACAAACAATTACTTGTACTCAATGCCGACAAGGGCAACGCTACAGTGGTGATAGACAAAAACGAATACGATACAAAGATTCAGACACTGGTGAACGACATCTCTGCCTACAGAGTTTTAAAACGCGATCCGACGAACAAGCTACAAGACAAAAACAATAGCCATAGATATCCAAGAAAAGAACAATCTACTGTGCAAAAATGCTATTACTCCCAGAATCTATGGATTACCAAAAATTCATAAAGAAGGTATACCACTCCGACCTATTTGTTCATCTATCGACTCCCCGTCATACAACCTCTGTAAATATGTCGTGAGAATACTCAAAAATATCACTTGTTCTTCTAAATATAATGTCGATGACTCAACAGAATTTAAAAGTAAGGTCAATAGCACATATATTTATGATGACGAAAGCCTTGTTTCCTTGGACGTAGTCTCCTTGTTCCCAAGCATTCCGGTAGATTTAGCCATTGAAATCATATCCGCAAAGTGGGAAAACATAAAAGAATATACATCCTTAACAAGGGAACTGTTTATCACAATGGTGAAATTTTGCATAAAAGATAATCGATATTTTAAATACAATGAAAAAATATACGAACAACGTACATGGGCTCACCAGCCTCCTCAGTCATAGCTGACATTGTCATGGAGGAGCTGCTAACAAGATTCGAAAATGAAACTACTAGCAAACCACGCCTACTTACAAAGTATGTATATGACTTATTTGCCATTGTAAAAACTGAAGAAATTGAAAACGTTCTCACTGAACTCAACAGTTACAGCAGAAGCATTAAATTTACAATAGAGGTTGAGAAAGATTGTCAACTACCGTATTTGGACACGTTAATCAATAGGAGAAACAACAAATTATATATTGACTGGTACAGAAAACCCACAACTTCGGGAAGACTAATTAACTATTACTCAAAACACGAAAAAAGTACAATAATAAATACCGCCGACATAATGTACCACAAGAAGAATATCACGATCATCAAAAAAACTCTAGAGGAAAATGAGTTTCCAACTAGCTTGGTCAATAAACTGGTTCGAAATTTCTATACCAGAGCACGTAATGAACGTAAACCCGAAGAAGCAAATAACAAAATATACAAAGCGATAACCTATGTCCCAAGAATAGCAGAGAGGATCAAGAGCTCGGATTTATATGACAAAGAAAAGGTCAAAATAGCGTTCACATACAACAATACATTGAAACAAATTTACAGTAATACAAAGGACAGAATTCCAAAGGATGAGAAATCCAACGTAATATACAGAATCCCATGCAACGGTGACGGGTCTCACTTATGCGAGAAGGTATATGTGGGGACAACAAAATTAAAATTAAAGACAGGGATTTCCGGCCATAAGTCCAATATTAAACTTAGGAACAACGCTTCGGAAAATAAAACGGCCTTAACGGCCCACTGTAAGGATACGGGCCACTATCCCGATTTCCAGAATGTTACTATATTGGACATAGAGGAACAATATAATAAGCGCTTCACCATGGAAATGCTCCACATTATGAACACGCCTAATGATAAGAGAATTAATTTTAAAAGTGACACAGACCAATGCGCATATGCATATCGCAATTTATTGCTTAAGCAACAACAAAAATGCAAGTCTCACGGCGCACATGAAAGAAAGCAGCGTACAGAAATTATTCCGCTAGCAGGATATTTAGGATCAACAAATCATAATGTTGGATGACGACATATTCTTTGTTCTATTGTTTGTATCCCTATATATTTGTTTGTGCATATTTTAGTTTACGCTTACTGTACTTTAAAATTATACATTTTTGATGTTTATTTTACTTTTGTTTTCCGAACATATGATCAGTCGATCAATAATAACCACAAGTGTAAGTTGTGTCTCGTTTATATATATACCTAGTTGCATAACGTAAATTTTAATGACCATGTACCTGAAATGAATGACCCTTTTTTCCATTAGTATTATAAAATTTTTATTGTTTTAAGAACTCCGCAGAATAGCATTACCGATTTGTGCTGAGTGCACAGATATACGTATGTAAAAGCTAATTCACTTTAAATTATTTTTAAAAACGTTTAAAGAAATGCTTGTTGGGATGTATGTATAAGTATATTTTTATACATGTATATTTGCATTTTTTTCATTTCAAAAATATGAATTCTTCGCCTTGTTCTTTTTTTCCTATTTATGTAAATAATGTACTTTGTATGGCTGCAGCACACGTTTAAATAATAAATACATCAAGCCTTGTATTATATTTGTTGGCCTTTTCATTGTTTAATCGACTAAAGTGAGATTTTATAACATTTAGTATGCAGAAGTTGGGTAAAGGGGATAGGACCCATTGTTACCCCTTTAATACTTTTTTTACATATGTGACTACAATTCACTAACACTAACAAAGCCCACGCATGCGCAGAACATGCATTTGCACAGTTTCAGCAAATAATGATTGACAGAAAATTTGCACATTAGGAAGATAGGAAGGTATTGATATAGAAGTATTATATATATGGCAACAACGTAAAAATATACCTAGCGTCGATGTGCTCTGACGAACCAACAGAGTTATATGCTTGTGAGCGGGCGAGGTAACTTAAAAGCCGAGGAAAGGCAACACACCCACTTGATATCGTACAATTGTAGGTACACATATAGGTATGTGTATGTAGATTGGAATTAGAGAGCATGCACTAACACTTGGGAAACCCGCACATGCGAATAACGAAGGTGGCGCTCAACTAGTGGAACAGAGAACTACTAGATGATGTTAAGGTACAAATCATAAATACGTACCATGCAGAAAATCCAATGATGCAAACTATCGCACAACCAGTATGAATGCTATGCCAAACTAGTCTTCATCTGTCCCTTTTTTTGTTCTTTTTTTTTACAAGAAACTGGTAGATTTTTTTGCTGTATTCGAGGTATAGTAGATTTCGATCCCAAACCGGATCGGATTACCAAGAACAATCTCCGTCCTTATTTAAGGTGAAATAGCCTAGCTACGCCAGGGAAAGAGTGCGAAGTACCCGATAGGAAAAAGTACCATGTTGGAACCCTAAGAGCAAGATATGGAGAAATATAAAATTTTAGCTTTGGATGTTTGCTATTCAACAATCGACAGTTACTTAGATGATTTATTTATGGTTGACGCAATTTCAATCAGTTTTTTTTTTTTTTGGACGAGCACGAATTTATGCTGGCACATTCCTGTTTTTTTTTGTTAAGCAAATTTGGATGGCGTGATCCATGACGTTATTTCTCATCCCTCAATACGAGTAAAGAAGTCATAGTCTGATCTGACTGTACAAAGGTATATCAAGAAGAAAAGAAAAAAAATAAAAACAATGTCTAACGGGAAGATCAGGCGATTATTCCGTTCGACCAATACCTAAGGTGAGAACATATGGAAAACTGGAAAACTTCCGGTAGGAGCTTTGAAGGCGTAGGCTAAAGATTAACAAAATCAGTTTATGAGGAGACATCGAAAAGACCAGCACACTGGCAAAAATTCACCCCTATTCTGCATTTCGATTACGTTCCCGTTCTACGCTCCGCTTCAATCGAAGTTGGGTATTCTGCATTACGACGGAATCGTAACGAGAAGAGGAAGAGCAAATGATTTTTCGAAATCAGCTGTTTGTACGGAATATGTGAACTTTGGAACAAAATAAATTAAAGAAATTTTGTAAAAAAACACTGAAAAACGTTTATATTTTATTATCCACGCCATTTTGTACAAAAAAAGCAATAGAATATATTGCCGCAGTGTTATATCTTTTTGAGTGAAGTGCTTTCATAATTGTATGTGTATTTTTGTCGTTTTTTTTGGCCAATTCACTTCCGTGGCCACCAAGTTTTGTTAAAAAGGATTCCTGCACGAATATAGTTGACATTTTTTGAATTCTCCGGATGCTAATTTCATTACACTGGCCTAAAATACTTTATGAAGATTTATTTATTCTTTCCGCAAGGATTGTTTACGTTTTCGCTTCTTCCTCTACTCCGGCAACTTGCTTTGTCATATAACTGGACCCAACGAACAGACACAAATTATAGCTGTCTATTGTACTGGAATCAGCCGCGGCATTATTTGTGGAGTTGGAAAGCAACGCATACGAAAATGGCCAAGCGAGAATGGAAAGGCAATTTTGCGAGATTATTGTAATCCATTTAAGATGAGTGACGAATTGTAAGAAAATGAACTTAAAAGTGGTAAGTTTTAATGACTTATTTTCTTATTTAGGTTCAAAAAAAAAACTTTAGACTTAATAAGGATGCTTTTAAGTATGTGTTAGATACTTTTGCGGGGCAAATACGCCTAAGGTCTTCGACATCGACATGTTATTTTTGACCTGGAAACATATAAAAAACAATCTTCATCAAGCCTTTTACGTTTCTTAACAATTTTTACTTACATTTTTGTTAAAATTCTGTTAAAAATAAAAATAAAAAAATTTTTCCGCCAACAAATTTGCAACTTAGAAAAATGGAACTACGATCGAAATGCAGAATACACAAAATCGAACGATTCGAATTTGGATCGAAAGAGATTGGAATACAGAATACCAAAATTGCCAAATCGAAAAAATTCCAAACTAAGTCGAAATGCAGAATAGGTCTGATTAAGTCGTCGGACCCAAACCCGCGTGCGTTGGGACTAAAAGCCCAAGTCGGGGCAATACTGAAAAGTTTTCAAAGTGTTTTTAAAGATTAAATATAAATCAAATATGTGTCATTATTACTGTATTCAGTTGTGCAGATAATAATATTTCGTGAAAACTTTTGGAATAGGGCCAAAAGTCTTTAAAACCAGAGGAAACTTTTTTTAATAGAACTAACTACAAAACAACATTACCTCTTAACTATAAAATTTAAACTCAAAACTTCCGGAATAGAAGTGTTGAAAAAAAAAAAAAACACGAAATGGCAAACAAAAATTGTAATAAATTATCCAACAAACTTGTATAGACTCTACTTGCTTAAACCGAGAAGAAAGGTGAAAAGTGTGTAAGATTGATGAAAATGACGGCCAATAAACACCGTGATTCACCAAATGAAAATTTTAAAGAGGCCAATGCGCCCAACTAAAAAGAAAGAAAATCTGAAAAGAAATCATCACGCGGATGAAGGAGTAGCTAGCTGTAACCTTAGTCCATACTCAGACGCCGAAATTTCCCAACAAACGTCGAGACGGTCGTCATAATGGATTCCTGGAAATTTAGCTTTAGAGTTAAATAATTTATAAAGATTTTTTTTGTTTCTAAATTTTCTTATGAAAAATAGCTAGTGAAGATTAGTTGCATAAATAAATTAATTAGGGATGTAATTAGTTTCTCGGTCATTCTTACGATCACTCCGTGATAGTTTCATTTTGTAATTAAGATAATTTAAAAAGAAAATTTGTGTACCATAAAACAGGGAGTTAAGGTAATAATCTCGTCGATTTAACTTTCCCGGAATTTTGGTTTAATTATATGGTTTAGAATTCCGACAAAGTTCACAAACTCGCATTTTCGGTATCAAATTTTAAGAGTTGATCTCGTAGGTAATAACGAAAATGGGCTCGCCCTCTTAAGTTCGTTAGTACATTTTTTTTTGTGTAATTAAAACCATTCGATTTACTAGTCATGCCAAAATAAGCATTCTCACATGTCGCCAGTGTACTTTCAAAATTAATTGTAGCACTAGCAGACATGGTCGCTAGACATAATACATCGAACCTACAACATTCCCGTCATCCTCGCTGAGCTCACCGTCGCATCGATGGAGATCAAGTAAAAAGAAAGAAAAAAAAAATATACTTCAATTACATACATATTGTATTTTTTGTAGTAGCAACATTTGTCGACGTGTTAGGCCTGGCAAATATTTTTCGTTTTATTGGTAATAATTAGGTGAAAATATCTCTTTTTGCCTTTACATTTTGAACCTCGAGGCCAAAACGTGGACCCGGGTACCCCTAGAGTGTGTTTATAGAATATGGATATCAAATGAAAGCTGTTGATGAGTGCTTTAGTAGAGGGTAATTTTCATTCCCCAGGGTGACTAGGGTCTCGAGATATAGGCCAAAACGTGGACCCGAATGTGTTTATATAATGTGGATATCAAATGAAATCTGTTGATGAGTGCTTTATTAGAGGGTAATTTTCATACCCCTGGGTGACTGGGGTCTCGAGATATAGGCCAAAACGTGGACCAGGGTACCCCTAGAATGTGTTTATAGAATATGGATATCAAATGAAAGCTGTGGATGAGTGAGAATTGTAGCACTAGCAGACATGGTCGCTAGACATAATACATCGAACCTACAACATTCCCGTCATCCTCGCTGAGCTCACCGTCGCATCGATGGAGATCAAGTAAGTAGAAAGAAAAAAAATATACTTCAATTACATACATGTTGTATTTTTTGTAGTAGCAACATTTGTCGACGTGTTAGGCCTGGCAAATATTTTTCGTTTTATTGGTAATAATTAGGTGAAAATATCTCTTTTTGCCTTTACATTTTGAACCGCGATTTGAAATCTAAGTTTGATTGCGTTTGATCATAAAGTTAACACACTCACAACCTGTTTCATTACCGTGGACGAGTTCGTGTCTTTAGTCATTACGTTTGCATATTTTTCCTCTAGCACAAGTTCGTGTCTTTAGTCGTTACGTATATTTATTTTACTTTAGCTCAAAAATCGAGTTTGTAACTCAAAACAAAGCCCATATATTGAGGGGATTTGCGAATAATAGGATTTCCCAAGTAAACTTACGAATCTTTGCAATCAATATTTATATCTTAATATATAAAAAACACGTGTCACATAATTGAGGCCAATGAACTCCTAAACTACTGAGCCGATTTTGAATTTGTTTTGCACCCCGTATGTAGTTTGATCTAACTTGAAATATAGGATAGGTGACTGGGTGACTAGGGTCTCGATATATAGGCCAAAACGTGGACGCGGGTACCCCTAGAGTGTGTTTATGGAATATGGATATCAAATGAAAGTTGTTGATGAGTGCTTTAGTAAAGGGTAATTTTCATACCCCTGGGTGACTAGGGTCTCGATATATAGGCCAAAACGTGGACCCGGGTACCCCTAAAGTGTGTTTATAGAATATGGATATCAAATGAAAGCTGTTGATGAGTGCTTTAGTAGAGGGTAATTTTCATTCCCCAGGGTGACTAGGGTCTCGAGATATAGGCCAAAACGTGGACCCGAATGTGTTTAAATAATGTGGATATCAAATGAAAGCTGTTGATGAGTGCTTTATTAGAGGGTAATTTTCATACCCCTGGGTGACCAGGGTCTCGAGATATAGGCCAAAACGTGGACCAGGGTACCCCTAGAATGTGTTTATAGAATATGGATATCAAATGAAAGCTGTGGATGAGTGCTTTAGCAGAGGGTAATTTTCATACCCCTGGGTGACTAGGGTCTCGAGATATAGGCCAAAACGTGGGCCAGTGAATGCCTAGAAAGTGTTTATCCAATATGGATATCAAATGAAAGATGTTGATGACTGCTTTAGTACAGAGTAATATATTACCCAGAGACGGACTTGGACTGGTATTAGGACTAGGACTGGGACTGAGACTCGGAGTGGGACTGGAATAAAATACATACCACCTTCTGGTACAGGCAATAAGGGATGCAGAAGAATGAGAAGAAATTGAGAGAAGAGAAAATCGAAAAGGGAGAAGAAGAAGGATATTGAGAAAGAGATAGAATGAGACGAAGATGGAGATAGATGAAGCGAAAAAGACGGAGGGAGGAGTGAATAAAAGGATTAGGAAAAAGTGAAGAGGGGGGAGCAGAGTCAGACGGAAAAAGCTTATTAAAATGTACGCAGATTGGCCAAATTTAGGGCAGGACAACGTCTGCCGGGCCTTCTAGTAAATAGGTATAAAGCTATTACAATAAATTTAATTGATATTATATTTATGTTGTTTTATTTTAGTTTGTATAGTATTTCTTTAATCTTAGTATGTATAGTTTGTTCACGTTTTAGTTATACTAATCTTCACATTTGTAGTCTTATTTTTAGGTTATCGTTTTTATGTTTAAACTCACACTTTATCTTTTTTCACGACTGAACTCTTTCTTTTCACAGCAACGAATTGATTCAATCTTCATTTTTCTAAACTCGCTGAATCCAATTCGCCCTGCGGAGTACAATTGCCACTGCTGTTCAGCAACAGCTGAGAGTGATGCCAGTTGCACTCAGAGGTGTATTTAGTGCGTGAAGGCTAGTTTACGCAGTGCGGTTATACCACCCTTCCTTAGAAAAAAGAAGAATCTGACAAGTTGATCAGATTTGTCATATTCTTCTTGATCCCATGATTTAGTTTTGATTGAATGAATGTATGATATTAGGGTGTTCCTCCCCTTTTTCCATTCGTTCAATCAGAACAATTTTTTTTCTTTTTACATGTGAAATGAAGTTAATATTACAATATGAATTCAATTACTTATGTGTAAATTGTTTTCTAATTTCTATTGCATTAAATTAATGTATTATATATTTTATTACAAATAGTGCGTGCATATTAATATTTGGTTTTATTTACATGCCAATTGAAATTTTTGTTTTTGTATATTAATATAAATTTTAATTTGAGATTTCATGCTTCAATAACAGAGTAATGAAAACTTAACATTATTTACAAGTTAGTTTGTAAATTTGTATGAGAAAAAAAATTTAGTTTACCTTATTGATTCGGTTTTTGTGAACGGTTTTTTCTTTTTTATTTATTTCAACCGTGACATTAACTCCATCAATTTTTGTGACTATATATGGTCCTTGGTAAATACTTTCGTGTTTATTTCTAGGTTATTTTTGTACTAATACCTTATCGTTTATATTAATTGATAACGGACGCGCCCTCTTATCATATAGATCCTTATTTTTAATTTTATGTTTATTAATTTAATCTTTTGCTATTTTATGTGTTTTTTGTAGTCTATATTTTAGTTCTTTTGCATAATTTCCAACATTGTAAATTGGATCGATTTGTTCCTTTTGAACTTCATTTGGTAAGGTAACATTTCTACTGAATACTAATTCGTATGGAGTAAATCCATTATCAAAAACTGTACTAGGAGTTGTATTATGCAAAAATGTAAAATATTTCAAATAAACGTCCCATTCGAGGAAGTTATCATTTAAAAAAGCTCGTAAATATTCATTAAACACCCGATGATTTCTTTCAATTGTACCTAGGGTTTCATGATGGTAAGCTGTAGAAAAATTATGTTCGATTTTTAGGAGTTTAGTTAATTCAGAGAATATTTCATTTTTATATTCGGTTCCTAAATCGGTTTTAATTGATTTCATTATGCCATAAATGAGGATGAAGCCTTCAAAAATGGCTGCTGCAATTGTTTTTGCTGTCTTATCAGGGATTGATATTGTAACTAGGTATTTGCTTAAGTCGCACATAATGGTAACCGCGAACATATTCCCATTATTCGACTCAGGCAAAGGTCCTATTGTATCTATAACTACGACATCGAAAGGTTTGCAGGGTGTTGGTGTAAGCACCAAATTTTCTTTGGTTTTTGGCTTGACTTTATTCAAAAGGCACTTTTTACAATTTTTGACGTATGTGGCATTATCACGAGTCATACCTTTCCAATAATATTTTGTACGTATTTTTGCGTAAAGCTTTTTATTTCCGCAGTGACCACCTGATATCGGGTCGTTGTGGTAAATTTCCATTAGTTTAAGTTTTTTGTCGTTGTCCGTAACTGCTTCGACAGGTTCTGTTAATAGTATTTGTAAATTTTTTAAAATTGAATTCCCTGTACTTTTAAAATTTGAAATAGAAAAATATTTAAATAACTGATCATCGTTTTGCCATCCTGCTTGCTTAATATTGTGTTTACCAGCTTCTTTTTCAAGCTTCAAAAGTAATTCATCTAATTGCATTATTTTGTTAGTACACACAATATTAAGTAACTCGAGTTTTTTATGTTTCAAATGCGCATATATTTTTAAATTAATTTTATCATTATCGGTGTCATGACATATTTGGCCTTGTATCCTATGGATTTTCTTGGAAAAATTATATGAAAATTTGTCGAATACCTGTAATTTAATATTTTTTTCGTTTATGTCTTCAGCCGGTTGTTGTAGTTGTTCGTGACGTTTCGTCATGGACCTCGTCTGTACTGCTAAAATTTGATTATTGGAATTTTTAAGTTCTTGAATTGAAATTCGCGATAATGCGTCTGCACCTACGTTAGATTTTCCTTTAATATATTCTATGGTAAAATTATATTCGGACAATTCCAAACGGATTCTGGAAAGTTTCGACGACGGATCTTTCATATTAAATAGATAAACTAGTGGACGATGATCTGATTTAACTTTGAAGTGAGTGCCATAGACATATGCACGAAATTGCTTTATTGCAAAATATATTGCCAAAAGTTCTAATTCTATTATTGCTTTATTTTGTTCCGATTTGTTAAAGGATTTTGAAGCAAAACAAATTGGCAAGTCGTTGCCATTATGATTTTGACTCAGTATCGCACCACAACCCAACTTTGAAGCATCTACCGTAATTAAAAATTCTTTGGTTAAATCTGGATATTGTAATAGTTTTGGAGAAATCAGACTTTTTCTTAGTTTTTCGAAAGCTAACTCACATGCCGTATCCCAATTAAATTCAACCTTTTTTCTACTCAAACGATTTAGTGGAGCTGCTAAAGAAGCGAAATTTGGAATAAATCTCCTATAATAATTTGCAAATGCCACGAATCTTCGGACAGCATCTTTATCGCGTGGCTTAGGATACCTTTTAATTGTTTCAATTTTTGAATCGTCTGGTAGCAACCCATTTGCTGAGCATTTATGCCCTAAGAAAGTTACTTCAGGTCGAAGAAAATTACATTTTTTGGGTTAAGTCGCAAGTTGAACTTCCTACAGGTCTCGAAAACTTTTTTTAGATTATTGAGATGATGTGCTTCGCTACATCCAATTACTATTATATCGTCTACATACATAAAGGCTTGGTTGGGTGAAATACCAGAAAATGCAATTGACATCATTCTTGAAAATGAATTTGGAGCCACGTTCAAACCAAATGGTAACACCTTCCATCGAAAAGCTCCGCGGCCAGTACTAAAAGATGTTATGTCTCTTGAATCTTTGTGAAGTGGAATTTGGTGAAAACCCGAAAAAAGTTCTAAAGTAGAAAAGAATTTCGCACGGCCAAGGTTATCCAAAATATCGTCTACACGTGCCAAAGGAAATTTATCGGCAATTAACTTTTTATTTACAGCCCTAAAGTCAACGCACATTCTATACGATTTTCGGCCATTTAGGTATTTTTTCGGTACCAAAATCAAAGGAATGTTATAATTCGAACAACTATTTTCGATCAAATCGTTTTCCAATATTTTATTAACTTGTTTATTGATTTCTTCGCGCTGAGAGTACGGTAGGCGGTAATTTTTAATGTATACTGGCGTCGTATCGTTTAGTCTTAGTTTTTCTTCATAAAAATTGTTTATTGTCATTTTATCATTGTCTAGCGCAAAAATATCGGAATATTGTAAACATAAGTTAATAAGCTTATTTTCAGCATAATTAGGTATTTGTTTTTCTAAAATGCCTTTAAGTTCTTTGATACGACTATCTTGTTTTACTGGGTTATTGATTTTATAAACGTGATAATTAGAAAGTTTTTCTGTTTGAATGTTGCAGTTATTTACGTATTTTACGCTATTTGTGGTGTTTATTACTTTAATGATCGGATTACTAGTATCAACTATACATTTCGCTGTGAAAACACCGTCATAAATCTCTTGAGAATCCACGAAAAGTGGTTCTGAGTCTTTTTCCGAGGCGAAAATTCTATAAACTTCGCAACGAGGTGGTATAACAAATGTATCGCTTTCCATTCCGTGAAGGATGGGAAGTGCGATCTTTTCATTGCCTATCCAGAAGGAAATGCAATTGGTCGAATAACTGATATCGCATTTATTTGTTTTTAGGAATTCCTTACCAAGTATTCCATCTGATGGAATGTTGAAATCATTGTCTACCACGTGCAACGTATGTTTGATATAAAAATTTGAAAAGTGTAAGTTAGTTGTAAAAGTACCTAATGTAGAAACTGTATCTGTGGTTACTCAAGTAATATTAATTGTATCATTGTTATTAATTGACAAATTTTTATTAAGAGAAGAAATTTTAATTAACGAAATGTCGGCTTGTGTATCGACTAGAAATGTACAAAATTTGTTGGAGCCAGTAATATTTATTTGTATAAAATCGGAATAATTTAAGTTAAGACAATAAACGTTTTTAGATGAAAAACTGTGAGCTGAATCAGTTAGTAATTTGTCTCGTCCTTCCTCAGTGTTCGCTCCTGAGGGGCTTCCCTGTTTAAAGTCCAGACACTTGCATTTCTACCTCTATTATTGGGAGTGTTAGAACCGTTATTATTGCTAGTAGGACTATTGTTGCTATTATTATTATTGTTACGAATATTAGCAGAACTACGGCGTGCTGCTATCTCTAAGCCGATGCTAAGCAGTGACGGTAATTCACATCAATAATTCAATCATTATGTATCTACATAAACGAATCAATAATTGCGTCTACACATATGTACGTATGCGAGCAGCGGAGAACCAATGCACAAACACATGCATATATCTTATCTGAGTTGTCACAAGAGAGGGCAATAATTTTTGCAAGTATTACTCAAATGAGAAGTTATAAACGTAGTTGTGGCTGGCGATTTTGTAGCTGAAACTAACTAGTAAGTTCTAGAATGGAAAAGCCTGGAAGTATGTAATAAGAAATCAAAAAGTATAAAAGGCGCGACAGTAGAGGCGAAGAGAGAGTTTCATTTGAGCTATCAATCAGTTTGGTTGTTAAGCAAGCTAGTTGCAAAGTATAAGTGTTATTGTGAAGTACTTTAATAAAGGCCATTTTTTTCCATTATTCAATATTGGAGTTATTTATTCAACAGTTTAGTGATTCGAACTTAGCAGAAGGGCAAAAAGAGGATTTGCAAGTAAAATTCGTTACAATTGGTGTCAGAAGAGGAATTGTTGAATAAATTCCAGAGGACAACAAGTACATGGCAAAGTTGAGTGAATTGAGGATCCAGCAACTGAAAAAGGAGTTGGAGACCCGTGGATTGAATACAACCGGCAATAAGATCGAACTTCAAGCACGACTACGAGAGGTAATGGAGTCGCAAAGAATTGATGTGGGCGAGTATGTCTTTAATCCTGATGGGGACGAGACAACAACAAAAATTGAAGAGAAAAACGAAACATCGCAGACAGTTACGAGCACAGACTTGAACATGATTTTGGCTGCAATATCTGCACAAACATCGACAGTAACATCAATGTCGTCGCAAATGTCATCTCAACTGGAAGAACAGAAGACACATATTGCAGAAATGTCGTCAGAAATAAAATCGAAGATCGAAGCACAAGAAACGCGTATTTCAGAAATGTCGTCACAAATGTCATCCCAACTGGAATCGCAGGAGACACGCATCACATCGAAGATTGAAGCACAATTGGATGAACAAAAAACACACATGGCGTCACAAATTGGAGAACAATTAAAAGAGCAAGAGGCACGCATAACATTACAACTCGGAGCACAGGAAGAGCGTATCTCAAAGAAGCTGGAGGCACAGGAAACAAAAGTCTCATCGCAGCTGGAGGCTTTTAATGAACGACAAGATAAAATGGAGGTCGAGATGGATGCTTTGAAAGATCGTATACAGGAGTTGCAACTAAACAGCCCAGAAGTTTCAGCGAGTAATCCAAAGGTAAAAACACCATCCTTTGACGGTTCTATTCCTTTCCAGGTCTTTAATCTACAATTTGAGAAGACCGCAACAGTGAACAACTGGAATGCTGAAGATAAAGTTGCTGCACTCTTCGTAGCATTGAAAGGACCAGCTGTGGAAATCTTACAGACTATTCCAGAGTACGAACGGAACAGCTATGAAGCATTGATGGCCGCTGTCGAGAGACGTTATGGAAGCGAGCATAGAAAACAGATATTCCAAATTGAGTTGCAAAACCGCCACCAAAGAGCGAATGAGACTTTGCAGGAGTTTGCCTCGGATGTTGAAAGGTTGGCACATTTGGCAAATGCGGACGCACCCGTGGAGTACACCGAGAGGGTAAAAATCCAGAGTTTTACAAATGGCATACGGGACGTAGAAACGAAGCGAGCGACATATGCAAACCCAAAACCCACATTCGCAGAAACGGTATCCTATGCACTGACTTAAGAAACAGCGTCGCTTTTGAGTAAGCCCGCATACAAAGCACGCCGCGTGGAAGTAGAAAGGCCAGAGTGGGTAGACGCAATATTGGAGGCGCTGAAAGGATCGCAAAAGCGGAGTGGAAAAGTAATCAAATGCTTTAAATGCGGGAAGTCCGGTCAAATTGCACGTCATTGCGATCTTGGTCCTAATAGTTCCAACAATGTGTGTGCTCGTAAACGTAAAGCTGGAGGAGATGAGCAAGAGCGAGTAAGAGGTAGAGATCGAGAGCTAGATCCAGCTATTGAATGCCCTGTGATATCTGTGTTGCAAATTGGTAGAAAATCGAGCAGTCTTACCGTCAGAGGGAATGTGGATGGTAAAGAACATGTACTGACTGTTGATACGGGCGCATATCATTCCTTGATTCGATATGATTTGGTCTACAGGAGAGTAAAGTCATTACCTGGAGCGAGATTGCGTACGGTCACTGGCGAGTATAACCAAGTCCGGGGAGAAGTGATCTGTGAAGTCTTAATTGGGAAGGTCATGGTTTTGCAGAAATTCGTTGTGGCGGAGATCGTTGATGAAGTCATATTGGGAATGGACTTCTTGGTTGACAATGACATCAAGATCGATATGCAGAAAAGGGTGATGCGTTATAAGAACCAGGATGTACCACTTAACTTCAGTTTGCAGAAAGGATTCAGTAGTAATCGAGTACTGGTGGAGAAGACTCGACAAAAACCACGGAAGTCAAAGGCAAAGGTTAATAGGTCGAATGGGCCAAATAAAGCAAAATCAAAAGTACCTGCGAGAGAAACACTGGCATTGACAAAACCTAAAAGACGCAGGAAAACGAAGCAACGAATTTCCGAGAAAGAATGCGAGGGTAGTTTCAAGCCGGAGCGCACTACTGTTGTGAAACGTGGGAACGATACTGATTATGCGAAGCCAATCCGTCAAGCGCAAGCCCTACGAAGTAGTTCATTGGCCAAGCAACAGAGTGCGAGGGAACGATCCAGGATAATGAGTAGTAAGATGAAACACAGGTACGAAAAGGAAAATAATTCGGAAGGTTTCCGGGAGGGAGATTTGGTACTGCTATACAACCCTCACCGGAGGAAAGGTGTTCCATCCAAATATCGGTGCATTTGGGAAGGCCCGTACAGAGTTGTGAAGACGATCAGTGATGTCATCTACCGCATACAAGCAATTGGGAAATCACGAAATAGAAGAGTGGTACATTTGGCGTTGCTAACAGCGTTTACATCGAGAGATTTGTCTGATCGGGACGATCAGACTTAGGTGGAGTGCAGTGTTACGAATATTAGCAGAACTAAGGGGTGCTGCTACCTCTAAGCCGATGCTAAGCGTGACGGTAATTCACATCAATAATTCAATCATTATGTATCTACATAAACGAATCAATAATTGCGTCTACACATATGTACGTATGCGAGCAGCGGAGAACCAATGCACAAACACATGCATATATCTTATCTGAGTTGTCACAAGAGAGGGCAATAATTTGTGCAAGTATTACTCAAATAAGAAGTTATAAACGTAGTTGTGGCTGGCGATTTTGTAGCTGAAACTAACTAGTAAGTTCTAGAATGGAAAAGCCTGGAAGTATGCAATGAGAAATCAAAAGGTATAAAAGGCGCGACAGTAGAGGCGAAGAGAGAGTTTCATTTGAGATATCAATCAGTTTGGTTGTTAAGCAAGCTAGTTGCAAAGTATAAGTGTTATTGTAAAGTACTTTAATAAAGGCCTTTTTTCCATTATTCAATATTGGAGTTATTTATTCAACAGTTTAGTGATTCGAACTTAGCAGAAGGGCAAAAAGAGGATTTGCAAGTAAAATCGTTACATTATTATTAGACTGATGCCGATTTCCGCCACCGGAACGGAAATTTTGCCTTTGATTGCCGCAATTGAAGTTGTTGCCATAGTTACTGTTACTAAAAGATGGTATATTTTGTCTATAACTGTTAAAGTTACGACTTTGATTTTGAAAATTTCGACCTCGGTTATTACTTTGAAAATTTCTAAAATTGTTATTGTTCCGAGCTCTAAATGCTAAAACTTGGCGTTCTTTTATTTCATTTGATTGCTCAACAATCAGTTTAGCTACTACGTCCTTGGAATCATAAAAATTGGTTGAAGCGAAGATTGATTTGACTAAAGTGGTTTTTGCGTTCAATCGGCAAACGTTAACTGTTTGCTCGATGGCCATTTCATGTGCTTTGGCCTGAGTAATCCCTTCGATAATGAGGGAACGCTCCAAAGAATCAGACAATTCCTCGACGCGTTTTGCAAAATTGGTGTAATTATTATTATTAACCTGCAAAGCCGCAATTTTTCCGGCCACAACTTTGGAGTTGTCGGGTTATATACGGTTACGTAGTGCTATTTTTATATCATTAACTGAAAGTATTTGAGTTGGTCTCGCTTCTCGAGCTTTACCATCGAGTTTGGATTTAATATATGAAATACAAGTGCCAGTTAAATTTTCGTCGACAAATTCTTCGATTAACTCAATTTTATTAATGAAAGATTCAAGACCCAGGGGCCCGCCGCTATAATTTTCACGCATAATACCCGCACACATGCTGATAAAGGATCTTTTTTCCTCAGGAGTTGCCATATTTGTATCGGAATTAGGAGGATTTGAAATATGTGTTTCGGGCAATTCCTCAAATCCGGGAAATTCTCCGGACAAAGAAAGTCTAACAAAAAGGTTTTTGATTGTACTGGGCGAATATGTGGTTGAGCCTTCGGAAACTGGGCTTTTAAAGTCAAGATTTTCGGAATCGGAACTTTCGGAATTAAAATTTTTGGAATTGGAATCTGAATTTTTGGAATTAGAATCTGAATTTTCGGAATCTGAGTCTTGCTCTGAAATTCTGGGAACTACTTTTTTGTTTCTAAGAAACATATGTAGTAGGAACAAAGAAGAAATATTTAAACTGATTAAAGTCGAATTTGTAGAAATTGCTTACGAAAATTTAACAGAAATTGAAATTGAATTGAATGTTGATGTGAAATTGAAAGAATTATCCGGCAATTTAATGAAAGACTGAATATTTAATGATAAATTGAATGTATATTGAAGTAATTTAGTTTAAATTGATTTCAAAGGAAAATATTTTATTTTGGTAAAAGGACTTGGCTGTTGACAACGGACGCACCGCTTTGTTAAAATTGTATGGTTTTATTTTTATAGATACGGGCGCACCGCATCTTTTCAAACTTGTAATATGAATATCCTCGGACGCACCGGGATTAAAAAAAAAAATTCATTGGTTTTGCACGGAACCACCGTTTACGCAAAAAAAATTCTTTTTGGTTAATTACGGAACCACCGCTTTATGCAAAAAAAATTTATGTATGTTTGTTTATGGACGCACCGTATTTCACAAAAAAAATCAAAATCTCATATTTGTGTTGCCATGAAAGGTTGGCAAAATAAATTGTTGCACTTATAACGTAAGTACGTATATGGGGTAGTTGGGCAAAAACCAAAAAAGTTTTTATAATGAAAATTTTACAAAGTTATGTTTTTGTGAAAGTTTACAATGATTAGAATTTTTCTAAATTGGATTAGAATCAACGAGATTAAATTTTTACATATTTATGAAGTTGTGATTAAGACAGTTGAAATATACTGAATGTGAAAAAGTAGAAAAAAGAATTTTATTTGATTAGATGCATTAATTGGAAAATTTTAGGTTTGGTTTTGTCTAACTGTGACCCATAGTATTTAAAAAATTCATAGAAAATTTTTATAAATGTATTTGTGTTGTGCTTTTCTCATTTTTTTTTTTTTTTTTTTTGTATTTTTTGTAATGTTTTAATAATAAATTTTGTTTTGAGAATAGTAATTACATAGGTGATGTTGATGTTTGGTATTTATAGGAACAATTAATTATAATATAGTAAAATGATAGGATAGTATGAATATTCAAAACTACAATATTTTTAAAGAAACAAGTTGAAAGAAAATTTTAATAGTCTACTTTTGTTTTGTGCACACTGTGCGCCATACCCGTACTGCAAATTTTTCTGAAGTCGCTACTCGTTGCCGGTCGAATAATATAATCTTCTCTGCCGCTGCTAGTCTGCCGTATTATACCCTCTTCTGTTATATAATAACCTCCTCTGCTAGCGTTGTGCTGCTGCTGATGTTTGCTGTAGTTTTCGGCGTTATGTATTGGTATAGCTGTACATATAGCCGTAATTGTTTGTGGCGTGTTCTGACTATGACCGTTATGTGGTATTTGAGGTACAGTACCCCTTTTGTGGTTTTAGGTTTTATATTATTTTAGAATTTATCAATTTCGCAAATTATTACCATATGTATGTATAAATTATCTCCGTTATGTATTAAATTTGTCAATTTTTCTGTTTTATTTTAATAATTTGTAATTTACCTCTGTTGTTGTTAGTTTTCTAGATTATGTTGTATTTGTAGATCTTCTGCGTTTTGCTTTACAAAAAAAGTTATGTAGTTATTTCGCTTATTATTATTATCTCCAAAAAAAATTAGTTTTACGTATTGTTATTTGCACTCCGAACACCACCTTATGTAACCATTTAAAAGTTTTTGTAGAGAAAATTCATTTTTATTTAATTCAGTTGCCTTTTCCACAATTTTTGTTTTGTAAAATTTTTAAATATTTGTATATTTTTTGTAAAGTTTTTCATGATTTAAAATTTTTTTTTGTATGGGTTTTTGAATGTTTTTTAAATTTTTTTTTTGTATATTTTTTTGTTTAAATTTTTATGATTTTTCAATTTTTAGATTTTTGGATAATTTTTAAAGAATTTTAATTTTTCGCATGCTTGTGAGAATTTTTTTTTTAATTTTTAAATTTTAATATTTTAAAGAATTCGAATTAAATGAAAAAGGTATTTTTTGCTACGGCAATTAAAAATTGTTACACCTTTTATATGCGCATTTTATGCGCGTGACCGCCATTTTGCGGCACGGCCCACGGTCGCCACATAAGGTGCCCATCTTAGACACCATGAAAAATGATCTGCCCACACACACTCACCCAACAATAAATGGAATAAATTTAATTGATTTTATATTTATGTTGTTTTATTTTAGTTTGTATTGTATTTCTTTAATCTTAGTATGTATAGTTTGTTCACGTTTTAGTTATACTAATCTTCACATTTGTAGTCTTATTTATAGGTTATCGTTTTTATGTTTAAACTCACACTTTATCTTTTTTCACGACTGAACTCTTTATTTTCACAGCAACAAGTTCATTCAATCTTCATTTTTCTAAACTCGCTGAATCCAATTCGCCCTGCTGAGTACAATTGCCACTGTTGTTCAGCAACAGCTGATAGTGATGCCAGTTGCACCAGAGGTGTATTCAGTGCGTGAAGGCTAGTTTACGCAGTGCGGTTATAAGAGCTCGTATATCCGAATAATAAATATATCGATTAATTATATATCTATTAATCTTAGGTAGTAGTAATTGGCTTTTGAATAAATTGTTAAAAATATCTAAATACTGAGAATGGGATGGATTAATTTTTTTGTTATATTCTTACATACAAATTAGCTGATCTAATAATGTTAGTTATTAATTTTATTTCAATAAATGTATGAAATTATTGTAGTATAAAAGAAAAATGGATTTCTAATTCTTTTATTTTGATGACGAAATGTAGGGAAAGGTTAGTATACCAGGTTTAAGTATTTTTCTTGGGTTAATGTACATAAAGTCAAGGTACATTAACAGGTTGGGTGGGTAAATACCAGGAGGGAAAATTCCATGTTACCAATCCCTCCATCGCTGGTTGCAATGACCCTTTTTGATTCCGCTGGTTTTTTTTGTGTTGTATTTTTATCTCCGTTCATGAGGTAAATAGCGTTAAATACCCTGTATACAGATTTTGTTTCGTACGAATTTCGCTGTATGTGACCGAGACAAGCCCACTCCCATTTCCCTGAGCCAGACCGTAGCATAGCAAGGTATGCAGACCCGTCTCGGAAGCATGCGCCTGACCCTTTTTCAGTAGTAAACGGCAGCATCCGGGAGAAGTTCGTTACAATTGTTATGCGAGATAATGCATCCGCAATGTGATTTTCCTTTCCTGCGATATACTCCACTTCAAAATCGTCTTACTCGTGTTAACTTAGATGAAGGATTCTTCATCGAAAAAAGATATGTTAAAGGGTGGTGATCGGTTTTAATTAGAAATTTTCTGTAGATTCAATTCAATTCAATTTATTTAAACTTTTTAAATACACGGTTTTAGATGATATGGCTTCTTAAATAAACCTTACAACTATAGTATTATAAGTGAGTTTAAAATATATCGATTACTAAAACTTAAAGTTGATATAAGGGAAAAAATCTAGCTTAGGAGACTTAGGATTTAGCTTAGAAAAAAACCTTGGAAATTATATTTTGCATTAAAGTTAATACTACCTATAAATACTATTCATAAATATAGTACGCAGTTTAATTATATGATAAACTAAGAGTAATTTAGATTGTAAATTAGTGGATTTGTAGATATATCACAGAGGCGTTCAAATTTGTCAGTTATTTTTTCAATATGGTCCGAAACGAGACTGATTTTGTTTTGTGTGTGCAACTTTGTAGTTGAAAAATGCCACGGCAAATCAAACAAAATTTTCAACAACTTATTTTGTTTAACTTGTATTTTTTCAATATGCGTTTTGGCACATTTACCCCAGACTGGGCACCCGTCAATTGTGGCCTTATTTTCATTACTGAGCTTAGATTTTCGGTTTATTAACGGATACAGAAGTTTTAGAGCTATACTAAATTTAGTTTGAATATATTGGGTGTGATCTCTAAAGCGTAATTTTGGGTCAAGTACAATTCCAAGATATTTGATATTGGTCGACCACTGCACCTCAGTATTGCATATATTTGGTTTAGAATTGGGATAGTAACAAGAACTTCTTTTTCTTGTGAAAAAGAGGGCTTGAGATTTGTTAACGTTGACTTTAACTCTCCATTTACACAAATAGTTGATGATAATGTTTAGAGAATACTGTAGTATTTCTACAGACTTTTGACCAATCTCATGGGAATTAAAAATAGCAATGTCATCTGCATACATTGCGTAGTTACAATCAGGTAATGCTGGTATATCTGAGCAATAGATAATATAGAGGATGGGGCCAATAACTGATCCTTGAGGAACGCCAGCAGGAATTAGTTTAAGGTCACTAAACTCATTGCCAACTTGTACACAAAAATATCGATTAGTTAAAAAGCTTCTAATAGTTGCGATCAAATGCGGCGGAAAACCGTAGTTAATTAACTTATAAATTAAACCATCATGCCACATAGTATCAAAGGCCTTCTCAATATCTAAGGATACGAGGGCAGTTGATTTTTTTGCATTAAAGTTTAGTTTTATATGCTTCCATAGTCTTTTAAGTTGATGTACTATGAAATTGTCGAAAACCAAACTGTTCGTCTGGTAGGATGTCGTTGGAAGATAGAACCTCCCAAATTTTACATTTCAATACCTGTTCTAGTATCTTGCTGAGGCTACTTAATAGGCTGATTGGTCGATAGCTAGTAACAAGATTTTTTGGTTTACCTGCTTTGTGAATAGGAATAACGTTTGCGACTTTCCAAGTGTCAGGAAAGTATTGTATTTTAAGGCACGAATTAATTAAAAAGGTTAAATAATCGATTGTACTTTTAGAAAAGTACTTAATCATCACGTTTTTGATGTCATCAATTCCAGATGCCTTTCTTGTATGCAGCTGACCAATGATATATGATACCGTTTTGAAATCTACATAGTTAGAAGTAGGGGTATTTATGACAAGACGATCGAAGTCACTTATAGCAGAGGTGACCAAATTAGCATTGCTTTGCGTACCTAAGTTTTCCGCAATTTTGTGATACTCGCAAAAGTTATCAGAGAACAATGCCGCTTTTCTCTCATTTGTATAAATAATTTCGCTTTCAGAGACTAGTTGTGGAATTCCTACGGACTTTTTCCTTAGGACCTTTGTTAAATTCCAGAAGGGTTTAGATCCATGTTCAAGTTCACTCAATTTTTCTGACCATGAATTATTTCTGTGATACAAAATTTCTAAGTTGACTAAACGGGTGTATCTTTTCATCATTTCAAGGTCGATTGGAACTCTGTATCGACCCCATTGACGGCGGTAATAATTTCTTGTCCTAATAAGTTGTAATATATGTGGTGGTAAGCTGACATGATGTTTTTTACATGGCACTTTGGGAACTGCCAATCTGACCGCATTTAAAATTTTGTCTGACAAAAAAGCGACATTGTTATCGATTTGGGATTTGTCGTTAATGGAATCTAGATCTAATGACACATCTCGCAGCGATTTATGTAGTACTTTAGTGTATAGCTTCCAATTTGCGTTTTTAAAATCAAATTGTATGGGAGGAGACGGGCTCGTGGAATCATTTATCTTAAACATAACCGGAAGATGATCAGAGCTTAAGCTGTTTACCGCTGTAGGTGCAGTTATGATATGGGGTATATTTGAGACCACAAGATCAAGAGTTGACGGATTTGATCTTGCAGCAGCAGGAATGTATGTGGGCTCTTGTGTGTATAAAATGGAAATAGGTAGAGTTATGCTCATTTCGTGTAGGATATTTCCCCAAGAATTTGCCCTCAAACAACCCCAGTCACGGTGTCTACTATTAAAATCGCCACAGACAACAAATTTTGTATTCTGGTTAAACAATTTTCTCAAATCTGCTTTAAATCTGCGACCGACACCACTTGCTCTTGATCCCCCAGGAAAATACACACTAAAAAAACATACCTTTGTATTATTTGTAAATGAAATTTCTATACCAATATTTTCGATCACTGTAGTTTGTATTTTCGGTAACAAAGTACACTTAACAGATTTATGTATTATAATGGCTACGCCACCACCATCTCTATTTTCCCGGTCGTTACGCAAGCAGTAGGAGTGATAAAGTTTATCATTACTCTTCAGCCAGGTTTCGGACAGTAAGCAAATGTCAATTTTGTTCCTTACAAGAAAATCAAAAAACTCGGTTATTTTATTTCGGATACTTCTACAGTTCCACGTTATAACATTTAGAGGTGCAACAACAACCATTAAACAGAATTTTTATACAAATATTTCACAGCTAACTGTGTGATAACATGAAATTGGTCCTCTTTAGATTTACATAACTTTAATTTAGAGAGTATATCTAAAGTAAGGCTAGTTATCTCTTCCTCTGTAAACAAGCCGCTTTGTGATTGCTTCTCAGCTAATGTACGATGAGACCATATTGGAGGTACTGGAACTCTCTCTTTAGGTGTTGAATGGTTGTTAACGTGTGTCGTAAGCAGTGGGAACGACTGAGCATTGAAAACATGTGTATGATTTGTTTTGTGAGTGCTCCCTTTTCGATTGTTTTTGGGATTTGCTCTTTCTCTTATTTTGAGATAAGCATCACGATTTGGACAAGATACGTCAGTCGATTTATGGCTGCCATTGCAGTTTGCGCAGCGTACAATATTTGGAGTGAGACATTCAGACGTTTTATGCTTTCCAGCGCAGTTCGAACAGTTTGATTTAACATTACAGTTCTTCTCTCCGTGGCCAAACATTTGACAGTTTCGGCATTGAACTGGTTTATTCTTCAGTTTTCTCTGAAATTCCCACTTAACTATTGTACGAAAGAGAGATTTGGCTTTTGTCCGAAGCTCATTGAGCTTAACGGAACCATTCTCGAAACTAATAACATAAATAGTATCAGTGTAATTGTTGTAAACTCTTGTGACGGCCTTTACTTCTTGACATTTAAGACCACGTGCAATGAGTTCGAATTTAATATCGTCATTTGTTCTGCAGTCGAGACCACTGAGAATTACTTTAAAGGGGCACTTTTCTTTTTGATCATGGGAAAAAAATTGGAATTCTCCTTCTTTAAGCTTATCCCTGGTCAGGTTATATACTTCAATTGATTCGCAGATGATTTTTAGTCCCAACGAGATTTTCTTAACAACATAGTTCGTAATTATTTTTTCTTCAAGCAGTTTAAGAACTGATGCACTATTTTGAGTTAACACTTTTATTGGTGGCACGAATACTCTTTTCTTTTCAATGATGTTTTCAGCTTGTGAATCCAGTTCAATATCTTGACCTTCATCATCTATCATTTGTAGAGTAGCCCAGTAGTTATGTCTAGGTGTATCTTTCGCCATGGCTTTCCGCGTTTTCGATGAAGACCCGTGGTCTTCATCACACGAATCGACACCGCGTTTGGGAATTTTTTTACTATGTATAGGTATAGAATAAATTGTACTTTTAACTTGGTATGCACTCGCGCATACAGTTTAATTTTAATGTAAGCTTATATTAAAGCGCGTTGAATTAAACGAAATGGTAGCAGAGAGCGAAACAACCTTCGTCAACGAAGTCACCAGAGAGATGTATGGTTTAAAGAAGGTTATAGCACAATGTATTGCGGCTAATTCTTTTTCTATTGTAGCTTTGTTGGTTTCACCTTCTGTGAATCATCTGGAAGCGTATGCAATTGGTAACTGTTTGCCATCGTGTTCTTGGCTAAGGACTTCTCCGCAAGAATACCCCCTAGCGTATGTTGTTATGCAGAATTCTTTATTGAAGTCGGGGTATTGCAAAAATTTTGGACTAATTAATGCTTTCTTTAAGTAGACAAAAGCTTTTTGACATTCTTCTGTTCAATCGAACGAAACATTCTTTTTACAAAGCCTAGGTTATTTTCTTGAGTATGCTGCGAAGTTCGGTACAAATCTTCTGTATTAATTGCAGAACGCTACGAACCTTTTAACTTCATCTGCTGTTTTTGGTGTTGGGTAGTTTTGAACTATTTCAAATTTGCTTGGGTCGGGTAATATTCCCTTGCTTGCGCATTTATGTCCTAAGTAAGTTACTTCCTGGCTGAAAAATAGGCATTTGTCTGGATGCAGTTTTAAGTTGCATTTCCTACAAGTGGAGAAAACATCTCTTAAAATTTTCAGCATGTGTTTTTCGAACACCCTAGGACAACTAAATCATCCATATAGAGAAATGCTTGAGATGGTTTGAGGCCTGCAAATGCCAGTGTCATCATTCTTTGGAATGAGTTTGGTGCTACTTTTAATGCATAGGGTAGTCTTTTGAATCTATAAGTGCCATTTTCAGCTGTGAATGAGGTTATATCTCTAGAATCTGGGTGTAATTCTATTTGATGAAAGCCTGACATAAGGTCGAGACATGCAAAATATTTTGCTCTTCCAAGTTGATCTAGAATGTCATCAATTCTTGGGAGTGCTGCTAACTTTTTATTTACATGTCTGTAGTCAACTACTAATCTCCATCTTTTTTCTGTGTTCCCTGGAAGTGACATTTTGGGAACTAGTAAAATCGGACTATTGCAAAGCCGGCCAAAAGTTGCACATTGTGCAATTTGAGTTCGTATTTTCACACCGACACTAACAATGTGTGGTCACGATCGTTTGCTTTCGCTTGTTACTCACTAAAATCAACAGTGAATGCAAAAGGAAAAGTCCATGCTACTTTTTGGGCACATAATAAAAATAATATGCTGCAATTTTAAAGTGACTTTTAAGGTGACTTTTTTTTTAGTAAGTATTATTAAGTTCCTTTGAACATACATATTAATATTGACAATTTAAATATTAATTATTAATAATTAATTAATTATTAACAAATATTCCCAATTTAATATAAATATATTTTTATACGTTCTACTTAGTTTTATTAATTTTCATAAATTTTTTTTTATTGAATAACTATATGTTTTGAAAATATATATTTCTATCTTTACATTTACTTTGTTTTATAGTTCTTTCTTAATGAAAAAGTGAATTTTTTTAAGTAAATTTTGCATTGAATAAACACCATACCTTCTTTTATAAAAAAGTTTTATCTGACTAGCTTGACCTCCGCGTTCTTAAAATAAAAAAAAAAGCCGTGTTTTTTTTAACACGCGTATACGTTTCGTTTGCGCGTGAAAAAAATGCCTATCCTCGCTTAGATAATGCTTAGGAGACCCATCAGCGGCAGTGGTTACGCAATCAGCTACAGCTACAGGGTGTAACATATAGCTGAATCAGTTGTGATAGATAGTGGACGCGCATAGAATACATGGAATTAGTGCTGAGGGTGAAACATGGACACATATTTCAGTTACATCTGAGTATAATGCGTATTGAAATTTAGTAGTACTAATTTTATGCGTAGCAATTTCAGAGGTGTATTTAAAGTTTGTCGCTTAGCAGTCCATATAAAGTTTAAGCGTAAACGTATATAGACGTAAAAAAAAAACAGCTATAGTCAGGATTAGCTTGAAATCAAATAACCAAAATCCTTTTTATTTTCAAACTTCATAGTCCACATTTTCTTTTAGCACACTGTGGGGAGTTATCACTCAATTGTTACACACACTTATGCAATTGTTTTAGTATTTGTGTGGTCGGCTCTGGACTATTGTATTCTGATATGTAGGGTTCTATTATGTCATCTCCTATTAGCTTATTTAGTTGTTTGCTTATCTCTTGCAATCTATAATTTTTTATATAAACAGGGGTGTCATCCTTCATACGTAATTTCTGTTTGTAAAAATTATTAGAGGTAATCGGTTCTGTTTCTAATGCAAATATGTCTATAAAGATGTAATACAGTCGTCAAGCGATACGGACGTGTTTATTTTCGCTCCGTATTTATGTGCAATTTTTAATTGTTCACTTAACAAATGTTAATAATTTGTGCCTACTGCCACATTGAGATAGTGACTCTTGTTTTGGATTTCAATCCTGAAAGTAATATTTAAATGTTACAAAGGAACATGATATAATAAAATTAAATTAATAGTGGCAAAGTGTTATCATTAAATATCATTATGCCGTGCGAATGTGGACAAAAGGTTGAAAGAGGCCAACTGAAAGTGTTGTGTGCTAAGTGCAATGACCTCTTTCATTTGAAGTGTGTCAACATGTCGACGGATGATCTTGATTTTCTCATTTCGTCAAACAAACTTTATTTCTGCAAAGTGTGTTCGGTTGAGCGACGCGCGTCTATTCGTACGCCGCCACCTACTGCTCTCCCCACTATCGTTAACAATGTTGAGCGCAATGATTATTTAAGTGGTATTGTTAAAAGCATTGCCGACCTACGTTGTGATAACGCTCGTATACTATCGACCATGGATGCTCTAAAATGTGAAAACTCTCAATTATCACTAAAGTGTGTTTCTTTATCAGCTGAAATTCGCTCATTATACTCAGTCATAGAAGATAAAAATGGTATAATCTCTACGATGAGTTCTGAAATGAAAAATCTTGGCAGTATTGTTGCTACAGTTGCTAGTGATATCAAATCCATTCTCACTAGTGCTGCGGACAGCAATAAGCAAACAAAATCTGCAACAAAACAGCCTACAACAAAAAAAAAAAGGGCAAAGGCAAAGGCAATGAGTTGGCTGGCTCTACAAGCAAAATTAACTCGAAAGCTGTTAAGGCTGCGAAAACAATACAGGCAGCCTCTCTCGAAAATGCAAAAGCAATTCAGTCAGGCGTAACAAGCAAATCAACTTGCGAAGATGATACGACAGAAAATACAAAACAACCAACAGATGATAGCACTAACAACAACTCAGCTGTGCCAAATGTTCATTGTGCTATTGTTGATTTGTCTTCCTCATCCAGTTCTTTTAGTGGCGCTGCCGCTTGTTCTTCTAGTGATGCAAATATCAGTTCTGCTGCACCTGCCAATAATAAAACTGGGTATTCCAGGGTTGTAGCCTTTGGCCGTCAGGGATCAGTCGCTACTAACCTAACATCTATTAATAATTCTAGCTTAGCATCTAACAATAATCTTAGCTTAGCTGTTCGATTGAAATGGTTGTATTTGTCGTCTTTTAAGCCGACGGTAAGCGCTAGCGATATTGTCGACTATGTCTCACATAATGCAAACATCTCGCCTTCATTAATTCATTGTTTTAAATTAATAAAGAAAGATGCAGACTCGAGTTTGTTATCAAGATGTAATTTTAAACTTGGAGTCTCGCCTTCAATATATAATAAGCTTCTTGAGTCTTCGCTATGGCCATCGGGCGTCAAAATTAAACCATTCCGTTTTTTTCAAAAAGCACAGGGCTCAACTGCAAAACCTTAGCTATATGCGGTAATATTAAAAAAAGTATAAATATCTATTATCAGAATATATCTGGGTTGAGAACGAAATCTAAAGATATATTTTTAGCCACTTTACGGTGCGACTATGATGTCTACGTCATTGTTGAGACTTGGCTTAATAATGACTTCCCTGACTCAGAATTTTTTGATCATAGTCTGTTTCAAACTTATCGAAAGGATAGAGACCCTATTAAAACAGGGCGTCTCAGAGGCGGTGGGGTGTTAATTGCTTTAAGGCGTTCTCTTCTCTCTTCTTTTGTGCCGCTTTCTAACGATGACTCTCTCTTGGACCAGCTTTGTGTCTGTATTACTGGGCCTTCTGGTAATTTATTTATCTGCGTTTCTTACATTCCGCCTTGCAGCACAGATTTGCTCTACTTTGCTCATGTTAATAATATATTTGACCTATATGAATATAATGTTGATAGTAATTTTTGCGTCCTGGGAGATTTTAATCTCAGCAAGGTTGTTTGGTCGAAATTACTAGAGGATGATATCTTAACACCTACTAATGTTCATCATCCCCATGAGATTAATTTTTTAGACACCCTTTTTAGTGCCAATTTAATTCAGATTAACAGTTTCGTGAACCAGTTAAACAATATTTTGGACCTAATTTTTGTCGATGAGAACCTCATAACTCACTTGACTGAATGTGTGTTTCCTATATATAAATCAGATATGCATCATGTAGCCCTATATTTATCTATTGAATTCTTCGATCTAGTGCCGAAAAACAATATAAATAATAATGAGCGCGCCTATAACTTTAAGGATGCAAATTATGAATCCTTAAACTCTCTCATATCTGAAATAGACTGGACATCTATTTTCTTTGCTAAAAATGCAACTGAATGTTTCGACATTTTTTGGTAAAGATGGCTGACATATTCAGTAGGAATCTTTCTCTCCTACCAGTTAAAGTTCACAAACTACCCTGGTACAATACTAGGTTGAAAAAGCTGAAAAATCAAAGAAATAAGTACTTTAAATTATACAAGGATACCAGCGATACTGTTTTTAAAGATCGGTATACTTCCTATATGACGCAGTTCAATGTTCTTGATAAGTTTTTGTACAACAAATACGTTTCTAGAGTTGAAGATGAGTTGAAAGTTAATCCTAAATCTTTTTGGAACTATGTTCGTTCAAAGAAAGGTTGTTCTAATATACCTACCTGTGTCAAATTTAATGACATTTGCTCCAACAGTTTGGTCGATTCGGCAAATCTTTTTGCTGATTTTTTCAAATCTACGTTTGTTGCTGAGGCCGATAACTTTGATAACAGGTATCTTACTGATAGCCCCAAACCTTTAGACTTTGGGTCTCTGTCCTTGTCTGAGACCGATATTATCTTGGGTGTATCCTCCTTACAGACCTCAATCAAAAATGATATTGATGGATTGTCCTCTTTTTTTTTTAAGAAGTGTAGTATTGCTCTTTGTGTGCCACTGTGCCACATTTTCAATATTTCGCTATCGTCTGGAGTTTTTGTTGATCGCTGGAAGCTGGTGTCTATCACTCCTATCTTCAAGTCAGGCAATAAAAATGAAGTAAAGAATTATAGGCCAATATCCAAACTGTCAACATGTTCAAAACTTTTTGAAAAGGTAGTTAAAAACAAAGTATCATTCGCTATAAATAAAATAGTCGATCCATGTCAGCATGGTTTCATTGCGGGACGTTCGACTACTACAAATCTGGCTGTTTTCTCTCAGTTTTGTGTCTCTGCGTTTAAGGATGGATGTCAAGTTGACACCATATATACGGATTTTTCCAAGGCTTTTGACACAGTTTCGCACAAATTACTTCTGTGGAAACTTGAAAACATGGGCTTTCACTCAAGCTTTCTGTCGTGGGTGAAGTCCTATTTGGAAAATAGAATATCTTTTGTTGAAATCGAGAGAACTAAGTCTTATGAATTCTCAGCAACTTCGGGTGTACCACAAGGTAGCATCCTTGGTCCTATTTTGTTCTTAATGTTTATTAATGATGTTGGCTCATGCATAAACAATTCGAATTATTTGCTTTATGCTGACGACTTAAAACTCTTTAGGAGAATCTCCTGTACTTCTGATGCATTGCGTCTGCAAGAAGATCTGAATGCTATAAATAATTGGGCCTGTCAAAATAATCTGCGACTCAATATTAGTAAATGCTGCCACATGACGTATACTAAGTCTACGAATGTGGTTTCATTCGCGTACTCGATTTCAAATGTAACTCTTGCGTCAATTAATGAGTTTCGCGATCTTGGCGTAATTTTTGACTCATCTTTTACTTTTTGTAATCATGTAAACTTTCTCATACCAAAGGCTTATACCAACTTAGCTTTCTTGCGACGATATGCCAAGGATTTCAAGGACCCATATACCAGGAAAATCTTATACAATGCCTTAGTGCGTTCCAAGTTAGAGTATGCATCAGTCATCTGGAATCCCATATACTCCTCACACTCTTTAAGAATTGAAAGAATTCAGCGCAAGTTCATACGATTTGCTCTTCAACCTCTGCACTTTGTTAATCCCCTGCCACCCTACAATGCAAGATGCATGCTTATCAATGTCTTGCCACTTGAAGTTAGACGTCTTGTTCAAAACGTAATGTTTATTTTTGACATAATATCCGGTGCCATTGACTGCTCAGAACTACTTGGGCAGTTGAATTTCAATGTCCCTAACAGAGCTCTCCGCTTTCACAGTACATTCCGCGTTGAAGTGCTGCGTTCGAATTACTTCAGTTTCGCACCTCTTATAAGAGGTCTTGTAGAATTTAATCGCCTATCCAGAAGCCTTGACCTGGACTTTGCCATGCCAAGGTCTCTGTTTAAGGCACGCATTGAGTCCTATTACTTATCTCAATAAATCTTACTTTAAAATTGTTAAAATAGTACTAAGTTAACCTGTAATCTAGTCAGTAAGGTTGTTACCATTTGACTTAATAAAGATATGAAATATGAAATATGAAATATGAAAATTCTGTACATAATGTTGTTAACCGAGAATTCAGGAATTTTGGAAAATTTTTGGTTAATCTTTTTAATTTTTCTGTATTGTTGCTATTTTTATTGTGTGTTGTTGTTTCAATTAATGTGTAGTCATCTAAATTTTCAGTATTTATTTTGTAATTTTGAATAGTTGTGTTTTTATGTGTGATGTTAATAATTCTAGCGAAAGTTTGATCTTTATCTGTAATTGTGTTTGCTATGAAAATGCCTTCAGATAATTGTTGGTGGGGTATGAAGATGTTTTTATTATCAGTATTTACCTTAACTTGCCGAATGACTTCGGATCTAGGTGGAATCGTAATCGTATTGACAGACAGACAGTTGGTTAGATGCATTGTTATTGTTTGGGGAAAGTCATATGGTCTTAGAATTAGTTTATCCTCTGTTTTTGCATAGTCTAAAATACAGTTATACTTCTTTATAAAGTCTAGTACTATTATTATTGCATCGCATGGAATTGGAAAGTCGTCTTCTACGACGAGAAATGTATGGTAAATTAAGAGGTCGTCGCCTTTTAAATCCGCGTGAACTGTGCCTAATGTGCTGGCTACACCTTGACCAATGCCCTTTAAATCTATTATTTGTATTGTGTTTATTTTTGAATGATTATCTACTTGATTCTTTTTGATAATTGAGATATCTGCTCCTGTATATACTAAAAAATTGGAAATTGAGTTATTTAATGATGTTCTTGTAGATATATAACTATATAAGTGTAGATTTAGTACACATATTTTTCTATCTACTGATATTGAAGTGGGGTTTCTTGGTTTTCCTGCTGGGTGCAACTTCGCACATTGCGAGTCTGATTGTAAGATCTGTTATTGTTTTGGGTTTGTGACCCTCGTCGGAAATTATTACTATATATTATTATTATTTGATCTAAGGTTGTTATTATATCTCTGCTGCGGTCCAAATCTTCTACCTCGGTAATTCCCATAGTTGTTACTTCGGTAACCTTCTCGGAAATTACTCCGGTATAGATTTTGTTGCCGTATATTTAAAATTGTATTTGAGTTGCCCGTTATTTCAGTACAGCTCTTTGTAAATTTGGAAATCGCATCGTTCATTGTTGTGAACGTTCCTGCTTCCATTATCATTTTTACTTTGTCATTGGAGCAGTTTTTACACATAGCTTTGATTGCTGCTTGTGTTGAGTATCTCGTTGCCAAGTCTGGATTAAGTCCGTCCGAGATATAAGCTCCTTCTAATGACCTAGTAATTTTTTCAATTTCCGCTGTGTACTGATTTACAGTTTTGCTGCGTTGCTGGATGTTCAGGAGTTTAGCTGTTAAAACTTCTACTGATTCACCCTTTATTGCTGATTTTAACTTCAGTTTTATTTGTGCGATTGTACTTTCGCTGCTAATAAAATTTCTGGCTGTGGCTTTTAGTTTTGTTTTTATCATCGTTATTGCCAAAGCTTCATGATTGTCTTTGATTTGGTCAAGGATATCAAGAGCATCCAAAAAACTATTTTTTATATATATTTTCAGGCTTGCCATCAAACTCTGGTAGCACTGATGAGGCTGTTTTGATGAATTCTACTACTGTTTCTGCCATTGTGACATTTACAGCTGGGATAATGGTGTATTTTCTTCTACTGATGGAGTCTGGCTCAATGAAGGCGATGGAGTCCGGCTTTGCGGAAGTTCTGAGAGAATTAAATTAAAATCAAGATGGAGTTCCTCCTCTATTGTGGTTGGTATCGTTATTTCTATATTATGTTTTGCTACTGAAGATACCAGTTTATCCCATGATCCAAGTAACAAATCTCGCATGAAAGGCAACAACAAAAAGTGAAACTTCAGCTGTGACGTCACGCTTTTGAAGTATGTTTGATATGAAGTAAAATGTAATAAAAGAGAACAAAAAACAAATTTTTTGGCTTAAATTTTTATTGATATTTTTTGTATTAAGAAATTTAAATTATAAATTTGCATATCAAAAAACTTCGATAAAAAATTCACAAAACTCAAAATTGCGAAAGATTAATGTAATTTCTTCCACAGTAGGAGTCGTCAGTATTGGGCGCCGTCAGTCGTCAATATGATTCACGTATCCAAATCGAAGATGAGCCAAAGAGACTCTCTGGAGATTCTGCTTCCCTCAACTGCAAGTTTCGGTTATTGGCCTCTGAGAAATAGGTTCGGCGGGCATTTATCGTCATAGGACTTGCCGATTCTTTGAAGATGACTGAGGGCCTTCCTTATGCTCTTTTGATTCATAAGGCTTCTTGTGTGACGGATTTCTAGTTTGTAGAATTTCTAGTAGTGCATGCAGAAGTGTCTTCTTACGTCCCTGGGAGGCGGAGCTCTTCCATCAGTTGTCTGTTAGGATGGCCAAGTTTCTGAGCTTTCAACAGAAATTATTTGTTCCTCGTTTCGTTTCTCTCCTTTATGGGGACTACTCCGCCTCTTGTGAGCGCAGTGTTTCCAGTGTGTTTCTTTTACTCTCGGTGTCCATATTGGAGACGGGTAGCGTACAATCGGCTGGCACATTGCTTCAAAGGTAGCTACAGCGTTTCTTTGTCTTTGCACCAAGTGCTGCCATCGAGGGGCTTGATGACTTTGCTATGGCTCTGAATTTAAGATACAATTGCGGCTACATGGTCGCTAAAATGTAGGTCATTATCGAAGTCACACTCCAAATAAATGGACGGAACTGTCGTTTTCCCTTCGCAAAGCACTTCATTTTTTGATACAAGACCCGATTTGAAAATAACAATCGCAACGAAAAAATAAGTTTGTACGAAATTTAAATTTGTGACAGTTTAGAAAGCACGTCAAAATTTAAAGAAAAATGATAATTAAGGAAACCGAAAAACTTCAAAAGCGTTACGTCATTTCACAGTAACTTTTTTCCTAAATTAAATTATAAATACACGGTTGTGGCATTACGGGATCTTTAGTCATTCGTTCATGAATTTATCCCGTACTGTGGAAAAAATTTGGTGAGCTTCTTTTTGGTGTTCTTTAGTAAGTATGTGGTTTAGTGTATTGATCACTTGTTTTATATTATTTAAAGCTTCTAAGATTACATTCAAATGCTTTATTATTGTTTCTGTGTTTATAGTAGAATTTTTGTTTATTCATTTGTATGACTTAACGGCTTTAGCTTTTTCCTCAAATAATGTGTCATAAATTTCTTGCCATTGATTCATCTCTTGGCATATACAATTTTTTTATTTAAATGCGTTGTTGTACATTATTTGATTGTCTCAATTTACTTTTTATGTAATTTTTTTAGTAAAATTGCAATTGCGACAATTAAAAATGACATTATACATACAAGAATTATCAACCATTTTTCTGAGATATCTTCTGTATAGTTTATTTCCTGCTTTGGTTCATATTTGACCAGTTTATTTTCGGTTTTTTCCTCTTCAGCGTTTTCTTTACCGAATTCTAGCTATAGCTATCATTATGCCTTGAGCGATTTTAGTCCACCAAGACATTTTAGTAGATTTCCCTAAATATTTTCCATCAAATTGAATAAATTGAACAATAATTCTCTTCTATTTTATTTTATTCATTCAATAATTGAAAGGAGAAAATTTATAAAATTGTTAAGTATAATTTCTTTTAGTCTTCGTTAGGAAAGACCATACTCATCATCCTAACTATTTCTTCTTCTTTAGTTGAAAGATTTTTTATATCTTCTATAGTTGGTTCCCTATTCATACCTATTATTTTCCAGAATTTTCTTAGCCATTCTAACTCACTATCAAAATTTCTACTTTCTATTTTTAGAGTGTCATTTTCATTCCACTTTTTGAGGGTGTTTTTCGAAAAATCTCTAGGCATTTCAAAGTTACTCAATTATTTTAGTATACAAACATTTATTTTATTTTCCTTAATTCTTGAATTTTCTCTTTTAACTTATATTTAGGATTTTGTAAGTTTCAGCTATTTCCTTTCTTTTCTTAAATTGTCTGCCTCCCCGCTTCCTTCTTTGGATTTTCGTGGCAGGTACTTCTGGAATTTCCTCCGTTTTATGTAACTTGTTCCTTCGCCGATACTCTTCTGTAGTAATCGGTTTCGGACCTTGCTTTTCAGATTTACTTTTTAAAATTTTTTCTGAGATTTTTATAAAACTTTTTATTGTGGTTTCACACTTTTCAAAAATTCTATGAAATTCCTCCTCTGTGGTTATTTCATTCATAACAAAGGAAATAACTGAAACTGTGTACATATATTTAATAAAATTTGGCAGAGTTTTTATCCTTTATATTTTAAAATTTTGAATTAAAATTTTTTTTCTAAGAGAGTGTACTTTTCTGGATATTTCTTCTTTTTTCACATTTTCTTTTAAATTTTAACAGAGCAGGCAGATTAATTAAACGATTCCTAAATAAATAAAAAAAAATACCTAAGCAAAAATAAAATGTTTGCCCATGGGTAAGCGCCCTAAGGCCGCGCAATTTATTCTGAATTTAAATATACTTAGTTAAATATAGTAGCCGCCAGTCGTGTTACCGGTCAGGATTGGGATTGTTGGTTTTAATAATTATTCGTATTGGTGTACCTCCTTTTGGACCCGAAATGTCTATTCCACTCTACTATGCTGCCATGCGCGCCTTTCTATTCTATTCCACTTCTCCTACGCATGTATTACGCTGCCAGTCATATCCTTATTTAATTGCTGGCGTCAGTTGGGAATTTGCATTTTGATGCGATTTGTTGCCCATCATCAGCTGTATCTTCCCAAAATATCTGCTTCTAGTTGTGTCCTGCGACCTTTGGTAGTTTGCTTATTTGTGAATATGTGTGCGAGGTTTCTGCTCCAAATTGTGGCCTGTGGCCATTAGTTAATTTTGACTTTGAGGGAAAAAAAACTTTGCAGGATCTCTGTTCAGCTAGATTACTTTTAGCAGTTTTAGAGATTTTAATCTAAGCTGGCAGGATCGCCATATAATATTTAACCAAATAAAAACGAAAGAGGTTCGGGAGGCGCTTGTGTTCAGCGCAGAAATCTGATTAATTTTTATTATGAAATTCTTTCTCTTTTATAGTAAAAATGTCTTACAATACTATTAAAATTTTTACATACAATACTTACACACTAAAATTAACTACATTCTAATTTCTATATTGGTATGTATCAGCAAATATTCTTATTACCTAATTATACAACTATGTAGTAATATTTTGGCAGTCACATTGACAAACCGACTCTGTCGATCAGTCATGCTGATTGATACGTGAGCTGGTCAGTGTGACGCATACGGGTTAAACAACTGTAAACGGATACGACTCCCCGCTGAATTCAATATAACTTATCTGTGCCGCTATGAGTTATTGGCGTATGGTCGAAAGTGAAATTCATTTGGTTGTACATAAAATGTATTACCAGCTAGACTCATTCTGGCATTTACATAAATACGAATACCTTGTATGTAAGGTGTATTGAGGTAATGTCACATTATCAAACAGCATTAATAAATCTTGCAGTTGCCCACATATCCGGTTCGCGAGGGGAAATATTTGAAACTCTAGAAAAATACGTTTGTGAAATTTATGGCTTCCAGAACTGCACAAACATAAATGTAGCAAGGTTTAAAAAATTTTGTGCTGTTTTCAAAGCCAATAAAAAAGACGAGCCGTTCAAAAAATTATTAAAAAACTGTGACCCTTCTGGATTGCCTCCGTGTAATTCCGAATTATACCAACACCTATTAAGATCACAATACATAACTAGTATTTGGCGTAATGCGTATTTACGTTTTCCTACTTTTTTAACACCAGACAGAAACGGATGGGAACAGAAAGCTGATTCACTGGAATTTTATTGGTTTGATGGAGATTGTGCTCCAAATTCAGTAATTAATGCTATTATAGACGAAGGGAATACTGTCGATGAAAACAGCACAGCAGGTGAGCAGCAACAATTTTTTTATAACAGAATTTTTTTAATTTATCAGTTAATAATTATTAAATATACATTTATTATTATTCACAGATAATTCATATGACTTCGAACAGAACGATGAAGATACAAAATCAGATTCAGAATAAAAAAATCAATGTTTTTTACTTTAACAAATACTTAGATTAAACATTTTTTCAATTAAAAAAAAAAAATTATTTTGCAATGACCTGGCAAAGTTTTAGACCCAACCTAATAATCTGTCTTATTTGTTTATATTTTTCAGATATTAAATTTTAACATATTTAATTTTCAAAGTGCCTCAAGAATATTTTTTCCAATTAAAAAAAAATTATTTTGCAATGACCTGGCAAAGTTTTAGACCCAACCTAATAATCTGGCTTATTTATTTTTATATTTTTCAAATATTAAATTTTAACATATCTAATTTTCAAAGTGCCTCAAAAACATTTTTTCAACAAAAAACAAAAAAAAAATTATTTTGCAATTACCTGGGAAAGTCTTAGACGCAACCTAATAATCTGGCTTATTTTGTTTTATATTTTTCAAATATTAAATTTTAACATATATAATTTTCAAAGTGCCTCAAAAACATTTTTTCAATTAAAAAAAATATTTTGCAATGACCTGGCTTAGTTTTAGGCCCAACCTAATAATCTGGCTTATTTCTTTTTATATTTTTCAAATATTAAATTTTAACATATCTAATTTTCAAAGTGCCTCAAAAACATTTTTAGCATACAAAAATTAATTTTTTTGTTATATTCAAGGGTTGTTTCAGCCCCGCCACCCCTTAGCCAGTTCTGCGCTTCTATATTTAGATACCATTAAAAAAGCATTGTACATAATTTTCATTGTGCCTCAAATACCTGCTCAAAAATGCCTACCAGCTCTCCTACTATCATCAATGAGAGTAAACCAAGTCCAATAAGACCCTTGTCATGATTTTTGATAGTGCTTTAGTCATCACATTAGATATCATTTGTGTCGATACATGTTCCAATGAGAATAATCCAGCGCCGACACACTACCTGGCAAAGTGATATTTAGGTCAATGTGTTTTGTTCTTGCGTGATAAACCGGGTCATTAGCTAAACTTTGCGCCCCTCTGCGTCTTGAGATTCCGTCACATTCCAGGAGGATATGATCCGCCGTCTCCGCTGATCGATCACAAAATCGGCATGTGTTGCTCGATAGTATGCCCAGCTTTTGCATTTGGCTGTTCAGCCTACAGTGTCCTGTAAGAAGAACTGTTAGGATTCTTAGGTTATCTCTCTGGATAGGCTGTCCGCCTGCTCATTACCCTCAACTCCCCTGTGGCCAGGAACCCAGGCCAACAGTAGTTCGTTGTGTGCTCCTAGTTGGTTTAGCTTTTCAACGCACTCAAGGACCAGTGCTGACTTTATTTCGAACACCGAGATCACCTTGAGGGCGGCCTGACTGTCACTGAGTATGGCCATTGTTTCATTGGATTATTCGCGCTGGAGGTTCAGGTCAGCGCACTGGCTTATGGCGAAAACTTCCTCTTGAAAAATGTTCGGGTATGCTCCCAGAGGTGTTGATATCTTGGCTCTGGGTCCGAAGACTCCAGATCCAAACCCCTCTGGCGTCTTCGAGCCATCGGTGTACCATACTATTTTATGTAGCTGCTGAATGCTCTCCATGCTGATTTCCTTCCATGTACCCTTGTCTCCCAATTCTACTTTATACCTTTCCTCACAAACTATCTGACTGAGGATATCATCCCTTGGGAGCTGAGGGATAAAAATCTTCTCTCTCAGCTCCTCCATGCTCCGGGACGATATAACTTTACCTTTGCCCGAGCCCTCCTTGGCGATATTCATGAGGTTCGCTTACTGCTCTATAGCTATGTGCAGCGGGGTTAGATCGAGGATGGCTTCAAGCGCTGTTGTGGGGCATGTGCGCATAGCTCTCCTGATGCACACATACGCCAGTCGCTGAAGTTTTGTCAGTTCTTGCCTCGTCGCCGCTCGAGTTGTTCTCGATGCCCATGCTATCGAGCCATATGTTATCATAGGTTTTACTATCATGGTATAAATCCATCTTAGTACATGTGGGCTACAGCTCCATGATTTGCCTGCTAGATGTTTGCATACCATGATGGACTTCGTGGCCCTAGTTTTCATGGAGTCGAAGTGTTGTTTCCAGAGGAACTTGGTGTCAAAGATGACCCTCAACTATTTCACAACAGTTCCATATTCTATTCCTACGCCATCTATTGTTATTGCTCTTAGGTCTGTAGGACCCTTCTTCTGGTGAAGGGGATGATGGTCGTCTTAGACGGGTTAGTTTAGCCCCACACTTGCGCACTATCCCCTTGTAATGCTCAATGCTCTCTGTATTATGTCAGAGAGCGTACTCTCGAATTTACCCCTTGCAATTATGACGACATCGTCAGCATATCCTTGGCATCTTATGCCACTGTTTGATAGCTCCTACTTGAGGGCACCCCCTCGTGGTATTGACCTTAACTGCGCTGTTACCCACAAGGGAATTCGTCTTCTCTGCAGTACTAAATTAACGCTTCCGTGAGATGTGTCGTCAAAGGCAGGTAAG
The DNA here is from genome assembly GCF_040869045.1 of Eurosta solidaginis. Classification (NCBI taxonomy): domain Eukaryota; kingdom Metazoa; phylum Arthropoda; class Insecta; order Diptera; family Tephritidae; genus Eurosta; species Eurosta solidaginis. The sequence continues at coordinate 77,668,453 of NC_090322.1, forward strand.
TGATAATGTGCGTCTCTTCGTTGTTGTGTTAACAGTCCTTCGTCCCATTCAATGGGCACGACCACTCACAACTCACGAAAACTCACAATCAAAGTCCTCTGAGGGGGGTAAAAGGTAGCGTAGATTCCACATTACAATTGAAAGGATGGTTGGTTTCATGTGGGGGCACATCACATGCAGGACATACATTACGTATGTCGGGGTTGATTCTGGACAAGTAAGAGTTTACCCTGTTACAGTATCCAGAACGAAGTTGGGCACCTAAGCGGTTGTAACCTCTCTGCCGGTGTAAGTTAACTTTGGTCCACCGTAAAGTTCCTATCGAATCAGTCTAGGCACAATGACAAAGTTTCCATCGCCTTTGGCGATAAAGTGCTGTCGGAAGCGAAAAAATGCGCGAGCGCTTTCTGCCGAGAATGTATAGTGAATTCTACGGTCGACAAAGATAGAAGGAGGGCCAACAGACACGCACATAAACATAAATTCAGCGCGTCACCAATTACCATCACTGCCAAAGAGGTTGAGGATGCCATCGGTCATGCTAAACCATCCAAAGCAGTGGGCCCAGGCGGCATAGCCATGCCGATGCTTAAAAGCCTAGGGAAAGAGGGTTTCAAATATTTAGCACATGTCTTCAACCTGCCTCTTTCCACCTTTGTCATACCCGTAAAATGGAAAATGGCCAAGGTGGTACCGCTACTAAAGCCTGGGAAACCAGCTAACGTAAGAGAGTCATATCGCCCGATATCTCTCCTATCGCCAGTAGCCAACACGCTTGAAGCCATTTTGCTCCCCTACTTGAAAGCAAATTTGCAGCTAGCCTGTCATCAGCATGGCTTCAGAAAACTCCATAGCACCACCACCGCGCTAAATGCCATCAGCACCCAGATAAAATGCGGTTTAAATCAAAACCCCACCATAGAACAGTACTCGTTGCGCTAGACCTATCAAAAGCTTTTGATACGGTCAACCATGGCACGTTACTGCAAGGCCTGGAAGGGTCTACCCTTCCCCCATGTCTTAAAAGGTGGACCGCAAATTATCTGGTGGTCGGCAGGCATCGGTGCAATTTAGAAATGAAACATCAAAACCAAGAATTAAACAGGGGGTGCCACAGGGTGGTGTCCTATCCCCACTTTAGTTTAATTTCTACATATCTAAGCTACCTTCGCCACCAGAAGGAGTTACTATCGTTTCCTACGCCGATGACTGCACAATAATGGCCACCGGCCCAGGCCCACAGAACGATGAGCTTTGCAACAGAATAAACGATTACCTCCCTGATCTCTGAAGTGCTTTCGCCTCGCGAAACCTGGAATTATCACCGACTAAATCCTCCTCGACCTTATTTACAACATGGACGTCCCAAATGTCGACCATTTTGAACTTCCACGTCGATGGAACTACGCTACCGACTGTCCTACACCCCAAAATCTTGGGTGTGACGTTTGATTAGGATCTACATTTTGGTGAGCACGCAGCCGCAATTGTACCGAAAATCCAGAGCCGCTATAAAATCATCAAATCTCTTGCTGGCAGTACTTGTAGTAAAGACATAGAAACGCTCATTGCCACATACAGAGCAATTGGCCAGCCGATTGCATGCTACGCGTCCCTATATGGTCGCCAAGCCTAAAAATTACCCACTGGAAGAAGCTGCAGGCCTGCCAAAATACTGCTCTCAGAACCGCCACGGGGTGCCTTCTTTTGTCCCCAGAACACCATCTACATAATGAGGCGAGAATACACCCCATCAGGGAGAGAAATGAGATGCTAACCAAACAGCATCCTGGGCATCCCAACAGACATCTGGTTGATGAACCAGCACCGCCTAGGGACTTAAGGAGTCATCTCCCTAAGCATTTTGAGGAAATACGGCACCTGAGAACTCAGCCGTATGAAGCAAAAAAACACAAGCAGACCATTGGTGAACTCCACAAACAGGCGTCGGACCTTTATGCCAGGAATTTCCCGGTGAATCCAGTACTCAAAAACAGTACCCAAAACTTGCGGATGAGGAACGCATACTCCCCAGGGAAACGCGAGTCACTCTGGCTCAACTTCGTTCTGGATACTGTAACAGGTTAAACTCTTACATATCCAGAACCAACCCCTTTCATTATGGTCCACCCCTGTTGAAACAGCAAGTTTCCTTGGACTCCCGTTAGAGGATATTGATGACAATTTGTGGTCGGTCGCAGCTATTAGGTGGGGCGAAGCACTGCTACAACAACAACAAGTTGGGCCGACTCGTGTCTCCCTTGGTAGTGTGGTTTCTTCTTCTAGAAGGGTGGGATATTGCATATTGATAACAGGGTTTACCAGGCGCATTCTAGCAAAGGCGTTTATCGATTCCCTGTGGATTCTGCTTAGTGCCTCCTGATGCTTGTCATAATCAAACGGCTGTGTTTGCAGGTGCCGGATCTCACCATAGTGCTTATGAAGATGTTCAATTAACCCCCGTGGAAGCTGCGTTAGATAAACCAGTTGTTTGCTAGGGTGCCCTATTTTGTGACAGTTTAGCGAAAACTGCCTGTTCAGCATTTCGTTGAGATCTTTAATGTCGAGCTCTTTGGCCTCATTATGTAGCTGGTATCCAGGGGTCATAAGGAGACGTCCCGTGCTATTTCTGATTGCAGCATTTTGACAAGCCTGCAGCCTTTTCCTGTGTTTTTAAGATCAGGCGACCAAACTGGTGACGCGTATCACATGAGCGGCAGTCCAATTACTTTGTACGTAGTTAGCAACGTCTCTTTATCTTTTCAGGAGCTGCTGGCAAGCGAATTGAGGATTTTGTTGCGGCTTTGTACTTAAAATACAATTTCGTTGGAATGCGCCTTGAAGGTGAGAGAATTATAATGATTTAGGTCGTCAAATAAACGAAGTCTTTTTTTGTCCTCATTCACCATCAAACCCATATTTACCGCTTCTTTTTCCAGTTTGGAGTAAGCAGAACTAACAGCGCGGCTGTTTAGGCCGATGATATCAATGTCATCAGTATATGCCAGTAATTGCACGCTTTTATAGAATATTTTTCCAGTGCGGCTAAGTTCTGCAGCTAGTATAAGCGACGGCGACAGAATAAGCTTAATAAAAAAGAAGAAATTCCTATAATACCGCCCCAATAATAAAAAACAAAATAAACGGGGAGGTAGACTATTTAAAAATAAAGAAAAGAAATAGTTGAAACTTTTAAGCTCTTAGATATAACCACTAATACAGTAGATAGAATAAAATTAAAAGAAAAAATTAGAGAATTAAGGAATAGGAAATAAATAAAGAAAATTGTTTATTGTAATTGCAAAAAAATTTTTAAGTAAATTGAAAAGCTACATTGCTAACAATTAAAGAAAATTTTAAAATGGTTGGTTAAAGAAAATTTCTATTTGAGTAAGCTGGAATGCAGAGGGACTTCTCAAAATACCCCCTTCAATGGTGGGATGAGAATACCTTAAAAATGGGGACTTGGAAAAAGAATTAAATTCATAAAAACCCTCTGGAAAATCATAGGAGTGACTAGGGAACCAACCCTAGAAGATGTAATAAATCCTACAAATAAGGAAGAGGAAATCTGTAGAATGATTAGGATGGTTTTCCCTAATAGGGCTTAGATTAAACAATAGAAATATTTAAAATAAAATAAATTATAAAATTTTTAATTGAGTTACTTATTGGCCGGTAAAAATATATATCAGTTTTATTTTTCTTTGAGCTTAAGGCCTATTTTTATAAATAAAACACTTGATTTTGTGTTTAATTATTTAATTTATTCGATATTTCGACCTTAGTCTAAGGTCATCATCAGGACTGCAAGAAACAATACAAAAACACTAATAAATTTATCAAATATTAACATTTTTGACATAAGTCATTTTCACATTTAAACAGCATATAAACAACATATAAAAAAATATAGATATGTTTAACATAAATCATCAGCACAACTTACGTTTTAAGCAATGCGTTAAAGACTAAAATGCGAAAACAAAATAAATTAAGGAATAGCGACGATTCAAACAAAGAGTGTGCATAAACAAATGAAGTCCCGTAATTGTAAACAAAAATTTTATAAAAACAATAATACATTAAGCGGCGAAAAAACAGCATGCAGAAAAATTGATCACAGCAGTGTAGTGTTGTTGTTGGGAGAGCTCAAGAGTGGCTTTTGTGCTTTATTATTAGGTTGCGGTAGGCGCAGGCACAGTGTTCAGTGTCTGCCTTAAAATTCATACGTTTTTTATTAGGGGTGTCAACTATGTGTAGCACTTCTAACGTGAAGCGTTTATTATAATTTTTCTCCTCTTCTAAAATGGTGACGTTCTCAAAATCCGGGTAGGGCCTGTGTCTTTACAATGTGCTGTTAATGCCGTTTTATTATCAGAAAAATTATTCCTTAATTTTATATTTGATTTGTGAGCGGATATCCTTGTCTTGAGTTTAGATTTTGTAGTACCCACATATACTTTCTCGCATATGTGGGACCCGTCACCAATACAAGGAATCCGATACACTACGTCAGATTTTTCCTCTTTAGCTATGGGATCTTTCAGTTTGCTGAATACTTTTTTTAATGGGTTGCTGTAGGTAAAGGCTAGCTGCACCGTTTCCTTGTCATACAGTTTGGAATTTTTGATCCTCTCCGAGAGCCCAGGGACATAAGTAACCGATTTATAAAGTAACCGATTTATAAATTTTTGCAGTTTGATTTTCCCTATTACTATCCTTATCACGCCTCGAGTAAAATTCGTATATAAGTTTGTAGATTAATTTCGTGGGGAAATCATTATTTTCTAGGGTATCCTTAATGATATTGATGTTTTTGTTGTGGTACAATGTGTCGCTGGTGGAGAGAATACAGGAGATTCTACGGCGAAATGGAAAAGAGGTAAATATGTTAAAAACAAAAATAACAAATTCCCTAACAACACATGATGCCACGACATAATACATAATTTTTATAGTGTTAATTAAGTGGAATAAATTAACAAAACTTTGCCCAATAAAGACAAAAACTAAGAAATTTTATTAAAAATAATCTCAAGAATTTTTCTTCAAAGTAACAGGAAAATTTCTTTTCTCTTAAAAATGTCTTGGTGGACTAAAATAGCCTGTGATAGCCATAGCTGGTTACGAGGTAGGAAAAGGAAACTCTGCAACATCAGAGAATAGGATAGTGAAGTATGACCCACCAATAGGATCAGATACGAAAAACGTTCCATACATCCCAGATGTTTGGTTAGCAGTCCTAATTTGTGCATTCATGCTATTGATCATCACAATAGCTATGATGCTCAAAAACTACATGAAGCATAAGTACAGACAACTAAACGTCCAAGATCGTATCTAAGAAATTTCACTTTTAGCACTCTATTATGAAATAAAGAGGAAGAGTAACAAACTTTTGAAAATAGACTTTTAAACATTTACCCTCACAATATCTCAGACGACAGTAAAAACAATTTCATTACCACTGCCTAAGCTCAATAGGAAATCAAAAATTTGCATAATTTCTTTGAATGCTCCTGACAAAGATGGTCATGAAGCAATAGGAAATTCTAGGACAGTGGAAATATGCAAAAAACTAAGAACGAAAAAAACCAGCCCATAATAAACAACAAAAATAAAGAAAAGTCACAAGAGAACATATATAAAGAGCTATGTAAATTTGCAACAATAAGATATGTCGCGTTGGTTTTCATCTTAGGATAGAAAAATGCTAGGGTAGGAAATACAAGGAACCTGATTGTTGATGATAATATTGACTTAGGACAATTGCTTATCAGGCTGTGCCTGCAATCTAGGACTTGTAAAGAATAAAAAACACAGTTGTCCTGAGGAACAAATTGGTGAAAATTATTGAATATTACTCGAGTAGGCAAATTTAAAAATAATAAAAAGGTACCCTAGTTCTCAAAGATCAAATAATTGCGTTAACTTTAGAAGTTATGCAAGTGACAAATACCGGTAAAAAATTAAATAATTCTTCATTAATATCATGACAATTCAGGGTTGGTGGCCGCCACAGAAATCGCATGACATAACAACAGATAAAGATATTGCTGGAAGATATAAAAAATATGAAAAGAAAATCAAAGATACACAAAATGTTTGCATCCACTGTACCTTCCGTCTACCAATTAGCTAACTACTCCTCCTATAGATTGCCTTGCTCTTCAAACAATTACTGCTTCTAAAAGTTTCTGTATCATTAGTTACGGATTTCATATTCAGTATGTTTAAAAACTCAAAAAATATAAGCATTAATGTATTATACACATAGGTTAAGAACTTTCTATAAATAGAAATGCATTTCTTTAATAAACGGAATAATAATGTTACGCTACACATCGGCGTTTCAGCTAATTCGAGTTTTTACATATTTCAGGGTGTAAGACAGGCGGTAGCGTAGTGCCAATGACATGGATGTTCAAAATGGGCGACATTTGGGACGTCCATGTTGCAAATAAAGTCGCCGATGATTTGGTCGGTGATAATATCAGGTTTTGCGAGGCGAAAAAACTGGAGAGATCAGGAATTTAGCCGTTTATTTTGTTGCAAAGCTCGTCGATCTGTGGGCCTGGGCTTGTGGCCATTATTGTGCAGTCATCGGGTAGGAAACGATAGTGACTCCTTCTGGTGGCAAAGGTAGCTTTGATATATAGAAGTTAAACAAAAGCGGGGATAGGACACCACCCTGTGGCACCATTTGTTTAATCCTTCTTGGTTTGGATGTTGCGTTTCTAAATTGCACCGATGCCTGTCGACCACCCAGATAATTTGCGGTCCACCTTTTAAGACTTGGGGAAGGTATACCCTTTCATGCCATGGTTGACCGTATCAAAAGCTTTTGATAGGTCTAGCGCAACGAGTACTGTTCTATGGTGGGCGTTTTGATTTAACCGCGTGAAATTCACCCCATTTCAAACACGCTTAACATTACAAACGCTCGTTCATTGACCCAGGTAACTACCATAAGTTCATTCGCTTTCACTAAGTCACCTAATGCATTAATGCGTCATACCCAAATTGTTCAAGTAGGAATCATATTGACAATATGTAGGTCAATATAATAATTCGCTGATAAAGCATTTTTTACTATTGAGTCATGCACCTCTTGTATGTAGTTATTAATGTAGGAATGTATATATGTATAGGTTAAGAACTTTTGTATAAAATAGAAAGTATTCATGCATAAAAGGAATTATGATGTCTGCGCTGAGCATAAGCGCTACTGAACTTATACTTTTGTTTAACGATTACTGTCAACTTATTACACTAATGGCATTTAGCGCGGTGGTTGTGCTATGAAGTGTTCTAAAGCGATGCTGATGATAGGCTAGTTGCAAATTTGCTTTAAAGTAGGGGAGCAGAATGGTTTCAAGTATCTTGGCTACTGGCGATAGGAGAGATATCGCACGATAAGAATCTCCTATGTTAGCTGGTTTCCCAGGCTTTAGTAGCGGGACCACTTTGGCCATTTTCCATTTTTCGGGGATGACAAAGGTGGAAAGGGGCAGGTTGAAGACATGTGTTAAATATTTGAAACCCTCTTTCCCTAGGCTTTTATCCATCGCCATGGCTATGCCGTCTGGGCGCACTGCTTTAGATGGTTTAGCATGACCTATGGCATCCTCAACCTCTTTGGCGGTGATGGTATTTGGGGACGCGCTGAATTTATGTTTATGTGCGCGTCTGTTGGCCCGCCGTCTAACTTTGTCAACCGTAGAATGCATTATATATTGTCGGCAAAAAGCGCTGGCGCATTTTTTCGCACCCAACAGCACTTTATGGCCAAAGGCGATGGGATTTTTGTCATTGTGCTTAGACGGATTCGATAGGGACTTTACGGAGCTTACCCACACCGGCAGAGAGGTTACAACCACTTAAATGATCCACCAATTTCGTCCGACTGTGTTTATCCACAAGCAATCTGATGCGTTGGTTTATATATCTAATTTGGGGGTCGCTGGGATCGAGCTGTCTTATAAGGTCACGTTCTCTCGCTAAATTTGCGGCCTCCGCCGGAAAATGAGGCCGAATTTCGGGAATTCTTCTGGCGGGAATAAAGCGAGCCGAGGCAGATTCAATGATCTTGCGGAAAGCACTCCCCTTGCCGAACATCAGTCGGGATAGGGAGGGCAGCAAAGCAACTGTCTGTAAAGGATTTTTACTCATCCCACTTTCCTTTTTTAAAGTCTATGAAAGTGCGTTTTTCGGTGACGATGAAGTCGGCGGTTCCCTCAAGCCAAATAAGTATAGGCAGATGGTCAGATGCCAATGTTACCACCGGCTGCCAGTTGACGCAGTTTACGAGTGCTGCGCTCACGATTGATATATCTGGCGAACTGTTACAGCGTCCTACCATACGAGTGGGGGCGTCTCCGTTTACTGTGCAGAACGTCTTTTCTTCTATTTGATCTGCCAACATCTCACCCCTGCTGTCCGCCTGCAGGTTTTAATGCCATGTTACGTAACTGCTTGTGTTGGGAGAGGAGGAGTGGTGGCTCGCCATGGTTGTAGCCCGGCTGAGGCTCGTCGGCTTAGGGCGCGGTTCTTGCCACGTCTCTTTCCCACAGTTACATAGCAAAAAGGGTTTATGCCTAGATGTGCGTGTTTGTGCAAAAGAAAGGAAAAGAGATGGGAAGGCAAAAGCGGGAGAAATGCCCAGTCCTTGTCAGGTGTGGAACCTTCCCACCCCTTCTGTTCACAAAAAGGTGAACAGCCTTGGACTCCACTATGGCTCCGTCATCCGAGTGGAGTCCCCTATTTCCTGACATCGTCCGTCACTAAGTCTTCAGTCCCTGTCCATCACTCCTACAACTATCTCAACTCACCTGCAACACTTGCCACAAGGGCAACACCTGCACCAACAAGGAAAGAAACTTTAGCCTGACATACCTGTGGTCATTGCTCTATAGACTCAACCCATATAAATAAATATTCTGAGGATTTCTCTAAAAATTTACAATAATTTCTTTATTTACAATTTTATTGTCTTAAATTACCAAAGAAAATCAAACATGTAACTATTAATAGGTACTACTATTAAAACTTAAAATTTAATAAATTTAAAGTTTAAAGTGATTTTAATCAATTACCCAGTTTCAATTATCTTCAAAATTTTATGCAAAAAGTATTCAGGCTACATTAATACTAAATTTATTTTCTTTTCATTATTATTATTAATCTATTGATATATATTTTTCTTCAATAAAAAGTTTATTAAATTCGTTAATAAATTTCATAATAATGTAATTTATTTTATTTCAAAATCTCTATATGCCTTATTCTTCCAACAAAAGAAAAACCTCTAAAATTGGTACGCCCTAACGCCTATTCAGATATTTTCCTTGCACTTGCTCTAAGACAAGCTTTCGCAAAAACCCTATTAACTTCTAAATATGTACATTCGTGTGTACCGCATATCTATTGAAAACAAGAAAAATGTGTTTATAAGTATGTTAATTGTTGTTCAAACTCACCTCCCATTGTCAACCGGGTTTGGTACCAAATGCGGCGTACAGCTGAAAGTGGAGGACAAAAAAAACATACAAAGCTACAAAGCAAAATTAGTATACTTATTTGATCAGTTAGTAGGGCTTTGGCCGTGTGACCGCGATCAAGGGCAATATTTGCCTTAATTTCGAAATTAACCGCGTGGCGTGAACAAACAAATTAAAAAGTAAAAAAAAGGAAAAAAAAAAACGCGTATTCGATTACGTGAACTTTGGTTTGGCCCTTGGCCTAAAAGTGCAAAAAAAAAAAAATTGAACAAAATGGTAAGTTTGTTACTACTGTCGGGCAGTAGTTACGCAACTTAAAAAAAATGTAGTTATTAAGAAAATTTTTAAGAACGAAATCAAAGTTGATTTTATCGAAGTTATGTGTTTTTACACATAACCCCAAGCATGTGTCAACTATAAAACAAAATGAAAAAGTATAAGAAAATTCAAAGGTGCAAAATATTACGAGTTTCTCCTTTCCCACGAGTTGAGGAGAATTATTAAAAGTTGTAAGTTCAAAAAAAAAATTTTTCAAAAAAATCAAATTCAGTAAAAAAAAACCAAAAATCGAAAATATGTATATGATGTGTTTGCCTTCTAATAAGATTAGAAGGATTATTTCAAATTGAAATTCGAAAAAAAAAATTTATAATGCCTAAAAATGCCTAATTCAAAAAAAAAATTCTCAATTTGTATTGGATTCAAAAAAATGTGTGTATAAAAATAAGGTAAAAAAAAATGTTTAAGTCTAAAAATTAAAAAAAAAATTTTTTTTTTTTCGAGGAAATAATATTATGAAAATTGTGGTGCTCCCTAATGGTGTGATTCGTTTTGGTTATTTTTAAGTGTTGTGAGAGCCGCTGATTGATTTTGTATGTGAAGATTACTGAGAGCCGCTGTGGTGGGTTCTCCGTGATGTGCTCTGTCTGTCTCCTTTTGGATGCTGATGGAAGGTTGCCGGCAAAAATGTGTGGTGTGTATTCTGATGTTTCGTGTAACTAGCTATGTGTTACCAAATGCTGCTGGCGCTAGGTTGCTTTCGCCTTGTAAACTATGTCAAATTCGAATGTTAGGTGTTGCGTGTTCGTGGAAAGTTGAGTTAATGTTGACGTGTTTAGTCAACAATGTTGCCTCACTTGTGTTGTGGAAATGGGTACGTGTGCGTGTATTGGTGTAACTTTGTCTTACCAAATTTGTGTTTGTGCATGCGGATGATGAATTCCGTTTGTGTAGGTGTGATTCTGGGTTGGCGTAATCTGTTGGAAAAGATCGTTGTGTTGTGTTGCGTGTACCTCTGTGAATTTACCGCTTTATTGCTACTCCCTTAAAAACGTTTTATGGGCTTTTCTTCGGTCTGGTGGATGACGTCCTCTACCCACTATCTTCTCCTTCTGCTTTAAACCTCCTGGGCAGTTTTAATCTTTCTTAAAATTCGTCCAAGTCGCGGCCTACGACTGCTTCTCGTTCCTGGAAAAAATGGAAGAACACACACAACGTTAACACTAAAAATCATAAGCACACAAACACATAGTCGGTTCATAACTGCAAGAATATGCAAATAAAACAATGCAACACAATAAAAAAACAAAACATACGATTTCACATACATATTTTTTTATAAAAAGTTTTGATTTTTAATTCACTTTTTATTCAAAAGTAACCACGCACTAGAAATTTTATTTTTTTTGTAATTCTTGCATTTATTTCACTGCGTTAAAATTATCAAGCCTGCACAACATTATAAAAAAAAATTTACAAAAAAAAGGAATCAAAACGGAATTTTTATTTCAACTAAATCGAAGAAATTTTGGTTTTCCTTAAATTTCCGAAGTTGAAGACTTTAATAAAAAAATTTTTATTCACAAACAAAATAATTCTATCATAAAAACTAAAAATTACAACTATTAAAATTAATGCAAAATAAATAGGAATGAAAATTGATAACCTATTAAAATTGTTGTGCAGCTTTACAATTCACATTTCACAAGAAAGAATTTCTCACTTCACAGAAAAAAAATCCCTAAAAAAATTGCATTTTACTTACCGAAAAAAAATCAGCAATATGAGGGCAAAAGGAAACTGATATCCAACCGGGATGTGTTTCTTCCTGGTTCCAGGATTTTGATGGTCCTGGGGAAAATTCCCAGGGACTTGAGCGTTCACTCGCACTTCACTTAACGCGCGACACTTTTCGTGGAACCCGCACTTGCTAAAATAAAACTTTATATTTCAAACTTTATTTTTCAGCACTGTACACTTTTAAAATAACTTAAATTTGTTTTGCTAAGACCGCGACTTCCGATTTTTGTGAAACCGAATACTAAGCGGACCCCCTTATATACCAAAATGTATCTTGCGGCACTTATCTTTGTCACCGTACAGCAAAGCCTTTCTGCCCCTGTTTAGCTGAATGTCATATCGGGCGTGTATGCACGTATACGCATCCCTCTAGTTATCTAACTACAACATGCATGCATTTACTTTAGTGTGTGAAGTGCTGAAAGGGGAAAGATCGTTACTGCCGTTGTATAGATATCTGTGCATATACCCGCTTGCACGTGATTGGAAATTATTTTAGGGAAATCACAAGGGCTGCCGTTACAGCCATAGATCGTGATGGGCATTGAAATCGCCTAAGATAATGCGATTATCGCCAGTGAGTAAGGCACTAATATTAGGGCGGTATCCACTGGAGCAGCAGGTGGCCGGAGGGATGTAGATGTTGATGATTTCTAGGTTTACATCGTCTTACCGGACAGATAAGCCATGACGTTCTACGACATTGTCCCTGCGGCCGAGCGGGGGGGGGGGGGGGTTTTGAGGCGTAGACTACGGGACGCCCTTGGGCGTGAACAGCAAGGAGCGACAAAAGCTTTATAAAAGTTATGAGGAGGTCGGGTTTTGGAATCTAGCCCAGAACAACCTGTCCGATGCAACCATTCCTTGCACGTGACACACTGACAAGAGTATGACCGTTCTAAAAAGATTATTTTCCGGCAAACGCAGCAAAACCATTTCTCAGGACCGGGGTCAGGAGACGAAACCGTATTGGGTTCGATACCTTCCCTTCGACTCCAAGTGTCGAAGTTTTCCTTGAAAAGCAACTCGATTCGGTATGAGCTCATTGCAGAATTCACTCCCATAACCTCTAACACTTTGGACCACGTGTTAACCGGACTTTGCGCTCTACTTTCCGTTTTTTCTTCAGACTTAGTAACGTCGGTCATTAGATTAACGATTAAATCAAATACTCTTTATGTATGTTTGTTTAATGGTGTATTCAGTTTATACTTATATTTAAGAATTCATGAGCTTAACACCGACTTATAATAATTGAATTTCAATTATTATGTTTTCTAAGAGAAACTGAAAAGAAAGAAACATTTACTGGCATATTGCGATGGACCCATTTCGAAAACCGCCAACGTAATCATCATCAGGCAATTTTGTAATGTTATCAAAGGTTTCACCGGGATTCGAACCGTGAATCACATGGTGAAACTGCAGTAGCCTTTAACCACTAGGCCATCCTGCTGGTATTTGTTTTCATTCTTAATTCAGTTTTTCTCATTTCTACACTAACAACACAATTGAGACATTTTGTCTCTATATTGATTTGTGTGCCATGTAGATTTGTTTTTGTAAAGTTCTTCTTCGTTGCGAATGAGAAGCTTTGTAAACTTGGGCTCAATTGTACATATTTATGAATGTTTGTTTAATGGTGTGTTCAGTTTATACTTATACTAGCAGACCCGTCAGACGTTGTTCTTCCCTAAATTTGGTCTATCTAAATAAATTCTAATAAGCTTTTTCCGTCTAACTCTGCTCCCCCCCGCCCCCCTCACGTTTTCTTAATCCTTTTATTCACTCCTCCCTCCGTCTTTTCGCTTCATCTATCTCTATCTTCGTCTCACTCTATCTCTTTCTCAGCCTCCTTCTCCTTCCATCTTTTCTCTTCTCTCAAGTTTTTCTCATTCATCTTCATCCCTTATAGGCAGGAAAATCCAATAGGACATATGTAAATAGTTATGTGGGCATTATTAATTCATGTCTTTATTTCGCTTCGCATGCATATTTATCAGTTTTGCCAGGTTGATGCGACTAAATCGAATATCACAATGAAAATTGCTTTAAAGTTCTCAGCAATACCTTCCATTTGATATCCCTATTACACACACGTTCTAGGGGTATCCGGGTCCAGGCTTTGGCCTATTTCTTGGCACCCTAGTCACCCAGCGGTATAAAAATTACTCTGTACTAAAGCGCTCATCAACAGCTTTAATTTGATAACCACAATGTAAAAACACATCCTAGTGTTACCGTGATCCACGTTTTGGCCTATATCTCGAAACCCTTCACAAATAGGTATGAAAACTACCCTGTACTAAAGCACTCATCAACAGCTTTCATTTATTATCCATATTGTATAAAAACTTTCTAGGGGTACCCGCGTCCACGTTTTCGCTTATAGCTCGAGAAAGCAACAGGCAGAGTACTATGAAGAAAGGCTGAGAAGGTTGGAGGATGAATGGGCGAAATTTGAGTCCACAGATAACCAAAATCGGTTGATTGAAAACCTGCCTATGGACCGCGACTACTTCACCAAGGAGTATTACAACTCCATAATGTGGTTTCAGAATACCGACACGTATTCGAGATGGATGCCCTCCAGCTGGCTCAAACTCAGGCGGCAGAAACACAACCCCAAGTAGTCCCAATACAAAAACAACCCCAGCAGCCGTTTGTACCACAATCAGAAGCAAACAGTTTCATTAAATTGGTACGCAGGCAAGGGGTAATGATGGCGTCATTGTAACGGGCGTTAGATGACACAGTTTCACCTAGATGCCAACCGGCGCTTGGCAAATTATGGACGAACATCGAGAATATTCATTTCCAAATCTATGAAATGTTCGAGGACCCAACTCAAGAGGGCTACAACATCAGGCAATTCGTGGCCCTGGAGAAAAGGGTTCGGGGCAGTTTCAACACAGGGGAGAGTAACTCGCATGCAATGCACTGTTCAGGGCCCTACAAAAATCTATTAGTCTCATTGCCAAAGATAACTATTCCAAAATTTAATGGAAATCATTTAAAATGGCAAGAGTTTTATGACTTGTTTACGCAACTTGTGATAAGTCAACAACTATCAAAAGTCCAAAAGATGTATTATCTGAAGACTCACGTGGTGGGAGAGGCTGGAAACCTTATTAAACATTTTGCCTCGACAGAAGAAAACTTCGAGGCTGTCTGGTACGTGCTATTAGAGCGTTATAACAACAAGCGGCTGCTCGTTAGTAAACTTATAAACGAGTTACTCAGTTCTGCGGGCGGCGCATCCTTGGAAAACATTAAGAAGCTGCATGACACCACGAAGGAGTGTCTTTTAGCGCTAAAAAAATCTCAAAATAGACACTTCAACATGGGATCCGCTGCTGCTCCACCTGCTACTCCAAAAATTAGATCAGCCAACATGTTTGCGCTACGAGCAATCGTTATCAAAACCACGTGAAGTACAAACAATTCAAGGGTTTCTGCAATTTCTGGAGAAGCATTTCCAATCCATGGAAGCCATGAGTGTCAAAAGTACCCTCAAGCAAAGATATGCACTTCAGTAACGGCAAAGAACAACAACGACGCTTGCAGCATGTGTAAACAGGGAAAGCACCAATTGTTTTCCTGCAGACAATTTCTCCAACAATCTCCATCAGCGCGCTTTGAGTTCATACAAAACAAAAAGTTTTGTCACAACTGCCTTAAAGCTGGACATTCTTCCAAGAACTGTTTACTCAGAAGTTGTTTACAATGCAACAAAAAACACAACACCTTGTTGCATTTCAAGGATACAAGCAAAGATACATCAAAATTATCAGTCACTCCTACAGGACCAAATGAGTTCAAAAATGCCAAACCTGTAACGATCAAAGCAACAATTTCCAACGAAGAAGCTACATCGCTGGCAACCTCAAACCAATCAAGGACAAACACGTATGTGTTCATCGGCACTGCCATGGTGAAAGTCAGGGCCAATGGGACAGAAGTTCAGTGCCGTGCAATCTTGGATTAAGGTTCACAAGTAAACTTTGTTACGGAGAGAATGGCTAAGCGACTGGGTATCTCAACGAAACCGTCATCAATTTCTATCAACGGCATAGGCTCAAGTAACACTAAAGTGCAACATCGAGTCAACATTGCATCAGCAGTTTTACCACACGGCTAGAGGCAGCTGTGTTCCCTCACATCATATCTCCTCAACCCTCACAAGATATCAATATCGAAGGATGGAACATTCCTGCTAATATTATGCGAGCCGACCCATCATTTAATCATCCTGAAAAGATTGACATACTATTGGGTGCTGAATTTTACAACCAGTTGATGGCAGTGGGGCAGATCAAACTATCCTCAGATTTACCCATTCTGCAAAATACTGTGTTGGGATGGATCATCGCCGGGAAAGTTGGTTCCAACTACACCACTAGCGCGATATGTGGAATCTGCACCGACGACAATTTCAACTTGGAAGCTGCCTTTTCTAAGCTATGGGAACTTGAGAAAGTGGCAGCTGCAGGAAAACAATTATCTACGACTGAAAAACAGTGCAAAACTAATTTTGTACAGAATACAACAATCACTGAAAATGGAAGGTTTATGCTCAAATTGCCATTTCACCACAACGTAGAGGTGTTAGGGGAATCTTATGGAGTCGCCTATAATAGATCTTTTGCCTTGGAACATCGATTGTCAAAATCTCCTGAGACAAGAAGTCAATACATCAACTTTATAGAGGAATATGAAAGGTTGGATCCTATATGACACAAGTTAATATTGATTCCATCAAGAAGTCTAGGTACTTCATTCCTCACCATTGTATCGCGAGGCCTGAAAGCCGCGCCACAAAATTACGAGTAGTATTTGACGCATCAGCAAACTCAACCTCTGGAATGTCCCTGAACGACCTTATGTACACTGATCCCACTGTTCAGAGCGATCTTTTCTCAATTTTGCTTCGTTTTCGGTTGCCTAGGTACGTGTTCAGCACAGATGTCGAGAAAATGTATCGACAGATGCTCATTCATCCTGAAGATAGAAATTCCAACTCATCATCTGGCGAAGGGATACGAGCATGCCAATAAGCCATTATCAATTAAATACCATCACTTATGGAACTAGATTTTCCCCGTATTTGGCGACGAAGTGCTTACAAAAAATTACAATAGAAAATATGTTACAATATCCGCTGGGGCCCAGTTTCTACAGGACAACTTTTATGTGGATGACGGAATTGGTGGCTCAGACAACTTAAATACAACAATTGAAATTCAACAGCAATCAATACACATTTTAAGGAAACATGACCTCAACCTACAAAAGTGGTACAAGAATCATTCACAATTACTGCAAAATATTGGTGTGGAGGACCAGGAAGTTGATGTAGACTTTGACAATGAGACCAGCCAAACCATCAAAACTTTGGGTTTGATATGGATGCCTAAAGTTGATCGATTTTGCGTAAAGATGTGTTTAGCAGATTGCAATGTAATAACCAAACGATCGCTGAGTTCAGATATAGCTAGACTTTTCGATCCGTTGGGTATTTTGGCACCTATAGTGGTCACGGCAAAAATATTTGTTCAAGATCTCTGGCAATTGAAACTGGACTGGGATGAACCTTTGCCAGCAGAGGTCATCTGCAAGCATCAGGAATTGCATTCGATGCCAAACATCCAATGTTACTTCCATACAACAACCCAATGACGAAGTTATTAATCCAAATGATCCATAAAGAAAACCGGCATTGTGGACCTCATTATCAGAAGAGGACATTGCCTAAATCTGTATTGTGATAACGCAACAAGTTTCGTAGGCGCAAGGAACCAGCTTGCCGAACTCAACGAAGCGGTGCATAACAACTCGTCACGTCAATCTATCATTAAACAATGTGTCTCAAAGGAATTACCTTTCACTTCATACCTCCGAGAAGTCCAGATTTTGGCGGATTATGGGAAGCGGCGGTTAAATCGGCAAAATATCTCCTAGTCAGAAGCGCCTCTACAGCATCCCTCACTTATGAAGAATTGGATACAGTCGTCATAGAGGTGGAAGGATCCTTAATTCCAGACTAATAACACCAATGTCCGAAGACCTTTGGAAGCGATGGTCCAGCGAATATTTGTCGGAACTTCAATCAAGAAATAAATGGAAAATCAAACAACCCAATGTCAACACAGGTGACATGGTGATCATTAAGGAAGACAACACACCGGTACTTCAGTGGCCACTAGGAAGAATCATCGACGTACTCAAAGGTAAAGATGATGTTGTGCGGGTGGCAGATGTGAAAAACGTAAATGGGACTTGCAGGAGGCCAATTCATCGCCTAGCTCCACTTCCTATGGAAACAAATAACGACGCGGAACCAAATTCTTCCGGCAAATCCTTAGCAGAAGAAGAGAAAAGTTCAACGAAAAAAGCTTCCTTGCCAGAAGGACTTACGAGCCTATTAATCACACTATTAATTTTCCCAATATCTTTGGGAGCTCAAATTGAAAATAAAAAATTTGAGTCTAAGCTTGGTATTCACTTTGAGGGAATTGGATCTGCCACAATCTCATCTTCAGAGTGGAACCTCATCATATATTATGACCTTAAAGGATTCGCAACAGAGTTGGCAGCACTTTCAAATGGTACAATAGCAATGCATCGGCAATGTCAAGACATGAAGCAGAAGAGCATATGGAACCCTCTATTAAGGCATTTGAACAAACCGTAGCCACACTGCAACTAGATGCCTCAATGTTGAAATCCAATAGACAAAAAAGTGGTGCAGGGAACGTAATTGGAAATGTTGCTTATTCATTGTTTGGCGTACTAGATTCGTAATACGCTGAACAAATGTCTAACACTGTAAACCAAATTAAAGATAATGAATTTCATCTCCTTAATCTAATCAAAAACCAAACATCCATTGTGGACTCGACAATAAACATTTTGAAACAAGATCAAACAACAGTCGAAAAGAAATTCAACATCATCGATCAGCAAATCAGCCAAATAATTAACGGAATACGCAATGATACTGAGGCGATAAACCATGAAAGAACTTTTCAAATGTTTTCATCGCTGTCCATGCAGCTAACGCTTATTGCAGCCAACTTACAAAGAATCCAGTCTTCAATATTAGACGTTCTAATGGACTCCCATCACGGAAAAATAAGTCCACTGCTCCTTACCCCCAGTCAATTACAACTTGAAATCAGGAAAATTAAAGATCACTTACTGGCATCATGTGAACTGCCGGTGCAACAGGAAGATTTATTAAAACTATACCAGCTCATGAAGGTTAAAGTTGGGATCACACCGAGGCATGTGATATTTAGTATCACCTTACCGCTGGTGGAACACGATACGATACGATTTATTTAATATAGTGCCGATCCCCAACTTAATCAATGGCACGATGGTTGAAATAGATCCATGCGCCTCAATTTTTGCAATAAACACAGCCATCGACCAGTACTGCCCAATGACTGTGTGAGAGTTTCACTCTTGTGTCGACATCAAGGAGGGGAGCATATGCCCCAAAATTCAAATCCATTACAACCGTGGATCAACTATGTGCGCATGCGAGGAAAATCTTTTCAATAATAATACGCAATCAAACTGTCTTCTGCGGAAGACACCTAACGATTTTGCGTGGATATCACTACAGCATGACAACCAATTCATATATGCCACATCAGTTTCATCTCGTGCAACAGTGGTATGTGGAAGCGTTATCACACAACTTAATTTAAAAGGATCTGGACTACTATCACTAAAAGCAGGCTGCATTGTTAAACATCTTTTTGTATCAATTCAAGCACATGAGTTAATATACAGTAGTCTGAGTTCATCCTACATCAGACTTGGTGATATCTCCAAGGTGGCTTCTACAGAACAACTAAACCCTCTTCTTCATAAGTTGAATGACATGAAATATACAGCGCAAACACAAAATCTAACGACATTACAATCCGCGTTGGCCAATCATCGTTTGTTGGAGCTGCCAAACAAACTTGAAGCACATAATGCTCATCACATCACTGTTGGATACACAGCATTAACATTAGCTGTATGCCTACTCGTATTATCAGTGATTAAAGGAAGATGTCAAGAGATGAAGAAGCAACCTGGCCCTAGTTCTACGGTAATAACTGCATCCGATATGACCGAAAGACCCACACCAATATCACGGCACTCTAGAGATGTTATGGATTTTACGATAAACATTAAATCCAGAAACGGTCTCGGTAATCGAGCTGCGCTCACCAGGGGGAGGGTGTTGACGCCGACGTGAATATTTTAATTCTCACGATCTGGGAGGAATGCAATGCAACTAACAAAATTCATCTCCAATTTCGGCCGCATTCCTCACTAGACGTGTGACTTTGATCTATTCGTACATACATATATACATACATGCATCTCTAATTTCGTCCGCAACTTGTGATTTTAATTTGGGATTAGGTTGCAATTAGAACGTGTGACCGGAGCATCCACACATACATACAACAATGGTCAGGTACTTTGGCGTACTTGCAGCCACATATAGAATTAATATAAATAAGCACATATTTTTATTTGATGTTAGTTTTAAGTCAACTATTCAATAAACATTATTCATACAAAACAACTTCCATTTATAACTATCGGAGAAATGCCATCCAGATTGTAGGAAAAATGTAAATCTTCATCTAAATCCTCCATTAAGCCTGCCCCTCTTCCTGTATACCTGAGCATCATCCGCGTAGAGATGAATGGATACATTACGACAGCATTTTTCTGTCATTAAGGTACAAACTAAATAAAAGTGGATCAAGAATAGAACCTTTTGGTACCCCAGATTTTACTGGTAATAACCTGGATCCACTATATCCACATATCACCCGTTGGTACCTGTTTGTCAAATAGCTTTCAAGTAGCTTTACAGCATCGCTACTGAATCCAAAATATTTTTTTAGCTTATGCAGGAGAATTCTGTGGCAGACCGTGTCGAATGCCTTAGAAAAGACCAACAACGTAAGAATTGTGAGGTCGCCATTGTCAAAGTTTTGTCGTATGTCTTCTAAAACCTTGAGTATAGCGGTTGAGCAATTATGTCCAATGCGATAACCTGATTGATTTTCCGAAATCAGATTTTCTTCAGTCAGATATTTCCTTATCTGTTTCGATAAGAGCTTTTCCAAAACTTTTGATAAACATGGAAGAATACTTATTGTCCGAAAATCACATTGTTGGGAAGCATTACCCTTTTTTGGAATAAGTATAATATTAGCCACCTTCCAAGCATCAGGAAAATTTAGAGATGTTGAAGCAAAATTTAAAATATACGTCAAAGGCGCAATCACGTATGGTAATATAAGTTTAATAAATCTTAAAACTTATTTTATATTCCCCTGTTGCATTGGATTTTATTGAAAATATGGATTGTATTGTTTCAGATTCAGTGATATTAGAAAAGTTAAATTTACTGCACCAATCAAGCAAAGAATCGTGGCTGGAAATATTTGACTCACTCTTATTCGGTAACTTCCCAGCAAAAATCTAGTGACCGAAAATGGCGACCAACAACAAAATATCCCACATTGTTCCACAATTGTTAGTATGACAGAATGAGATGGCATAATTGAAATGTCCGATCCATATATGCCTGCCTTTTCTTACATGCTATGTACCCTGAAATACGTCAAAAAATTTTTCTGCGAATCCGCCATTTGTTTTCAGCTTGAAACGCCGCAGACATACCGCATTGAAAAAGTTGCAATTTTCCAAATAAATAGAAAAAAAAGTGTTTTGGGTCTGTATAAAAATTAAAAGTGTACATTTTTCATAAAGAAACATAATTCACAACAATATCACCAAAGCAATCTCTAAATTTGGTGCTGTAACGTGTGTTTGTATCTAGAACCAATTCTGCGAAGCCGCCATTGCTATTGAGAAGTAAATTTTGAGCAGACAAGCGTGGAAATAATTTATTATAATTATTAAATTAAGTACAATTATAAAACTGAACAAGAAATACCAAAGAAGTGTTAATAATACTTGCAAAATCAGGATCTTAATAGCTTGGTAAGTGCGTGGAAAACTAAACAAAAAAATGAATGAATGGATGTGTAGCGATATGGGAAAAGCCATTTTCTGGGAAATATAGTGTGGATGAAAGCCCTCAGCAATTGCTTGAAATTCATAAATTTTTCTATGCAGACTTTCAACGTATTGCAATAATTTTAGATTTTCTAAAAATATTTGCAGAAACCTACAAGTCAATAACGTTGGATACTGTTTTAAATGCGCGATATAATGGCTAAAGTGACATATTAATTTAAAATACAAGTAGCTCCTTCGTTTTGTGCTTATTAAGAAGAACTTACTCCAACTTACTAAAAAAAACAACTTTCGTTAGGTATCCATGGTAAAAGAGACTTTACCAATTTTATCGAGACTATTTATGATGCAAATCTTTATTTGGCAGGCGAGGCTCTGGCGACTCCAAGTTTCAAGGGACTAGGGGCGTGGGCAGTATGGCATAGAAGGTTCAATGTGGTCATATTAAATCGTTCCCGGCATGGTCGAGCTTGTAAAAAGGACCATCAACGTCAACGGTAAAAGTCTATTTGAGGGGTCGACTGCTAATTCGCATAAAAAAATATCGAGAGAGGTGTGAAAAGACGACTCGTAATCATCTCGACAACAATAATACGAAGGCGGAAAAGAAACATTTTATCTCTGCCCGGAGATATTTACAGTTGAAGTTGGCGATTTTAATGTGGTTGTTGTAATGTTGTAGTACTCACAAAAAAAATTTTGAGCATTAGTGTTTTGCGCGGATTTAGTGTTGGTCTCCAAACCGGTGTTGGACCCACCCAGGGTAATATATTATAAGCGCGGCCGAAGGCCGCCAGCGCAGAAAGGTCTTTTGCGCAAAATTACTATGGATTCCACCCCCCGTTACGGAGGTACCCGCGGGTCATTTTTCGGTTTTTCGTTAATATCTTTTGAACGAGTTAAAATTTTTATTTTCCGCCTTCGGATTATTAATACTGATATCAAGACGCGACGTTTGACACCGTTTTGGACGCGTATTAGCAGTCGACCCCTCAACTAGACTATTACTCAAATAAAAACTGTTCTTCCGCCTACGTGTTTATTTGGAGGATTTCGTTCACTCTCTACCGCCGCACAGTGTTTCGTGTAGAACAAGCTAGCTGGACAAAAGCAAAGTTCTTATACCAAGAAAAGTGTAATGAGAAATGAAAGAAAACAAACAAAATAACGGGAATTTTGCTTTTTTTTGATATTTTTGCTCATATATATTGAGTAATTGAAGTAAGAAGGCAGGAGTGGCCGTAAAATGCATTGATTAATTTGCAAAATTCTTGTTGAATATAAAGCTTCATATTTCTTTTAAGTGAACACTTTTATATAATTTTTTTGATGAATTCTAAGCTCGAAGGTAAGTAAAATTTTTAGTAGTAATTCTTTCGCAATTCGAGTATTTTCAATATATTTAACATTCCGTTATTAAGAAGAAAAGGTATTTTTTCTCTATATTTTTAACTTTAGGGACAAAAAATTTACATACATCCGCGGACATCCGGGCTAAATTTTACATATGTTATAGTCGCAAGTATTCTCTAATAGCCGAAAGAAAAAACCATTGCGAATTCTTTGCACATATATTTTTAATTTTTTTGTAGATTTCGTTATCTCTACATATAAAATAGGATGTATGTACGTACCAGCTCGGACGAGATATTTGAACCTTTAAAGCTTATCTACAAACGGTAGAACCAATTTCCAGGTACAGGCAACAAACACGTAGCCATAAAACATACAAAAATCAACGCGCAAGGTCAACAAGAGCACACCAAAGGCAAAAAGGCGAAGATCACTGACTTTAACCTGCCACAACCTACATCACCAGTCACCAAGGCATAAAAACAGGTACATACAAAGCAATTAAACAACCATTTATAATTTAATCACTTTATTTAACAGTTCACCCCACTGTATTTTTTATATTTGCTATAATTGACATTTGTCACTATGCTGAATTGGCATAAAAATGTCTTAACTTTTCCTATATCTACTTGTACATATATCCCATATATATAAGATTAAATTGTTTGCTTTTACGATGTTATTTTAATATGTACATACATAGATATAAGGAAAAGGCCTAATAAATGAAATGAATGAAATGAAATCTTAATGCAGGTATAACCACACAGGAACGCTACACAAAACAACCCCATTTGGTAGCATCTACGCCAATACCTGAATGTGATATAAATACTGCACAACTGATAACAAATCAGAACGATCAACGACACTTAAGATGGCAGCACAACAATCATTAACTATTCACCTTGTCGGAAAATCAACAACACAAAGCAGTTTAGTTATAACCGTAACAAGAACGGAGTTTTTTGACATTTGGGTTCAACATTCGAAGGAAACCAGATATAAAGAATTATTGAGATTTGTTGTACTTAAGTACGATTAAAGCGAAGCAGCCGCGTATTCGATAAAAAGTTTAAGCTTACAAATATCGGCATATTCGTCGAAGCTGGATCAAAATTAGAACACTTCTGGAAGACATAAGGAGCGATTTTTGAATAAAAACTCGGAGTGGCTTTCGGGTCCAGACTTCACATTTACAATAACGGTGGATTCAAAGTTGCCATCAGACCAACCAACCACTTGTTCAGGTAACCCCGGCCCCGGAAGACGAAAGAAGGACTTTGTTAGCTGCAGTGAAAAAAACAAACGGCGTCGAGTGGATGACCTCTTGCAATCTAGAAGTCCTGGTGAGTTACTTTATGCGGCAGAAGTATCAACGCGTATGTCCGGCAACAGAAATGTTGCTAACATTATAAAAAAATCACAGGAAACAACTCAAAAATCCGGCAAAAGATGACATGTGAGCCAGATGCAAGATGCTTGAGCAATGTAGAAGCTTTAGCATACTACGTAGATAGCAAGTCGAAGACTCATGGGTACAAAACGACTAGGAAGTGGAGCATCAAGGCAAGCCATAAGGTTTATCCATCATTTTATAGTCTAAGAAAAGCTAAGGCAGAATGCTATTTAAATGAAATTGATGTGGGTGAAACACGTGCGGAAATTAAAGTCCTGTCCGTATTAGATAAAACTGTTGAGCGTTTATTTTTAGCAAATCAAGAAGTTTTTGTTAGTTTATTACCTACACACTTGACGTATACTTTAATCAGCAAGTGGGGTTGCGATGGAAGCTCTGGCCATAGCACATATAAGCAAAAGTTTACATGCAGTTCTGACACTGATGAGTTTTTGTTTATATTTTCTTTCGTTCCTCTTCAATTACAGGATAAAAAAAGGGTAACATTGTTTGGCAAAATCCTCGACCTTCTTCTACTATGTATTGTCGTGCAATTAAATTTGTTTTTTCTAAAGAAACAAAAGATTTTATTGTTTTTGAAACGAACAAAGTTTTAGAGGAGATAAATGCTTTGTTGCCAACAAAGTACATGCTCGAAGAATACGACGTTTCGGTAAATCACAATATGTTTCTAACAATGATTGACGAAAAAGTTTGCAATGCTTTGACTGAAACTTCTTCCGCACAAAAGTGTTATGTTTGTGGTGCCACTCCAAAAGATATGAATAATGAGTTACGGGACTTTACGCCTAACCGAGATAATCTTGGTTTTGGTTTGTCTACTCTTCATGCGTGGATAAGATGTTTTGAATACTTGCTTCACATAATTTATCGCATCGAACTAAAAAAAATGGCAGCTTAGGAATGAGGCAGATAAAGAGAGTGTAAAGCTACGTTCCAACGAAATCCAGAATAAATTTAAAAGTGTACTTGGATTGATAGTAGATAAACCAAAGCCAGGTCTCGGCAATACCAACGACGGCAACACTGCTCGTAGGTTTTTCGAAAATTCTGAGGCTAGTGCTGAGATTACGGGATTGGATGTTACGCTCATCAAAAGATTCGACACTCTCCTTCGCGCATTAGCATCTGGGTACAATACAAATATCCAAAGATTTGAAAAATTTGCGGTCGAGACTAAACAACTATACATAGATCTCTATCCATAGTTTAATATGCCTGTTACAGTTCATAAAATCTGAGTGCATAGTACTGATATTATAAAATCAGCAATTTTACCTATTGGTCAACTTTCTGAGGAAGCACAGGAAGCCCGTAACAAAGATTTGAGACGATTCAGGGATGAAGACACACAAAAGCAGTCGCGTGAAGCCACGAATAGAAATCTTATGAATATGTTGCTTATAACATCGGATCCTTTAGTTAACAGTTTTAGGGAGATACCTAAGAAAAAATTTAAAAGTCTGACTTCAGAAGTCTTAAATTTACTGGCCCCCGATAATGTTGAGGAGTCAATAAATACCCCAGTTGTTTCAAGCTTTCACAGTAGTGTTGCTGATGCTCATGACTATTCCACAAGTGACTCATCGAATGAAAGTGATGATAGCGAATAATAACATAACTATAAAAGATAACCTACCCTATAACTTTTTGTTGGATCAGGTTTTATTTAATTTAAATCTATTGTCTTTTCTGCTTTGTATGATACTTTACTTTTAAGTTTTTGTAATAAGTAATTTTCACATAATTAATTTAATTATTTACATTGTTATTATTATTATTGTAATTCACTTTTACATTCCTGACTGGTACTATAAAATAATTTTGTAAAAATTGTAGTGCCAGGATAAATACTCAAATAAATACAAAATATGTATGTACATATGTACAGTCACTCACATAAATAAGTAGACACCCCTTTTTGGACAATTCTTACAATTTTCGCTTTCGAAAATTTATTTTAACTAATTTCCCATAAGAAAATGTGTCGCGATCTATAACAAAAACTAAGTTATATTTAAAAAATGTTTGAAAAATTCGACGAATTTTCATATTTTAACTAATTTCCCATAAGAAAATTTGTCACGATCTATAACAAAAGCTAAATTATATTTAAAAAATATTTGAAAAATTCGACGAATTTTCATATAAAATTTTAATTTTTTTTCGAATTTTTAGAATTTTTTAGAGTATTGAGATTTGTAGTCCATTCAATTTAAGTACAACAAAGTAATATTCTTAAGTCCTTCAAATTTTTTTTGATCTATGTCACTTATTCACATGAGTTACTGTATATGAAATAAGCAAATGTATGCATATGAAGTAAAGTTTTGGAAAAAATAAAAAAAGAATATATGGCTGAAAAAATGACGTAGTTGTAATAAATGACTGCATATGAAACGGAAAGTCTCATAAAATAATTTTGTCCAGCTAGCTTGTTCTACACGAAACACTGTGCGCCGGCCGAGATACGCGAAGTACACCCCCAGTGGGTTAGGCGCAAAGAATATACCCGCGGCAGGTATGCCTGTGGGTGGAGGGTGGGGCCGTGTGTAGAAGTCCACGAAAGTGGGGAAAGCTTCTGACCGCCATTCACCTGGGAATGGCCAGAGCGATTCTTTTGCATGCGGTTCAAGCAGCTCACTACTGCCGGTCGCTTGCGGCCAAGTATCCTCTGGGTAGCCGCTAAACACCCGTTTAGCGGTGAGCTAATGTGAGAAGGCGACAACCTGGCTAGGCCACTCTGACATAATCGGTTTAAGGGCTAGCCGGGGGAGATCTCATCGGCAGCGTCTGTACACCTCTAGGTGCGGCTGCAAGCGGGCGTCTGTCTTGGAGCAAGCGGCTCGCTATATAAACGTGCCAAGTAATATTTTCACCCCCGCTGAGCGGGTTGTGCGCTGGGCTTGGGACCCGCCACGTAAAACCATACTCCAATGAAATATAACAACAAGCCTCGGATAAATACACTCTCTATTGATGACGACCATGGCAAACGTTTGAAGGACAATGAATTGAGGGCATGCACCTGGAACGTCCGCTCCCTGAATGGGATTGGTGCAGATGCCCGGCTGGTTGATGTCCTCGTCAAAGCAAAATCTGACATCACCGCCATCCAAGAAATGCGTTGGACGAAGCAAGGAAGAAAAAAGATCAAAAATTGTGACATATATTGGAGTGGCCATGCGAATAAGCGTAGTTTCGGCGTCGGATTCGTGGTGGGAGAGAGACTTTGTCGCCAAGTGCTGGCGTTCACGCCTGTGAACGAGCGTCTCGCCGCTATCCGAATAAAAGCAAAATTTTTTAATATATCATTCATCTGCGCACATGCGCCGACAGAGGAGAAAGACGATGAGGTGAAAGACACTTTTTATGAACAATTAGAACGCACATACGAGCACTGCCCCCGTCATGATATAAAAGTCGTGCTTGGCGACTTTAACGCCAGGGTGGGCAAAGAAGGTGTTTTTGGCCCTACAGTCGGAAAGTTCAGCCTACACAATGAAACTTCTCCTAACGGACTGAGGCTGATTGACTTTGCCGGTGCTCGAAACATGGTCATATCAAGCACGAGGTTCATGCATAAAAAGATACATCAAGCTACATGGCTGTCTCCTGATCGAAATACTCGCAATCAGATCGATCACGTTGTGATAGACGGACGGCATGCCTCCAGTGTTTTAGATGTGCGCACGATCCGAGGACCTAACATCGATTCGGACCATTATCTCGTTGCAGCCAAAATACGCACCCGCCTCAACGCGGCTAAAAACAAGGAACAAAAAACACAAGGAAAGCTAGACGTCGAAAAGCTTCAATCACAACAGACTGCCAATGATTTCGCAACTCGACTCTCACACCTGCTCTCTGAGGGCATAAATCATCCTGAAGGAATACAGGAGCAGTGGGAGCATATCTCCAAAGCACTTCGTACCGCCGCCGAGGAAAAAATTGGTTACCGGCGGCCACGGAAAAACAACTGGTATGATGAAGAATGCCGCGTTGCAACCGAAAGAAAAGACGCTGCCTACAGGGCTACGTTAAAAGCGAGTGCGACAAGAGGAGTGTGTGAACGCTATCGTGAGTTGAAAAGGGAAGCGAGACGCCTTTTCAGGAAGAAAAAAGCAGAAGCAGAAAGGCGTGAGTGCGAGGAGCTTGAGCTGCTAGCCACCAGGAATAACGCCCGAAAATTCTACAAAAAAATACGGCGACAGACGGAAGGTTTTAAGACCGGGGCAAACTCCTGTAGGAATGAAAACGGCGACCTTGTAACTGATGTCCAGAGAGTGCTTAGATTATGGAGGGAACACTTCTCTGCTCTCCTAAATGGAGGCAGCAATTCACCGCGCAGAGATGAAGAACCCGATCCCGCAATCGATGATGATGGAATATATGTCCCCCCGCCTGATTATGACGAAGTTAGAATAGCAATAACCAGATTGAAAAACAACAAGGCCGTGGGCGCTGATGGATTGCCTGCGGAGCTATTCAAGTTCGGCGGCGAGGAGTTGGTAAGGCGCATGCAGCAGCTTCTTAGCAAAATATGGGCGGACGAAAGCATGCCCGACGGTTGGAATCTAAGTGTTCTTTGCCCATTCCACAAGAAGGGGGATGCTGCAAAATGCACCAACTATCGTGGAATCAGCCTTCTTAATATCGCATATAAGGTCCTTTCAAGTGTATTGTGCGAAAGATTGAAGCCCACCGTGAACCGGCTGATTGGACCTTATCAGTGCGGCTTCAGACCTGGTAAATCTACCATCGACCAGATTTTCACAATGCGCCAAATCTTGGAAAAAACCCGTGAAAAGAGAATCGACACACATCACCTCTTCGTCGACTTTAAAGCCGCCTTCGACAGCACGAAAAGGAGCTGCCTATATGCCGCTATGTCTGAATTTGGTTTCCCCGCAAAACTTATACGGCTGTGCAAAATGACGTTGAGCAACACCATCAGCTCAGTCAGAATTGGGAAGGACCTCTCCGAGCCGTTCGAAACTAAACGAGGTTTCAGACAGGGTGACCCCCTATCGTGCGATTTCTTTAATTTGATGCTGGAGAAAATTATACTAGCTGCAGAACTTAACCGCACTGGAACAATATACTATAAAAGCGTGCAATTACTGGCATATGCTGATGACATTGATATCATCGGCCTAAACACCCGCGCTGTTAGTTCTGCTTACTCCAAGCTGGAAAAAGAAGCGGTAAAGATGGGTTTGATGGTGAATGAGGACAAAACGAAGTACCTGCTGTCATCGAGCAAAGAGTCAGCGCAAATGCGCCTTGGCAACCACGCTACTGTTGGCAGCCATAATTTCGAAATAGTAAAAGACTTCGTTTATTTGGGAACCAGCATCAACACTAGCAACAACATCAGCACTGAAATCCAGCGAAGAATCAATCTTGCCAATAAATGCTACTTTGGACTAGGTAGGCAATTGAAAAGTAAAGTCCTCTCTCGGCGAACGAAAATCATACTCTACAAGTCACTTATCGTACCCGTCCTGCTATATGGGGCAGAAGCATGGACCATGACAACAGCAGATGAAGCGGCTTTGGGAGTGTTCGAGAGAAAACTTCTTCGAAAGATTTATGGACCTCTACGCGTTGGCGATGGCGAGTACCGAAGAAGATTTAATGATGATATGTACGAGCTATACGTAGACATCAACATAGTCCAGCGAATTAAAACGCAGCGGCTGCGCTGGCTAGGCCATGTTATGCGAATGAAAGATGATGCTCCGGCCAAGAAAGTGTTTCTATCGGAACCCGCCTATGGAAGCAGTGGTAGAGGGCGGCCCCCACTCCGTTGGAAGGACCAGGTGGAAAACGATTTAAACTCCCTTGGTGTGACCAATTGGCGCCGGTTGGCGGAGCGAAGGAGCGACTGGCGCGCCTTGTTGGACGGCCATAACCGTTTAGACGGTTAAGCGCCAATTAAGTAAGTAAGTAAGTAAGGTATGCCTGTCGAAAGAGGCGATTAAAATACCAAATTGATTCAAGGGGTTGCCAGCGCAACGCACGATTGGGGGTGAATATGAACCACCCATTGTAAATTTTGCTGAATCGGGTCCAATTAGATGTAATCGTTTGCAAGGGTAAAATGCAATTTGTAGATGCTGGTCGTTGTTTCTAATGTCTAATATGTAAAGTAACAACAGGTGGTACAAAAATCTTTCACTTTTACTTGTGTTCATTGATCCATATTTTTTCTCAACAGTGCCAACTGGATATTTCCAACATTTGGGCCACACCGGACAGCGTGTCTATAAATATGAATGTCCTGAACTTGTATTGGGTACATATGAGTTTTTGTGTAAAAAACGTGTGGGTACCGATAGCTCTCAAGGTAAACCTCAACTTATATTAAACATCAATGCCTCGCAATCAATTGTGGACGCTGTACGCACTACATTGGGTTCACGCAGTATGGACAAGCATATTGTTGATTCCAGTGGTAGGGCCACAATTTCAAATGATCGTGCAACCAGTATGAAACTATTGGATATTGTGCATCCAGCCGTAAAAATCTAGTCGACATCGCCAAATCTCAAGATGCTGAGGTAAGTTTTTTGTTATATTAGAATGTGTAGAATAAAAATATTTCTCTTATCAGATCGGCTATGGCACCACTTCAGTAGTACTTTAAGCAGGTGAAATCTTAAAATAAGTAAAGCCATATGTTGAGGAAGGCGTGTATGCACGTATCATCATTAAGCTATACGTAAAGCATTACAATTATAAATGCCCAAAATATAACATGGCTGTACATGTCGAAGCGCCAATCAAAGGAACATCCGCATGCTTTATTGGAAAAAAGCGCTGCCACAACAATGTCCTCCAAACTTATTCATCAACAAAAAGATTTCTTTTCTGAAATGGTTTTGGACGCTGTACTTTTCTTTGATGGACTCGAAGTCACGCAAAAAAATTAAAATCGCATTATTAAATATAGAACTGGAATTGAAGGCTGAGCGTGATAATGTTCAAGACTATCAGAAAATTGTTTATGGTGAATGGCGTATTCTGTACAATAAACTAGCTAAGTAAGGCACCAATGTTGTGTTATCTAAACTACCAATTTGTGATGTTGGTACACAGTATTTTGCATATCATGATATGTTCTGTGCTGTTCGTGTACCAGAAGAAGATTTGAAACGTACAATAAAAGCGTGTGGTGGTGCTGTTATGACTACAGCTAATGATATTAATTGAAGTGTTTTGGGTCAATGTGATTACCTTGAAGAACGTCAAGTTGGTGGTGAACGTTTCAACATTTTCCAAGGTTTAATAGTGGGTTCGACATTAATTTTATTTTTATAGTTTATAATTATTTAAAGGTGGCGTTAATGCTAGAACATGTACGTTGATTTTACGTGGCAGTGCCGAACAATTTTTGGAAGAAACTGAGCTTCGTTACATGATGCTATAATGATTGTGCGGCGAACAATTAAAGATGATTCTGTTGTTGATGGTAAGTCAAAATACAACTTGAAAAAAATTTCTAATCTGAAAGTGTTAAGTAATATTGTGAAAAGATTGTGTCCAACTTCGGAAGAAAAAACTATAAAATTTGTGTCAGTGAAATGATAATTATTGCTTTTGGTTGTTAGTTTTGAGGCATCGAGTGCCTTTTGATGTTGTTGTAGCAGTGCCTCGCCCCATCCAATAGGTCTGACCAATCACATTGTCATCAATATCCTCTAACGGGAGTCCGAGGAAACTTACTGTTTCAGCGGGTGTGGACATAATGAGGGGGGTGTTTGAGGAGTTGGTTCCACATTACAATTGAAGAGATGGTTGGTGTCATGTGGGGACACATTGCATGCAGCGACATTTTGTATGTCGGGGTTTATTCTGGATAGGTAAGAGTTTAACCTGTTACAGTAGCCAGATCGAAGTTGGGCTAGAGTGACTCGCGTTTCCCTAGGGAGCGTGCATTCCTGTTCTGCAAGTTTAGGGTATTTTTCTTTGAGTACTGTATTCACGGGGCAGTTCCTGACATAGAGGTCCGACGCCTGTTTATGGAGTTTACCAAGGACCTGCTATTTTTTTCTTGTGTCATACGGCTGAGTTCCCAGGTTCCGTATTTTCACATAATTAATTTAATTATTTGCATTGTTATTATTATTATTGTAATTCACTTTTACATTCCTGACTGGTACCATAAAATAATTTTGTAAAAATTGTAGTGCCAGGATAAATACTCAAATAAATACAAAATATGTATGTACATATGTACAGTCACTCACATAAATAAGTAGACACCCCTTTTTGGACAATTCTTACAATTTTCGCTTTCGAAAATTTATTTTAACTAATTTCCCATAAGAAAATGTGTCGCGATCTATAACAAAAACTAAATTATATTTAAAAAATGTTTGAAAAATGCGACGAATTTTCATATTTTAACTAATTTCCCATAAGAAAATTTGTCACGATCTATAACAAAAGCTAAATTATATATAAAAAGTAAATTTTCATAAAAAATTTTAATTTTTTTCCGAATTTTTAGAATTTTTTAGAGTATTGATATTTGTAGTCCATTCAATTTAAGTACAATAAAGTAATATTCTTAAGTCCTTCAAATTTTTTTTGATCTATGTTGTAATAAATGACTGCATATGAAACGGAAAGTCTCATAAAATAATTTTGTCCAGCTAGCTTGTTCTACACGAAACACTGTGCGCCGGCCGAGATACGCGAAGTACACCCCCAGTGGGTTAGGCGCAAAGAATATACCCGCGGCAGGTATGCCTGTCGAAAGAGGCGATTAGAATACCAAATTGATTCAAGGGGTTGCCAGCGCAAAATATATAGCTTATCCAAGCTGTTGTTGTTGGTCGCAATTTTCGGTCACTAGTCCTCCAGTTATGCCGCCCGCATCCACTGGACCAGGTGGGGTAATGACACCACATCCAGTTATGCGAAGGTATATATCACAACAACAACCGGGTTGTGCAATGCCACGACAGCAGCAGCAACAACCTATATGCCAATGCCAAAACATTCGGGCTATCCACCACAACTTGGTCCACCTGGGTATCCTCCATAACCTCAATAGCCAGGTTATCCTCTACAACAACTAGGTGCTCCAGGTGGTTACATGGGTCAAATGATGCCACCAACACAACCCGGACAGGCGCCAATGCCCAGTGAGCCACCCATGCCGGGTCAACCCCCAATACCCGCACATCCTGGTTATAATATATGCTAATACAACTAATATATTTCAAATATTGCTGATGATTATTTTTGTATTATTTTCTTTAGCAACCACATGCACCTGGTAATGGTATATATCAACAGGCGCAACAGTATGATCAAGCCCAACGCCGTTTAGATCCCGACCAGATGCCAACTCCGATAAGCGTTATCATTGAAAATCAGCACTTGTGGTGCTTTTATTAC
Organism: Eurosta solidaginis; assembly: GCF_040869045.1. Taxonomy (NCBI): domain Eukaryota; kingdom Metazoa; phylum Arthropoda; class Insecta; order Diptera; family Tephritidae; genus Eurosta; species Eurosta solidaginis. The sequence continues at coordinate 77,702,293 of NC_090322.1, forward strand.
TAATCAACAAGGTTTATTGCTACCATTGGTGACCACAAAATATGTGGTACATGATCAGGGTAACTCCTCTCCACGTTACGTTAGGTGTTGATATTCGAAATTAATTTTTTGTTTGGCAATTACATTGATCTTTCTCGTTTGCAGGCCTTTTTGAATTGCATACTTGCAACAGCTGATTTAATAAAAACAACAGCTTTGTCCTTTACACTTACCATCTCACCAATGGCACGCATGATTGGGGGTGAATATGAACCACCCATTGTAAATTTTGCTGAATCGGGTCCAATTAGATGTAATCGTTTGCAAGGGTAAAATGCAACTTGTAGATGCTGGTCGTTGTTTCTAATGTCTAATGTGTAAAATAACAACAGGTGGTACAAAAATCTTTCACTTTTACTTGTGTTCATTGATCCATATTTTTTCTCAACAGTGCCAACTGGATATTTCCAACATTTGGGCCACACCGGACAGCGTGTCTATAAATATGAATGTCCTGAACTTGTATTGGGTACATATGAGTTTTTGTGTAAAAAACGTGTGGGTACCGATAGCTCTCAAGGTAAACCTCAACTTATATCCAATATCAATGCCTCGCAATCAATTGTGGACGCTGTACGCACTACATTGGGTTCACGCAGTATGGACAAGCATATTGTTGATTCCAGTGGTAGGGCCACAATTTCAAATGATCGTGCAACCAGTATGAAACTATTGGATATTGTGCATCCAGCCGTAAAACTCTAGTCGACATCGCCAAATCTCAAGATTCTGAGGTAAGTTTTTTGTTATATGAGAATGTGTAGAATAAAAATACTTCTCTTATCAGGTCGGCTATGGCACTACTTCAGTAGTACTTTAAGAAGGTGAAATCTTAAAATAAGTTAAGCCATATGTTGAGGAAGGCGTGTATGCACGTATCATCATTAAAGCTATACGTAAAGCATTACAATTATAAATGCCCCAAATATAACATGGCTGTACATGTCGAAGCGCCAATCAAAGGAACATCCACATGCTTTATTGGAAAAAAGCGCTGCCACAACAATGCCCTCCAAACTTATTCATCAACAAAAAGATTTCTTTTCTGAAATTGTTTTGGACGCTGTACTTTCCTTTGATGGACCCAAAGTCACACAAAAAAATTAAAATCGCATTATTAAATATAGAACTGGAATTGAAGGCTGAGCGTGATAATGTTCAAGAGTATCAGAAAATTGTTTATGGTGAATGGCGTATTCTGTACAATACACTAGCTAAGTAAGGCACCAATGTTGTGTTATCTAAACTACCAATTTGTGATGTTGGTACACAGTATTTTGCAGATCATGATATGTTCTGTGCTGTTCGTGTTCCAGAAGAAGATTTGAAACGTAGAATGAAAGCGTGTGGTGGTGCTGTTATGACTACAGCTAATGATATTAATTCAAGTGTTTTGGGTCAATGTGATTACTTTGAAGAACGTCAAGTTGGTGGTGAACGTTTCAACATTGTCCAAGGTTTGATAGTGGGTTCGACATTAATTTTATTTTTATAGTTTATAATTATTTAAAGGTTGCGTTAATGCTAGAACATGTACATTGATTTTACGTGACAGTGCCGAACAATTTTTGGAAGAAACTGAGCTTCGTTACATGATGCTATAATGACTGTGCGGCGTACAATTAAACATGATTCTGTTGTTGATGGTAAGTCAAAATACAACTTGAAAAATATTTCTAATCTGAAATTGTTAAGTAATATTGTGAAAAGATTGTGTCCAACTACGGAAGAAAAAACTATAAAATTTGTGTTAGTGAAATGATAATTATTGCTTTTGGTTGTTAGTTTTGAGGCATCGAGTGCCTTCTGATGTTGTTGTTGTAGCAGTGCCTCGCCCCATCCAATAGGTCTGACCAATCACATTGTCATCAATATCCTCTAACGGGAGTCCGAAGAGTTCCCAGGTTCCGTATTTCCTCATAGTGCTTACGGACTCCTTAAGACCCTGGGCGGTGTTGGCTCATCAATCAGATGTCTGTTGAGATGCCCAGGTTCCTGGGTATTCAACAGAAACTATTCGGTTAGCATTTCGTTTCTTTCACTTATTGAAAGTACTCTCGCCTCATTATGTAGATGGTGTTCTGGGTACATAAGGAGGCAACCCGTGGCGGTTCTGAGGGCAGTATTTTGGCAGGCCTGCAGCTTCTTCCAGTGGGTAATCTTTAGGCTTGGTGATCATATGGTGTAGGAAACAAAGCGACTCCTTCTGGTGGTGAAGATAGCTATTGATATTTAGAAGTTAAACAGAAGTAGGGATAGGACACCGGTTTCAATTTGAGTTTTTTTGAAGTTATTGCAAAAAGCGTTGAGGATTTTTAATATCTTACGAGGCACCTTTGTAAATGTTTCTGAGAATGAAGAATGAGACCTATTGAAACTCAATTTTCACCAGGACAAGGCCGCTGAGACTTTGCTATACTTTAACATACAAAACTTTACCCCTTTTTAGCAGAACTATAATTTTGATTTTATTAAATTTTAAAAATGTTTCTTCCTCTACAGTTCAGCATATCTTTTGTCAACACAGCGATGTGTTTGCGCAGGACCGTGCCTTCGCTACTTTATAATGAATGTCAATTCCCATCAATGGATATTGCGGCGCGCGATTAACCAACAAGACTATGCCACGACACCTTTGAGTATTCTTGATCTGAAAATTAATTTGCAACGAATTTGTACAGCAAACGAACAACACACACTGAAATAATCTTGGTTAAAAGGTATCTAAGAATCTAATAATTCTAAGTTTTTTCCTACGTTCGTATTCTAAGCTTTTCATGCTCTAATTAACAAAAATATTCAACAATCGCACAAAATTTGCAAAGATTTTTAAAGCAATTTAATTGCAACGAATTTGTCAATAATTTTTAACCAAAATTTATAAAATAGATGTATAACAAAAAATATTTTAATATAAATAATTACTTACTTAATTGGCGCTTAACCGTCTAAACGGTTATGGCCGTTAAACAAGGCGCGCCAGTCGCTCCTTCGCTCCGCCAACCGGCGCCAATTGATCACACCAAGGGAGTTTAAATCGTTTTCCACCTGGTCCTTCCAACGGAGAGGGGGCCGCCCTCTACCTCTGCTTCCATAGGCGGGTTCCGATAGGAAACTTTCTTGGCCGGAGCATCATCTTTCATAAGCATAACATGGCCTAGCCAGCGCAGCCGCTGCGTTTTAATTCGCTGGACTATGTTGATGTCTGCGTATAGCTCGTACAGCTCATCATTAAATCTTCTTCGGTACTCGCCATCGCCAACGCGTAGAGGTCCATAAATCTTTCGAAGAACTTTTCTCTCTAACACTCCCAAAGCCGCTTCATCTGCTGTTGTCATGGTCCATGCTTCTGCCCCATATAGCAGGACGGGTACGATAAGTGACTTGTAGAGTATGATTTTCGTTCGCCGAGAGAGGACTTTACTTTTCAATTGCCTACCTAGTCCAAAGTAGCATTTATTGGCAAGATTGATTCTTCGCTGGATTTCAGTGCTGATGTTGTTGCTAGTGTTGATGCTGGTTTATATAAATAATTGCTGATGAATTTAACTGACAGTACCAATACCATCAACTAAATGGTCCTTATAAATATTGTAATCACATAATTCAAAACAAAAAATGACTATGAGTACCTACGTTTATTATTGCAAAATCACGAAGAAATAAAATTGCATGAAGTACCCTCAATCTAAAATTCTTCCACTGAATATATATATCGCATTTTAAACTCAAAATGTGAAAACTTAAAAAAATTTTAAATCGGTATTTAAGTGTAAATCGATCCATGAAAGCATCGTGAAATAACTTTTTTTTTGGTAGTTAACGTTATGGTTTAGCCTGGTTTTGTTAAGAATTTTGTTATTTTGGTGGTATAAATCAACATTCAACACAAAGCTAATCTGATTATGAGTTGCAACACTTTTGGTTAGGTTGCGATATGTAAAATTACATATTTTTGTACACAGTTCTAAAATGTAAAGGAAAAAAATGGTATATTTGTCTATTAATTAAATTATTAAAAAGATATTGTTATATTAATGATATAGAGAAGCGCCAACACGAATGCAAGTGGTTTTAAACCACTGGCAGGCAATTCACCACTTTAACTGTCAGAAAAAAATGTTAAATTGTTCATTTTATGTAAAAAAAATTTTGAAAGTTTCAATTGAAGCTCTGAAAGCTCGGGAATTTTAATTGAAGTTCAAAAAATTACAATTGAAGTTCACAATTTTCAATAGAAGTTCAGTAAATTATAATTGAAGCTGAGGAATTTCAACTGCAGTTCAGCAAATTACAACTTAAGTTCAGAAAATTACAATTTAGGTTCAATTATAGTTTTCTGAACTACAAACAGAAATTCGTAACTTCAATTTTAATAGTACCATTCATCAGATGCGGCATTTGTTGCTAGGTTTAAACACAATAAACACAAAGACTCCAAAAAAGATTTCAAGCCAAAGTCAAATGTTTATGAATTGAAGAAGAGAACGAAATGCAAAGCTTGTGGTCAAATGGGCTATTGGGCAAAAGATAAAAAATGTCCAAAGAAAACAAATTCGTCGAATAGCAATAAAACTGCAAATAAAAACGAACTGGCATGGTGTAGAAAAGTATATTCGGACAAATCAAACGAATTAAATCCAGATTACTGGTGTGCTGATTCAGGTGCAACAAGTCACATGACTTTTTGTCGTGAGTGACTCTCAGAGCTAAGAGAACATAGTGGTCAAGTCAGTCGTGTCCAGATTCATGGAATTGGCACCGTTTTTATAGATGCGAAGGTAAACAATCAGTGGGAGCAGCGTCGTCTTGAAAACGTGATGTATGTTCCAGAATTTGGTGAAAATTTGTTTTCGACAATAGTTATGACAGATAAAGGTTTACAAGTTTTATTTGAAAGTGGTGGTTGCAAAGTACTTGATCAACAGCGTAAAATCGTTGCACTAGGTAAGCGTGATAAAATGAAACAAATACGCATGGAATTTCGTGTACGTACAAATGAAGTTGCAAATGTTGCAGCTGTTTCGCTTGAGCAGTGGCATTGTCGATTGGGCCACGTCAACATCAATTCAATAAGAAAAATGGTTAAAGATGGTCTCATTACAGGTGTCGACTTGTCCAACAGTGAAAGATTTTTTTGTGAGGATTGTCAATACGGAAAAATGACGAGATCAACTCATAAGGAATCGATCAAGCGACCATCAGTTGCTGGAGAATACATGCATGCAGATTTATGTGGTCCCATGGAAGAAATTGGAATTGGTGGCGCTCGTTACTTCTTGTTGATTAAAGATGAAGCAACAACGTTTCGTTTCACATATCTTATAAAGTCGAAAAGTGAAATACATGGATGCTTGAGCTCTTTCATTCCAATGGTACAGAAGGCTTTTGGTTTTCAAATAAATTTTTTTCGTTCCGACAACGTTACTGAAATTGTCAACGAAGAAGTCAAGAAATTGTTAAGAAATGAAGGTATTCAAATCGAATATATTGCACCGTATACTCCAGAGCAAAATGGGAGAATTGAACGTGATAATCAAACAATTTAAGAATGTGCAATAACTATGCTTATTGCTAGTGGTTTACCAAAATATCTATGGTCTGAAGCTGTTCGTACAGCAACGTATTTATTGAATCGCACAACAAATAGCAAGTGTCCAGGGAGTACACCTTATGAAAAATGGTTTGGTCGAAAACCATGTTTGGATCACATCAAAATATTTGGAACAGAATGTTTTGTTCAAGTTCCAAAACAAGCGGGTCTACAAAAGTGGGATCCAAAAGCGAAGAAAGTATTTTTGATTGGATTTGAGCCCACAACCAAAAACTTTCGACTATTTTATCCGAACAACAGAAAGATATTTCTAAGCTGTAATGTCCGTTTTAATTAGCAAGTATCAAAAAATGTCCGTTTTAATGAGCAAGTATCAAAAAAAATTGTCCTTCGGGATGACATTGATACTGATGATGAAGAAGTGTCTGATAATGCTTCAGGTGAAATCGTCGTTGAATCAGCTGATAATAATGATGTTTTTCTTGACGCTGAAGTAGAATCAACTGCGGAAACTCATGAACGGGTTCCACCCCAGAGAATTAATCAACGCTACGATCTGCGAGAAAGTGTAAAGAGTCCAGATCGGTTAATTGAAAGTGGATTTTCAGCAACAATTGTTGAACCAAAAACATTCGAAGAGGCAATGAACTCACCCGATGCACAACAGTGGAAGAGTGCAATGGATGAGGAGTTTAATTCATTGATCAAGAATCACACATGTGATTTGGTAGAGCCACTAGATGATCAGAAAAGTATTGATAATTGGGTGTTTAAAATCAAAGAAAATACTAATGGCTCAATTGAGAGATATAAAGCGCGTCTTGTGATTCGTTGGTTCACTCAGCAATACGGTGTCGATTACGAAGAGACTTTTAGTCCTGTCGTCAAATATACATCGATTCATGCAATTCTGTATCTAGCGGCAATGAATAAAATGCGGCTAAAGCAGTTCGACATTGAAACTGCATTTTTGTACGGTGAGCTGAAAGAAAACGTTTTTATGAGGCAGCCAGTCGGCTATAATGACAACAGTGGACGCGTATGCAAGCTGATCAAAAGTTTATATGGTCTGAAACAGGCATCACGATGTTGGAATGAAAAATTTACGTCATTTCTTTGCAAATTTGATTTCACACAAAGTGATTCAGGCTCATGCGTTTTCATTCGGCGAAAGGATAATACAATAACGATCATCGCGATTTATGTAGATGATGGGTTGATGGTAACAAATAACATTACTGAAATTGATTCGATAGTTTCACACCTGCAAGACAATTTTGAAGTAAAAGTTATCGAGGCAGAGCGATTTTTGGGTCTCGAAATTGATCAACGTCAGAATGGTTCAATACGCATACATCAGCAGGCTTATGCTAAAAAGATAATGAATCGGTTTGGTATGATTGAAAGTAAAACTGTATCAACTCCAATGGATAACAATCAGAACCTTGGTGACTTCGCAAGAGATGAGCATGATGCTGTATATCCATATCGTGAAGCGGTCGGTAGCTTAATTTACCTGGCTATTGGGACACGACCAGACATAAGCTACGCAATTGGTGTGCTAAGTCGATATTTGGAACAGCCTAGCTCAGCACACGTAACTGCGGTGAAACGCATATTCAAGTACATTAAGGGCACGATTGATATGGGTATTGTTTATAAAAATGATTGTGTTCTTGATTTGGTCGGCTACAGTGATGCCTATTATGCTGGCGAAAGCTAAACAAGACGATCGACGAGTGGGTATGTGTTTCATATTGGGTCCGGTGTCGTAAGCTGGGCATCAGTAAGGCAAAAATCGGTCTAAACATCGACAACGGAATCTGAATATATGGCGGCTTGTCAGGCAATCAAGGAACTAATCTGGCTTAAAAGTTTTTTAATCAGTTTGTTGTATGAACCAAAACTAAAAACAACACTATATATGGACAATCAAAGCGCAATTCGTTTAATTAAGAATCCCGTCTTTCATAAAAGAACCAATCACATCGATGTCCAGTACCATTTTATCCGAGAAAAATTTCAAGGGGAGCGTAACGTTTGCCTGTTTTAGAAAATTCTACCTCGCAAAATCCTGCAAAATGTTAATGTGGAATAATAAAATAAAAAATAATGTGTACACAGTGTTGTATTTAAATGTAATATAAAAAATGTTAAAGTGGACATGTCATTACTTTGAAAAGTGCTCACATTGTTTATATTACATTTAAATACAGAATTTTCTAAGTCGGGATTCTGAGAAACAGAATTTTAAAAAATCAGGATTTTAAAAAACAGGATTTTAAAAAGCAGGATTTTGCTTTCGCGATTGTGCAAAAACAGGACTTCATTACCAACCCAATTTCAAGTTGGTCAATTCATCTTAGAATATATAAATACTGATGAGCAGATCGCGGATATATTTACGAAAGCATTGAATAAGAATCGTCATAAATACTTGTGCAATTTGATGGAGATGACATCATAAGAGAACGTCGCCGATTTTGTTTACAACAATGAGTGGGAGTATTGGAATTATCCATTGTCGAAACAAAGATGGCAACCCTTTATTTCTGTACTCTATTTTACTATTTTTACCTTCGTTAACTACAGTTGAAATGTGACGTTTATAGCATAGATTAATGGATTTGCAACTCTTTGTTTCGAGAGAGCGCTGTCAAAATGCACATTTTTTATAACTATTATCAATGATGCCACTCCAAACAAAAATTAATAGATCTGAATATGGGGATTTTTGACATACATTTCGGCGATTATAGTTTCAATCATTTAATAAAATGATAGTCGTAAAATATTCATTTCTATAAACTTATTTTGCAATAATACGACTAGTTAGAGTAAAATTTAACCAATCTGAGTAAAATTTACATTTTGATAAATTAATTAGTCAAATATTGTAACGCATTTAACTCACAGTCAAAACCATATATTCTTTTGAAATTTCAGTAAATCGGACCTATGATATAATAGTTAACATCATTTAATGGATAGGACTTATCCTACATGTCTGACGTTCCAGGTTCTGTGGTCAAAATGGACTGGTTGCATCGGGACTTCATATTTACAAAACCTGTTTTTAGTGATAACTTTTGAATGGGAAATAATATTTACCCTCCGCCTTCGAACTAATAATATCTACACTAAAACAAGTAGTTTTATCCTTTTTCCCATAATTTTTGAACGCTATTCTACAGTTGTAGGTCAAACTAAAGTTTACCGAAATTTTTGGCCCGTTTTTCATTTTAGCTGGCACATTTTTCGTTCTGGCACCCGCTTCAGCTGGCCCGTGGGATTTATCTGTGATTGTTGCCAACTCAAATTTGACATAAATCCCTCGTGAGAGCGTAAACAAATGTTTCGTATCAAGTCATCTTTGGTTTAGAGAAGAAGCACTTCAATAAAATTTTCTTTCCATAAAAGCGAATTCTTCAACTGTTAATTAAACGTGTTTTCTTTTGTGCGGTTATCTTTTTTATTCACTTAATTGGTTCGGTCAAAAGGACTTCTAAAACAGCTAAAATTTACTCTTACCGTCTCACTAATGGCATGCGCGGTTGAGGGTGAATATGACCCACCCATTGTAAATTTTGGTGAATTGGATCCAATTAGATGTAATCAGTTGCAAGGCTAAAATGCAATTTGTAGATCCTGGTCGTCGTTTCCAATGTCTAATGTGTAAAGTAAAAACAGATCCATACTTTTTCTCAACAGTGCCAACTGAATATTTCCAACATTTGTGCCACACCGGACAGCGTGTCGATAAATATGAACGTCCTGAACTTGTATTGGGTACATGAGTTTTTGTGTAAAAAATATTTGGGTTCCGATAGCTCTCAAGGTAAACCTCAACTCACATGCAACATCAATGCCTCGCATTCAATTGTGGACGCTGTACGCACTACATTGGGTCCACGCAGTATGGACAAGCATATTGTTGATTTCAGTGGTAAGGCCACAATTACAATTGATGGTGCAAACATTATGAAACTATTGGATATTGTGCATCCAGCCGTAAAACTCGACATCACCAAATATCAAGATGCTGAGGTAAGTTTTTTGTTATATTAGAATGTGTAGAATAAAAATGTTTCTCTTATCAGGTCGGCGATGGCACCACTTCAGTAGTACTTTAAGCAGGTGAAATCTTAAAATAAGTTAAGCCATATGTTGAGGAAGGCGTGTATGCACGTATCATCATTAAAGCTATACGTAAAGCATTACAATTATGCATGCCCAAAATATTACATGGCTGTACATGTCGAAGCGCCAATCAAAGGAAGAACAACGTGCTTTATTGGAAAAATGCGCTGCCACAGCAATGTCCTCCTAACTTATTCATCAACAAAAAGATTTCTTTACTAAAATGGTTGTGGACGCTGTACTTTCCTTTATGGACCCAAAGTCATACAAAAAATATAAAATCGCATTATTAAATATAGAAATGGAATTTAAGGCTGAGCGTGATAATGCTGAAGTACGTGTTGATAATGTTGAAGAGTATCAGAAAATTGTTGATGCTGAATGGCGTGTTCTGTACTAAACTAGCTAAGTAAGGCGCCAATATTGTGTTATCTAAACTAACAATTGTTGATGTGGCTACACAGTATTTTGCATATCGTGATATGTTCTGTGCTGTTAGTGTACCAGAAGAAGATTTGAAACATAAAATGAAAGCTTGTGATGGTGCTGTTATGAGTACAGCTAATGATATTAATTCAAGTGTTTTGGGTCAATGTGATTACTTTGAAGTACGTCAAGTTGGTGGTGAAGGTTTCAACATTTTCCAAGGTTTTATAGTGGGTTTGACATTGATTTTATTTTCATAGTTTATAATTATTTAAAGGTGGCGTTAATACTAGAACATGTCTATTGATTTTACGTGGCGGTGCCGAACAATTTTTGGAAGAAACTGAGCTTCGTTATGATGCTATAATGATTGTGCGGCGTACAATTAAACATGATTCTGTTGTTGCTGGTAAGTCAAAATACAAATTGAAAAAAATGTCTAATCTTAAATTGTTAAGTAATATTATGAAAAGTTTGTGTCCAACTCCGGAAGAAAAAACTATAAAATGTGTGTCAGTGAAATGATAATTATTGCTTTTGGTTGTTAGTTTTGAGGCATCGAGTGCCTTTTGATGTTGTTGTAGCAGTGCCTCGCCCCATCCAATAGGTCTGAACAATCACATTGTCATCAATATCCTCTAACGGGAGTCCGAGGAAACTTACTGTTTCAACGGGTGTGGACATAATGAGGGGGGTGTTTGAGGAGTTGGTTCCACATTACAATTGAAGAGATGGTTGGTGTCATGTGGGGACACATTGCAAGCAGCGACATTTTGTATGTCGGAGTTTATTCTCGATAGGTAAAAGTTTAACCTGTTACAGTAGCCAGATCGAAGTTGGGCTAGAATGACTCGCGTTTCCCTAGGGAGCGTGCATTCCTGTTCTGCAAGTTTAGGGTATTGTTCTTTGAGTACTGAATTCACGGGGCAATTCCTGACATAGAGGTCCGACGCCTGTTTATGGAGTTTACCAAGGACCTGCTTGTGTTTTCTTGCTTCATACGGCTGAGTGCCCAGGTTCCGTATTTCCTCATAGTGCTTACGGACTCCTTAAGACCCTGGGCGGTGTTGGCTCATCAATCAGATGTCTGTTGGGATGCCCAGGTTCCTCGGTATTCAACAGAAACTGTTCGGTTAGCATTTCATTTCTTTCACTTATTGGAAGTACTCTCGCCTCATTATGTAGATGGTGTTCTGGGTACATAAGGAGACAAGCCGTGGCGGTTCTGAGGGCAGTATTTTGGCAGGCCTGCAGCTTCTTCCAGTGGGTAATCTTTAGGCTTGGCGATCATATGGTGTAGGAAACAATAGCGACTCCTTCTGGTGGTGAAGATATCTATTGATATTTAGAAGTTAAACAGAAGTAGGGATAGGACACCGGTTTGAATTTGAGTTTTTTTGAAGTTATTGCAAAAAGCGTTGAGGATTTTTAATATCTTACGAGGTACCTTTGTAAATGTTTCTGAGAATGAAGAATGAGACCTATTGAAACTCAATTTTCACCAGGACAAGGCCGCTGAGACTTTGCTATACTTTAACATACAACACTTTACCCCTTTTTAGCAGGACTATAATTTTGATTTTATTTAATTTTAAAAATGTTTCTTCCTCTACAGTTAAGCATATCTTTTGTCAACACAGCGATGTGTTTGCGCAGGACCGTGCCTTCGCTACTTTATAATGAATGTCAATTTCCATCAATGGATATTGCGGCGCGCGATTGACCAACAAGACGATTCCACGACACCTTTGAGTATTCTTGATCTGAAAATTAATATGCAACGAATTTGTACAGCAAACGAACAACACACACTGAAATAATCTTGGTTAAAAAGTATCTAAGAATCTAATAATTCTAAGCTTTTTCCTACGTTCGTATTCTAAGCTTTTCATACTCTAATTAAAAAAAATATTCAACAATCGCACAAAGTTTGCAAAGATTTTTAAAGCAATTTAAGTGCAACGAATTTGTCAATAATTTTTAACCAAAATTTATAAAATAGATGTATAACAAAAAAATATTTTTAATATAAATAATTGCTGATGAATTTAACTGACAGTACCAATACCATCAACTAAATGGTCCTTATAAATATTGTAATCACATACTTCAAAACTGAAAATGACTATGAGTACCTACGTTTATTATTGCAAAATCACGAAGAAAGAAAATTGCATGAAGTACCCTCAATCTAAAATTATTCCACTGAATGTATATATCGCATTTTAAACTCAAAATGTGAAAACTTAAAAAAATTTTAAATCGGTATTTAAGTGTAAATCGATCCATGAAAGCATCGTGAAATAACTTTTTTTTTTTGTAGTTAACGTTATGGTTTAGCCTGGTTTTGTTGAGAATTTTGTTATTTTGGTGGTATAAATCAACATTCAACACAAAGCTAATCTGATTATGAGTTGCAACACTTTTGGTTAGGTTGCGATATGTAAAATTACATATTTTTGTACACAGTTCTAAAATGTAAAGGAAAAAAATGTATATTTGTCTATTAATTAAATTATTAAAAAGATATTGTTATATTAATGATATAGAGAAGCGCCAACACGAATGCAAGTGGTTTTAAACCACTGGCAGGCAATTCACCAGTTTAACTGTCAGAAAAAAATGTTAAATTGTTCATTTTATGTAAAAAAAATTTTGAAAGTTTCAATTGAAGTTCTGAAAGCTCGGGAATTTTAATTGAAGTTCAAAAAATTACAATTGAAGTTCACAATTTTCAATAGAAGTTCAGTAAATTATAATTGAAGCTGAGGAATTTCAACTGCAGTTCAGCAAATTACAACTTAAGTTCAGAAAATTACAATTTAGGTTCAATTATAGTTTTCTGAACTACAAACAGAAATTCGTACTTCAATTTTAATAGTACCGGCAGAAAATGCACCAGAAGATGAAGGGAATATTTTTGAAAGAAATGAAGGTAAAGCCATGAATGCTATATTTCAACCGCTGGATATAGAACTCGCAAATCTTGTTCTAACATGCAAAACCGCTAAAGAAATGATGGACAAATTGGAAAGTGTGTACGAAAAAAATTCGGAAATTCGTGCCATAACTTTTTACGAAGAATATTTTTCACTCAAGATGAAGGACGATGAAACTGTCGCTTCGTACGTAGCCAAAGCAAATCAATTAGCATCAGAGATTGAGCAACAGGGTGAAAAACTGTCTGACAAATTGAAGATGGTGCGTATTATTAGTAGTTTGCCTGTAAAGTTCAACAACTATAAAACTGTTTGGTATAATAGAAAAGAAACTCGTACAATTGATCCGCTTATGGCATCTTTGCAATCAGAGGAGGATAATTTGAATCGAATGAACAATGAACAGAATGATTCATCAGATGCGGCATTTGTTGCTAGGTTTAAACACAATAAACACAAAGACTCCAAAAAAGATTTCAAGCCAAAGTCAAATGTTTATGAATTGAAGAAGAGAACGAAATGCAAAGCTTGTGGTCAAATGGGCTATTGGGCAAAAGATAAAAAATGTCCAAAGAAAACAAATTCGTCGAATAGCAATAAAACTGCAAATAAAAACGAACTGGCATGGTGTAGAGTAGTATATTCGGACAAATCAAACGAATTAAATCCAGATTACTGGTGTGCTGATTCAGGTGCAACAAGTCACATGACTTTTTGTCGTGAGTGGCTCTCAGAGCTAAGAGAACATAGTGGTCAAGTCAATCGTGTCCAGATTCATGGAATTGGTACCATTCTTATAGATGCGAAGGTAAACAATCAGTGGGAGCAGCGTCGTCTTGAAAACGTGATGTATGTTCCAGAATTTGGTGAAAATTTGTTTTCGACAATAGTTATGACAGATAAAGGTTTACAAGTTTTATTTGAAAGTGGTGGTTGCAAAGTACTTGATCAACAGCGTAAAATCGTTGCACTAGGTAAGCGTGATAAAATGAAACAAATACGCATGGAATTTCGTGTACGTACAAATGAAGTTGCAAATGTTGCAGCTGTTTCGTTTGAGCAGTGGCATTGTCGATTGGGCCACGTCAACATCAATTCAATAAGAAAAATGGTTAAAGATGGTCTCATTACAGGTGTCGACTTGTCCAACAGTGAAAGATTTATTTGTGAGGATTGTCAATACGGAAAAATGACGAGATCAACTCATAAGGAATCGATCAAGCGACCATCAGTTGCTGGAGAATACATGCATGCAGATTTATGTGGTCCCATGGAACAAATTGGAATTGGTGGCGCTCGTTACTTCTTGTTGATTAAAGATGAAGCAACAACGTTTCGTTTCACATATCTTATAAAGTCGAAAAGTGAAGTACATGGATGCTTGATCTCTTTCATTCCAATGGTACAGAAGGCTTTTGGTTTTCAAATTAAATTTTTTCGTTCCGACAACGGTACTGAAATTGTCAACGAAGAAGTCAAGAAATTGTTAAGAAATGAAGGTATTCAAATCGGTGATATTGCATCGTATACTCCAGAGCAAAATGGGAGAATTGAACGTGATAATCAAACAATTCAAGAATGTGCAAGAACTACGCTTATTGCTAGTGGTTTAGCAAAATATCTATGGTCTGAAGCTGTTCGTACAGCAACGTATTTATTGAACCGCACAACAAATAGCAAGTGTCCAGGGAGTACACCTTATGAAAAATGGTTTGGTCGAAAACCATGTTTGGATCACATCAAAATATTTGGAACAGAATGTTTTGTTCAAGTTCCAAAACAAGCGGGTCGACAAAAGTGGGATCCAAAAGCGAAGAAAGTATTTTTGATTAGATTTGAGCCCACAACCAAAAACTTTCGACTATTTTATCCGAACAACAGAAAGATATTTCTAAGCTGTAATGTCCGTTTTAATTAGCAAGTATCAAAAAATGTCCGTTTTAATGAGCAAGTATCAAAAAAAATTGTCCTTCGGGATGACATTGATACTGATGATGAAGAAGTGTCTGATAATGCTTCAGGTGAAATCGTCGTTGAATCAGCTGATAATAATGATGTTTTTCTTGACGCTGAAGTAGAATCAACTGCGGAAACTCATGAACGGGTTCCACCCCAGAGAAGTAATCAACGCTACGATCTGCGAGAAAGTGTAAAGAGTCCAGATCGGTTAATTGAAAGTGGATTTTCAGCAACAATTGTTGAACCAAAAACATTCGAAGAGGCAATGAACTCACCCGATGCACAACAGTGGAAGAGTGCAATGGATGAGGAGTTTAATTCATTGATCAAGAATCACACATGTGATTTGGTAGAGCCACTAGATGATCAGAAAAGTATTGATAATTGGGTGTTTAAAATCAAAGAAAATACTGATGGCTCAATTGAGAGATATAAAGCGCGTCTTGTGATTCGTTGGTTCACTCAGCAATACGGTGTCGATTACGAAGAGACTTTTAGTCCTGTCGTCAAATATACATCGATTCATGCAATTCTGTATCTAGCGGCAATGAATAAAATGCGGCTAAAGCAGTTCGACATTAAAACTGCATTTTTGTACGGTGAGCTGAAAGAAAACGTTTTTATGAGGCAGCCAGTCGGCTATAATGACAACAGTGGACGCGTATGCAAGCTGATCAAAAGTTTATATGGTCTGAAACAGGCATCACGATGTTGGAATGAAAAATTTACGTCATTTCTTTGCAAATTTGATTTCACACAAAGTGATTCAGACTCATGCGTTTTCATTCGGCGAAAGGATAATACAATAAAGATCATCTCGATTTATGTAGATGATGGGTTGATGGTAACAAATAACATTACTGAAATTGATTCGATAGTTTCACACCTGCAAGACAATTTTGAAGTAAAAGTTATCGAGGCAGAGCGATTTTTGGGTCTCGAAATTGATCAACGTCAGAATGGTTCAATACGCATACACCAGCAGGCTTATGCTAAAAGGATAATGAATCGGTTTGGTATGATTGAAAGTAAAACTGTATCAACTCCAATGGATAACAATCAGAACCTTGGTGACTTCGCAAGAGATGAGCATGATGCTGTATATCCATATCGTGAAGCGGTCGGTAGCTTAATTTACCTGGCTATTGGGACACGACCAGACATAAGCTACGCAATTGGTGTGCTAAGT
This sequence comes from Eurosta solidaginis, assembly GCF_040869045.1. Taxonomy (NCBI): domain Eukaryota; kingdom Metazoa; phylum Arthropoda; class Insecta; order Diptera; family Tephritidae; genus Eurosta; species Eurosta solidaginis. Next base: position 77,718,539 of record NC_090322.1, read on the forward strand.
CGATATTTGGAACAGCCTAGCTCAGCACACGTAACTGCGGTGAAACGCATATTCAAGTACATTAAGGGCACGATTGATATGGGTATTGTTTATAAAAATGATTGTGTTCTTGATTTGGTCGGCTACAGTGATGCCTATTATGCTGGCGAAAGCTAAACAAGACGATCGACGAGTGGGTATGTTTTTCATATTGGGTCCGGTGTCGTAAGCTGGGCATCAGTAAGGCAAAAATCGGTCTAAACATCGACAACGGAATCTGAATATATGGCGGCTTGTCAGGCAATCAAGGACTAATCTGGCTTAAAAGTTTTTTAAGCAGTTTGTTGTATGAACCAAAACTAAAAACAACACTATATATGGACAATCAAAGCGCAATTCGTTTAATTAAGAATCCCGTCTTTCATAAAAGAACCAAGCACATCGATGTCCAGTACCATTTTATCCGAGAAAAATTTCAAGGGGAGCGTAACGTTTGCCTGTTTTAGAAAATTCTACCTCGCAAAATCCTGCAAAATGTTAAAAAATCCTGCATAAGTAAAATCCTGGTTTTCTAAAATTTTGCTTTTCCAAAATCCTGGTTTTCCAAAATTCTGCTTTTGCTAAATCCGGCTTGACAAATTCTGCTTTTAGTGTACTTACCCTTTAAATAAACTTTCTGAACAACGAAATGAACCGACATACGCAGCGAAAGTATTCAAACTCATACACAGCGATTTTAGAAATCAAATAAACAACTTTATTCGTAATATCTTTTTATATATGTATGTGTGTATGTATGTAAATATTTTAGTCTAGTAAATTGAAATATTTTTTGCAACTTTCTTCAAATAACTTGGTTGATTTAATTCATTCCTTTTTTTTAATAACTCTTCGTAGTTGCTTTTTTTTTTTTTTAATTATGTTTCTTTTCTTTCTTATTATTTCTCCATTTTCCCTTCTTTGTATTTGAGTATTCGCATAAATAAGCTCTTTTTGTAAATTTTATACGAGTTTATAAAATTGTGAGGTACTTTCACCTACAATGACTTTTAGTCTACGATGTATAACGGTATTTCTAGTTCCAGCCATTCGTCAATGAACATGTGTACATACATACATATATATATGTTCATATGGGTGGAATAATAATATAAAAAATAATGTGTACACAGTGTTGTATTTAAATGTAATATAAAAAATGTTAAAGTGGACATGTCATTACTTTGAAAAGTGCTCACATTGTTTATATTACATTTAAATACAGAATTTTCTAAGTCGGGATTCTGAGAAACAGAATTTTAAAAAATCAGGATTTTAAAAAACAGGATTTTAAAAAGCAGGATTTTGCTTTCGCGATTGTGCAAAAACAGGATTTCGTTACTAACCCAATTTCAAGTTGGTCAATTCATCTTAGAATATATAAATACTGATGAGCAGATCGCGGATATATTTACGAAAGCATTGAATAAGAATCGTCATAAATACTTGTGCAATTTGATGGAGATGACATCATAAGAGAACGTCGCCGATTTTGTTTACAACAATGAGTGGGAGTATTGGAATTATCCATTGTCGAAACAAAGATGGCAACCCTTTATTTCTGTACTCTATTTTACTATTTTTACCTTCGTTAACTACAGTTGAAATGTGACGTTTATAGCATAGATGAATGGATTTGCAACTCTTTGTTTAGAGAGAGCGCTGTCAAAATGCACATTTTTTATAACTATTGTCAATGATGCCACTCCAAACAAAAATTAATAGATCTGAATATGGGGATTTTTGACATACATTTCGGCGATTATAGTTTCAATCATTTAATAAAATGATAGTCGTAAAATATTCATTTCTATAAACTTATTTTGCAATAATACGACTAGTTAGAGTAAAATTTAACAAATCTGAGTAAAATTTACATTTTGATTAAATTAATTAGTCAAATATTGTAACGCATTTAACTCACAGTGAAAACCATATATTCTTTTGAAATTTCAGTAAATCGGACCTATGATATAATAGTTAACATCATTTAATGGATAGGGCTTATCCTACATGTCTGACGTTCCAGGTTCTGTGGTCAAAATGGACTGGTTGCATCGGGACTTCATATTTACAAAACCTGTTTTTAGTGATAACTTTTGAATGGGAAATAATATTTACCCTCCGCCTTCGAACTAATAATATCTACACTAAAACAAGTAGTTTTATCCTTTTTCCCATAATTTTTGAACGCTATTCTACAGTTGTAGGTCAAACTAAAGTTTACCGAAATTTTTGGCCCATTTTTCATTTTAGCTGGCACATTTTTTGTTCTGGCATCCGCTTCAGCTGGCCCGTGGGATTTATCTGTGATTGTTGCCAGCTCAAATTTGACATAAATCCCTCGTGAGAGCGTAAACAAATGTTTCGTATCAAGTCATCTTTGGTTTAGAGAAGAAGCACTTCAATAAAATTTTCTTTCCATAAAAGCGAATTGTTCAACTGTTAATTAAACGTGTTTTCTTTTGTGCGGTTATCTTTTTTATTCACTTAATTGGTTCAGTCAAAAGGACTTCTAAAACAGCTAAAATTTACTCTTACCGTCTCACTAATGGCATGCGCGGTTGAGGGTGAATATGACCCACCCATTGTAAATTTTGGTGAATTGGATCCAATTAGATGTAATCATTTGCAAGGCTAAAATGCAATTTGTAGATGCTGGTCGTCGTTTCCAGTGTCTAATGTGTAAAGTAACAACAGATCCATACTTTTTCTCAACAGTGCCAACTGAATATTTCCAACATTTGTGCCACACCGGACAGCGTGTCGATAAATATGAACGTCCTGAACTTGTATTGGGTACAAGAGTTTTTGTGTAAAAATATTTGGGTTCCGATAGCTCTCAAGGTAAACCTCAACTCACATGCAACATCAATGCCTCGCATTCAATTGTGGACGCTGTACGCACTACATTGGGTCCACGCAGTATGGACAAGCATATTGTTGATTTCAGTGGTAAGGCCAAATTACAATTGATGGTGCAAACATTATGAAACTATTGGATATTGTGCATCCAGCCGTAAAACTCTAGTCGACATCACCAAATATCAAGATGCTGAGGTAAGTTTTTTCTTATATTAGAATGTGTAGAATAAAAATGTTTCTCTTATCAGGTCGGCGATGGCACCACTTCAGTAGTACTTTAAGCAGGTGAAATCTTAAAATAAGTTAAGCCATATGTTGAGGAAGGCGTGTATGCACGTATCATCATTAAAGCTATACGTAAAGCATTACAATTATGCATGCCCAAAATATTACATGGCTGTACATGTCGAAGCGCCAATCAAAGGAACAACAACGTGCTTTATTGGAAAAATGCGCTGCCACAGCAATGTCCTCCTAACTTATTCTTCAACAAAAACATTTCTTTCCTAAAATGGTTGTGGACGCTGTACTTTCCTTTATGGACCCAAAGTCATACAAAAAATATAAAATCGCATTATTAAATATAGAAATGGAATTTAAGGCTGAGCGTGATAATGCTGAAGTACGTGTTGATAATGTTGAAGAGTATCAGAAAATTGTTGATGCTGAATGGCGTGTTCTGTACTAAACTAGCTAAGTAAGGCGCCAATATTGTGTTATCTAAACTAACAATTGTTGATGTGGCTCCGCAGTATTTTGCAGATCGTGATATGTTCTGTGCTGTTAGTGTACCAGAAGAAGATTTGAAACATAAAATGAAAGCTTGTGATGGTGCTGTTATGAGTACAGCTAATGATATTAATTCAAGTTTTTTGGGTCAATGTGATTACTTTGAAGTACGTCAAGTTGGTGGTGAAGGTTTCAACATTTTCCAAGGTTTTATAGTGGGTTTGACATTGATTTTATTTTCATAGTTTATAATTATTTAAAGGTGGCGTTAATGCTAGAACATGTCTATTGATTTTACGTGGCGGTGCCGAACAATTTTTGGAAGAAACTGAGCTTCGTTATGATGCTATAGTGATTGTGCGGCGTACAATTAAACATGATTCTGTTGTTGCTGGTAAGTCAAAATACAAATTGAAAAAAAATGTCTAATCTTAAATTGTTAAGTAATATTATGAAAAGTCTGTGTCCAACTCCGGAAGAAAAAACTATAAAATTTGTGTCAGTGAAATGATAATTATTGCTTTTGGTTGTTAGTTTTGAGGCATCGAGTGCCTTTTGATGTTGTTGTATGCCTCGCCCCATCCAATAGGTCTGACCAATCACATTGTCATCAATATCCTCTAACGGGAGTCCGAGGAAACTTACTGTTTCAACGGGTGTGGACATAATGAGGGGGGTGTTTGAGGAGTTGGTTCCACATTACAATTGAAGAGATGGTTGGTGTCATGTGGGGACACATTGCAAGCAGCGACATTTTGTATGTCGGAGTTTATTCTGGATAGGTAAAAGTTTAACCTGTTACAGTAGCCAGATCGAAGTTGGGCTAGAGTGACTCGGGTTTTCCTAGGGAGCGTGCATTCCTGTTCTGCAAGTTTAGGGTATTGTTCTTTGAGTACTGAATTCACGGGGCAATTCCTGACATAGAGGTCCGACGCCTGTTTATGGAGTTTACCAAGGACCTGCTTGTGTTTTCTTGCTTCATACGGCTGAGTTCCCAGGTTCCGTATTTCCTCATAGTGCTTACGGACTCCTTAAGACCCTGGGCGGTGTTGGCTCATCAATCAGATGTCTGTTGGGATGCCCAGGTTCCTGGGTATTCAACAGAAACTGTTCGGTTAGCATTTCATTTCTTTCACTTATTGGAAGTACTCTCGCCTCATTATGTAGATGGTGTTCTGGGTACATAAGGAGACAACCCGTGGCGGTTCTGAGGGCAGTATTTTGGCAGGCCTGCAGCTTCTTCCAGTGGGTAATCTTTAGGCTTGGCGATCATATGGTGTAGGAAACAATAGCGACTCCTTCTGGTGGTGAAGATAGCTATTGATATTTAGGAGTTAAACAGAAATAGGGATAGGACACCGGTTTGAATTTGAGTTTTTTTGAAGTTATTGCAAAAAGCGTTGAGGATTTTTAATATCATACGAGGTACCTTTGTAAATGTTTCTGAGAATGAAGAATGAGACCTATTGAAACTCAATTTTCACCAGGACAAGGCCGCTGAGACTTTGCTATACTTTAACATACAACACTTTACCCCTTTTTAGCAGAACTATAATTTTGATTTTATTAAATTTTAAAAATGTTTCTTCCTCTACAGTTCAGCATATCTTTTGTCAACACAGCGATGTGTTTGCGCAGGACCGTGCCTTCGCTACTTTATAATGAATGTCAATTTCCATCAATGGATATTGCGGCGCGCGATTGACCAACAAGACTATGCCACGACACCTTTGAGTATTCTTGATCTGAAAATTAATATGAAACGAATTTGTACAGCAAACGAACAACACACACTGAAATAATCTTGGTTAAAAAGTATCTAAGAATCTAATAATTCTAAGCTTTTTCCTACGTTCGTATTCTAAGCTTTTCATGCTCTAATTAAAAAAAATATTCAACAATCGCACAAAGTTTGCAAAGATTTTTAAAGCAATTTAATTGCAACGAATTTGTCAATAATTTTTAACCAAAATTTATAAAATAGATGTATAACAAAAAAATATTTTTAATATAAATAATTGCTGATGAATTTAACTGACAGTACCAATACCATCAACTAAATGGTCCTTATAAATATTGTAATCACATAATTCAAAACAAAAAATGACTATGAGTACCTACGTTTATTATTGCAAAATCACGAAGAAAGAAAATTGCATGAAGTACCCTCAATCTAAAATTATTCCACTGAATGTATATATCGCATTTTAAACTCAAAATGTGAAAACTTAAAAAAATTTTAAATCGGTATTTAAGTGTAAATCGATCCATGAAAGCATCGTGAAATAACTTTTTTTTTGGTAGTTAACGTTATGGTTTAGCCTGGTTTTGTTAAGAATTTTGTTATTTTTGTGGTATAAATCAACATTCAACACAAAGCTAATCTGATTATGAGTTGCAACACTTTTGGTTAGGTTGCGATATGTAAAATTACATATTTTTGTACATAGTTCTAAAATGTAAAGGAAAAAAATGTATATTTGTCTATTAATTAAATTATTAAAAAGATATTGTTATATTAATAATATAGAGAAGCGCCAATACGAATGCAAGTGGTTTTAAACCACTGGCAGGCAATCACCACTTTAACTGTCAGAAAAAAATGTTAAATTGTTCATTTTATGTAAAAAAAATTTTGAAAGTTTCAATTGAAGTTCTGAAAGCTCGGGAATTTTAATTGAGGTTCAAAAAATTACAATTGAAGTTCACAATTTTCAATAGAAGTTCAGTAAATTATAATTGAAGCTGAGGAATTTCAACTGCAATTCAGCAAATTACAACTTAAGTTCAGAAAATTACAATTTAGGTTCAATTATAGTTTTCTGAACTACAAACAGAAATTCTTAACTTCAATTTTAATAGTACCGGCAGAAAATGCACCAGAAGATGAAAGTAATATTTTTGAAAGAAATGAAGGTAAAGCCATGAATGCTATATTTCAATCGCTGGATATAGAACTCGCAAATCTTGTTCTAACATGCAAAACCGCTAAAGAAATGATGGACAAATTGGAAAGTGTGTACGAAAAAAACTCGTAAATTCGTGCCATAACTTTTTATGAAGAATATTTTTCACTCAAGATGAAGGACGATGAAACTGTCGCTTCGTACGTAGCCGAAGCAAATCAATTAGCATCAGAGATTGAGCAACAGGGTGAAAAACTGTCTGACAAATTGAAGATGGTGCGTATTATTAGTAGTTTGCCTGTAAAGTTCAACAACTATAAAACTGTTTGGTATAATACAAAAGAAACTCGTACAATTGATCCGCTTATGGCATTTTTGCAATCAGAGGAGGATAATTTGAATCGAATGAACAATGAACAGAATGATTCATCAGATGCGGCATTTGTTGCTAGGTTTAAACACAATAAACACAAAGACTCCAAAAAAGATTTCAAGCCAAAGTCAAATGTTTATGAATTGAAGAAGAGAACGAAATGCAAAGCTTGTGGTCAAATGGGCTATTGGGCAAAAGATAAAAAATGTCCAAAGAAAACAAATTCGTCAATAGCAATAAAACTGCAAATAAAAACGAACTGGCATGGTGTAGAGTAGTATATTCGGACAAATCAAACGAATTAAATCCAGATTACTGGTGTGCTGATTCAGGTGCAACAAGTCACATGACTTTTGGTCGTGAGTGGCTCTCAGAGCTAAGAGAACATAGTGGTCAAGTCAATCGTGTCCAGATTCATGGAATTGGTGCCATTCTTATAGATGCGAAGGTAAACAATCAGTGGGAGCAGCGTCGTCTTGAAAACGTGATGTATGTTCCAGAATTTGGTGAAAATTTGTTTTCGACAATAGTTATGACAGATAAAGATTTACAAGTTTTATTTGAAAGTGGTGGTTGCAAAGTACTTGATCAACAGCGTAAAATCGGTGCACTAGGTAAACGTGATAAAATGAAACAAATACGCATGGAATTTCGTGTACGTGCAAATGAAGTTGCAAATGTTGCAGCTGTTTCGCTTGAGCAGTGGCATTGTCAATTGGGCCACGTCAACATCAATTCAATAAGAAAAATGGTTAAAGATGGTCTCATTACAGGTGTCGACTTGTCCAACAGTGAAAGATTTTTTTTGTGAGGATTGTCAATACGGAAAAATGACGAGATCAACTCATAAGGAATCGATCAAGCGACCATCAGTTGCTGGAGAATACATGCATGCAGATTTATGTGGTCCCATGGAAGAAATTGAAATTGGTGGCGCTCGTTACTTCTTGTTGATTAAAGACGAAGCAACAACGTTTCGTTTCACATATCTTATAAAGTCGAAAAGTGAAGTACATGGATGCTTGAGCTCTTTCATTCCAATGGTACAGAAGGCTTTTGGTTTTCAAATTAAATTTTTTCGTTCCGACAACGGTACTGAAATTGTCAACGAAGAAGTCAAGAAATTGTTAAGAAATGAAGGTATTCAAATCGAATATATTGCACCGTATACTCCAGAGCAAAATGGGAGAATTGAACGTGATAATCAAACTATTTAAGAATGTGCAATAACTATGCTTATTGCTAGTGGTTTACCAAAATATCTATGGTCTGAAGCTGTTCGTACAGCAACGTATTTATTGAATCGCACAACAAATAGCAAGTGTCCAGGGAGTACACCTTATGAAAAATGGTTTGGTCGAAAACCATGTTTGGATCACATCAAAATATTTGGAACAGAATGTTTTGTTCAAGTTCCAAAACAAGCGGGTCGACAAAAGTGGGATCCAAAAGCGAAGAAAGTATTTTTGATTGGATTTGAGCCCACAACCAAAAACTTTCGCCTATTTTATCCGAACAACAGAAAGATATTTCTAAGCTGTAATGTCCGTTTTAATTAGCAAGTATCAAAAAATGTCCGTTTTAATGAGCAAGTATCAAAAAAAATTGTCCTTCGGGATGACATTGATACTGATGATGAAGAAGTGTCTGATAATGCTTCAGGTGAAATCGTCGTTGAATCAGCTGATAATAATGATGTTTTTCTTGACGCTGAAGTAGAATCAACTGCGGAAACTCATGAACGGGTTCCACCCCAGAGAAGTAATCAACGCTACGATCTGCGAGAAAGTGTAAAGAGTCCAGATCGGTTAATTGAAAGTGGATTTTCAGCAACAATTGTTGAACCAAAAACATTCGAAGAGGCAATGAACTCACCCGATGCACAACAGTGGAAGAGTGCAATGGATGAGGAGTTTAATTCATTGATCAAGAATCACACATTGATTTGGTAGAGCCACTAGATGATCAGAAAAGTATTGATAATTGGGTGTTTAAAATCAAAGAAAATACTGATGGCTCAATTGAGAGATATAAAGCGCGTCTTGTGATTCGTTGGTTCACTCAGCAATACGGTGTCGATTACGAAGAGACTTTTAGTCCTGTCGTCAAATATACATCGATTCATGCAATTCAGTATCTAGCGGCAATGAATAAAATGCGGCTAAAGCAGTTCGACATTAAAACTGCATTTTTGTACGGTGAGCTGAAAGAAAACGTTTTTATGAGGCAGCCAGTCGGCTATAATGACAACAGTGGACGCGTATGCAAGCTGATCAAAAGTTTATATGGTCTGAAACAAACATCACGATGTTGGAATGAAAAATTTACGTCATTTCTTTGCAAATTTGATTTCACACAAAGTGATTCAGACTCATGCGTTTTCATTCGGCGAAAGGATAATACAATAACGATCATCGCGATTTATGTAGATGATGGGTTGATGGTAACAAATAACATTACTGAAATTGATTCAATAGTTTCACACCTGCAAGCCAATTTTGAAGTAAAAGTTATCGAGGCAGAGCGATTTTTGGGTCTCGAAATTGATCAACGTCAGAATGGTTCAATACGCATACATCAGCAGGCTTATGCTAAAAAGATAATGAATCGGTTTGGTATGATTGAAAGTAAAACTGTATCAACTCCAATGGATAACAATCAGAACCTTGGTGACTTCGCAAGAGATGAGCATGATGCTGTATATCCATATCGTGAAGCGGTCGGTAGCTTAATTTACCTGGCTATTGGGACACGACCAGACATAAGCTACGCAATTGGTGTGCTAAGTCGATATTTGGAACAGCCTAGCTCAGCACACGTAACTGCGGTGAAACGCATATTCAAGTACATTAAGGGCACGATTGATATGGGTATTGTTTATAAAAATGATTGTGTTCTTGATTTGGTCGGCTACAGTGATGCCTATTATGCTGGCGAAAGCTAAACAAGACGATCGACGAGTGGGTATGTTTTTCATATTGGGTCCGGTGTCGTAAGCTGGGCATCAGTAAGGCAAAAATCGGTCTAAACATCGACAACGGAATCTGAACCAAAACTAAAAACAACACTATATATGGACAATCAAAGCGCAATTCGTTTAATTAAGAATCCCGTCTTTCATAAAAGAACCAAGCACATCGATGTCCAGTACCATTTTATCCGAGAAAAATTTCAAGGGGAGCGTAACGTTTGCCTGTTTTAGAAAATTCTACCTCGCAAAATCCTGCAAAATGTTAAAAAATCCTGCATAAGTAAAATCCTGGTTTTCTAAAATTTTGCTTTTCCAAAATCCTGGTTTTCCAAAATTCTGCTTTTGCTAAATCCGGCTTGACAAATTCTGCTTTTAGTGTACTTACCCTTTAGATAAACTTTCTGAACAACGAAATGAACCGACATACGCAGCGAAAGGATTCAAACTCATACACAGCGATTTTAGAAATCAAATAAACAACTTTATTCGTAATATCTTTTTATATATGTATGTGTGTATGTATGTAAATATTTTAGTCTAGTAAATTGAAATATTTTTTGCAACTCTCTTCAAATAACTTGGTTGATTTAATTCATTCCTTTTTTTAATAACTCTTCGTAGTTGCTTTTTTTTTTTTAAATTATGTTTCTTTTCTTTCTTATTATTTCTCCATTTTCCCTTCTTTGTATTTGAGTATTCGCATAAATAAGCTCTTTTTGTAAATTTTATACGAGTTTATAAAATTGTGAGGTACTTTCACCTACAATGACTTTTAGTCTACGATGTATAACGGTATTTCTAGTTCCAGCCATTCGTCAATGAACATGTGTACATACATACATATATATATGTTCATATGGGTGGAATAATAAAATAAAAAATAATGTGTACACAGTGTTGTATTTAAATGTAATATAAAAAATGTTAAATGTGCACACATTGTTTATATTACATTTAAATACAGAATTTTTTAAGTCGGGATTCTGAGAAGCAGAATTTTAAAAAATCAGGATTTTAAAAAACAGGATTTTAAAAAGCAGGATTTTGCTTCCGCGATTGTGCAAAAACAGGATTTCGTTACCAACCCAATTTCAAGTTGGTCAATTCATCTTAGAATATATAAATACTGATGAGCAGATCGCGGATATATTTACGAAAGCATTGAATAAGAATCGTCATAAATACTTGTGCAATTTGAACGAGATGACATTATAAGAGAACGTCGCCGATTTTGTTTACAACAATGAGTGGGAGTATTGGAATTATCCATTGTCGAAACAAAGATGGCAACCCTTTATTTCTGTACTCTATTTTACTATTTTTACCTTCGTTAACTACAGTTGAAATGTGACGTTTATAGCATAGATGAATGGATTTGCAACTATTTGTTTCGAGAGAGCGCTGTCAAAATGCACATTTTTTATAACTATTGTCAATGATGCCACTCCAAACAAAAATTAATAGATCTGAATATGGGGATTTTTGACATACATTTCGGCGATTATAGTTTCAATCATTTAATAAAATGATAGTCGTAAAATATTCATTTCTATAAACTTATTTTGCAATAATACGACTAGTTAGAGTAAAATTTAACAAATCTGTGTAAAAATTACATTTTCATTAAATTAATTAGTCAAATATTGTAACGCATTTAACTCACAGTGAAAACCATATATTCTTTTGAAATTTCAGTAAATCGGACCTACGATATAATAGTTAACATCATTTAATGGATAGGGCTTATCCTACATGTCTGACGTTCCAGGTTCTGTGGTCAAAATGGACTGGTTGCATCGGGACTTCTTATTTACAAAACCTGTTTTTAGTGATAACTTTTGAATGGGAAATAATATTTACCCTCCGCCTTCGAACTAATAATATCTACACTAAAACAAGTAGTTTTATCCTTTTTCCCATAATTTTTGAACGCTATTCTACAGTTGTAGGTCAAACTAAAGTTTACCGAAATTTTTGGCCCGTTTTTCATTTTAGCTGGCACATTTTGTGTTCTGGCACCCGCTTCAGCTGGCCCGTGGGATTTATCTGTGATTGGTGCCAGCTCAAATTTGACATAAATCCCTCGTGAGAGCGTAAACAAATGTTTCGTATCAAGTCATCTTTGGTTTAGAGAAGAAGCACTTCAATAACATTTTCTTTCCATAAAAGCGAATTGTTCAACTGTTAATTAAACGTGTTTTCTTTTGTGCGGTTATCTTTTTTATTTACTTAATTGGTTCGGTCAAAAGGACTTCTAAGACAGCTAAAATTTACTCTTACCGTCTCACTAATGGCACGCGCGGTTGAGGGTGAATATGACCCACCCATTGTAAATTTTGGTGAATTGGATCCAATTAGATGTAATCATTTGCAAGGCTAAAATGCAATTTGTAGATGCTGGTCGTCGTTTCCAATGTCTAATGTGTAAAGTAACAACAGATCCATACTTTTTCTCAACAGTGCCAACTGAATATTTCCAACATTTGTGCCACACCGGACAGCGTGTCGATAAATATGAACGTCCTGAACTTGTATTGGCTACATGAGTTTTTGTGTAAAAAATATTTGGGTTCCGATAGCTCTCAAGGTAAACCTCAACTCACATGCAACATCAATGCCTCGCATTCAATTGTGGACGCTATACGCACTACATTGGGTCCACGCACTATGGACAAGCATATTGTTGATTTCAGTGGTAAGGCCACAATTACAATTGATGGTGCAAACATTATGAAACTATTGGATATTGTGCATCCAGCCGTAAAACTCTAGTCGACATCACCAAATATCAAGATGCTGAGGTAAGTTCTTTGTTATATTAGAATGTGTAGAATAAAAATGTTTCTCTTATCAGGTCGGCGATGGCAACACTTCAGCAGTACTTTAAGCAGGTGAAATCTTAAAATAAGTTAAGCCATATGTTGAGGAAGGCGTGTATGCACGTATCATCATTAAAGCTATACGTAAAGCATTACAATTATGCATGCCCAAAATATTACATGGCTGTACATGTCGAAGCGCCAATCAAAGGAACAACAACGTGCTTTATTGGAAAAATGCGCTGCCACAGCAATGTCCTCCTAACTTATTCATCAACAAAAAGATTTCTTTCCTAAAATGGCTGTGGACGCTGTACTTTCCTTTGTGGACCCAAAGTCATACAAAAAATATAAAATCGCATTATTAAATATAGAAATGGAATTTAAGGCTGAGCGTGATAATGCTGAAGTACGTGTTGATAATGTTGAAGAGTATCAGAAAATTGTTGATGCTGAATGTCGTGTTCTGTACTAAACTAGCTAAGTAAGGCGCCAATATTGTGTTATCTAAACTAACAATTGTTGATGTGGCTACACAGTATTTTGCAGATCGTGATATGTTCTGTGCTGTTAGTGTACCAGAAGAAGATTTGAAACATAAAATGAAAGCTTGTGATGGTGCTGTTATGGGTACAGCTAATGATATTAATTCAAGCGTTTTGGGTCAATGTGATTACTTTGAAGTACGTCAAGTTGGTGGTGAAGGTTTCAACATTTTCCAAGGTTTTATAGTGGGTTTGACATTGATTTTATTTTCATAGTTTATAATTATTTAAAGGTGGCGTTAATGCTAGAACATGTCTATTGATTTTACGTGGCGGCGCCGAACAATTTTTGGAAGAAACTGAGCTTCGTTATGATGCTATAATGATTGTGCGGCGTACAATTAAACATGATTCTGTTGTTGCTTGTTAAGTAATATTATGAAAAGTTTGTGTCCAACTCCGGAAGAAAAAACTATAAAATTTGTGTCAGTGAAATGATAATTATTGCTTATGGTTGTTAGTTTTGAGGCATCGAGTGCCTTTTGATGTTGTTGTTGTAGCAGTGCCTCGCCCCATACAATAGGTCTGACCAATCACATTGTCATTAATATCCTCTAACGGGAGTCCGAGGAAACTTACTATTTCAACGGGTGTGGACATAATGAGGGGGGTGTTTGAGGAGTTGGTTCCACATTACAATTGAAGAGATGGTTGGTGTCATGTGGGGACGAATTGCAAGCAGCGACATTTTGTATGTCGGGGTTTATTCTGGATAGGTAAGAGTTTAACCTGTTACAGTAGCCAGATCGAAGTTGGGCTAGAGTGACTCGCGTTTCCCTAGGGATGTTCAAGAGTATCAGAAAATTGTTTATGGTGAATGGCGTATTCTGTACAATAAACTAGCTAAGTAAGGCACCAATGTTGTGTTATCTAAACTACCAATTTGTGATGTTGGTACACAGTATTTTGCAGATCATGATATGTTCTGTGCTGTTCGTGTACCAGAAGAAGATTTGAAACGTACAATGAAAGCGTGTGGTGGCGCTGTTATGACTACAGCTAATGATATTAATTCAAGTGTTTTGGGTCAATGTGATTACTTTGAAGAACGTCAAGTTAGTGGTGAACGTTTCAACATTTTCCAAGGTTTTATAGTGGGTTTGACATTGATTTTATTTTCATAGTTTATAATTATTTAAAGGTGGCGTTAATGCTAGAACATGTATATTGATTTTACGTGGCGGTGCCGAACAATTTTTGGAAGAAACTGAGCTTCGTTACATGATGCTATAATGATTGTGCGGTGAACAATTAAACATGATTCTTTTGTTGATGGTAAGTCAAAATACAACTTGAAAAAAATTTCTAATCTGAAATTGTTAAGTAATATTGTGAAAAGATTGTGTCCAACTACGGAAGAAAAAACTATAAAATTTGTGTCAGTGAAATTATAATTATTGCTTTTGATTAGTAGTTTTGAGGCATCGTCTTCGAGTGCCTTCTGATCGTATATGCCGTTTCTTTTGCCAACTACCTGTAAGGCGTTAAACTGCTCAGTAACGTCGCCGTGGACTCGTTCAGTGTAATGTAGCTCAGCCCTATAACAAAACAATCAAAACGTGTTTTTACACCAAAGTAAACGAGGGACTCAAGGGGTTGGTAAGGGACAAAGCTTTAGAGCTTCCGCAACCCAATTGTCAACCTCGTCTACGCGAGAGGAATCCTGTTATAAATATGAATGTATCACACACATATTTAGCAGGCGAGGTTCTGGCGACCCCAAGTTCCTCGTGGAACTAGGGGTGGGCGGGATGGCTTAGATAGTTTAATGTGATCATATTGATCGTTCCCGAGATGGTCGGGCTAGTACCTTAATGGTGCATTGATACCAAAAAATTATCGGATCTATATCCGGCAAAGGACTGTCACCATCGATAACACTCCCCAAAACCTTCTGAGAGCAGTATTTTGGCAGGCATGTATCTTCTTCCAGTGAGTAGGTTTTAGGCTTGGCGACCATATCGGGAACGCGTAGCATGTAATCGGCTGGCCAATTGCTTTATAAGTGGTAATGAGCGTTTATTTATCTTTACCCCAAGTACTGCCAGGAAGAGATTTGAGGATTTTATTACGGCTCTGGATTTTCGGTACAATTGCGGCTGCATGCTCACCAAAATGTAGATCCTAATCGAACATCACACCCAAGATTTTGGGGTGTAAGACAGTCGGTAGCGTAGTGCCATTGACGTGGATGTTCAAAATGGTCGACATTTGGGACGTCCATGTTGCAAATAAGGTCGCCGATGATTTGGTCGGTGACAATTTCAGGTTTCCCGACAAAACCGGAGAGATCGGGGAGATAGCTGTTTATTTTATTACAAAGCTCATCGATGTAGGAAACAATAGTGACTCCTTCTGGTGGTGAACATAGCTATTGATATGTAGAAGTTAAACAGAAGTAGGGATAGGACACCGGTTTGTATATGAGTTTTTTTTAAGTTATTGCAAAAAAAGCGTTGAGGATTTTTAATATCTTACGAGGTATCTTCGTACATGTTTCTGAGAATGAAGAATGAGACCTATTCAAACTCAATTTTCACCAGGACAAGGCTGCTGAGACTTTGCTATACTTTAACATACAATACTTTACCCCTTTTTAGCATAACTATCATTTTTGATTTTATTAAATTTTATAAAATGTTTCTTCCTCTACAGTTCATAATATCTTTTGCCAACACAGTCAATTCCCATCAATGGATATTACGGTGCGCGACTGACCAACAAGACGATTCCACGACACCCTTGAGTATTCTTGATCTGAAAATTAATATGCAACGAATTTGTACAACAAACGAACAACACGTACTGAAATAATCTTGATTAAAAAGTATCTAAGAATGTAATAATTCTAAACCATTTCCTACGTTCCTATTCTAAGCTTTTTATGCTCTAATTAAAAAAAATATTCAACAATCGCATGTTTCCAAAGATGTTTAAAGCAATTCAATTGCAACGAATTTGTCAAATAATTTTTAACCAAACCTTATAAACTACATGTATAACAAAAAAATATTTTGAATATAAATATTTGCTGATCAATTTAACAGACAATACCAATACCATCAACTAAATGGTCCTTATAAATATTGTAATCACATAATTCAAAACAAAAACTTACTATGAGTACCTACGTTTATTATTGCAAAATCACGAAAAAAAGAAAATTGCATAAAGTACCCTCAATGTAAAATTATTCCACTGAATGTATATATCGCATTATAAACTAAAAGATTTCAAAACTTACAAAAATTTTAAATCGGTGTTTAAGTGTAAATCGATCCATGAAAGCATCGTCAAATAACTTATGTTTTTTTGGTAGTTAACGTTGTCGTTTAGCCTAGTTTTGTTAAGAATTTTGTTATTTTTGTAGTATAAATCAACATTCAACACAAAGCTAATCTGATTATGAGTTGCAACACCTTTTGGTTAGGTTGCCATATATAAAATTACATATTTTTGTACACAGTTCCAAAATGTAAAGGAAAAAAATTTATATTTGTCTATTAATTAAATTATTAAAAAGATATTGTTATATAAATGATATAGAGAAGCGCAGCACGAATGCAAGTGGTTTCAAACCACTGGCAGGCAATTCACGACTTTAACTGTCAGAAAAAATGTTAAATTGTTCATTTTATGTAAAAAAAATTTTGAAAGTTTCAATTGAAGTTCTGAAAGCTCGGGAATTTCAATTTAAGTTCAGAATTTTCAATAGAAGTTCAGTAAATTATAATTGAAGCTCAGGAATTTCAACTGCAGTTCAGAAAATTACAACTGAAGTTCAGAAAATTACAATTTAAGTTCAAATATAATTTTCTGAACTACCAACAGAAATTTTGAACTTCAACTTTATTTTTCTGAACTACAAATAGAAATTCTGAGCTTGAATTAAAATTTTCTGAACTAGAATAGATATTTTTTAACTTAAATTGTAATTTTCGAACCTCAATTGCTGCTTTCTGAACTAAAATAAAAAAGGTATAGCATTAAAATTGGCGAATTACAAGTCAACTTACTAAAATTGTGAATTGCCTACTCGCGATTTGATGGTTTACTGCAACCAATAGTTCTGCTAGTTCTGCTCTTTTGTTTTCTATATCATTAATTAATTTATTCAAGTTTCCCTTAACTTTGTATGCATACAATCGCATACAATAAAATTTGTATTTATGGCTCACCAACAAGACTGAAAAACTATTCCTTCCTTATGACATATAGTTAATAATTTACAACTATTATAAATAATCTAATATATTATCAAAATGTTGAATAAAAGAAATGTTAATAGATTTGAATTAAAGAAATGTTTTATTTATATAGCAATTTCAGATATAATCCAAGTAAAAAAACGGTCGTAATACTAGTCAAAACGCGGTGATATTTACGTAAAATACTGTGAAAATACTCGTAAAGTTGCAGGTATATAACGTAAAAAATTACTGCCTTTTGAAAGTTAACGTGAATGTAAGAACGGTACAACACTATAGTTTGTTTACATTTCGATAACTTAATACCGTATATGTGTGAGCAGTATGGACAATCACATAAATAGGTACGACGGAATGGCTGGTCACAAAGTTAACGCCGCCCTGTACAAATGCTAATTAACGATTTACGTGTTCCATCGACACAGATTTTAGTCATTTTACTAACCAGTTTACGGGTAAGTTTTTGCTGGGTTGGTAGCAAAGAAATCATTTGCCGTCATCCAGTGAGTTTTACAGCTCCGGCTCACGCTCAATTCTCACGGAAATGCTCTGGATCATTGAGAGACTTGAGAAGCAGATGTGATTTTTTCGCACAAGTGAAATGTGATAGGCAGATGTCGCCGCTGTTCTTCATTTAACTCATACGGCGAAAGGCTAAGCAGTGACATCTATTTTTGAAAGAGTAGGTTTATTAAAGGCGGCGTTGCCAAACTAAAGACAAGTAATTAACAAATTATCTGGTTCACAAATTGAACCAGACTTCTATCTGGATTTATCTGGCTCAAATCGTTGTTGTTCCATTTACATGCAAAATTATTCATCTGGCTCAGGCTCCTTGCCACCGGATGATGGCTAATCATTTTATCAGCCTCAATCGCAGGAAAAATCTAGTGTCCGAAAATGGTGAGCAACAACAAAAAATCCCACATTGTTCCACAATTGTTAGTATGAAATACGTCAAAAAAATTGTCTGCGAATCCGCCATTTCTAATTTAGCGTTCCATATCGGCGGTGAAAAATTTTTGTTAAGAGATATAATTTAATTTATATTGTGCGATTGTGACACAATTACCAATTATTGTGCTGTTGTGGTTGGCATTCATTAGCTAAACTTTGAGTGTATATCGTGTACATTCCGCGAATTTAGTTGCAGACCTTTGATAATTTTGGAGCATTAAAAATTGTGTAATATATATAATTTTTGCAGGTAAATATAAAACGTTCATGCAAATCTGAATAGCTGTGATAATTGCAAATATTTTTTGCAAATTCATTTTGAAGCCTCGATCCAATGCGCCAACTTCCATGTATTCGCCAGCGCCTCCAGCAACGACACCGCCAGATCAATCTGTACCTTGTGGTCCCAATCAGATGACTATAAATAGCACAATTATACCTGGCTTGCCTTATATGCCACCACCAAAACAAGCAGTATACGCACACATATATTTTTAAATAATTTTCTGCCTAATAAATTGTTATTTTTCTAGACTGGTCCTCCTCAAACTGGTCAGCTACACCACCAACATCAATTGCAGGCGGTGTTACATCACCATACCAGCAAACAGGTGAGCAGCAAATGCCACCGCAACTGAGTCCAATGCTACGACAGTCTGGTCTAATGCAGTCACAATCCGGTTCACTTCAACACCCTATGCACCAGCCACTAGGTGGTCATGAGCAACATGGTCCTCCAGGTATGCCGCCCGCATCTACTGGACCAGGTGGGACAATGACACCAGTTATGCCAAGGTATATACCAGAACAGCAAGCGGGTTATGCAATGCCACGACAAAATATGTGGTACAAAATCAGAGTAACTCCTCGCCACATTACGTTAAGTATTGATATTCGAAATTAGTGTTTTGTTTGGCAATTACATTGATCTTTCTCGTTTGCAGGTCCTCTTTGTATTGCATACATGCAGCAGCTGAAATATTAAAAACAACATCTTTGTCCCTTGCACTTACCACCTCACCAATGGCACGCACGGTTGAGTGTGTATATGAGTTGAGTGTGAAGTGAAGAATATGCAGGCGTGCTACATCTCCATACCAGCAAACAGGTGAATAGCAAATGCCACCGCAACTGGGTCCAATGCCACGACAGTCTGGTCTAATGAAGTCACAATCCGGTTCACCTCCGGTTGTTGTTGTAGCAATGCTCGCCCCACCTAATAGCCGCGACCGATCACAAATTGTCATCAATATCCTCTAACGGGAGTCCAAGGAAACTTGCCGTTTCAACAGGGGTGGACCATAAGGAAAGGGGTGTTAGAGGCGTTGGTTCCACATTACAATTAAAGAGATGGTTGGTGTCATGTGGGGACACATTGCAAGCAGGGCATACATTTTGTATCTCGGGGTTGATTCTGGATAGGTAAGAGTTTAACCTGTTACAGTATCCAGAACCAAGTTGAGCAAGAGTGACACGCGTTTCCCTGGGGAGTATGCGTTCCTCTTCTGCGAGTTCTGGATATTTTTCTTCAAGTACTGGATTCACCGGGCAATTCCCGACATAAAGGTCCGACGCCTGTCTATGGAGTTCACCAAGGACCTGCTGTTTTTCCGCTTCATACGGCTGGGTTCTCAGGTGCCGTATTTCCTCAAAATGCTTACGGAGATGACTCCTTAGGCCCCTAGGCGGTGCTGGTTCGTCAATCAGATGTCTGTTGGGATGCCCAGGCTTCTGGGTATTCAACAGAAACTGTTTGGTCAGCATCTCATTTCTCTCCCTGATGGGGAGTATTCTCGCCTCATTATGCAGATGGTGTTCTGGGGACAAAAGAAGACAGCCCGTGGCGATTCTGAGAGCAGTATTTTGGCAGGCCTGTAGTTTCTTCCAGTGGGTGGTTTTTAGGCTTGGCGACCATATGGGTGACGCGTAGCACGTAATCGGCTGGCTAATTGCTTTGTATGTGGTCAAGAGCGTTTCTTTATCTTTTCCCCAGGTACTGCCAGCAAGGGATTTGAGGATTTTATTACGGCTCTGAATTCTTGGAACAATTGCGGTTGCGTGGGCACCAAAATGTAGATCCTGATCAAACGTCACACCCAAGATTTTGGGGTGTAGGACAGTCGGTAGCGTAGTGCCATCGACGTGGATGTTCAATATGGTCAACATTTGGGGCGTCCATGTTGTAAATAAGGTCGCGGAAGATTTAGTCGGTGACAATGCCAGGTTTCGCGAGGCGAAAAAACTGGAGAGATCAGGAAGATAGCCGTTTATTTTATTGCATAGCTCATCGATCTCTGGGCCTGGGCCTGTGGCCATTATTGTACAGTCATCAGCGTAGGAAACGATTGTGACTCCTTCCGGTGGTGAAGTTAGCTTAGATATGTAGAAATTAAACAAAGCGGGGATAGGACACCACCCTGTGGCACCCCTTGTTTAATTCTCCTTTGTTTTGATGTTTCGTTTCTGAATTGCACCGATGCCTGCCGACCACCCAGATAATTTGCGGTCCACCTTTTAAGACATGGGGGAAGGGTAGACCCTTCCAGGTCTTGAAGTAACGAGCCATGGTTGACCGTATCAAAAGCTTTTGATAGGTCTAACGCTACGAGTACTGTTCTATGGTGGGGATATTGATTCAAACCGCAATTTATCTGGGTGCTAATGACATTTAGCGCGGAGGTGGTGCTATGGAGTTTTCTGAAGCCATGCTGATGAGGGGCTAGCTGCAAATGTGCTTGGAAATAAGGGAGCAAAATGGCTTCAAGCGTCTTTGCCTCTGGCGATAGGAGAGATATCGGACGATATGACTCACCTACGTCAGCTGGTTTCCCAGGCTTTAGTAGCGGGACCACCTTGGCCATTTTCCATTTCTCGGGTATGACAAAGGTGGAAAGAGACAGGTTGAAGACATGCGCTAAATATTTGAAACCCTCTTTCCCTAGGTTTTTAAGCATCGGCATGGCTATGCCGTCTGGCCCCACTGCTTTGGATGGTTTAGCGCGACCAATGGCATCCTCAACCTCTCTAGCGGTAATGGTAATTGGTGACGCGCTGAGTTTGTGTTTATGTGCGTGTCTATTGGCTCTCCGTCTATCTTTGTCGACCGTAGGATGCAGTATATATTGTCGGCAGAAAGCGCTCGCGCATTTTTTCGCATCCGACAGCACCTTATCGCCAAAGGCGATGGAAACTTTGTCTTTGTGCTTAGTCGGATTGGATAGGGACTTTACGGTGGACCAAAGTTTACCTACACCGGTAGAGAGGTTACAACCTCTTAGGTGCTCTTCCCATTTCGCCCGCTTGTGTTCGTCCACAAGCAATCTGATGCGTTGGTTTATATCCCTTATTTGGGGGTCGCCTGGATCAAGCTGTCTTATAAGGTCGCGTTCCCTCGCTAAGCTCGCGGCCTCCGCCGAGAAGTGGGACCGGATTTCGGGAATTCTCCCGGCGGGAATGAAATGTGCCGAGGCGGATTCAATGAACTTACGGAAGGCACGCTCCCCTTGGCGGGCATCAGTCGGGATAGGGAGGGCAGCAAAGCTGCTGTCTGTTGCGGATTTATATTCTTCCCACTTTCCTTTTTTGAAGTTTATGAAAGTGCGTTTTTCGGTGACGATGAAGTCGGCGGTACGCTCGAACGAAATAAGTATGGGTAGGTGGTCGGATGCCAATGTTACCATCGGCTGCCAGTTGACGCAGTTTACGAGTTCTGCGCTCACGATTGAGATATCTGGCGAGCTATGACAGCTTCCTACCATACGTGTGGGGGCGTCTCCGTTTATTGTGCAGAACGTCGTTTCGTCTATTTGATCCGCCAACATCTCACCCCTACTGTCCGCCCGGAAGTTTGAATGACATAGGTCGTGATGGGCATTGAAATCGCCTAAGATAATGCGATTGTTGCCAGTGAGTAAGGCCTCGATATTAGGGCGGTATCCACTGGGACAACAGGTGACAGGAGGGATGTAGATGTTGATGATTTCTAGATTTGCATCGCCTGACCGGACAGATAGGCCTTGACGTTCTAAGACATTGTGCCTGCGGTCGATGCCAGGATCAAATATATGATATTGCACAGAGTGGTGTATAATAAACGCGAGGCCGCCTCCATTTCCGCACTCGCGGTCTTTCCTGTGGACATTATAACCAGAGCAGGTCTGCAATGCAGATCTTGCTGTGAGTTTAGTCTCTTGAATCGCAGCAATGCGGATGTTGTGCCGCTTCATGAAATCGACCATCTCCGTAATCTTCCCAGTTAGTCCATTACAGTTGAACTGCAGAATTCTGAAGTTCATGAGGGGTGACGTCGCCACTCTGGGGGTAAGTGACGGGTGACTGCGCCTAGGTTGTGGAAGGCCAGGACGCAATTGCTGTTGTGGCCTTGGGACTGGGCGCCCTTGGGCAAGCATTGGGGTACCCGGATGATTTGGGTTTGCGACCTGGCAACATGGCGCGATGAAACCCGTCGAGGGGTTGCCGTCGCGGAGACCAGAACATCTAGGAAAGTGGCACCACCCAAGGCAGGAGCTGCATTGAGCGGATGTCGCAAACCTATATATTCTGTGCTGGCAGACGGTGCAAACGGAGGCAGGGACTAAGAGTATGTTTCCCTGACCTGCACGATTGCTGCCAGAAAAGAGGGGGGAGAAGAAGACGGGGGCAGGGGCTGATGCTCAGCATTGCTACCAGCTCTACTACGAAGGTAGTAGTTATGAGTGGTATCAGCTGTTTGAGTTGTTGGCGCCGTGGGGCGCGAGCAGCAGCGGGTACTTGTTGTGGCTTGCTGAGCAGCGAAGCTGCTGGAAGGTAGTGGGGATACGCTTAGGCGTAGACTACGGGACGCCCTTGGGCGTGAGCAGCAAGGAGCCACAAAAGATTTATAAAAGTTACGTGGACGTCGGGTTTTGGGATCAAGCCCAGAACAACCTGTCCGATGCAACCATCCCTTGCACGAGACACACTGAACAGAGTATGACCGTCCTAAAAAGATTCTTTTCTGGCAAATGCAGAAAAACCATTTCTCAGGACCGGGGTTAGGAGACGGACCCGGATTGGGTTCGATACCTTCCCGGAGTAAGAGAATATGTAGCAGTCCTGCTGCAAGGAGCTGCTGGGAGGATGACAATTTGTGGGAGGGACGAAACAAATTAAATGGGGTCACACTGAAAGGACAGTCCTTGGTCGGGAAAAATCCCGAGTCGCTCCGGTACATAGAACCGACTGCCTTGGGAAGCGCCACATTACGTTAAGTATTGATATTCGAAATTAATGTTTTGTTTGGCAATTACATTAATATTTCTCGTTTGCAGGTCCTCTTTGTATTGCATACCTGCAACAGCTGATTTATTAAAAATATCTTTGTCCCTTACACTTACCATCTCACCAATGGCACGCACGGTTGAGTGTTAATTTGAGCCACCCATTGTATGTTTTGGTGAATTGGGTCCAATTAGATGTAATCGTTGCAAGGCTAATATGCAATTTGTAGATGCTGGTCGTTGTTTTCAATGTCTTATGTGTAAAGTAACAACAGATGGTAAAAAAAATCTCTCACTTTTACTTGTGTTCATTGATCCATATTTTTTCGCAACAGTGCCAACTGAATATTTCCAACATTTGGGCCCCACCGGACAGTGTGTCGATAAATATGAACGTCCTGAACTTGTATTGAGTACATGAGTTTTTGTGTAAAAAATATTTGGGTTCCGATAGCTCTCAAGGTAATCCTTAACTCAAATGCAACATCAATGCCTCGCATTCAATTGTGGACGCTGTACGCACTACATTGGGTCCACGCAGTATGGACAAGCATATTGTTGATTTCAGTGGTAAGGCCACAATTACAATTGATCGTGCAAACGTTATGAAACTATTGGATATTGTGCATCCAGCCGTAAAACTCTAGTCGACATCACCAAATCTCAAGATGCTGAGGTAAGTTTTTTGTTATATTAGAATGTGTAGAATAAAAATGTTTCTCTGATCAGGTCGGCGATGGCACCACTTCAGTAGTACTTTAAGCAGGTGAAATCTTAAAACAAGTTAAGCCATATGTTGAGGAAGGCGAGTTATGTATAATGCCAATAACCCTCTAATTACTAATAAATTTGTCAACTTATGTAAGTGCAGACTCAGCACAAGACGATATCGACAAATTCATATTAAGCATAACAAAATAAATAAAAGTAACTTCCGGCCCAATTCAAAATTATAGTCATTGCAAAATTTAAGTAAACAATTCCGGTTAATTAGTAGTAAGCATTTTCACCATTGTTTTAAATAAACAATTCAGGCTAATTAGTAGTAAGCACTTTAATCATTGTACATTTACGCTTTCTTTTAATTTGAATAAAGAAAAGAATTCAGTCTGGTTTTGAAGTCTCTCGAGTTAAAGTCTAGTTCTCGGTTGTTATTTTATTTAAGCCGTTGCCTTTGGCATTTTTTAAAAAAATCCGCTTGCCGCAACTACGACGAAATTGGCGCAGTCGGTAATCCTTTATATATATAAAAGGATCGTGTTACGAACAACTAAAAAGTGGCAGTGCAGTTAGTAGTATAGTGACCACCCACAAAAGAACACAATTAAAAAGTGACAGTGCAGTTACATACAGTAGTATAGTGACTACCCACAAAAGAACACAAAAAAAAAAAGTGGCAGTGTAGTGACATACAGTCGTATAGTGACCACCCACAAAATAACACAACTAAAAAGTGGCAGTGCAGTGACATACAGTCGTCCCACAAAAGAACACAACTAAAAAAGTGGTAGTGTAGTGTGCATATAAGTAAATATAGCCACCACCCACAGCTAAATAGTAGCAAAAAATAAAACAAAAAGTGGTAGTGCAGTGTACATATAACACATATAGCCACCACCCACAAATCAGCAGCAAAGCGGCAACAAATTGGCTTCAAGAAGGCAGAGAGAACACGACGAACGAAGGAAGATGACGGAAAATCAGGCTCAAATGGCACCAGTAGACCTGGTCGAGGAACTGGCCAGACGGGAACAACAGTTGGAGGCGCTGAGGGCAGCATACCCGGATCTGCAACACAGAGCGGACCATACGAGGACAGACCGGGTGTCGAAGAACATCGCCCGGATACCAATTTTCACCGGGCGAGGCGATGTATCGGTAAACTCTTCTCGAGCACAGAATACCTGCTGTCAACAATAAACAACGAAAACGAGAAGAAAGAGGCGACGAGGATGATCTTCTACCGGACCATACAGGGCGAAGCGAAAAACGTAGTAATAAATATCCCTCGCCCAGACGACGGTCAACTGATAAAAGAAGTGTTAAAGATGAGATTCAAGTCCGACACGGAGCCTCACGAAATCTATAAACGGATTACAGCCCTTGAGGTGAACTCGGTAAGTGAACTGGCTGTTGAAATTCAAAATATTAAGTATAAAGCCGATGAGCTTATAGTATACTATGGGGGAGGACAGGGAATAGATCTCACTAACATATATAGTCTCTTAGTAAACACAACGAAGGAGATGACACAGGGCACGTTGCTAGACAAAATATATGAATGTAGGGAATTAGGCCAAATTATATCCATAATGAATCAAAGAAGATTCGAGGATATGTGTATCCGACCGGAATATAGAAAAATATATAGAAGGGAAGAAAGGTATAGAGAGTGGCCGAAGAAAAACTATAACCAAACGCCACAAGTTCCAAATAAAAACACAGGCCAAGGCGAGAGAAGCTCTGGTAATTTTAGAAATAATCAAGGAAACTCAGCACAAGTAAGACAAAATCAGCAAGGGTCATACCAAAATAGGGAAAATGTGTCATTACAAAGGAGGCAGAGTCCTAAAAATTATTTCCAAAATAATAACTACAGAAGTAGTTCAAATCCACTTCAGAGGTACCCAAAGGTTGGAAAATCTAGGCCAAATTCCGGTCAAAATCGCGGTAATCAACCTAGGCAAAACCGAGCGGAACCGATAGAGATTGATAATTTAGAAAAAATTCGGGCAAACCAAGAAGAAAGAAAAGAAGAATTAAATAATTGTGAATATTATAGGACCCAATTTAATGAAAATCCAGATGAAGAGGTGCAAAATTTTTTCGAGGGACCAGCTCGGACTGTCTTCCCACCATAACGCTTACATTGCGGAACAAGAAATATTTTGCTCTGATTGATACTGGAGCAAGTATAAGTTTAATCGATAGTGATATAAACGACTTCAAAAAAATGTTGCTGAAGAATCCAATCGAATTTAGTACAATAACTAAAAATGACATAATTAAATATGAAGTATTGACGGAAGCCCCAACGGAATTTAATCTTCCGAATTATGCAAGAGTTAAGTGGAAAGTAACTCCATAAAAGGCAGAAAATATAATTTTATAATAGGCATCTACTCAATTGTTTTAACACAACAATCAATTTAGTGGATGGATGTATAACACTTAATGAAAAAACAACTTAAAAAAGTAACCCGTATAAAAATCTTGAAATTCATACGTTAGAAGCAAACAAGTTTGACTGGAGCAGAATAAGACTTGACCACTTAAACAAGGAAGAAAGAGAGGAGGTTGAAAAAATAATAAAAATGTTTAAAAACTTATTTTTTAAAGAAAGTGACCAACTAACAAGCACGACGAAGGTTGTACATGAAATTAGGACGACGACAGACGGACAGATTAACAGCAAATTATATCGATATCCCCCACAACATGAGGCAGAGGTGAGGAAACATATAAAAGAAATGGAAGAACAAGGAATTATAAGAAAAAGTAGCTCACGATATTCTAGCCCATTAATTGTTGTACCCAAAAAAAGGATAATTCTGGAGAAAGAAAAGACAGGATAGTTATAGACTACAGAAAATTGAATGAGGTGATAATAGACGATAAATACCCCCTACCAAATATAGACTCTATTTTGGATAAGTTAGGAAAAGCTCAATACTTTACAACACTTGATCTAGCCAAAGGGTATCACCAAATTCTAATTAGAAAACAGGGTAGGGAAAAGACGGCATTCGCCACACCTCATGGCTTATACGAATTTATAAGAATGCCTTTCGGACTAAAAAATGCACCGGCTACATTTCAACGGTTAATGAACGAAACATTACGGGACTTTATTAATAAAACATGTGTAGTGTATCTTGACGATATTTAGTACATCCCTTCAAGAGCACGTAAAAACAATAATAGAAATATTCAAAGTGTTAGAAAAAGCAAATTTAAAGATCCAAATCGATAAATGTAACTTTATGAAGAAGGAGACAGAGTTCTTGGGTCATATCTTAACAGAGGAAGGATTAAAACCAAATCCCGATAAAATTAAAGTGATAGAATCATTAAAATTGCCCAGAACAGAAAAACAAATAAAAAGTTGTTTAGGCATTAAAGGTTATTACCGCAAGTTCATAAAGGACTACGCGAAGATAGCTCAGCCTATAACAAAATATTTAAAAAAGAATGTTAAAATTAACTTAAAGAATCCAACCTACATAGAAGCATTTGAAAAATTAAAAACATTAATTAGTACGCATCCAGTTTTAAGTTATCCTAATTTTAACAAGCCATTCACACTAACAACTGACGCATCGAATTATGCAATTGGTGCTGTCCTATCACAAGAAGGACACCCTGTGTGCTTCATATCTAGAACACTAAATAACCATGAGAAAAATGATTCTGCTACAGATAAAGGATTCTTAGCTATTCTCTGGAGCGTAAACTATTTGAGACCTTATCTCTACGGAAAAAAGTTTAAAATTTTTACAGATCACCAACCAATTAAATTCCTTCACACCAAATACAAAGGTAAGAACATGTCACCTAGACATCAGAGATGGCTCCTCAAACTAGGAGAATATGATTTCAATATAGAATATTTGAAAGGAAAGGAAAACCAGGTAGCAGATTTTCTGAGTAGATTGGAAAATAGTGCAGATGATGTGGAAGAGGAAAAAGTAGATAAAGATGTTAACGAAAGTAGTGGATTGGATTTTGATTTACAGTCAAGCCAAAATGAAGCAAATAACATAGAAGATAATGAAACGTTAGCAACAATGCACTCAGCAGAAGAAAATTTGCAGGACCATTTCTTTATTAAGGAAGAAATTGTAAATAAGTATAAAATGCAAATAATTTTGACTAACAATAAAGTTGAAGAAGCAAAATTTTTGTATGGGAAAACAATAATTTTCATAGCAGAAAGTGATTTTGATGTAATGGGCGAAATATTTCGGAAATACATTACAAAAGGCAATGTAGGTACATATATACGCAGAGCTATCGGACTCAAGTTATAACATAGTTCAACAAAAATTGAGAGAATTGTTTTCTAATAATAGGCAGTTAAAATTTACAAAATGTAAAATAAGGGCACAAGACATAGAAACCGAAGTCGAGGCAATAAAACAAATTTCTCTTTACCATGTAAGGGAAAGCATGCATTCGGGCATAGGGGAAACATACAATAAAATAAGAATTAAAATCTATTACCCAAAGCTAATGGAATTAGTGCAAATGGTAATCAATCAATGCGATATATGTAAAGGAGTAAAATATGACCGGTGTCCTATTAAAAACCAATTTCATTACACCGAGACACCATCGGACATAAATGAAATAATACACATAGATACATACGTTATGAAAAGGTTTCATTTTTTAACGGTAATAGACAAGTTCTCTAAATTTGGGGCAGCGTATTCCCTGAATGACAGAAACCACATATCGATAATCGAACAATTAGAAAACCATTTTTCGAAAATAGGAAAACCAAACAAAATAATTGCGGATAATGAATTCAGGACATCACATCTTAAAGAATTTTTAGACCAAGAAGGAGTCTAAATTCATCTAACCAAACCAAACAGTCATACAGGTAATGCAGATATAGAAAGAATGCATAACTCTATCGCGGAAATTTTTAGAGTTATATATTCTTCAAATAAAAATGTGCCAATCAAACAAATAATGCAAAGAGCTGTTAGAAGTTACAATAATAGGTATCATAAAGTGGAAAATTAGTAAAATAAAAATTAAAGAAAATATGGAGAAAAATAAAAAAAGTTATAGAAAAACTAAATAAAAAAGGGAGGTTTATACCAAAAACAGGAAAGAAGGATTTATAAAGAATTACAAGGCAGTGAGGTATAAGGAGCAGCCAAAATATAGAAAGAAGAACTTAGAAGGCATACACCCATGCAATATTAAAAGATCGCTTAAATTTTCAGATAATGATGATACTGTTATTGGTAATACAATGGACATGCCAAACTAACGGACAAATTACTGTAACACAAATAAGGGACGAAACAGGATTCACAGATATACAAATGAGAGACCAAGAAATAGTTAAGGAGACAGAAAAAATTCTTCATATGATTAACATTAGCAAAATAGAGGACATTTTAGACAAAATAATGGACAATGTAGTGCTAATGAAAGCAAAATACAAGGAATTACTTTATTTAGAAATAATAGAAACGAGAAATAAACTATTAACACTACGACCAAAGGTCATGAGACACAAACGGGGACTAGTTAATGGCGTTGGTAGCCTATCGAAATGGATATTCGGCACCATGGATGATGAAGACAGACAGGACATAAAAAACCATCTCTTACAGACAGGAGAAAAAATCAATAAACAGGTAGAAGTAAATAATTATTTCGAAATAGCATTAGAACAGTTAAATAATGATATTAATAGCGACAGGATAATATTAGAAAAAGAATTTAATACCATACAAAAAATTATGGATGAGGAATATGAGCGAAGTTTATATTTAGAACAATTAACAAAGATACAATTGTTAAAGGCTAGAATCGAACAAATACTAGATAGCGTAGTAGCATCCAAATATAATATTATGCATCCCAGCATACTAACAAGCGATGAGATAGTTAGATATGATATTGATTACAATAAATTAAAATATTTACAATCCGGAACAGCATATTTCAATAACACATATTTAGTTCTTAGTATAAAAATTCCCATTACCTTTGTAAATGTTAAAATTATATATCTCATACCAATACCAAACAAAGATTATAACCAAATAGATAGTGAAATTGAAAAAATTTTTAAATACGATAATCAAATTTTTAAATTTGAAGAAAAAAAGCAATTGAAAAAAATGAAAACAAGCTCACATTGTACATTAACCTCAAACTGTCAATTCTCTAAAAATAAAGAGCTAGAAATAATAGAAATAGATTTAGATACAATTCTTGTTAAAAATGCACAAAATTTGTTAATTAATCAAACATGCTCAAATAATGAAGTTATACTTAACAAAAATAATCTAATAGAATACAGAAATTGTTCAATTAAAATTAATGACTACTATTTCTCTAATTCAGAAGAAATCTTCGAAGAAAAAATTGTTTACTATCAATATGAAAAAAGACATAACTTTACACAAAAAATTAAGCTAAGCGATGTAATAAAAATAAATAAATCAAATTTGAGTAGTATTGTAAACTTATATTACCATAATAAAATTTCATATGTATGTATTGCAGTAATAACTTCTTTAATAATATCAATTATCGTAATTTCAATGATTAAGCATAAACGAGTAATATTAAAACTAAATAGTAGAATTCAGGAGAATCCTAATCTAAAAGGGGGAGTAGTTATGTATAATGGCAATAACCCCCCAATTACCAATAAATCGTCAACTTATATAAGTGCAGACTCCGTACAAGACGATATCGACAAATTCATATTAAGCATAACAAAATAAATAAAAGTAACTTCCGGCCCAATTCAAAATTATAGTCATTGCAAAATTTAAGTAAACAATTCCGGTTAATTAGTAGTAAGCATTTTAATCATTGTACATTTACGCTTTCTTTTAATTTGAATAAAGAAAAGAATTCAGTTTCTCGAATGAATTCTCTCGAAGTAAAGTCTAGTTCTCGGTTGTTATTTTATTTAAGCCGTTGCCTTTGGCATTTTTTAAAAAATCCGCTTGCCGCAACTACGACGAAATTGGCGTGTATGCACGTATCATCATTAAAGCTATACGTAAAGCATTACAATTATGCATGCCCAAAATATAACATGGCTGTACATGTCGAAGCGCCAATCAAAGGAACAACAACGTGCTTTATTGGAAAAATGCGCTGCCACAGCAATGTCCTCCTAACTTATTCATCAACAAAAATATTTCTTTCCTAAAATGGCTGTGGACGCTGTACTTTCCTTTATGGACCCAAAGTCATACAAAAAATATAAAATCGCATTATTAAATATAGAAATGGAATTTAAGGCTGAGCGTGATAATGCTGAAGTACGTGTTGATAATGTTGAAGAGTATCAGAAAATTGTTGATGCTGAATGGCGTGTTCTGTACTAAACTAGCTTAGTAAGGAGCCAATGTTGTGTTATCTAAACTACCAATTGTTGATGTAGCTACACAGTATTTTGCAGATCGTGATATGTTCTGTGCTGTTAGTGTACCAGAAGAAGATTTGAAACGTAAAATGAAAGCTTGTGATGGTGCTGTTATGACTACAGCTAATGATATTAATTCAAGTGTTTTGGGTCAATGTGATTATTTTGAAGAACGTCAAGTTGGTGGTGAAGGTTTCAACATTTTCCAAGGTTTTATAGTGGGTTTGACATTGATTTTATTTTCATAGTTTATAATTATTTAAAGGTGGCGTTAATGCTAGAACATGTACATTGATTTTACGTGGCGGTGCCGAACAATTTTTGGAAGAAACTGAGCTTCGTTATGATGCTATAATGATTGTGCGGCGTACAATTAAACATGATTCTGTTGTTGTTGGTAAGTCAAAATACAAATTGAAAAAATTTCTAATCTTAAATTGTTAAGTAATATTATGAAAAGTTTGTGTCCAACTCCGGAAGAAAAAACTATAAAATTTGTGTCAGTGAAATTATAATTATTGCTTTTGATTAGTAGTTTTGAGGCATCGTCTTCGAGTGCCTTCTGATCGTATATGCCGTTTCTTTTGCCAACTACCTGTAAGGCGTTAAACTGCTCAGTAACGTCGCCGTGGACTCGTTCAGTGTAATGTAGCTCAGCCCTATCACAAAACAATCAAAACATGTTTTTACACCAAAGTAAACGAGGGACTCAAGGGGTTGATAAGGGACAAAGCTTTATAGCTTTAGAGCTTCCGCAACCCAATTGTCAACCTCGTCTACGCGAGAGGAATCCTGTTATAAATATGAATGTATCACATACATATTTAGCAGGTGAGGTTCTGGCGACCCCAAGTTCCTCGTGGAACTAGGGGGTGGGGCGGGATGGCTTAGATAGTTTAATGTGATCATATTAATCGTTCCCGAGATGGTCGGGCTAGTACCTTAATGGTGCATTGATACCAAAACGTATCGGATCTATATCCGGAAAAGGACTGTCACCATCGATAACACGCCCCAAAACCTTCTGAGAGCAGTATTTTGGCAGGCATGTAGCTTCTTCCTGTGAGTAGTTTTTAGGCTTGGCGACCATATCGGGGACGCGTAGCCTGTAATCGGCTGGCCAATTGCTTTATAAGTGGTAATGAGCGTTTATTTATCTTTAACCCAAGTACTGCCCAGGAAGAGATTTGAGGATTTTATTACGGCTCTGAGGCATCGTCTTCGAGTGGCTTCTGATCGTATATGCCGTTTCTTTTGCCAACTACCTGTAGGGCGTTAAACTGCTCAGTAACGTCGCCGTGGACTCGTTCAGTGTAATGTAGCACAGCCCTATCACAAAACAATCAAAACATGTTTTTACACCAAAGTAAACGAGGGACTCAAGGGGTTGATAAGGGACAAAGCTTTATAGAGGCGAGGTTCTGGAGACCCCAAGTTCCTCGTGGAACTAGAAGGTGGGGCGGGATGGCTTAGATAGTTTAATGTGATCATATTAATCGTTCCCGAGATGGTCGGGCTAGTACCTTAATGGTGCATTGATACCAAAACGTATCGGATCTATATCCGGCAAAGGACTGTCACCATCGATAACACTCCCCAAAACCTTCTGAGAGCAGTATTTTGGCAGGCATGTAGCTTCTTCCAGTGAGTACGTTTTAGGCTTGGCGACCATATCGGGGACGCGTAGCATGTAATCGGCTGGCCAATTGCTTTATAAGTGGTAATGAGCGTTTATTTATCTTTACCCCAAGTACTGCCAGGAAGAGATTTGAGGATTTTATTACGGCTCTGGATTTTCGGTACAATTGCGGCTGCATGCTCACCAAAATGTAGATCCTAATCGAACGTCACACCCAAGATTTTGGGGTGTAAGACAGTCGGTAGCGTAGTGCCATTGACGTGGATGTTCAAAATGGTCGACATTTGGGACGTCCATGTTGTAAATAAGGTCGCCGATGATTTGGTCGGTGACAATTTCAGGTTTCCCGACAAAACCGGAGAGATCAGGGAGATAGCTGTTTATTTTATTACAAAGCTCATCGATGTAGGAAACAATAGTATAGGCGTAGGAAATAAATAGCGACTCCTTCTGGTGGTGAACATAGCTATTGATATGTAGAAGTTAAACAGAAGTAGGGATAGGACACCGGTTTGTATATGAGTTTTTTTGAAGTTATTGCAACAAAAGCGTTGAGGATTTTTAATATCTTACGAGGTAACTTCGTACATGTTTCTGAGAATGAAGAATGAGACCTATTCAAACTCAATTTTCACCAGGACAAGGCCGCTGAGACTTTGCTATACTTTAACATACAATACTTTACCCCTTTTTAGCATAACTTTCATTTTTGATTTTATTAAATTTTATAAAATGTTTCTTCCTCTACAGTTCAGCATATCTTTTGCCAACACAGTCAATTCCCACCAATGGATATTGCGGTGCGCGATTGACCAACAAGACGATTCCACGACACCCTTGAGTATTCTTGATCTGAAAATTAATATGCAACGAATTTGTACAACAAACGAACAACACATACTGAAATAATCTTGATCAAAAAGTATCTAAGAATCTAATAATTCTAAGCCATTTCCTACGTTCCTATTCTAAGCTTTTTATGCTCTAATTAAAAAAATATGCAACAATCGCATAAAGTTTCCAAAGATGTTTAAAGAAATTCAATTGCAACGAATTTGTCAAATAATTTTTAACCAAACCTTATAAACTAGATGTATAACAAAAACATATTTTGAATATAAATATTTGCTGATAAATTTAACAGACAGTACCAATACCATCAACTAAATGGTCCTTATAAATATTGTAATCACATAATTCAAAACAAAAAATTACTATGAGTACCTACGTTTATTATTGCAAAATCACGAAAAAAAGAAAATTCCATAAAGTACCCTCAATGTAAAATTATTCCACTGAATGTATGTATCGCATTATAAACTAAAAAATGTCAAAACTTACAAAAATTTTAAATCGGTATTTACGTGTAAATCGATCCATGAAAGCATCGTAAAATAACTTATGTTTTTTGGTAGTTAACGTTATCGTTTAGCCTGGTTTTGTTAAGAATTTTGTTATTTTTGTGGTATAAATCAACATTTAACACAAAGCTAATCTGATTATGAGTTGCAACACCTTTTGGTTAGGTTGCGATATGTAAAATTACATATTTTTGTACACAGTTCTAAAATGTAAAGGAAAAAAATGTATATTTGTCTATTAATTAAATTATTAAAAAGATATTGTTATATTAATGATATAGAGAAGCGCCAACACGAATGCAAGTGGTTTCAAACCACTGGCAGGCAATTCACCACTTTAACTGTCAGAAAAAATGTTAAATTGTTCATTTTATGTAAAAAAAATTTTGAAAGTTTCAATTGAAGTTCTGAAAGCTCGGGAATTTCAATTGAAGTTCAGAATTTTCAATAGGAGTTCAGTAAATTATAATTGAAGCTCAGGAATTTCAACTGCAGTTCAGAAAATTACAACTGAAGTTCAGAAAATTAAATTGTAATATATAATTTTCTGAACTACAAACAGAAATTTTGAACTTCAATTTTAAAATTCTGAACTACAAATAGAAATTCTGAGCTTGAATTAAAATTTTCTGAACTTGAATTGAAATTTTTGAACTTCAATTGTAACTTTCGAACCTCAATTGCAGCTTTCTGAACTAAAATAAAAAAGGTATAGCATTAAAATTGGCGAATTACAAGTCAACTTACTGAAATTGTGAATTGCCTACTCGCGATTTGATGGTTTACTGCAACCAATAGTTCTGTTAGTTCTTCTATTTTGCTTTCTATATCATTAATTAATTTATTCATGTTTCTCTTAACTTTGTATGCATACAATCGCGTACAATAAAATTTGTATTTATGGCTCACCAACAAGACTGAAAAACTATTCCTTCCTTATGAAATATTGTTAATAATTTACAACTATTATAAATAATCTAATATATTATAAAAATGTTGAATAAAAGAAATGTTAATGGATTTGAATTAAAGAAATGTTTTATTTATATAGCAATTTCAGATAAAATCCAAGTAAAAAACTGCCATAATACTAGTCAAAAGGCGGTCATATTAACGTAAAAATTCTGTAAAAATACTCCTAAAGTTACAGGTTTATAACTTAAAAAATGACGGCCATTTGACAGTTAACGTGAATGTAAGAACAGTACAGCACTATAGTTTGTTTACATTTCGATAACCTAATACCGTATATGTGTGAGCAGTATGGACAATCACATAAATAGGTACGACGGAATGGACTGGTCACAAAAGTTACCGATGCTCTTAAGAATATTACTGAAGATTTTACGTGTTCCATCCTCACAGATAATAGTAATTTTACTGCTCAATTTACGGGTACATTTTTCTTGGGATCGAGCATACCGATTTTAAATCATTCTTAATACCAAGTTGTTTTAGATTATTCCAGAGAATCTTTGGTGGTAGGCA
Source organism: Eurosta solidaginis (assembly GCF_040869045.1). Taxonomy (NCBI): domain Eukaryota; kingdom Metazoa; phylum Arthropoda; class Insecta; order Diptera; family Tephritidae; genus Eurosta; species Eurosta solidaginis. Next base: position 77,754,810 of record NC_090322.1, read on the forward strand.
CACATCGTTTGCTTTGGAAATAACCCCTTTTGTCATCCCTAGTAATTTTCGTAGCTCTGTTTCGCAACATCTTATAAGCCTGCCAGTATTCTTCCCAAGAGGATTTCCTCCAAAGTGAGTAGCTTTTATTTCTTGCTTTTATTGCCCGAAGTACATCTCGATTGAACCATGGTTGCTTATTTTTGTTCACTCTAATTTTCTTAAGTGGTACATATTTATTAAATAGGTAGTTAACCAAATTGGAAAAATTTTCAACCTTTTTGTTTATGTCTGCTTCAAACCAACGTCATTCCAAGGAAGTGGAAATGCTTCAGCAGCTAAAACTCTGACATTGATTCTATTGAAATCACGAACGTACAGGTTGGCAATGGATTAACTATCACCCCTATTATGAATTTTCATACGATAGACGATAAAAGCTTGCAAGCGTATCGTAAAAAATCAGCTTTGATATTGCGATTTCCACACGCCCGATCGATGTACTATTGTGAATGACGGCAGAGTTTTGTTTACAAATTTTTGTGAATCTATACGAAACAGATAGCAAAACAAAACGTAAATACTAACAATTCAATTGTCTTGTACGTAAAAGTGGCAAAAAATTTTAAAAGCTGTAATAATAAAATATTTTCTGCTACCTATGTATGTTGCCTTTTATATAAACTCAAATGAAAAAATTGACGAAACTTGCATAGAGCCATAGAAAAAAAAATTGAGAGATGCTTCCAATCTTCTTGAAATGAACTCTACACTGTAAGTACTTGACATACTAAGAGTAAAAAAAGTTTAATAAACAAAATAGATTTCAGTGTATGTCTTAACAGAGGTAGAAGGCAGTTTGCGCGCCCATAAAAATAGGTAATCCATCCCAAATATTTTGAAGGTTTGTGCCACTTTAAGGCTTCTTGCCCAGGGTGTTGTAACAGAGTGTTGGGAATGAGGCTTTAGTTGGGTCCTTTATATTTTGTAATAATTTTATATTTACTTTTATTTAAATAGCTCCCAACGTATCGTGCAAAAATTTATCAACGATAGCTAGCGTAGAAAATTGAACAGTTGATGCGATAGTTAGGGTATGGCAATACCACGATAAACGATAAACGCTAACGATCGGGTTTCACACGCTAGAATTTATTTCATAATATGGTATAACAGATTGCAAGCGTTTATCGTGTATCGTATGAGTTCATAATAGGGGTGTATATTGTAATAATGTCTCTAGATTAAAGCTGCAGACACTGGTGCTTTATCGGTAGCCGTATCGGTAATCTTATAACAGCTGATTCGACCAACCTTATGAGAATCAATGCAATCCATTATTGGTGCCGCTAAGGTCGTAACCGTATCGTAGCCAACCAATTCTTTTTGGTTTACCGTCGTAACGATAAACAGCTGATTACTTTAGGGATACAACTACAGCGATACGACATACGGCACCAATGACTCCCGCTTAAAAGCCAAATTAAACTTCCTTAACGCTAACGCCATAGTCGTAACCATACCCATACCCATATCCATAACCATCTCCAATGTGATCGATTAAAGGTGCATTAACATAAAAATTGTGAAAATTTGATTAAAATGAATAAAACCCAAAAAATTACAATCATATTCCACAAAAATTAAGTCTCTTAGTCATAACGTATCCAAAACAATGAATAAAATCTACAAAAAGTTATTAAATTCACCAACTCAAATATTTTTAGGTTATGGATATGGCGAGGAACCAAAAACCAATTGGTTGGCTATGGCATGTTTATGGCATTAGCGTTATGGGGGAATATTTTGAATAAGGTGCCACGATTTTTCAACTTTTTTATTTTCGAGGGTTGGAGGGGGTCCTAAAAATCACAAAATTATCGTCCGCAACACTAGGAAACTCTTAGTTTATGAAATATAAGCTTTTTAATTTCCAAATTTAGTAAAATTTCAACTTAAATCCTGCACTTAAAATTCGGGTCGCACATGTCGATAGCAGTATCAAAAGACGCGTGTTTGTGTCAAGATTCAGAATACGAAAGCAGAAACTATATTTTTTATCTCGTTTAAAAGTTATTCGCGGAAAAGCCGTCGATAATTGTCGCTTTTTTCGTTGATGCAATTAAACAAACGAAAACAAATGAAGGTGGTGAATAGTGTTGCCAGCTCCGCAACAATATCTTTTTATCTTGGTAGAACATTATAAGGTGGTGGCACGTATCCATAAATGCAAACAAACATACACTATCAATATATTTTTTTTTGTAATTCTCTGAATAATTTGAAATTAATAAGAATTAACAATTTTTGTTGTTATATCGGCCTACTGATTTGTAATATCGCGAGTTAATATCGAGCTCAAGGCCTAACAATAATTATTTTATCATTATTATTGTTATAATATATTTTTTCTTAATTGAAAAAATTTTAAATTAGAATAGAAGAAAGAAAAAATTTAGACAACTGCCAAAGCTCGTTGTATAGATCCATTTCGGGAACTGCTAAATTCCTTCATCGGCAACGTTTAGGCACCGCTGCTATAACCATTCAGCCATCACAGCGGTTTGTTGTTTGTCTTCATTATTCCTACTTCAATTCTGGTTCTTGCCAATTGATATTCACAGCACTGCGACATCTGTTACAGAATAGTTGTGAAAATTGGACTTTGTTTATGGCGATGATGCCATAGTGTCATATTTTATTGACACTTTTTCCCCGTGCTCTGGGATGTATTAACAATTTTTGTTGTTATATCGGCCTACTGATTTGTAATATCGCGAGTTAATATCGAGCTCAAGGCCTAACAATAATTATTTTATCATTATTATTGTTATAATATATTTTTTCTTAATTGAAAAAATTTTAAATTAGAATAGAAGAAAGAAAAAATTTAGACAACTGCCAAAGCTCGTTGTATAGATCCATTTCGGGAACTGCTAAATTCCTTCATCGGCAACGTTTAGGCGCCGCTGCTATAACCATTCAGCCATCACAGCGGTTTGTTGTTTGTGTTCATTATTCCTACTTCAATTCTGGTTCTTGCCAATTGATATTCACAGCACTGCGACATCTGTTACAGAATAGTTGTGAAAATTGGACTTTGTTTATGGCGATGATGCCATAGTGTCATATTTTATTGACACTTTTTCCCCGTGCTCTGGGATGTATTAACAATTTTTGTTGCTATATCGGCCTACTGATTTGTAATATCGCGAGTTAATATCGAGCTCAAGGCCTAACAATAATTATTTTATCATTATTATTGTTATAATATATTTTTTCTTAATTGAAAAAATTTTAAATTAGAATAGAAGAAAGAAAAAATTTAGACAACTGCCAAAGCTCGTTGTATAGATCCATTTCGGGAACTGCTAAATTCCTTCATCGGCAACGTTTAGGCGCCGCTGCTATAACCATTCAGCCATCACAGCGGTTTGTTGTTTGTCTTCATTTTTCCTACTTCAATTCTGGTTCTTGCCAATTGATATTCACAGCACTGCGACATCTGTTACAGAATAGTTGTGAAAATTGAACTTTGTTTATGGCGATGATGCCATAGTGTCATATTTTATTGACACTTTTTCCCCGTGCTCTGGGATGTATTAACAATTTTTGTTGTTATATCGGCCTACTGATTTGTAATATCGCGAGTTAATATCGAGCTCAAGGCCTAACAATAATTATTTTATCATTATTATTGTTATAATATATTTTTTCTTAATTGAAAAAATTTTAAATTAGAATAGAAGAAAGAAAAAATTTAGACAACTGCCAAAGCTCGTTGTATAGATCCATTTCGGGAACTGCTAAATTCCTTCATCGGCAACGTTTAGGCGCCGCTGCTATAACCATTCAGCCATCACAGCGGTTTGTTGTTTGTGTTCATTATTCCTACTTCAATTCTGGTTCTTGCCAATTGATATTCACAGCACTGCGACATCTGTTACAGAATAGTTGTGAAAATTGGACTTTGTTTATGGCAATGATGCCATAGTGTCATATTTTATTGACACTTTTTCCCCGTGCTCTGGGATGTATTAACAATTTTTATTGTTATATCGGCCTACTGATTTGTAATATCGCGAGTTAATATCGAGCTCAAGGCCTAACAATAATTATTTTATCATTATTATTGGTATAATATATTTTTTCTTAATTGAAAAAATATTTTTTATATATATATATATATAGAAAAATGGGCTTAAGTGCAGAATACATACAATTGTCAAAAAAAAAAAAAAATAACAAATCGGACTTTATGGAGATTTTTATGCTGATTCCAATGGTATATTTCTATTTTGGTGCAAATGAAAGGTTTGGGGTAATTCCATGTCAAAAGGCGAAAGTATGAATTTTTCAAATCAAAATATCTCCGAAACAAGTGGATGGATTTCAAAAATTAAAAAACCGAAAAATAACTTATAAAAATACATTTTATCTGATGTATATATATCTTTAAATTATTTAGTCTTTATTTACCAAAAATTTGAAAAAGCTCTTTTTTGGTGGCCATGCACTGTGATTCTGCGTAGAACACCTTTCTGCATAGGCGGCCTTCGGCCGCGCTTATAAAAAATAGCCCTGGGCTACGCCATACCAAGTCCGGGTGTGTGGTATAACCGTGGATACCGCCACGGTGATGTCCTTCTGCGTAGTACACCCTTCTGCGGAGGCGGCCTTCGGCCGCACTTTAAAAAAGCAACCCTTAGCCGATCCAACACCGGCTACGCCATGCACAGTAATTCTGCGTAGAACACCTTTAAAAAAATTACGCTTAACCCATCCGACACCGACAACAAGAAAACTAACATAAAAACTCACCCAAACAAACCCGTCAAAAGAGTTTTACAAAATCAAAATACATTGATAGGGTATGTTTGTTTGCATTTATGTCGACGTGCCACCACCTTATTATGTTCTACCAAGATAAAAAGATATTGTTGCGGAGCTGGTAACAGTATTCACCACCTTCATTTGTTTTCGTTTGTTTAATTGCAACAACGAAAAAAGCGACGGGTTTTCGGCGAATAACTTTTAAACGAGATAAAAAAATATAGTTTCTGCTTTCGGATTCTAAATCTTGACGCAAATACGCGTCTTTTGATACCGCTATCGACATGTGCGACCCGAATTTTTTAAGTGCAGGAATTAAGTTGAAATTTTACTAAATTTGGAAATTAAAAGGCTTATATTTCATAAACTAAGACCCTGCAAAAATTGTTGGATTACGTGTTCCATTTTTTTCATGTTGGAGTACTCTAACAATACTCCTTTGCAATGCGTTTGCGGACCACCATCAGCCGATCATTGCTCGTTTTTAACGACCGTGATCACGAGACGATGACGATCGAACAGAGTTGCCAAAAGTAAAATATTGCATACAAATAACTGAAAATAAAATTTTACTATGGCAACTCTGATAAAATGCGCACTGGTTTTATGTATACATACTATAGTATAGAGAAATATTCACGCAAATGCTAAATAACATAAGAATATTCGTAGTAAAAAATATAAAAGTTGTATTGCCCCTCTTCATTTACTTCCATTTTAAATTAAATTCACTTCGATAATTCTTTCCGACACATTTCCTCTTTAGTACTTTGGCTTATGATCCTCTGTGGGTGCTCCAAGGAGTACAGCAATGAAAGTACTTTGGAAAGTACTCTCACGTATGTACTCTATAGAATACTCACAAACAAAGCGAGAGTGGGATCACCTACTCCTCTCCTAGGACATCGCAATGTTAATTGGAGCACATTTTTTTTATGAATACAGATTAGTTTTGGGATACTCCTATACTCCCAAGGGAGTATTCCTTACATTATTTATGGAGTACTCGCGTTTTTTGAAGGGGAGTTTCCTAGAGCTGCGGATTCCATTGTGGTGATTTTTAGGACCCCCTCTACCCCTACTAATCAACAAAAGTTTGAAAATCGTGGCACCTTAAGCCGGAGTCATTGGTGCCGTATGTCGTATCGCTGTATCCGTATCCCTAACGTAATCAGCTGTTTATCGTTACGACGGTAAACCAAAACCCAATTGGGTGGCTACGATACGGTTACGACCTTAGCGGCACCAATAATCGATTGCATTGATTCTCATAAGGTTGGTCGAATCAGCTGTTATAAGGTTACCGATACGGTTACCGATAAAGCACCAATGTCTCCAGCTTTATATAAAATCCAACCCGCGTTATGGTATGGCACCATTAATAGATTACATTGATTTCCATAAGGTAGGTTCGATCAGCTGTTTTATCTGGTTATAAGTCACCATTAATTGGCCCTGAACTATATTGTAATAATGTGGTTTCATGATTGTGCACTTTTTCAATATTCGCGTAATAAAGTATTTTGAAAACTCGATACAATAATGCATCACTCCATTTGTATGAAATATAAAAAAATATATTTGATTGGCTGAAGAATCAAATAAAAAATATTTATTTGGATGCCGAATCAAATAAGAAATAATTATATTTTATTCGCCTGAAGAATTGAATAACAAATAAAAAAATTTTTTTATTTGGATGCGCAATCAAATAAAAAGTTAAAAGTATCTTTGATTTGAAGTTCGATTTTGAATCAAAAAGGATTTGTTTGTGTTTATCTTCTACATACGGCTATGTTCTCAAGTGTCGTATTACCTCATAATGCTTACGGAGATTACCCCTTAACCCCTGCGCGGTGTGGCCTTATCAATCAGATGTCTGTTGGGATGGACAGGTTTCTAGGTATTCAACAGAAACTGTTTGTTGAGCATTTCATTTATTTCCCTAATGGGGAGTACTCTCGCGTAATTAACATTTTTAGATTTAGATTTATTCATTCATTTTCCTTACAAATTAAGAAGTATGTATGTAACAAATAAGTATTATAAGCTAACAAATAACATTATAATACAAGAAAAAGTAAGGCATTCGTTCAAAACGTATTTTAGTATTGAATACCATTTCAAAATTAAATTAATAGAATGACAAAAGTGTGTGCGGTGTTTTAAAAAAGAAAAAACAAATTATGACGATTAAGAATAACAACTTAAAAGATAAATTTTAACAACTGCGTTTAAATTACTAAGTACTAGGCTTCAAGCAAATTTTTCATATCGTTGTGTGATAGTTGTAAGATAAACGATTTAACATTCCGCAAAATTCACGTAAGTTCCTAATGACACGTCTAGACACGGGTCTTCCCAATTAACCCATTACAGTTTGACTGCAGAATACTGAAGTGCAATGGGGGAGACGTCGTCACTCTGGGGGTAAGTGACGGGTGACTACGCCTGAGTTGAAGGAGGCTAGGACGCAATTACTGTTGTGGCTCTGTAACTGGACGTCCCTGGATAAGCATTAGGTTACCCGGTGTAGTTGGGTTTGCAGCCTGTGCTGACATACGGTGCAAAAGGTGGTAGGGACTGAAGTGACTGAAATCATACTTTAAGGTTTTCAACTTGTTAAATAATTTTATAATTTGATCAAGGGATTTGATGTAAGCGACTGGATCCGATGTCTGGCTTAAATTGCCTGCAGATATGTTTATTGATAGCCCTTTCAAGCCGCAAGATGAATTTGTAAAAGAATTTACTCAGCTGATGAAAAATTTCCGCCCTGCAAACACGTCTCATCATTCAACCAAAAAACCGTTCGTTAAAATAAAATTAAATGACGTTTCACATGTTTTTATTCGTACAGACAAAATACGGTCTTCACTGGTACCGCCATACGATGGTCCATTTGAGATAAAGAAACGTTTTTCTAAATTTTATAAAATTTTAGTTGGAGATCGAGTTTTGAATATTTCAGTTGACAGATTGAAGCCTGCTTTCATTACAACAGATTAAGCTGGCAGTTCGACTTCCAAGAAGTTTGGTTATTACAAGTCTGGCGGGGAATGCTGTAGCGACTGAAATTATAATTTAAGTTTTTCAACTTGTTAAATAATTTTATAATTTGATCAAAGTAACTTTTCCTTGTAATATCAAATTGTGAAAAATAAAATTATTAGTTTTTCAAAAGTTTTAAAGAGCATAGTACAGGTCTACAAGTAGGATATGTAGCACTGCGCACATACACAGCCACGCTCACCTGATAAAATGCTTGTTCTTATTCGTTTTTGAGTGGATGCTATTTGGCACTGTTGTACTTCTTAGGACAAAGAAAAGTGTAGTAGCTGCTAACGAAAACTGTGTAAAATTTTTATTGTAAAATTACAAAGAAATATCCTTATTTACTTTCAAACGAGCACTTAATTACATCTCTCTTGAAAATCCATATGTTTAGAACAATTTTAATTAACAAATTGTGATACTTTATTACCGGGGACGATTGCTAAAACCCGACCAAAATCGTCAGGGGAGGTATTAATAGACGCGTTTTTGCCTCGCTTCCAATAATTCGAATACTTTTTCGCCTTTGAATTATTGATAACAGGACAAAACGCGTCTTTTCACTTCTCTTTCCAAATTTTTGGACGGGTTATTGCAGTCGACCTCGGTTTCAAACTGTTTTTCGCGGAGAATTTTTGAACGGGTAGAAAAACTTAGCACTCGTGTTTGCCCTGCAAAAATCGTGTGACCAAAAACGCACACAGCCACACGAATTTTTGACAGGGGTGACGATTTGGAATGAAAAATTGTGCAAATGAAATAGCATGCTGACAAATTTTGCTTTCCCACAATGTATCGTGCTCTCTCGCACCTACTATTTTCATAGGGATAGCAAAATACGTCATTTTTGCGTGAAAAAAATTCGCCATTTCTAATTCAGCAGAGACAGCAAGACAAATAGATTTTTGGTTAATTTTTTCAACCTGTATTTACTACATTTTACAGAAATTAATATACTCATTCTTTAATATTTTTTGGTCTACTAAAGTGTGTTTTAGTAAAAAAAATCATATCAATGTGTGCATGTTTATAAAGAAAGAAAGTGAAATATGTAATTGCATAGTATAAATAATCGTGAGCAATTCTAATGCAGAATAGTAAATTTTGATTTCCACATACATACAAGAAAAAAATTCTTGTTACAGTGCTTATATGGATCTACTTACAAAATACATACCATTAAGATTTATTATCCAAAATTGAAAAAAATGATTAGAAAATTCGGTGTAAAAAACGGCTATGTGTGCAATAAAATAGCCTCTCTTGTTGAGATACCCATCCATGGTCTCCATTAATTATTGTGACGGAGGTGTGTTTGCAGCAGCAAAGTGAACCCAAACAGTGTAGGTCGTGGTGGTTGTTGTTCGTGGTCCGCATCAACTGGAACAGGTGGGGCAATGACGCCACATCCAGTTATACCAAGGTATATACCACAACAGCAACCAGGTTATGCAATGCCACGATAGCAGCAGCAACAACCTCCCCAGGCTGGCTATCATCGTTGATTTATAAAAAAACAGTGTCATCCATCTGTAATACTTAAATATATTCGTCTGTTGAAACAGTTTCCACGATTCACTGTTCAACGAAAGCAGCAGCTCAGCGTATGCCACCACCGAACAGCTGATAACTAAAACGTGGATGCACAGCAGTTTAAGGCCAAAATGGAAGTTGGGGAAATAGCTGAAAATAAGGTAAATATATGTTTCGCGTTATTAACAAAATCGCCCTAAATTTTATGAATTAACAGATCGCTACGAACGACAAAGCACCCGAAGGTGTGATCAAAGAAAGCACTACAGAAATTATCGCCGGCGGGGCCATATTCTACAATCCAGTACAAGAATTTAATCGTGATTTAAGTATTTCAGTACTTAGTGTATACTCAAAGCGGTTGATAAGAGAGCGGGAAGCGGCGGCGCATAAAAATGCACAAAATACAAACGAAAGCAATGCTAATGACAAGAAACCATACTCGGCTGGTGTAAAATACGACGATGGACTGCGAATATTGGAAGCGCTTGCTGCAACAGATTTACGTAGTATACGTTATGCAAAAGAAGTAGCAGGCGTGCTTGAAATTATTGCAAATGATCTATCTAAGGTGGCAGTAGATTCCATTAGCGTAAATATGCGACACAATGGAGTGGAACATTTAATTGTGCTAAGCGAAGGGTATGCAATGTAGGTTTGATATACGAATCAATAACTAGTGATGTAACTGTAATAATAATAAAATTCGCAATAGGATTCTCATGTACCTTTCAACTTCATATGAGAAGCGTTTCGATGTTATAGACCTAGATCCTTATGGTTGTCCGAATCGCTTTCTGGATGGCGCTATACAACCACTGACGAGTGGGGGTTTATTACTTGTAACTGCATTGCATTGAAACGCACGCTAATCGTTATAGAAAATATATTGAGCCACTTTTGAGCATTTCTGCCGATGTTTATATACGCGTATTTGTGCGTGTGCATAGTAGTCAAGCGAAGGGTAAATTTAGCATGAGGTTGGTATACAGCATTTTGGCCTTTTACCACAATGCAATTACGTACCATATCTTTTTATTATGAACACAGCAAACAATCAATGATATTTCAATGCACTGGTTGTGATACCTATACGCTACAGCCTATGGGTATTGTTAAAAGCAAGATCTCAGATAAAGGCAATGCGGAAGTAAAATGCGGTATATATGCGGTAATATATACCTATTATTAAAAATTAATACAAACAATATTTTCAACATTTTTTTCTCGATTTACGAACACATTTAGAAAGGCTACAACGCCTGCTAAAGAGCCGGTATCTTGCCAACGCTTTAGCTTGGATTTAGAGGAGGATCTACAAACTTTGCTAGAAGCACGCGCAGCTTCTCGTGTAGCGAATATGGATCAACACGAAAGTAACGCTGCTGTTAGCGGAAATGCAATGAACAAAATATTTGAAATGGAGGATGATGAAAATAAATCCAACAATGCAAACACTATAAAGAGGATTCCTTATAATTTTTCAACGAAGGCATCTTGTGACGAAACTATATTCGAATGCCAACAGCAACGTACGTCTGATGAAAGTTTTATGGCTTTGGAAAAAATGTGTGATAAAACAGCATCCGATCCTGACAGCACACTATTTAAGTACATACATAGCGAGAACAAGGATATGGTTATAGAAGATGCTAAAAAGCGCAGCGCCGATGGAAACTATTTTAAAACCCCTTGTAAACAAGGTAAGTGATTATACAACATATTAAAAGATGATAAGGTTGTGTGGTTTAAATTTAATAATATAATTTTAGAACTACAAGAAATAGATGAAGAAGCACAATCATTGCAACGCCTATTGCATGACTTATGCGTACAGGAGCAGCATCAATTGGATAATGAAACTCCTTTAAAAAGTATTGATGTAACACTCCTAGAAGATATTGAAGCGCCATCTAAAATGTGGGACTCCACAATAGTGGGCGATACCACTTTACAAACTTCACCTTTGGAAATGGTGAGGCTTCTCAGACCATCTACTATACTAGAGGAAAATTGCGAAGATCAGTCTAATAGTTCTTTGGGTGGTGATGATGTATCATCACACATAAGCTTTCAAAGCGCTCAAAAAGGCAGTGAAACTTCAGCGACAACAAGCTGTTATGAAACAGCACATGACACCACAGGCGCAAGTGCACCCAGGAAAGTTTCACATTATACCCAAAGCGAGTCCTCCGAAGAATCGCATGAACTGGAAAAAAGTATAATATTGATAAACCTAGAATACACACTAGAGCCGCCAGCAAATGAGCATGTAACTGTGACTGAACTTATCACCAATGATAATAAAAATATGCATGACAGTGAAAAACTATCTTCCAGCGCGTCCTTTGATGATTCTTTAGGAGTAATTGAGTTGTCGGATGATGAGTCAGATGAAACGGGCGGAAATTTAAACAAAAGTGTCTTTATTAAAGAGGAGAAAGAACAACAACAGAAAGAAATTGCAATAGAGCCAATAGCACGAAATGTGGAAAGCATGCCCAGTAATTACCATAACAAAAGTTCTATTGACTTTGAAGAATCATTTGAAAATGATAAAGAAAATCGAAGTTTGTTCAATGAGAGTACCGAAAAATCATTGCACGTCAATGATACCATGGAAGAAGTTGAGTACATGATGAAAAAAGGTATGCAGTATATGCAAGCCGCTGAACCTACCACAAAACTGGGTAATCTATCGCCAACCGTAAATGAAACCCAAATGGTGGTGAAACCATTACAGGAACGTGAAAAAACATTTACGTATTCGCCGAAAAAAGCAAAAAGCAACTGTGGCTCGCCAGCTAAAAAGTTTATCAATGGAAAACCTACAGCTGTTGTAACAGGCACTAAAGGTATGCAGGCAAGAGTTTTTATTTTTATAATCATTTGTTGGAATAATCCTAAAGACCTTGTGAAGTCATACCATATCTCATTAAAGATCTTGATGTTGTAGCGATAAAGACACTCGAAGGTTTTAGGGAGTATTAACAATGTAGATGGTCCTTTTTCGGATATAGATGCGCACACTCCGGTAACAAGCACTATTATCCCCAGTGCAGAATATAGACGCGGCAGGTGTGCCTGTTGGAGGAGGCGACTAAAATACCAAATTGTTTCAAGTGGTTGCCAGCGCAATATATAGATACTACAACCCAATTGTCAACTTCCCTAAGCATGGTGCATCCTGTTTCTTTAACAACTGGAGCTCTGGCGACCTCATAGCTTTTGATGTGAGAGGGCGAAATGGCCTTGAAGGTTTCATGCTGCTATAACATGTTTGCCTGTTACTTTTAGCTCATCTTGATTGGATTGCCATTTGGAGGCGATAGGTTTGAGCACAGTAGAGAATGAGGGCATACTCCAACTGCAAGTAATTAAAATAAAATCACCTTAAGCACTGGTTGTTGTTGTTGTTGTAACAGTGCTTCGCCCCATCCAATAGGTCTGACTAATCACAAATTGTCATCAATATCCTCTAACGGGAGTCCAAGGAAACTTGCTGTTTCAACAGTGGTGGACCATAAGGAAAGGGGTGTTAGAGGCGTTGGTTCCACATTACAATTAAAGAGATGGTTGGTGTCATGTGGGGACACATTGCAAGCGGGGCATACATTTTGTATGTCGTGGTTGATTCTGGATAGGTAAAAGTTTAACCTGTTACAGTATCCAGAACGAAGTTGAGCTAGAGTGACTCGCTTTTCTCTGGGGAGTACGCGATCTTCCACAAGTTTTGGGTACTGTTCTTTGAGTACTGGATTCACCGGGCAATTCCTAGCATAAAGGTCCGACGCCTGTTTTTGGGGCAGCATTTTGTTAGGCCTGTATTTTTTTCCAGTGAGTAAGCTTTAGGCTTGGCGACCATATCGGAGACGCGTACCATGCAAACGTCTATTTATATTTACTCCAAGTACTGCCGATTTATAGAATTATATTAAATGTTTGTTACAGCTCTGGATTTTCGTTACTAGTATTCGTGCTAGTGCATGCTCTCCAAGATGTAGATCCTGATCGAAAGTCACACCCAAAATTTTAAGGTGTAAGACAGTCGGTAGGGTAATGTCATATGGTCGACATTTGGCGCGGCCATGTTTTAAATAAGATCACCGATGATTTGGTTGGTTACAAAATCGGGTTTCGCGAAGCGACAAAACTGGAGTGATTGGGGAGATAGCTGTTTATTTTATTACAAAGCTCATCGGTGTAGGAAACAATAGCATAGGCGTAGAAGCAATAGTGACTCCTGGTGGTAAAGGTAGCTATTGATATGTAGAAGTTAAGCAGAAGTTTGGATATGAGTTTTTTTAAGTTATTGCAAAAAAAACGTTGAGGATTTTTAATATCTTATCAGGTATCTTCGTACATGTTTCTAAGAATGAAGAATAAAACCTATTCAAACTTCGCTATACTTTAACATACAATAATTTACTCCATTTTGACACAGCTATCATTTTTTGATTTTATTAAATTTTATAAAATATTTCTTCCTCTACAGTTCAATTTACTTATTAGATGGTAAAGATGGCTTCGCATTATCTCCATCAGTAACTGTGACAAGGTGGCCACAGCGTGACTCGGAGCGTCTCTTCAATAGCTCTCTAGTGGTGATGGTGACAGCAGAGAAACCCAACTGTTTATAAATGTTACACTTCAAAAAGAATCAAAATATCTGCCATTGCGTCTACGGCTCAAATACCCACAGTATATGAATGAATCGAACGCACCTAATTGTCTGCCTAACGGATAGTATACATAATTAAATCGAAAATATTGCACCAAACGAACTAGGTCTGAATACTGAAACAGTACACATATTCAAAATCGATGAGAAGGCTGTGATGATGGTAAAGGGTGAGTTGTTGAATACCATACGAAAACCCTTTAGATTAGATTTAGAACAATAATAAGTCTGACTATTCGTACATTTTTAAGTTCATCAATTACGACAGCAATCGGATTCCACGACACCTTTGAATATTCTTGATCTGAAAAAAGAGTAAACAACCATGGAAACAACTCAAATTTTACATGAATATAACACACTTCTGAATTGTCCAAATATAAAGTTAGCTGCTGCAGCAATATAGTTCAAAGCAATTAATATATTTTTTATGTTATTATTAAAGTACTTACTTCTTTTTTATATTAAATGTATTAATTTAAGTTGCAATTTCATGTACATATGAGGCTTTTTTGGTTGATATTTTATTCATCCTATAAGTGGGAGCGGAATGCACGATCACATTAATAGGAACAAAACGGGAAATTTCGTCACAAAAGTTCATCACGCCCATGCAAACGTGACTATGAATATAGCCGCTGCAGAGAGTTTCAATGACCGTAAAATGACTAGTCAAATGACGTGGAGCGTTTTTGCGGGTGTATTTTTAATACTGGAATAACTACGCGTCCTCAGATACCACAATTCAAGACTTTTGTATAATTTTCTGTAGGACGAATATAGGTGCAACGCATTTTCATACTAAGTTCGTACATATAAATTTACCATCACGGCAACCCATATCTGATATTCCGCTCCTTTTTTTAATTTTGACACTTCATTCAGTGTCAAACGCATGTTCCACGCAGGTTCCACTGAGTTCCACACTAGTTTGACACTGACCGAAGTGTCAAACGGCAGTGTGTTAGAAAGAGAAAGGAATTGTTTCCTTCTCATACATATCATACTTGTAAACCTGTACTATGCTAAAGAGAACATCTCTTGTGAATATAGTACGCGTCTATAGGACTAAGAGTTTGTTTCCCTGGCCTACACGAATGCTAGTGCCGTAAAGAGGGAGAGAAGAAGACGGGGGCGGTGGTTGATGCTCGGCATTGCTACCGACTCTACTACGGAGATTTTAGTTATGAGTAGGAGCAGGAGTATGATCTGATGGCGCCATGAGGCGCGAGAAACAGCGGGTACTTGTTGTGGCTTGCCGAGCAGCGGGGCTGCTAGAAGGTAGTGGGGTGCGCTATGGGGTAGACTACGGAAGCCCTTGGGCGTGAACGCGCGTTATGAGGACGTCGGGTTTTGGGGTTTTTGGGGTCACGTGGCACACTGACAAGAGTGTGACCGTCCTAAAAATATTCTTTTTCGGCAAACGAAGCAAAACCATTTCTCTGAACCGGGGTCAGGTACAGGTCCCGGATTGGACTCGATATCTTCCTGGAGCAGGAGAATATGGCGCAGTCCCTCTGCAAGGACCTGCTGGGAGGACGACAATTTGTGGGAGGGACAAAAAATAAAACGGGGTTACACTGAAATGACAGCCTTTGATCGGGAATCCGAGTCGCTCCGGGACATAGAACCGGCTGCCTTGGGAAGCGTATAAAATAATCCTACTTACTTTCTCAGATTCAAGGGCCAACCAACTTCATGGATATCGTATTTTGATTAAAATTTATAGTGGACCTAATTAGTTGATATCTCTATGAGGGTTATATGGCGTATTAGCAATGCCTATTTATTTCTAACAAATGTTTTTGCATACTCGTCGCGGTTGGGACATACTTCATTGTTGAATAATTCCTAAACAGCTTCAAAGAAGTCAAATCTGAATTGTTGGATATATTTAAAACGAGTTTTAAACATTGTATAACAAATATGAAATAAAAGAACGACTTACAAAATTTAGGATAACAACTTTCGACTTTTTTTTTCACGGGTGGGACAAAGCCAACTCTGTCCGATACGTCTAATAATATGAATATATATAAAATGAATATATAAAAGGAATAAATTGGTATTTAAATCAGCTTCTTATATAAAGATGTGTTACGATAGTTAGTAAGGTCAGCACTTCACTTTTACTCTTAAAAAGGTATTGAAAATTAACTTTAAGATTTCTGTGCGGACAGCACAGTTGAAAAAAGTCCTAGGGAAAACATAACGCAGGGACTAATAAAGATTACGGGGAATGGTCAAGTAATAGTGAGATGCTTTGCGATACACATGTCCCATGGGGAGATGATTCAGAAGAGCCAGACCGCAATCATACTTCGATCGCGGAAAGGATAGTGCCCTTCTTGGCGACCGATAGCAAGATGGAATGGGCGGTGAAGACGTTCCCTAAGTTTAAATCGCCGAGCCCAGATGGTATATTCCAAGCCATGCTATAAGTTTTAAATAGAGCGGTCGTGGAATGGCTTAAAATAATATTCGATGGGTGCATATGTCTAAATCTTGTACCGCACTCTTGGAGAACTTCTTCGTGTAGTTTCTGGCGTCACACACAAAGGCGTGGAAGATCGGTCACATGTATCCCAAAGACTACAAGCCCATTAGCTTAACGTAATTTCGGCTCAAAACCTTTGGGAGGCTGATAGATAAGTACATAAAGTCCAACGTGGGTGAAAAGCTGCTCTCCACAACACAACAAAGTCAAGTCGTTAGCCACTGCACTGCATAGGGTGGTAATAAACATAGAGAAATCCCGGAATATAAGGAGTATGCTATTGTTGTTGTTGTGGCGATAGGGACACTCCTCGAGCGCCTTGGGGAATGTTATCGCTGTTGGTGGTCCTTTTCCGAATGCAGATCCGGTACGTTCCGGTTCCAAGCCCGACCATCTCGGGAACGATTTGTTATGACCACGTGTGACCTTCTAAGCCGTACCGTCCTCCCACCCCCTAGATACATGAGGAGTTCGAGATCGCCAGAGCCTCGGATATTAATGAAACAGGATTCGCCACGGATAGGTGAGGTTGACAGTTTGTTTGGAGAAGCCATATATTGCGCTACACAACCCCTTGAATATATTTGGTATTTTAGTAGCCTCTTATCACAGGCATATCTATAGCGGGTATATTCTAACCCGCTGGGGGATATGCTCTAGAAATCTCCTTAGAAATTGCCGGAGCTTTCAACAATGTTTCTGAAAGGGCGATCATGTTGTTGTTGTTTTTGTTGTAGCAGTGCTTCGCCCCATCCAATAGGTGCCACCAATAACAAATTGTCATCAATGTCCTCTAACGGGAGTCCAAGGAAACTTGCAGTTTCAACAGGGGTGGACCATAATGAGAGGCGTGTTAAAGGCGTTCGTTCCACATTACAATTAAAGAGATGGTTGGTATTATGTGGGGACACATTGAAAGCGGGACATACATTTTGTATGTCGGGGTTGATTCTGGATAGGTAAGAGTTTAACCTGTTACAGTATCCAGATCGAAGTTGAGCTAGAGTGGGCGATCATGGATGGTGGCTGCATGTTAAATTGCAGGAAAATTACCTCACAATGGGAATTGTATGAGGCCACGAAATCAGTGGACAGGGGCACTCCGCCGATGGGGTGCTATCACCTCTGCTGTGGACGCTGGTCACCAACCAACTGCTTAGGCGGTTCAATGAAGGACCCGTAAAACTTACGGCTTACGCAGATGACGTTGCAATTGTCATAAGTGGAAAGTGCCTTCCAACGCATGCGCGGTTCCAGGGGGGAACTTTTTTTTTTTGTATTGACTGTAATGAAGTATATAATACAAATCTACATAGTAGTTTCTTATCACAAAACGGATTTTTACAAATTTTTAATTTTTCTAGCTTTTTTACGTTCTAGGGGGGAACTTTTTTTTTTAATATGTATAATAATAACGTAAAAAAGCAAGAAAAATTAAAAATGAGTAAAAGTCCGTTGTGTGATAAGAAACTACTATGTAGATTTGTATTATATACTTCATTACAGTCAATACAAAAAAGTATTCATACCTGGGCATCCTGGGCATCATTTTTTTCTCGATTTACGAACACATTTAGAAAGGCTACAACGCCTGCTAAAGAGCCGGTATCTTGCCAACGCTTTAGCTTGGATTTAGAGGAGGATCTACAAACTTTGCTAGAAGCACGCGCAGCTCCTCATGTAGCGAATATGGATCAACACGAAAGTAACGTTGCTGTTAGCGGAAATGCAATGAACAAAATATTTGAAATGGAGGATGATGAAAATAAATCCAACAATGCAAACACTATAAAGAGGTTTCCTTATAATCTTTCAACGAAGGCATCTTGTGACGAAACTATATTCGAATGCCAACAGCAACGTACGTCTGATAAAAGTTTTATGGCTTTGGAAAAATGTGTGATAAAACAGCATCCGATCCTGACAGCACACTAAGTACATACATAGCGAGAACAAGGATATGGTTATAGAAGATGCTAAAAAGAGCAGCGCCGATGGGAACTATTTTAAAACCCCTTGTAAACAAGGTAAGTGATTATACAACATATCAAAAGTTGATAAGGTTGTGTGGTTTAAATTTAATAATATAATTTTAGAACTACAAGAAAATAGATGAAGAAGCACAATCATTGCAACGCCTATTGCATGACTTATGCGTACAGGAGCAGCATCAATTGGATAATGAAACTCCTTTAAAAAGTATTGATGTAACACTCCTAGAAGATATTGAAGCGCCATCTAAAATGTGGGACTCCACAATAGTGGGCGATACCACTTTACAAACTTCACCTTTGAAAATGGTGAGGCTTCTCAGACCATCTACTATAATAGAGGAAAATTGCGAAGATCAGTCTAATAGTTCTTTGGGCGGTGATGATGTATCATCACACATAAGCTTTCAAAGCGCTCAAAAAGGAAGTGAAACTTCAGCGACAACAAGCTGTTATGAAACAGCACATGACACCACAGGCGCAAGTGCACCCAGGAAAGTTTCACATTATACCTAAAGCGAGTCCTCCGAAGAATCGCATGAACTGGAAAAAAGTATAATATTGATAAACCTAGAATACACACTAGAGCCGCCAGCAAATGAGCATGCAACTGTGACTGAACTTATCACCAATGATAATAAAAATATGCATGGCAGTGAAAAACTATCTTCCAGCGCGTCCTTTGATGATTCTTTAGGAGTAATTGAGTTGTCGGATGATGAGTCAGATGAAACGGGCGGAAATTTAAACAAAAGTGTCTTTATTAAAGAGGAGAAAGAACAACAACAGAAGGAAATTGCAATAGAGCCAATAGCACGAAATGCGGAAAGCATGCCCAGTAATTACCATAACAAAAGTTCTATTGATTTGAAAATGATAAAGAAAATCGAAGCTTGTTCAATGAGAGTACCGAAAAATCATTGCACGCCAATGATACCATGGAAGAAGTTGAGTACATGATGAAAAAAGGTATGCAGTATATGCAAGCCGCTGAACCTACCACAAAACTGGGTAATCTATCGCCAACCGTAAATGAAACCCAAATGGTGGTGAAACCATTACAGGAACGTGAAAAAACATTTACGTATTCGCCGAAAAAAGCAAAAAGCAACTGTGGCTTGCCAGCTAAAAAGTTTATCAATGGAAAACCTACAGCTGTTGTAACAGGCACTAAAGGTATGCAGGCAAGAGTTTTTATTTTTATAATCATTTGTTGGAATAATCCTAAAGACCTTGTGAAGTCATACCATATCTCATTAAAGATGTTGATGTTGTAGCGATAAAGACACTCGAAGGTTTTAGGGAGTATTAACAATGTAGATGGTCCTTTTTCGGATATAGATGCGCACACTCCGGTAACAAGCACTATTATCCCCAGTGCAGAATATAGACGCGGCAGGTGTGCCTGTTGGAGGAGGCGACTAAAATACCAAATTGTTTCAAGTGGTTGCCAGCGCAATATATAGATACTACAACCTAATTGTCAACTTCCCCTAAGCATGGTGCATCCTGTTTCTTTAACAACTGGAGCTCTGGCGACCTCATAGCTTTTGATGTGAGAGGGCGAAATGGCCTTGAAGGTTTCATGCTGCTATAACATGTTTGCCTGTTACTTTTAGCTCATATTGATTGGATTTCCATTTGGAGGCGATAGTTTTGAGCACAGTAGAGAATGAGGGCATACCCCAACTGCAAGTAATTAAAATAAAATCAACTTTAGCACTGGTTGTTGTTGTTGTTGAAACAGTGCTTCGCCCCATCCAATAGGTCTGACTAATCACAAATTGTCATCAATATCCTCTAACGGGAGTCCAAGGAAACTTGCTGTTTTAACAGTGGTGGACCATAAGGAAAGGGGTGTTAGAGGCGTTGGTTCCACATTACAATTAAAGAGATGGTTGGTGTCATGTGGGGACACATTGCAAGCGGGGCATACATTTTGTATGTCGGGGTTGATTCTGGATAGTGTTATGGAAACGCATCTACAACGGAGCAGTAAGGAAGGCGGTCGGCATGATGTGTTGGTGCACAGTGGCTAGTCATTGTCGGCTGGGGCGGGTCCTTGCCAACCTTACTGTTCCTGCGCCATAAACAGAAAAATGTTCCTATCATGCCTGTCAAAACGAGCAGCTGTCAAATTCAAAAAAACCTGGCAGAAGCGCAGAGACCGACTCAAAACGCTTATCAATACAAAATAAAACAACATCCGGCTGAACCGGATGTCACGGACAGACCGTTAACATTCCAAAAATTTAAATTCAAATTCAAAAAAAAACTGACGCAAAAAATACTACCGAACCGGACATGGCCGGTTACTAACGCTGAAAATCAAATTCAAAAAAAAAACCGCTGAAAAACCAAACAATAACAAAAAAGCTGAAAAAATTAAAAATAAAAAAAGAAAAGGGCCGAATATACATAGGGGGCGCCGCGGGTGTTGTTGCGACGCCCGGTGCTTGTCCCACCCTCAAATAACCATGGCCACCGACGCACCTAAATCTCGGTGGCCCCTTACCTGTCTTACCTTATGCCTTCTAAATAATTGGCGACGCCAGCATTCCCATTTCAATTACAAATTTATTTATAATTCATCATTTAAAAAAAAAAAATTTATATGAAGATGTATATATATACTACTCGATCCTGAGTTTTATCTAAATTTGTTTTCTTCAAAATAAGGTATACGCATTAAGTTATAGAGAAAAATGTGATAAAATGCTTGTTTAAGAGGTACAAGAAATAATTTCGAACAAAGAAATTTGTACATAAGTATCTATTTGATGGAGTTCATTTCGATCCCGGTATTAAGAAACATGAATAGTAAATATTAACTTTGTAAAGCCAAAGTAATAATTCCTTTTTGGGGCTTTAGACGTTTTTAAATGGTTCTAAAACAAGTTTGTTTGCAAGTTTATTGCAGCTTTTCAAATAAATGATCCTTCTTTTACTAGTGAAAGGTGTTTAATATCTTTAACTGCTATTCTTTTGTTCGCAGCTGTATGTACATATAACATTTTTTTTTTTTTCTGGTTAAGTATAGTTTAATCTTTTACAGTATCGTTGTTTTTGGTTCAAAGGCTTTCGAATTTGCACTGGGTGGTATTTACATATATAGATACATCATATCAAAATTTGAGGAAAACGCAATTCCGAAAAATCTGCTGGTTAGGGCCTGCCTCTATGAATTAAGCTAACAATATATGTAATGTAATAATTTGTTTAATAATAGTATTTTACAATTTTTAATCATGGTGAATTTACGTACAAAAATACAAAAACCCAATGCACTAATTTTTGGTATTGTTTAAAGTTTTTTTTTTTTTAAGTAGTATAAATGTATCAGCAGTGAAATACTTTAGGAAAATATAACTAAATTTGATAACATTGTTGCTGCTGTTGCTCTGGTTTACAGGTCATTTGCTGAAAAAAATGTGTAATTCATCTAAATGCTCTTTCGAATTTATTTCCATACTGCTGAATAGATTTTAATTTCATAGGTATGCTTGTACATAGCAAATAACGTGGAAACCAAGCGACGCACACTGGAGTAAAAAAAAATACCTTAAAAATAGTTGTAGTTATTTGGCTCAAAATTCCTATAGTAGATCGTAGATCGCATTACAGAATTTGCAGACTTCTTAACATTTACATTTTATATATTCATTTCTAGATATTCTTGCGTTCCACTCGAAAACGTCTACGCCAATATGCTGGAAGTTTTTTTTAAAACCGGGCATTCTCTTTTTTTTTTGTTGGGTATACTAAATTTGGTGTTCGCTTTCTTTCTTCTATATGCATGTAAATGCATATGCTTAAGTTAATTATACATACAGATGTATGAACCGCGTTTTAAATAGTTGTTTCTCTAAATGTTTGGGTTTTTTTTTTTTTTCTTTTTTTAAACCAACATTATTTTATTTTAACAATTGCGCTAATGGTTTGAATTCTGACCGGACTTCCTACACATTCATAGGGCACATAAACGCACGACCCATAACCAAAAGGCAGGCATTAGCGCCCAAAGATGCGTCCGCGCTTTTAAGCACAAAAAAAAAGGAACTGACTCACCCAGTAGGCCGGCGTTGATGGTTGTTTCACTCTGGTCTGAGGTGATCGAGCGGACCTGGTGGCAGGGCAACTTCGTGTGGACCTTTACCTTCTGGATGACTTTGTGCTAAATTGGGCGTTCGCTGTATTACGCTGCAGCGTACTGCTGGCCCTGGAGGCGGATGGAGTGTTGGACGCTTTCCAAAGGTGGTGGTGTACTTCGCAAACGTAGAGAAAGAGGTCTACCTTCGAATATCAAGGCTTCTCCTCACAATTAGTTAGTGCCGTCCGAATCCGAGTCGGAATCCCTAGAACTTTCCTCACTAGGTTTGACTTGGAAGCGCTGACTTACTACTTCAGCTGGATATTTGGATATTCTTGTAAGGGTTAGTACCACTAGTTCCTCGGCATTTTGCTGATTGTTCTTTGGCCTTTTAAATGACCTTCTGCCTTGTTTTCCAAAATTTTTCCCACGTTTTTCTCGGTCAGTGCCGGAAACTCAACCAATTCTTTTATTTTTCTCGGTTTCGAATAGCGTTTTAACATTTGATTTGTACGGATTTAAAAAAGGTATATAAATCGTTGATACGATACGACTTGGCACAAGCAAACACGTTATGGTCTAGCTCCGTTCATCAGCGTGGCAAATCCAAAAAGGGAAAAAAAAGAGCCGCGCGAAAAACTTTTTTGTCCGGAACTCGTGGTGGTTTTTTTCTTTTCTCTTTTTCTGTCTTCTAGTGATGGCCGGTCTGTCTGTTCCCTTCTTTTTCGATATTTTTCATCGCAACCCTTTCCACATCGCTAGGTGTGTTCCCGTGAACACGCTCCCAAGTGGGTCGTAGCCGTAGACCGTAGC
Source organism: Eurosta solidaginis (assembly GCF_040869045.1). Taxonomy (NCBI): domain Eukaryota; kingdom Metazoa; phylum Arthropoda; class Insecta; order Diptera; family Tephritidae; genus Eurosta; species Eurosta solidaginis. Next base: position 77,778,281 of record NC_090322.1, read on the forward strand.
AGCAGACCGTAACAATAGGTAAAAGTTTAACCTGCTACAGTATCCAGAACGAAGTTGAGCTAGAGTGACTCGCTTTTCTCTGGGGAGTACGCGATCTTCCACAAGTTTTGGGTACTGTTCTTTGAGTACTGGATTCACCGGGCAATTCCTAGCATAAAGGTCCGAAGCCTGTTTGTGGGGCAGCATTTTGTTAGGCCTGTATTTTCTTCCAGTGAGTAACCTTTAGGCTTGGCGACCATATCGGAGACGCGTACCATGCAAACGTCTATTTATATTTACTCCAAGTACTGCCGATTTATCGAATTATATTAAATGTTTGTTACAGCTCTGGATTTTCGTTACTAGTATTCGTGCTAGTGCATGCTCTCCAAGATGTAGATCCTGATCGAAAGTCACACCCAAAATTTTAAGGTGTAAGACAGTCGGTAGGGTAATGTCATATGGTCGACATTTGGTGCGGCCATGTTTTAAATAAGATCACCGATGATTTGGTTGGTTACAAAATCGGGTTTCGCGAAGCGACAAAACTGGAGTGATTGGGGAGATAGCTGTTTATTTTATTACAAAGCTCATCGGTGTAGGAAACAATAGCATAGGCGTAGAAGCAATAGTGACTCCTGGTGGTAAAGGTAGCTATTGATATGTAGAAGTTAAGCAGAAGTTTGAATATGAGTTTTTTTTTAGTTATTGCAAAAAAAAACGTTGAGGATTTTTAATATCTTATCAGGTACCTTCGTACATGTTTCTAAGAATGAAGAATAAAACCTATTCAAACTTCGCTATACGTTAACATACAATAATTTACTCCATTTTGACACAACTATCATTTTTTGATTTTATTAAATTTTATAAAATATTTCTTCCTCTACAGTTCAATTTACTTATTAGATGGTAAAGATGGCTTCGCATTATCTCCATCAGTAACTGTGACAAGGTGACCACAGCGTGACTCGCAGCGTCTCTTCAATAGCTCTCTAGTGGTGATGGTGACAGCAGAGAAACCCAACTGTTTATAAATGTTACACTTCAAAAAGAATCAAAATATCTGCCATTGCGTCTACGGCTCAAATACCCACAGTATATGAATGAATCGAACGCACCTAATTGTCTGCCTACGGTGCACACGAGGCTACGGGTCATAGACGCTGCAAGCGAAATTTTTACGCTTTGATGCCGAACACATGTATTTGAATGGAGAGCTGCATACGAGGCGTCAGCTGCATGAAAGCGACAAAGCATGAAATTTTCGTGTAGCTGGGCGTACAGCAATGTTGGTCGCTAGGCGTAAATACGCCTAGAAAAGAGCAAGAAGAAGATGTTTGTTTACAATTTTTCGTTTGCAAACTTGTGTGCTGTGCTTCTGTTGCTATAATTATATATTGAATTTATTTCATATAAAAAAATATAAAATGGTCGACGCGACTAAATTCGTTCAATTGGTTGAGAATTATCCTTGCCTATACAAAAATAATTTAGCAGAATATTCGAGGAAATATGTTACAGAAAGAGCCTGGGCAGCAATTGGTGTGGAAATGAATTGGTCAGGTGTGTAGATTTTGGATTTCTTTTTATAAATAAAAACAAAGAATATGTCTAAATAGATCTAAATTTATTACGCTCTTCCTTACAGTGCCTGATTGCAAAGAAAAGTGGAAGAACTTGCGAAATGGCTTTGTAAAAAGTCTCAAGCCATCTCCTAGTGGATCTTCTACTAAAGCGAAGAGGCCTTACTATTTGCACGACACCATGGAATTCGTTCTTCCATATGTAAAACCAGTGCATCATTCTGAAAATACCAGCAACATTATAATATCAGAAATGGAAGAACAATATTTGGATGAAATTGAAAATGGATCAATTGTTGACGACAACTACAGCGATTGTGCCCCCACGAAGACAGGGTCTTTGATCTGCAACAACCTAGAATCACATCCAGCCAAAGAAAGCAATTTTGAACCAACATTTAGTGCCAAGAAAAGAAAGAAAACAGCCCGAGATGAAGTCGATGTGGCGGTGCTAAATTACCTTAAAACAAAAAAGGGAAATACAACTTCGGAAGATCCAAAAAAAATGTTTCTAATGAGCTTACTTCCCGACGTAAGAAGTCTTTCTCTCGATGAACAAAGGGCACAATCTGTCAGGCGGGAACTGTTTGATCCAGCAACGTCTTATGGCCAAAATATAGAAGTCTGCACCCCAGCTCCTTCGCCCGATGATACTCCAACCTATACTCCAGTACTATTTGAAACAATTGACTGTGAAAATGAAAGAGCCTTTTACACAAACGAGTAAACTTGCGTTTTTGTATATTATTTATTATATAATTATACTATTATTTAGTTATAAACAGATGTTAGAATGGGTATGTTTTCAATGGGCTGATCTCATAAGTATCTTACTACATAGAAGTATTCATGAATTAGACGATTCAATAGTGAACGAAAAAAGTACCAGTGTTACAAGTGGATGCTAGTTTGAATACATGTACACCCAGGGAAGTAAGTATTGGCACAAGGCCTTTTTGCGGTTTCACCTAGTTTTGCTTTAGAAAAATAACTATATAAATATATATATAAATAAGATGGACTAAAAAATCACATGCTTAAAATGTTTCCCAATATTTAGAACATGTTTTTGAAATCGGTTTGCATAGTTTTCGTTCTACAATTAATTTAAGTTTTATTTAAAAATAGTGAAAACAAAAAAGGAAGTAGCTGAAACAACTTTTAATTTTTGCTGCTATAATTTTATTCGCATGTGTACACATAGTTCAAACTAGCCTCATTCACAGAACAGATCGAGTACTATTCGTAATATTATTTGATATGAATTATTATTCACTTTTTCAACTATTTGAATTAAAATTTATTGCAATAAATGTTGTTAAATGGAAAGTAAAACAGTCTAACAGTTTTTATAAACAATAATTCCACTGCCAGGGCAAAGAAACATTTGGTAATAAAAAATAATTGCTTAAATAGTGTCGTAAGTTTTGTGGGGCAGAATTTTCCATTATGTTTACATTATCGAACTCTGGCAGAGTACTTGGGTTCCGTTGAACTGGTTGCTGGTTTTCGATATCGGGAAGGAAGGTCGTGTATGATATGGCATCTTTTTTCCTTATAAAATTATGTAGGATACAAGCGCTTTGTATAATTGAAATGATTGTTTCGTACTTTTGGCATCGTATAGGTGTTGAGAAAACTCCAAATTTTTTTACCATCATCCCGAAACTGCACTCTATGTTCTTCCTACCGCGACTTAGTCTATAATTAAATATGCGCATCTTGTTGACAATGTTTCTTTCCGGATAAGGCCGCATAACATTTTTCCTTAAAGGAAAGGCGTTATCTGCTACGAAATAATATGGAAACTTATTTCCACTGTCGTCATGCGGTAGTTCCTTTGGGGATGGTAAATTATTGTAACTTTCTAACCAACGTCCAAACGTCGAAATTCTAAAAACTCCCCCGTCGCTATTTCGTCCTGCAAATCCGCATTCTATTGATGTAAATATCCCGTCGGCATCGCAACAGGCAAGTAATATTACTGAATGGTAGTTTTTGTAATTGAAATTAGCTGAACCCGAATTTGGATATTTTTGAATTCGCACATGCTTTCCGTCGATAGCTCCTAAGCAATTTGGCAGCTGCCATAGATCAGAGAACCGTCCCGCAATACTCTTCCAACGCTCCTCATTTGGCAACGTCATATAACAATCTTTTAATGAATTCCATATAGCTTTTGTTGTTTCTTCAACAATTACTCCGATTGTACGTTCTCCTCTTTGAAAATATAAAGCAAGCGCATTGAACGTGCATCCTGTAGCCAGATACCTAAACAAAAAGTTATAAAGAATTTGGACCACGCACATACACAACAACATGTTCGCCACCAACTCAGTAGTGGCCCCAATTTAAAGATACTCATATCTAATGAAAAGCTCCGACTCAGAAAATATTCCTATAACAAATCGAATTTGTCACCAGAACAGGGTAGATGTTGTTGTAGCAACACCTAATACTAGGATTTTTAACAGAGTTGGACGACAAAGAAATTACTGCTAGAGTTGTTGGTTCTACATTACAATTGACTCGGTGGTGTATGTCATGCGGATTACATAACGCATGCCGGGGTGATTCTGGATAAGTAAGAATTTACTCTGTAACAATATCGAAGCTGAGCAAGTGACAAGGTGACAAGGAACTCACTGGGAAGTGTTTAATTACCCCAGGTCCCGGAAAGTTTTTGAGGGACTAAGCACTATTGAAAGTATTTTAACCAGATTATGAAAGGCGAGATGGTATCGGGCCCTGGAAATGTGCGTACTTATCTGCAACAATTGGAAATGCGGTTTAAGCCAACTGTGTTTAGAAACCTTTGCGGGCCAGCGCGTATTTATCTGGATAAAACGGTTTTCGGTCGGGAAATCCCGGCTTAGAAAATTTCAGAAGCAGCTTGTTTAGCATATCATTTCGATCTTCAACAAGGAGGAGTTCGTGTTATTCAGATGTTAAAACCAAGCATTCCACAAGGAGGAGTTCGTGTTATTCAGATGTCATAACCAAGCATTCCATAGCAGTTATGAGTGTAGAATTATGGTAGGCCTGCAACTGTATCCAGTGGAGGTTATGTAGATCGGAAGACCATACTGGTGGCTCACAAAAAAGATCGGTCGGCCAATTGCGTTCTACGTCGTCAAAGGTGTTGATTTGTACTTTCCCCCAGGTGCTGCAAGCGATTTTGTGTCGCATCTCTACGCAGCAGTTTAAATGGCCTAGGCAGTTTAAATGGCCTAGGCTAATGGCCCGCTACTAAATCCAGGGAAACCAGCTAACATAGGAGAGTCATATCGCCCGATATCTCTCCTGTCGCCAGTAGCCAAGGCGCTTGAAGCCATTTTGCTCCCCTACTTCAAAGCAAATTTGCAGCCAGCCAATCATCAGCATGGCTTCAGAAAACTACACAGCACATTCACCGCGTTAAATGCCATTAGTACTCAAATAAATTGCGGATTAAATCAAAAGCCTCATCATCGGACAGTACTCATTGCGTTAGACCTGTCATAAGCTTTTGATACGGTCAACTATGGCACGTTACTGCAAGACCTGGAAGGGTCTCCCCTTCCTCTAAGTCTTAAAAGGTGGACCGCAAATTATCTGTCTGGTCGGCTAGCATCGGTGCAATTCAGGAATGCAACATCCAAACCAAGAGGAATTAAACAAGGTGTGGAACAGGGTGGTGTCCTATTCCCTATTTTGTTTAACTTGGAGAGCATGCAACCGCAATTGTACCGAAAATCCAGAGGCGTAATAAAATCCTCAAACCTCTTGCCGGCAGCACTTGGGGTAAAGATAAAGAAACGCTCATTACCACTTACAAAGCAATTGGTCGGCCGATTGCATTCTACGCGTCCCCGTTATGGTGGCCAAGCCTAAAGGCTACTCACTGGAAGAATTTACAGGCCTGCCAAAATACCGCCCTTAGAACCGCTACGGACTGTCGTCTTAGGTCCCCAGAACACCATCTACATAATGAGGCGAGAATACTCCCATTAGGGAGAGAAATGAAATGATAACGAAACAGTTTCTGTTGAATACCCAGACACCTGGACACCCCAACAGACATCTGATTGATGAGGCTACACCGCCCAGGGCTAAAGAGGTCATCTCCGTAAGCATTATGAGGAAATAAGGTACCTGAGGACACAGCCATATAAAGCTAAAAAGCACAAACAGGTCCTCAATGAAATTCACAAAGAGTCGGACCTCTATGCCAGGAATTGCCCGGTGAATCCAGTACTTAAAGAACAATACCCAAAACTAGCAGAAGAGGAACGACCACTGTTAACACAACAACAGGAGAAACGCACTCTGCCTAGGGAAACGCGCGTCACTCTAGCTCTACTTCGATCTGGATACTGTAACAGGTTAAACTCTTACATATCCAGAATCAACCCCGACATACAAAATGTATGCCCCGCTTACAATGTGTCCCCACATGACACCAACCATCTCTTTAATTGTAATGTGGAACCAACGCCTCTAACACCCCTTTAATTATGGTCCACCCCTGTCGAAGCAGCAAGTTTCCTTGGACTCCCGTTAGAGGATATTGATGGCAATTTGTGATCGGTCGCAGCTATTAGGTGGGGCGAAACATTACTACTACAACAACAACAACTTTACTGAACCTTTTCCGAAAATGAGGCCCTACACAATTGAATCCCGTACATTGAATGAAACAATGTTATACACATACCTTAATGTTACCATAAGCCGTTCTTCAGGAGGGACACTTTCACGCATATTGGTGTTTTCTTTCTGTATTGAAGCACCAACGAGCATAACCAAATCCTTGAATGTAGCTTTTGACATGCGATAAAATATCCGGAACTTTGTATCATCCTGAAACAACTCCTTTGCACATACAAACAGTCTACAATTAACATTTTTCTGAATATATGGACGTGCCCAATATTTTCTCTTTGCTTTCTTTTCATTTCTGCGACGAAGAAAATTTAGCAATACCAATTCTTCGTCGCTGGACATGTTTATGTTGACCGATACAAACAAAAATTGTTATTGAAAACCGTTTTGAATTGAAAATTCTTTTTTTTTCTCTTATGCGCGGTGGTGAAAACTTTTGTTTTTAATTTTATACAAAATCAACTTTTGTATAAGGGCAATTATACAGCATAAATAAATTTTTGTAGCGACGCTTGTAAGTAGCTACGTATGCAGATCTTGAAGCGTAGAGGAATTGTAGCTACATAAAATATCTTGTACGCGTCTGTGACGCGTAGCCTCGTCTGCACTTTGCCTAACGGATAGTATACATAATTAAATCGAAAATATTGCACCAAACGAACTAGGTCTGAATACTGAAACAGTACACATATTCAAAATCGATGAGAAGGCTGTGATGATGGTAAAGGGTGAGTTGTTGAATACCATACGAAAACCACTTTAACCCATCTATATATTTGCATTACAGCTAAAGCTTTACAAACAGCAAAAATTGCTGGCGCCAAGCAATTGGAAAAGGCAGTGAAGCATTCATCACACTGTACGGATGGTGCAAAGTTAGAAACTGCTGCCACCGACACAACGGTCATCTCTACATCGCCGAGTAGCGGCTCGTCCGACTATCTATCGAAGACAGTATAATCATATCTTTTGCCAACAGAGGTTAGCGATGTGCTTGCACAGGAAAATATTTCAATTGAACCCAATTAAGAGAGTTTATTTATTATTAAAGTACTTACTTTTCTTTATATCAACAGTATTAATTTAAGTTGGAATTTCATGTACATATATAATAAGGGATGTGATACGATTGCTGTCGGAATTAGATTTGAAACCAATCAATACTCCTGCTATGGGTTGCAGAATTATTACTTGAATGATTAGTTTTAGAACAATAATAAGTCTGACTCAATTACTAGTCGTACATTTTTAAGTTCATCAATTACGACAGCAATCGGATTCCACGACACCTTTGAATATTCTTGATCTGAAAAGAGTAAACCTAATCTGAATTTCTACTAAGCTTTAAGTTGTAGATTATTCAAATAATTGGAGTTTTTTCTAAAGCTTAAAATTATTTTCTGCTCGCTTAGAAAAGATTTCAATTGGAAAACAAAAACCAATTAAGAGAGTTTATTTATTATTAAAATACTTTTCTTTATATCAACTGTATTCATTTAAGTTACAATTTCATGTACATATATAATAAGGTATGTCGTGATACGATTGCTGTTGGAATTAGATTGTAAACCAATCAATACTCCTGCTAAGGGTTGCAGAATTATTGCTTGAATGATTAGATTTAGAACAATAATAAGTCTGACTCAATTACTATTCGTACATTTTTAAGTTCATCAATTACGACAGCAATCGGATTCCACGACACCTTTGAATATTCTTGATCTGAAAAAAGAGTAAACAACCATGGAAACAACTCAAATTTTACATGAATATAACACACTTCTGAATTGTCCAAATATAAAGTTTGCTGCTGCAGCAATACAGTTCAAAGCAATTAATATATTTTTTATGTTATTATTAAAGTACTTACTTCTTTTTTATATTAAATGTATTAATTTAAGTTGCAATTTCATGTACATATGAGGCTCCAAGATGCAAAACCAGATAAATGCTTATATTATATGTTATGTTTGGTTGTTATAATTAAAAATAAATATTGAAAATTAAATTTTTTGGTTGATATTTTATTCATCCTATAAGTGGGAGCGGAAGGCACGATCACATTAATAGGAACAAAACGGGAAATTTGGTCACAAAAGTTCATCACGCCCATGCAAACGTGACTATGAATATAGCCGCTGCAGAAAGTTTCAATGACCGTAAAATGACTAGTCAAATGACGTGGAGCGTTTTTGCGGGTGTATTTTTAATGCTGGAATAACTACGCGTCCTCAGATACCACAATTCAAGACTTTTGTATAATTTTCTGTAGGACGAATATAGGTGCAACACATTTTCATACTAAGTTCGTACATATAAATTTACCATCACGGCAACCCATATCTGATATTCCGCTCCTTTTTTTAATTTTGACACTTCATTCAGTGTCAAACGCATGTTCCACTGAGTTCCACACTAGTTTTACACTGACCGAAGTGTCAAACGGCAGTGTGTTAGAAAGAGAAAGGAATTGTTTCCTTCTCATACATATCATACTTGTAAACCTGTACTATGCTAAAGAGAACATCTCTTGTGAATATAGTACGCGTCTATAGGACCAAGAGTTTGTTTCCCTGGCCTACACGAATGCTAGTGCCGTAAAGAGGGAGAGAAGAAGACGGGGGCGGTGGTTGATGCTCGGCATTGCTACCGACTCTACTACGGAGATTGTTGTTATGAGTAGGAGCAGGAGTATGATCTGATGGCGCCACGAGGCGCGAGAAACAGCGGGTACTTGTTGTGGCTTGCCGAGCAGCGGGGCTGCTAGAAGGTAGTGGGGTGCGCTATGGGGTAGACTACGGAAGCCCTTGGGCGTGAACGCGCGTTATGAGGACGTCGGGTTTTGGGGTCTAGCCCAGAACATCCTGTCCGATGCAACCATCCCTTGCACGTGGCACACTGACAAGAGTGTGACCGTCCTAAAAATATTCTTTTTCGGCAAACGAAGCAAAACCATTTCTCTGACCGGGGTCAGGTAGAGGTCCCGGATTGGGCTCGATACCTTCCTGGAGCAGGAGAATATGGCGCAGTCCCTCTGCAAGGACCTGCTGGGAGGATGACAATTTGTGGGAGGGACAACAAATAAAACGGGGTTACACTGAAATGACAGCCTTTGATCGGGAATCCTGAGTCACTCCGGGACATAGAACCGGCTGCCTTGGGAAGCGTATAAAATACTCCTACTTACTTTCTCAGATTCAAGGGCCAACCAACTTCATGGATATCGTATTTTGATTAAAATTTATAGTGGACCTAATTAGTTGATATCTCTATGAGGGTTATATGGCGTATTAGCAATGCCTATTTATTTCTAACAAATGTTTTTGCATACTCGTCGCGGTTGGGACATACTTCATTGTTGAATAATTCCTAAACAGCTTCAAAGAAGTCAAATCTGAATTGTTGGATATATTTAAAACGAGTTTTAAACATTGTATAACAAATATGAAATAAAAGAACGACTTGCAAAATTTAGGATAACGACTTTCGACTTTTTTTTTCACGGGTGGGACACAGCCAACGCTGTCCGATACGTCTAATAATATGAATGTATATAAAATGAATATATAAAAGGAATAAATTGGTATTTAAATCAGCTTCTTATATAAAGATGTGTTACGATAGTTAGTAAGGTCAGCACTTCACTTTTACTCTTAAAAAGGTATTGAAAATTAGCTTTAAGATTTCTGTGCGGACAGCACAGTTGAAAAAAGTCCTAGGGAAAACATAACGCAGGGACTAATAAAGATAACGGGGAATGGTCAAGTAATAGTGAGATGCTTTGCGATACACATGTCCCATGGGGAGATGATTCAGAAGAGCCAGACCGCAATCATACTTCGATCACAGAAAGGATAGTGCCCTTCTTGGCGACCGATAGCAAGATGGAATGGGCGGTGAAGACGTTCCCTAAGTTTAAATCGCCGAGCCCAGATGGTATATTCCAAGCCATGCTATAAGTTTTAAATAGAGCGGTCGTGGAATGGCTTAAAATAATATTCGATGGGTGCATATGTCTAAATCTTTTACCGCACTCTTGGAGAACTTCTTCGTGTAGTTTCTGGCGTCACACACAAAGGCGTGGAAGATCGGTCACATGTATCCCAAACCCTACAAGCCCATTAGCTTAACGTAATTTCGGTTCAAAACCTTTGGGAGGCTGATAGATATGTACATAAAGACCAACGTGGATGAAAAGCTGCTCTCCACAACACAACAAAGTCAAGTCGTTAGCCACTGCACTGCATAGGGTGGTAATAAACATAGAGAAATCCCGGAATATAAGGAGTATGCTATTGTTGTTGTTGTAGCGATAGGGACACTCCTCGAGCGCCTTGGGGAGTGTTATCGCTGTTGGTGGTCCTTTTCCGGATGCAGATCCGGTACGTTCCGGTTCAAAGCCCGACCATCTCGGGAACGATTTGTTATGACCACATGTGACCTTCTAAGCCGTAGGGGCCGAGGGGGCCCTTAAAGTTACAATAGAGGTGGATGGTTGGTGCAAGGTTTCTCAAATGTACACATATGGTTCCGAAGTAGCTGAAGGAGTAGAGTCTGCGGTATACTGTGCTGATCCGGAAATAAACAGACCCTAAAAGCTACCAGATCACTGTAGCTTTTTCCAAGCGGAAGTATTAGCATTGGAAACACTGGAAGAGAAACGCTTAAACTACAGCTGTGTTAACTTTTATATTGACAGCCAAGCAGCAATTAAGGTAATAATCTCGCATTGCACAGCATCTAAAAGCAGGACATTTTTTAAGGATTTTTCAATAGGTGGCCAAAACAAAAAGATCTCCTCGAATTTTCACGTATCGAGATATTGACGGTTTTGAGTTTGGACTAATTCAAAAATATTGTTAACGGTTAATAAATGTGAGTTTTGCTCTTTATGTTGTAGATATGTTAAATATATATCACAAAAAGTTGTAATTGTCTAGTTTAATGCCCTAAGCCAAAACCAAAATGGGTCTCAAAAATTAGAAAAAATTTTAAGAAGCGTGTTTGAAGAATAGAGTAAACCCGAAAGACGTCCTTATGCAGTTCATAGCGAAAAGTAGCAAAGGACTCTTCGACTCAGAATAATATGAAGAAAATTTGGGAAAAGTTTGGTCTGTGAATTCGACCCCCACTTGTAAAGACAGCGCATTTATTGTTTAAACTTTAAGCTTGAATAACTTTTTTAATTTTGAGTAATTTGAAAAATGGCAAAGGGAAAATTGTCTTAGAATTTTGAAAACTACAAACTCCTAAAATATTGATTGTTGACTGTGGGACACCCTGTATGTGCATGGAAAATCACAGTATGAAAAGAAAATCATCATCTTGCAATTTTTAAATCAAATAAATCAAAATAAAAAATATTGAATAAATATTATTGTATCATATTTTCAGTAAATATCTGATTAGGGTCTGTTGATGTATTCTTTTTATTTAACATGGTAGATTATCGTTGTGAAACTGCAAGCTGCAAGACAGGAGAATTTTTCTGCCACAAAAAAGTAAAACTCGCGTCATGCGCTACATCTGTACGTTCTCCCTTTTTTAAAAAAAACGTTTTTCTGTATTTTCTCTGAGTTTTTTGAACTAAGTTCGGACTGGAGCAGCTAAGCTAGACACTGACTACTATTTTATTTCAAAACTTTTTTGAGTTCAAAATTTTTTATTCTGTATTTATGTTACTGTTGGCAGGAGAATAGTGGAATGGGAAAATTTACTTTAGGTTTATTATATATTTTTTCAGTTGATGTTGATGATGAAGCACCAGGGACATCAAAAACGAAATCCGGCACGCGGTACAAAGGCTACAAATTAGACCTGTCATGGATGTTGCAAACTATGGATTTCTTCAAAAAACAATCCAACTTGATGGAAAAAGAAATCGACCATTTATTTGCTGTTCAATCTGCAGAGAATTCAAAACTGAAGCCGCCAAAGTATCTTAAAGAGGAACAGTTCCTCTTGCTGAAGGAGTTCGAGTTGACGCGGAACAAAAATTGAAGAGAATTGCCGATCACATTGAGCCCAGTGTCCACTCCGTTGCAGCAGAAGCTCAAAAGTCGACTGAATTATGGAAGCAACAGTCCGAAAAACATCCATGGATAAATACTATGAAAAAACATCGTGCGGGAGTAGCAAATGATCTAATTTCATTATGCCTGGATGTCTACTATGATTCTTTGTTGGAAACACCCACAGCTCGATCGTGGCCCGCTCGTTCGCTTGCAACAATACGCGCAAAATCAATACAAACACAATTAAACGATGCAAATGACTATGATATTCATCTTCACGATTTTCAACCTACCACATCAAGTCTTCATTATAGAGATTCAGTGGTTTATGCTGAAATGCTTCACATCGTGGGAGAGTTGGAGATGAGAAAAATTGGAGAAACTTTCAAATCTGCTATTTGCGTGTCTTTACAAATTGATGGGAGTGTTGATCGTCAGAACAAAGACATGAAATATATCGTCGCAAGGTACGTGACCAAGGAAAATTCAACAGTCGTCGAAGATCTCTTCATCGGAGCGAGGCAACCAGAAAAGACAGGTGCTGAAGGATTACTTGAAGCTACAGTTACGTCGTGTGAGGCAACTAACGTTCCAACTGATGCATTAGTGGGAGTTACGACTGATGGTGAAGCTACTAATACAGGATCTGGAGCGGGCCTGTGGAAACTTCTCTAAGATCACTTGGGACACAAACTGATGACAGTTTGGTGTTTCTGTCATAGATCTGACCTTGCGATGGAATCAGCGCTTGCAACGGTTCCTGAAATGAAACTTTGGCTGAGCAATACCACAGTTGTGGCCAAATATTTTCGTACATCTCCTTCGAAACCGAAGGAAATGCAAAAATTTTGCACAGAATATCGTTCATTCCCAAGTTACTTTGAAGTAAGATTTGCCGAACATGTCAATAATTTGATCACTGCAGTTTTACACAATTTACCGGGATGTTTTAAGTACTGGCGACATTTCTCAAAAACTCCAGGTTCACTGATAGACAAGAATGTAGCAGTTGGGATGCTTAATACTTGGAGCAAATCGGAATTTCAACAACTTCTCCAAACATACTTAATGGCAGATGTTTTATTGATCATAAAAGATTTGCAAAAAAAATCTCCAGAAAGGGCGTTTGATTCTGCCCGATGTTTTAACTTTGAAACAAAACGCTCTCAGAAAGTTGAAACTCATGCTCCTGGGTCCATATCCAGGTGGACAGGAAGAGAAGTTTCCTTTACACCAAAAAAATTTACAAGACAAAACTCACAATGAAGAAAACGACAGGAAAAGACGCAAGGTATCACATTCTCTCGTCACAACAGGCACCCGATCATGGACGGCACTCCGAGTCGAAATAATATCAGCGTTCATCAATTTTTTGACATCCGGCTCAACATTGAAGAAAATGAGCTGATCAAAAGATTTTATACATTTCTAATGGCGAAAACCACAGCAGAAATTAATCAAGGGGGTCGCTTCTTGGTCGAAATCATTTTTGGCGAAGAAAAAGTTTCCGACATCAAATGTTTGCGATTGTTGGCCAGCAATCCAAGAAATCAGAGATCTCGATACTTCAGACGAAGGTGCAAAAATGTCGCATAACCTGCTTCGACTAATACCAGTGACATGTGGGATTTTGCAGAAGCTATTGTGCTCTTTACTGGTCACATCACATTACTCCATGATTGTTGAGAAAGTGATTTCTCATTATAATCAAATTAAATCAAACCACCGACTGTCAACTTCAGATGAGACCATGAACTCGAGAATGTTGTGGCGCTGAATGGAGTAGGTACAGCTTTATATGGCAACCGTGGTTGTGACTCACTCATACTAAAACATTTGCAATAAAACAAGTAATCCCAGAATAGTTATTTTTCATATCCAACTTATTGTATACTTGCCCAAATTTTTTTTATTATATGCTGACAAAAATCCTCGAGCACGTGCAGAATATGTAGAATTTATATATGTCACGGAAGTCGTGAGTACCTATGTTCTTTTCCATATAAATCCTCATTGACAGTATATTTGCTGAACTATCATTCATTCGTTGATAAATTTCTTCGATTAGCACCAAAAAACTTCATTAGAATTAGCAAGTTATATATTTTTTGACTTTTTGGGGAAATCATGTATGTTCAGAAAATGGCTGACATTATTTCAGTTAGGTTTTGTTCACACATTTTCGAAATTTAGTTGTGGCCAGATTATGATTACTACCATTTGGCCACGTTCTTATTACTTAAAAAATGCCCTGTCTAAAAAAAAGTGTGTTAGAGTGTAAGGAATGCCTGGAAATAATAGGGGCGGGGAAAAGCATACATCTATATTGGGCCACACGGCATATGCGAACGAAAAAGCGGATGAGCTAGCTAAAAAGGGGGCGTCACTTGAAGCCTGCTCTGTAGACGTCTCAATTATATTGAACGAGATGAAGAGAAGGCGAGAGGTGCACATGATCGACCAAGCGAGAAAGGCTGTAAAGCGTCAAAGTTTATGTATAGGTCTTACAACCTAAGACTAAAAAAGTTACTTCTATCATTAAAAAAAAAGAGGACTGTAGACTCATGAATGGTATTCTGACTGGACACTGCCTTCTGGCGTCACATGCCTTTAAATTAGGCTTGGTCAGTGATAGCAGATGTAGGAAGTGCGGGCATTCGTCAAAAATTTCGGTGTTGCCTGTCGACACGCAGCCAACTACTACAATGAAGGACATCACTATATGAAGTCCATATGGTTGGAGCACAATGCGCTCACTCAACCTGATTATTGTCAGCTCTGGTTAAACATCGCTGATTGACATCCCTGGTTGCCGGTGCCATGAAAACAATAACCAAGAACAACTTTGGCAATTGACTTGTTATTATTCTTTTGATCTGTACGATACGAAAGTTTTTTAATTCATATACTTTTGTCGCCGTGTATACACAAAAAGTTTTGTTTGGGATTTTATTTCAACTCGTTCTAAGCATTTGTTAAATTTTAAAAATTATTGTGAAATATTAGAAATATCAATTAAAATTATAAAAATTTGTGCTCAAAATCAACCAAAAGTTCTTCATATAAAGAAATAAAGATTACAACAATTAAAACTTTTTTAATTTTTTGCTTTAGCGCCTGACTGCTAAAACACGCCCAAAATGCTTTCACCCCGTTTTTGTTTTCTTTTTATTGGAGCAGGGATTTTAATATCCGCGTGCTTTTTTAGCGTATTCCGTACTGTAGAGGTTTGAGGAACCTCTTCAGTGGCTTTTGGGGAATTTTGGGCTTCAACTTTATTTTCTATCTCTACGATCAGTCTATGCCATTTTTCAAAGATGGCATCAAACTCCTCTTTTGTTATCCAAATATCCAAAATTTTTGACAGGAATAGCAGTCAGCAAGCTGGCAGGATCGCCATGAAATGAAAGTAAAACGTTTTTTTGACAGACTTCTGATAGTCAAACAGAAATTGATTCTTTGTTTAACAAAATTGGTTCTTTTTATACAAATATTTCCTATATACTATAGTACATCTTTACACTAATATTTACAAACTAAATGTACAACATATATTTATATATGCAGGTCAGCAAACCATGCATATAGAGTCAGTATACAAGCCAACGGACTATTCAGATACATATATACATATTTACTTAGTTCGTTGCGAAATGCAACTGATTGACAAACGTAAACAAACAAGTATCATGCATATAGGAATGCATAAATAATTATTGAGTTCGAGTTGGTTGCACTCTTTATTTTGGGAAATGGCACACGACAAAGTGTATGTTTGTATGTATAAATGAATTTAATGTAATGCAAGCAAAATGAATTTTAAGACATACTACACCACCCATACCAGACTGAGGGTAGTTTGCTCAGCGATCTCGTTAAAAGATTTGCGGTAACTATTGTAACTATTTAAGTGTAGATTAAGTAAAGATGACAACAAATAAAACTTTTTTAATTTTTTGCTTTAGCGCCTGACTGCTAAAACACGCACAAAATGTAAAGAGCTGTATTGAAAGATACGTTTCGTTCCCAGGAATCTTAGTCCTGTGTGTGAACATTAATATTATAACCCTTTAATTTAAAAAATACAGTTTCCATATATACGGCGTACGTTACGTTTCCGTAAGCTTGCATGAGTTCAATTTTCAACAGCGCACGTACACCGGTTAGTTGAAAATAATTATTGAAAAAACTTTTATTTAGCAAATGGTTGTGCTCGTAACCTTTTAATTTTTAATAATATTAATCTATAGTCGGGTTTATTAAAAATGATATCGAAACACGTTTTTCGATATCTCTTCCACTTTTTTTGAGCGAGTATTAAGAATTATATGTGAAAAAATTTTTTTTTTCTGCATATTCATCAATCACGCAATCCATCGTAGACTGTTTTTTCAGGGTTCGTAACATTCGAATTCGTAACATTGCTACGATGGATTGCGTGATTGGGCTGTTTGTTTTAAATATTTTTCGCGTTTCGTAAATTTTCTCCGTTGGCAAGAACTTGTTGTAGAAAATTTCAAATAAACGTCAAAAGTTTACGTTCCGAGCGAATTCAGTGATGCCACTGTACGAATTTTGAATTTACTTATTACTTTCGGAGACGTTTGGAAACACCGTCGAATTGTATGATAGCAATTTTGTAACATTCCCAAAAAAACAGTCTGCGATAGATTGCAGGATTCGGTTGATTATGTTTTCTTTTTTTACTCTAAAGAAAAAAGGAACAGGCAACCCTTGCCATGTTTGTCGCCATCGCCCGGCGGCGACGATAGAAATAAATCTATCGGCGCAAAACGCCGTCCCGTAAATTTCGCTCTTCTGTTTCATTGTGTTCACCTGCATGTAATTCCGGGGATTATATTTTTGACAAGGCAAAGTTCGCCGCGTTTATTTCGCAGCGGCGACTTATTAAAAGCTGCAATTCAGAACAATCTAAATTTCTGCGATTGATAACATTTACTGAAATTACATGGTGAGTATCTATACAATATACGATTTGGTCAAAGTCTAGAACAGTGGTCGGCTGCTAAAACTCGTCCAAAAATATGGGGAAGGGTGTCAAAATATGCGTATTGACTTGGAGAACAACTATCCGAAGGCGGACAAAATCTTGTGTCGTTGAAAATATGCACGAAAAACCTAAAAATTACCCCAGACACCTCCGGAAACGGGGGTGGGAGCGTATAGTTTGATGGCAAAGTTCTTATCTTTTCCTCCGATTGTATAGTTTTTCCGATTCAATGGTTACTTGGAATACAAAATTCAAATTGTGGTAGAGCGGAATATGAACATTGAGTAGGGCTGCTTGGTTTCCCTCAATGAAATTACCGCTGTGTTCAAGCGAGCGATTAGCGTAAGCACCTTGAATTTTTTTTTACATATTGAATTTCCCTTTATGCATTGAATTTGTACCTCTTAAATGAATCCCTCATGAGAACACACCTAAAACCTCTATTGCGTGGTTGGCAACGCGTGCGCTACTCGCTCGCCTGAACGATCATCAGCTGTCAGTCATGGGTATTGACACCTTTTTATTATTCGATTCGAGAATTTTTATCATCCCGCGTGTGACGCTAAATCCCTTTGTAAAATCATTTTATATTAAAGTAGTTTCTTTAATAATTTGGGAAAAATTTAAACAACGTGACATCAGGACGGACAAGGCGACAGCTGTTTGGATTATACCTTGTAAATCTCTTCAAAGCCTTTTTCCCGGGAGTGGGAGTCGAACTCGCACTCCTATGATAGTTGAAATGGTTATAAACGCATTCAGCTACGTCATGCCTTAGTTGTTGTAAAGTTTTTCCCAATTGCCTTCTTTTTGCATTTTTAGTCTAAAAATTGCTTCAAATAAATGTTTTCGTACCTTTAAAAAAAAGCAATATGGGCAATCCCCGATTATTAAAATCATTAAAGTAGTTTCTTTAAAATTGAATGAAATAAACTTATCAGGAAACAGAATTTATGAAAACTTAAAAACGAGCAGTAAAAAGATAATTGCGAAAAATTCCTCGCGCATTTCGCCCTTCCTAATTGGAAATAACATTCGAGTATCGTGAATTAAATACCAAGAACTGTGCCGGAAGCAGATTCCAATTGGAGGTTTTGCTTTGCTATTTTTACTCATTCCATACGTGTGAACAAATTACAAGAAAAGTAGTGTTGATAGAATTTTGCAAAAGGAGAGCAGAATATTTTCGTAGACGAGTGAAAATTAGAGTTCCGCCGTCTCCAGCAACCACATCAACCTCATCAAAGCACCACCACCACATCATCGCAATCACAGCCGTTTCCGCAGCAGCCACATCGACCCCAAGGAAGGTAATCGTATTCTACCATCCCCTAACAGTGGTCTTTCGAGGCCAAGAAGAAGCCAGCGACCAAAACCCGACAAAAATTCATAAAAGACGTACCCATTCTAACCGTGAGTATTAAATGAGATTTTAGTACACCCCTAAACACGGAAAAATATATATTAACAACGAAAAATTAAGTTGCAATTTCCCGCCATTTTATATAAATATATATATTATATATATATATATATATATATATATACATAAAAACCCCGCCAAAACTTCTTATTTTCCCGCCAAAATTTTCTCATAAATATATATATATATACATAATAACCCCTGTCAAATCTCAATACGGTATATATGTGCAAATCATATGCCCCTATTGCCGTTTACAACTGAACTTAGTTGGGTTGTAATTAAATCAACTCAACTTTCAGACAACTCAACTCCTGTTTCGTATTACGAATTACAACTTATTTCAGTTGAAGTTGAATTGAGTTGCCAACTTCAGAAAGTGATGATTTGACAGATAAATGAACAGCTGATCAATTTGTGGCGGAAATTTAAGCATTTGCAAATGTGATTTTGTTATGAATATTATATGAAATCTATTTTATAAAGGCGATAATGTTGGTGATTGACATGTCGCGAATACGGAAAACATTCGCGTGCTCATTCCAATCCCTTGGAACTATTAAGCACCAAGTAAGAAAATGTTTAAGTGACAAATGATGAGCTTCGAATGAAGTTTATTGCAGATTTCAAAAGAAGCGTTCTGGTAATTGCTAAACAAGATTAAGGACCATTTCCGCATACGGGTTCGTATTTTAAAATTATGCGCCACACTCCGATTCCATGCTGACGGCAGCCATAAAATATTCTGTGGAAATGATTTTGGTGTTGGACAGGTTTTAGATATTATTGAGCTGCATATTTGTGCGAAGTAGATTAAAACCCAAACAACAAAAATTGTATTTTACTCTAAAACAGGATTCCCAGGAGTAGTGGGTAGTATCAGTGGGACTCACGTTCGCATAATTTCAACTATTTTGCTGCATCCGAACTGCGGCCAGCTTCGTCCAACTTCGGAATGTCGCTCCATAAAGTCAATAAGTTATTCAATGTAATCCTTCGTTTAAACGTTGTTTTTTCTATAAATTTGTACAAAATTGTTGATTATTGTTTGATTAAAAAGGTTTAATTACCGGCTTTAAGTTTTTTTTTTCGGTAACGTTTTATGAGACCGTTCACCATCTAACTCTTATCAAAGGTGGTATCAAAACACGTGTTTCGAAAATATTTACAAAAACCCACAAAATGGCTCCTAGACGGTCCGAAATATGAGGCCTGATACATAGTTTTTTTGCACAGAACATCTTTCGGCGTTGGCGGCCTTTGGCCGCGATTTGTAAAAATAACGCTGGGTGGGTCCAACGGGTTTTGCATTAGTGTGTACAAAAAATCTGGCAAATTACAACAACCACATGAAAATTTGAACCGAAATGATATGAGAGGAGGTCGAAGCGTGTCTTTTGATACCAACTTTGTAAATTTTTGTTAACAATTAGGTGGTGAACAGTTTTGTAAAACGTTAGCTTTTTTCAAAACAACTGCAAAATTGTATGACAACTGTGAGGACCCCAAAGCCGAGGACTTTGTATCCTCACAACATACACATATCTATATATTTTTGCAAATAACATATATTTGGAAATAACTTGGAATTTATACTTGAATTTTTATCACTTTGGAAATAACTTGGAATTTATACTTGAATTTTTATCACTTATATATTTTTTGCATGAAGCACCAGAAATATACATATGTATACCTTTATGAATTATGCCCTAAATACATATATTCTGTTGTACATTGAATTTATAATTATTAAATTGAAGAATAAATTACACTTGCGCACTTTTGCACGCAAGCCAAATATTTACATTTTTCGCAAACATAAACTTTGAATATAGGATCACCCTAACATGCATTAAATATTTGGAAAGTAGATACGCACAAAACATAAAAATGCAGCGGTCGATCAACCCTTTGCACACTCAAAATCCAATGTACCCAGTTACAAATACAACATACATAATAACTTAAGTGAACGGGGATCAGCAGCAAGTCATCAAAATAAGCGCCGCTACTAATTGAAATTTCGTTATACATATTTACGCACTAGCATACAACACACCAACGCACGCCATACAACAGAATGCAGAAGCATTGGGCAAAGCAAAAACACAGCATTAGAATCAGGTGACCACAAACAAATATACAAGCACACAATATATAAACCAAAGCCTGGAAAGCACGGTATGAGCAAGTACAAAGGCATTGTATTCAATAAGGAGCATTATGGTGCATGGAAATTCATGGGAAGGAAATATTTACCGGAATAACAGTTGTTTTATATTGTTAATACTATTAGTTGAAAGTTGTTATTATAAAATAACCGTTTGCCTGCGTGCAAAAATTAGTATATAAGGGCGACGAATTCGCATTGAAATTCAGAGATTAGGAGACAGGCATACGAGTCGGTAGGCTTTATCACTACCGACCAAGAGTACACCTGAAGGCTTTTTCACTTCATTTGTACTTAGAGTATACTCGTCTGGAGGCTTTATCACTCCATTCGACCGCAGAGGTTGGCCGAGGGCTTTATCACCTCCGTCACCTCTTATAGAGCAAGGAAATCAGCCTAGGAGTAGAAGAGTAGAATTTTATCAAATAAATAATTTTTTATAACGTTTTGTATCGAACAAAACAGAGTTATTCTTTCAGGAGGACCGTTAGGAATTTCTACTTCCAGGAACCCTGGACGGACTGAGACCAACCCCGGCAAAGTCAAGGAAAAGTCCGTCACACAACTGCTAGTAATCAGTTGTAAGATTTTGACGTCTTTGACAACTACACCGACACGAGGTTGTAAACGGGTAATGCCACAAAAAGTTGTTAGACTAGACAACTCAACCGACATTTTTTTTGACAGGTTGAGTTGTAATCTGTAATACCAAATTGCGAAATTTCAACCCAACCAGAGTTGAGTTGTAAACGGTAATAGGGGCAGTAATTAGAAAACTAAGCTAGATACAGTAGGCAAGTATATCGATTTTACACCTCAGATATTTTTATTTCGGTATTCCATTTGTATACCGCTCTAAAATTATTTAATCTATTTAAATCGATACAGTGTCTTCCTTTGCTGATTATCATAGCATAAACCTCTACAGTTTTATTAGTTATCCCCAATTCAATTAATAAAAAACGCAAAAAATATTTATCCTTTTCCTTACTTGCGTATATACATATATACGGATATATAAAAGAGAGAATAATACGAAAAAGCGGTAAAATAAAATCTCGTGCATAGTGCTACAAGTGTGGTACAGTGCGTGTAATAATACCTTTCTCTCGCATTAAATTGCGCTTTATAAATTCGCAATCCCCAATAAATATTTCAGCTACTCATTTCTCTCTCCTCAAAGCCTCTCTACAGTCCAACCAATCGAAGTTTAAAAGAGACTCCTCTAAGTCACACCAAAAACAAAAAAAAACAAAAACCTCATTCTGAGAACATCTCATACATATCAATTTCCGGTATAAAAAAAGTATAATAATTCCCCCTAATACGTATATATATATCTCATATAAGTTTCCCACGTATATTTAAACCACCCTCAAATATATAACAATTATATATCCCCTTGAGAAAAAAAAATTTTTTTGGTTTTACTCATATATATATATACTCACATATACACACGTTTACAAAAGTGCGGTACGGTAATACAGTTTTTTTTTGTTGCTCTCTCAAGCGGGTACAGTGGTACGAATTCACGGTTCGCGTTATTAAATATATAATTTCAAAAAGTCAAAAAGTTTATTTCTCTTGCCGTGAAATTTGCATTGCGGTTATAAATTTTTCTTTAAGTCGTCAACTCACCCTCTTTCTCTCAGGCTCCCTCCCTCACTCTCAGGCTCTCTCCCTCACACTCAGGCTTTCTCCCTCGCTTGCTCACTTTACGTTAGGTGTCCCTCAAAGAAGCCAATCAAAAAGCCCTATAATGAGTGAGGATGAGAAATCCCAAGGCAGTTCCAAGGATCAACGCCAAACGCCCCAAATCACAAGAAAAAAAATAAATAAGCAAATGTTCACGGCAAGTAAAATCATCTCGGAAACGGATAATTTCACGTACTACTGTGCTCGATTCAGGTCCACCCCTTTTAACGAAAATACGGAGTCGTCCCTGAAAACTAAAGATAATAATCAGGGCTGTCATGGCATCCAATTGTTGACGGAATCGGATTTAAAAACGACAAAAAATTACTTTGGTGTCATGAAATCCAATGTTATCGGTTTAATGTTCGATTTGGAATTAATGTCGGTTTTAGGTGTCACAGAATCCTATAATATCGATTTTGCTATCGGAAACAAACCAATCATTTAAATGCCGTTGGATTTCACTTTTTTCATAGTTGTTTTTCTCTTCCAGTTGAATATTTTCTAAAAATGTAAGTAAATAAAAGTTTATCTTATAAAAATAAATGTAAATTTACATATATTTTCATTCTTAATAGGGGAAAGCATAAAAATTCAATGCAAAACAGTATTTTGATTGAATTTATGGAGAAACATCCAGATTTGCGAAGGGCTTCATGAAGCACATCATCTAAAATCGTTGACATCGTGATTCTACCTGCATTCATGCTTGAATCCTTGCCAACTGATCTTTAATAGGATCCTTCAGCCAAAAACCGTAATGTAGCCGCTAGTTGCAACACTGGCAGAACTTTCGAGCCAGTTAAGCGTCCTTCAATGGTGTCCAATACCATTCGAAAAGTCTCTTTGTTTATGCGATAGTATGCAATGAAACTGCAAATACACTGTAAATATTTAGAAACCCACAATAAGAAATATTTTAAATTACGCTGTCTCTGGAAACTCAAATGGATTGCTGCGATCTCTCAAATTTCCTTTTGACCAATAACATAAATGCTTCTTCCAATAACATAAATGCTACAACTGCTGATGACATTTTGATGTCAATAAATTTGTTTATTTCTGTTTAGATGCACAAAAAAATTATTTTATAAAATTTTGCCAAAAAAATTAACATCAAAATTGCCGGTGCGCAGATAACACTGCAAAACAGCTGATTCGGACATCGCTTTTATTTACATTCGAAAAGAGCAAAACCAATACGGTTTTATGACACCAATTTAAATCAATATTGGTTTGTAATTCCGACAAAACGCAAAACCGAACGCGGTATTAGATACAGAAGATCAAGATCTCCCAGATGACTTCAAACCGGTCGCATTTAGTAAATGCCGATCATGTCTGATTCTCTATGAGGACACAAAAGCCCAGATAGGGGACCAACTTATGTTGCTCCAACAAGCAAACACGCCCATAGCCGCCCCCACTGCATCACTTCCCGGAGATGGAACAGGTTTCGGCTTAAAAATCCCGCCTTGTGATACAAAAGTATTTTATGGAGGTTATGAACAATGGCCGTCATTTCGTGACATGTTCACTGCGGTTTATATTAACCACCCAAAACTCACAAAAGCCCAGAAATTATACCACCTCCGGTATAAAACACAAGGCAAAGCCGGCCAAATAGTTAAACAGTTCCCGCTTAGTGATGTAACGACAGCCTAAGAGCAACTCACCACATCAACCAAACATCAGCTGATGTATGTACTAGTTGACCGAACACGCTCGCACGGGCGAATGCTACCCGGCGCGTGACTGGCTCGGCCATTATAATTTTGCAGTGAAAAAGTAAGGACGACTTTTCTAAGATATTTTGTGAAAAATTTTTTGAAATTAAGTTTATTCTAAACCAAATAAAAACTAAAACCTAAAAATTAAAAGAAAACATAAAGTGTTAATATTTTATTCATTATTTTTAATAATCGTGGGATTCGCTTTATTGGAATACGTCCAAAGCTCTTACGACAACTCGTAAGTAGAGTTCACATGGCGACCGTGACATCGAAACCACGCGGCGCGAAATACAAAATGGTGGAATTACCGGATTTTCTTGGTTATGAAGGGGTAACCAAAATTAGATTGACCTGGCAAAGGATTAATCCAAATTTGCCAATAAGTTTTACGTGGTAGTCAGTCGCGATACCACTTCACAATTTCACAATATCATCAATAAGCTGAATATCATTTTACAAACTTTAAACGCTTCAAATTCATGCTACATTTATTCTGCCAAACATTTTTTTGGGATGCCGATTTTAGTCCATACGACTACAACACAGTGTGTATGTATTACATTTTTTACTTACGTTTTTTATTAGACACATATGTATGTATACGAAATATTGCAATCTTAATTAAATGCGGTGCGTTCGCATAATATATTTTGGATTTTGATTACAACGGTGCGTATGTTAATATAAAACACCTGGATTTTTTTTACTAAAACGGTGCGTGCGTCTAAATTCTAAACTTAACCACTAATACTTCCGCAGTTTTCAACAAGTTTTAAAATTTTCAAACCATTTTATAACTACCAACATTTTCAAGTCTACAATTTTTATTTTGCCTCAAATTTTTCAACTCATTTTTAGAAATTTACATTTTCTTCAATTTTTTTCTTATTTTCAAATTTCTAATTAAAAACAATAAAAAAAATGGATGATTCATCTTACAAATTCTCATATTTTCAAGCTTCCATCATCATCTCACAAATTTTCCATTTAAGGATTTCTCTTACTCCAGGTTGAATTTCTTCAATACATTCATTTTTCAACAAAATATCACCATATAAGACTGAGTGAACTAGATAAACAGTCTGCAAGTACCCTATAAAATTGAAAATTCTTTTTGAAATATGCGGTGGTTTCGTTCAAAACCAATTAAAATTTTTTTTTGATATAAACGGTGGTTCCGTGAAAAGTCAAGTGAGATTTTTTTTATAAAGCGGTGCGTCCGTGAAAATATACGAATTTTTTTAATAAAGCGGTGCGTCCATGAATATAAATGTATTCTTTTTGAACAGTTAACACAATTTTGAGATTTTTACCAATTAATACCTAAATACTTTTGTGCAAATTTTAAATTCAATTACTTTTTACAGATTTGCATACAAGTATACTGCAGTTTCAATTAATTCTTCCAATAAATTGTTAAATATTTCTTTAGCGACTATTCACATGTAAACAAGTTCCTTTTTACAAAATCTTTTTTTTTTCTCTGTTTCCTCAACACTTGAGCTTCAAATATAAATTCAGACATTCAAATAAGTACTTCATTAATTTCATAGCAACTTGAATTAAATTATTTTTTGCTATCCTGATAACTACATATGTACCTTAGAAGTGGTAAGCAAGTGCAAAAAACTTCAGATTCAGAATCCGATTCCGATAATTCAGCCTCAAGCTACGAAAGTTTAGCTTCACCTTCGACCGAAGAAGTCACAAACCAGGAAAATAGATTTTCTTTGTCAACAGATTTTCCAGGCTTCGAAGATTCTTCCAGTAAAAATTTAACTTCTAATCTAGCTTCAAATCTTAACGATTCAAATAGTGCAAAATTAACTTCAACTTCTTCTACTTTAAAATTAGATCTTAAAAACTCAATTAGTACAACCTTAGTTAACCCTTCTTCTGACGTAAACCCTGATCTTAACGATCCAATTAGTACAAACGTGGCCTCACCTTCTTCTAATTCAGCTTCAGATCTTAACGATCAAACAATGGCAACACTTGAGGAAAAGAAAATTTTCATTAACACATGTGCTAATTCTATTAGAGAAAACTACAGTGGTGATCCTCTTGCACTTGATTCTTTTATAGACAAAATTGAATTACTTGAACAACTCGCTACTGCAGATTTAACTGGTACTTTTATAGCGTTCTTAAAATCAAAACTAGAGGGTAAAGCCCGTGAAGCAATACCAAGACAAGTAAATTCAGTTAATGAAATTAAAACAGCTCTACGTAGTAGGATCAAACCGGACAACTCGAAAGTTGTAGCAGGGAGAATTGCAGCGTTGCACGTTAGCAATAACAATTACACAGATTTTGCCAAAAAAGTTGAAGATTTAGCTGACTCACTTGAGCGGTCTATTATTATTGAAGGGATCACTCAAGCGAAAGCTCATGAAATGGCAGTCGAACAAACGGTTAACGTGTATCGTTTAAATGCAAAATCAAATTTAGTCAAAACCATTTTAGCCTCAACGGCATTTACTGATCCGAAAGACGTAGTAGCGAAACTAATTGTAGAACAAAATGACGAAGTAACAGAGCGTCAGGTTTTAGCTTTTCGAGCATGTAACAATACATTCAGAAATTCACGTGGTAGTTACCGTGGCTTTTACCCAAACCGCGGCTATACTGGTTATAGAAATAATAGTTCATTTTCATACAATAGTAACTATAACGGTAACAATAATCAGAGATATCGATATGATAACAGAAATAGATACCAAAATAACAACAATAATAATATACGTCCAAATTCCAATTCAAATACAAATAGCAGTAACAATAGAGGTAACAATTCTAGATCATACAACGGTAGAGGTAGAAACGCAAACGTTCGCGCTTTAAACGCGAGTTCCCCTCAGGAGCGAACACTGGGGGAGGACGAACTAAGCGAGTAAGCGAATTTCTTTCACCAGTAGGCATATACTGTTTAAATTTAAATTATTCATATTTCATAGAATTACAACTTAACGAGTCACAAAAATTTTGTTCTTTCCTAGTAGACACTCAAGCCGACATTTCTTTAATAAAAATATCATGTGTAGACAGTAATATTTCCTTAAATACAAACGACATTATTAACATTACCGGTGTCACTTCTAATTCAGTTTCTACTTTAGGTAACATTACAGCAAATCTTAAATTTTTCAAACTTTTCTATTAAACATACTTTACATGTAGTAAATGAAGACTTTAATATTCCATCCTATGGCATACTGGTTAAGATTTTCTAAAAATTAACAAATGCATTATCAATTATGAAAGAAATAGTATTTCCTTTTGGGTAGGTAATGAAAAAGTTGCGATACTAATCCTGCACGGAACAGAAAGCGACAGTTGTATCATTCCCCCCAGATGTGAAATATTCAGACTTTTTGATTTAGGAGATTTACCCGAGCAACTTTTCGTGGACTCGCAGGAAATTGAAAAAGGCGTTTTCACAGCTAGGTGCATTGTTAATTCCAGTAACCCAATAATTAAAGTCATAAATACCACGGATGATATAAAGTATGTGAAAAGAAAAAATATTAGGACAGAAAAACTCAAACTACAATGTTTATACAATCAATTAGCAAGACAGAAACAGAAGAGAAACGAACGAAAAAACTGATTTCAATTCTAAAAATCAAATACCTCAACATGCTCATAGTAAATTAATTGACCTTTGCATAGATTATGCCGACATTTTCGCTATCGACACGGACAAAATTACTTTAACCAACTTCTACGAGCAAAAATTAAGATTGGCAGACAACGAGCCGGTATATGTTAAAAACTATCGATTGTCATACTCTCAACGCGAAGAAATAAATCGCCAAGTAAATAAATTGTTAGACAACGATTTGATTGAACCCAGTTATTCCAATTACAATAGTCCTTTGATTGTAGTCCCAAAGAAAGATACTAATGGTCGAAAAGTTTATCGTATGTGCGTAGATTTTCCCGCAGTAAACAAAAAACTCATTGCTGATAAATTTCCACTAGCTAGAGTTGATGATGTTTTAGATAATCTCGGTAGAGAAATATATTTTTCCACATTAGATCTTTTTTCTGGATTTCATCAAATCCCCTTGCATCCTGACTCACGTGACATTACTTCTTTCAGCACTGACCGAGGTGCATTTAGATGGAAAGTGCTTCCATTCGGAATATAGCACCTAATTCATTCTCACGAATGATGACAATAGCTTTTTCGGGTATACCACCCAATGTCGCATTTTTGTATGTCGAGGATATTATCGTCATAGGTTGCAGTGAAGCACACCATATTAAAAATCTTTCAAAAGTTTTCAATACCTGTAGGTCTTTTAATCTCAAACTTAACCCAAATAAATGCAACTTTTTATGACCAGAAGTTACGTTTTTAGGTCACAAATGTCGGATGCCGGAAAAATAATCTGTGGTGATTGTAAATCTATTTTCCATTGTGTGTGCGTAAATTTAACAAAATCCGACGCTGATTATATGAAAACTAACAATGTGAAATATAGATGTGATGGATGCAGCACCGCTCGGCGCAAGTCGATGCTTCTACAGACGCTGGCAGTGGACGCTACTTCCAAGCCGCCCTCTCCCTATATAAGTGATATGTTGGATGTTAACTCGGAGTAAACAGGTACAGTGCAAGAGCAACAACAATATTCAAACGCAAACAATACAGTCGACATGCACAAAAAAATTAGAAACCAAAAGAATTCACAAATGCCTACTCCTTCTGGTCAGCAACCTTGCGGTAATTCAGTTAGCAGCAATAAAACAATTACTCTTCAATATGAAGAACTTGTATCTCTGAGAAGTGTAAACACCGAGATGCTTAACACACTAAGTATGCTGACAGAGGAAAATAGAACATTAAAAGAAAAGGTAAATAACTTAGAAAGCAAGTTGTATTGGAGAGAGCAGAGAGAGTGCGGTAATGCTGTAGAAATTACTGGCATTCCACAACAAAACTGCAGCAATGGAGAAGCTTGCGTGCAAAAAATTATCGTTGATGCTCTGGGAGTCTCAATTTCACCAACTGATATTGATCACTGTGTAGTGAAAAGCATAACAAACAAAAATGACTCATCGCGCAATCGTGATATTATATGCGTGCAGTTCTCTTCTAATGAAATCAAGAAAAGAGTAATGGCAGCTAGAAAAACCAAAGCACGTAAGCTGACTTCGGGCCTCTTCGATCATTCTACGAACACATTTATATAAATCATGCTCTCACACGTTATACTCGAGCTCTGTTTACTGCTGCGTATAAGATAAAGAAAGAGAAACTCTACAAATTCTTATGGTTAGGGAAATCTAGTTCTCTGTTAAAAAAAGCTGAAAATGAGAGGGTTTCAACATCAGAACATTCGATGACTTAAAGTCAGTTGCTGATTAGCTACTTTGTAGCTATTTTATTTTATTTTTAAATCTTTACTCTTAAGAGTCATATCTAATGTTCGATGACGTTCTGATAAATAATAACCCAATCATCGCTAGTAAAAATATTCAGCATAGCTCGACCTCAGCAGGTAATAACGATTTATTATTTATCCATCAGAATATACGCACCCTTAGGCAAAACTTTGACGAATTTGTTAGTTATCTAGATGCTTTGAGTGTCCAACCAGATGTAATTTTTCTGAGTGAAATCTGGATTTATTCATATGAAATAGGTGATTATAGTATCCCCCATTATAGGTTCTATGCGAATGCAAATGATAACTACAGTGCAGGAGGTGTTGGAGCATTTGTACGCGAAAATTATGATTGTACTTCAGTAGGTATTAGCTTAAATAGTGCTGATTTATTAAAACTTACGTCAAACCTTAAAGGCGAACAATTTGTCCTATTGGGAGTATATAGGCTTCAGTCTGTACCTACTTCTGCTTTTCTTGACGAATATTCACCTATCGTCAGCAATAAAAAAGCTAGCCATTTTTTTGTTTTAGGCGATTTTAATTTAGACCTTCTACATCATTGCATACTAACTGATGACTATTTGGCATTAATGGCTGAAAACGGTTTAACATCATATATTAATGAACCAACACGAATAAACTCAGGTACTTGTATTGATCACGTTTTTTGTCGCTTTAACGCTTCTCAGTGCAGACTGTTCTAGTTTTAATATGGACTTACAAGTGACCGATCACGCAATGACCGGTTTACAGATAAAAAGAATTGCGTTAAACAAACCAAACCTTAAGGGTACTCGTAAATCCCTAACTAAAGTTAACTTTACCAAGTTGAACTTAAAGCTACGTTTTGAAAGTTGGGCTACCGTATACGCTGAAAATGATATATCGCTAGCTTATGACGTTTTCATAAAAACGTTAAAAGCGGATATTAACAGTTGCACTTATACTTTAAGCCTTTCAAAGGAAAATATTAGACTTAAACCTTGGATCACTCGGGATCTGTTAAATAAAATAAAGCTTAAAAATAAATTAAGGAAAAGGTGTGCTAAGCGTCCCGGTAATGCAAGGCTTCGGTGCCGATACAATAAAATTAGTAAACAGACCAACAAGGAAATAAATTCGATACGCGATAACTTTTTTCGTAAAAAACTTGAATCATTACTTGGCAAATCAAGAAAAGAATGGGGCGTGGTCAACACTATTCTAAATAAAAACTGCATTAAGGTTGATGAGCCAAGTTGTATTGCGTACTGATCAGCTAATTTCAGACACTGTAGAATTAGCTGACAAATTTAACCAACACTTTACCACGATTGGTAATCTAAGTTCACGCATCTGTGATTTTCAGTCTCCTCCCTCGTATAGTTGTGCTCAAAATAGCTTCTTTTTTAATGCCCCTATTACCGTTTACAACTCAACTCTGGTTGAGTTGAAATTTCGCAATTTGGTATTACAGATTACAACTCAACCTGTTAAACAAAAATGCCGGTTGAGTTGTCTAGTCTAACAACTTTTTGTGGCATTACCGTTTACAACCTTGTGTTGGTGTAGTTGTCAAAGACGTCAAAATCTGACAACTGATTATTAGCAGTTGTCTTAGAAAATTTTGCAGTTGTTTGTTTGTTGTTTGGAAAGAAAATTATAAAAAAGAAATGGAAAGCGGGTAATTAGACCTTTTAAAATTAATTTAAACAAATTTTATAATCAACATTTTTGTACATATTTATAGAAAGAACAAAATTTCAACGAAGGATCAAATTGAAAGACTGATTGAACTTATGGAGCGACATCCCGAAGTTGGACGAGGCAAGCCGCAGTTCGGATGCAGCCAAAATAGAGTGAAGGAATTATGGGAGGAATTCGCCTTAGAGCTAAATAGTTTGGGACCACCGACAAGAACTGCACCGGAGTGGACACGTGTATGTAGAGTTGTGAAAATAGATGAACACATTAAAAGCGCATTGACATTTTACATATGTATACATATATTTCTCTTTTAGGTTTGGGTACATTATAAAGCGAATTTAAAAAGAAAGCTGTCCAAAAACCGCAACAATCTTGTTGCAACCGGCGGAGGGCCATCGCAAGAAAAATCCCTAAGCCCGCTAGAGGAAAGTGTTGCGCAACTCATCCAAATAAGAAGCCAAGTTGCACCTAGTGGTCGAGCTTTCGGGACGGAGAATATGCCACCGGCTAGCGACGACGAAGAGCATGGTAACACCATGTCTGCAGCCGCGTCCACGACTAGGGAGCCCACTGGTTCAAACGCAGGCGAGCTTCCCACTCCGTCAGGATCACGAAATCGCCGGCGTGGCAATGTTGAGACTGAGCGTCTGGAGCTTCTAACCAAGCAGACAGAAACGCAAAAAAAAACTTTTAAAAAAAATTGATCGGCTAGAGAGGACAGCACACAAAATGCAAAAAGTCAACGAAAAATTGCTGGAGATTAAGCAAAAAAAATATTTGCTTTACAAGAAGCAAGCACAGGAAGCAAGCGAGCTATGTGCGTTGAAGGCAGAAATTGCAAAGCTAAAAATTAAAAAATTGAGCCGCTCAACAAATATGTAAATATTTTAGTTATTTTTTTTTCACGATGAAAACCTGTTTTTTTTTTTAGTAGAAATATTTTTAGTTTAAAGTTCGTAATGAAAAGATATTTTAGTTTCTAGTTCTAGTTTACCTGACATGAAGTGATATTTTACTTTACATTTATAATAAGTTTTAGGGTCATTTAAATAACGCAAACCTGAATGAAAAAGGTCAAATTTAGTTTTAAGAGCCATGAAGTGATATTTTTGTTATGAGTATTTATTTTAGCCAAAACTTTTGAAATAAAAGACTGAATGAATTACAAATTGATTAAATGGATAACATAATATTATTTCGAACCATTCTGGCTGTATCCCCGGTTTCTCTTTCCACACCAAGATGTTCATTGCTTATGTCGGCATCAAAAGTAGATGGTATATCTTCAGGAGGCTCCACTCGAAAGTGTTGGCAAATATTATGCAAAGCGCAACAACAATTCACAATTTGTTTGGCCTTTTCAGGTGAATAATGTAAGCCACGTGCTGATAAAAGACAACGAAATCTGCTCTTTACTACTCCAATTGTTCTCTCTATAATATTTCGGGCCTTTGAGTGTACAGTATTGTAGCGAGATTGCGGAGAACCAGATTCTGCAATGCGAAAAGGAGTCATTAAATAAGTTTTCAGAGGGTAACCAGCATCGCCTTAAACAATGGATTTTAAAATATTTATTTGTATATTTAATAACAACCAGTCTTACCCAAGATCCAAGAGTTACTCTGTACGTTTCTCTCCAAATGCACCTTTAAGTCACTTACATTAAAAACCAAATGAGTCGTGATTAGCGCCTTGATGCCTGGCATCCACATACCGGATGGACATTTTGTAATCGCAAAGCTGAAAATAAGTTTGTCAATAATTTGGTTCAAAATTATTATTTGCGTGTTCATTTTTACTTACAATCATGACGTTTAAGCTGTAGTAGCCTTTCCTGTTTAGATATAAATGTTGCATTTGTTTTATTGGTGAAATTATGCGAACGTGAGTCCCATCGATACAACCCACTACTCCTGGGAATCCTGTTTTAGAATAAAACGCGATCTTTGAAGCGCTTTGCTCCTCTGCAGTCATTTGAGTTTTAATCCACTTCGCACAAATATGCTCCTCAATAATATCTAAAACCTCTTTGACAACTATAGATGTTGTAGGTTGTGCCAGTCCAACACTAAAATCATTTCCACAGCATTTTTGATAGCTGCCGTCAGCAAGGAATCGGAGTGTAGCGCATAATTTTAAAATAGGAGGTACAGCCGTCCCTCGAACCCGTTTGCGGAAATGGTCCTTCATTTCGTTTAGTAAGGAGCAAAATGCTTCCTTACTTAACCGAAAATAGCTTACAAATCTGCAAAATAACTATATTAGAATCTTATCAATTGTCACTTGAACGTTTTCTTACTTGGTGCTTGGTAATTCCAAGGGATTAGAGTGATCGCGTAAATGTTTTCTTATTCGCTGCATATCAATTTTTTCACCATTATTTTCATCATCATAAAATAATTCTATGCTAATATCCATTTTACTATTAATAAAAAAATCACTTGCAAATGCTCAAATTTTAGACACAAATTGATCAACTGTTCATTTATCTGTCAAATCATCACTTTCTTAGCTTGGCAGCACCAATTCAACTTCAACTGAAATAAGTTGTAATTCGTAATACCAAACAAGAGTTGAGTTGTCTGAAAGTTGAGTTGTTTTAATTACAACCCAACTAAGTTGAGTTGTACACCGTAAGAGGGGCATAAAAGCATTTCAAGCTTTGAAATTACTAAAATTATTAACACACTGCAAAACTCGAGTTCGTGCGGTGAGGATGGTATTTCAAATATACTACTCAAGAGAATATCTCTTAATATAGTTGATATATTGAAATACTTATTCAATGCCAGTATTACTCAAGGGATTTTTCCGGATATCCTTAAAAGCGCTGTTGTTTTTCCGATTTTCAAAAAGGGGGACAAGAGGGATGCAAACAACTATAGACCCATATCGCTACTCTCAGCTTTATCGAAAGTATTTGAAAAAGCAGTCAAAAAAAGAATTTTAAACTTTCTAGACAATTCAAACTTTTTCAGTCCTATGCAGTTTGGATTTCGTTCCGGCTTATGAACAGTAGACGCTCTGCTGAGTTTCTGCACAAATATTTACAGAGCTCTAGACGGTAAAAGAAACTGCGCCGGCCTATTTATTGATATAACAAAAGCCTTTGACATGGTCGATAGAGATATTATCTTGGATAAAATACACCATGCAGGCCTCCGAGGCTTTATTCATAACTGGTTTAAATCCTATCTTTCTAACAGAATACAAAGAGTAAAAGTAGATAGCAGTTACAGTAGTCCACTGTTTGTAAATATGGGAGTACCCCAAGGTTCTGTTCTTGGTCCAATATTGTTCCTAATATACATCAATTCAATATTTTCCCTGCCATTTAAGGGCAAAACCACTGCGTTTGCAGATGATCTGGCCATTGCGTACAGTACAACTAGTGATCTTGAATTAATATGTGACATTAACTTTGATTTGCATTTGCTGAGAGCTTGGTTTGCTTCACAGAAACTACTTGTTAGTAATAAAACGAAACTTATATATTTTAGCCATGTTGCCAAAGAACTACCTAGCTGTGATGTTATATTTCAAGCCGAAGAATGCCTCCGTTTTAATTTACACAATATGGAGTGCACTCAGAATGCTGCGATAAGTTCTTTCGATTGCAATATTCAATGCAGCGACAACTGTTTCAGAGTTGATGTTGTTGAGAATTTTAAATATCTTGGTATAATAATTGACAATCGTGTGAATTGGTCTGCGCACATCCATACATTGAAACAGTGTTTTCTCTATACTAATAGGCAGTTCTATCGTCTCAAAAAGTGTTGCACTGTATCTACTTTAAAAACTGTTTACTACGGCATATTTCTATCTAAACTTCAATATGGTATCAGCTGCTGGGGTGGCGCCTCGGCAAATAAACTGTCACCACTTGTAACGATTCAAAAGGGAATTATTAGACGTATCTGTAGTGCAAAATATAGATCTCACTCTATGCCGCTTTTTAGGAGACTGGATATACTACCGTGCCGTCATTTGTATTTATATAAAGTCATCAGTATTTTCTTTATTCGTTCAGGTTACTTGGAAAGCTTTCCCTCAGAAGTCTATAACTTACGTAGGAATATACTTCCAACTGTACAAATTCCGTATTCTAGAACGGCACACTTTAGAAGCTTTTATATTTACACGTCGCGCAAGTTCTTCAACTCCTTTCCTAACACTGTACAGGTTATTAGAAATTTTAACTTCTTTCAAAAAACAGTTAAACTCTATCTGCTTGGACATAATCATTATGAACTGGAATCGCTGCTGAGGGCGATATTATAAAAAAAATTTAAAATATAAAAATAATTTTACCTGAAGTTCTTTTTTAATAAATTTTTTAGTATTAGTAAATATTTAATGTACACCCCACACAAAAACAAAAACAGTATATAATTATTGAAAATGGCATTAGTACTATTTTAATTCTTAAAATAATAATTGCCGTCTACCTTTCTTAAGCTATGTTATAGTTAATGTGTTGAATACAATATGGAAATTTAAAATATGTACATAGCATTAAGAAAATGATTAATAAATGAAATGAAATGTTCAGCCAAAGGTTTGTTGCCAGACGACTCCAAAATAAACGCAATTAAAAAGTATACAAAACCAACTGATAAAGACGCGGTACGGCGATTCGTCGCGTTTGCAAACTATTACAGACGGTTTATACCTAATTTTGCGTTTCTGGCAGCGCCTCTAAATCGATCAAGCTGGAAAAGAGTTGAATGTGTATGGGATGTAGAGTGCGAAAGAGCATTTTTATCTTTGAAAGCAGCGTTACTTTCACCAAAATTACTTCAATATCAAGATTTTACTAAACAATTCATTATTACCGTTGATGCTTCTACAACTGGATGTGGCGCTATTTTAAATCAAGAACAGCAAGGTAGTGATTTACCAATTTGTTTCGCTTCTAAATCATTTAATAAAGCAGAGCAGAAAAAACCATTTATAGAATTAGAGCTTTTAGCTATTTACTTTGCAATCAAGCAATTTCGACCATACGTTTGTGGCACCCATTTTATTGTAAAGTCAGATCATAGACCTCTAGTATACTTATTCAATATGTAAGACCCATCTTCAAAACTTTCAAGAATAAGACTAGAACTAGCTGAATATAATTTCACTATTGTATATATTAAGGGAAAATCAAACGTTGGTGCTGATGCACTATCGCGCATTACAATCGATGAGATTAAAGAATCGAATAAACAAATTTTAGCAGTACAGACAAGATCAATGACAAAACGGCAAAACGACAACAACCTTCCTAGGAAAACAGACAAAAACGACGAAAAACAAGTTACTTTACATGTCTACGACAAATTTTCATTTAATTTTTCAAAAAAGATTCCACCAATAAGATCTGAAATTACGTACGATAAAAATAATAAAACAACAAATTTAAGAATTTTTGCGCATATTAAACATAAGAAACTCGAGTTACTTAGTTTTGAGCTTGTTAACGAAATAATGACTTTAGAGAAATTACTTTCGAGGCTTGAATCAGAAGCCGACAAACGCAAAATTAAGAAAATTGAATGGCCTAAAAACGATATTTTGTTCGAACATTATACTATTACAAATTTCAAAAATATTGGAAATAAAATTTTAAAATCATTAGAAATTATACTAACAGATCCAGTGGAGACAGTAACAGATGAAGATACAAAATTAAAACTAATGAAAATTTACCAAAATGATTCCATTTCTGGTGGACATTGCGGAATGAAAAGACTTTACGCAAAACTACGAACAAAATTTTATTGGAAAGATATGACTCGCGATATATCGAAATATATCAAAAATTGTAAGGATTGTCTTTTAAACAAGGTTAAACCTAAAACAAAAGAAAAACTTGTTTTAACACCAACTCCTTGTAAACCATTCGATATGGTAACAAGTTCGCACTTACCATGATTTGCAACATGACTAAATACCTGTTAACAGTCACTGTGCCAGACAAATCAGCAAAAACAATCGCTTCAGCAATTTTTGAATGATTCATTTTAACATATGGCACAATGAATGCCATAAAATCAGATTTAGGTACAGAATTTAAAAATGAAATATTTGAAGAATTAACTAAACTTCTAAATATTGAACATAATTTTTCAACTGCATACCATCACGAAACTGTTGGCACGATTGAACGTAATCATAGAGTTTTTAATGAATACTTACGTGCATATTTCAAAGACACTTTTTCTGATTGGGATGTTTATTTAAAATACTTTACTTTCCTATACAATACTACGAGTAGCACAGTTTTCGACAATCAATTTTCGCCTTTCGAGTTGGTCTTTGGGAAAAAGGCAACTTTGCCTAATGAATTGACAAAAGAAACAATTGACCCAATTTATAATGTCGAAAACTATGCCAAAGAAGTTAAGTTTAGGATGCAAAAACCAAACAAAATGGCACAAAACCTAATTAATAAAAATAAGTTACAAGGTAAAAAACTTGTATGATAAAACGGCACGACTTTTAGTTGTCAAAATCGGAGATAAAGTACTTTTACAGAAAGAACCACATCATAAACACGAAAATCTTTATCAAGGTGCGTTTATTATAACCAAAATTAAAGAACCTAACGTAACTATTTTCGATGAAGTTAAAAACAAAGAAAAAGTAGTACATAAAAATCGCCTACGTAAAGTAAATTAAGATTACTTTAATACGTCGAATAAACCGTAAATTTGATTGAAAAAATCTTAATTTTTTTTACTAGCATTTAAGCAGCCACGAAGGCTTAAAAACTGTTAAAATACAAAAAAAGGAAATAACACAAAATGTTGTATATTCAAAGAAAAAAAACCTATTTCATAAAAATTGTTCATAACACAAAAAAAAAAATTTGTTTTCCTTTACAAACATCCAAGAAGGCAGAACAAAAATCATACAAATCTAAATTTAAACACAAAAAATACCGAAAATTCTTATAGTTATGTACTTATATATCAAATATGCCAATTGGCATAACAAAAACTATCCAGTTTTAAAAACATAATACAAAATATGTTAAACTATACACTTAAGATAAATGAAATTGTAACCAAACGAAAAAAAAAACTTTATTATAGTTTATAATACTTAAACTTTACAATAAAATACTCTGAATAATAGTTTTAGTAAACAAAATTCATTAAAAACTGAATACTTATATCAAAATTTTATACATATATCTTGCAACTACTATTTGCGTATTGCATTGCAAAAGATTTCAATAACATTTTACAAATAAATTTAATTATCATTGACTAAAACTTTAAATGACTTCAATAACATGTATAAACAAATCTCATTATCATTAATTGAAACTATTGTACAAATTAAATAAGCTCATAAAGTTTTCATAAATTGTAAGATAAGCTGATGTATGCTTGAATTCATTAAATTAACATCTTTCACATCAAATAATGTCAGGCAAGAAGAAGCCAGCAGAATTGATTACTCTGCCGACTTCTTCTTCCCAAAGGAGAGTGATGTAACGACAGCCTAAGAGCAACTCACCACATCAGCTGATGTATGTACTAGTTGACCGAACACGCTCGCACGGGCGAATGCAACCCGGCGCGTGAGTGGCTCGGCCATTATAATTTTGCAGTGAAAAAGTAAGGACGACTTTTCTAAGATATTTTGAAAATATTTTTTGAAATTAAGTTTATTCTAAACCAAATAAAAACTGAAACCTAAAAATTAAAAGAAAACATAAAGTGTTTATATTTTATTCATTATTTTTATTAATCGTTGGATGCGCTTTATTGGAATACGTCCAAAGCTCTCACGACAACTCGTAAGTAGAGTTCACAGTGATGAGAATTTCGAACTGGCTTGGGAAGCCTTAAGGTTGCGATATGAAAATCGCAGGGATTTGGTAGACAACCAAATAAAGACCCTTATGAATTTAAAGCCAGTTCCCATTGAGAATAGCGAGGATATACAGAAATTACAATCATCAGTAAATAATTGCCTCCAAATCCTCGCTACCCAGCAAGTTTCAACAGAGAGTTGGGATCCAATCCTCATATATCTGGTCACCTCGAAACTCCCAGAGAACACGGTAACCCTGTGAGAACAGTCTCTAACCTCCAGCAAAGATCTCCCCAACTGGTCCCAAATTAACCAGTTTCTGTCTACTCGCTAATAGGTGGTAGAAAGAGTAGACCAATGGCGCCCCTCTAAACCGACATTGGCCCCACTAGCTCGAGCTACTCTTAACAAAATAATTATGCATTCAGAGGCAACAACCACGAAAAATCCAATCCCATGCTACCGAGCACCGCACAATGTACAAATATGCATATTCCAAACCTCCGATCACCCCCTGTAAAGCTGTACAAAAGTCGCTAGAATGTCAGTCCTTGATCGGAACAAGTTCGTGAGAGACAAATCACATGTGCTCTAACTGCCTATCCCAGTCGCTCGTTCTAACAGATTGCAAAAGCACATTCAAGTGCGTTCACTGCCGACAACGGCACAACTCAGCTCTCCATGATAATGAGATCTCTAGCACATAACCAAACCCAGAATGCATAAAACCACAGCCCAAGTAGCAACTACCACCCCAATGATGTCAGTGACCCAATGGAAGTAAAGTACTACTCCCGACGGCAATCGTCTCAGTGGAACATCGAGGTGAACTCTTCAAGCTCAGGGCCCTAATTGACCAAGGGTTAGAACGGAGCTTTATCTCTTCCAAAGCTCAAATCAAACTGCGTCTACCATGCCGATCATCTAATTTCGAAATTTCAGGCATGGGTGGAAGAGTAGTTCAAACATCGAACAAATTATGCTAACTCTAGTCTCAAAAGATTTTAGCACAAGGATCCAAGCACAAGCTATTGTCCTACCCCAATAAACCAAAGCGTTACCCAAATTTAACCCAGCGCATCTAACCCTCGCAGATGCAAACTGCCACTCTCCATCCCAGATTGACTTAGTCATTGGCACTGACCTTATACCGCAGATAATGCTAGGTGTTGAAAAAATCTCCCCGAACCTACTAGCGCAAAACACCATATTTGGGTGGATCCTTAGTGGTCAAGTCCCTAGCAAAGTAGTTTCGTTTTCAACCCAGGTGGAGGAAGTATCGAACTCTCTCGATTCACAGCTCCGAGAATTCTGGGAACTGGAAGAATTATCCACCCCCAGGTGTCTTAATGTTGAAGACACTATATGCGAAGAATTGTACCAGTCCACCACCACTCGCACAGATGACGGTCGCTATGTAGTGCGACTCCCCTTTAGACGCAGTTTCCCAGAACCTCAGCTCTCCAACAATTTCTTAGCATGGAGAGAAATCTGCTCAAAAAAGGCTTAAATCCCAATATGACCAAGTCTTAATAGAATACCTCACCCTAGGTCATATGGAAGAAACCACTTCCTACGATAAGTGCTCAGACAACAAATACTTGTCGTTCTACCTACCCCATCACGCAGTTATATAGCCCGAAAAAAGAACGTCCAAGGTCCGTGTGGTCTTTAATGGATGAAAGAAATCAACTTACGGTAATTATCTGAATGATGTTCTCCATACCGGTCCCACCCTACAACCCGATTTGATGCTATTAATATTTAAGTGCCGCACGTACCAATTTGTTTTCAATGGTGATGTAGAAAAAATGTACCGCCAAATTCTCTTACATGATGAGGACCAATATTACCAAAAAATTATTTTTCGCTCAGCCCCCCAATTTAAGATTTTAAACTTAAAACCGTCACATTCGGTCTTAACTGCACTCCCTATCTTGCAATACGTAGCTTGCACGAGCTCTCTAAAGACGTCAATAACACTTTCCCTAAAGCATCTCAGATATTAAAAGACGAGACATATGTAGACGACATACTTTCAGGCGGCCACTCCATTCTCTCAGCTTCAGAGTCCATCTCGCAAGTCAGGCAAGCCCTCAAGTCAGCAGG
This sequence comes from Eurosta solidaginis, assembly GCF_040869045.1. Taxonomy (NCBI): domain Eukaryota; kingdom Metazoa; phylum Arthropoda; class Insecta; order Diptera; family Tephritidae; genus Eurosta; species Eurosta solidaginis. Next base: position 77,819,554 of record NC_090322.1, read on the forward strand.
CTTCCCTCAGAAAAATCACGGCAAACCATCCTGAAATAAGCAAGACTATTCCCACCTTAGACTTGCTGGATTCCCAATTTCTCGATTTCGAAAAAGCAAGTACTACGAAAACGCTCCGGACTCAATGGAGTGCCATGAAGGACTCCTTTTCGTACACCGTTGAATCAATCCCAGTAACCGCTGCGAGCACAAAGCGACAAATTCTCTCTTCTGTCGCAAAACTTTTCGACCCCGCAGGATGGCTGACGGCGATAATGATTCAAGCAAAAATTCTCTTGCAAGAGCTGTGGCTTGACGGAACTGACTGGGATGAAGAGGTTAAACCCCTCCGCCTCGCAGTTAGCACATAATCTAAACGCCATAACAGAGATTCAGATTCCTCGTTGGGTGAATTATTCCCCTGACCAACCTCTGGAGCTGCATGGCTTTTGCGACGGGTCGGAGAAAGCCTACTGCGCCAACATTTATGTCCGAACACCGGTAGGACAAAATACAACCTCCCATCTCCTAGTCTCTAAGAGCAAAGTGGAAACCCCTAAAATCGACAAGCTTACCAGGTCTGGAATTGTGTGGAGCTCTGCTCCTCGCGATGCTAGTCTCAGTCGTCCAATCCCAACTCAATCTCAGCCCGCACACATTAACGATGTGGTCGGACTCCGAAATAGTTCTCGCATGGCTCGAAAAGCCTCCCTATACATGTAGATCGTTCGTAGCGAATCGCACCGCGCAAATAATTGACCTGGTTGGAAACTCCACTTGGCGACATGTACGCAGTTCTGCCAACCCCACCGACATGGGCAAAAGAGGATGCAAACCTCTTGATTTGGAAACCTCTTCCCTGTGGTAGAAAGACCCAGAATGGCTAATTAGGCCACCGGAATCATGCCTCAAAGACTTGCGCTGCCCCCCCGTAAGTCCACCCGAAGTTCGCCGAATCGAAGCATTACATGCCAGCGCAGAAGAACCCGATATTCTAGATAGATTTTCCTCGCTTCCGCGCGCCCTGAGAGTTTTAACTCACGTTTTGCGCTTCATACGCATCCCTAAAACCCGAGCGGGCCACATACCAACTTCCCCTCTAACCCTTACACACGACGACTTCCGAAACACGAAACTCAAGCTAATCGCCTTAACTCAGTCCTCAAGGAAAAGGCAGCGTTGTTAGCCTCGAAGCCTATCGACAAACGGAGCGCCCTTCTCACCGTCAATCCATTTGGATGAAGATGGATTGCTCCGAGTCCGCGGTCGCCTGGCTGACTCAACACTAACCTACAACGAAAGCCACCCCATTATTATCCCGGAAAAATCCCGATATGCTGCACTCTTATTGCACGCCGAAGTCCGTCTCATGCAGCAGACGATTGGACAGGAACTTTACATTCCTCGGCTCAAGCCACTCATCAAAAAATGCATCTTTCAATATAAACCATGCGCTGTCCACAAGCAGCAAATGCCCTCACAAATAATGGCAGCCTTGCCACCCGCACGATGCACTTTCGTTCCCCCCTTCACCACAACGGGTGTGTTGGTTTTTCTGGCCCCTTTTCAATAAAAGCATCCATGCTAAGATCGGCTACCCTTGTGAAGAGTTGTGGCCGTCTTTGATTGCTTCGTGACAAAAGCGGTACATCTCGAATTGTGCTGAGGCCTTCCGGGCTGCATTTGCCCCTTTTGTTGGACGCCGAGGCTATCCCGCAACTATGATGAGTGATAATGGCACAACCTTTGTAGGCACCAAAAGAGCTACGGAAAAGGAATTTGTGACCTTCTCCAACGAAGTCTCGCAAGAAGTCGTTCAAAAATACGCCGCTAAAGGCATAAAATGGAAGTTTATACCACCCGGCGGTCCTCATATGGGAGGATGCGGTCAAAATTTTTAAAACCCACCTCAAGAAGACAGCCGGATCTCATAATTCACTTTCGAGGAATTTACCACCCTGCTAATACGAATAGAGGATCCCTCTGACTTCACCGCGCTCACTCCGGGACATTTTCTTAAGGGAACCCCTCTATTAGCAATTTCTGAACCCGATCATGAGAACCTATCTCTTCTCAACCGATGGGAAAAGGTCAAGGTTCTCCATCACCAGTTTAGCCGACGATGGAGAGGACTACCTTAAGGATCTTCACAAACAGTATCGTTGGAAAGACACCAGCATTGAGCCAAAAGTCGGCGAGTATGTCCTCATCAAGGACGGCACCCTTCCTCCCACCGAATGGCGTCTCGGACGCATCGAAAGAGCGCGCCCCGGGCCGGATGGCCGCATTCGTGTCGTCTAGGTGCGCACCCAATCCGGCATTCTCACACGGCCGATAGCAAAACTATGTTTTCTGCCTCCGGCGGATCGTCCGCCCAGCCCCCAAGCGACCGTGTAGATTTTCGTTACCACCCCACTTACAGGACCGCTTAGTCCTAAAGATCAAATCACCGTATCCGCCTACTCCCGAAACCGACAATTAAAATCCCGCTTCATATCATTGTTACAATTGTCGATATACACCTCACTAAAGTCATATGGATACGACTCGTTTCAGGCGACCATGTATGCAACACCCACTCCAACTCCAAGGCCAAGAACGTCAATAAACTCTCAGGTGGTGGTGGCTGGCAATCACGCTGAGTGCCAAAACATCGACTCCGGCAACAACTTCATACACTGCCGCGTATGCGCACGCCATCACGCGCTACGTACTTGCCCACTTTTCCGGGGCATGCCGCCCTCGCAGCGATACCTCTTGGCACGAGCCCATGGGTATTGTACCAACTGTCTGGCGCTCTCACACGCTACGAGTGAGTGTACGTCAGCCATTATGTGCCGCATTTGTGCACTTCCACACCATACCATGCTCCACCGAGCCCCACCAACAGCCCAAGTGCCTCCGACACCCGCACCACGCTCCAATTCTCGCCGCCGCCGCCAACGACCACTGCAACCAAACGTCACCAGCCGCCCGTACAATCCGACCACAGTCACGATACCACCAGCATGGACCGTTCGGTGCGCAGCAGCAGGCCTTCAGACGGCTTCACACCGAGGCAAAGTAGCGAACCTCCTCATGAACGAGGGGGCAGCTCAAACTCACACTATCCGGCTAACGCGCCTAGGCGGGGTGGGATGTTCAAGCGTGCGATTAGCGGACGCACCTGGATTTTATTTTTATATATTGAGTTTCCCTTTATGCATTGAATTTGTAGCTCTTAAATGAATCCCTCATGGGAACACACCCAAAACCTCATCTGCGTGGTTGGCAACGCGTGCGCTACTCGTTCGCCTGAACGAGCATTAGCTGTCAGTCATAGGTTTTGACACCTTTTTATTATTCGATTAATGGCGCAACGATACAAGGTGGCAGCATGGAACAGCTGATTATAAACTTTTGTATTTGATTTGATACATCAACTTCCGGCGCAGTACGATTTTGACATTTGTCCATCGAATTTACAAAAACAAAGTACATGCAATTTTTATTTATGTTTGTAGGTATGTCACCATGCTGCCACCTGTATCATTCCGCTATGATTCGATTCGAGAATTTTTGCCATCCCGCGTGTGACGCTAAATCCCTTTGTAAAATGATTTTATATTAAAGTAGTTTCTTTAAAGTTGAATGAAATAAACTTATCAGGAAACAGAATTTATGAAAATTTAAAAACGAGCAGTAAAAAGATAATTGCGAAAAATTCCCCCCCCCCCCCATTTCGCCCTTCCTAATTGGAAATAACATTCGAGTATCGTGAATTACATACCAAGAACTGTGCCGGAAGCAGATTCCAATTGGAGGTTTTGCTTTAATATTTTTACTCATTCCACGCGTGTGAACAAATTACAAGAAGTGTTGATAGAATTTTGCAAAAGGAGAGCAGAATCGTTTTGTAGGCGAGTGAAAATTAGAGCCCCGCCGTCTCCAGCAACCACATCAACCTCGGCAAAGCTCCACCACCATCATCGCCATCATAGCCGTATACGCAGCAGCCACATTGACCCCAAGGAAGGTAATCGTATTTTACCATCCCATAAACACGCTGTCAATATGAACGCTTTGTAGATCGAGGACTACCTAGTATTTCCATAAAGATATTTCTTGGCTTCTACTAAAACTCCCGAGAATATCAGGCACTCCAAAAGAAGGTGATAGTCTAGTTGAGGGGTCGACTGCTAATACGCGACGCAAAAATTCGAGAGTGGTACCCAGAGACGCGTTTCGGTCCCAGGATCTCGAATCCGGTGGCGGAAAACCTCTATCTCCGATACTTCTCGAGATATATGCGAAAACTTCACCACTTTTAATCATTTTATTAACATGTTTTCTCTTTTTTTTTATCAAAAAATTCAACCAAAATAGTTTTATTTTTATAATTTTCTTTGTTTTATACCACAATAAACTTATGTTCCACCAAAATATTTGCGATGAAAAACTGCCAACTTTGCCACTGGATTCTACTTTTAGTTCCATTTATTACACCCCGCTTACACTATGCGCTTTAAAAACAAGTTCCACAAATATACCACGGAATTTTACCTCATGTCTACACTCGCCATCGTCATTCCGGTTTTTGTTATTTTACGTAAAACTACTAAAGGATCACGAAAAATATTGAAAAGGCAACGCAAGATCGAAAAGTAATGCTGAAAACATCTATTTTTAACATTCTCAAGAAAAAAATTCAATTTCAATAAATTATTGTCAACCACTATAAAACCACGTTAAATTATATAAGTTACATAAATTACACGTTTGTTTTATTTATTCTGAAAAATGGGTTTTATACCTATGATGGTATTTCATCATTACCTAGAGCTCAGCGCCTCTTACTCAACTGTCACATAAGGATAGAAATACTTCACTTGGTATTTTATTACCAAATATATATGGGTACTCGTAGCATACTTGGCAGACTTAGTTGATTTGAGAACTGTCATGCTTGGCATTGTGGATAAAACAAGTATGATATCCTATCCGTAAACTCCCTGACAGGGTGATCAAGATGGCTACCTTTTAGTGATTTTAAACAGCAAGTTCAATATGGCGGCGCATATCTTCAGCGGGTGATAGAAAGAGATGCAGAATGAGACCATGATAATAAATTAAAAATCAGTTGATCGGTTCTATTTGTAATTTTGACGTCTATGCAGAAGTTATCACACTTGTCTAATCTACAATGATGCTTGGCAGGCTTAAGTTGATTTGACAACTGTCAGATAAGTTCCGTTTAATGATTTTTGAATGTGATTGATAACTCAAGTCATTTTGCTTTTCAAAAATAAAAATTTCTTTTGGAAAAATAAACATTAATTTTTTTTTTATTTACTGGACTTTGGAACTATTGCCATAAAAGGTAAGGCTTCCTAAAGCAATCCTCGCGTTCTAATGAACAGTGATACAGATCCCGATAGAAATTTAACATACAAATGCAACAACAATGTGATTATTAATGCATTTGCATATTAAATTTTTATCGAGATACTCTTCATTGGAATGCAGGGAATATATTTAAGTACGTGAATACTTATTAATCTTTAATTAACAGATTAGAAAATGGAAACGGAAACAAGGAGAAACGAAGAGGACGAGGCACTTATTGATTTTGTGCGAAAGCATGAGTGGCTCTACAATGTCAAATCAGCTATGTATAGGAATACCCAATCCAAGAATAGACTGTGCAAATAAATTGATTATTTCGTATAGGTCGGCCTCTAGTTTATTCTGGGATTGAGATACAAATTATAGAGTAGCCTATTTTGGACCAAGTAAAACGGACTTGACCAGATTTCATAAAAATTCTTGAAGTGGTTTCCGCGATCACCGGCGCGAGTTTTCCATAAATATAACACGGTGAAGTGCATTAAGATATGTTGAATTGTATAAACATAAACAATATTGGACAGTCAAAAATAATGACGGATATAATTTGACAAAGAATAATTACGTTAACCTGACTTTACAAGAAAGCGGTACCGCTTTCCTAGGAAATCAAGCCTTTAATGTGAATTACCAAAATATGTCGTACTGTAAAGCGCCGCTACTGCTACATGTCGTGCAGCGTAATGGGCTTACCTTAAAGCCGGAGTCATTGGTGCCGTATGTCGTATCGCTGTATCCGTATCCCTAACGTAATCAGCTGTTTATCGTTACGACGGTAAACCAAAACCCAATTGGTTGGCTACGATACGGTTACGACTTTAGCGGCACCAATAATCGATTGCATTGATTCTCATAAGGTTGATCGAATCAGCTGTTAAAAGGTTACCGATACGGTTACCGATAAAGCACCAATGTCTCCAGCTTAAGAAATGACTTCTTCGTGGTTAACGTTAACCACCTTGCTCACCATTTTGCTAACCAATTTTTACGTAAAAAAACTAGTTAGTGGTAAGTTTTTTCGTCTATGCTTTGGTCATCATTCGTTGACAGCTTGTATTCAAATTGGAGTGTCAAGTTGCCTTTTAACAGCTTTGTACTATTAATTTGAATTAAATCACCGCAACGTCTGTATGGTAAGTTCTAAGAATATTTTTGGTAATTGTCTAGTTGAGGGGTCGACTGCTAATACGCTACCAAAAATATAGAGAGAGGTGTCAAAAGACGCGTATTAATCTCGAGAACAATAATCCGATGGCGGAAAAGAAAAATTTTACCTATGTCCGGAGATATTTGCAGTTGAAGTTGGCGATTTTCATGTGGTTGTTGTTGTGTTAGTACCCACCAAAAAAATTGTGCATCACCGTGGCGGTAGCCACGGTTATACCACACACCCGGACTTGGCATTGCGTAGCCCAGGGTTATTTTTTAAAAGCGCGGCCGAAGGCCGCCAACGCAGAAAGGTGTTCTGCGCAAAAATACCATGGATCCCACCCCCGGTTTCGGAGGTACCCACGGGTCTTTTTCCGGTTTTTCGTTAATATCTTTTGAACGAGTTAAAATTTATTCTCCGCCTTCGGATTATTAATACTGATTTCAAGACGCGTCGTTTGATACCTCTCTCGATATTTTTGGTAGCGTATTAGCAGTCGACGCCCCAACTAGACTATTACCAAATTTTAACTCGTTCAAAAGATATTAACGAAAAACCGGAGACCGGTACCTCCAAAACCGGGGGTGGCATCCATTTTATTTTTGCGCAGAACACCTTTCTGCGTTGGCGGCCTATGGCCGCGCTTATAAAAAATAACCCTGGGCTACGCCATACCAAGTCCGGGTGTGTGGTATAACCGTGGCTACCGCCACGGTGATGCACAATTTTTTTTGTGGGTACAAACACAACAACAACCACATGGAAATCGCCAACTTCAACTGCAAATATCTCCGGACAGAGATAAAATTTTTCTTTTCCGCCTTCGGGATATTGTTCTTGAGATTAATACGCGTCTTTTGACACCTCAATCGATATTTTTGGACGCGTATTAGCAGTCGATCCCTCAACTAGACTATTACCCGGAGGTACCCGCGGGTCTTTTTTCGGTTTTTCGTTAATATCTTTTGAACGAGTTAAAATTTTTATTTTCCTCCTTCGGATTATTAATAATAATGTCAAGACGCGTCGTTTGACAGCTCTCTCGATGTTTTTGGTAGCGTATTAGCTGTCGACCCCTCAACTAGACTTTTACCACATTTTTATAAATATAAAACTAATTTCTGTTTTTTTTCCAGCTCGATACATCGTTGATTAAAGCGTCGTAAATCATTGTTCATTTCGTTACCAATTTACAGGGATTTTATACCATTTTTGTGAAGTTTTGGTAAGTTTGAAATTTCATTTTCTACTTTTATAAATATAAGACTAATTTCTGTTTTTTTTCAGCTCGATACATCGTTCATTAGAGCGTCGTAAACAGTTTTTGATTTTTTTGCCAATTTACTGCATTTTATACCATTTTTGTGAAGTTTTGGTAAGTTTGAAACTTCATTTTCTACTTTTATAAATATAAAACTAATTTCTGTTTTTTCCAGCTCGATACTTCATTCATTAGAGCGTCGTAAAACCGTTTTTGATTTTTTTTTGCCAATTTACTGCATTTTATACCATTTTTGTGAAGTTTTGGTAAGTTTGAAATTTAATTTTCTACTTTTATTATTATACAATAGTTAAGTTGAAAATTTTCATGTGGCCGCCAAAACAGAAAAGTTTCTGTGTAAATACTGTAGATCCCGACGAGATCGCGACGGGGTCATTTCGGGATCATTTGTGGTACCTAGCGGCATCATTTCTGGATGGTTTTCGGTATCCGTCCGGTATCCCGTCGGGGTCATTTCGGGGCTAATACGGGATCATTTGGGGACCCTTCCGGAATCACTTCTGCATGGATTTTGGGATCTGTACGGGGACCCATCAGGGTAATTTCGGGACTTTTTCTGAACTATTTCGGGATCATTTGGGGACCCCTTAGGGGTCATTCCATGACTTTCTGTATTATTTCGGGATCATTTGGGGACCCTTCCGGCATCAATTATTGATCGTTTGCCGGATCCATCAGGGTCATTTCGGGACCATGTTGGGATCATTTGGGAACCCTTCCGAAGTCATTTCTGGATCCGTACAGGATGCCGGAGGAGTAATTTTGAGATTTTTTTTTGTTACTTTTTCGGGATAGTTTTGGAACCCTTCCGGGATCACATATGGATCCGTGCGGGATCCCATCGGAGCCATTTTCGGACTATTTCGGGACCATTTTATGACCCTTCCGGAATCATTTCTCTATGGTTGTCGCGATCTTGATAATTTAGGAGCCCTTCCTGGATGGTTTTTGAGATTCGTCCGGGAGCCCGTCAGGGTAATTTCGGAACTTTTTCGGGATCACTTTGGTACCCTTCAGGAAACATTTCTGTGTGGTTCTCTGGATAAGTCTAGAATCGTGTCGTTGTCATTTCGGGTTTTTTTGGGACTATTACGGGAACTTTTGGAGACCCTTCCGGGGCGTTTCTGGATGGCTTTCGGTATCCGTCCGCGATAGCGTCGGGATCATTTCGTGGCTTTTTCTGGATAATTTCGGGATCATTTGGGGAACATATCAGGTTATCAGCTCATTTAGTTCTCTTTTTTACTCAATTACAAAAATAAAATGCATTAGATAGAAAAAAATTTTTAAGTAGATAACTTGATAAGCAGGCTAACGTGAATAGCCCATATATCTCATTTTCTCCTTGCGGACGGGGCCGCGGGTAAAGGCTAGTCTAATCTAATATATATTATAAATGGGAAAGTTTGAATGTGAAGATGTTTGGATGTTTGTCCAGATGTTTGTCTTTGTGACTCAATAACGCAAGAACGGCTGGACCGATTTGGATGAAATTTTGAACACATATAGCCAATAGTCTAGAAGGATCTACTAGCTATATATTTTTCAAAAGGGGCGTGGTCCCCGCCCCCTAGGAACATTTATAATTTAATTATTATATTTTTTCGTCTTTTCGAGTGAATCACACCAGAATGGCTACACGGATTTTGATGAAATTTGGGACACAGACAGTAGTCTACTAGCGAAATTTTTTTTCGAACATGGAAAGAGGGGTGGGGTCCCACGACCCTTTCGAGCAATTACTTTTTAATAATTTTTACACATTATAACTTTACGTATACTGGCCTTCACCAATATCACAGACTCAAGGGGTCAAATAAGTCGAGGGCTTACAAAGTAAGCAGTGAAACACTCCGCCGCCCCCTCCCCCTTTATCACCCCTCTGGTGTAAAATCTATAAATTGTTATAACTCAATATAAATTTTCTCCTACTTCAATAGTTTTTGGTATCTGGCACATACAGATCGAGATCTAGACAATTTTGGAAAAAAGAGCAGCGGTCCTTCTCCTCCCGCCATCCGCCCTCCTTCAATTGTTTTTATTAGCACGCTTTTATTAGCTTTACCTGTATGTTTCTTTGTAACTCTTCATTCACTCCAACGCGCCTGCTGCCTTATTAAAATAGTTCTACAATTAGCTTCGCTTTATTTGTAATCCCGTTGGGATCATATCGAGGCCCTCCCGGGATCATTTTTGGATGGTTTTCGGGATCCGTCCAGGATCCCGTCGGGGTTATTTTTGGATATTTTCGGGACTATTCCGGGATCATTTCGGTACTATTTCGCGATCATTTAGGGACCTTTCCGGCATCATTTCTGTATGGGTTTCGGGATCCGTTCGGGATCCCGTCGGGGTATTTTCGGGATCATTTGCGTACCTTTGAGAGATAAATTCTTGATGGTTTCCGGGATCATTACGGGACTTTTTCGGGGTCATTTTGGGTCCCTTCCGCCATCATTTCTGGATGGTTTTCGGGATCCGTCCGGGATCCCGTCGGGGTCATTTCGCGACTTTTTCGGGATCATTTGGGGTTCCTTCCGCCATCATTTCTGGATGGTTTTCGAGATCCGTCCGGGATGCCGTCGGAGTCATTTTGGGACTTTTTTTCGACTAATACCGGATCATTTGGGGACCCTTTCGGCATTATTTCTGGATGGTTTGCGGGATCCGTCCGCGATCCCATCAGGGTCATTTCGGGACTTTTTCGGGACCATTTGGGGTCCCTTCCCGCATCATTTCTGGATGGTTTTCGGGATCCGTCCGGGATCCTGTCGGGGTCATTTCGGGACTTTTTCGGGATCATTTGGGGTCTCTTTCGGCATCAATTCTGGATGGTTTTCGAGATGCGTCCGGGATCCCGTCGGAGTCATTTTGGGACTTTTTCTCGACTAATACCGGATCATTTGGGGACCCTTTCGGCATTATTTCTGGATGGTTTGCGGGATCCGTCCGCGATAGCGTCAGGGTCATTTCGTGGCTTTTTATGGATAATTTCGGGATCATTTTGGGATCCTATCAGGTTATCAGCTCATTTCGTTCTTTTTTTACTCAATTACAAATATAAAATGCATTACACAGAAACAAAAATGTAAACAGATAACTTGATAAGCCGGCTAACGTGAATAGCATATGTATATATTTCATTTTCTCCTTGCGGACGGGGCCGCGGATAAAGGCTAGTATATTATAAATGGGAAGGTTTGGATGTTTGTCCAGACGTTTGTCTTTGTGACTCATTTCGGGATTTTTTGGCGTCCCTTCCGGCATCATTTCTGGATGGTTTTCGGAATCCATTCGGGATCCCGTCGTTGTCATTTCGGGACTTTTTCGTGATTTTTTGGGGTTCCTTCCGGCATCATTTATGGATAATTTTCGGATCCGTCCGGGATCCCGTCGGTGCCATTTCGGGGCTATTTGGGGATCGTTTGGAGTATCTTCCGGCACCATTTCTGGATTAAGGACCTTTCGAAACCGGTAGTTCAGCACATATACCTTTTTAAATTATGAGCTTTTATGGCCATGGATTTGCTGCAAATTATTCGTAATTAAAATTCGATATATTTTATTTTTAATATCTAACCCAGCTTTTTCGTTCTCTTTTTGAGTTTTTTTAAATGAATCCTGTAACGAACTGTTATAACTATAATTACTCTTTTTGTAATATTATAACCAACTAAATACTCGAAAAAGCAACGCTATTTTCATCTAAAAAAATATCTTTGTTTTTAGCTAATTGTTATTTCACTTCTTTGTTCTATGAATAGTAATTCCTTCACCCCTGTCATATCAATTGATTCAACTTAAAACAAGTTATCAGCTCATTTAGTACTTTTTTTTACTATATTACAAAAATAAAATATATTAGACAAAACAAATTGCTTGATAAGCAGGCTAACGTGAATAGCCCATATATTTTTTCAAAATTTTCTAATTAAAAAACTTGGAAATTTTACTTTCTAGATTTAAGGATCCCTTCCACAAATGTATTAAGTTGTTCTATTTAATAAACAAAATGTTTGTTTGTTTTTGATAAACTGTTTACAAAAAATTTCAAAATCAAAGTTCATGAACATTATGTAACATACACATACAAGGACATATAAATAAAATATTGAAAACAATAATTGATGTTTTTGCTTATTTTTTTAATTAAATTTTTCATCGAAATGTTGTCTAATGATATTTATTAGAAATTTTTATTTCTTTATTCGAATAATATAATTCTCTTAATAAATAAAATGAAATTAAAATACCTTACATTACTATTCGAACACGTTATTCGAAAATAAAGTTTTTTGGTAAATTTACTTTTTTTTTAGAAAAATGGACTGCCAATTGTGCCAATTTACGCGGTCATCGTTTATGGAATTAAATGACGAGGACTTGGACGATTTTTTGGTGGCGCATGGCGTATTGGCTGGGGCCATGGCATGCGGCCAGTGCTCCAACCCATGTAGACTGGTAGACGACATGTGGGTATGCACTCGGCAGAGGACCATGACCACAACCACCAATAAAAAACGTAAGGTCGTATGCTCTTTTAAACAGAGCCGAAAAGCCAACACCTTCTTTTCGGGAGCCAGGCTCAGCACAAGAACCATTTGCAAGCTTGTGGTGCTTTTTATAACGTCGCCCTACCCGAAGGTAAACGCAATAATGGAAGACCTTAGGATATCAAAGCAAAGCTGCAGTGACTGGGTAAGCTTCATTAGAGAGGTGTTGGTAGACTGGAGCATACACAACGGGGATAGTACGATAGGCGGTCCCGGAAAAACCGTGGAAATAGACGAGGCCAAAATGGGCCGCAGAAAGTACAATCGCGGCCGAATGATAGAGGGCCAATGGGTGTTTGGTGGCATAGAGAGAGGGTCTCGCAAAATGTTTGTCTCGGCTGTCGCAGACAGGACCAGGGAAACACTTCTCCAGGTTATGAAGGAAAAAATAGCGCCTGGAACTACTATAATAAGCGATTGCTGGAAAGCATATGATAGCCTGGAGGAGCATGGGTACACCCATTTTTCGGTGAATCACTCCCAAAATTTTGTTGACCCGGTGACTGGTGCCCACACCCAAAACATCGAACGGAACTGGCGGGAATTCCGGTCCTCTATTCCCGATTATGGCCGAACAGATACAAATTTCGACGGTTACATAGCGGAATTTCTATTCAATAGAAAGAATACCAATATGGGGGACCGCATTCACTATTTATTCAAACACATCGGGGTTGTGTATGCTCCAAGCGGCTCTTAAGGCGCTAGGAATTCCCGCCGCGGTCATGGTCCCTAAGCTGAGCAACGCAACCTTAGCATGGTGAGTAAAAAGTATATATGTAAAAAAAGATGTCAAATTTATTATTCTTTCAGATATATGCAGACATTTATTGGTCCTTTCGAGAGGTCGCAAAAGGCCCTTATCAGGGCCACCAAAAAATTAACAAAGAGATTAAATTTAACTAATTGATATTACTTTCGTCCTTTCGGGACGTCATAAGAGGCCCTTATCAGGGCCACCAAAAAATAAAAAAAAGAGCAAAAATTTATTTTTAATAACTGATCTAAAATTTTATTTTTTCTTGAGCGAACACGGTCACGAGGACGTCCACTGAAATGTGAATTGTTCGAATAATGCGATTCACCAAAATGTGATTCGTTGTTGGCGTTACGATAAAGTGGAGAGCGGCCCTCTATCCATGTTGAAGAAGTACGTAAAATTTTGGATATGCTATCTAACGAAAGACAATACATTAATTTATAATGTAAGATAAATTGGTATTTCTGAATGCATACTACCGAAATCCTGAACTTTCTCCATTATGTGGAGTACTCTCAGCTCACTGTGTAAATGGTGTTCTGTGGACATAAGAAGACAGCCCGTGTATAAGATTTGTTTATGATAATGAAAATAGTTATATTAATAAATAATAAAAGCACCACCAGCGCTACTTTGATTTTCAATGATAACGCTTATAGGATTTGGCATCTGATCGGGATCTAAACGGCGTTGGGCTTGAGCATACTGTTGCGGCTGTTGATACATACCAGTACCAGGTGCAGGTGGTTGCTAAAGAAAATAATATAAAAAACTCATCAGCAATATTTGAAATATATTAGTTGTATTAGCATACATTATAACCAGGACGTCCGGGTATTGGAGGTTGACCCGGCATGGGTGGCCGACTGGGCATTGGCGCCTGTCGAGGTTGTGTTGGTGGCATAATTTGACCCATGTAACCGCACTGCCCAAGGCAGTCGGTTCTATGTACTTCCTAGAGTTCCTAGCAGGAATGTAATATATTTGTAATTTTTCCATACTCAAACGTTTCTCGTTTTCGAGATTTTTTACAATTTTCTAGTTTTCCTAAAAAAGAGATGGAACAAATTCATTCTTCAGAACTCATATCTGATTTTCGACTTTTACGTCGTCGGCAATCGTCCTCATCATTAGCTGCTCCATGTGTTGTATTATTTTTGTTTGTGTTACTGCTATGAGCACCACCGCTACCTTCCCTTTTGCCTTTACTAACGCTATCTTTTTGACAGTAGGAACGCAATTTAACACTAATTATTTGCACGCATCTCAAGACCATGTTGAAATGCGCTAACCACATGATAGGCGGTTTTACATGTATTCACGGAACATTGTATACAAGCACAGACTCGTGCTCGACACAAAATACAAACGAGTGCCCAACGACTCGATGGAGTGCTCGATATTTTTGTTATTGGTTCCATGCGATCAACACAACCGATGCTTACTTCAAGTATCCATAGAGCGCAGGAAACATGTGTCCAATGTTTGCCTGATTTGGTTGATTTCATGGCGCCAGCCTTATTTGGGCAGAGCAAACAGTCTGGATTAATACCCACTCAACATGTTCGACAGAGCCATTGTCCTGGTATAAAAGAAAACAATATTTTGTTTAAATTTAGTGATTGTTCAATTAATATAAAATACTTTTGATAATTAGATTTTTTTAAGTGAACATTCGTAAGAGGCGAAAATCATTTATAGGTGGGATATGAAGTTAATTTACACATTTAACAACTATTACTAAACGCTTTCATATCTTTGTTATTTTGATTAGGTTAAAATATGTATTTTTTATTTAAAAGTAAAAGAAAAACAAACCTGATGTAATCGCTGTCATGCCCTAACATGCCTGATTTACACAAATATTGCAATTATCACAGAAAACCATTTCATTTGCTTCCTCTGAGTCTGGTGATCGACACACATCGCATATAACATTTTCATCATAATCAATGCCAAGGCTTTCCTCATTCTTCAGGATCACCTGTATTTGTTTCCAACATCGTATCTGTACATATATAAAAATATATTTCTTTCAGTACTATGTTATGTATAGATTTGTATATACACAAATTAAACAGAAAAGTAACAGCGTACCTCCAGTTCTTCGATGACGCGCTCAAATTGCGTTTCCGTTATGGAATAAGCACCATATTGCTTACGATTGGAATCGAGTATTTGCAGCGATGATTCATCGACCGGGTCATTGTCGTAGGCACATGTATTTTCCGCTTGCGTAACCACATTTGTTAGACAATGCAAATCGCTCGAGTAGGTATCGTCTTTGCTTATACGCAGGAAGCGATTTTTGGAGCTAATATTACAAAAAAGTATTAAGCATATTAAACTTGAGTGAATAACATGTAGAACTTACAGTTTAAAGTCATGCGAAGGCGGCATAATTGGTTCTGATAGCACATAAACGGTTGGCTCTGGCAAAGAGTCAGGATTGACAGGCACCTGCACGCCCTTCTCCCACTCTTGCTTCCATTGATCATTTACAATGAGATACTCGTAATTAGCCAAAGGCTCTGAATCCGGCACTTTCATTGCACTTATGACATCCTTTCTGTAAGTGAAAGAGAAAACAAATTCAAATTTTAAACTTATATGTATCGCTAAACCATATTAAACTTAATTAAATTAAACAACTTTGTAAAAGAATAACATTTATTCAGTTATAACCTTCCTTGTTAACAAGGCATCTTAGTTACGATATTTCTATTAGGATATCGCACCCCCGCTTCAGAAGTGACACAACTCAAAAAAATCAATTTCTGGTATTAAGGCATTTTTGAATGGTATAAGTTTAGTCCCATACGCTAGAAAACCGACACAACCTAAATGTTCAAAGCTTTCCGGCCCCAAGTGACAGTTTTGAACTTTGGTATTTAGCTCTAGCAAAACGTCCTGAAACGACACATTTATTATTGTGTCATTTTTAAAATTTTTTTAAGCCAATTAATTCGAGTTGGGTCATTTCTGATAAAATTATTTAGTGGAATAATTTTGGATCACTTTCGAAAAATCCTTAAACCACAGCCAAAGGTAAGTTTCTTTTTCTGTTTCCACTATTGATTAAAATATATATGATAATAGTCTTTTTACAATTTAACTTCGTGCTAATAACTGGCAAACATTTATATCGTTTAATCAATTGAGAAAAATACTATACTATTGTTATACTTAATTTGTTTACTTTGTAGCAATGTCTGAAAGTCGCGCAAAAAAGGTGCTGGATATTTTGCCCAAGCAATGTCAGGAGATTGAGCAGAACAATAAACAAATTGTGAATGTTCTTTTAGCGGAGAAAATTACTAATGATGTAGATGTATCCCCTTTACTAGATTTTCCGGAAATAAGTAAGTAAAGTTAATTATTTATTTTTTTATAGCTCAACCTAATTCAGTAAGTTTTGTAGATGCAGTGTCTTCATCCGAAGCAAGTGCTATGCCTAGTTTTGCTGCACCTCTAAGTCTTCATCTTAAAAATAGCAAAAAAGAAGATATTCTATCACTCCTACATGCTAATCACATTAACAAGTTTTATGCTGACTTTTATGAATATCTATAGTGGCTCTAATATATAAAATACTATTTATTAAATATCACAGCTAATAATCTAAAATAAGATACCAGTTTGTTCTTAGTATTATACATGTTTAAAACCTATGTATTTATTCAATGTATATTCAATGCATTCAAATGAGTTATGTACTTCTAGAACAATGGTCACCATTTAGTTGAATAATTATTGGCGCCACTTCACACGTATTATTATTCTCTTTCGTCTTTAGTTGTCGCAAAAAGATACTTCGCAAACAAACGCTCATGCGCAGAATGTTTTCATGTTTTAATATTAACAATTTATTTTGTTTAAATATTTCCTTAGACTCAAGCAATAAAGTAATATTTATATGACACATTTACGAATTACTTTTTGTGTGTTAACAGACATGCGTGCATACGTCATACCTCATTGATTTTTCATCACCAACTAAACCACCACCAATAAGATGATTTTAGTTCTACTCACACAGCCACAGTTTGAAATTTGGTTATCCCTGTTCTAGAAGTTACTTCAAATATAAATATGTTTCAAAAAATATTATATTGTTTTCATTTTACGGTGCGTTACAATATTTTTTGTGAATATAAAAAATAAAGTTAAAGTGACACAACTAAAAATAATGTAAATTTTATAACCAAATCATAAACGACACAACTCATCAAAAAAATAGTTAAAAAACATTTTCTGGAAAAATTATTTCTAAAATTATGCTAAATATTCTACTAAAGGTAACGATAAAGGCAAAGCAACTTGAATTTAAAAAGTCTGGTAACTTTGGAAACAAAACAAATTATGTATCAAATTTAACAGTCTCTAAATCAATGTTGTTGTTGTTGTTGTTGTAGCGATAAGGTTGCTCCCCGAAGGCTTTGGGGAGTGTTATCATGTAATGGTCCTTTGCCGGATACAGATCCGGTACCACAGCACCATTAAGGTGCTAGCCCGACCATTTCTGGAACGATTTATGCGGCCATATTAAACCTTCAGGTCATCCCCTCCCTCCCCACCCCCAAGTTCCCTGAGGAGTTTGGGGTCGCCAGAGCCTCGTCTGTTAGTTAAACAGGATTCGCCGCGGATAGGTGATGTTGACAATTGGGTTTGGAGAAGCTATATATTGCACTATACAGCCCCTTGAATCTGGTATTTTAGTCGCCTCTTACGACAGGCATACCTACCGCGGGAATATTCTGACCCCCTACCCCGCTGGGGTTCTCTAAATCAATATTGTTGTTTTTCTACTTATGTCACTTCTGAAGCGGGGGTGCAATATGTTGATATGTAATTTTTTGTGCAAAGCATCGGATCTACTCGGCCGAATGTCAAAGATATGTCGTTTGCTTATATCAATACGTTCTATTAGCAAAAACCCAGTTTTTTTAAGCCTAATTTCAAAAGCAACGAATATTGATAATGATTTTTTGCATGGGCCTGAGGAGACAATAAAAACATCAAACAAAAATGTATGTTTACATGAATCCGAAATCGTAAAGTTTTCGTGGTGACACTGATAAAGTTTCATCTTCAAAAAGTCTTCCAACAATACCACCAACTCTGTATCAAAGTCAAGATTATTTAAACGACTTCGTGATTGTCATGACGAGCCATTTCCTGACTGGTTAGTGTGGAGTGCCAGTAGCAATGCTTTTTATTGCCTACCATGTCGTCTGTTAAGCACCAATACTTTAAGTCGACCTAAAATTTGTTGCCCTGGCGGATATTCGAAATTCCAGGTATGGAAGAAGCTATACGATAAATTGCCATCACACGAAAATACTCAACATCACATTAAATTAGATTAGATTGATATTTACTATTATGTTTACATATTTTTTGATTTCACAATAAATTTTAAATATCACAAATTCATTTTCATTTCACAGACGTGTATGATATATATATATATTAAGTAATAAAAAGTATACATATTATGTAATGAAATGTAATAAAAAAGTATTTTAGCCTCAAATAACATCTATGCATAGCATAAATGTTAAATTCAATGATGATCTTTACAAAATCTTATTCAAAAAAGAAGGCTACAATTGATACACTTATCAACAATGACCACCTAATAACTGAAACTCCAAAGCGGAAAGAAATTGTATATAGAATTTTACACACTATTTTATTTTTGGGTGAAAAAGGTCTAATTTTCAAGGCGAAGGTGAACGAAACGATGGACATTTTTTGGGCATCTAATGTCTCAAAGCCATTATGATCCAATACTTAGACATCATTTGGAGAAAGTTAGGATTTCACAACAGCAGCACAAACGTTTACAAGTTCACTATCTTTCCCCAGACATTCAGAACGAGTTTACAGAAATTTGTGCAAAACACGTAAGGGAAACTATATTAGATCAACGCAAGATAGCCAAGTAACAAATTTTTCAATTCAAGAACGGTTTTTGACTTTCGTGAATTGTAACCAAAAAACCGGTCAGAAACTGATCTAATTTTCCATACTTGATTGAAGATTGTCGATAACGGCGCCAATATGAAAGGAGCTTACAACGGAGAACTACGTCACATTCTCGACAAATCCGAAAATCCAGAGCCGTAATAAAATCCTCAAATCCCTTACTGGCAGTACCTGGGGAAAAGATAAAGAAACGCTCGTTACTACATACAAGCAATTGGCCAGCCGTTTACGTGCTACGCGTAACCCATATGGTCACCAAGCCTAAAAACTATCCACTGGAAGAAGCTACAGGCCTGCCAAAATACTGCTCAAAGAATCGCCACGGGCTGCTTTCTTATGTCCCCAGAACACCATCTACATAATGAGGCGAGAATACTCCCCATCAGGGAGAGAAATGAGATGCTAACCAAACAGTTCCTGTTGAATACCCAGAAACCTGGGCATCCAAACAGACATCTGATTGATGAGCCAACACCGCCTAGGGGCTTAAGGAGTCATCTCCGTAAGCATTTTGAGGAAATACGGCACCTGAGAACCCAGCCGTATGAAGCAAAAAAACACAAGCAGGTCCTTGGCGAACTCCACAAACAGGTGTCGGCCCTTTATGTCAGGAATTGCCCGGTGAATCCAGTACTCAAACAAAAGTACCCAAACCTTGTGGAGGAGGAACGCATACTCCACAGGGAAACGCGTGTCACTCTTGCTCAACTTCGTTCTGGATACTGTAACATGTTAAACTCTTACCTACCCAGAATCAACCCTGACATACAAAATGTATGCCCCGCTTGCAATGTGTCCCCACATGACACCAACCATCTCTTTAATTGTAATGTGGAACCAACGCCTCTAACACCCCTTTCATTATGGTCCACCCCTGTTAAAACAGTAAGTTTCCTTGGACCCCCGTTAGAGGATATTGATGACAATTTGTGATTGGGCGAAACACTGCTACAACAACAACAAAAGTTGTTTGAAATTAACATTAGCACATTTCACACCGATTATAAAACAGTTACCTTTTATTTATTTTGAATCATTGTAACTATAAGTAATTCTATTAATTTTTCTTACACGACCACTCAAGAACTGGCCTCGAAACACTCTAAAGGAAGTCTAAGGAAAATTGTAGTATGACCAAGATTGACAAAAAAAGTTGCTGTTTGAGGCGTCGATTGCACATCGCATACAGGATTTACATCACGTTATTTAGACATTAACCTAAGTGCAGATCGAAGGTGAACAGGGTGATGCAAATCTGGGTTTAATAACATAGCGGACGTGCCTTAACCGTCTTGGAGACGTAGCCGCATCAAGCAGTTGTCTGCGGTTCAAAATATTGAGCATTTCCAGAGACAACCGTGGCATTTCTGAGTACCAAGTTTGAGTTTGTAAATCAGAAACTCATTCGACGGGGTCGAACGAACATTTGCGGCGGTATGCTCCTGCAACACAGCTACAACAACAACGGTATGCTCCTAAGAATGATTTTATGTGTAGTGTTGTGGAATAATTAAACGATTTTTTTATCCTTGCAAATACAGGCGTAATAGTTCTTGATTGCATGATGTTTGATTTTTAAATTGATGTCATTACTCTATTGCTTTTAGAAGCTCTTTAATGTCTTCTAATGTCCTTTTAAAGTCTGAAGTGCGTTTTTATAATTTTGCCTGCTATGAAACTTCTGCCGTTGTTGTTGTATTAACGATAAAGGCGCTCCCTGAAGGTTTTGGGTCCTTTGTCGGATGTAGATCCCGTACGTTCCAGTAACAAAAACCATTAAGGTACTAGCCCGACCATCTCAGGATTGGAAATTACGAGGCGCATCGTATGCGTAACTATATTGACTCCTTCTGATGGAGAGAATCAACGAAAGTGGAAGTAGGGCACCATCCGTTGCCTCCCCCGTTTAGTCCTGCTTGATTTGTATAATTTATTTGCAATCATCAGCCATATAGTCACTAGCGCTTGCTTGATACACATTTTAACTCATAGGTATGTACTTACTGGAACACTAAAAACAATACCAAACAACAAAGAAATATTACCTGTTCGACATATCATTGTATTCCCCACCCAACCGAAGTATGAATTTGAGAAGCCATTCACCAGATGAAACTGTTTACGTGTCATAGCAGATACTCCCCCAAAATTTATCGATAAGCCAACCTGAAAACGTATTTGCAAGTTTTAGACCACAAAATGCAAGTTTTAAAATGTGACTTATGAATTACTTGAAGTTTAATGTGTCTACATGTGCCGCGGTTGCCGCGGGCATGTGTATAAATTTCGATTATCTAAAGGTAACAAGTCAACGTCATGGAAGATAAAGCAGTCCCATGGAAATATTTTTAATGCTTCTAGGTACCCAATATTCATCAGTTAAGCTCGATTGAAAGCTTTTCCATTTGTTTGCTCGATAAGAAATTTCTATAAGCGATATGCTGTTTCCTTAGGAATGGATGAATGTTTCGCAGGAAAACTGCCAAATGAGCGTAACTATCCCTAAACGGAACCACTATTGCAACGTGATGCTTCGGAACACAATCATTTGGCTCAAATGATCGCCCTGTCTTTAAAAACGGAGCCAATTCAGCTTCTACAATATCCAAGGACTCTAAAGTTCTATTTGGAGTTATGAGACCTTCATCTAAAGAAATGAAAGTAGAATATCAGGAATAATACGTTAAAGTTAATGTTGTTGTTATAACATCGGTGTGACAATCCTTGGCCGGAAATATCAGACCGATCCACTGTGATACTTAGACCTGACTGCCATGTGTACTACATATATAACGTTTGCTCCTGAATAAAATAGTTAGCTTACTCTCATCGATCTTCGGTGCTTTACACGTCCTATTTATAGAAGCAGCATAATGTGTATTGTGTCTTTATAGGCCGCCAAGTATTAGGCATTGAATCCATATTTGATTTTCCATTGTCATAGCCAGTACTATTATTATCGCCAATTGATAAACTAGACAATTGGGACTCGACATCTTGCGAAAATATTGTGTGATTAACAGACAACGATTCGTTTTGTTAATTAACATATCACTGCAAATGTTATCCAATTTAGAAAACCTATGCATATGACGAATGCTATAAGAATAAAGCATATACTAAATTAGGGGGCACATACGATAAAGCACACTCACCAAAATTGGTGGCGATTGATGTTGCATTGGCAGTGGTAGCCTCTGTGCCTGCCGGACCATTTGTTGGCGTTTTTTCTACATTGCTCTCAGATTTTGTATTATTCTCCCTCTCAATGGTTGCGCTGTTGTTGTTATTGGGTTTGTTTGCACTCGAAAGGTATAATCCTCTTCTGGTTCATCGGTCTCCATATTTATTGTATTCCCGTTGTTTGATTAAAATCGATTTGTGAGCGTCCTACAAGTAATAAGTTGTTTGTTTTTTTCTTTTTGTTTTTATTCTGACATTCCGAGCAAAATAAAGGAATGGGTTCCACTTTCATTCCCTTTTATTAAGACATTTACTCTTATTCCCGTACTTACTCCCGTATGCACATGCAAATAATGATGTTCGTTAATGGTACGATAGATATGCTTATATTCTACACAATACCTGCCATGTACGTTTACAGATGAAGATGATATTTTTCCAGCTTTAGGTATGTATGTACACTGTTAATTTTGCAGCATATTTGGTAATAAAATACCATGTAAAGTAATTCCATGTGTTGAGTAAACAATTACATGCAAAAGTCATTAAACGGAACAGTAATTCTAACGACAGCATGGCACTATTAATACATGTCCAAAAACATCAAGAGGGGTATCAAAAGAGGTGTTTTGGATCTAGGATCGCATAGGTGTTTTTCTCGGGTATAGTTTTGGTTTCCAAACCGTTGTTGGACCCAACCAAGTTAGTTTTTTATAAGCGCGGCCGAAAGCCACCAATGTAGAAAGGTGTTCTGCGCAAAAATACTTTGAATCCCACCCCTGCTTTACGGTTTTTCGTTAATATTTTTTGAACGAGCTACATTTTTTTTCCGCCCTCAGATTATTGTTGTCGATGTCAATACGCGTCATTGGACACCTCTCTCGATATTTTTGGACGCGTATTAGCGGTGTCATGCTGTCGTATAAAATTACCAACAGAACTTATGTGAAAGTTCGCAAATCAACTTCAGTCTGCTACGAGTATCCATATATATTTGGTAATGGAATACCAAGTAAATTATTCTTTGTGTTGAGTAGCCATGTAGAATTCACTAAAAAAGAACTTATGAGACAACTAACGTTAGGTTGAACTGGGCGGTCCGTGAATACCTCACATAGACTGAATGGGTTCGTAGTGTTACTAGAAGTTTATTTAATGACCAAACTGAATAGCCTTATAAAACCCAGAACCTATGTATCACTCCTAATAGCTGAATCCTGATAAGCGCAGGGCAGGAGCACGATCGTTTCCTCCTCCAAATCGTACTTCCTACATCTGCTATCACTGACCAAGCCTAAGTTAAAGGAATGTGATGTCAGACGGCAGTGTCCAGTCAAAATCCCCTAATGAGTCTACAGCCCCCTCTTTTTAATGATAGAAGCAACTTTGTTAGCCTAAGGTTGTAAGACCTACACATTATCTTCGACCTTTAGAGCCCGCAACTAATGTGAAATTTCTCAAATCAACTTAAGTTTATCAATTATTCTACGAGTTAAGTGTGACTACGTGGCTTTGAGCCCTGAGGAGTAACCCAGGTAAAATATCGAGAGAGGTGACAAAATACGCGTATTTACCTCGACAATAATAATCCGAAGTTGGAAAGAAAATTCTTAACTCGTTCAAAAGATTTTAACGAAAACTTGAAAAATGACCGCGGTTCCTTCCGAAACCGGGGTGGGATCCACAGTATTTTTGCGCAGAACACCTTTCTGGGTTGGCAGCCGCGATTATAAAACATTGCGGTGGGCGGTCCACCAATGGGGTGGGATCAAAATTAAATGCGTGCAAAATCCCTCAAATAGAGTTTTACCGTTTGATATTTCATCATTCCCCGTAGTCATACTCAACTCGTAGCATTTAAATGCGTATAGAATATTTATGATGATATTATTAGAATTTATAAAGTTTTTTCTTTAATTGCATAATTAGATTTTAAGACCAAGATACAAACAAGTTTTAAGTTTAGACTCTATGTAAGGAAAACCAAGGTCCTAAAAAACGCCGATCCGGTGGCAACGCTGGCAATTTCAGGTAAACATTTTTTCGGGCATAAGAAAAGTGGTGAGTGTTATAAAACAAAGAAAATAATAAAAATAAAACCATTTTGGTTGAATGTTTTGATAAAAAAAAAGAGAAAACATGTTAATAAAATGATTAAAAGTGGTGAAGTGAGTGATCAGTGCGCAGTAAGTGTTTAAGTGGGGTTTAAAGATAGGGAATTTTTGGGGGGCCAAATATCTCGAGAAGTATCAGAGATAGAGGTTTTCCGCCACCGGATTCGAGATCCTGGGGCCGAAACGCGTCTCTGGGTACCACTCTTGAATTTTTACGTCGCGTATTAGCAGTCGACCCCTCAACTAGACTATTACCCAAAAGAATAATCCAAGTAAATAATCCATACAAATCACAGCGAAAAATTTGTTCATATTTTTTCTTTATTGAATATAAACGCTTTAAAATCTTCCCGGTATAGTAAATATTGTTCTCGATGTTTGCTTTGTTCCTCAACTTGCATTAAATTCGTCCATTTCCACAGTAACCGCCTTTGAAAACTGTTTCTAAATGAAGCATATAAAGTATTTTGTATATCATTTGGCATACAATCTTTGTAATAAGAGGTTTTTGTTCGTATATCGAAGTAATATAGTTTGTGGGTCGAATTGGATATACTCGAAAAAAAGTTTGAGCATATTTCACACAATAATAAAATCCCACCTGGTACGAAAAATTTATTTTCGAATGGTATAGACAATCCGAGACGCGATGAATTATCTTTTAGTACATGCGAAGTCATATCGTTGAAAAAGGTAGATAAATCTCTCAATTTATACAATCGTTTATTTCGGATAGGTCCGACATTTGTGTCTTTGAATGGCTTATTTAAACTGAGAGCGTACTTTTTACATAAACGAATACGTTCTGAGAGCCTCAGTCGCCTAATATCTATTCCACCAAGCATAACGGCATCAATTATGTGTAAAGCGCATATTCGGGTTTGTGTTCGGCCTTCCCCGGTGTACTCATAAACAATTTCACCGTAAAAAAGAGTCCTTGGAGAAACGTCAAATATATATTCAACAGGTTCCCATTTCTTGCTATCATTATATCGGAGTAAACATCCCTTAGATTTACATAAGAAAAAGCTACACGAATTAATATTAGTTTCACATCTTCCTATAGGTACAAAATACCAATCATAGATGCTATGAATATTATTTTGAAGGGATTCTATAGAAGTGAGTTCTGTAGACAAGGAGTTAATTAAATGCTTATCATTCCATTCTCCCAAAATCTCTGCCAGAAGCTTCTCGTAGGATTTGGATTCTGGTGGTTGTCTTAGTTTATCTGGCAGACCCCACAATTCAAGACAACGCTTACGAATTTCAGACTGCTTTGTTTCTTTAAGTTGCACATTTCTACAAAATACTGCTATTTTTTTCAAACCAATTATTTGGTTTTGTCCGATTTCATTATTACTCTTTACTATATACTCAAGAAAATTCTTGTCTTTAGCGATATCCTCTCGGCTAACAATTTCTAAAACATCGTTCTTAGCCTCATTCAAAATGTCGTTTACGTGATCTAAATATTTACAAATACAATCCGTATTAGGCTTTTTCCACTTACATACTAAGTACCGCTCTGAATTCGCAGGTCTACTACTATTAGGTTTCAATATTGATATTTGATCAAAACACCTATACATAAGATATACAAGCCCAACACTAAAAGGGGTAAATAAATCAAACATCTTGCAAAGAAAACTGCCATTAACCCGAAGTATTTTCAATGCCATAAGGCATTGACACAGGTATAGTTGTTTAGAAAGTAGTTCCTGAATATTTTCCTGCCCTTCCACTGAAAACCCACCGTCTGCCATGACAAAATGAACACCAGGTTTACAGTGCTTCAACACGTATTCTGCAAAGGAGTCTTGGTTGTCTTTAAAGAATATATCGCCATCATTTCGTACTCCATAGAAGGTATCGAAGGACTCTGGAGATCCTGCAACAAATTTATCCAGTTTGAAATCATTAGGGCCACGCAATGTGAAACCGAATCCTTTTGCTTCCCAAGATTTTCTGTAGAGAATATATTCTGAGAAACCACCAGGACCTGTTGAATAAATAAATAAATACAAATATTTTAGAGATAAATTGCAATTTTACATAAATAAAATATTAATAGCTTAGAGTTCGCTTCATTCGACATTAAAATTTTCTCCCCATATTCCCTAAGTCAAGCTGAATCATTCCATTTACACCACAGTTGGGCAGTTTGTTTATTCCCCTATCAAAATCGAATCAAAAAAAAAATAAATAAATAATGCAGTTTGTACGGTAACTTTAACCTTACAATATGGTTCTCAGATCAACTCTGTTAGTGAAATCTTCTTGATCCATTGTTGGTCTCTAAAATAAATATTTCCTACGGGGGTAGCCAAATTTTTATACGAACTAGTTTTACTGCCTGTGAGAAACCCTTCTACAAGAAATAGCTTATATCAGCCCCTAATTTTATTATAAAAATAAAGTTTTAGATAAAGAGAAAATTGCAGGCGCAGTAGAAAATGCCAAATAGAAAAATTGTTTAGAGGAAAACGACCCGTAATAATACTCAAACCTATAAAATTATAATCTAGAAAACAACGAGCTTATTGTCTCTTATTCCTTGACGCAGACAAATCCTTGAATTCCTTTGGGACCCTCACCAGGCTATTTAAACGGAATATTCCCAGTTCAAGCTTATTTTGGTACTAAACCGTTACTCCCCGCTATAAAAGATCAATGAGGAGTGACATCTGAGATCATTATTCGAAGCCCAATCACACCTTTGGGTTGCATCTTTACTAACCTACTAACCTTGCTTTAGTTTTGCACAGATCAATACTAAGCAAAATACACATATTCGCTGTTGTGCTCACTGGTAGTGAATGTTTTATAAATAGTTGGCCTAACAATCACTATTACATATTTAAAAAAAAAAACCATAGCTTTAAATTTATTAGCGAGAAAAATACAGCCCATTATATTTGTATTGAATTTGTTGCCTTTGTTTTGCACAATATACTATACATAAAATAATTGAAATTCGTTAATTATTATTTCCTATGTGAAAAAACTCACAGAATTATATTATGAATTAAAAATGAGGAAAGTTATATTGGGCTTGATATTTCGTGAATTTATCGACTTTCCAAAACAGTTTTTTGTATGGAGCTGCGAAAACGCCCGAATTAAATATCGTTCACCCTAACATACCGTTATATGTTTTTTAATCAGACCAACAGTTTATGAGTTATATCTGGATTTATGCGAGAAATAGAGCACTATTGAGAATATCGTCATATGTTGCAAAATACAAACATCAATAAAGAACAATTTATTTTATTTTTGTGTTGTGTAGAGCACTATTGAGAATATCGTCATATGTTGCAAAATAAAAACATCAATAAAGAACAATTTATTTTATTTTTGTGTTGGTGGGGTAGCAAAGCTCAATCTTTTCACATCACGTTGATGTGAACCATTTTCAAATCGGGTCAGAAATAGCAAAGTTATATCAAATTTAGTAAAGTTATATAGCTTCATTTGGTATATCGACATTGTACAACACAAGTGAAAGTGGCACCCTATTTTCATAACTCTCTTCTTATAGATAGTTGCAAATAGTAATAAAATAAATAGCTGCAAAGTATCAAGAACCGAACCCTTTTTACTCTGAATTTAATTATTCTGTTAATAATTTAAACTTTACTTTAGGTAAAGTTATTTTGAGTTAATTATTTATGCTTAATATTTAAGAGTTCATGAATATTCAATTATTTTGTTTGTTTAAGAGAAACTAAAAAGAAAGAAGCATTTACTGGCTTATTGTGTTGGTACCATTTCGAAAACCGCCACGTAATCATCATCAGGCAATTTCGTATTGTTATCAAAGGTTTAACCGATATCGAACCGCGAATCACACGGTAAAACTGCAGTAACCTTAACCACTAGGCGCATTAGGGCAGTCGACTTCAAGGACATCCCATCCAAGCCGGATGATCCAGAGGGAGTCCTTGAGGTCATAAGGACCTTCAGCACAGAGCTACCTTGCTCTAGTTGGAATGTCCTGAAACTGGCATAGGGCGACGTGTCAGGCGATACTCCTGCTCAACAAGGAGTGATTGCGTTTTTTGGAGCGCGCGGATGGCGCTATTAAATTCGGGTTTGACATCGTGAAGATTAACGACCTGAAGGCGGCCTATGATCCGTAGCTGGAGATAAATCCAGAGAAAGCGGGGAGCGAGGAGAAAGCAGAACCTAACACAAGTCAGTCCGACGTATGACACGCTGGGCGGGGACGCGTCTTCGATCTCCTCGCTAACGCTGGACAGACTCAGTGCTTACACTGAAGAGGAGCCAATGTCTGACGAAGACGGCGATTCGACAGTGGTGGAGGTGGTCGGTGCTCGGCATAGTGAGAGTCCTACAAATAAACCTCCACCAATGTAAAGCAGCATCTGCTGCGCTGCTGCTAAAGTTTTCCTGTGGGGCGGTTGACGTAGCCCTTATCCAAGAGCCTTGGGTACTATGGCATAAGATATGCGGGCTACAAGCGGCAGGATTGACGATGGTGAGTGCTACCACACGTGGGAAACCGATACATTACATCTTGGTAAGATATGAACTGAATTTTCGTTTTCTCCCCCAGTTTAGCGCCGAGGATGCTACAACTTTGACGTTGACGGTCGGTGGTACGGATATTACACTGACGTCCTTTTACTTCCCTCATGAGGAGTCGGCTCCGACGGATAGCTCGGGAGGCTAAGGAGCCACTCCTACTAGCGGGAGATGCCAATGCGCACCACGAAGCGTGGGGCAGTGGAGACACGAACGGGAAGGGTTCTTTATCATAACTTTTAAGATCTGCAATAGGGGTATTACCCACATTTGTTACTAAGAGCAGACATGAGGTTCTGGACGTCACCCTGATCTCGGGCAACGGGGAATCCATATTAAAAATTGGATGGCGCTTGGAGACTACTCATTTTCGGATCATAGATTTATCCGCTTCCACCTTGGCGGGGTGGCGCTCAAAACTGTTTTGCATAGCAATCTTAAAAACGCCAATTAGCGTATCTATAGTGAGGAGCTTCAAAAGAGGCTCTCAGGGTCTAGTGTTCATATTCCCCTAAACTCTGCAGAGCTGGATAATATGGTTCACTTGTATACGAAGGCTCGCGGGGAGGCTCTTGTTAAGGCCTGCCCTAGGAAGAATTCTAGAGTAATACCAAACAACCATGGTGGAACGCGGACCTAGATAATCTAGGCAAGGCTTGTCGGAAAGCATTCAATCTTGCTAAAGCCTCCAGGGAGGCTGCAAAATGGGATGCATACAAAATGATTTCTAAGGTCGTCGAAGAGGAGCTCCTGGCGGAAGTTTTGTAGCGAAATGGAGACGGTGTCTGAGGGATCTAGGCTCAGAAAGGTGTTCTCTGGTGCTCCAAAAAGTGTCCCGGGATGCCTGCAAGGAACTGGTGAGACATGGACGGATTCGGCAGAGAGCACCCTTTTCCTGTTCCTGAGTGTACACTTTCCCGGCGATAGTGATGAAGTAATGAACTGGACGGAGACTCGTACTGGAGAACCGTTTGAAGGGAAGTTCATTACTATGGGTAACGCTAAATAGGCTCTAATGTCGTTCAAGCCCTTCAAAGCACCAAGGCCGGAGGGGTTGGCTCCGGTACAACCCCAGCAAACAATGGAGCTGAGTTCTTTGTAGTTGTATAACATCTTCAAGGAAGTTTGTGCTCTTAACCATATTCCACGGGGTTGGAAATATAAGGGTCACTTTTATACCAAAAGCTGAAAGGACTTGTCACGTGACCGATTTGTCTGACATCCTTCCAGCTGAAGAGGGAAAGTTATCGACATCTCAGCATGCGTATATGAAAGCGAAGTCCACGGAGACGGCCTTGCATGCAGGCCCTCTGCGATAACTGATGCACTAATCGGCTTGGTGGCCGATTCGGGGCTAGTGAAACTTGTTCAGCAGTTACTGTTGCGAAGAAAGGTTCATGCCGAACTGACAGGTTCAACGGTGGTCAAACACATACGGAGAGGCACTCCGTAGGGTGGTGGCGGGAAGTTTCCGCAGGAACTATTCGTTCTAACGCAAACTTCGCTGAGACTGGTGGAGAACTGGACCAGGAGTAAAGGTATATCGTTCAATTCAGCCAAAACTGAACTGGTTCTGTTCACTAAGAAATATAAGCTACCTGCGTTGCAGCTGCCGGTGCTAGCGGGTATGACCCTGATGCTGAGGGATACTGCCAAATAACTATGAGTAATTTTGGATAGGAAACTATCCTGGAGGGAAAACACTCAGGAGCGTGTGAGAAAAGCAACGGTGGCACTGTACAGCTGTAGGAGAGCTGTTGCGCGAAGATGGGAACTATCACCCGATATTACCCTGTGGCTCTACACTGCTGTGGTTAGACCAATCCTTTTATACGGGACATTGGTCTGGTGGACGAGCTTAGATAATAAATCAAACCTACGGGTATTTCAGAAGGTACAAAGAAGTGCTATAGTCTACCTGGGGAGTGCTCTGCGCACCACCCCTGCGGAGGCGCTGGATACTCTTCTGCATTCCAAGGACTCTAGTTTGATAAGTGAGCACCTGGCTTTATATGATTGAATCGGTTCAGAAAAGTTCATCGAGCGCAGAGCGAAGCGATTTCACCTACCTACCTACCTACCATCAAGAGAGTAGGAAGTGGGAATGAGGCCACGTGATTTAGAAAAGTTTACAAGAAAGCATTTGCTAACATTTAGTGGCAAGTTATTGTCTGTCTGGTGCGACAGCAACGTTATCTAAATCAGATTGAATTTTAATCACGTTGTTGTTGTTGTTGTAGCAATGCTCGCCCCACCTAATAGCCGCGACCGATCACAAATTGTCATCAATATCCTCTAACGGGAGTCCAAGGAAACTTGCCGTTTCAACAGGGGTGGACCATAAGGAAAGGGGTGTTAGAGGCGTTGGTTCCACATTACAATTGAAGAGATGGTTGGTGTCATGTGGGGACACGTTGCAAGCGGGGCATACATTTTGTATGTCGGGGTTGATTCTCGATAGGTAAGAGTTTATCCTGTTACAGTATCCAGAACGAAGTTGAGCAAGAGTGACACGCGTTTCCCTGGGGAGTATGCGTTCCTCTTCCGCAAGTTTTGGATAATTTTCGTTAAGCACTGGATTCACCGGGCAATTCCCGGCATAAAGGTCCGACGCCTGTTTATGGAGTTCACCAAGGACCTGCTTGTGTTTTTTCACTTCATACGGCTGGGTTCTCAGGTGCCGTATTTCCTCAAAATGCTTACGGAGATGACTCCTTAAGCCCCTAGGCGGTGCTGGTTCATCAATCAGATGTCTGTTGGGATGCCCAGGTTTCTGGGTATTCAACAGGAACTGTTTGGTCAGCATCTCATTTCTCTCCCTGATGGGGGGTATTCTCGCCTCATTATGCAGATGGTGTTCTGGGGACATAAGAAGACAGCCCGTGGCGATTCTGAGAGCAGTATTTTGGCAGGCCTGTAGTTTCTTCCAGTGGGTGATTTTTAGGCTTGGCGACCATATGGGTGACGCGTAGCACGTAATCGGCTCGCTAATTGCTTTGTATGTAGTCATGAGCGTTTCTTTATCTTTTCCCCAAGTACTGCCAGCGAGGGATTAGAGGATTTTTTTACGGCTCTGAATTCTCGGAACAATTGCGGCTGCGTGCTCACAAAAATTTAGACCCTGATCAAACGTCACACCCAAGATTTTGGGGTGTAGGACAGTCGGTAGCGTAGTGCCATCGACGTGGATGTTCAAAATGGTCGACATTTGGGGCGTCCATGTTGTAAATAAGGTCGCGGAAGATTTAGTCGGTGATAATGCCAGGTTTCGCGAGGCGAAAAAACTGGAGAGATCAGGGAGGTAGCCGTTTATTTTATTGCATAGCGCATCGATCTTTGGGCCTGGGCCTGTGGCCATTATTGTGCAGTCATCGGCGTAGGAAACGATTGTGACTCCTTCCGGTGGTGAAGGTAGCTTAGATATGTAGAAATTAAACAAAAGTGGGGATAGGACACCACCCTGGGGCACCCCTTGTTTAATTCTCCTTGGTTTTGATGCTTCGTTTCTAAATTGCACCGATGCCTGCCGACCACCCAGATAATTTGCGGTCCACCTTTTAAGACATGGGGGAAGGGTAGACCCTTCCAGGTCCTGCAGTAACGAGCCATGGTTGACCGTATCGAAAGCTTTTGATAGGTCTAGCGCTACGAGTACTGTTCAACGGTGGGGGTATTGATTTAAACCGCAATTTATCTGGGTGCTAATGGCATTTAGCGCGGTGGTAGTGCTATGGAGTTTTCTGAAGCCATGCTGATGAGGGGCTAGCTGCAAATTTGCTTGGAAATAAGGGAGCAAAATGGCTTCAAGCGTCTTTGCCACTGGCGATAGGAGAGATATCGGACGATACGACTCACATATGTTAGCTGGTTTCCCAGGCTTTAGTAGCGGGACCACCTTGGCCATTTTCCATTTCTCAGGTATGACAAAGGTGGAAAGAGACAGATTGAAGACATGCGCCAAATATTTGAAACCCTCTTACCCTAGGCTTTTAAGCATCGGCATGGCTATGCCGTCTGGGCCCACTGCTTTGGATGGTTTAGCACGACCAATGGCGTCCTCAACCTCTTTAGCGGTGATGGTGATTGGTGACGCGCTGAATTTGTGTTTATGTGCGTTTCTATTGGCTCTCCGTTTATCTTTGTCAACCATGCATTATATATTGTCGGCAGAAAGCGCTCGCGCATTTTTTCGCGTCCGACAGCACTTTGTCGCCAAAGGCGATGGAAACTTTGTCTTTGTGCTTAGTCGGATTCGATAGGGACTTTACGGTGGACCAAAGTTTACCCACACCGGTAGAGAGGTTACAACCTCTTAGGTGCTCCTCCCATCTGGCCCGCTTGTGTTCATCCACAAGCAACCTGATGCGTTAGTTTATATCCCTTATTTGGGGGTCGCCTGGATCAAGCTGTCTTATAAGGTCACGTTCTCTCGCTAAGTTTGCGGCCTCCGCCGGGAAGTGGGGCCGGATTTCGGGAATTCTCCCGGCGGGAATGAAATGTGCCGAGGCGGATTTAATGACCTTACGGAAGGCACGCTCCGCTTGGCGGGCATCAGTCGGGATAGGGAGGGCAGCAAAGCGGCTGTCTGTAAAGGATTTATATTCTTCCCACTTTCCTTTTTTTAAGTTTATGAAAGTGCGTTTTTCAGTGACGATGAAGTCGGCGGTACGCTCAAGCGAAATAAGTATGGGCAGGTGGTCGGATGCCAATGTTACCATCGGCTGCCAGTTGACGCAGTTTACGAGTTCTGCGCTCACGATTGAGATATCTGGCGAGCTGTGACAGCTTCCTACCATACGTGTGGGGGCGTCTCCGTTTATTGTGCAGAACGTCGTTTCTTCTATTTGATCCGCCAACATCTCACCCCTACTGTCAGCCCGCAAGTTTGAATGCCATAGATCATGATGGGCATTGAAATCACCTAAGATAATGCGATTGTTGCCAGTGAGTAAGGGCCTGATATTAGGGCGGTATCCACTGGGGCAACAGGTGGCAGGAGGGATGTGGATGTTGATGATTTCTAGGTTTGCATCGCCCGACCGGACAGGCCTTGACGTTCTAAGACATTGTCCCTGCGGTCGATGCCAGGATCAAATATATAATATTGCACAGAGTGGTGTATGATAAACGCGAGACCGCCTCCATTTCCGCTCTCGCGGTCTTTCCTGTGGACGTTATACCCAGAGCAGGTCTGCAATGCAGATCTTGCTGTGAGTTTAGTCTCTTGAATCGCAGCAATGCGGATGTTGTGCCGCTTCATGAAATCGACTATCTCCGTAATCTTCCCAGTTAGTCCATTACAGTTTAACTGCAGGATTCTGAAGTGCATAAGGGGAGACGTCGCCACTCTGGGGGTAAGTGACGGGTGACTACACCTGGGTTGTGGAAGGCCAGGACGCAATTGCTGTTGTGGCCCTGGGACTGGGCGTCCTTGGGCAAGCATTGGGGTACCCGGATGATTTGGGTTTGCGACCTGGCAACATGGCGCGATGAAACCCGTCGGGGGGTTGCCGTAGCGGAGACCAGAACATCTGGGAAAGTGGCACCACCCAAGGCAGGAGCTGCATTGGGCGGATGTCGCAAACCTATATATTCTGTGCTGGCAGACGGTGCAAACGGAGGTAGAGACTAAGAGTCTGTTTCCCTGACCTGCACGATTGCTGCCGGAAAAGAGGGGGGGAGAAGACGGGGGCAGGGGCTGATGCTCAGATTTATAAAAGCTACGTGGACGTCGAGTTTTGGAATCAAGCCCAGAACAAACTGTCCGATGCAACCATCCCTTGCACGAGACACACTGAACAGAGTATGACCGTCCTAAAAAGATTCTTTTCCGGCAGATGCAGCAAAACCATTTCTCAGGACCGGGGTCAGGAGACGGACCCGGATTGGATTCGATGCCTTCCCGGAGTAAGAGAATATGGATCAGTCCTGCTGCAAGGAGCTGCTGGGAGGATGACAATTTGTGGGAGGGACGAAACAAATTAGATGGGGTCACACTGAAATGACAGTCCTTGGTCGGGAAAAATCCCGAGTCGCTCCGGTACATAGAACCGACTGCCTTGGGAAGCGATGTGATGTCATCAGAGTTTGTGATGGTATTGAAAATCTTTAGGTCATCAGCGTATAATAGGAAATTAGAGTGCTGAAAGCAGGTGGAAATTACAAAAAGTAACGGGCCAAGTATGCTACCCTGAGGCACCCCAGAGGTGGCTGTGAATGGGTTAGAAGAGTTATTGTCTATAACCACAACACAGCTACGCTGGTGAAGGTACGATTTAATCCATGATAAAAACATCTAGTGGAAGCCCAAACGGGTCAATTTAGAAATCAGGATTGAATGACTAACTTTATGAGAAAAATAGGTGTACACAGTATCAACTTGCGGCGGTCATTAAAAGAAGATAGGCAAAAATCAGAGAATATAGATAGGTTTGCTACAGTGGACCTACCGGCTATAAAACCATACTGATTTTCAATGATTAGAGGCTTAACAGCAAAGTAAATTTTTTGTTTCACGATGTACTCTGTGAGGACCCCAAAACCGAGGGTTTTGTACCCTCACAACATATACCTATTTTTCATTTCTTCACATACATGTTATACAAAAATTGAATTTAACTCTGAATTTAACATTTATACAATTGTATGACATGAATTATATCTTTATGAATTACATGTCAAAATACATATATGCGGTTGTATATTGAATTATTATTTACTAAATTGAAGGACAAACCAGACTTGCGCACTTTTGCACGCAAGCAAAATATTTACATTTTTCGCCCACATAAATTTCAAATATAGGTCACCCTAACATACACTCAAACATTTGGAAGGAAAGTGGAAATGCACAAAACATAAAATTGTGTCGGTCAACCAACCCTTTGCGCATCCAATGCACTCAGCTACAAATACAACATACATAATAATTTGGATAAACAAAGACCAACAGTAAAAGTCGCCAAACTAAGCGCCGCTACTAATTGGGACTTTTCTCTACATACTTACGCACAAGCATACGACACACCAACGCACGCCCTAAGCAGAAGCCGAAAGCATCAAACGAGGCCAACGCACCATCAAAACCAAGTGGCAGCGAACATACGCATAAACACAAATAATCGAATTCGATAGGTAAAGCAAAGACTGGAAAACACGGCAGGCATACAACAAGCGTACGTACGAGATTTGGTAAATTGTTCGCTATGTATATTAGGGCTCCCGAAAATTAAGATATGAAATGCCGGGATAGCGGATTGCCATACATGATCGAAAATATGCATATATGTATATATACAGATGTACAACCATATGTATGATAATGGAAAGAGGGAAAACGCATCTTAGCATGTAAGCGAATGTATGCACTAATAGAATACAGCGAAAGTAGCGTTAAACTAGAATGTGATTTTTGCATTCCCACCTTTTATAATTGTTAAAATTGTTATTGTAAAATTACTGACTGCCTGCGCGCAGTACCACATAATTTTATAACGGAGTAATTATTACCAATGAATTGTTTTTAGGAAATAACCGTCCGCCTGCGTACAAAATCATATATAAGGGCGGCAAATTAGCTTGTAAGATCAGAAGCTAGGAGATAGGCATACGAGTCAGTGGGCTTCTACCACTGATCAGCACGACCTGAAGGTTTCTACTTCATTTCGTGATTATTTTATATTCAGTAGGAGGTTTCTACTCCAACTGACGGAGAGCTTAGCAGAGGGGTTCTACCTCCGCTACTCTTATTTAGACAGAGAGAGAGAGTAGGAGTAGCCGTTAAAGACATCGATCTTTTTGAATAAATATTATAACGTTTTCCGAAACCCCTTTGCTTATTTATTTCAAGCGGAATAGGTTCCCCACCAAATATAGGAACCCTGGACGGACTGGGCATACCTCAGCAGGAATAAGTCCGTCACATGTGGCGCCCGAGCAGGCTTAAGAATGATCAAGGAAATCGTCAAGGCTTTACATAAAGGATATTCAAAGGAAGGTAACAAGGAAAGCAAAACAACGAAGGCTAAACACAGAAACAAACAAGGAAAGGATACACAAATAAGAAAATGGTAAATGTATCATGGGTGTATTATCTCACCCGAGAGGAGCTCGTAAGTTGCCACTCGGAGTTCGAGCTGGATGATACAAGAACGGTAGACGAACTAAGGAAGCGATTGGCGGCGTTCGTACAGGCAGAAAAGGACAACGAGAAATGGCGTGATCGGCTTACAGAACTAGCTCTACAACACGCAAGGACGACATCTAATCTAAACAAACCACAGGCATGTAGTCGGTCGACATCTCCAAGCGCTATGAGAACGGACGACGAAAATACAACCGGCGCACCCATCCAACACGGGGTCCCACAACCACCACTATATACGATGCAGCAACCAGGCACATACGCAACCACTATGGATCGGGTAATCAAATGGGGCTTGAAATACGACGGGGGCAAGGATCGTCTAGGGTTCATAGAACGCGTGGAAGAACTGGCAGAAGGATACGAAATAAACGTCAACTCGATACCAAGAGCATTCCCGGAGCTACTCAAAGACAAAGCGTTGGTTTGGTACCGAAATAACAACCGGAGTTGGAAAGAGTGGGCCTCATTCAAGAAAGACTTCCTAAAATTTTTCCTCAGCTTCAGATATTTTGAACAGTTGGACGACGAGATACGGGCACGCATGCAAAGACCAGGAGAGAAGTTCAAGGATTATGTGCTAGCACTACAAGGGCTGATGCGACATGCCGCCTACACCGAAGACAAAAAGCTAAACCGCATATACAGGAACTCCCGCAGAGAAATCCAGCTGTATGTTAAAAGAGGCGAGATCAGCAGCCTGGAAGAATTGGTAAGTTTGGTAGAAGATTATGAAAATATTACCCCTGACAGAGATCCGATGCGACCAATGGCAAGACCATTTGTACCAAGGCGCCCAGAAGAACGTTACCAATATATACAGGCGGAGGAGCGGGAACAGCATACAGATAAACAACCATCCCAGAAATCAGACCCGGCACCAAGATACATCGATACAAGCACGGCGTGCAGACGATGTGGAGGAGGCGGCCATGTCGCATACGGTTGCCGTAGCCCTCCAGCCCATCGAATTCTGCTGCACATGCGGAAAAGTAGGCACACTCACACGAAACTGTTGTAGACGAACGCAGGGAAACGGCCAGAGACCTCATTGGCACCGAGGAGTGGGGTCTCCCCAAACGCAACCTCGGGAAAACTAAACACGTTAAGACATACAAAGGGCCCGATCTTGGCGAATATTACGGTGAATGGCGAGGAGGTAGTAGCAGCAATCGACACAGGGGCGCGAAGCTTTGTGAGTGGAACATTGGCAAGAAGGCTGAAGACAGGTATATTCAAGGCGATAGAAACACGAGTGATACTGGGAGATGGCAAACCGAAGACGATCATAGAAGCGGTAGATGTAGAAGTGGGAATGAGTAACCAAGTGCTGCAAAGTGAAATGCTAATCCTACCAGGACTAGTCGACGAAGTGGTGCTTGGAACGGATTACCTGGCGAAGGTGAACATGGAGATAAGATGCGGAGAACAAACGCTAACCTTGAACACAGACAATCAGGAGGAGGATGCGGTCACTTGTACAACAATGGTCGAAAGTAGAAATGGAAGTAGTCACAAAGATAACAACCTAAAAGTTGCGAACACAGACGAGTCGGTGAGTAAATTTCTCAACAAAGAATTACAGATGTTCCAGGAGATGTCAGGTGTATCCAACGTGGCCACGCACAAGATAGTGATGAGAGACGACCGTCCCATAAAACAAAGGTATTACCCGAAGAATCCGAAGATGCAAGAGATTATTAATAAGGAAATCGATGAGCTTATTGAGAAAGGTTGCATCGAACCTTCTAGAAGTCCGCACAGCGCACCAATAGTTTTGGCAAGGAAGAAAAATGGCAAGTGGAGACTATGCGTAGATTACCGCCAACTAAACGCAAGGTCAGTACCAGACGCATACCCGTTACCACGTATCCAACACATCCTGGACAGATTGAGAAGTGCTCGGTTTATCAGCAGCCTCGATTTAAAAAACGGATATTGGCAAATCCCCATGGAAGAAAACAGCAAACAATACACCGCATTCACTGTACCCGGACGTGGACTATATCAATGGAAAGTAATGCCGTTCGGTCTACACTCAGCCCCAGCAACTTCCCAGAGAGCACTCGATCACGTTATAGGACCAGAGTTGGAACCTTACGCATTCGCATATCTAGATGACATCATCATTACGAGAAAAACATTGGAAGAACACATAAGGCACCTGACGGAAGTATTTCAACGGCTACGAAGAGAAAACCTTAAGATAAACCCGGAAAAATTAGAGTTAACAAAAAGTAAAAGAAAAGTTAAAGGTATCTAGGTCATGTCGTTAGCGAGGAAGGCATTCACACGGACCCGGACAAGATAGCAGCCATCAAAGAATTGACACCGCCAAACAATTTACGCGAACTACGAAGATTCCTAGGAGTGGTATCGTGGTACAAGAGATTCGTCTCAGACTTTTCACAAGTTTCACACCCGTTGACGTCAATGCTAAAGAAAGGAAGGAAGTGGAAGTGGTCGGAAGAGCACCAGTCGGCATTCGAAGCATTAATAGTCGCACTCACCCAAGCACCTGTACTAGCTTG
Organism: Eurosta solidaginis; assembly: GCF_040869045.1. Taxonomy (NCBI): domain Eukaryota; kingdom Metazoa; phylum Arthropoda; class Insecta; order Diptera; family Tephritidae; genus Eurosta; species Eurosta solidaginis. The sequence goes on from NC_090322.1 coordinate 77,859,176, forward strand.
CCCAGATTTTTCGAAGAAGTTTTGCCTACAGACGGATGCAAGCGATTTTGGCCTCGGAGCAGTGCTCACCCAAGGATCAGACAGCGAAGAACGAGTGATTGCTTATGCGAGTCGCCGACTTAACAAGGCAGAAACAAATTATTCCCCGACAGAGAAGGAATGTTTGGCAATAAGGAAGATGAGATCCTACCTAGAGGGATACACGTTCACGGTAATCACAGACCACCTAGCTCTAAAATGGTTAAACGCAATAGACAGTCCGACGGGACGGATTGCTAGATGGGCACTAGAACTACAACAATACTCATTCGACGTACAGTACCGGAAAGGAAAGCTAAACGTGGTGGCAGATGCACTTTCGAGACAGCCAATGGACGAGCAACTAACTACGTTGACAGTAGAGCAAGCCAAAGACGAGTGCAAGTGGCTAAAAGCGAAGATTACAGAGGTAGGAAAGGCTCCGGAGAAATTCCCAGACTATGTGATCGAGGACGGAAAGCTCTACAGGAGAATAGAGAGTCAAGTTGATGGTGAAGACGCAGTACCGTGGAAGCTATGTGTACCGACCCCACAGAGACGCAGAGTGCTGGAGGAAATTCATGACACACCAAGCGCAGGACACATGGGCGTTCGAAAATCGATTGCACGAGCGACGACGCGATATTACTGGCCCGGAATGTTCAGAGACATAAGAAAGTACGTACCGCAATGTCATGGATGTCAGGTATACAAACCTAGTCAACAACAGGCCGCGGGTAAGATGTTAACTAAAATTCCAGAAGAATCGTGGGCAACAGTGTGTGCAGACTTTGTTGGTCCAATGCCACGCTCAAAACATGGTAATACAATGGCATTAGTTTTCGTTGACAGATTTTCAAAATGGGTGGAGATAATGGCAATTAGAAAGGCAACAACAGAGAGCGTAATACGAGGATTTAGAGAGAGAATTTTGGCACGATTTGGCATTCCAAAGGTATTAATCACAGACAACGGAGCGCAGCTCGTGAGCAAACGTTTTAAGAAGTATTTGGAGGAGCTTGGCGTAAAACACCAGCTGACAGCACCATACACACCGCAGGAGAATCCGACAGAAAGAGCGAACCGCAACATCAAGAGGATGATAGCACAGTTTTTAGAGAATGAGCAGAGAACATGGGACGAGCTGATACCAGAGATAACACTCGCATTAAACACAAGCGTATGTGAATCGACCGGGTACAGTCCAGCATATGTAGTACAAGGCAGAGAACCAAGGATTCCCAATAGCCTTTACGACGAGCATACATTCGGTACAGGTGAGAGAGTAGCTAATCCAGCCGAGAAATCAATGAAGATGAAGGAGATATTCGAGATGGTACGACGGAAGCAAGAGCGAGCATCAGCAGAGCATGCAAAGCATTATAATTTAAGAAGAAGGCAATGGCGACCGGCTATAGGCGACCTAGTGCTGGTGAAGGAGCATCAGCTGTCAAAAGCGGTGGATAACTTTGCAGCCAAACTAGCGCCCAGGTACAGTGGACCTCACCGAGTAACGAACTTTGTATCACCAGTGATCGTAGAGCTAGACAAAGTTTTCAGAGGAAGGAGGAGGACAGCCCACTTAAGTGAGCTGAAAGCATACCACGCAACCGACTCCGCCGACAACAATGAATCCAGAAACCAAGGCATGAACAGAAGAGCACTAGTGAGGATCAAATCCCGTCAACATCGTCCAATCGAACAACAGACAACATCTCAGAGGTACAACAACAGAGGAGAACAGCGAGGTAGCCATCTGTGGTACGCTCACACGAGTAAGCGAAGAGACCGAGAGACAACATGAGGAGGACCAAAGTATAAGCCAACAACTGATAGCATACAGAGACGCTCAAGTGCAAAACAATACGGAGAATCAGGTACGAACATTTTCAGAAAATCAGGTACAGGTCGCTCGAGAAACCCAGGTACAGATCGTCAGAGGATCGATACCTGGAGCAAGATTAGACCTAGGAAGGCAGTTTGCTATAGCAGCCCTAGATGAACACACACCCAGAGACAGCTCCGGAATAACGGATTATTACGTGAGATTCTACTGCAACTCGAATCAAATCGGTAGTAACGTACACGCCCAACCGCAGCAGTATCAAATCATACACGAAGAAATTTCATTTCAAGAAGTACCCGGACTTCGAATCAACCACTAAAGCCCGGTAAACTCTAACCACAACTACATAATCACATAAATGTACTTCTTAACTAGGCTCAAGATATACCACGTTTTTACAAAAACAAAAATTCCACCCTAAGGAAAATCCACCAGTTTTTCATTTACAGTATAGACTGGAATCACACACCACCGATGGGAAGGGAAGCAAAACGCCAACAATGAACGACGACAGCGAAATATTAAGCCGTATGGACAGCGAGGTCAACGGCAGCCTCAACGACAACAACAGCGACATATTGAGCCTGATGGCCAGCGACGGCAGTGACGACGAAGGCAGCATGGGCGACCAATTCGGCGTACGGATCACGCGCACCTGCATGGTGACCGTAAGCTTCGCTGCGGTAGGTGAGGGGGGAGTGTGAGGACCCCAAAACCGAGGGTTTTGTACCCTCACAACATATACCTATTTTTTCATTTCTTCACATACATGTTATACAAAAATTGAATTTAACTCTGAATTTAACATTTATACATTTGTATGACATGAATTATTATATCTTTATGAATTACATGTCAAAATACATATATGCGGTTGTATATTGAATTATTATTTACTAAATTGAAGGACAAACCAGACTTGCGCACTTTTGCACGCAAGCAAAATATTTACATTTTTCGCCCACATAAATTTCAAATATAGGTCACCCTAACATACACTCAAACATTTGGAAGGAAAGTGGAAATGCACAAAACATAAAATTGTGCCGGTCAACCAACCCTTTGCGCATCCAATGCACTCAGCTACAAATACAACATACATAATAATTTGGATAAACGAAAGCCCAACAGTAAAAGTCGCCAAACTAAGCGCCGCTACTAGTTGGGACTTTTCTCGTACATGCATACGACACACCAACGCACGCCCTAAGCAGAAGCCGAAAGCATCAAACGAGGCCAACGCACCATCAAAACCAAGTGACAGCGAACATACGCATAAACACAAATGATCGAATTCGATAGGTAAAGCAAAGACTGGAAAACACGGCAGGCATACAACAAGCGTACGTACGAGATTTGGTACATTGTTCGCTATGTATATTAGGGCTCCCGAAAATTGGGATATGAAATGCCGGGATAGCGGATTGTCATACATGATCGAAAATATGCATATATGTATATATACAGATGTAAAACCATATGTATGATAATGGAAAGAGGGAAAACGCATGTTAGCATGTAAGCGTATGTATGCACTAATAGAATACAGCGAAAGTAGCGTTAAACTAGAATATGATTTTTGCATTCCCACCTTTTATAATTGTTAAAATTGTTCGCGCAGTCTCACATAATTTTATAACGGAGTAATTATTACCAATGAATTGTTTTTAGGAAATAACTGTCCGCCGGCGTACAAAATCATATATAAGGGCGGCAAATTAGCTTGTAAGATCAGAAGCTAGGAGATAGACATACGAGTCAGTGGGCTTCTACCACTGATCAGCACGACCTGAAGGTTTCTACTTCATTTCGTGATTATTTTATATTCAGTAGGAGGTTTCTACTCCAACTGACGGAGAGCTTAGCAGAGGGGTTCTACCTCCGCTACTCTTATTTAGACAGAGACAGAGAGTAGGAGTAGCCATTAAGGACATCGATATTTTTGAATAAATATTATAACGTTTTCCGAAACCCCTTTGCTTATTTATTTCAAGCGGAATAGGTTCCCCACCAAATATAGGAACCCTGGACGGACTGGGCATACCTCAGCAGGAATAAGTCCGTCACAACTCGAATAGTTTTGAAACAGATGATAATTTTGCAATGGGCCTATAATTTGCGACATTGTTCTTGTTACCACACTTGAAAATCAGGCTGATGAAGGTTGCCAATAGATTTAATGGCCAAGCAATGTGCGGCCTTTTCTGCTCTATGGCTGCGAGAGTTATCCGGCTGGAGAGACAATGTGGATGGCCATGCAGCCATCTAAGAATCTCGATTCGCCTTCTTCGGACTATTGCGCTCCGACTGTATTTTTAGATGTGAAGTACGAGGTTGTTATCCCGGATAGGGATTATTGGTTGAAGGAGGCGCCGAACCTGAGCGATAGGCTGCAGATAAATACTGACGGCTCGAAACTGGATAAAAAGGTGGGCACCTCAACTAGGGTGCAATATATCCTTTAGCCTACCCGATCATTGCAGCGTCTTTCAGGCGGAGGTGGCTGATATAAATGAGGCCGTTGATAACCTGAAAAAAGCTGTTCACGGCTATAATCAAATTGGTCTTTACTCTGCCAGCTAGGCTGCACTAAAGCGCTTGTATCGGTCACATGTAAGTCCGGGACAGTAGAGAAGTGCCGCACATATTTTAACGAGATCGCTGAGCAAACTTCCCTCAGTCTGGTATGGGTGGTGTAGTATCTCTAAATTCGTTTTGCTTGCAATACATTAAATTCATTTATACATATACATACACTTTGTTATGCGCCATTTCCCAAAATAAAGAGTACAATCAACTCGAACCCAATAAGTATTTATGCATTCCTATATACATGATACTTGTTTGTTTACGTTTGTCAATCAGTTGCATTTCGCAACGAACTAAGTAAATATGTATATGAATATATGTATCTAAATAGTCCGTTGGCTTGTATACTGACTCTATATGCATGGTTTGCTGACCTGCATATATAAATATATGTTGTATATTTAGTTTGTAAATATTAGTGTAAAGATGTACTATAGTATATAGGAAATAATTGTATAAAAAGAACCAATTTTGTTAAACAAATAATCAATTTCTGTTTGACTATCAGAAGTCTATCAACAAAATGTTTTACTTTCATTTCATGGCCATCCTGCAGCTTGCTTTGATAAAAAGCAGACTGCTATTCCTGAAGCAGACTACTGAAATCCTGGCAGCACTTGCCTGTTATATATTGAAGAAGATCCTGCCCCAATCCCAATTGGCAAACTGCTGGAGTTTACTATGATCCTGACGTCAACCACAAGAGCATCAAAAATTTTGGATACTTGGATAACAAAAGAAGAGTTTGATGCCATCTTTAAAAAATGGCATAGACTCATCGTAGAAATAGAAAATAAAGTTGAAGCCCGAAATTCCCCAAAAGCCACTGAAGAGGTTCCTCAAACATCTACAGTTTTAAAACAAAGATCGTTGCCGATAACCATTGAAGAGTATTGCCAACGGAACACCCTAAAAAAGCACGAGGATATTAAAATCCCTGCTCCAATAAAAAGAAAACAAAAACGGGGTGGAAAAAAATTCCAAAAGAAAAAAGAATTGGCAAAATTTACAGTGCATTAAATTTCACAATAAGAACAAATTAATGTTAGTTAAAGAAATAATAAAAATAATAATGTATATATATAAATAAAAAAAAAATAAATAAAAATTTGGTCTTGCAATAATTTTAACAGAAAGGTAAATAAAAAAATTTTTTCAAAATGGCATGGTGGAAAACCATACTGAATGGTATCATGATAGGTATTGCAGGATACGAAGTAGGTAAATAAAATTCAGAAAATAAGGTATAAGAAAATAGATTAGTAAAATTTGAACCAAAAGTCGAAATAGAAAAGAAAAATGTATCTGACATTCTTGACAATTGGCTGACTGCTTTCATTTGAGTGTTCATATTGTAACGAATTTGCTGCAAATCCTCTTATTTGCAATCCTCTGCTAAGTTCGAATCACTAAACTGTTGAATAAATAACTCCAATATTGAATGATAGAAAAATGGCCTTTATTAAAGTACTTCACAATAACACTTATACTTTGCTACTCGCTGGCTTAATAACCAAACTGATTAATAACTCAACTCAAACTGAATTACTTCTTACTCGCCTGCACCGCTTTTATAGTTTATGCTGCATACTTCTAGGCTCTTCGATTTCCAGAAGTTACTAGTTGTTTCGGCTACAAAATCGCCAGCCACAACTACGTGCACAAATTATTGCCCTCTCTTGTGACCACTGAGATAAGATATATGCATGTGTTTGTGCATTGCCGCTCCGCTGCTCGTATACGTACATATGTGTAGACGCAATTATTTATTCGTTTATGTAAACACATAAAGATTGAATTATTGATGTGAATGTTTGTAGTTTACAGTCTCGCGCGCACATAGCCGTATAAGTAAATGCATCTGTGTGTGACATCTCTCTGGGCTGCCTTATATATGTGTATACTTGATTTGATTATTAACGTAAATACTGCTTGGCATGGCCTTAGCATCGCCTTAGTGATGGGATAACTTAGGGGTGGTAATATCCGTGACACTGCCCTCCACCTAAGTCTGATCGTCCCGATCAGACAAATCTCTCGATCTAAACGTTGCCAGCCTTTCCAAATGGACCACTTTCATTTTGGTTCGTGGTTTACCGATGGTTTGTATGCGGTACACTACATCGTTGATCCGTTTTACAACTTTGTATGGGCCTTCCCAATTACACTGCAATTTCGGGGACAAACCTTTTTTACGTTGTGGGTTGTATAACAGCACCAAATCTCCTTCCTGAAAACCTTCTGAATTAATTGCTTTATCGTATCTGGCTTTCATCTTGTCACTCATAATCTTTGTTCGTTGCCTTATCAGATCATGTATTTCTCTTAGCTCTTCTTCCAAATCACTAGTGGATTTCCTGACATTTCTCTCCGCATTGGCATCTATCCCAAACTTCAAATCAGCTGGCAGTCTAAGGTCATTGCCAAAAATTACTTTTGCAGGGGTTTGGCCCGTTGTCTCATGCACTGCTGATCGGTAAGCCATCAAGAATAATGGTATGCGGGTATCCCATTCTTTATGGTACTTGTCTACTACTTTCCTTAAGTGCTCCTCCAATGTTCTATTGAATCGTTCTACCATACCATCGGATTGAGGATGCAATGCAGTTGTCCGTGTTTTTCGAATGCCCAATGACTTACACATTTCCTGGAACACAGCTGATTCGAAATTCCTGCCTTGGTCAGAATGTAACTCCATTGGTACACCATACCTTGCAACCCATTCGTTTTTAACCACTTCTGCTACTGTTTCTGCTTCTTGGTTTGGGATTGGGTATACCTCTGGCCATTTACTGAAATAATCCATAACCACCAGTACGTATTTGTTTCCGCGGTTACTAGTAGGAAATGGACCTGCGACATCCATGGCGATCCTTTCAAATGGCGCACCTGAGTTATATTGCTTCATCTGGCCATGACTTCGTGTTCTGGGCCCTTTCGCTCTGCTGCAAACCTCGCAGTTCGCAATCCACTCAGTGACCGACTGACGGCAACCAACCCAATAGAATCTCTGTTTAATCTTCTCGAGCGTCTTCGTGATTCCAAGATGACCTCCGCTTGGACCATTATGCAGCTCGCTGAGCACGTCAGGAATCCTCTTTCTGGGAACAACTATCAGTTTATTCTTGTATTTACCATCCTCACTCTCCCATACTCGATGAAGGCAACCGGATATCAATTCTAAACTGTTCCACTGTGCCCAATATGACTTCGCAATGGGACTCTCTGCTGACATCTCTTCTCTGTTTGGTCTTTCATTTCGTTCGAGCCCTTGCATAACACGTGACAGATCTGCATCTTCTAGCTGGTACTTTCTTAGCTGTTCCTTGTCCCATTCATCTGTACATGTTATATTCATTAGCCGGACATCTATAATGTCTTCTTTAGCCTCGGCTTTTGAACAGTGCTTGCATTCCAAACTACATGGTCTTCGTGACATTGCATCAGCATTTCCATGGGTACTACCTTTTCGATGCTCAATGGAAAAGTCGTAGCTTTGTAGTCGCTCGATCCACCGTGCCAATTGTCCTTCCGGATTACGGAACTGCAGAAGCCATTTCAACGCTGCGTGATCTGTCCTGACACGGAATCGCTGGCCGTAGAGGTATTTGTGAAAATGTTTAATGCAGTCTACCAATGCCAACAGCTCTCTCCGCGTAACACAGTAGTTCCTCTCTGGTTTTCCAATCGAACGGCTGTAATATGCAACTACCTTCTCCTGTCCATCGACCAGTTGTGATAAAACGCCTCCTATAGCATATCCACTCGCATCTGTATCCAGAATAAATGTTGCTCCTGGAATCGGATATGCTAACATTGGGGCAGTGCATAAACGCTCCTTCAATGTTTGGAAAGCCACTTCTTGCTCCTTCTTCCATTCAAAAGCTTTGTTTTTTCTTGTAAGCTCATGGAGGCTATGGGCTACGCTGGAAAAATTTGGTACAAATCGGCGGTAATATGTGCACAGCCCAAGAAAACTTTTCAATTCATGTAGGTTCTGTGGTCTTGTCCAATCCTTTACAGCCTCTATTTTTTCGTTCGAAGTGCAGATGCCCTCTGTCGTTACCTTGTGACCCAAATAATTGACTTCCTTTTTAAACAGCGCACACTTTTTGGGACTTAACTTCAGACCAGCGCCAGCTATTCTCTGGAAAACTTCCTCCAAGTTCTTAAGCTGTTCATCAAAGTTCTTGCCCAATACGATGATGTCGTCCAGGTACACCAAGCATGTTTTCCAATGTAGTCCTTTCAGTACCTGGTCCATGAGTCTCTCAAAAGTAGCTGGTGCATTACAAAGTCCAAAAGGCATCACTGTAAATTGCCAAAGACCATCACCGACACTGAAGGCTGTTTTCTCTTTATCTTCCTCCTTCACCTCCACTTGCCAGTAGCCGCTTTTCAAGTCCAGCGTAGCGAGTCCAGAGTGTCGTCAATTCTTGGCAATGGGTAGCTATCCTTTTTCGTTACGTCATTCACCTTCCGGTAGTCCACGCAAAACCTCATTTTTCCATCCTTCTTTTTTACAAGTACTACCGGTGAGCTCCATGGACTAGCTGATGGTTCGATGACGCCGCTGTCGCTCATTTCTTGAATGATTTGACTCACAACTTCCCGCTTCGCTAGTGGAACACTACGTGGAGCTTGACGGATCGGCCTCGCATCTCCAGTGTCAATTTGATGTTTCACAACATTGGTGCGGCCTGGTTTGGAACCATCCTGGTCAAATATGTTCGCGTATTTTATGAGCAGTTGTTTTGCCTTACTCTGATAGGCTTCCTCTAGCCCATGCGTCCATGCCGTGATATCATTTGAAAGATCAGTATTACTAGATGAAATGTATTCCTGGAGCTGTTCACAGTTAATAACTACTTCGGCCTCTTGGCATCTTCCCAAAACAGCTCCTTTGGTCAAATTGAATGGTGACTTGAACTCATTGAGTACTCTTACCGGAATACGTCCATCTTGTTTTGTCATAGCCAGGGTTTTTCCTACAAGTATGTTCAGTGCTGATTTATTTGCTGCTTCGACAACCCACAATTTGTTTGTCCCACAATCTCCATCTACCTTTGCCCAGATGACTGCTTCTGATTTTGGTGGTATTTGCTGACTCTCTTCCACCAGCACTTGTTTACTGCTGTAGCCTCTCTCGTAGCCGAAATTAAGTGGCACATCCATGTTCTTATATCGCATCGTCTTGCTTTGCATATCGATCTTGATGCCTTGGTTGATTAAGAAGTCCACTCCAATTATGATTTCATCAACAATACCTGCCACTATAAAATTGTGAAGTACCGTGACGTTCCCAATTGCTACTTCACATTCTACTTCTCCAATTACCTGGGTGTCCTCTCCCGTGGCTGTACGTAATCTTGCTCCAAGCAATGGTCTTATCTTCTTGTTGACTAAATCCGCTCGAATGATGGAATGAGATGCACCCGTATCTACAGTCAGTAACCGTTCCTTTCCGTCCACATGTCCTCCAACAGTAAGATTGCTTGATCTTCTTCCAATTTGCGAGATAGAGATTATGGGGCATTCAATTGAGGGAGCCAGCTGTCGCCCCTTGCGGCTGACTCGCTTTAGTTTAACGATTGAGTGGATTTGGAGATTTGCTCGTCTCCTTCAGCTCTGCGTTTACGGCCACCCACATTGTTGGAACTATTGGAATTGCTACTGCAATGACGTGCAATGTGACCTGGGTTACCGCACTTGAAACATTTCATAACTACGGCATTTTTCTGTTGTGATCCCTTCAGAGCTTCCAAAATTGTATCTACCCACTCCGGCCTTTCTACTTCCACACGATGAGCTTTGTATGCTGGTTTACTCAATAATGACGCCGTTTCCTGGGTCAATGCATGGGATACCGTTTCAGCAAACGTTAGTTTTGGATTCGCATATGTAGCCCGCTTCGTTTCCACATCTCGTATGCCATTTATGAAGCTCTGGATTTTTACCCTTTCAGTGTATTCCACGGGTGCGTCCGCATTTGCAAGATGAGCCAATCTTTCAATATCTGAAGCAAACTCCTGCAATGTCTCATTTGCTTTTTGGTAGCGGTTTTGCAACTCAATTTGGAATATCTGTTTCCTATGCTCGCTTCCATAACGTCGTTCTACAGCAGCCATCAATGTTTCATAACTGTTCCGTTCGTACTCTGGAATCGTCTGTAAGATTTCCGCTGCAGGCCCTTTCAATGCCACGAACAGTGCAGCAACTTTATCTTCCGCATTCCAGTTGTTCACTGCTGCGGTTTTCTCAAACTGTAGCTTAAAGACCTGGAAAGGAACAGAATCGTCAAAGGATGGTGTTTTTACCTTTGGATTACTCGCTGAAACTGCTGGACGATTTAATTGTAACTGCTCCATACGACCCTTCAAATCATCGACTTCTGCCTGAAATTGAGCGATTTTTGCATCCTGCGCTTCCAGCTTTGATGTTACCCTTGCTTCCTGTGCTTCTAACTGTGAAGACATTTGTGCCACCTGCAATGATAAGCGCTCCTCTTGTTCTTCCATCTTTAATGTTATACGGGTTTCCTGCGATTCCAGTTGTGAAGAAATTTGTGTCGACATTTCTGAAATACGTGTTTCTTGTGCTTCAATCTTCGATGTTATTCGTGTCTCTTGGGATTCCATCTGTGATGACATATACGTTTTCTGTTCTTCTAGTTGAGATGCCAGTTGAGATGTTATATCTGTCTTTTGCGATTCCAGTTGAGAAGCCACTGTCGATGTTTGAGCAGATATTGCAGCCAAAATCATGTTCAAGCCTGTGCTGGTAACCGTCTGCGATGTTTCGTTTTTCTCTTCAATTTTTGTTGTCTCCTCGCCATCAAGGTGAAAGACATACTCTTCCACATCAATTCCTTCTGTTTCCATTGCCTCTCGTAGCCGTGCCTGAAGTTCGAGTTTAACGCCGCTTGTATTCAATCCACGGCTCTCCAACTCCTTCTTCAGTTGCTGGATCTTTAATTCACTGAACTTTGCCATATCCTTGTTGTCTTCTGGAATTTATTCAACAATTCCTCTTCTGACATCAATTGTAACGAATTTGCTGCAAATCCTCTTATTTGCAATCCTCTGCTAAGTTCGAATCACTAAACTGTTGAATAAATAACTCCAATATTGAATGATAGAAAAATGGCCTTTATTAAAGTACTTCACAATAACACTTATACTTTGCTACTCGCTGGCTTAATAACCAAACTGATTAATAACTCAACTCAAACTGAATTACTTCTTACTCGCCTGCACCGCTTTTATAGTTTATGCTGCATACTTCTAGGCTCTTCGATTTCCAGAAGTTACTAGTTGTTTCGGCTACAAAATCGCCAGCCACAACTACGTGCACAAATTATTGCCCTCTCTTGTGACCACTGAGATAAGATATATGCATGTGTTTGTGCATTGCCGCTCCGCTGCTCGTATACGTACATATGTGTAGACGCAATTATTTATTCGTTTATGTAAACACATAAAGATTGAATTATTGATGTGAATGTTTGTAGTTTACAGTCTCGCGCGCACATAGCCGTATAAGTAAATGCATCTGTGTGTGACATCTCTCTGGGCTGCCTTATATATGTGTATACTTGATTTGATTATTAACGTAAATACTGCTTGGCATGGCCTTAGCATCGCCTTAGTGATGGGATAACTTAGGGGTGGTAATATCCGTGACAATATTATTGATCGTCACAATGATAATCATAATTAAAAATTATATAAAAAATAATCTAAGACAATTAAATAGCGTACAAGAACGTATTTGAAAACTTCAATACGTTTGCTTCCCTTCTTTCCATTAAGCCACAGATAGAAATGATTCAATGGGAAGAAATTACAACACTTTAACAGAGGAAAAAATTAAAGCAGAAAAGTCTTATAATGTATTAGCAAAAATATCAGCATAAAATCAGAGACAGTAACAAAACATCTCGCAATTATTTTAGTCATTGAACAATTTAGGAAAATTAATACGTAAAGTAAGTACCACACTCACAAAAAATCACCAGACTGAGGCATATCAAATTTTCTCCAGTGTTAGAGATAAATTAGTGTCTTCACTCGCAAGATATAACATAGAAGTGACAATACGAACCACAGTGGAAGATCTACAAATTGACTTCAACACTCTCTTATCAGAGTCCTCTTCCAGTCAGATTCCACCATTGGAAGAACAAAAACAAATTGAACTGATTAAATTACCAAACACAAATGTCAAAATGGCACAATCAGTAGTAGAATTCATTAAGACAGCTTCATCAGTGCTACCTGAATTTGATGGTAAGCCAGGAAATTTGCATAATTTCCTAGATGCTCTTGATATCCTTGCACAAATCAAAGATAATCATGAAGCAATAGCAAGAACAATGATCAAAACCAAGCTGAAAACCAAGCTGAGAATACGATACAAGAAATAAAATCAAAGTTGAAATCTGCTATTAAAGGTGAATCAGTTGAAATTTTGTCAGCAAAACTTCTGAACATACAACAACCTAGTAAAACTGCCAATCAGTATACTATTAGAAGGAGCTTACATATCTGATGGACTAAACCCAGACTCGGCAACCAGATATTATACACAAGCTGCTGTCAAAGCTATGTGCAACAAATGCTATAACATTAAATAAAAATGATAATGCAAGCCGGAACGTTCACATCAATGAACGATGCAATTTCAAAATTTACAAATAGTTCTACAGAAATAACGGGCAGCTCAAATTCAATTTTGAGCATACGGCAACAAAACCAATACTGTGGTGGTTTCCGTGGAGGTTACCGAAATAACAGCCACGAAGGCTATCAAGGTAGAAGATTTAGATCACAGCCCCGATATAACAATAATTTCAGACAAAATAATAATTTTGGGAATAGACAAACTAGTAATCCTCAAAACAGAAATTTCAATCAAACACGATATACTACTCTCAATGTACGTAATGGCACCCAACAGGAAAACCAGGAAACTCCACTTCAACAGTAAACAACAGAAAAGTACGTGTACTTAATCTACACTTAAATAGTTACAATAGTTTCCGCAAATCTTTTAACGAGATCGCTGAGCAAACTTCCCTCAGTCTGGTATGGGTGGTGTAGTATGTCTTAAAATTAATTTTGCTTGCATTACATTAAATTCATTTATACATACATACATACACTTTGTCGTGTGCCATTTCCCAAAATAAAGAGTGCAATCAACTCGAACTCAATAAGTATTTATGCATTCCTATATGCATGATACTTGTTTGTTTACGTTTGTCAATCAGTTGCATTTCGCAACGAACTAAGTAAATATGTATATATGTGTATGAATATATGTATCTGAATAGTCCGTTGGCTTGTATACTGACTCTATATGCATGGTTTGCTGACCTGCATATATAAATATATGTTGTACATTTAGTTTGTAAATATTAGTGTAAAGATGTACTATAGTATATAGGAAATATTTGTATAAAAAGAACCAATTTTGTTAAACAAAGAATCAATTTCTGTTTGACTATCAGAAGTCTGTCAACAAAACGTTTTACTTTCATTTCATGGCGATCCTGCCAGCTTGCTGACTGCTATTCCTGTCAAAAATTTTGGATATTTGGATAACAAAAGAAGAGTTTGATGCCATCTTTGAAAAATGGCATAGACTGATCGTAGAAATAGAAAATAAAGTTGAAGCCCAAAATTCCCCAAAAGCCACTGAAGAGGTTCCTCAAACCTCTACAGTTTTAAAGCAAAGTTCGTTGCCGATAACCATTGCAGAGTATCGCCAACGGAATACGCTAAAAAAGCTCGCGGATATTAAAACCCCTGCTCCAATAAAAAGAAAACAAAAACGGGGTGGAAGCATTTTGGGCGTGTTTTAGCAGTCAGGCGCTAAAGCAAAAAATTAAAAAAGTTTTAATTGTTGTAATCTTTATTTCTTTATATGAAGAACTTTTGGTTGATTTTGAGCACAAATTTTTATAATTTTAATTGATATTTCTAATATTTCACAATAATTTTTAAAATTTAACAAATGCTTAGAAAGAGTTGAAATAAAATCCCAAACAAAACTTTTTGTGTATACACGGCGACAAAAGTATATGAATTAAAAAACTTTCGTATCGTACAGAGCAAAAGAATAATAACAAGTCAATTGCCAAAGTTGTTTTTGGTTATTGTTTTCATGGCACCGGCAACCAGGGATGTCAATCAGCGATGTTTAACCAGAGCTGACAATAATCCGGTTGAGTGAGCGCATTGTGCTCCAACCATATGGACTTCATATAGTGATGTCCTTCATTGTAGTAGTTGGCTGCGTGTTGACAGGCAACACCGAAATTTTTGACGAATGCCCGCACTTCCTACATCTGCTATCACTGACCAAGCCTAATTTAAAGGCATGTGACGCCAAAAGGCAGTGTCCAGTCAGAATACCATTCATGAGTCTACAGTCCTCTTTTTTTTTTTTTAATGATAAAAGTAACTTTTTTAGTCTTAGGTTGTAAGACCTATACATAAACTTCGACGCTTTACAGCCCCGCGCTAGAACCCACACCTTTCTCGCTTGGTCGATCATGTGCACCTCTCGCCGTCTCTTCATCTCGTTCAATATAATTGAGACGTCTACAGAGCAGGCGTCAAGTGACGCCCCCTTTTTAGCTAGCTCATCCGCTTTTTCATTCGCTTATGCCGTGTGGCCCAATATAGATGTATGCTTTTCCCCGCCCCGATTATTTCCAGGCATTCCCTACACTGTAACACACTTTTTTTTAGACAGGACATTTTTTAAGTAATAAGAACGTGGCCAAATGGCCACGTAGTAATCATAATCTGGCCACAACTAAATTTCGAAAATGCGTGAACAAAACCTAACTGAAATAATGTCAGACATTTTCTGAACATACATGATTTCCCCAAAATGTCAAAAAATATATAACTTGCTAATTCTAATGAAGTTTTTTGGTGCTAATCGAAGAAATTTATCAACGAATGAATGATAGTTCATCAAATATACTGTCAATGAGGATTTATATGGAAAAGAACATAGGTAGTCACGACTTCCGTGACATATATAAATTCTACAAATTCTGCACGTGCTCGAGGATTTTTGTCAGCATATAATAAAAAAATTTTGGGCAAGTATACAATAAGTTGGATATGAAAAATAACTATTCTGGGATTACTTGTTTTATTGCAAATGTTTTGGTATGAGTGAGTCACAACCACGGTTGCCACATCATGTTTTTTTTTGGCCCAAAAATAGACCAAAACTCAAAAACAAGAACCAAATTTATTTTTTCTTATTTATTGATACACAAACAATGTAATTAATAAATTAATATAACAATAACAAAAAAGTGCTTAAATTCACATTGCACGTTAAACAAATTTGAAATACATTTCATCACATATAGGTGAATTTTTCATTCTTATACACATATTTATATTAAAATATTTAGGAGTTCAAAGTTTTCCATACAAAATACTTATTTTGGTAGGTATCTGCCACAATAATTCGATGTGGTATAATAAAAATGACAATTCGTCTATTAAATGATATGATTATAAAATCACAAACCGCCATCTTTAAGAAAAAACTTCCCAACGAAATCCCTGTCGGAGTACAAGGTGAGATCAGGTTTTCGGTAACGCCTCTCTTTCTTGCGAAGGAACTCCGCTACAGCTGGCCTTGGATCATATAAAGCTGTACCTACTCCATTCAGTGCCACAACATTCTCGAGTTCATGGTCTCATCTGAAGTTGACAGTCGGTGGTTTGGTTTAATTTGATTATAATGAGAAATCACTTTCTCAACAATCATGGAGTAATGTGATGTGACAAGTAAAGAGCACAACAGCTTCTGCAAAATCCCACATGTCACTGGTATCAGTCGAAGCACCTTATGCGACATTTTTGCACCTTCGTCTGAAGTATCGAGATCTCTGATTTCTTGGATTGCTGGCCAACAATCGCAAACATTTGATGAAAAGTCGGAAACTTTTTCTTCGCCAAAAATGGTTTCGACCAAGAATCGACCCTCTTGATTCATTTCTGCTGTGGTTTTCGCCATTAGAAATGTAGAAAATCTTTTGGTCAGCTCATTTTCTTCAATGTTGGGCCGGATGTCAAGAAAATTGATGAACGCTGATATTATTTCGACTCGGAGTGCCGTCCATGATCGGGTGCCTGTTGTGACGAGAGAATGTGATACCTTGCGTCTTTTCCTGTCGTTTTCTTCATTGTGAGTTTTGTCTTGTAAATTTTTTGGTGTAAAGGAAACTTCTCTTCCTGTCCACCTGGATATGGACCCTGGAGCATGAGTTTCAACTTTCTGAGAGCGTTTTGTTTCAAAGTTAAAACATCGGGCAGAATCAAACGCCCTTTCTGGAGATTTTTTTGCAAATCTTTCATGATCAATAAAACATCTGCCATTAAGCATGTTTGGAGAAGTTGTTGAAATTCCGATTTGCTCCAAGTATTAAGCATCCCAACTGCTACATTCTTGTCTATCAGTGAACCTGGAGTTTTTGAGAAATGTCGCCAGTACTTAAAACATCCCGGTAAATTGTGTAAAGCTGCAGTGATCAAATTATTGACATGTTCGGCAAATATTACTTCAAAGTAACCTGGGAATGAACGATATTCTGTGCAAAATATTTGCATTTCAGTTTCGAAGGTGATGTACGAAAATATTTGGCCACAGCTGTGGTGTTGCTCAGCCAAATTTTCATTTCAGGAACCGTTGCAAGCCCTGATTCCATCGGAAGGTCAGATCTATGACAGAAACACCAAACTCTCATCAGTTTGTGTCCCAAGTGATCTTCGAGAAGTTTCCACAGGCCCGCTCCAGATCCTGTATTAGCAGCTTCACCATCAGTCGTAACTCCCACTAATGCATCAGTTGGAACGTTAGTTGCCTCACACGACGTAACTGTAGCTTCAAGTAATCCTTCAGCACCTGTCTTTTTTCTGGTTGCCTCGCTCCGATGAAGAGACCTTCGACGACTGTTGGATTTTCCTTGGTCACGTACCTTGCGACGATATATTTTATGTCTTTGTTCTGACGATCAACACTCCCATCAATTTGTAAAGACACGCAAATAGCAGATTTGAGAGGTTTTCCAATTTTTCTCATCTCCAACTCTCCCACGATGTGAAGCATTTCAGCATAAACCACTGGATCTCTATAATGAAGACTTGATGTGGTAGGTTGAAAATCGTCAAGTTGAATATCCCAGTCATTTGCATCGTTTAGTTGTATTTGTATTGATTTTACGCGTATTGTTGCAAGCGAACGAGCGGGCCACGATCGAGCTGTGGGTGTTTCCAACAAAGAATCATAGTAGACATCCAGGCATAATGAAATTAGATCATTTACTACTCCCGCACGATGTTTTTTCAGAGTATTTACCCATGGATGTTTTTCGGACTGTTGCTTCCATAATTCAGTCGACTTTTGAGCTTCTGCTGCAACGGAGTGGACACTGGACTCAACGTGATCGACAATTCTCTTAAATTTTTGTTCCCCGTCAACTCGAATTCCTTCAGCAAGAGGAACTGTTCCTCTTTTAGATACTTTGGCGGCTTCAGTTTTGAATCTGCAGATTGAACAGCAAATAAATGGTCGATTTCTTTTTCCATAAGTTGGATTGTTTTTTGAGGAAATCCATAGTTTTGCAACATACATGACAGGTCTAGCCTTTGTACCACGTGCCGGATGTCGTTTTTGATGTCCCTGGTACTTCATCATCAACACCAACTGAAAAAATATATAATAAACCTTAAGTAAATTTTCCCATTCCACTATTCTCCTGCCAACATTAACATAAATACAGAATAAAAAATTTTGAAGTCAAAAAAGTTTTGAAATAAAATAGTAGTCAGTGTCTAGCTTAGCTGCTCCAGTCCGAACTTAGTTCAAAAAACTCAGGGAAAATACAGAAAACGGTTTTTTTTAAAAAAGGGATAACGTACAGATATAGCGCATGATTCAACTAGCTAAACAGTTTCATTATGCCAAAACCACACAGATGGTGGAGGTTTATCAGCTAATTGTTACTTTTTTTCGCTGCTATGACATTTCTACTTCTAGCGCAGTATGTTTTTGAGACTCAACCAGAGAATTACAAAAACAAAATACATGAAATGCGTGTGTTTGTTTGTATGTATGTCACCCTGCTGCCACGCTGTTATTTTGTTATTTTTGTTTATCTGCACATTCGTATGTTCATTTCATTCACTCGTTCACAATAGTGCCCTATTTTTGAATATGCAACACTATACAACACTATTAATCAGGTCGACAATTACCTAAGCGGTTTCAACTAAAAGCGCTTAGCCAACTCAACTCGATTACTTTTTATTGTTGCTTTCCATGCAATTCGGTAAGCTAGTTAGCAACGAAATACAGCTCATGTTAAATAAAAAGAATACATCAACAGACCCTAGCGCAGTAATAACGATTTGTCTGATGTGTTTGCCACCTACAGTCGCAGCTAGAGATCGGCAATATAAGGGAAAATAATCAGATATTTACTGAAAATATGATACAATAATATTTATTCAATATTTTTTTATTTTGATTTATTTGATTTAAAAATTGCAAGATGATGATTTTTCTTTTCATACTGTGATTTTCCATGCACATACAGGGTGTTCCACAGTCAACAATCAATATTTTCCAAAAGAAAAAAGAATTGGCACAAATCAACCGTGCATTAAATTTCGCAATAAGAACAAATTAATGTCCTTAGGCGTAAGAAATAAAAAAAATAAAAATTTATAGATATAAAAAAAAATAATAAATAAAAATTTTGGTCTTGCAATCATTTTAACAGAAAGGTAAATAAATTTTTTTTTCAAAATAGCATGGTGGAAAACACTACTGAATGGTATCATGATAGGTATTGCAGGATACGAAGTAGGTAAATAAAATTCAGAAAATAAGGTATAAGAAAATAGATTAGTAAAATTTGAACCAAAAGTCGAAATAGAAAAGAAAAATGTATCTGATATTCCTGAAAATTGGCTGACTGCTTTCATTTGCGTGTTCATATAATTGATCGTCACAATGATAATCATAATTAAAAATTATATAAAAAATAATCTAAGACAATTAAATAGCGTACAAGAACGTATTTGAAAACTTCAATACGTTTGCTTCCCTTCTTTCCATTAACCCACAGATAGAAATGAATCAATGGGAAGAAATCTATAACACTTTAACAGAGGAAAAAATTGAAGCAGAAAAGTCTTATAATGTATTAGCAAAAATATCAGCATAAAATCAGAGACAGTAACGAAACATCTCGCAATTATTTTAGTCACTGAACAATTTGGAAAAATTAATACGTAAAGTAAATACCACACTCACAAAAAATCATCAGACTGAGGCATATCAAATTTTCTCCAGTGTTAGAGATAAATTAGTGTCTTCACTCGCAAGATATAACATAGAAGTGACAATACGAAACACAGTGGAAGATCTAAAAATTGACTTCAACACTCTCTTATCAGAGTCCTCTTCCAATCAGATTCCACCATTGGAAGAGCAAAAACAAATAGAACTGATTAAATTACCAAACACAAATGTCAAAATGGCACAATCAGTAGTAGAATTCATTAAGACAGCTTCATCAGTGCTACCTGAATTTGATGGTAAGCCAGGAAATTTGCACAATTTCCTAGATGCTCTTGATATCCTTGAACAAAACAAAGATTATCATGAAGCAATAGCAAGAACAATGATCAAAACCAAGCTAAAAGGTACAGCACGAAACTTTATTAGCAATGAGAATACGATACAAGAAATAAAATCAAAGATGAAATCTGCTGTTAAAGGTGAATCAGTTGAAATTTTGTCAGCAAAACTTCTGAACATACAACAACGTAGTAAAACTGCCAATCAGTATACTGCAGAAATAGAAAAAATAACTAAATCATTAGAAGGAGCTTACATATCTTATGGACTAAACCCAGACTCGGCAACCAGATATTCTACACAAGCTGCTGTCAAAGCTATGTGCAACAAATGCTCTAACGATAAAATAAAAATGATAATGCAAGCCGGAACGTTCACATCAATGAACGATGCAATTTCTAAATTTACAAATAGTTCTACAGAAATAACGGGCAGCTCAAATTCAATTTTGAGCATACGGCAACAAAACCAATACCGTGGTGGTTTCCGTGGAGGTTACCGAAATAACAGCCACGAAGGCTATCAAGGTAGAAAATTTAGATCACAGCCCCGATATAACAACAATTTCAGACAAAATAATAATTTTGGGAATAGACAAACTAGCAATCCTCAAAACAGAAATTTCAATCAAACACGATATACTACTCGCAATGTACGTAATGGCACCCAACAGGAAAACCAGCAAACTCCATTTCAACAGTAAACAACAGAAAAGTACGTGTACTTAATCTACACTTAAATAGTTACCGCAAATATTTTAACGAGATCGCTGAGCAAACTTCCCTCAGTCTGGTATGGGTGGTGTAGTATGTCTTAAAATTCATTTTGCTTGCATTACATTAAATTCATTTATACATACATATATACACTTTGTCGTGTGCCATTTCCCAAAATAAAGAGTGCAATCAACTCGAACCCAATAAGTATTTATGCATTCCTATATGCATGATACTTGTTTGTTTACGTTTGTCAATCAGTTGCATTTCGCAACGAACTAAGTAAATATGTATATATGTATCTGAATAGTCCGTTGGCTTGTATACTGACTATATATGCATGGTTTGCTGACCTGCATATATAAATATATGTTGTACATTTAGTTTGTAAATATTAGTGTAAAGATGTACTATAGTATATAGGAAATATTTGTATAATAAATAATTGTTTAAAAAAACTAAAAAAACACGCTTTTATAGCAAACCGAACTAAAAAATAGAAAATAATTTTCAATTGAAAAGAGTTTATATAACAGTAGTAGAAGGTCAAACAATCGTTTATAATTAATCACCTCAAAATAAAATTATAATAAAATTTAAGCTATTAACAGAATAATTTAATTCAGAGTAAAAAGCGTGGGGTGCATTTGACTACATTTCATATCTTTCCTCTCAGATAGTTCCCAATAGAATGATTGTAACATTCAATAAAAGTTTTGGTCGAGAGTGACGAAACCTCGAATCGCCAGCGGTCCATGGATGAATACAACCCCACGGCACCGAAAAGGGCCAAGACGCAGGGAGGCTGGACGCGTTCTTTCGCCGAAATTGCCAAGGGTCGGCAGATCATTGGCATTATAGACGAGAGCAGCGAAGATGGCAGGATACCGAAACAACAGTGGAAGTGGATCGGGGCCGCGCTCGCTACGGTGGCCGTTAAGGTTAAAAAGACAACCCTGGTCCACCGCCATCTTACACCGATGCAGGGTGGTTCCAGGGCAATGTCAAGCTAATTGCCTGTGACGACGCCAGGTCGGTCTACCTCTATAGGGCTGCCGTCACGCTGATAGGGGTGGTATATCCGGGCGCGCGCCTCAAGGTAGTGAAGGCGCGTGATATCCCCTCATGACCAAGGGCTAGAGCCTGGGTTCCAGTGACGCCAACGGACCCAGCTGACATCCTGGAGCTGCTCCAGGAGTACAACCCGCCCCAGGTTTGGAAGTCACCCCGGATAAAACCGAGCTTGTTCTCTTCACGAGGAGGTACAAAGTACCAAATCTTACATCGCCAGGAATTGGGGGTACGTTCTTAGCGTTTAGCGATCAAGTCAAGTATTTGGGAGTAATTCTGGATAGGAAGCTATTATGGAGTGACCATATAGTGGAGCAATCCAAGAAGGCAGCAGCAGAGCTGTTCACTTGCAAGAGGGCAATTGGCACCTCCTGGGGATTCTCCCCTAGGGTGACCTACTGTATTTACACAGCAATTTTGCGCCCGATTCTTCTTTATGGTGCCTTGGTCTGGTGGCCTGCACTAGCTAAAACTACCTACCTTAAATGCTTCAAAAGGTGCAAAGGAGTTCGGAGCTCTGCATTACCGGGGCTCTCGGCTCCACTCCAGATTCCGTTACATACAAACATGGATACATAGATACATATATAGATACAGGCCAAGCTAATAAAAGTGTGTTAAAAAGGGCTCCACTATGCTCTTTAGTAGATGTGCCATGCATCCACTTCTATCATTAATAAAGGAATGCGTTTTTCGCATTATGTGCAAGGTCCCCAGAACACCATCTACATAATGAGGCGAGAATACTCCCACTCAGGGAGAGAAATGAGATGCTAACCAAACAGTTCCTGTTGAATACCCAGAAACCTGGTGTGAGGACCCCCAAATCCGAAGGCTTTGACGTTTCCCACTTCACCGTAAACATATATATTGAATTAAAAATTAAAATGTAAATACTTTGTACATACAATGAAATTACTAAATAATTTACCTATGTACACACAAATTTACATATACATATTTATATATTCTTATAAATTATTAAAATGCCAAATTTATATTATTTTACATAAACATATGAAATACCTGATTTTTCTGCCAAAGGCATATTTACATACAAGTAAAACTTAAATCGAACAATAGATGTTAGGCGCGAAGCTAAGAATTTACAAATGAACAAACACAACAGAAAACCCAACAGGCAGGCCCAGTTAATCTAATGTAAGCATACAGGCGTGTGTGCATATGTATGTTAAGTGAAGTTATTTGAAGATGTAAGACAAAAGAAAAATGTATCACAATAGAAGTGTTAAATAGATATAATTTTAGTGGTTAAGCATTGTTATTGTAATATCACCGTTTGCCTGTGCGCAAATTAGTATAAAGGGGCGACAAATCCTTAAATAAATTCGAGTAGTTAGCTAGCACTAGCTAGGTATAGTAGTTGGCTGGTTAAACTGGTCAGCGAATAGTACACCTGGGGGCTTTCACCTCACGAGTACTTAGTCAGTATACTTGTTGGGCGGTTCTCACCCCCATCAACCGGAAGGATTAGTGGGTGGTTTTCACCTCCGCTACCCTTTAATAAGCCAGGCTTAGAAATAAGAGAAGATAATAATTTGGAAAAAAATAAATATATACATTTTATGACGAACACAGTAATAACAAGACAAAGGTAATTGCTGATCTGTCCCGTCTTCTCATTAATTACCAAAATGTTCAGGGTTTACGATCAAAACTTGTTCCATTCTTCCTTAATTCTTTCAAATTTTCTGCATAAGTTGTAGCTTTTACGGAGACCTGGCTAAAGCCTGATAATTACAATTCTGAGGTTTTTTCAAATAAATATGCTGTTTATCGGCGTGATCGCATCTCTAGAGCGGGAGGTGTCCTTATTGCTGTTGAATCTAAGCTATCATCTGAGTTGATTTCGCTGGACAATATCTCTCATATCGAATTCATAGCAGTTAGGCTTTCATTCGGTAGCTATAGCGTAATTGTATGCTGTTCGTATA
The DNA here is from genome assembly GCF_040869045.1 of Eurosta solidaginis. NCBI lineage: Eukaryota > Metazoa > Arthropoda > Insecta > Diptera > Tephritidae > Eurosta > Eurosta solidaginis. The sequence continues at coordinate 77,883,055 of NC_090322.1, forward strand.
TACCACCTCGTTCGGATATGGATGTTTATGCTAGTCATAGCTCGGCCATCTGCGATTTGCATTCGCAGTTGGGAGATAACGATCGACTTGTTGTTGTTGGTGACTTTAACTTGCCAAAAGTTAGTTGGGTTAATATAAGTGATTCAAACTTTTTAACTCCCACTGCTCAACATGAGTTTCTCAATTGCTTGTTAGACTCATCTCTTTTACAGATTAACAATGTTCCAAATAGTGGAAATAAAATGCTGGATTTAGTATTTCTGGATGGCTCGGAAGGTACTGCCCTTACGCAAATCCCACCTTTATCCCTTCCAGAAGACCCTCTTCACCCTACGCTAGAGATATCACTTGATATCAGCCTACCCCGTAGGATTCAAGTACAGTCTCGTCCCCGATCTAGATGCTTCTACAAAGCGAATTTCATTATGCTCAATGATCTGTTGGCTTCCCATGATTGGTCGGATCTCTATGCTTGCACTGATGTCGATTCGGCTATCTCTATATTTTACAGTACGCTTGATGGCTTCTTTGATACCTGTATTCCTACTCGCTATAATTGACCTTATGTCCGTTAACCTTATGTGACCCCACCATCACATTCTTGCATTGTCATCGAGCCTTGATACGTGTGCAAAATTTCAATCAAAACTTATGGCCATTCAAAGTGGTAATAAGGCCAACTGACCTTATGGCCGTTGACCTTATGTCACCACACCATCACAATAATGCATTTTCATCGAGCCGTGATACGGGTGCAAAGTTTCTATTAAACCTATGGCCATTCAAAGTGGTAATAAGGCCAATTGACCTTATGTCACCACACCATCACTTTAATGCATTGTCATCTGTCCTTGATACGTATGCAAAGTTTCAAATTAATCAGACTTCTAGAAACCGGTGAAAATTAAGCTCAAAGATTCCGTTACATACAGGCCAAGCTAATGAAAGCGTGTTAATAAAGAACAAATTTGTTAAACAAAGAATCAATTTCTGTTTGACTATCTTCTATCAACAAAACGTTTTACTTTCATTTCATGGCGATCCTGCCAGCTTGCTTTGATAAAAAGCAGACTGCTATTCCTGAAGCAGACTGCTGAAATCCTGGCAGCACTATTTTTTTAAACTAATATAGTCCTGGCAAAAATTGCCTGTTATATACTAAAGAAGATCCTGACTCAATCCTAATTGGCAAACTGCTGGAGTCTACTATGATCCTGACGTCAACCACAAGAGCATCAAAAATTTTGGATTTTTGGATAACAAAAGAAGAGTTTGATGTCATATTTGAAAAATGGCATAGACTCATCGTAGAAATAGAAAATTAAGTTGAAACCCAAACCTCTACAGTTTTAAAGCAAAGTTCGTTGCCGAAGAGCATCGCCAACGGAACACGCTAAAAAAGCACGCGGATATTAAAATCCCTGCTCCAATAAAAAGAAAAGAAAAACGGGGTGGAAGAAAATTCCAAAAGAAAAAAGAATTGGCACAAATTTACCGTGCATTAAATTTCGCAATAAGAACAAATTAATGTACTTAGGCGTACGAAATAAAAAAAAATAATAATGTATAGATATAAACAAAAAATAAATAAAAATTTTGGTCTTGCAATCATTTTAACAGAAAGGTAAATAAAAAAATTTTTCAAAATAGCATGGTGGAAAACCATACTGAATGGTATCATGATAGGTATTGCAGTATACGATTAGTAAAATTTTAACCAAAAGTCTAAATAGAAAAGAAAAATGTATCTGATATTGATGGCAATTGGCTGACTGCTTTCATTTGAGTGTTCATATTATTGATCGTCACAATGATAATCATAATTAAAAATTATATAAAAAATAATCTAAGACAATTAAATAGCGTACAAGAACGTATTTGAAAACTTCAATACGTTTGATCCCCTTCTTTCCATTAACCCACAGATAGAAATGAATCAATGGGAAGAAATCTACAACACTTTAACACAGGAAAAAATTAAAGCAGAAAAGTCTTATAATGTATTAGCAAAAATATCAGCATAAAATCGGAGACAGTAACGAAACATCTCGCAATTATTTTAGTCACTGAACAATTTAGGTAAATTAATACGTAAAGTAAATACCACACTCACAAAAAAAAATCAGACTGAGGCATATCAAATTTTCTCCAGTGTTAGAGATAAATTAGTGTCTTCACTCGCAAGATATAACATAGAAGTGACAATACGAACCACAGTGGAAGATCTACAAATTGACTTCAACACTCTCTTATCAGAGTCCTCTTCCAGTCAGATTCCACCACTGGAACAACAAAAACAAATAGAACTGATTAAATTACCCAACACAAATGTCAAAATAGCACAATCAGTAGTATAATTCATTAAGACAGCTTCATCAGTGCTACCTGAATTTGATGGTAAGCCAGGAAATTTGCACAATTTCCTAGATGCCATTGATATCCTTGAACAAATCAAAGATAGTCATGAAGCAATAGCAAGAACAATGATCAAAACCATGCTAAAAGGTACAGCACGACACTTTATTAGCAATGAGAATACGATACAACAAATAAAATCAAAGTTGACATCTGCTATTAAAGGTGAATCAGTTGAAATTTTGTCAGCAAAACTTCTGAACATTCAACAACGTAGTAAAACTGCCAATCAGTATACTGCAGAAATAGAAAAAATAACTAAATCATTAGAAGGAGCTTACATATCTGATGGACTAAACCCAGACTCGGCAACCAGATATTCTACACAAGCTGCTGTCAAAGCTATGTGCAACAAATGCTCTAACGATAAAATAAAAATGATAATGCAAGCCGGAACGTTCACATCAATGAACGATGCAATTTCTAAATTTACAAATAGTTCTACAGAAATAACGGGCAGCTGAAATTCAATTTTGAACGTACGGCAACAAAACCAATACCGTGGTGGTTTCCGTGGAGGTTACCGAAATAACAGCCACGAGGGCTATCAAGGTAGAAGATTTAGATCACAGCCCCGATATAACAACAATTTCAGACAAAATAATGATTCTGGGAATAGACAAACTAGCAATCCTCAAAACAGAAATTTCAATCAAACGCGATATACTACTCGCAATGTACGTAATTGCACCCAACAGGAAAACCAGCAAACTCCACTTCAACAGTAAACAACAGAAAAGCACGTGTACTTAATCTACACTTAAATAGATCGATAATTAGATCACAGCCCCGATATAACAACAATTTCAGACAAAATAATAATTTTGGGAATAGATAAACTAGCAATCCTCAAAACAGAAATTTCAATCAAACACGATATACTACTCGCAATGTACGTAATGGCACCCAACAGGAAAAGCAGCAAAATCCACTTCAACAGTAAACAACAGAAAAGTACGTGTACTTAATCTACACTTAAATAGTCACAATAGTTACCGCAAAGCTTTTAACGAGATCGCTGAGCAATCTTCCCTCAGTCTGGTATGGGTGGTGTAGTATGTCTTAAAATTCATTTTGCTTACATTACATTAAATTCATTTATACATACATACATACACTTTGTCGTGTGCCATTTGCTAAAATAAAGAGTGCAATCAACTCGAACCCAATAAGTATTTATGCATTCCTATATTTGTCAATCAGATGCATTTCGCAACGAACTAAGTAAATATGTATATATGTATATGAATATATGTATCTGAATAGTCCGTTGGCTTGTATACTGACTATATATGCATGGTTTGCTGACCTGCATATATAAATATATGTTGTACATTTAGTTTGTAAATATTAGTGTAAAGATGTACTATAGTATATAGGAAATATTTGTATAAAAAGAACCAATTTTGTTAAACAAAGAATCAATTTCTGTTTGACTATCAGAAGTCTATCAACAAAACGTTTTACTTTCATTTCATGGCGATCCTGCCAGTTTTGATAAAAAGCAGACTGCTATTCCTGAAGCTGACTGCTGAAATCCTGGCAGCACTATTTTTTTAAACTAATAAAGTCCTGGCAAAAATTGCCTGTTATATATTGAAGAAGATCCTGCCTCAATTCTAATTGGCAAATGTCTGGAGTCTACTATGATCCTGACGTAAACCAAAAGAACATCAAAAACTTTGGATATATGGATAACAAAAGAAGAGTTTGATGCCATCTTTGAAAAATGGCATAGACTCATCGTAGAAATAGAAAATAAAGTTGAAGCCCAAAATTCCCCAAAAGCCACTGAAGAGGTTCCTCAAACCTCTACAGTTTTAAAGCAAAGTCCGTTGCCGATAACCATTGAAGAGTATCGCCAACGGAACACGCTAAAAAAGCACGTGGATATTAAAATCCCTGCTCCAATAAAAAGAAAACAAAAACGGGGTGGAAGAAAATTCCAAAAGAAAAAAGAATTGGCACAAATTTACCGCGCATTACATTTCGCAATAAGAACAAATTAATGTCCTTAGGCGTACGAAATAAAAAAAAAATAATAATGTATAGATATAAACAAAAAAAAAAAAAAAAAAACAAAATTTTGGTGTTGCAATCATTTTAACAGAAAGGTAAATTCAAATTTTTTTTCAAAATAGCATGGTGGAAAACCATACTGAATGGTATCATGATAGGTATTGCAGGATACGAAGTAGGTAAATAAAATTCAGAAAATAAGGTATAAGAAAATAGATTAGTAAAATTTGAACCAAAAGTCGAAATAGAAAAGAACAATGTATCTGATATTCCTGACAATTGGCTGACTGCTTTCATTTGCGTGTTCATATTATTGATCGTCACAATGATAATCATAATTAAAAATAATATAAAAAATAATCTAAGAAAATTAAATAGCGTACAAGAACGTATTTGAAAACTTCAATACGTTTGCTTCCCTTCTTTCCATTAACCCACAGATAGAAATGAATCAATGGGAAGAAATCTACAACACTTTAACAGAGGAAAAAATTAAAGCAGAAAAGTCTTATAATGTATTAGCAAAAATATCAGCATATAATCAGAGACAGTAAAGAAACATCTCGCAATTATTTTAGTCATTGAACAATTTAGAAAAATTAATACGTAAAGTAAATACCACACTCACAAAAAATCATCAGACTGAGGCATATCAAATTTTCTACAGTGTTAGAGATAAATTAGTGTCTCCACTCGCAAGATATAACATAGAAGTGACAATACGAACCACAGTGGAAGATCTACAAATTGACTTCAACACTCTCTTATCAGAGTCCTCCAGTCAGATTCCACCATTGGAAAACAAAAACAAATTGAACTGATTAAATTACCAAACACAAATGTCAAAATAGCACAATCAGTAGTAGAATTCATTAAGACAGCTTCATCAGTGCTACCTGAATTTGATGGTAAGTCAGAAAATTTGCACAATTTCCTAGATGCTCTTGATATCCTTGAACAAATCAAAGATAATCATGAATAATTTTGGGAATAGACAAATTAGCAATCCTCAAAACAGAAATTTCAATCAAACGAGATATACTACTCGCAATGTACGTAATGGCACCCAACAGGAAAAGCAGCAAACTCCACTTCAACAGTAAACAACAGAAAAGTACGTGTACTTAATCTACACTTAAATAGATCGATAATTAGATCACAGCCCCGATATAACAAAAATTTCAGACAAAATAATAATTTTGGGAATAGACAAACTAGCAATCCTCAAAACAGAAATTTCAATCAAACACGATATACTACTCGCAATGTACGTAATGGCACCCAACAGGAAAAGCAGCAAACTCCACTTCAACAGTAAACAGAAAAGTACGTGTACTTAATCTACACTTAAATAGTTACAATAGTTACCGCAAATCTTTTAACGAGATCGCTGTGCAAACTTCCCTCAGTCTGGTATGGGTGGTGTAGTATGTCTTAAAATTAATTTTGCTTGCATAACATTAAATTCATTTATACATACATATATACACTTTGTCGTGTGCCATTTCCCAAAATAAAGAGTGCAATCAACTCGAACGCAATAAGTATTTATGCATTCCTATATGCAAATTATTGTATCCTTTGTTAAGGTTACTAAAAAAATAATTTTTTTGGGTCTCAAGACCTTTATTATTATTTATTCACTAATTTAATTATTGGTCGTAAGACCTTACTTTGTTACTCACTAATTAAACCTAAACGTTTACAACTAACTGCTTACAACTGACTGACTTGAAATGGTAAATTAGTTCTAAATATAACTTAATTCTACCTGTGCCAGCATTATTTCGTTCGGCGCGTGGCGGATGTTGTTCCCAATTCAATTCCGGATGTCGTTCACAATATTTGTGTTTTTGCTGATCAGGCGTCTGGGCCTTTTCCTGTTTGCTTCAAAATTATTATTAAGTATTTTGAGCCATCGACTTGCGTATTGCTGACTAAGTTCTTTACATTAGCGTCAGCTCGAATGTTGACTTAGTTGGTGCTAACTCCTCCACCCCAAAAACGAACGTCCTCGTTTGTTAAGGTAGCGATTTCGGATGCTACAGGTTCCTTGTTATCGTTTACCTGGATGCTTACTTTGTAGCTTGATAGCTCTTCTGGTTCCTTTGTAAAATGTCTTCTTATTACGGGTGCGAATATGAGTCCTCCTAGGCAGATTATTATCATGATTGTTAGAGAAAAATTTGTGATTATGCTTTGTGTTTTGTGCGCAATGAATTTATACGATTTGTGTTATTTATATGGAGTTCGTTCATCATTTCTAAACTTAGGATTTCTTCTTCTTGCTTTGATGGGACATTTGACTGGAGAATTGCAGGTAGTGGTTTGTTGGTTAGTGGTTCGTTAAAAGAATATATCTGTTTATTTATACGAACTGTGGAATTATGGTACTGTATTGCGTATGACCCTGTCAGGTTTACTTTTTGGTTGTCGATATCTATGGTGCCGTTGTATTGATTTAGTGGTAGGATGCCAGGAGTGATGCTTTCTAGGGTTGGGATGTGCTGGTTATTAACAAAAACGCATTCAGCTGGCTTGCTTCTCAGTAGAGGTGGGACACAGGTAGTGTTGCTAATGTCTACTATATCCTTACGGTTACATATTCTTACATTATTATTTTCTTTACATTTCAATTCCATATACTAAGTTATTATTACATGTTACAATATCCTCGTAAGGGATTTTATTAATAAATTTTCCTATCTTTATAGGTTTTATCAAAATTGACTCACAAATGTCTTCATTTGTTATTGGTAATCCTATTATGTAAAATAACATTTTATCGTTTGTTGCAATTTTTACGCTTGCGATTTCTAGTGATTCTTCTATACTACTTAGGGTAAAATTGTTTTTTTCATATATTGATTTAATTAACATAATTTCTTCATTTGAAAATATATAGGAGTTGACTATGCCGGCCTTAGCCTAATGTATCGCATAGTCTATATTAATTATTTCTTCTTTGATAATTTTTAACTTATATTTCATTTCAATAGCAAAACTATGTTGAGTGTGTTCATCCGTTTGTATGAATTTCGCGATTTTATTAGAAATTGCTGTAATTTCATTTATTTTATCAAAAATTACTTTATTAATTACCACTTGCTGGTTATTATTTTCAACTATATTATTTATTTCATTTTCTAAGATGACTTGGTCGGCGTGGTCGGGATTTCCTGCGATCCACTTCCAGATGGTTCCTAATTCATTAATTGCTCTTTTAAATTTCCTTGGTTTAAGTATATTCAAATAATCTTGTATTGATCTTAATTCATTATTGAGAATGGGCAAGAGGGGGTTTTCTTCGTTGATTTGTGTCCTAATGGTATGGCTAAGTTCATTTAGTGTCTTTTTGCCTACGTCCAGATCTATTTTATGTATAATTTTGTAAGTTCCTGTTTGAATTTTGGTTTGTCCCGTATTAAATGTTGCAAGTTGAGAGTTGGAGTAATCTATTATTTTAAAGTCTGTGTACAATAGGTGCACGAGAAGTCTGTAAGAGAGAATTTTGAAGGGGGAGTTTCTTATTTTACTAAAATCATATTAAGTCTTAATGTTACTCTTATGTACTATTCTTCCTTTTTCAGTAATTACTACACTAGATTTATCTTCTTTCACGATTTCCTTCCTATATCTAGCAGTGAGTTTTGATCCTATTCTTTTATTAAACCTAACATAAATTATGTCACCAGGGGTGTATGTCTTAATGGGTTTCCGTGTTTTATTATGGATTTCTAAATCCTTTTCTTGTCTTTTCCGAAGGGTTTCTATGTTTTCTCGCCGTGAATTCTCGTATTGTTCTGGGTCTATCGAGACTCGTCTACCGAAAAATGTTTCTATAGGTCGTTTTCCTGTTGCTAAGTGTATGGAGTAATTATATTCATATGTGCATCTATCTAATAGTTCTTGAAATGAACGATGGGTGCGTTCTGTTTGGAGGCAGCGCATAATTTCCGATAAGGTGGAATCAAACCTTTCCACTTGACCATTAACTGTGCTTGCGTATGGTAGTGTTTTAAAGATTTTAATTCCAAGTTGATCTTATACCATGAATTGTATGGATAGTGAGTTTAGGGACTTTTCATTGTCGATAACTATTGTCTTAGGTACACCAAATGCGAAGAGTATTTGTCGCAAAGGTTCTCTGATATCTTCTATTGCCTTTGACTGTATTATTCTTACCTGGGCATATTTAGAAAATTTATCTACTGCTGTTAGTACCAGGCGTTTCTCCGTATTATAGATATCTATGTGAACTATTTCACCAGGGTACTGGGGAATTGGGGTTTTAAGTATATGTGGCTTATTAGGGTGACGGTCATATTTATTTTCTTTACAAACTTTGCACTGTTTAATTATATTTTCTAATCTTGCTGTCATTTTTGGGAAGTAATATTTTTGTATTAGTTGTTTCTTGTTTTCATCCCTATTTCTATGTGCTCGTGTGTGTTCTTTTAATATTTCCTCATTTTGAACATCCTCGTTTACTAAATCTTGTACTTTTGTTTGGGTATAGCGAATTTTGTAATTGAAAAAATGAAGGGGATAGATTTCCTGAATTTTTCCAATTATTTCTTCAGAGGTAAATAAGCCGTTTATCACTGAAGGATTTAGGTAACGTTTTAGTAGTGCTGTTAAATCGTCGGTTGAAAATTGGGGTGTACAAATTAAGTGTCTATGATAGATCGGGAATGGTATTTTAAACTGATAGCTGTCTTCATCTCCTAGCGAGATCCAAATTTGGTTTTTGAAGGCATTTATGGGTCCTTCTACTACTGGGATTAGGTTGTGCGATGAACTCTCGTCTGAGTGCGTCGCGACTGATAAAGAATTTACCTCAAATGGCCTTGATAATGTATCTGCAACTACATTGGCCTTTCCTGGTTTATATTGTATTTCATAGTTATATTCCTCTAGTATTGCTTTCCATCGTTTCAATTTAGAGTTAGTGTTCTTATTGCTTAAGGCATAGGTGAGTGGCTGATGGTCAGTGTGTATAATAACTTTTGCTGTGCCGTATAGGTAATTTCTGAAGGAATTTAAAGCCCAAATTATTGCAAGCATTTCCTTTTCATTTACTGCATAATTTTCTTCAGCTTTGTTTAATGTTCTTGAAATAAATGTGATCGGTTTGCCATTCTGTTCCAAAACTGCGCCTATGGCATATTGTGAGGCATCTGTAGTTAAGTCGAAACCTTTACTGTAATCGGGGTATTGTAGGATAACATCTTTGGATGTGAGGGTGGCTTTAATTTTATTGAATGCTTCTTTTGCTTTTTCATTCAAATTTATTAGAATTTTCCTTGAACTGCTTTTAGACATTCTTCCTTCCTCTCCTCGAAGTAGGGATGTCAGTGGTTTTGCTAGTTTCGCATAATCTTGGATGAATCTTCTATAATATCCGGATAAACCCAAGAATGAGCGTAAGTCTTTAATTGTTTTGGGGTAGGGGAAGTCTGTTATTGATTGTACTTTGGCTGGGTTTGTAGAGATTCCGTCAGAAGAGACGACAAATCCCAGGAATTCGACTTTCTTTTTGAAAAAGTCGCATTTGTCAATCTGGACTTTCATGTTTGCCTTGTTCAAAGTTTCGAAAATTGTGTCGATATGTTCAGCGTGCGTTTTTTCGTCCTCGATAAATATAATTATATCGTCTATGTATACATAGCAAATTCTACCTATGTGTTCCCTAAGTATGTCGTCCAGTGTCCGTTGAAAAATGGCAGGGGCGTTCTTTAAGCCAAAAGGAAGTCTCGTGAACTCCTATTTTCCGTTGTTCACTGAAAAAGCTGTTTTTTCCACGTCAGATTCCTTAAGAGGAATTTGATGGAAACCGCTTTTTAAGTCAATCACTGAGAAAATTCGATTCTTTCCTAATTGGGAAAGTACCTCGTTTATCTCGGGTAGTGGATACCTATCTGCGATTGTTACTTGATTAAGTTTCCTGTAATATATGACCATTCGAAATTTTTTTTCCCCTGAGGCATCGTCCTTTTTAGGCACGACCCAGACGGGTGAGTTGTATGGGGATCTTGATTTGCGTATTATTCCGTCCTCTAGCAGTTTGTTTACCTGAGTTTCAACTTCCTGCTTAAGGCTCATGGGATATGGGTATGATTTTGAGTATATTGGTGTGTCAGAATTTGTGCGAATTTCGGCAACTACTTTTGTTGTATAAGTTAATTTTTCGTTTGGCTCTGAAAATAAATTACGGTGTTTCTGTGCTAATTGTCTAATTTCGTTTTTTTCTTCCGTGGTCATGTGTTGGTCCCGAATTTGTATTGTGTTAACATTTTGTACACTGTATTGTCTTAAAAAGATTTTTTTTATGTTTGCTATAACCATACAATTTTCTTTTGTATGTATGACCGCTGAGAGTTCCTTTAGGCTGTCATTGCCTAGTATTGCATGAAAGGTTTTGAGAGTGGGTAGCAAGAAGAATTTAAGCTTGTAGTTTTCTAAGTTGAAGAGGTTGAGATATGTGTGGTGGGTAATTTTGATTTTTCCCCCGACAGAATTTGCAAAAAAGGGGTTGTCGTTTTCTATTGGTTTTGTTACTAAGCTGGACTGGATATAATTTTTGTTAGATCCAGTGTCCACTAAAATGTTTAAAATTTCGCCGCTCTTCGTCCTGCATCTAAAGTAGGGTAACGAAGAAAATGTACATCACTCAGATCCTACGGTTCTTCCTTTTCGTTGTTAAAGGTTGTGTTCTGATTGTGGTCGTTTGGATCTTCGTAGTATTGGTCTTGGTAGTATTGGTCATGGTAGTGTTGGTTATGGTAGTGTTGGCTATCCGTCGCTCCGTCGGTGTTTATGTGAAAGTTCCTTTGAACTTTGATAGGGGGATGGTTTATCATTGATGTATTAGGTGACCGTTTGCCTATTTCTTGAGCTTTAGGGCGGTTCATATAATTTACCGCTCTTGTCCTGACGCTTTCGTCTACGTCCATGGGTTGAGGTGGTTTAGGTGGTCTTGGAGGAGCGTGGTGTTGTTGGTTAAAAAAGTTTTGTGGTTGGTATCTATTTACCTGGTTTGGGTTTTGGTTGGCGTATAGCTGATAGTTGGGAGGATTCAAATTTTGTTGATGATAGTTTTGTGGAATGGGATTTGATATGGGTCGAGGTAGGTGTGCTAGTTCGGGATAAAACCTTGATTGTGGTTGGAGTTGTGGGTAAGATTGCGGCTGGGGGTATTTTACCGTGAAGGGCTGCTATCGTGGATTCGGAGAATTAAAGCTTTGTTGACGGGAGTTAGACATCTGGTTGTTCGCGTGGTATGCCCTGAAGTTTTGGTTTTCGAGCTTCAGGCAAAGGTGTAAGGCTTCTGGCAAACTCTTTGGTTCCTTTATGCCAAGTAACCTAGGGAGATCACCCGAAAGTCCTCTGACGAAGGTGTCGAGAGCCTTAGCTCGGTAATTCTCAGTTAACAGGTGAACTGCTTCTTCACCTATCTCCATACAGCCTATTTTATTTAAAAGTAGTGATAGGTGTCCGTATACCTTCTGGTAGAACTCATTAATGGACATTCGTCCTTGTATGAGACATGTCATTTGGTACTCTAAAGTGCCTATGTCTCGTTTGTCGGCGTAGTGGGTAGTTAGACAGCGGGAAATTGCTGTCCAATCTAAACGGTTGTTGTACGATTCTAAAGCTATGTCTGCCTTTCCAATTATCTTATTCCTAATAACATTCAAAATGCCGAAATATCTAGGTGTGCCCTTTGAGGGTTCATAAATTCTCAAAATTCTTTCCACACTCTTTTTCCAGGAGCTAAACTCTGAGGAATTTCCTGAGAATTCTCTTAATGAACGTACAACATCTGGAATCTTATCCATTTCACTCATATTATTTTGGAATTGGGCGTCTATAGTTTGATCAGTTATGATAGGATTTGTTGTGTTGTTAAGGACACTCTGTACTATATTAGGCACGCTTGCCTCTATGGCTAGGGATATCATGCTTTTTATCATATTGGCCAAGTCCGGTGAAATTTGGTTATTAGCGCTTGGCGGTGCTGGTGGTGCAGCAGGAGGGTTAGCTCCAAGCATTGAGGGTCTAATCAAATTGTTTGGGTTCGACATTGTAACGAATTTTTGATTTTTTTTCTTTTGGTAAGGGATTTGATTTTCTGGACTTCTTAAATCGCAAAAAAAAAATTACGATTGTCTTGAAAAGGATTTTTCTAAATTTTTTTTTTTTTTATTTTATTTCCGCACTTTCACTTTTAAAATGAAATATCTAAGTTATTAAATTCTAAATTATTTAAATTTTTGAGTGACTTTCACAATAAGTATTCGAATTTCGTAATTGTAATTTTTTATGTAGTAATTTGCTTCTCTTATTTTTTTATAATTACTGTAAATGTTTTTGAAAGTTTTTCTTTTTCCTTAAAAAAAATTGTTTTCGCTCATTACTTTCTAAATTTTTCAAATATGCGTTTTTAAGATGAAATTTCAAAATTTAGTAGATTTGAATTTTTTGTTTTAAATATTTTTCTTAAATATATAAATATTTTCTTACATTAATTTCAGCTCCATCTCGATAAGTGTGTATTCTTCCCTTTTCCTGGCGGTACTCGTGGTACACTGGCTTATACCTTGTTGCTGGGGTGGCTCCTTGGCTGGTATCGTCAGGGCGTCCGGGAAGTTTGTAAGTTTTCACTACCCCTTTTACGCCTCTTCTTATAGGTATCGTTTAGTAATGCAAACTGGAATAATTTTTCTTTCGTAGCACTTTATTATTTGTGGTACTTATTGAAAGTTTTTTTCTACCGGTTTTCTTTCAATTGTGGAACTTTTTTTGAAAGTTAATGCTATACTGGTGGCACTTTTGGAATTTTTTGATAACAGTTTCCTTCGCGGCACTTTATTAAGCTTATTAACGATTTTCCAACACTATAAGTTTACCAAGCCAAGCCTTTTAGCTCGGGCGCCAATTATTGTATCCTTTGTTAAGGTTACTAAAAAAATAATTTTTTTGGGTCTCAAGACCTTTATTATTATTTATTCACTAATTTAATTATTGGTCGTAAGACCTTACTTTGTTACTCACTAATTAAAACTAAACGTTTACAACTAACTGCTTACAACTGACTGACTTGAAATGGTAAATTAGTTCTAAATATAACTTAATTCTACCTGTGCCAGCATTATTTCGTTCGGCGCGTGGCGGATGTTGTTCCCAATTCAATTCCGGATGTCGTTCACAATATTTGTGTTTTTGCTGATCAGGCGTCTGGGCCTTTTCCTGTTTGCTTCAAAATTATTATTAAGTATTTTGAGCCATCGACTTGCGTATTGCTGACTAAGCTCTTTACATTAGCGTCAGCTCGAATGTTGACTTAGTTGGTGCTAACTTGCATGATACTTGTTTGTTTACTTTTGTCAATCAGTTGCATTTCGCAACGAACTAAGTAAATATGTATATATGTATATGAATATATGTATCTGAATAGTCCGTTGGCTTGTATACTGACTATATATGCATGGTTTGCTGACCTGCATATATAAATATATGTTGTACATTTAGTTTGTAAATATTAGTGTAAAGATGTACTACAGTGTATAAGAAATATTTGTATAAAAAGAACGAATTTTGTTAAACAAAGGATCAATTTCTGTTTGAATATCAGAAGTCTATCAACAAAACGTTTATACTTTCATTTCATGGCGATCCTGCCAGCTTTGATAAAAAGCAGACTGCTATTCCTGAAGCAGACTGCTGAAATCCTGGCAGCACTATTTTTTTAAACTAATAAAGTCCTGGCAAAAATTGCCTGTTATATACTGAAGAAGATCCTGCCTCAATCCTAATTGGCAAACTGCTGGAGTCTACTATGATCCTGACGTCAACCACAAGAGCATCAAAAATTTTGGATATTTGGATAACAAAAGAAGAGTTTGATGCCATCTTTGAAAAATGGCATAGACTCATCGTAGAAATAGAAAATAAAGTTGAAGCCCAAAATTCCCCAAAAGCCACTGAAGAGGTTCCTCAAACCTCTACAGTTTTAAAGCAAAGTTCGTTGCCGAAGAGTATCGCCAACGGAACACGCTAAGAAAGCACGCGGATATTGAAATCCCTGCTCCAATAAAAAGAAAAGAAAAACGGGGAGGAAGAAAATTGCAAAAGAAAAAAGAATTGGCACAAATTTACCGTGCATTAAATTTCGCAATAAGAACAAATTAATGTCCTTAGGCGTAAGAAATAAACAAAAATAATAATGTATAGATATAAACAAAACAAAAAAAAAATAAATACAAATTTTGGTCTTGCAATCATTTTAACAGAAAGGTAAATAAAAAATTTTTCAAAATAGCATGGTGGAAAACCATACTGAATAGTAACATGATAGGTATTGCAGGATACGAAGTAGGTAAATAAAATTCAGAAAATAAGGTATAAGAAAATAGATTAGTAAAATTTGAACCAAAAGTCGAAATAGAAAAGAAAAATGTATCTGATATTCCTGACAATTGGCTGACTGCTTTCATTTGCGTGTTCATATTATTGATCGTCATAATGATAATCATAATTAAAAATTATATAAAAAATAATCTAAGACAATTAAATAGCGTACAAGAACGTATTTGAAAACTTCAATACGTTTGCTTCCCTTCTTTCCATTAACCCTAGGATATAACATCATTTACAGCAGAAGATGGTACATACCGTTTTAAAATATTACTATATGGATTGAAAGTAGCCCCGAATTCATTTCAAAGAGTTATGACTTAGCATTCACAGGCCTGAAACCTTCACACGCATTTTTATACATGGATGATTTAGTAGTATAAGGTTGTCCCGAAGAACACATAATAAAAAATTTACGAGACGTGTTTTCAACTTGTAGAAAATATAATTTAAAACTACATCCCGACAAATGCTTATTTTTTAGTCAAGAAGTAACTTATCTAGGACATCAGTGCGCAAGTAAAGGAATTCTACCAGATCCAAGTAAATTCGAAATAGTTCAAAATTATCCAACACCCACAACAGTGCGACGAAGTTAAACGATTTGTAGCTTTCTGTAATTATTACCGAAGATTCGTACCAAATTTCGCAGAATATTCAAGAATATTAACTAGGCTTTGTAAAAAGAATGTTTCTTTCGATTGTACAGCAGAATGTCAAAAGGCTTTTGTCTATTTAAAAGAAGCATTAATTCGTCCAAATATTTTACAATATCCCGATTTCAATAAAGAATTTTGTATAACAACAGATGCCAGGCTATGCCAATGGCGCAGTTCTTAGTCAAGAATGTGAAGGCAAACAATTACCAATTGCCTATGCGTCAAGATCGTTCACAAAAGGCAAAATTAATAAAGCAACAATAGAAAAAGAATTAGCCGAAATTGATTGGCCATAACTTATTTTAGAGCATACGTGTATGGCAGAAAATTTTTTATCAAAAGTGACCATCGACCTTTAACATACATGTTTTCAATGAAGAGCCCTTCATCAAAATTAACAACAGTTAGAATAGATTTAGAAGAATATGATTTTGAAGTGGAGTACATAGCTGGAAAAGAAAATTACGTAGCGGACGCATTATCGCGAATTAATATTAAAAATCTTAAAGAAATGTCAGTGGAAGCATGCAAAGTAAGTAGTATGGAAATGCCGGTTCAAACTCAAATGGAGAAAGGAAAAATGAGAAAGGAAAGTATATACACACTGACATACATATATGTAACCGCAAAACCGCAAATGTGTGTGTGTGTGTGAGAATTTTTTGAAACCGCAAATGTGTGTATGTGCGAGAGAATTTTGTGAACCCAGCAAGAAATCGAGCGACTACTCCCCCAACCCACCACCACCCCCTCTTTTTTCCCGTTTGCAAAAAGGACCAGTTGGGCACCTGTAGGGACACAAAAGCGACTCATCCCGGACTCATATTAGAGTAATCGATTTTCTTATGAATGCCTTTCGTCTGTAAAAACGCCCAGTTGGGCACCTGTAGGGGCACATAAGCGACTCTTCCGGACTCATCCTAGAGTAAGCGATTTTTTATGAATACCTATCGTCTGCAAAACGGACCATTCGGGAACCCGTAGGGGTAGATTGATCATTTTTTTTATCTTCTTATTAGGCTGTAAGTTTGTATGGTACATACTTACACATATGCATGTACGTGGTAATTTAATAAAACCGCAAACAAATATGAAGACTGGACAGTTTGTTTATCTTCTTATTAGGGCGTAAGTTTGTATGTACATACTTACACATATGCATGTACGTGAGAATTTCATTAAGCCACAAAATTTGTTTTTAGATTTTTAACTAAAGTGCATCTTTATAATGAAATTGTGGTTTCTTTATCAAACAGTCTTGCGGTTTTTGTTTTGTATTTTAATAAAACGTATTCTCACACTGATTACAACCATCTGGGCTCCTTAAACATGACAGCATTTTTGGGAATGTATAAAACCATTTTATTTAATGCATACATTTTTATTAATTTTTCTAACACAATATGTAGGTATATGAGAATTTTATGAAACGGTAAATAATTTTGTTTATCTTCTTATTAGGGTGTAAGTTTGTATGCATGCATTTAGCTTAGAGCTTTATGTTTTATGTTCCGACTGCAAGAAAAAAAGAGCTTAGACGTTCATCAATACAGGAGAGTATGGAGCTCAGATTTTAAAAGGGGCCCCCAAAATTTTTAAATGACCTCTCATATTTCTAAAGTATATATATATATATATATATATATAAGCGACTCTTATATATATATATATAGTTGAAAAGAAAAAGAGAATAGGAGGCATTCTTGAAAGTCCAGAGGTTTTTTATAGACATTTCAATTTAGTTTACGATAATTGGCATTACATAAACGAGAGGCATTATATGAGCACGCTTTATACGATATAAATCCAACAATAATTCATGTTGATCGTTATTATCAAACATTGCATATGAAGGTTCAGTAATCGCAGACATGTCATCGTCATCGTCGTCAGCAGCAGTCAGCGTTGACAGATTGACGACGCCATCGTCATTTTGACGATTTTCAACTAGAATGACGCTTGGACGATTTTGTAATGAAAAATGGCGATTTAAGCCTGCCTTCTATGACGGTCCATACATGACACAAAACCCATGCGAAAATATAAAACGACGGAATTTGTGCAAATGAAAATTTTGACATACACGGCTCAAAAACTCTGCGCAATATTCATTTTTAATGTAGCGCAACAAATGAAACATGTGTTTTAATTGTATAAAAAAGGCACTAATTGTATAAAAAACACTACTTATTTTTCACAGTGCTGGCAATTCACAGTATAAGTAGAAAAACTCGCACCAGAAGCGTTTATTTTCCATTGTATTTATAATATATATATTTTAGTTGCAAGACCATCTCAACTCATTGCAGCACTGCGCAATATTCATTTTTCAATTAGCGCAACAAATGAAACATGTGTTCTAATTGTATAAAAAATTATTATGTATTATTGAATTCGTGTGAATTCCTGTTACAAACTAGAGATGGTCCTTACGCCTTCGATATTAACATTTTTAAGCAACAATTACTGATGTTATATTATCAGAAACCAAAGGTAAACACACGAAGAAAAAAGCATGTGCAATATTTGCAGACATGCGTAAATATCAAAATCGTTTTGATTTTAGCGCAGTTCTCTAAGCAAATAGCGCAACCAGTGCACACACCGGGCAAATCCTTGTGCAAATTGGTAATTGGCACAAGGATACTTGAGTCGTGTAATTGGCGTATATGTAAGATTTATTTTAAATATTCAAAAATTCCAAAAAATTACATATATTTAAAACTGAGATACAGGCTTTATTGCACATTGTATACCTTATACTAAAAATATGCTAGCTTTTGCTGCAGACGGAATCAATAACATGACCGGCTCGAAGCATTCGGTCGCCCGAATTTTTGAAAAAGAAATTCCTAACTTAATTACTTTTAAATGTATATGTCATTCTTTGGCACTTTGCTCTTCGTATGCCTGCTTAAAGCTACCCAGCAGTGTAGAAACATTGGTGCGCAATGTGTATAATTACGTTTGAATAGTTCTCAGGTAAATAAATTCTACCTGTAAATACTTAATTTTACAATTTTTATTTAAAATTTTTTTACTTTTTTTTAGTATCCTAAAGAGAGTGTTCTGTCACCGTCCATAAATAGAATTTCACCCTCTGCTAAGGGCCATAAAGTGTCAATATCTTTTTCACAAAGTTGAACTGAGGCAGAAAAATTTCCTGCTTCAGTATCTGATACATCTATATTGCTAACAACCATTGTTAGGTTGTATCAATTAAAAAAATCCGGCTGCAGGCGCAGGTAATGCACCATCCCTTCGGTAATTTCGTCAAGCAGCTCTTGACGCTGCTGTGGATTCTGTAAAATTAGGCGCCATCGCACAAAATCATTACGAGGGGGATTATCCCTAATAATGTGTGCACTAACAATTACTAGTTTCAAGTTAAGAATATTAATCATATTGAGTCCTACTAGAATTTTGAATTTTGAGAAATTTAAAGTAGATCTGGTCTGGACTTTTATAGTAGAAGAATAGAACAATAAAGTACTTTTTGTTTGTGATCTACTTGCAACATGTTACATTATTATAGGCAGCAAGGTATAATATAGTTGTGCGGTTTTATAAAATGACCACTCTTTTTTTTTAAATAACCTTTGTAATAACATTTGCAAATGGAATATATTGTGACGAATATGAGTGACACTAAGTGATACTCACATCCCTAGTCTGATGCTAAGTAAATAAAGTCACAACAACAATAAAGCAGACAGTCACTTGTATCTACATAAACGAATCAATCATTGTCTACACATATGTAGGTACACGCAGCTGAGAGCAACGCACAAGCACATGCAGATATCTTATCTGAAATGCTCCTAAAGGTATGCAATTGTGATTGTGGAAGTGTCGCTCACACATACAAGCGCATGGGGTATGAGAGAAGCTATAAAAATTATACATCTGTAGTTGTAGCTGAGAAATTTATAACTAACTAAACAAATTCTGGAAGCGCCTAGAAGATACCACGAGGAAATCACAGAGTATAAAAGCATCAGCGGTAGAGGCGCTAAGGGCAGTTTCAGTTAAGCACGCTATCTGTCGGGCAATAGATCAGTTTCAGTTTGGTTATTAAGCCAGCTAGTTGCAAAGTATAAGTGTTATTGTGAAGTACTTTAATAAAGCCCATTTTTCCATTATTCAATATTGGAGTTATTTATTCAACAGTTTAGCGATACGAACTTAGCAAAAGGGCAAATAAGAGGATTTGCAGTAAATTCGTTACAATTGGTGTCAGAAGAGGAATTGTTGAATAAATTCCGAAGACTGCGAATACAACAAGGACATGACAAAGTTCAGTGAATTGAAGATCCAGCAACTGAAGGAGTTGGAGAGCCGTGGGTTGAATACAACCGGCATTAAACTCGAACTTCAGGCACGACTACGAGAGGCAATGGAAGCAGGAGGAATTAACGTGGAAGAATATGTCTTTCATCTTGATGTCGACGAGACAACAAAAATTGAAGAGAAAAATGAAACATCGCAGACAGTTACGAGCACAGACTTGAACATGATTTTAGCTGCAATATCTGCTCAAACTACGACAGTGTCATCTCAACTAGCAGAACAGAAGACATATATGGCATCTCAACTGGAATCGCAAGAGACACGCATAACATCCAAGATGGAAACAGAACTGAAAGAACAAGAGGCACGCATAACAGTACAACTCGAAGCGCAAGAGACGCATATATCATCAAAACTCTTAAATGTATATGTCATTCTTTGGCACTTTGCTCTTCGTATGCCTGCTTAAAGCTACCCAGCAGTGTAGAAACATTGGTGCGCAATGTGTATAATTACGTTCGAATAGTTCTCAGAGAAGTACTTACTCAATTGAAAAATATAATTGCGCTATTGCAATTGCAGCCAAAAAAGATGCTACATCCATGTCACACTCGCTGGCTATCCTTAGAGGCAGTAGTATACAGAGTATTAGAACTATATGAGCCATTAAAAATATTTTTAACTTCGCTGTTAATGTTGACAAAATAGACAGTGCAAAAACCATTCTTGATAACTTGGATGATATGAATGAAATTTATCTCTCCATCCTGAAGTATATCCTTCAAAATATTAATAACGTTAATAAAATTTTCTAGAGTGAGGGGCTTCAGGTACATAATATGTATTCAGAAATAAAAATACTTTATTTAAGTCTGGGTGCGAGTTCGCCTAAATTTTAGGTACCTAAACTAATATCCCAATGGAACTTTCCAGCACTGCAATAATTTAGGAAAAAGCTGTCAAAACTGTGCGAGTTGATTTGAAAACCTAAACTGTTTATTTCTGTTAAGAAAATAATAACAATACGGGAAATTTGGTATTTTTGATGCGTTTTCACGCTTAATTAGAAAACAGAGGTCAATTAGGGTCCGCGGTAAGTACCTATCCCAAGATAGCAGTTCAAGAAAATGCAGTGGCTTCGTTTTGTGAGGCTTTTTCGGACATAGTGGAGCACGTGCACAATGACCTTCTCCACAATCTCGAATTCAATAGTGTGATGTTGGTACGCCTCCAATAACTTCTTTAGGCCAATCAGTGTACTTCGCTGCCAAATATGTTCAGATTGCGGTCCATATTTGAGAAGGATCCAATTCTTGTGTCGCCAACATCAGCTTGAACAAAATTGAGCTCACCATCACGTACAATCGATCGGACCTTCATCGCAGCAGGAATCATCGCTCTATGATCTATGATTTACTTAAATTGAATGAACAAGAGCCATTTATTTGCATACACAATACTGAAAAATCAATATTTTTGTTTTTGAAATTTGACATTTGAATTTAGGTTGAAAAGTATGCTCCAAAAAATTCTAAATTTTTATTTTCCACTGCCTTACCGACAGTTTCCAGTGATTTAGGTTTTTTTCCTCTAGGTAGAAATTTAGGTCAACTCGCACCCAGCCCAAGTATATTATATAATTTTGAAAATCCGGACTATGTTACATTATACAACATAGAAATTATAGATTATAAAAAAATTTCAAATATATTGCAAAGTGCTCAGATTTATAGGAGTTTTTTGCGATGGATAAGCTTATCGCCTCTAACATTTCCGAGCAAGGAGAAGGCAAATTTAAACCAAATTTGATTATTTTTTATATTGAAATGTGTGATCAAATTAGAAAGCGCTTTGATTTTATAATATTGTTCTACAAAACTTAAGTTTCATGGATCCCAAAGAAGTTGCTAGAAAAAACCGATTCTTTGCATATTGTCTTGCAATAATCGATCAGAAAATTGTGCAGGATATTGATAGCGAGTATAGGGAATTAAAGTTTTTAGAATTTAAGACATATTTTGAAGACATTTCTAAGGTTCCTCCAGAAGTTTTTTTGGAAAACTGTTTCTACTATCAAAAGAGCTGACTCTATATACGCTTTTTCTAATTTATGTGCTTGCCACACTCTTCAGCGAATGTAGAACGAATTTTTTCTAAAATAAATTTAAACAAAACAAAAATTCGAAACCGTCTGGAAACTGATACATTAAAAGGAATATTGCTAGTCCAAGATTATTTAAAATTGAAGAACTTTTCCTAATATATTGAACAGCAAATAAATATGCTAAAAAAATGAACGCGAATATGTAAAACTAAGAAACTAAAATGATATAGGAAACGAGATTCGATTCGAGCTCAAAAAAAAAAAGAAAAAGAAAAAGAATTGTTAAAATTACTGAAAACAAGTACCTTTTGTATGTAATACAAAATTTATCTTTTAAGACGTTTTTGTTATTTATAAAATAAAATGAAATGAATTAAAAACGATTTTATATGTTGTATGTGGCAACAAAAAATAACAATCAAAGACAGTTTTCAGAAAAGCGCTTTTAAAGTTAATATTGTTGAATGAAATCCGGTGATCTCATTTCGGTTTCCGGGGTATACAATCGTACGTCCTCTGCTAATAACCCAACTTCGTCCTAACTCAAATTTGGTTGTTATTGGTTGTTGCCATAAATATGACGATTTTTGACGATTTTTTGGGCGGCGTCTGACGACTTGGAAAAAAAATATATGGCAACGCTGGGAGCAGTAGACATATTTAATTTTCTATAACAATTTGAACATATTTTACCTGAAGAGCAGAAGGAAAGACTTTTCGAAACTCATTCAAAAATTTAGTATAGAGATAAATTAAAATAAAGAATCATTTCGGTGAACATTACGAAAATTGTGTTTGGTCGAATTCTAATAGCACGGATGGCCCAGACACTTGCAATTGCTCACACCTAGAGCGTTTGGATGAGGAAGCCTACAAAATTATGAACACTTCCACAAAAATTTATAATCAACTTCGTTGTACATACTGTAAATAAATTCTACCTACAAATACTTAATTTTTTCAAATAAACCTTTTAAATAAATAAATAAATACAATTTTTATTTTAAATTTTTTTTACTTTTTTTTAGTATCCTAAAGAGAGTATTATGTCACCCTCCATAAACAGAATTTCACCCTCTGCTAAGGGCCATAAAGTGTCAATATCTTTTTCACAAAGTTGAACTGAGGCAGAAAAATTTCCTGCCTCAGTATCTGATACATCTATATTGCTAACAACCATTGTTAGGTTGTATCAATTCAAAAAATTCGGCAGCAGGCGCAGGTAATGCACCATCCCTTCGGTAATTTCGTCAAGCAGCTCTTGACGCTGCTGTGGATTCTGTAAAATTAGGCGCCATCGCACAAAATCATTACGAGGGAGATTATCCCTAATAATGTGTGCACTAACAATTACTAGTTTCAAGTTAAGAATATTAATCATATTGAGTCCTACTAGAATTTTGAATTTTGAGTAATTTAAAGTAGATCTGATCTGGACTTTTATAGTAGAAGAATAGAACAATAAAGTACTTTTTGTTTGTGATAAGAAAAATTGTGGTTAGCAATCTACTTGCAACATGTTACATTATTATAGGCAGCAAGGTGTAATATAGTTGTGCGGTTTTATAAAATAACCACTCTTTTTTTAAATAATCTTCGTAATAACATTTGCAAATGGAATATATTGTGACGAATATGAGTGACACTAAGTGATACTCACATCCCTAGTCTGATGTTAAGTAAATAAAGTCACAACAACAATAAAGCAGACAGTCACTTGTATCTACATAAACGAATAAATCATTATGTCTACACATATGTAGGTACCCGCAGCTGAGAGCAACGCACAAGCACATGCAGATATCTTATCTGAAATGCTCCTAAATGTATGCAATTGTGATTGTGGAAGTGTCGCTCACACATACAAGCGCATGGGGTATGAGAGAAGCTATAAAAATTATACATCTGTAGTTGTTGCTGAGAAATTTATAACTAACTAAGCAAATTCTGGAAGCGCCTAGAAGATGCCACGAGGAAATCACAGAGTATAAAAGCATCAGCGGTAGAGGCGCTAAGGGCAGTTTCAGTTAAGCACGCTATCTGCCGGGCAATAGATCAGTTTCAGTTTGATTATTAAGCCAGCTAGTTGCAAAGTATAAGTGTTATTGTGAAGTACTTTAATAATGGAGTTATTTATTCAACAGTTTAGCGATACGAACTTAGCAAAAGAGCAAATAAAGAGGATTTGCAGTAAATTCGTTACAATTGGTGTCAGAAGAGGAATTGTTGAATAAATTCCGGAGACTGCAAATACAACAAGGACATGACAAAGTTCAGTGAATTGAAGATCCAGCAACTGAAGGAGTTCGAGAGCCGTGGATTGAATACAACCGGCATTAAACTCGAACTTCAGGCACGACTACGAGAGGCAATGGAAGCAGAAGGAATTAACGTGGAAGAATATGTCTTTCATCTTGATGTCGACGAGACAACAAAAATTGAAGAGAAAAATGAAACATCGCAGACAGTTACGAGCACAGACTTGAACATGATTTTAGCTGCAATATCTGCTCAAACATCGACAGTGTCATCTCAACTGGCAGAACAGAAGACATATATGGCATCTCAACTGGAATCGCAAGAAACACGCATAACATCCAAGATGGAAACAGAACTGAAAGAACAAGAGGCACACATAACAGTACAACTCGAAGCGCAAGAGGCGCGTATATCACCAAAACTCTTAAATGTATATGTCATTCTTTGGCACTTTGCTCTTCGTATGCCTGCTTAAAGCTACCCAGCAGTATAGAAACATTGGTGCGCAATGTGTATGATTACGTTCGAATAGTTCTCAGAGAAGTACTTACTCAATTGAAAAATATAATTGCGCTATTGGAATTGCAGCCAAAAAAGATGCTACATCCATGTCACACTCGCTGGCTATCCTTAGAGGCAGTAGTATATAGAGTATTAGAACTATATGAGCCATTAAAAATATTTTTAACTTCGCTGTTAATGTTGACAAAATAGACAGTGCAAAAACCATTCTTGATAACTTGGGTGATATGAATGAAATTTATCTCTCCATCCTGAAGTATAGAAGTATATCCTTCAAAATATTAATAAAGTTAATAAAATTTTCCCGAGTGAGGGGCTTCAAGTACATAATATGTATTCAGAAATAAAAATACTTTATTTAAGTCTGGGTGCCCAAATTTTAGGTACCTAAACTAATATTCCAATGGAACTTTCCAGCACTGCAATAATTTAGGAAAAATCTGTCAAAACTGTGCGAGTTGATTTGAAAACCTAAATTGTTTATTTCTGTTAAGAAAATAATAACAATACGGGAAATTTGGTATTTTTGATGCGTTTTCACGCTTAATTAGAAAACAGAGGTCAATTAGGGTCCGCGGTAAGTACCTATCCCAAGATAGCAGTTCGAGAAAATGCAGTGGCTCCGTTTTGTGAGGCTTTTTTTCGGACATAGTGGAGCACGTGCACAATGACCTTCTCCACAATCTCGAATTCAATAGTGTGATGTTGGTACGCCTCCAATAACTTCTTTAGGCCAAGCAGTGTACTTCGCTGCCAAATATGTTCAGATTGCGGTCCATATTTGAGAAGGATCCAATTCTTGTGTCGCCAACATCAGCTTGAACAAAATTGAGCTCACCATCACGTACAATCGATCGGACCTTCATCGCAGCAGGAATCATCGCTCTATGATCTATGATTTACTTAAATTGAATGAACAAGAGCCATTTATTTGCATACACAATACTGAAAAATCAATATTTTTGTTTTTGAAATTTGACATTTGAATTTAGGCTGAAAAGTATGCTCCAAAAAATTCTAAATTTTTATTTTCCACTGCCTCACCGACAGTTTCCAGTGATTTAGGTTTTTTTCCTTTAGGTACAAATTTAGGTCAACTCGCACCCAGCCTAAGTATATTATATAATTTTGAAAATCCGGACTATGTTACATTATACAACATAGAAATTATAGATTATAAAAAAATTTCAAATATATTGCAAAGTGCTCAGATTTATAGGAGTTTTTTGCGAAGGATAAGCTTATCGCCTCTAACATTTCCGGGCAAGGAGAAGGCAAATTTAAACCAAATTTGATTATTTTTTATATTGAAATGTGTGATCAAATTAGAAAGCGCTTTGATTTTAATAATATTGTTCTACAAAACTTAAGTTTCATGGATCCCACAGAAGTTGCTGGAAAAAACCGATTCTTTGCATATTGTCTTGCAACAATGGATCAGAAAATTGTGCAGGATATTGATAGCGAGTATAGGGAATTAAAGTTTTTAGAATTTAAGACATATTTTGAAGACATTTCTAAGGTTCCTCCAGAAGTTTTTTTGGAAAACTATTTCTACTATCAAAAGAGCTGACTCTACATACGCTTTTTATAATTTATGTGCTTGCCACACTCTTCAGCGAATGTAGAACGAATTTTTTCTAAAATAAATTTAAACAAAACAAAAATCCGAAACCGTCTGGAAACTGATACATTAAAAGGAATATTGCTAGTCCAAGATTATTTAAAATTGAATAACTTTTCCTAATATATTGAACCGCAAATAAATATGCTAAAAAAATGAACGCGAATATGTATAACTAAGAAAAATTTCCTGCCTAAGTAAGTATCTGATACATCTATATTGCTAAAACCATTGTTAGGTTGTATCAATTAAAAAAATCCGGTTGCAGGCGCAGGTAATGCACCATCCCTTCGGTAATTTCGTCAAGCAGCTCTTGACGCTGCTATGGATTCTGTAAAATTAGGCGCCATCGCACAAAATCATTACGAGGGAGATTATCCCTAATAATGTGTGCACTAACAATTACTAGTTTCAAGTTAAGAATATTAATCATATTGAGTCCTACTAGAATTTTGAATTTTGAGTAATTTAAAGTAGATCTGATCTGGACTTTTATAGTAGAAGAATAGAACAATAAAGTACTTTTTGTTTGTGATAAGAAAAATTGTGGTTAGCAATCTACTTGCAACATGTTACATTATTATAGATTAGATTAGATTAGATTAGATTATTTATTTATTACGGCCAGAAGCCTAATTCGTAAATTTGAAAATATTACAGTTTTTTATCTTATAGCTAAGGTTTTACAATATTCATATAATTTTGTTTTAAATACTGTTATTTGGTTGCAACTTTTTATATCCATAGGCAGTTCATTGTAACTTTTCAGACCCTTGTAGAAAATGTTCTGTTGATCAATTTCAGTTCTAAAAAACGGCAATTTGAAATTATGTTTGCTCCTCGTATTTATGTTGTGAGTTTGCTCAACTAATGCTATATTTTTATTTAAATACTCAGGTACATTTCCATGTTTAATATTAAATATGAATTTCATGGAGTGGAAAAAAATCTTTTGTTTCACACTTAACCAGTCTAAAGTCTTCAACATGTCAGCCGTTCGTGTATCTCTAGGTTTCTGAAGAATAAATCTCATGCATCTATTTTGAAGCTTTTGGAGCTTGTCTACTTCTTTATCCGATATTATGAATAGAATGGACGGGCAGTACACGAAGTGCGGTTCTATAACTGATTTATATAAGATTATTTTGTACTTTTTCTGAATGAATTTCGTTGTTCTCTGCATCACTCCTATTTTATTAGCAGCTTTTTTAATTGTATAATTTATATGATCTTCAAATTTGAGTTTATTATCAATTATTATTCCTAAGTATTTTATACTGTTAACTCTTTGTATGATTTCATCATTTATTTTTAGCTCGGCTATATCCTCCTCATTGATATTCCTCCTTGTTATTATCATATATTTAGTTTTATTTATGTTTAGTTTCAGTCTATTACCACACAACCATTTATACAAGTTATTTATTTCATGTTGCATTTTGGCGAGTGCAGTATTAATATTATTTTCACTTATCATAATTAATGCATCATCCGCAAAAAGTCTAATTTCACAACCTTCGATAGCATTGACTATGTCATTTATGTATATAAGAAATAATATAGGTGCCCCTATGGGTACCTCTAATTCATCCGACGTCACAGCATTTATAACTGTTTTCTGCTTTCTCTGCTTCAAATAGTTGCGGAACCATTTAAGTTCAATATCAGTTATGCCAATCCGCTGCATTTTTTTTATTAATATCTCTCTATCCACCGTTTCAAAAGCTCTTTTGAGGTCAAGGAAAACTGAAACCACTACTTTTTTGTTGTTTAGCTCTTCTTTCCAATCAGATATCACCAAGTTCAGCGCTGTCTCACAGGAGTGTTTTTTCCTAAATCCTGACTGTTGGTAGACTAATATATTATTTACTTCAAGATGATTCACCAACTGATTCTTAACAACGACTTCGAGAATTTTAGCATCACTTGGCAGGGTATTTATGGGTCTAAGTTCTTCAGGTTGCATTGTCTTTTTAACTTTTTCCACAGGTATTATTGTTGACGTTTTCCACATTTCAGGTACTACACCATCTTCTAAGCTGTTATTAATTATTTGAGCATAGAAATATCCGGTATACGATATACAATCTTTTAGTACACCTTCGGATAGCAGTTTTCTTCCACCTATTTTATATTTAAAGTCTGTTAAGATATTAATAACATCATCGGTGGTAATTTCAGCAAACTTTAATTTTGAATGGACTTGTGTATCCTCTAGTGCTACTTGACAGGTTTCGATGTTATTATTAATTTCAATCACACTGTTTACAAAAAATCTATTTAGACCATTCGCCAGATCGGTTTCGTTTTCAACCAGTATGCCATCCAGTATCACCTTTTTTATCCCTTCGTTATCTTTAGTTTGGTTAACCGTTTGTTTGAGATATTTCCACATTTCTTTAGCATTATATTCATTCAAAATGATTTTATTCTCCATATACTTTATTTTTTTCAATTTGACTAATTTTTTGTAAGACCTATTTATATTTTTATATTCATCCCACTCTCCAGTTTGTAACGCACGCGTGTACATATTGTATTTATATTTATTCATTTGTGCCAATTCTCTATCATACCATTTATTCATTAACTTAATATGCACTTCTTTCTCGTAGGTTAAACTTTCCATAGCCTGAATCATTATATTATTAATTAATTCGACTTTTACATCAATTGATAAGTTTATAGTAAAGTTGAAGTTAAATGATCTAAGGACGCTTATTAAAATATCACTATTATATTTGTCCCATGCTATGATTTTTTTGGTCAGTCTCATCTTGTATACTTTGGACGTTTTAATATTAAATTTTATAGTTTCATGATCAGATATTTTGTATTCCTGCAAATTATTACAGAGAATTTCATCCGAGTTTGAAAATAATAGATCAATTTTCGATTCACTTGTATCTGTGATTCGCGTATTAAATTCTATTTTTTGGCTCATCCCCATCACAGCAAATATCTCATTTAATTTAGTACTATATGTCGAAATGCAGTTCATGTTAATATTAAAATCACCGACTACTATATTATGGTTACTTTTTTCATATTTATCAATTAGAATTTCATTTAGGTATTCAACAAAAGCTGCATCACTAGTGCTCGGCGAGTGGTACAGAACTCCAATCTGCCACTTTTTATCAACCTTCTTCAGTTTTATTACAAGCAAGCAAGGTGTAATATAGTTGTGCGGTTTTATAAAATGACCACTCTTTTTTTTAAATAATCTTTGTAATAACATTTGCAAATGGAATATATTGTGACGAATATGAGTGTCACTAAGTGATACTCACATCCCTAGTCTGATGCTAAGTAAATAAAGTCACAACAACAATAAAGCAGACAGTCACTTGTATCTACATAAACGAATCAATCATTATGTCTACACATATGTAGGTACACGCAGCTGAGAGCAACGCACAAGCACATGCAGATATCTTATCTGAAATGCTCCTAAAGGTATGCAATTGTGATTGTGGAAGTGTCGCTCACACATACAATCGCATGGGGTATGAGAGAAGTTATAAAAATTATACATCTGTAGTTGTAGCTGAGAAATTTATAACTAACTAAGCAAATTCTGGAAGCGCCTAGAAGATGCCACGAGGAAATCACAGAGTATAAAAGCATCAGCGGTAGAGGCGCTAAGGGCAGTTTCAGTTTGGTTATTAAGCCAGCTAGTTGCAAAGTATAGGTGTTATTGTGAAGTACTTTAATAAAGGCCATTTTTCCATTATTCAATATTAGAGTTATTTTCAATAGTTTAGCGATACGAACTTAGAAAAGGGCAAATAAGAGGATTTGCAGTAAATTCGTTACAATTGGTGTCAGAAGAGGAATTGTTGAATAAATTCCGAAGACTGCGAATACAACAAGGACATGACAAAGTTCAGTGAATTGAAGATCCAGCAACTGAAGGAGTTGGAGAGCCGTGGATTGAATACAACCGGCATTAAACTCGAACTACGAGAGGCAATGGAAGCAGAAGGAATTAACGTGGAAGAATATGTCTTTCATCTTGATGTCGACGGGACAACAAAAATTGAAGAGAAAAACATCGCAGACAGTTACGAGCCCAGACTTGACCATGATTTTAGCTACAATATCTGCTCAAACATCGACAGTGTCATCTCAACTGGCAGAAAAGAAGACATATATGGCATCTCAACTGAAATCGCAAGAGACACGCATAACATCCAAGATGGAAACAGAACTGAAAGAACAAGAGGCACGCATAACAGTACAACTCGAAGCGCAAGAGGCGCGTATATCATCAAAACTCGAAGCGCGTATGGACGAGAAAATAACGTAGTTTGAAGAAAAAATCGAGGCCGATGCTTTGAGAGGACGTATCGAGCAGTTGCAACTAAATCGCCCAGCAGTTTCAACGAGTAGTCCAAAGGTAAAAACACCATCCTTTGACGGTCTTTCCAGGTCTTTAAGCTACAATTTGAGAAGACCGCAACAGTGAACAACTGAAATGCGGATGATAAAGTTGCTGCACTGTTCATGGCGTTGAAAGGGCCTGCAGCTGAGATTTTACAAACCATTCCAGAGTGCGAACGGAACTGTTATGAAGCATTGATGGGCGCTATAGAGAGACGATACGGAACTGAGCATTGGAGACAGATATACCAAATTGAGTTACTGAACCGCTTCCAGAGGCCTGGTGAAACATTGCAAGATTTTGCGTCAGATATTGAAAGGCTAGCACATTTAGTGAATGCGGATGAACCCGTGGAATACACTGAAAGGGTAAAGATTCAGAGCTTTATAAATGGCATACGGGACGTCGAAACAAAGCGAGCTACATACGCAAACCCAAAGCCAACATTCGCAGAAACGGTATCACATGCTCTGATTCATGAAACAGCGTCGGTTCTGTGTAAGCCAGTTTTCAAAGCACGCCGTGTGGAAGTAGAAAGGCCAGAGTGGGTAGACGCAATATTGGAGGCGCTGAAAGGATCGCAACAGCGGAGTGAAAGAGCTATCAAATGCGGGAAGCCCGGTCACATTGCACGGCATTGCGACCTTGGTCCTAATAGTTCCAACAATGTGGGTGGCCGTAAACGAAAAGCTGGAGGAGATGAGCAAGAGCGTGTCAGATGTAAAGAACGAAAACTTGTCACAGCTATGGAATGCCCTGTGATATCTGTGTCACAAATTGGAAGAAAATCGAGCAGTCTTGCCGTCAAAGGAAAGCTGGATGGCAAGGAGTGTGTACTGACTGTAGATACGGGCGCATCTCATTCCTTGATCCGATCTGACTTGGTTAACAGGAGAGTAAAACCGTTACCTGGAGCAAGGTTTCGTACGGTCACTGGCGAGTATAACCAAATCCGCCTCGGCACATTTCATTCCCGCCGGGAGAATTCCCGAAATCCGGCCCCACTTCCCGGCGGAGGCCGCAAACTTAGCGAGAGAACGTGACCTTATAAGACAGCTTGATCCAGGCGACCCCCAAATAAGGGATATAAACCAACGTATCAGATTGCTTGTAGATGAACACAAGCGGGCGAAATGGGAGGAGCACCTAAGAGGTTGTAACCTCTCTGCCGGTGTGGGTAAACTTTGGTCCACCGTAAAGTCCCTATCGAATCCGACTAAGCACAAAGACAAAGTTTCCATCGCCTTTGGCGACAAAGTGCTCTCGGACGCGAAAAAATGCGCGAGCGCTTTCTGCCGACAATATATAATACATCCTACGGTCGACAAAGATAGACGGAGAGCCAATAGACGCGCACATAAACACAAATTCAGCGCGTCACCAATCACCATCACCGCTAAAGAGGTTGAGGACGCCATTGGTCGTGCTAAGCCATCCAAAGCAGTGGGCTCAGACGGCATAGCCATGCCGATGCTTAAAAACCTAGGGAAAGAGGGGTTCAAATATTTAGCGCATGTCTTCAATCTGTCTCTTTCCACCTTTGTCATACCTGAGAAATGGAAAATGGCCAAGGTGGTCCCGCTACTAAAGCCTGGGAAACCAGCTAACATAGGTGAGTCGTATTGTCCGATATCTCTCCTATCGCCAGTGGCAAAGACGCTTGAAGCCATTTTGCTCCCTTATTTCCAAGCAAATTTGCAGCTAGCCCCTCATCAGCATGGCTTCAGAAAACTCCATAGCACTACCACCGCGCTAAATGCCATTAGCACCAGATAAATTGCGGTTTAAATCAATACCCCCACCATAGAACAGTACTCGTAGCGCTAGACCTATCAAAAGCTTTCGATACGGTCAACCATGGCTCGTTACTGCAGGACCTGGAAGGGTCTACCCTTCCCCCATGTCTTAAAAGGTGGACCGCAAATTATCTGGGTGGTCGGCAGGCATCGGTGCAATTTAGAAACGAAGCATCAAAACCAAGGAGAATTAAACAAGGGGTGCCACAGGGTGGTGTCCTATCCCCACTTTTGTTTAATTTCTACATATCTAAGCTACCCTCACCACCGGAAGGAGTCACAATCGTTTCCTACGCCGATGACTGCACAATAATGGCCACAGGCCCAGGCCCAAAGATCGATGCGCTATGCAATAAAATAAACGGCTACCTCCCTGATCTCTCCAGTTTTTTCGCCTCGCGAAACCTGGCATTATCACCGACTAAATCTTCCACCTATCCAGAATCAACCCCGACATACAAAATGTATGCCCCGCTTGCAATGTGTCCCCACATGACACCAACGATCTCTTCAATTGTAATGTGGAACCAACGCCTCTAACACACCTTTCCTTATGGTCCACCCCTGTTGGAACGGCAAGTTTCCTTGGACTCCCGTTAGAGGATATTGATGACAATTTGTGATCGGTCGCGGCTATTAGGTGGGGCGAGCATTGCTACAACAACAACAACAACAGTATAACCAAGTCCAGGGAGAAGTGGAAAGGTCACAGTTCTACACAAATTCGTTGTGGCGGAGATCGTTGATGAAGTCATATTGGGAGTGGACTTCTTGGTTGACCATGACATCAAGATCGATATGCAGAAAAGGGTGATGCGTTATAAGAACCAGGATATGCCACTTAACTTCAGTTTGCAGAAAGGGTTCAGTAGTAATCGAGTACTGGTGGAAAAGACTCGACAAGGACCACGAAAGTCAAAGGCAAAGGTTGATAGATCGAATGGGCCAAATAAAGCAAAATCAAAAGTATCTGCGAGATAAACACTGGCATTGACAAAACCCAATGGACGCATAAAACCGAAGCAACGAATTTCCCAGAAAGAATGCGAGGGTAGTTTTAAGCCAGAGTGCACTACTGTTGTGAAACGTGGGAACGATTCTGATTATGCGAAGCCAATCCGTCAAGCGCAAGCTCTACGAAGTAGTTCATTGGCCCAGCAACAGAGTGCGAGGGAATGATCCAGGATAATGAGTAGTAAGATGAAACACAGGAACAACAAGGAAAATAATTCGGAAGGTTTCCGGGAGGGAGATTTGGTACTGCTATACAACCCTCACCGGCGGAAAGGTGTTCCATCCAAGATTCGGTGCAGTTGGGAAGGCCCATACAAAGTTGTGAAGAAGCTCAGTGATACCATCTACCGCATACAAACCACAGGGAAACCACGGAGTAAAAGAGTGGTACATTTGGAGATGCTAGCGGCGTGTCACTTGTATCTACATAAACGAATCAATCATTATGTCTACACATATGTAGGTACACGCAGCTGAGAGCAACGCACAAGCAGATACAGATATCTTATCTGAAATGCTCCTAAAGGTATGCAATTGTGATTGTGGAAGTGTCGCTCCCACGTACAAGCGCATGGGGTATGAGAGAAGCTATAAAAATTATACATCTGTAGTTGTAGCTGAGAAATTTATAACTAACTAAGCAAATTCTGGAAGCGCCTAGAAGATGCCAGTTTCAGTTAAGCACGCTATCTGTCGGGCAATAGACCAGTTTCAGATTGGTTATTAAGCCAGCTAGTTGCAAAGTATAAGTGTTATTGTGAAGTACTTTAATAAAGGCAATTTTTCCATTATTCAATATTGGAGTTATTTATTCAACAGTTTAGCGATACGAACTTAGCAAAATGGCAAATAAGAGGATTTGCAGTAAATTCGTTACAATATTCATACATTTAAGCATACCCAATAAGCAGTGGTGTTAGCAGAGACAGCCTTGTGAAAATTATTTTTGGATGTGACAAGAAAAATTGTGAGTAGCAATCTACTTGTAACATGTTATATTATAAACAGCAATGCGTACTCTTCCTGTGTGTTGTTTCAGAAAATTACCAATTTTTGTTTGTGATAAGAAAAATTGTGGTTAGCAATCTACTTGCAACATGTTATATTATTATAGGCAGCAAGGCGTAATATAGGATGCGGTTTTATAAAATGACCACTCTTTTTTTTAAATAATCTTTGTAATAACATTTGCAAATGGAATATATTCATAAATTTTAGCATGTCCAATAAGCAGTGGTGTTAGCAAACACAGCCTTGTGAAAAAATTTTTTTGGGCATGATAAGAAAAATTGTGAGTAGCAATCTATTTGTAACATGTTATATTATTATAGGCAGCAATGCGTAATCTCCTTGTGTTGTTTCAGAAAATTACCACTCTTTTTTTAAATAATCTTTTTAACCGCATTTGTAAATGGTACATATTCATACATTTTATCATGGATGAGTATACAATAAGCAGCAGTGTTAGCAGAGACGGCCTTGTGAAATCTTAGCTCAATTCGAATATCGATGGGACCGCTATTTATAGATTCATTCTGATGTGTTACATCTAAAACAATTATTAGAGCAGTTTGAATAAATTGATCAGGTTATAAAAGTGGTTGGGGAGTGCGTCCATAGTAACTTTGTTAAAATTTCAAATACATGTCATATAATAGAGTATACCGATTTCGATCAAATTATATATTAAGATCATCATATGGATATGTAGTGGAGTTGAGGTGAACTTTAACATCTAATAAGTCACAATGTGTAAATTTATTTTCATTTTGAAATTCTAAAATAATATAGCGAGGTCTTTCATTTTCACCAACTAGTTTGACATTCCATAAGATATTAGCGCTTTCCTGTAGAGACGGGTTATGGTAAACATCCCAACTTCTAAACGAAATGTTTAGTGGTTGTTTGCTATTCATTGTTCTCAACATAGTTAACCGATACGAGTCTGATAGTTGAATATGTGGCATTTTCAATGTAATATTTAAAAGTTTTAATAAACGCTTTTCTGAAGGTGTGGTTGACATCATAACAGCATCGTCTTTTTTGGCTCGTATTAAGATTAATTCATGTTTATAATTAACAATAATTTTATCAAAATCTTCAGCGAATCCCAGCAGGTGTTTCAACGGTATACAAAAATTAAAATGTCCAGTCTTTAGGTTAATATTTTCAAATGGACACCACCCTGCGCTTTTTAGATTTTTACTCTCAAATTCGTTAAGTGATACATAATTTTTCATTGCTGTTGAAATACCCAGCTTTCTAGTGCGATCAATTTCTATTCCATTAATTTCACATCGAATCTCCTCGAATAAATACGCCATACAATTATTAAGCAGCTGCACAGTTTTTGAAACTTGCGAATTACTATTTGATATGAATCCCTCAATGTATAAAATACTCTCACTAGGTAGCACATATAGGTCTTGATTTTGTATAGGGATCCGAATTTCATCATTGTTTTGAAACGATTGCAGATTTGGTATGTAGCTATGGTAATCCTTTTTTATAATACTATTATCAAATATGGGTTTGGACAAAACGTTTATTATATCACTCATTTTTTTAAACTAACTCCTAGACTTAATAGGAACTCTTTATTCGCGGGGGTTAAATAAATTTTATGTTGAACAGGAGATTTTACTTCTTTAGAGTGTAGATTTTTTGTTTTTGTAGCCAATACTTTTGAGGTTGATTGAAAACTATTCACAAAACCTGTATGCAGTGGATTTTTATTAAAAATTATTATTTTTTAGATAGGTTTTAAATGCAGTCTTATTGATATGTTCTCTCCACGAAAATTAACCAAGCTACCAGTTTGATCAACAACTCCAAGAACTAGAGTGCTTATTTGACGTGTATTAACCGGTAAATATATAACATTAGCAGGTATTTCTGAGATTGTATATCCTGGACTAACTCTAAGCGAAAACTGATGAATTGTATGCACAGATAGTTCATTTATATATGATCCGTTGATGATATTGCATTCAACAGATATCGTGTTATTTTTGTTATATCCACTGGATTGTCAGAGTAATGAACAATCCCTGGCTCCAGTATTCTTCTACTGAACCCTAGTAATGGGCCAATTGAGCATTCTTTATCAAAATTTACTTCTTCCTTACAATTCATAATTTCAGTTTGAAATGTATTGGGATTAGCGCTTATATCAATATACCCTTGATTTAAAGGTTCATATATGTTAGTAATTGATTCAACTTGTGACGGACTTTTCCTTTGACTTTGCCGGGGTTGGCCTCAGTCCGTCCAGGGTTCCTGAAAGTAGAAATTCCTACCGGTCGTTCTAAAAGAATAACCCTCTTTATTTCGTATAAAAACGTTATAAAAGTATTTATTTAATAAACATTCTATTTCTACTCCTAGCTGATTCCCTTGCTTTGTAAAAGGTGACTGAGGTAATAAAGCCCTCGGCCAACCTCTGCGGCCGAATGGAGTAATAAAGCCTCCAGACGAATATACTTTTAGTACAAATGAAGTCAAAAACCTTCAGGTGTACTCTTGGTCGGTAGTCATAAAACCTACCGACTCATATGCCTGTCTCCTAATCTCTGAATTTTAATGCGAACTCGTCGCCCTTATATACTAATTTTTGCACGCAGGCAAACGGTTATTTTATAATAACAAATTCTAACTAATCGTATTAACAATAAAAAACAACTGTTATTCCGGTGAGTATTTCCTTCCCATGAATTTCCACGCACCATAATGCTCCTTATTGAATACAATACCTTTGTACTTGCTCATACCGCGCTTTCCAGGCTTTGGTTTATATATTGTGTGTTTGTATATTTGTTTGTGGTCGCCTGATTCTAATGTTGTGTTTTGCTTTGCCCAATGCTTCTGCCTTCTGTTGTATGGCGTGCGTTGGTGTGTTGTATGCTAGTGCGTAAATATGTATAGCGAAATTTCAATTAGTAGCGGCGCTTATTTTGACGACTTGCTGCTGATCTCCGTTCACTTAAGTTATTATGTATTTTGTATTTGTAGCTATGTGTATTGGATTTTGAGTGTGCAAAGGGTTGATTGACCGCTGCACTTTTATGTTTTGCACGTATCTACCTCCGTTCCAAATATTCAATGCATGTTAGGGTGATCCTATATTTAAAATTTATGTTTGCGAAAATGTTAATATTTTGCTTGCGTGCAAAAGTGCGCAAGTCTAATTTGTCCTTCAATTTAACCTTCATGTGCCCGGAATATAAAACTTACGTACACGGTCGGAAGTCTACATTTGTAGCAAGCATGAAACTGTATGTAAAACCACGATAATGTTTAGAAAAAAGACTTGTATAGTGACTATTTGACATGTACGTGTGTACTAACGTTTTTATTT
This sequence comes from Eurosta solidaginis, assembly GCF_040869045.1. Lineage (NCBI taxonomy): Eukaryota > Metazoa > Arthropoda > Insecta > Diptera > Tephritidae > Eurosta > Eurosta solidaginis. The sequence goes on from NC_090322.1 coordinate 77,920,920, forward strand.
AAAAATATTGAGTTCAGGTAATAATTTTAAGTCAAAAAATGTATTAGTTTTCAGGAATTGAACAGCATTTTCCCGGCATGAGCATCGCACACAGCTTTTTTACACCAACTACAGATTTTGCGTGTACTTTTACGATTTCCCATTTCACAGTGCTGACAACGTACAGGATAAGTTGGTTGTTTGTCGCTGGAAATATCAGGTAAAATGGATGAATCACCTTTAGAAGTGGCAGCAAGGGATCCATCTACAGGGTTATATGGATTGTTTTCCGAGTAAATGATGAATTATGCAAGTGCACTTATATCTAGCATGTTATAAAACATGGCCAAGGGCCAACGCAAGCATTTTATCCATTGCGTCGACGCCTACTTTGTTGTGACTTCTTTTTCTTTTCAACTACAATTGAATCTGTCAAAGGCGTAATGGCAAGTATTATGACTGCTCTGCCTCTTTTTGGGACATAAGATACCAAAGAAAACATTCCATCGAGAAATCCGAAAAGGGTAGAATCTTCTGCTCGATTGCGGTCAGCCTTCATTTCATTTGGTACAAAAGTCTTATTTTGGCGAACAGTACCAAGAAGAGCAAGACCTTTGGACATTAAATACTTGCCCACGTTTAGCGATGTGAAAAAATTGTCACGAATTATAGTCCTTCCGGTGTTCTCCCAATGGCATACTAACCTTTGCACAACACCTTCTCCTACGTTGGTTGGTGGACTAGCATTTGAGTTCTTTCCCGTATATATCTCACTTTTGAGTGGATAGAACGATTTAGGATCGCACGCAACCCATACCTTTATGCCATACTTGGCAGGCTTAGAGGGTATGTACTGGGTAAACCTAGTTCTGCCGCGATAAGCAAATAGTTGCTCATCCACAGTTATTTCTCCAGACGGTTGGTAAGGTTTGCGTTCATTTGCATCTACAATGCAGATATTGGAGCAGCCTTATCGCCTTCTAGTCTAGCTGCTCTTGTAAGCTCGCTAAATCTAAAAATTTCTTTGAAACGTGACTTGGGCATTGTTGCACGGTTATAGCAAACGCTGTATAGGCTCCATAGCACATCCAGATCGTCGCCATTCAATTTATTCACACCTGCTAGTAACAAAAGGCCTATAAATGCTCTTTTACGTTTGTGGTGTAGTTTTTTTCATTTCAAGTCTCATAGGCTTTTCGACCTTTTTCATTCGTATCTATAAGTATTTGTTGAAGCATTGATGGAGTGAATATCAACTCAAAGACGTCAGACTCAATTAGACCGCGGGTAGCCCGAGTTGGGCCCATACCATTGCTCCGAAATACATTATGGTCACTTACGCGAACAGATTGACTAGGCAAGTTCATAAGCCATGCAATTTGATCTTTAGCGATCAACGCATTATGTCGTTGCGTAATGGGTGGTTTTCCTGAATCAAAATCATCCTCGAAATCTGCTTCGTATATTGCGCCCTCTTCCTGCTCATCATCATGTCATCTTCTTCAATAACTAATTCACTTTCAGCGTCAGATTCTTCAGTATTGATACAAATCAGACCACCTGCGCCAATATCGTTTGGGTTGGAACTCGTACGATCGCCGGTATTCCAATCATAAATTGCGAAATCGCGTTAAAATTTTCCATGCATGTACACATGCACGCACACAAACGTACTTGGGTAAGGCAAGCGTAGTGGCAGTTGCAAAAAATCATGTTGCGACAAGCTGAAGTCAACTATATAATGATATTTTGCATACATTTTATATGGTGACTGCAAATGTAGACTACCGGCTGCACGATGATGTTTTTTTCAAATAGGGTCTGGGGGTCAGGCAAATTATAGTTCGAGTGATATTATGCTCTTAATCGACTTAGAATTGATAACTAGGAAGCTACTGAAAACCTCGGGCATTCTTGTTTCGGAACTTTTTGTTTTATTTGACTTTTTTCCCCAAATTGCTACAAATGCAGACTACCGGGCACATGAAGGTTAATAATTATCAATTCAATGTACAACCGAATATATGTATTTAGGGTATAATTCATAAAGGTATACATATGTATATTTATTTATTTATTTATTTAAAGTCGACGCAAACACAAAGCGGTCGACTAATTATTGTAATAGACAGATATATATGTAAAATACAGAGCCATTCTTAAAATTAAAAAATTCAAAAAAGGTACATAGAAAATTTGTATGTTATAAACATTTGACATCGCATTGTATAAGAAAAAATAAAATTAAAATATCAGGCTAAACATAAGAGTATAGCAGTATGTAAAGCAGCAAACGAACATTCAAAGCCAATGCAGTTATACAAATCATTGTACCGCGAGCACCAATGGCGCAGGGGACTGTTTCTAGCAAAATTTTGCCGGCATAGAGGTAAATGAAAAGGCACAAAATGCCTGGACGCCCTAGCAGGAACCGCAAAATTTAGTTGACTGATTAGGTCAGGGGAGTCAATCACACCAATGATGAGCTTGTGAATGAACATAACGCCAAGTAATACTCTACGATTCTCTAGAGATGGCAAATTAATTAGAAGAAGTCTATTCCTGTATGGTGGAAGATGAGTACTTGATTCCCAGTTGAGACCTCGTAATGCAAAAATTAAAAACCGTCTCTGGACCGACTCAATCCGATCAACATGGATTTGATAGATCGGAGACCAGACACATGAACAGTACTCGAGAATAGGACGTACCAGCGAGGTATAAAGGATCTTTGTGAAATAAGGGTCATCAAACTCTTTAGCCCAACGTTTGATAAAACCTAATACACCAGTTGCTTTGTTTATAGCGGTTGAAATATGTGTGGTAAAACTTAATTTCGGATCAAAAATAACTCCTAGATCAGTTACAATAGATATCCGCTCCAAGGGATCGCCGTTAAGTGTATAAGATGATAGGACCGGCTTCACACGGTGAAAAGTCATTTGCTTACATTTAAAGTAATTCAAAAAAAGTAAATTTGCAGTACACCAGCTTTGAAATGAGTCCAGATCGGCCTGAAGCTGATTAAAACAGAACAAGTTCGAAGGCAGATATGTGTAACAAAGTTTTACATCATCTGCATACATAAAAACTCTAGAATGTAATATAACCTTTGGTAAGTCGTTAATGAACAGGTTAAAGAGTAATGGACCCAAATGGCTACCCTGGGGCACGCCAGAAGTTACATCAAACGACTTTGAAAGATTGTTGTTAAAGAAAACTCGCTGAGTCCTATTTTCAAGATAACTTGAAATCCAACTTAATAAAGGCGCTGGAAAACCCAGAAGATCAAGTTTGGTAACTAAGAGCTCGTGATTAACAGAGTCAAATGCTTTACTAAAGTCGGTGTAAATTACATCTGTTTGTTTGCAAACTAAAAAACCATTCATAACAAAAGACGTAAATTCAAGCAAGTTGGTAGTAGTTGATCTCCGATGAACAAAACCATGTTGACAAGGTGATATTAAAGAGCTACACAAGTATTGAAGCTGGTATGTAATTATCTGCTCAAAAGTTTTAGGGATAGCTGAGAGCTTAGCTATGCCTCTGTAGTTCTCAATATTAGACCTACTACCTTTTTTATGCAAAGGTATAATAAACGATTGTTTCCAAATAGATGGGAATGATGCGGATTCCAGAGACAGTTTAAATAATTTAAAGATAGGCTCTGATAAGCTGACAGCACAGTACTTAAGTACACAACTAGGAACACCATCTGGACCCGGCGAAGATATCGGTTTCAATGCAAGAAGTTTATTAAGAACAGTATCTTTATCAATAAATGGGTTTAAAATATTATTAGAACTTTCCAAGCAATATGGATAAAGATTAGACTGGACACATTGGGATGAATAGGTTGATTTAAAGAATTCAGCAAATAAATCAGCGATTTCGTGATCAGAATTTGCGTTTTTGCACCCATAAATAAAAGTAGATGGGAAACCAGAAATTTTCCTTTTGGAATTAACAAATCTGTAGAAACGTTTCGGATTATTAGTAAATCATATAAAATTTATAAGTGATAAATTCAAATATTATTATAAATTTCAAGTTATTTCAAAACGTATGTTCTTTAGAAAAATGTATGGATATGTGTATGTTGTGAGGATACAAAGTCCTCGACTTTGGGGTCCTCACACTCCCCCCTCACCTGCCGCAATGAGACCCACCGTCACCAGGTCGGTGCGCGTGATCCGTACGCGGAAGTGGTTTTCGCCCATGCTGCTTCGTCGTCGTTGCCGTCGCTGGCCATCAGGCTCAATATGTCGCTGTTTTTGTCGTTGAGGCTGCCTTTGACCCCGCTTACGGCTTAATATTCTGCTGTCGTCGTTGTGGTTGAGGCTGCCGTTAACCTCGCTGGCTTTACGGCTTAATATTTCGCTGTCCTTCCCGTCGGCGGTATGTGCGATGCCAGCCTGTACTTTAAATGAAAACTGGTGGATTTTCCTTAGGGTGTTCCCACCATATATGGTGGATTTTAAAGAAAAACGTGGTATATCATGCGCATAGTTAAAGAGTATATTTATGGAATATTTATGTAATTGTGGTTAGAGTTTACCGAGCTTTTAGTGGTTGATTCGACTTCCGGGTACTTCTTGATATGAAATTCCTTCGTGTATGATTTGACACTGTCTCGGTTGGGCGTGTCCGTTACTACCGATTTCACCCGGATTGAAGTAGAAATTTACAAAATAGTCTGTAATTCCGCAGTTGTCTCGGGTGTGTGTTCGTTTAAGGCTGCCATAACGAACTGCCTTCCCAGGTGTAATCTTGATCCATGGGCCGGTTCTCTGGCGATCTGTAATTTATCTCCTGGAAATATTCGTACCTGATTCTCCGCAACGTTACGTAATTGGCCGTCTCTGTATGCCATCAGCTGTTGACTTGTACCTTGGTTCTCTCCGTGTTGTCTCTCGGTCTCTTCGCTGACTCGTGTGAGCGTACCGCAAATGGCTACCTCGCTGTTCTTTCTCTGTTGTTGTACCTCGGGATTGTTGTTTGCTGTTCGATTTGACAATGTTGACGCAGTTTGATCTTCACTAGCGTCCTTCTTGTATCTCTGTTTATGACTTTGCGTCCTGGATTCGTTGTTGTTGGCGGCGTCGGCTGCGTGGTATGCTTTCAGCTCACTTAGGTGGGCTGTCCTCCTTCCTCTGAAGACTTTGTCTAGCTCTACGATCATTGGTGAGACAAAGTTTGTTACCCGGTGAGGTCCACTGTACCTGGGCGCTAGTTTGGCTGTAAAGTTATCCAACGCTTTTGATAGCTGATGCTCCTTTACCAGCACTAGGTCGCCTATCGCCGGTCGCCATTGCCTTCTTAAATTGTAATACTTCGCTTGCTCTATAGATGTTCTCTCTTGCTTCCGTCGTACCATCTCGAATATTTCTTTCATCCTCGTTGACTTCTCTCCTGGGTTCGCTAATTTCTCACCTGTACCAAATGTCTGCTCATCGTAAAGGCTGTTGGGGATTCTCGGTTCCCTCCCTTGTACTATGTATGCTGGACTGTAACCTGTCGATTCACATACACTTGTATTCAATGCCAGCGTTATCTCTGGTAACAACTCATCCCATGTCTTCTGCTCTTTTCCCGTAAATTGCGCTATCATCCTCTTGATGTTCCTGTTTGCCCTCTCTGTGGGTTCTCCTGCGGTGTGTACGGTGCCGTTAATTGGTGTTTCACGCCAAGTTCCTCTAAAAATCTCTTAAAACGTCTGCTGATAAACTGCGCTCCGTTGTCCGTAATAAATACTTTTGGGACGCCGAAACGTGCCAAAATCCTCTCGAAATACTCTTATTAAACATTCTGTCATTGCCTTTCTGATTGGTATTACCTCTACCCATTTTGAAAATTTGTCTAGGAAGACTAATGCCATCGTGTTGCCATGATTCGATCGTGGCATTGGACCAACAAAGTCTGCACAGACTGTTGCCCAAGGCTCCTCTGAAATCTTCGTTAGCATCTTACCCGCGGCTGGCTGTTGACTCGGTTTGTATATTTGACATGTGTGACACTGCTGTACGTACTTCCTTATATCCCTGAACATTCCTGGCCAGTAATAACGTGTTGTTGCTCTTGCTATCGATTTTCGGATGCCCATATGCCTTGCGCTCGGTGTGTCGTGAATCTCCTCTAGCACTATGCGTCTCTGTGGAGTCGGCACACATAGCTTCCATGGCACTGCATCTTCGCCATCCACCTGACTTCCTATGCGTCTGTACAACTTTCCATCTTCGATAACGTACTCTGGGAATTTTTCCGGGGCCTTTCTTATATCTTCCATCATTGCTTTAAGCCACTTACACTCGGCTTTTCCGTCATCCATCGTCAACGTACCCAACTGCTCGTCCATCGGTTGCCTTGATAATGCATCTGCCACAACGTTCAACTTTCCCTTTCGATACTGTACGTCAAATGAGTATTGCTGTAGTTCCAGCGCCCGTCTCGCAATCCGACCAGTAGGCCTCTCTATCGCATTCAACCATTTCAACGCTAGGTGATCTGTTATTACTGTAAACGTGTATCCTTCTACGTATGGCCTCATCTTTCGTATTGCCCAGACTATTGCCAAACACTCCTTTTCTGTCGGTGAGTAGTTCATCTCTGCCTTGTTTAACCTGCGGCTTGCGTATGCTATTACTCGTTCTTCGTCGCCTGAAAATTGCGTAAGTACTGCACCAAGACCAAAATCACTTGCATCCGTCTGTAAACTAAACTTCCTTGAGAAATCTGGACAACCGAGTACCGGTGCCTGCGTCAGTGCTGCCTTAAGTGCTTCGAATGCTGATTGTTGCTCTTCAGAACACCTCCACTTACTACCTTTCTTGAGCATCGATGTTAACGGGTGTGACACTTGTGAAAAATCCGGCACGAATCTTCTATACCATAACACAACTCCTAGAAAACGTCGTAACTCTCGTATATTCTTCGGTGGTTCCAGTTCGTTGATGGCTGCTATCTTGTCTGGGTCGGTATGGATGTCTTTCTCGCTAACGACATGGCCTAGATATTTTAACCTTTTCTTAAAAAACTCACATTTTTCCGTGTTTATCCTCAGGTTCGCTCTAAGCAGCCTTCGAAATACTTCTGTTAAATGTGCAATGTGCTCTTCCAATGTTTTGCTTGTAATGATAATATCGTCAAGATAGGCAAACGCGTATGGTTCCAATTCTGGTCCTATGACACGATCAAGTGCTCTCTGGAAAGTTGCTGGGGCTGAGTGCAAGCCAAATGGCATTAGCCTCCATTGGTATAGTCCACGCCCAGGTACTGTGAATGCGGTGTATTGCTTGCTGCTTGCTTCCATAGGGATTTGCCAATATCCATTTTCAAGTCGAGGCTACTGATAAATCTCGCGCTTCTTAATTTGTCCAAGATATGTTGTATACGTGGTAAAGGGTATGCGTCTGGTACTGATCTTGCGTTAAGTTGACGGTAGTCTACGCGGTCTCCATTTGCCATTCTTCTTCTTTGCCAGAACTACGGGTGCGCTGTGCTGGCTATTCGATGGTTCGATGCAACCTTTTTCGATTAGCTCGTCGACTTCCTTGTTGATAATTTCTTGCATTTTCGGATTCTTCGGTAGTACCTTTGCTTAATTGGACGATCGTCCCTCATAACTATTTTGTGTGTGGCCACGTTGGATACTCCTGACATCTTTGCAAATACCTGTAATTCTTGGCTCAGAAATTTACTCACCGCATCTTCTGTCTTGCTAGTTGCTATCGCCGCCATTGGGTTGTGTTCCTTGAAATCTTCGCTATTTGTTTCGACCATAGTTGTATATGTCACTACCTCTTGCTTCCGTTCGTCTACTCTCAACGTTATTTCTTGACCACCACATCTCATCTCAAAGTTTACCTTCGCCAGATAGTCCGTGCCAATTACCACCTCATCGCCCAGCCCCGGTAGGATTAGCATCTCGTTTCTCTGTACTTTATCACCCATTCTTAATTCTGCATCTACCGCTTCTTTGATTATTATTGCTCTGCCATCGCCCATTCTTACTCGCGTCTTTACTTCCTTGAATTTGCCAGTTTTTAATCTTCTCGCCATTGTATCACTTATAAAGCTCCTCGTCGCTCCCGTGCCAATCGCTGCTACCGCTTCTTCTCCGTTCACATACGTTGTTACCAATATACGGCCCTTTGTGTATTTGAACATGTCTAATCTCTCCGAGGTTGCACTTCCGAAGACCCCATCCCTCGGATCCAATGTGGTCTCTGGTCGCTTCCCTGTGACTTCCTGCAACAATCACGCGTGAGCACGCCTATCTTACCACATGTCCAGCAAAATTCTCTTCTTACGCCTCGGCACCCTTATGAAAAGTGACCGCCTCTTCCGCATCGTCTGCAGGCCGTTCTTGTATCTACATACTCTTGTTGTGGCTCTGACCTCTGCTTTTGTTGGACTTCTACTCGCTCCTCCTGTCTTTGTTCTGCCTGGAGACACTGGTACTGACCTTCTTGACGCCGTGGTATGAATGGCCTTGTGGTTGGTCGCATTGGTTCCCTGTCAGGAGTAATATTTTCATAGTATTGAGCTAAACTTATCAGCTCCTCAAGATTGCTGACCTCGCTTCGCTTTATATATAGTTGGTACTCTCTGCGCGAGTTTCTGTAGATGCGGGTTAGTTTCTGCTCCTCGGTGTAGCCCGCGTGACGCATGAGTCCTTGTAATACTAAGACATAATCTTTAAATAGCTCACCTTGTCGTTGTACGCGCATTCGAATTTCATCTTCCAATTGCTCTAAGTATCGGGAGCTTAGAAAGAACTTCAGGAAGTCCTTCTTGAAGGAGTCCCACTCCTGCCAATGCCGGTTGTTATTCCTGTACCATACCAACGCTTTGTCCTTCAACAACTCTGGCAGCGCTTTCGGAATTATGTTGCGGTTGATTTCATACCCATCTGCTAGCTCCTCCACTCGTTCGATGAATCTTAGGGGATCTTTGCCTCCGTCGTACTTTAATCCCCACTTCCTTACTCTGTCCATGGTCGTTGCATATGTGCCATGCTGTTGAATATAATTTGTCGTTCTGCTGAATAAAATGTACCGGTGGTTGTCCGACCTCCAATTGATTGGGTGCACCATTTGCCTGCCTATCATTTCTTGGTGAATTTAGTTCGCTGCTTGTCTTTGATGCTTGTGGATTTGTTAACCGCGCATGCCGAATCGCCAACTCTGTGAATCGATCCCGTAAGTTCTCATTATCCTTCTCCTCTTGGATGAATGTCGCCAATCGTTTTCTAGTTCGTCAACCGTTCCGCCATCCTCTAGCCCAAATTCCGTGCTGTAGGCTACCAGATCCTCTCTAGTGAGATAGTATATCCACGTCACCTTTACCACTGTTATGCTTTATATCCCCAGAAGTGGGTGAATCTTGTTTCCTCTTCGTTTCTGTTGCTCTGAAAGTATATCTTAAATTTTGATTTGTTTAACCTGCTCGGGCGCCAAAATGTGACGGACTTTTCCTTTGACTTTGCCGGGGTTGGCCTCAGTCCGTCCAGGGTTCCTGAAAGTAGAAATTCCTACCGGTCCTTCTAAAAGAATAACCCTCTTTATTTCGTATAAAAACGTTATAAAAGTATTTATTTAATAAACATTCTATTTCTACTCCTAGCTGATTCCCTTGCTTTGTAAGAGGTGACTGAGGTAATAAAGCCCTCGGCCAACCACTGCAGTCGAATGGAGTAATAAAGCCTCCAGACGAATATACTTTTAGTACAAATGAAGTCAAAAACCTTCAGGTGTACTCTTGGTCGGTAGTCATAAAACCTACCGACTCATATGCCTGTCTCCTAATCTCTGAATTTTAATGCGAACTCGTCGCCCTTATATACTAATTTTTGCACGCAGGCAAACGGTTATTTTATAATAACAACTTCTAACTAATCGTATTAACAATATAAAACAACTGTTATTCCGGTGAATATTTCCTTCCCATGAATTTCCACGCACCATAATGCTCCTTATTGAATACAATGCCTTTGTACTTGCTCATACCGCGCTTTCCAGGCTTTGGTTTATATATTGTGTGTTTGTATATTTGTTTGTGGTCGCCTGATTCTAATGTTGTGTTTTGCTTTGCCAAATGCTTCTGCCTTCTGTTGTATGGCGTGCGTTGGTGTGTTGTATGCTAGTGCGTAAATATGTATAGCGAAATTTCAATTAGTAGCGGGGCTTATTTTGACGACTTGCTGCTGATCTCCGTTCACTTAAGTTATTATGTATGTTGTATTTGTAGCTGGGTGTATTGGATTTTGAGTGTGCAAAGGGTTGATTGACCGCTGCATTTTTATGTTTTGTGCGTATCTACCTCCGTTCCAAAGTGCGCAAGTCTAATTTGTCCTTCAATTTAATAATTATCAATTCAATGTACAACCGAATATATGTATTTGGGGTATAATTCATATAAGTGATAAATTCAAATATTATTATAAATTTCAAGTTATTTCAAAACGTATGTTCTTTAGAAAAATGTATGGATATGTGTATGTTGTGAGGATACAAAGTCCTCGACTTTGGGGTCCTCACAAACTATATCATCCATTTCATATGTTCCAACAGGTATCTCAATAACATTCGATCCAATGTGAAACAAATTGTTTTCTTTGTCCACATTTGGAATTGTATGATATGAGTCAAAACTGATTAACCCACAGACATAAAATTGTTTGAGTTCTATGAGAGGGTTTTCAACCAGTATAGATGAATTACCACTTATTGTTAATCTAAGCGACATGTTGATAGGCTATCATTAAATACTTAACTGAAGTAATTATTAAAACACTTTTTTATTTATTTGTTTATTTATTTTATTAATTTAAATAATTAACATCCACCCAGGAATTGTGTTTAGAAGAGAATCCTAACCATATAACATAAACTCTATTATTTCTACGTTTCAAAACTTTTTCAATTAAATATACATGAGGGAGTTTAGTTTTCAAAAGTTCATATTCGTAAAATCCTCCCTTAATAGCATTACCTTGATAGTCTTCAAGTATATATGTTGTAGGGTTTGTATTTTTAATTTACTTTATTTTAAAAACTTCTGTTGTCCAATTTGGCGTATAACCTTTTTCAAATACATGTTTATATTTACTTATTCTAATCTCATCATTAATTTTAAATTTTGGTCTATGAAAAACTTTTAAATTGTTGCATGCAGTGTCCAATAAATGTTGTTCATTCGAGGAATTTACCTCATTTGGAGTCATTTTGATTGTCCTGTGAATAGTATTATTATAATCATTGACTAAATTTCTATAGATATCAACCCATTTATAAGTTCCCCGAAAACTAAATTCTTTCCACATCATTCCTTTTAATGTTCTATTGAATCGCTCTATTATAGATGCTTTTAATGATGAAAATGTTGAGTAATGATTTATATTTTTTTTTTTTGTAATAATCTCATAAAGTTAGTATTGTAAAATTCCTTTCCATCATCTGTTTGCAGGTTTTTCGGTATTCGGTTACTTGAATTTAAAATCTTAGCCATTGCATTTGTGACATTTCCTTTAGTTTTATCTTCAACTGCTTCAGCTCATGATTTTTTGGAAAATGTATCGATTACAGTTAAAAGATACTGATAATGATTATTGCTATTTGAATACTGTGTCATTACCACCAAGTCAGCTTGCCATAAATCATCGATTCCTTTAATAATAACACGTCTTCGTTTAAAATTTTGTCTAGCTTGTTTATGTATTTCTTCTACAATAGCTCTTTTGATATTCATTTTGTTAATGCTTTTATAGTAGGGAGCTTTATTTTTAGCACTTCAACATATTTTTCCGTAGGATGTTGTTTCAACACAAGGAAACGCATCAAATAATCCTCAATAATAGATAAATAGTTGTTTATATTACTTAATTCCTCCCCACATTCACCTTTTATTCGCCGATCTATTAAATCCTCAAGAATCGATACATCATTTTTAATACTATTATTCAGGATTTCATTTATTTCTCTGATTTGGTATTCTAATTCAGTTTTTATCTTATTTAACTCTTCGAAAAAGAATACTTTCGAAATGGCATCATCGTCTTCTATAGGAGCAGCTAGGTTAATTATTCTTTTCTTGTTTAAATTAAGGTTTTTATTTCGGTCTAGAATTGTTTTCGTTTTCGATCGACTATTACCAAATGAGGAATGTCCAAATTTATTTATACTCATATTACTTAATAATCTTTGCTTCTCGCAACTCTTCAATAATTGATATAATCTCGTTTTGATGGTTGTTATGAACAGCACTTGTTGAAGATATAAGCAACCTCAATCTATCCACCAACTCATTAGGATTATCCCAATATTGATAAATATTTTCACGGCAATCGATTGATTTCAATAAACCTCTACCCCTTATGAACGAGTGTGGATCATAATTGAATAATTTCCTGATAATATGATATTTATATTTTGTTCCCTTAATTTAGTAAGATTTGCTAATACAGTCATATGATTATTTGACATTTTTTAATGAGCGAACGAAAAAAATCTGTTGCCTATCAGCTGTGTATCTGATAAGAATCTGATAAATATGTTACCTATCAGCTGTGTATCTGATAAGAATCTGGTGTGGTATATGTCTTTTATAGATGTTTTATAGTTGTATAAAATTATCGAATCCCTTTCAATATCGACCTTTATTTATAGGATCATCTTTACTTATAAGAACAAAACCGTATTTATTTCTCCAAGACCCTATACATATTTTTAAAAATGTTTTATATGTCATATCTCCAATAACATGATCATTATAGATATGCTTAAGATTCATTTCATCTTGCTTGAACACAATAATCATGTTTGCATTATCACGAATTGTCTAGGCATTTTTGTATAACTTTGACATAAACAGAAACAATCAATGTTCTTATGACGACCTATACAAAAATAATCTCGTATTGTACTTTGTTTTCCAAATATTACATCATCGAATGTAAAAATTTAGTCCGGTTTAGCTTCAGCGGGTTTGATGACATCAACATTTTCACTAAATGTATAAAGATTTATTCCTTTTATCGGGTCAATAAGCCTTTTTAGATAGATATATTTTGGTTGATATAATGATTTTGAATAAATGTATATATTTCGGAAATTAGGGTCGTTTGGGTTTTCAATTAAACTGAGCACAACGTTAGTTTTTCCACAATTTGACAGCCCACAATCACCGCTTGTATGGAATTTGGTAAAAGGGGACTATGTCTAGTAACATTTTTAACATTTATACAATTGTCGGTATTATTAACCTTAAGTTGGAGACGTTGTTTAACAACTTTCATTTTGTTTACTACATTATAGCAATATAAACCATCGCTCTTATAATAAATTCACCATTTAATTATATCTCACCCACACTCACTCTCATTATTATTATTAAGAAGACAAACAAAAAAAAAAACACCTAATGAGACGAATACGTAAAAAGGTTGGACAGGGTTTTGTAAATAGTTTGATTAATTCTTTACCTATTGAGCTTCATTTACCTGGATATCAATTTTGGGTCCTGGAACGAAACTCCGTCAACGGTTAGAAAGAGGAAATAAGGGTATAAATCCTTCAGGTGCAGCCTGTAGAGAACATGATATTGCATATTCCCAATCAAAAGATATCAATAACAGACACCAAGCTGATAAAGTTTTATCTGAGAAAGCCTGGCAACGTGTAACATCTAAGGACAGTGATTTCAAAGAACGATCAAACGCTTGGTTCGTTACAAATGCAATGAAAGCAAAACTCAAATTGGGAATGGGTTTAAAAAATAAGAAAAGAAATGCATCTAAAGTGTCATCTAATAAAAAATTTTTGATGGCAGTTAAAAAAGGTATCAACATACTTAACAAAAAGAAGCCGCAGTCATTTAACGAGGCCTGTAACATTTCTAAGAATGCTATAGAGTCTAGCTTTAAAAATAAAGAAATTAATATACCGAGAATAATTCCAGTCCCAAAAATTGGTGGAATTTTACCACTTCTTCCAATTGTAACAGCGTTAGGTGCACTTGGTGGTATAGCATCTGGTGGATCAGCTATAGCAAAAGTTTTTAATGATATCAGGAATGGAAAGGAGCAATTGGCTGAGGCTAGTCGTCATAACAGATATATGGAATCAATCGCTATGGGGAAGGGGCTATTCCTCAAACCGTATAGTAGGGGATATGGTTTATTTTTACGACCCTATCCAAAAAACTAATAAAAACCCTACCCAAAAGACCGTTAACACACGTAGATTTAATAAAATATTGCAAACATCTTAAACATTTCAGAGGAATTTTTAAGCGAAATTCCCTACCAAATAAACCGAAATCTCAAGAATGTGGAACTCTAAATTTAGACGATGCTGACTCTAAGTTTAGACGATGCTGATGGTCCCGGCACTCATTGGGTAGCATACTATAAAAACAAAAATTATAAGGAATAATTTGATAGTTTTGGAAATTTACAGCCCCCGATTGAACTGGTTAATTATCTAAAGCCACCAATACATTACAATTATGAGCAGAAACAAAAATACAACATGTGGGCAATTATGTTTAAAATTTTTATTTAATAAAAACAAAAATTATAAGGAATAATTTGATAGTTTTGGAAATTTACAGCCCCCGATTGAACTGGTTAATTATCTAAAGCCACCAATACATTACAATTATGAGCAGAAACAAAAATACAACATGTGGGCAATTATGTTTAAAATTTTTATTTAATAAAAATAAATTGTTTTTTTCTTCTTAAATGTATTACTGTAAAGTACTACTATAAGGTTCCGAAATGACCATAAGCATAAGTATCAACATGATTTTCTCGTATAATTCGCTTATCATCCATATTGCTTAGAGCTACTTTATAAATATTTTGTGTATAAACCATATGTAATTTAGATCTAAATGTATACATTGATGCATTATACAATTTATTTTCCAACAGGCATTTTCTAAAATCCCTTAAACTCAATGTAGAAGTTACAGACTTTTTTATTCCCTTAATTTTTTTTTAGTTTCATTTATATCGTTATCAATTCTAAATGAATACATTTTCGCTCTTAAACCTATACATTCTTTTATTAACTTCCCATTACATTCATCCTTCATCATACCTAGAACCTTCTTATTCAACTGAGGAAAATTAAAAATATTTTCTATTGGATATGAGGAAGTATCAAAAAATTTTGAAATATCATCACGAATATCATTATAGAAGTCATAAGTTTGAATATCATATATGAATGAATCAGTATCCATATAATTCAAAGCAATATTATTTTTATATTTCTCTTTGATATAATCATAATGGAAAATATACATTTTAAATTTAGAAAGTTCTAAAATTAAAAAAAGAGTGGTAATTTTCTGAAACAACACACAAGATTACGCATTGCTGCCTATAATAATATAACATGTTACAAGTAGATTGCTACTCACAATTTTTCTTATCACAACCAAAAAAAAAATTTTCTCACAAGGCTGTCTCTGCTAACACCACTGCTTATTGTATATGCTAAAATGTATGAATATATAACATTTACAAATGTTATTACAAAGATTATTTAAAAAAAAGAGTGGTCATTTTATAAAACCGCACAACTATATTACGCCTTGCTGCCTATAATAATAAAACATGTTGCAAGTAGATTGCTACCCACAATTTTTCTTATCACAAACAAAAAGTACTTTGTTGTTCTTCTACTATAAAAGTCAAGCTCAGATCTACTTTTAAAATTCTAGTAGGACTCAATATGATTAATATTCTTAACTTGAAACTAGTAATTGTTAGTGCACACATTATTAGGGATAATCTCCCTCGTAATGATTTCTTGCGATGGCGCCTAATTTTACAGAATCCACAGCAGCGTCAAGAGCTGCTTGACGAAATTACCGAAGGCATGGTGCATTACCTGCGCCTGCAGCCGGATTTTTTTAATTGCTACGACCTAACAATGGTTGTTAGCAATATAGATGTATCAGATACTGAGGCAGGAGTAGTCGCTCGATTTCTAGCACACACACACATACACACACAAACATTTGCGGTTTCAAAAAATTCTCACGCACGCACACATTTGCGGTTTCCAAAAATTCTCACGCACGCACACACACACACATTTGCGGTTTTGCGGTTACATATATGTATGTCAGTGTGTATATACTTTTCCTTTCTCATTTTTCCTTTCTCCATTTGAGTTAGAACCGGCATTTCCATTTACTAAAGTACTAAAAGTTACAAGATCTGAAACTAGAAAAACAACCAGTAATAATAATAGAAATGAAGAAAATAAAAGTCAGAATGAGAACCCTATAATATCTGAAGCGCTTAATAAATTTGAAGTTAGGAGATATGTCGAGCTCCTCAAAATTACATTTCAAAAAAGGAAAGAAATTGTTTAAAAATAATTATACTCGAGTAGACAAATTTAAGGAAATAGGTACCAAAGTTCTCAAAAATTTAACAATTGCACTAACTCCAGAGGTTATGAAGGTGACAAATGTAAAAAAAATTAAAGAAATTCTTCATTAATATCATTGCGATCCTGGTTTTGGCCACTTAGGAATAAATCGCATGACAAACAAAATAAAACAAAAATATTACTAAAAAAATATAAAAAATTATATAAGAAAGTATATAAAAAATTGCATCGCAAACACGTAAAAGAACCAATGACCATAACGGAAACACCTCCGAAGGCATTTGGCATAGTACAAATCGATACAATCGGACCATTACCGAAATCGATACACGGAAATGAATATGCTGTTACTATTATATGTGATCTAACTAAATACTTAGTTGCAGTGCCAGTTTAGAGCAATCATGCTGTAGAAGTTGCTAAGACTGTATTTGAGCATTTCATTCTGATTTTTGGTTGTATGAAAACAATCATAACGGATATGGGAACCGAATACAAGAATAGTTTATTTGAGGAATTGTGCAAACTTCTCAAAATTGAGCATAAAACCTCAACACCTTACCATCATCAAACTTTAGGCACTGTTGAACGCAGTCATAGAACAGTTAATGAATATGTGCGTTCTTACATATCTAGTGACAAAGACGATTGGGATGAGTATCTCAAGTATTTTTCGTATTGTTACAATACAATACCATGGACAGTTCATGCCTGCCCTTTTGAACTCGTCTTCGGGAAAAACCCCCTGACTTACGAATTTTTAGAAGAAAATATAATCAGCCAAATATATAATCATGAGGCTTATGATAAGGAAATTAAATACAGGTTACAAATAGCACAACAAGAGCTAAGAAATAAGTACAAGATCCGAGGGGAAAAATTAATTACGATAGAAATAGTCACAGTAAGGAAATAAATATAGGAAATTTAGTATTAGTTAAAGATGACACCGGTTATAAGTTAGATAATAGATATAAAGGGCCCTATAGAGTAAAAAATATTGACCGGAAAAACATGTTTACATTAATTCCATATAGAGTAGAAAATATCGATAAGAAAAATAATTTTAATTTAATTCCCCATAGAATAGAAAATTGCGATAGCACAAACAAGAATAAGAAAATAGTAATTCATGAAAATAGGCTTAAATTACTATAAATCTAAAATATTGATAAACAAAATAGTCGTATTCTAATTAATAAGAAAATCATAGTACAAAAGCATAAGCTTAAATAAATAAAAGCATTCCAGTTTACTCATAATTTTATAACAAGTACTCGTAACAAAACATATACACATGTAAAAACCAAACGTAAGCAAAGCAAAAATATAAAAAACGACATAAACGAATAAATGAATTTCTTTCTGGAATCAACTTACAATTATGTCATAAATTATTGCCGCACAACAATTGAATGTGAATGAACCATAGAAATTTTGAAAGCATAAGCAAATTTAAAATTCAAGTAGGCTATAAAGTAAAAGAACACAAAACTAAACACACTCAAAATTCAATTATGTCATTAAATAAATAGCCATACATAATTAGCAAAATATGGCCATTCTTTCAAACGGGGATGGTGTAGTATGTCTTAAAATTCATTTTGCTTAAATTACATTAAATTCATTTATACATACATGTAATAATAATTAGTAATAATTATTGTTTAAAGTTGTTTATTGGTTAAATATTCAATGCTCGATGAATTCAATAAATTACAATTAATAGTTTGGTAGTGAAAATTAGATAATTAACTTGGATTTGAAAATATTCAACTTAATAGTTCAACTTAAATGACACGACTTGTACTACTTAACGACCGACGATTCGACTTTCAACTTCGACGACTGGATAACGACTTGACTTCTTGATTTCAATGACACCAATAACTGGAGTGCATGGCTATTATCCGAGTATTGCAGGGCTGCCACCCTTTTACATACATACACTTTGTCGTATGCCATTGTTCAAAATAAAGATTGCAGTTGATCCAACCCAATAAGTATTTATGCAATCCATGATTCATATTTGTTTACGTTTGTCAATCAGTTGCATTTCCATCGAACTAAGTACATATCAATATATGTATCTGAATAGTTCGTTGGCTTGTACTCGTATACTGACTCTATATGCATGGATTGCTGACCTGCATATATGAATATATCGCACACTAACTACAAAAGAGTCACAACTTGAAAAAATGTAAATGTTCAGGAGATAGGAAAAACGGTTTATGTGAAAACGTCTGTAATGTTATAGAAATCCAGTTTTACAAAGAAGGATACCTTCATTATAAAATGAATTGACGAAATTTTGTTGTAATTATTTGTTTACGGACAAAATATATAGCAATTTTGAATTATGATTATTTCTAAGAAAACTTACGACTCGTACATTCACAATTATTTCATCAAAAAAGGCACATTTCACAATAATACAAGCAACTTTACTCACTCTTTACGTATAAAAACACACAATTTTAATTAATACACAACGAAGTTAAAAGTAGTTTGCAACAAGATAGTCAGAATTTAAAATAATACACTTCATGCGTAAAAAAACTGTTCACATGTTCTTAAGCAGATTGACACAACTAAAAATAGTACCTTTAGTTGATAGAGCGCAAGCGATGCAATCAACACCAAAACTGGCATAAAGGTAATTTTCCAGTTAAAGAAGAAAATAATGACAACGAAATTTAAGGGGCAGTTAGAGATGTGTACTGTGAATTGGTTTATGGAAAAAAACCGATTTTGAAAAATTTTAAGTTATGACTCTTTTGTAGTTAGTGTGCGATATGTTGTACATTTAGTTTGTAAATATTAGTGTTAATACATATTTAGTATATAGGAAATCTTTGTATAAAACCAATTTTTGTTAAGTAAAGAATCAATTTCTGTTTGAATATCAGAAGTCTATGAGCAAAACGTTTTACTTTCATTTCAGATGCCTGGACACTCGGATATGAGATGGCTGACGAACTTACAAGAGGGGGCACATCCGTTCCGCTTTCGTGGTCCTGGGAGGTATTGAGCTGCCGCTCGCTACCTGTAAGCTTACTTTGAAAGGGATTTTCCTTAGGGAAGCGGGTGTGAGATGGAGCAATCTCGAATGCTGCTACCACACTAAGCTCGTGTGGCCTGAATGGAGCGCAAGACGCACAAGAAGTATCCTTCTTGAAAGGGGGGGGGGGGGGGGGGGGCATATATCTGGTGGTTGGACTTATAACCGGCCACATAGCAATCGGGAAGCATGCACTACGGCTGGGTGCTCCCTATAATGGTTAATGCAGGAGCTGCAAAGACGAAGAGGAGATGGAAACAGTCAAGCATTTTCTGTGCGATTGTTCTGCGTTTTGGTAGCTTATACTTAATAAATGAATATTCAATTATTATATTGCGACGGTACCAATGAATCCAATATTTCTCACTGTCCGGCGCCGATATTCTTCTATGGTTATCGGTGTCGGACCTTGCTTCACTGTGGGTTTATAAGAAACCTCTTCAGTGGGTATTTTCATTTGTTCCTTTAGTTCTTCTTCGTATTTTTGGAAAATTTCGTGAAATTGTTCCTCAGTTATGCCAGACATAGCTGTAACTTATAGGTTATTATTTTTTTTTTTTTTTGAAAGAAATTTTTATTATTTTAAACAGAAAATTAAAACAATGCCTTCTTAAGCTTTGTAATTTTTCTTTAGATTTATGTAGAACTATATATATATGTATTTTTTTTTTAATTTCCTAAATAGAAATTAGTAACTTCTGGTACTTGTTGAGCAACCGTGAGTTTGACAAAATTGAGCTAATTATACTTATTAAATGCTGCCATTCGGAATAGCTGCAGACTTGCATGTAGTGTAACCATTTGTTGTTGCTGCCATTCAAAATTGTATGCCGCCAGTCGGGTCAAAATGTTTATTCCACTTCTCCTACGCGTGTATTACGCTGCCAGTCAATCATCACTATTTGTCAAACGTTTTCCAGTTTTCAGTTGTAGTATGTAGACTTCTCAAACCACTTGCATCCTTATCAAAATTATGTAGACCTTCAATGAAGTCATCAGTTGTATCACCTGAGTGTGTTTTCAAAATCGCTTGATGAGTAGGTAGAAATGCTTCGAAAATAATACGTTCATTGTGTTTTAAGTTGGTATGTGCATCCGATTTTAAAATATTTGTCAATGAACCAGCAAAATGCGCAAAATATGTTGAGTATCCTAACAGGACTAAACTATTCCTGCTTGGGATGTTTAGCAGACTGCTTCTTAAATAGCAGTCCGCCTATTATCAAGTAGGTTTGGCAGGATCCTTGCAAGAGTTTAGCAGTCTGCTTCAAAATAGCAGCCTTCTGATAATACTCGAGTTGGCAGGATCGCCATATAGTATGTGATCCTGCTTGAGATGTTTAGCAGAATGCTTCTTAAATAGCAGTCTGCTTATTATCAAGCAGGTCTGGCAGGATCGCCATATAGAATGTGGGAATTTATTATTTAAATAAAAGACTCTCACTCGTTGATATCAAACCAAACATTAATTTTATTAAAGAAATTTCATTCGTATTTATACAAATACCAACTGCCCGCGCCTCTCAAATGCACTTAAGGCTCACGCATATACACTACCTTATATTATTTGATGTGAGGCTTTACTTTATCCTTACATCATCCTTCCTTTGAAAAGAAGAATTTAGCAATTTTAGCTATCACAATTGCCATATTCTTCTTTAGCATTATATAAATTGATTCGAATGAACGAAAATATTAGGGTGTACCTTTCTTTTTTTGACATTCGTTCATTCGAGGCAATTTTACATTTTGTATAGTTCGATAAGCCTTATTTTAGATTTTTGAGCTCACTGACATTACATTAGTATTTACTTATTCTTTTTTGTTTTATGTTTTTATATAATACAATTCAATTATGAAATTTTCATTTTCTTAGTTATATATTGGAAAAAGTATATATAAGTACCTATAGGAAAATAGTAGTCCATATAGAGTATTGTAATTTTTATTTTCGCCTTATTGGCTGTTTGTATAATATTTTATGTACATCATGAATTTAATATAAATTAATATTTATTAATCAACTTTATTTTCTATTTTTGTGTACACATTTTTCTTCTTTTGTTACTTGATCAAAAATTGTTATGTTAGGTTCATTAATTTTAATATCAAAAACCGAACTACTTGTAGTATTATGTAGAAATTTGAAGTATTTCAAATATGTATCCCAATCTGAATACGTTTCGTTAAGATATGCACGTAAATATTCATTAAAGACAGTACCAACAGTTTCGATGGTGGTAAGCTGTTGAGAATACGTTTCGTTAAGATATGCACGTAAATATTCGTTAAAGACAGTACCAACTGTTTCGTTGGTGGTAAGCTGTTGAGAAATCATGATTAATTTTTAAAAGTTTTGTTAATTCCGAGAATAATTCATTTTTGTATTCTGTTCCTAAATCGGATCTAATGGCTTTCATTGTACCATATGTTAATATGAAACTTTCAAAAATAGCACATGCTATAGTTTTTGCTGATTTATCTGGCACGGCTACCGTTACCAGGTATTTACAAAAGAAACAAGTCATAGTAACAGCGAATTTGTTACCATAGTTTGATTGTGGAAGTGGACCTATTGTATCGACAATCACTATATCAAATGGTTTAGAGGGTGTTGGAGTAAGGACAAGATTTTCTTTTGTTTTGGGTCGCAATTTATTTAAAAGACATTTATTGTAATTTCTTACAAATTTCGATACATCGCGTGTCATGTTCTTCCAGTAATATTTAATTCTAAAATTTGGCATATAACCTTTTTGTACAGCAATGGCCGCCTAACAGTGAGTCTTCGTGATAAATTGTCATAAGTTTTTGTTTCTGTTCATTGTCTGTTACTGTCTCTACAGGGTCCGTCAATATTATTTGTAATGATTTTAAAATTTCATTTTCGCGGACTTTTAAATTCGTAATTGAAAAATTATTGAAAAATATATAATTTTTTTAACCATTCTAATTGTTTAATTTTGTGATTGCCGGCTGCTTTTTCAAGCCTCGAAAGTAACTCATCTAAATTCGTTATTTTGTTAACAGTCACGAGATTAAGTAAATTATATTTTTTGTTTTAAATGCGCATAAATTTGTATATCGGAGATCTCCTTATTTTTATTATATTGTATGGTTGATTTTACTCGCGGTATCTTTTTTGAAAAATCCTACGAAAATTTGTCATAAACTTTTACTTTGGGCGTATCGCAAATTGTATCAATTAAATTATCGTTTTTATTATCGTTATATCCGTGATTGCGTTTTGACTGCTAAAAATTGCTTTGTATAATCTTTTATTTTGTCTATACTAATACGTATCAGCCACAACGTTGGATTTTCCTTTAACATATTCAATTGTAAAATTGTATTCTGATAAATCTAATCTGATTCTAGAGAGTTTCGAGGAAGGATGTTTCATCTTAAATAGATAAACTAATGGTCTATGGCCTGATTTTACCGTGAAATGTACGACCGAAAATGTTTAATATTGCTAAAGTTCTAACTCTATGATTGTTAGCCTTTTTCTGTTCGGCTTTATTGAAAGATTTTGATGCAAAGCAAATCGGTAAATCATTATCTCTATGGCTTAATATAGCGCCACAACCACTCTTAGAAGCATCTACAGTGATAATAAATTCTTTTGAAAAATTAGGGTATTGTAATAGTTGAGGAAACATTAATGAAAATCTTAGTTTTTCGAAAGCATTTTCGCTAGCATCATCCCAAACAAATTCTACTATTTTCCGATTTAGACGATTTAAAGGGGCTGCCAGTGACGGGAAGTTAGGTATAAAACGCCTATAATAATTTGAAAATGCAACGAATCGTCTAACAGCGTCTTTGTCTTTAGGCTTAGTGTATTTTTTAATTGCGTCTCTTTCTTTTGAACGAAGGAAATTGTATTTTTTGGGATTTAACTTTAAATTGAATTTTCTACATGTTTCGAAAACTTTTTCTAAACTTTTGAGGTGATGTGTCTCGCTACAACCGATGACGATAACATCGTCAATGTACATAAAAGCTTGATTTGGCGAAATGCCTGAAAATGCTAATGAAATCATACGTCAAAAAGAGTTTGGTGCTATATTTAAACCGAAAGGTAAAACTTTCCAACGAAACGCTCCCCGATCCGTACCGAAAGATGTAACGTCTCTAGAATTGACATGAAGTGGTATTTGGTGAAAACCAGAAAAACGACCTAAGGTTGAAAAATATTTGGCTCTGCCAAGATTGTCGAGTATGTCGTCTACAGGTGCCAACGGAAATTTGTCTGCGATAAGCTTTTTGTTGACTGCTCTGAAATCAACGCATATACGATAAAACTTTTGGCCTGTAGGATCATTTTTCGGTACCAAAATTAAGGGACTGTTGTAATTAGAAAAGCTGGGTTCTATTAAATCTCTTCGATCTGTACCGAAAGATGTAACGTCTTTGGAATTGACATGAAGTGGTATTTGGTGAAAACCACAAAAAAGATCTAAGGTTGAAAAATATTTGGCTCTGCCAAGATTGTCGAGTATGTCGTCTATACGTGCCAACGGAAATTTGTCTGCGGTAAGCTTTTTGTTGACTGCTCTGAAATCAACGCATATACTAAAAGACTTTTGGCCTGTAGGATCTTTTTTCGGTACCAAAATTAAGGGACTGTTGTAATTAGAAAACAATAATTTTTTATATAAATTAGATTTCTATCAGTTAAACGTAGTTTTTGTTCGTAAGAGTTATTTAAAGTCATGCGATCATTTTAAAGCGAATACATCGGCATATTTTAAGCATAAGTCTAGCAATTGTTTTTGGGCATAACCCGGCATTTGATTTTTCAAAATTTCAGTTAATTCCTTTAAGCGTTTTTCATCTTTAGAAGTTTCATTGATTTTGTAGACATTGTATTTGGTGATATCTTCTGTTACGATATTGCAATTGTTGGCATGTTTTACTTCGCCAGTAACATTTAAAATTTTTATAACTAAATTATTTTTGTCAACAATGCACTTTGCCGTAAAAACACCACTACCGATTTCTTGTGAGTCTACAAAAACAGGATTGTCGCATTTTGGAAATTTAAATAAACCATAAATGGGGTGGCTATACATCAAGGGACCAATTGGTTTAATTCGTAAACCACAGGGGGTTGACCTTTGAAATTTTGCACATAGGTTCTCAGGGAGTTCCCCAACGAGAATCAGTGAGTAATTTTTAATTGTTATTAACAATTTATTAGTAATTTGTTGTGAAAGTTGCCATGGTATAACTATAACTTTTCATCTACATACGAACACTTTCACAAAAATTTTATACATAAGTACACTCTATAATGTTTACAAAGCAACAAATAACTTTTATTTTGTTTAAATTTACGTATTATAAAAAAACTTTATAATTTATTTGTTTACTTTCAGCGAACACAACAATGCAACCATTTTATCTAATTCACTGCTTGCTTGATGCTACCAGATGCTTTAAATAGTACCAACGAATGAAAAATGTTTTAAACTGTACCAACCAGAAAAGTGAATCTTTTTCGTTCAACTCCGTATATTTATTTCACGAAAAAATAGAAAATTTGGAATAAAAAATCGTGCGCTTTTTTATTCCAAATTTTCGCCTGTAGCGCTTTTTATTTTTTTTTTTATGATTATGTATATTTTATAAAAAATGTTCGCCTAGGGCTCTTATTATTTTTTTAAATAATTTACGTATAGTTTATAAAAAATTTAAAATTTGGAATAAAAAATCGCGTACATTGAACCGACTGCCTTGGGAAGCGCATCTTAGCAGCATTTAAGTAGTTGTAAACTCTCTGCCGGTGTGAGTAAGCATTGGTTCACCGTAAAGTCTCTATCGAATCCGTCCAAGCACAACGACAAAATTTCCTTCGCCTTTGGCGATACAGTGCTGTCGGATGCGAAAAAATGCGCGAGCGCTTTTTGCCGACAATATATAATGCATTCTACGGTCGACAAAGATAGACGGAGGGCCAACAGATACACCCATAAACATAAAAATCAGCGCGTCCCCAATTACCATCACAGCCAAAGAGGTTGAGCATGCCATCGGTCAAGCTAAACCATCTAAAGCAATAGGCCCAGATGGCATAGCCATGCCGATGCTTAAAAGCCTAGGAAAAGAGGGTTTCAAATATTTAGCACGTGTTGCTGTTGCTGTAGCGATAAGATTGCTCCCCAAGGCTTTGGGGACTGTTATCGATGTGATGATCATTTGCCGGATACGCTCCGGTAACACAGATCCTCTAAGGTGCTAGCCCGAACATCTTGGGAACGATTTATATGGCCACATTAAACCTTCAGGCCATCCCGCCCTCCCCCATCCCCAAGTTCCATGAGGAGCTGGGAATATTTAGCATATCTCTTCAACCTGTCCGTTTCCACCTTTGTCATTCCCGAAAAATGGAAAATGGCCAAAGTGGCCCCGCTACTAAAGCCTGGGAAACCAGCAAATAGGAGAGTCATATCGCCAGATATCTCTCCTATCGCCAGTAGCCAAGACGCTTGAAGTCATATTGCTCCCCTATTTCAAAGCAAATTTGCAACAAGCCTGTCATCAGCATGGCTTTAGAAAACTTCATAGCACAACCACCGCGCTAAATGCCATTAGCACCCAGATAGATTGCGGTTTAAATCGAAACCCCCACAATAGAACAGTACTCGTTGCGCTAGACCTATCAAAAGCTTTTGATACGGTCAACCATGGCACGTTGCTGCAAGACCTGGAAGGGTCTACCCTTCCCCATGTCTTAAAAGGTGGGCGGCAAATTACCTGGGTGGTCGGCAGGCATCGGTGCAATTTAGAAAAGAAACAACAAAACCAAGAAGAATTAAACAAGGGGTGCACAGGGTTGTGTCCTATCCCCACTTTTAACTTCTACATATCAAAGCTACCTTATCCACCAGAAGGAGCTACTATCGTTTCCTACGTCGATGACTGCACAATAATAGCCACAAGCCCAGGCCCACAGAGCGATGAGCTTTGCAACAGAATAAACGGCTACCTCCCTGATCTCTCCAGTTTTTTCGCCTCGCGAAACCTGGCATTATCACCGACTAAATCCTCCGCGACCTTATTTACAACATGGACTTCCCAAATGTCGACCAGTTTGAACATCCACTTCGATGGCACCACGGTACCGACAGTCCTACACCCTAAAATCTTGGGTGTGACGTTCGATCAGGCTCTACATTTTAGTGAGCATGTAGCCGCAATTGTACCGAAACTCCAGAGCCGTAATAAAATCCTCAAATCTCTTGCTAGCAGTACTTGGGGAAAACACAAAGAAACGCTCATTACCACTTAGAAAGCAATGCGTCCCCTATATGGTCGCCAAGCCTAAAAACTTACACACGGGAGAAGCTACAGGCCTGCCAATCTACATAATGAGGCGAGAATACTCCCCATCAGGGTGAGAAATGAGATGCTAACCAAACAGTTCCTGTTGAATACCCAGAAACCTGGGCATCCCAACAGATATCTCATTTATGAGCCAACCCCAGCGGATTAGGGGTCAGAATATTCCCGCGGTAGGTGTGCCTGTCGTAAGAGGCGACTAAAATACCAGATTCAAGGGGCTGTGTAGCGCAACCCTTCAGGTTGCCAGCGCAATATATAGCTTCTCCAAACCCAATTGTCAACCTCACCTATCCGCGGCGAATCCTGTTTCACTAACAGACGAGGCTCTGGCGAACCCAAAATCCTCATGGAACTTGGGGGTGGGGAGGGAGAGGATGGCCTGAAGGTTTAATGTGGCCACAAAAATAGTTCCCGAGATGGTCGGGCTAGCACCTTAATGTGCTGTGGTACCGGAGCGTACCGGATCTGTATCCGGCAAAGGACCATTACATCGATAACACTCCCCAAAGCCTTCGGGGAGAAACCTTATCGCTACAACAACAACAACATGAGCCAACACCGCCAAGGGGCCTAAGGAGTAATCTCCGTAAGCATTATGAGGAAATACGGCACCTGAGAACTCAGCCGTATGAAGCCAAAAAACACAAGCAGGCCCTCAATGAACTCCACCAACAGACGTCGGACCTTTATGCCAGGATTTTCCCGGTGAATCCAGTACTCAAAGAACAGTGCCCAAAACTTGCGGATGAGGAACGCACACTCGCCAGGGAAACGCGAGTGACTCTAGCTCAACTTCGATCTGGATACTGTAACAGGTTAAACTCTCACCTATCCACAATCAACCCCGACATACAAAATGTATGCCCTGCTTGCAATGTGCCCTCACATGACACAAATCATCTCTTTAATCGTAAACGCCTCTAACACCCCTCTCATTATGGTCCACCCTGTTGAAACAGCAAGTTTCCTTGGACTCCCGTTAGAGGATATTAATGACAATTTGTAATCGGTCGCACCTATTGGATGGGCCGAAGCACTGCTACAACAACAACAACAACAACAACAACAATTTAGATGCTCCTCCCATTTCGCCCGCTTGTGTTCATCCACAAGCAATCTGATGCGTTGGTTTATATCCCTTATTTGGGGGTCGCCTGGGTCGAGCTGTCTTATAAGGTCACGTTCTCTCGCTAAATTTGCGGCCTCCGCCGGGAAGTGGGGCCAAATTTCGGGAATTCTCCCGGCGGGAATGAAACGTGCCGAGGCGGATTCAATGACCTTGCAGAAAGCACGCTCCCCTTGGCGGGCATCCGTCGGGATAGGGAGGGCAGCAAAGAGGTTGTCTGTAAAAGATTTGTATTCGTCCCACTTTCCTTTTTTAAATTTTATGAAAGTGCATTTTTCTGTAACGATGAGCGGTACGCTCGAATGAAATAAGTATAGGCAGGTGGTCGGATGCCAATGTTACCATCGGCTGCCAGTTGACGCAGTTTACGAGTTCTGCGCTCACGATTGAGGTATCCGGCGAACTGTGACAGCTTCCTACCATACGTGTGGGGCGTCTCCGTTTATTGTGCAGAACGTCGTTTCTTCTATTTGATCCGCCAACATCTCACCACTACTGTCCGCCCGCAAATTTGAATGCCATAGATCGTGATGGGCATTAAAGTCGCCTAAGATAATGCGATTGTTGCCAGTGAGTAAGGCGCTAATATTAGGGCGGTATCCACTGGGGCAACATGTGGCAGGAGGGATGTAGATGTTGATGATTTCTAAGTTTGCATCGCCTGACCGGACAGATAGGCCTTGACGTTCTAAGGTATTGTCCTTGCGGTCGATGCCAGGATCAAATATATGATATTGCACAGAGTGGTGTATGATAAACGCGAGACCGCCTCCATTTCCGCTCACGCGATCTTTTCTGTGGACATTATACCCAGAACAGGTTTGCAGTGCAGATCTTGCTGTGAGTTTAGTATCTTGAATCGCAGCAATGCGGATGTTGTGCCGCTTCATGAAATCGACTATCTCCATGATCTTCCCAGTTAGTCCATTACAGTTTAACTGCAGAATTCTGAAGTGCATAGGGGGAGACGTCGCCACTCTGGGAGTAAGTGACGGGTGACTGCGCCTGGGTTGAGGAAGGCCAGGACGCAACTGCTGTTGTGACCCTGGGACTGGGCGTCCTTGGGCAAGCATTGGGGTACCCGGTAGATTGGGGTTTGCGACTTGGCAACATGGCGCAATGAAACCCGTCGGGGGTTGCCTTCGCGGAGACCAGAACATCTAGGATAGTGGCACCGCCCAAGGCAGGAGCTGCAAAAGATTCTTTTCCGGCAGATGCAGCAAAACCATTTCTCAGGACCGGGGTCAGGAGACGGACCCGGATTGGAATCGATACCTTCCCGGAGCAAGAGAATATGGAGCAGTCCCGCTGCAAGGAGCTGCTGGGAGGATGACAATTTGTGGGAGGGACGCAACAAATTAAATGGGGTTACACTGAAATGACAGTCCTTGGTCGGGAAAATCCCGAGTCGCTCCGGTACATAGAACCGACTGCCTTGGGAAGTGGAGTACTATCCTATCTTATAGGTAAGGTTAATTTTAATTCAATTTATTTATTATTACGGTTGTTTAGGCCTAAAACTTAAACTACTAAGTACAATTCATTATTACAATCTGTTATTACTATTGAATATGCTGTTGGAATGCCATGTGATTCCGATCAGCATATTTGCCTGACAAACGGACGAGTCTGGGAGCCACTTATTTATATAAATAAATAAATCCAACAACAACAACTTATTTAAGGGAGGTTGGAAAGGACGCGTTTCCAATCCTCCAGTACTGCTAGCTTAAGGCAACAAAATTTGGAACTTATATTTTTCAATTATATTTGTATTTTAAGCTGTCGGAATGTATTAGTCTCCGATCAACACAGCTAAAAATGTCTTTGGATGTTGGAAATTGAAAATAACGTTCATCCTATCACCCGTCAACTTTGTTTAGTAAAGACGCTGTCGGAATGCATAAAGATTTCGATCAGCACAGCTCAACATATAATGGGAGGTTGGAAAGGACGTGTTTCCAATCCCCCGTGCACCAACTTTTGTTTGGCCTTATTTTCGTTACACATCATATAATTTTATTGTTATATTAATGCTGTCAGAATGCGAGAGATTCCGATCAGCAACAGTAAATATCGGCTGAAAATACCGAATTCCAGCGAAATTAGTTGTTGGAACTGTCTGGAGTTACAGGTGACGACCGATTTTCTTTTCCTTAGGGCCGGATGCATTGTGTTTTGCTGCTTCCGATATTACCATTCCCTTTTCGCGCTCCAGTATCGAATATATGATGGAAAAAATAAAAGGAGAAAAACTTTGTCTTATTGGAAGGGTTATACAATGCTCCAATAAACTCTTTTTAAAAGTATTAAAGTTATTACTACTTTTTATGTGATTAGGAAGTTCATTAAAATATTGCAGGCCCTTATAAAATATATTTTGCTTGTCCACTTCTGTTTTGAAAAGAGGTAATTTAAAATTGTTGTTTTCTCTGATTACGTATGAATGTCCATCATTTACATATATAAGCTTTTCGCTGAGGCAAGTTAGTAATCTACCATGCTTGATATTAAATACAAATTTCATACTGTGGTAGAATATAAGCTGTTTTATACTCAACCAGTTGTAACGACAGCCTAATGAGTTAATCGCAATATCAAATATCAATTTCAAATTTTTCACTACCCCTGCCTGCATATCTGTATGAAGTATTAACAGTAACTCCACAAGTTCGAAAAGTATATTTTATGGGTAGGTGCGCAAGTTTACATGTGTGAATGTAATCGTAAAGACGGTGAACGTGATAGGGTATAGGCATGTGTGCGTGCCATTATTTAAATGTATGCGTGCAGCGGTTTGACTGGGTGAAAGCGGAAATTTTTCGAAGACAGGAAAGGCTTAAAAGAGCGATCGCCAGCAAACTTGGACTCAGTACGGGACTTTCAGGTG
The DNA here is from genome assembly GCF_040869045.1 of Eurosta solidaginis. Lineage (NCBI taxonomy): Eukaryota > Metazoa > Arthropoda > Insecta > Diptera > Tephritidae > Eurosta > Eurosta solidaginis. The sequence continues at coordinate 77,951,741 of NC_090322.1, forward strand.
TCACTGAAGAATATTGGTAGTGTTGTGGTTTTTCTTCAAGCGTCCGCGAAGCTGGAGTTAACAAAAAAAAAAAAAAAGGAAAGGAAAAAAAGGCTTTAAAACCAAGAAAAAAAAGGCGTGTCGGTATCGCGGCAGTTGCTGTTAGATAGTGAGTTCTAGATCCTGTGAGTTCCAGAAAAGGGGATCGGTAATAATTAGCTGCTGGTGAGTTACACATCCCTTATCCTTATGTATAAGCAATCCTAGAAACTAAGCTGCACAATGACGCTACAGTTCGCCCGGTGTTCACTGCTATCGCTTTTCAAAAAACAAAAAAAGGGGATTTATTTTCGTGGATTCCAGAGGCAGTGTTCTGGGAGGTTTCGTTTTTCTTGATGTTCGAGTTTGAGTTTTTTTGGTGAAATATATCTATGCAAAAAGCCTCGAAACAATAAAGCGAAACGGAGAAACTTCTTAGGATAAAGTTGCTGATATCAACGAAACAAAAATCCTTTGATATTTTGAGAAAAAAAAATTTTTTAACTGAATTTAAATAATGCTGCGAACTTATCTATCACATTGTGCAGGCTCGCGTTTAAACGGAAAATTTAAAACGATATACATGTGAGTGTGGGTGTAGATACACATACACACATGTTAGATCACTGAGCGGGAATCAAGAAAAGTGTCTTTTTCCAGGTTCACCCACGGCCGGTGACACCGGAGTCCCTAGACTTTTCCGCGAGAAGAGACACTGTAAAACATCAAGCTAAGCACATGGGCATTTTGGTAAAGCACGACGCAACAACACTACTAGGTTGATTCCCATTTATTACATTTTTGCACATACGAGATTTTGCACGGTAAGATACTGCACTCGCTCCCGGCGCAAACCAACAGCTGACCGTTTGTGCGGGTAGGTCAATGAACGAAAGCATATGATATATTGGAGAGGAGAGAATAAATTCCAAATTAATCACCACCAGAGCAGCTCATTATTACCAGAGAGACAGCAAAAGCGCCCAGACGCTTCCCGCCGCTGCCCTTAGCTCAGCCAAGCAATCACCGTTCCAAATCCGGAACATTCCCAGCCTATTAGTTTCATATGTTTTATTATTTGCACTTTCGTTAACTTTTTCTTTGTTCCATCACTTATACATGTTTGCTTTAGCTCGTTGGTTCTGTATGATACATAACCCCACTTTCATTAAAATTAGATCGAATTGATATTAATTAAGTTAGCTACATACATATATCACGTTTATCATTATTTGTTTGCTCCATCGCACCTGATTCCCCATGAACGTATGGGAGCCAACAAGGACCCACATGATATACCGGACATCCGATTATCTTGTTTTTTTTGGTTAACAAACATAATTTGTTACGCGTTAGCATGCACGCCCCGTGATTTTTTCCCCTACACGATTTTTTCCCCGATTTTTTTGTTTTATAATAATCACCATATATTGTTAAGGAATTTTCTTTGATGAGACCTGATTTCTCAAGTTAACCAAGGTTCCGAATAGTGTTTTCTTATGGTTTTAGCGCCCCGCATGTCATATGTGAACTGCTAATTGTAAACGAAAAGGCAAAGACTAGTGCCTCTCGCTACTACGGCTAGGCATTGGAACATCTGTATTTTTTTTTTCTCTTTCCAGCTATCCCATCTCCTGAAGCGGGCGCCTACTCCAGAAACGAGATCTTGGTGAGTGCTGAGAGGGTAATTATGTATATCTAAATAGTTTTGGCTTTTTTTGAATACCTGCACGTTTATGCACATATATATATATATACCTTTCGTTATCAATAGGCAGTGGCGGGCATATTACTAGGGACACCTATGTTATATTTGGTTATCTCTGTTTTGGTAAAATCTCATCGGTATTTTTTTTATCCAGCTCGGAATATACTTTCTTATTTGAGTTTCGTGAGGGATGACTCTTATTTGAATTTTAGAAGTTAGTTCCATGAATTAATTGAATTTAATAGGAATAATTTGATAAATTAGTTAATTGAATTTTGAACCTAGAGTAAGTTATAAACTTTTCGTGTAAGAAGAATTGTGGAATTAAATACCTAAATAGAATCGAAATGAAAAACTTATTTATTTCGTTTGGTTGAGCGTTAGAAAAAAAAAAACTATGGAAGGCTAGAGCCCTAATTTGGTGTGGGTGTTGCATAATGGCAACGGAGAGGAAATGAGTGTGAACTCTAGACGCGACACAGACATGTAGATAACGGGTCTATAAACGGACGTACGTACATCAAAAAAGGGGGGCATTGCTAAAAGTAGTAGGAGTCGCAGCAATGTCCATGGCTACGCGCGGCGATGCGTAGCGGGTGGGACAACTCCACTTGACAGGACGGCTTCTTTTCTTCACCTCTCTATTCTGTACTCTATCCCCGATCACACATAGGCATGATAACAATTTTGTAATGTTTGCTGTGGGTAAGGGCGCTGGAAATTGAACCCTCCCATCCGACGAGCTAGCTTGGGATGCAAGCGTGCCAGTGTGCCTTCTGTACCTTACCCCAACAGGCAGCAACATAACAATGGCGCCCAACGAATAGCCAAAATTTTCTTTTTTTCCTCTTACCATATTTCTCCACATCATAGATCATGCCCCTCCATCTTAGCTTCCTTACTAGGTCTATCTTCCTAAATCTTTTTCTATTCCGACTGGACAGACGGTTTGTGGCGGCAGCGTTGATTTGATCAGTCAGAAGAGACTTGTGTCACCAAGACTATAGGACTTTGACAGGCTGGGGGGTAGTATCGGCTTCGTTGTTGTTGTTGTTGTTGTAGCAATGCTCGCCCCACCTAATAGCCGCGACCGATCACAAATTGTCATCAATATCCTCTAACGGGAGTCCAAGGAAACTTGCCGTTTCAACATGGGTGGACCATAAGGAAAGGGGTGTTAGAGGCGTTGGTTCCACATTACAATTGAAGAGATGGTTGGTGTCATGTTGGGACACATTGCAAGCGGGGCATAAATTTTGTATGTCGGGGTTGATTCTGGATAGGTAAGAGTTTAACCTGTTACAGCTGTTGAGCAAGAGTGACACGCGTTTCCCTGGGGAGTACGCGTTCCTCTTCCGCAAGTTTTGGATAATTTTCGTTAAGTACTGGATTCACCGGACAATTCCCGGCATAAAGGTCCGACGCCTGTTTATGGAGTTCACCAAGGACCTGCTTGTGTTTTTTCACTTCATACGGCTGGGTTCTCAGGTGCCGTATTTCCTCAAAATGCTTACGGAGATGACTCCTTAAGTCCCTAGGCGGTGCTGGTTCATCAATCAGATGTCTGTTGGGATGCCCAGGTTTCTGGGTATTCAACAAGAACTGTTTGGTCAGCATCTCATTTCTCTCCCTGATGGGGAGTATTCTCGCCTCATTATGCAGATGGTGTTCTGGGGACATAAGTAGACAGCCCGTGGCGATTCTGAGAGCAGTATTTTGGCGACCATATGGTTACAATTAGAGCTAACGATTTCTCGAACTTGTTCGAAAAGAGATTTTTCGCAAGTCACGCCTTCTCGCCTTCTTCTGGAGCACAAGCGAAAATGTCCACAAAACCACAAGTAAAAGCACCGAAATGTATAGAATGCTGCCAATGCAGCGACTTAATTGAAAGTCGAGAAGCTCGCAAGTATTACGAGTAGGTATTTCGAGATTCGAGAATATCGTGAGAAGCCGTGTTCTCGATGTCTCGTTAAAAAAATAAAATATTGTGAACAAAATTATTTGTATAATAAATATGTTTTGAGATAAGTGTCATTGGAAAGCAATAAAATCAAGTAAGAAGTCACAAGAAAAAAAACCAAGTGTATAAATACTGTCCATACAGCGATTAAATTTATGACTAGAAACTCGCGAGATTACGAGTTCTCGGGTCTGGAAAATCTCGCTTGTGTTCGAGAAGAAATCGTAACCTCTAGTTACAATCTATGTAACGTAGCGTTACAATAACATAACCCCCCTGTACTTCTTTTTTCACTTATGCCTGAGCCCCCCCGTACTTCTTTCTATAGCATAGCCAACAACCAACAACTGATGGCAGGCGGCAACAATACAACCATCATATGGTAAATGGCCATATGCAACCAACAGCTGATGGCAGGCCAATGGTATATTTCTCCAGCAAATCACAAATCTTTCTCCAGCAGTTTGCGGCACAAACCGTATAAGAGGAGTGCATTTGCATTCTGCAATTCAGTTCTCGCAGGTGAGCCAGCGGAAGTGGTTGTCTTTTTAAAGACACAATAACCACTCCGGCTAGCTGGCTGAGTGGAAGGGGCGCTGTAATGGCGCGGGTCACTCACCACCAGGGATGGACGACGCGCGCGGTGTCTTCGGACTACTTTTCCCTCCGTCGCCCACCTTGGTGTTGAACGGGCCGCCGCCTCAATAACCAAATAACCCCTCCCCGTCAGCTCGGGCTGAGCGGCAGGGGCGCCGTCATGGCGCGGGTCACCCTCCACCTAGGCTGGACGACGCGAGTGATGTCTTCGGACTACTTTTCCTACGTCGCCCACCTTGGTGTAGAGCGGCCCGCTGCCTCAATGACCAAATAACCCCTCCCCCTCAGCTCTAGTTTAGTAGGCTGGCCGGAGCTGTGGGACCACTCCCACTAGTTAGCTGGGACGAAGGGGATGCGGCCGTGGCGCGAGTCACCCCTTGCTGCACCAGGGCTACTTTTCCCTCCGTGACCCGCCGCCCGAACGACCGCACGACCTCTCTCCACAGCTCTGGTTTCGGCCGTGAGCCGATGCGTGCGCACAAGAGGCTACCGCTGTGCCGTTAAGGTGCACTTCCCCTCCGCCCACGGGTCGGTGCACGGTGTCTCGGCGGGTACAACCCCGCCCTTAACGCACCTTCTATCTAGCGTGCAAGTAGGGAGGCGGGGGTGTCCAGCGGTGAAACCAGCACTAACCCGAGTCCTCGCAGGTCACCGACCCCGCCGACTATCGATCCTACCACCGACTACCTATCCATCCGATACCGCCGACTACCGCCATCCGATCCCACCGAATAACCCGCCCTGAACGGGCAGCAGCTGTACAGGTAAACTCCGCCGCCAGCCTAATTCCCCTCTCACCACCGATGCCGTCACATCGTCGCCCCTCTGGTGCCGCCGCTGCTTCCATCCCGCCGGTGCTACGTCGACCGTTGGCCGTTCGCCATACTACCGCCGTGCTGATCTCGCCCTGCTGGTGTCGCCGCTGCTACGACGACCGTTGGCCGTTCACCATCCTACCGCCGTTCTGCCGCTGCTTCCGTCCCGTCGCTCCTACGACGACCGTTGGCCGCCCTCCATCCTACCGCCGTTAAGCCGCTGCTTCTATCCTGCCGCTGCTACGCCGGCCGTTCGCCGTCCGCCATCCCACCGCCGTTAAGCCGCTGCTTCCATCTTGCCGCTGCTACCCCGGTCGTTGGCCGTCCGTCATCCTACCGCCGTGCTTATCCCGCCGCTGCTTCCATACCGCCGTTCCAATCCGTCCGTTACCCTACCACCGTTCCTGCCGATACCCCTCTGCTACGACGACCGTTACCGGCCACTCCCCCTCACCATCTTGGAATGGAAAGCTGCTGCCCTCCCAATACCTCCAGCCGTGTGTGCATGTGTTCGTAACACATAATTATTGTATTTTTATTCAGTAGGGGTTTGTGGGACCTTTACTCGACTCTGGATTGACTAAGCGTTACCCCAGGCTTTGACAAAAGCCACCTCATATCAACGAAAGCCAAAAACCATTCTTGAATTGTAAAATTTGTTACTCTCGAATTGAAATGGAGGTAGCGCAAAATAACGTAGTCTGTTCAACGTGACTATCATCAGGCGTAGCATCAAATACTTGGCTTTCCTGCGTTGATCTAATATAGTTTCCCTCAGGTGTTTTGCACTTTATAAAGCGTTTTGACCCAGCTGCCAAATGAAATATTTATTCTTAAATTTTAAGGAAAGGGACTTTTCAAAATGTTTTTCACACTTCACTATAATATTAAAACGTAATGCAGATATTCGTTGCTTTTGAAATTTTGCTTAAAAATTGCACATGGAACAACTAGAGACTCTGCTGATTTAAAAATATGTCTTTGTACCTCTAAATCGCGGGCCTCCTCAGAAACCCCGGGCCCGGGGGAATCCCCCCATTCCCCCTCCCTCTCGACGGGCCTGGTTACAATATTTAATCTTCTAAAATCACCACATGGATGCCAATCATTTAACTCTTTTTTAGGTACAAGGTGAACTGGTGATGCTACTGAAGAATTTGAAGGCCGACAAATGCCTGTTTTAACTAAGAAATCAAACTCCGTTTTTGAAACTTTGTATTTTACCGGATCTAAGCGCCTGGGCTTAGAAAATGGAAGACTACCATCTGTTTCAAGTCAATGTACTGTTGTATGTTTAACTGGTTTATTATTTCATACTTTCAAATGAATAAGAATATTGACAGTTGTCATTACATTATAATCTGGGTCTGCAATAAGTGACGGAAACTCTCTTAATAATTTTGTAAATTTATTGCAAACACAAATAATTTAGGTAATGGAATACCCCGAAAGTAGGATACTGTATTAACTGAGAGATTGGTTAATGGATCTACTAAACGCTTATTTTTAATATGGGAGCGTGTCATTATTCTGTATTACAAATTTCTGGGTGACAAAATTCTGTAAATTGCAAAAAAATTCTGCTTGAACAAAATTCCGCTTTTTTAAAATTTAGCTTTTTAAAATTCTGCTTTCTAAAATTCTGCTTTTTCAAAATTCTGCATGTTTAATTCTGGAAGTCAAAATTCCGGAATCATGGCATGGCGTAGCCGGTGTTGGATCGGCTAAGGGTTATTTTTTTAAAGTGCGGCCGAAGGCCGCCTACGATATTTTCTTCAAGGTTCGAAACGAGCTCCAGGCCAGAACAATAATTTTTTGTAATTGTTAAGCATACTAATGTTTTGGGCGCTTACAGTTTATTTCATCAGCTTATTCTCCTCATCTCTTTAGATGACTTTTTCTTAATTACTCACTATTTCTAATAACGTTGCTTTTCATATAGTATGTAAGAAACAATGAAGTACCAACATACATATTGTAACGAATTTACTGGCAAATCCTCTTATTTGCAATCTTCTGCTAACGTTCGTATCGCTAAACTGTTGAATAAATAACTCCAATATTGAATAATGGCCTTTATTAAAGTACTTCACAATAACACATATACTTTGCAACTAGCTTGCTTAATAACCAAACTGACTGATAGCTTAGATGAAACTCTACTATTGCCCGACAGATTGCGTGCTTAATCAAAAACTGATTACAGCGCCTCTACCGCTGGTGCTTTTATACTCTGTGATTTCCTCGTGGTATCTTCTAGGCGCTTCCAGAATTTACTTAGTTGCCGTCATATAATTATAACTTCAGATGCACGTATATAGCTTCTCATATGCGTGTATTTGTGAGCGACACTTCAACAATTACAATTGCATACTTTTGGGAGCATCTCTTCTCTGCTGCGTGTACGTACATATGTGTAGACATAATGTTTTATTCGTTTATGTAGATACAAGTGACTGTCTGCTTTATTGTTGTTGTGACTTCATTTACTTAGCATCAGACTAGGGATGTGAGGATCACTTAGTGTCACTCATATTCGTCACAATATTTATGTAAACCTTTTTTCCGCTACATATAAATAACCAGCTGTACAATAAATTTATTCACTCTCATATTCAATCATCGAGAACCGGTTGTCCTTTTTTTGCGTAGCTCAACAGGTTATGGGGCCAGTGCGGTAATATCTAAGTAAAAGTACACATTATAATTTTTTAATTTTTTGCGCTATGGAGGAAATAAAAATTGCTAAGCTCGTCGGAGAGGAGGACTGGACCTGGAAGTTCCAGGTCAAGGCTATACTCAGAGCAAGCGGATTTTGGGATATTGCAAATGGAACTGCAGTGCAGCCGACTACTCAAGGTAGTGACTTAACGAAGTGGAAGGCAAACGATGCCAAGGCGGCTGGCTAATTGCTTTGTATGTAGTCATGAGCGTTTCTTTATCTTTTCCCCAAGTACTGCCAGCGAGGGATTTTAGGATTTTGTTACGGCTCTGAATTCTCGGAACAATTGCGGCTGCGTGCTCACCAAAATGTAGATCCTGATCAAACGTCACACCCAAGATTTTGGGGTGTCGGACAGTCGGTAGCGTAGTGCCATCGACGTGGATGTTCAAAATGGTCGACATTTGGGGCGTCCATGTTGTAAATAAGGACGCGGAAGATTTAGTCGGTGATAATGCCAGGTTTCGCGAGGCGAAAAAACTGGAGAGATCAGGGAGATAGCCGTTTATTTTATTGCATAGCTCATCGATCTTTGGGCCTGGGCCTGTGGCCATTATTGTGCAGTCATCGGCGTAGGAAACGATTGTGACTCCTTCCGGTGGTGAAGGTAGCTTAGATATGTAGAAATTAAACAAAAGCGGGGATAGGACACCACCCTGTGGCACTCCTTGTTTAATTCTCCTTTGTTTTGATGTTTCGTTTCTGAATTGCACCGATGCCTGCCGACCACCCAGATAATTTGCGGTCCACCTTTTAAGACATGGGGGAAGGGTAGACCCTTCCAGGTCTTGCAGTAACGAGCCATGGTTGACCGTATCAAAAGCTTTTGATAGGTCTAACGCTACGAGTACTGTTCTATGGTGGGGATATTGATTCAAACCGCAATTTATCTGGGTGCCAATGACATTTAGCGCGGAGGTAGTGCTATGGAGTTTTCTGAAGCCATGCTGATGAGGGGCTAGCTGCAAATGTGTTTGGAAATAAGGGAGCAAAATGGCTTCAAGCGTCTTTGCCACTGGCGATAGGAGAGATATCGGACAATATGACTCACCTACGTTAGCTGGTTTCCCAGGCTTTAGTAGCGGGACCACCTTGGCCGTTTTCCATTTCTCGGGTATGACAAAGGTGGAAAGAGACAGGTTGAAGACATGCGCTAAATATTTGAAACCCTCTTTCCCTAGGTTTTTAAGCATCGGCATGGCTATGCCGTCTGGGCCCACTGCTTTGGATGGTTTAGCGCGACCAATGGCGTCCTCAACCTCTCTAGCGGTGATGGTAATTGGTGACGCGCTGAGTTTGTGTTTATGTGCGTGTCTATTGGCTCTCCGTCTATCTTTGTCGACCGTAGGATGCATTATATATTGTCGGCAGAAAGCGCTCGCGCATTTTTTCGCATCCGACAGCACCTTATCGCCAAAGGCGATGGAAACTTTGTCTTTGTGCTTAGTCAGATTCGATAGGGACTTTACGGTGGACCAAAGTTTACCTACACCGGTAGAGAGGTTACAACCTCTTAGGTGCTCTTCCCATTTCGCCCGCTTGTGTTCGTCCACAAGCAATCTGATGCGTTGGTTTATATCCCTTATTTGGGGGTCGCCTGGATCAAGCTGTCTTATAAGGTCGCGTTCCCTCGCTAAGCTCGCGGCCTCCGCCGGGAAGTGGGGCCGGATTTCGGGAATTCTCCCGGCGGGAATAAAATGTGCCGAGGCGGATTCAATGACCTTACGGAAGGCACGCTCCCCTTGGCGGGCATCAGTCGGGATAGGGAGGGCAGCAAAGCTGCTGTCTGTTGCAGATTTATATTCTTCCCACTTTCCTTTTTTGAAGTTTATGAAAGTGCGTTTTTCGGTGACGATGAAGTCGGCGGTACGCTCGAACGAAATAAGTATGGGCAGGTGGTCGGATGCCAATGTTACCATCGGCTGCCAGTTGACGCAGTTTACGAGTTCTGCGCTCACGATTGAGATATCTGGCGAGCTATGGCAGCTTCCTACCATACGTGTGGGGGCGTCTCCGTTTATTGTGCAGAACGTCGTTTCTTCTATTTGATCCGCCAACATCTCACCCCTACTGTCCGCCCGCAAGTTTGAATGCCATAGATCAAGATGGGTATTGAAATCGCCTAAGATAATGCGATTGTTGCCAGTGAGTAAGGCCTCGATATTAGGGCGGTATCCACTGGGGCAACAGGTGACAGGAGGGATGTAGATGTTGATGATTTCTAGGTTTGCATCGCCTGACCGGACAGATAGGCCTTGACGTTCTAAGACATTGTCACTGCGGTCGATGCCAGGATCAAATATATGATATTGCACAGAGTGGTGTATAATAAACGCGAGGCCGCCTCCATTTCCGCTCTCGCGGTCTTTCCTGTGGACATTATAACCAGAGCAGGTCTGCAATGCAGATCTTGCTGTGAGTTTAGTCTCTTGAATCGCAGCAATGCGGATGTTGTGCCGCTTCATGAAATCGACTATCTCCGTAATCTTCCCAGTTAGTCCATTACAGTTGAACTGCAGAATTCTGAAGTGCATGAGGGGTGACGCCGCCACTCTAGGGGTAAGTGAGGGGTGACTACGCCTAGGTTGTGGAAGGCCAGGACGCAATTGCTGTTGTGGCACTAGGACTGGGCGCCCTTGGGCAAGCATTGGGGTACCCGGATGATTTGGGTTTGCGACCTGGCAACATGGCGCGATGAAACCCGTCGAGGGGTTGCCGTCGCGGAGACCAGAACATCTAGGAAAGTGGCACCACCCAAGGCAGGAGCTGCATTGAGCGGATGTCGCAAACCTATATATTCTGTGCTGGCAGACGGTGCAAACGGAGGCAGGGACTAAGAGTCTGTTTCCCTGACCTGCACGATTGCTGCCAGAAAAGAGGGGGGGGGGGGGGGGGGGGAGAAGAAGACGGGGGCAGGGGCTGATGCTCAGCATTGCTACCAGCTCTACTACGAAGGTAGTAGTTATGAGTGGTATCAGCTGTTTGAGTTGTTGGCGCCGTGGGGCGCGAGCAGCAGCGGGTACTTGTTGTGGCTTGCTGAGCAGCGAAGCTGCTGGAAGGTAGTGGGGATACGCTTAGGCGTAGACTACGGGACGCCCTTGGGCGTGAGCAGCAAGGAGCCACAAAAGATTTATAAAAGTTACGTGGACGTCGGGTTTTGGGATCGAGCCCAGAACAACCTGTCCGATGCAACCATCCCTTGCACGAGACACACTGAACAGAGTATGACCGTCCTAAAAAGATTCTTTTCTGGCAAATGCAGCAAAACCATTTCTCAGGACCGGGGTCAGGAGACGGACCCGGATTGGGTTCGATACCTTCCCGGAGTAAGAGAATATGTAGCAGTCCTGCTGCAAGGAGCTGCTGGGAGGATGACAATTTGTGGGAGGGACGAAACAAATTAAATGGGGTCACACTGAAATGACAGTCCTTGGTCGGGAAAAATCCCGAGTCGCTCCGGTACATAGAACCAACTGCCTTGGGAAGCGCCCTCTAATAATGATTTATTTATGATATCCACATAAAAATGGCCCATGTAAGACACCGAATCTTTAATTACTCCTTCTGATAGTAAGTTTGTCCCTCCGATTTTATTTTTTAACCTTTTAGCTACCAATATGACATCATCAACCGTAACTTCTTGGAATTTCAGACATGTGCTAACCGTGTATTGCACACTGTCGCCACTATCAAAAGTTTCGATTTCCCGATTTATATCAACAATACTATCAACAAAGAAGGAATTCAATGCTTTAGCTATATCTTCTGGTGTTTCATATGTTATACCATTTACAATCACTGTCAGGATATTGTCTCGCACCTCAGTTAAGTTTAATGCTTGCTTAAGGTGTTTCCACATTAATTTGTTATCAGAGGAATTTAAGGCAATATTTTTCTCTATATACTTAACCTTTTTAATTTTGATTAGTTTCTCATATTTTGCAACCGTATTATATTACGAAAATTCACCAGAGGATCTGGCTCGTGAGTGCAATTGGATTTTTAATTTGTTAATTTCGGTCAGCTCATGATCGGACCACTTATTTCTCAAACTCACTATTATATCTTGTTCTGATGTTAATAAACCCATGCAGTGTGATAAGCAGGTGTTTATGTATTCAACCGAGTCATTGACATGCATATTTTTTAATACGCTGAAATCATAGTTTCTTAATAAGTAAATGAGGTTATCAGCAGAATAGTTCTTCCAACACATTGTGGGTATCACTCTCCGCAGAGGATTTGAATTACACAATTTGAAAGCAAAAGAAATGGTTTAGTGATCAGAAATTCTGTGATTTTCAAGATTAATACAGGACAGTACATCAGCATTTGCATATAATAAATCTATTCTCGTTTGGGACCTCTCAGCAATCCTTGTATTGAAATTTACCATTTGCCTCATCGTGCTACGTGAAAATATCTTATTGAGCTTAAAACTCGTTGCAGTATTAACATTCATGTTAATGTTAAAATCCCCTATTAACAAGTAGTTTGTACCACTCTCCAGTTCCTGAGAAAGTATAGCTTCTAACAGCCCTATTCTGTGCACTCGACAAATTCACCATCTTGCTTATTTGTCAAGTTTGACAATTTATCAAGTAATTGCTATTCTATGTAAAAAATAAAAAGCTTTTTCGCTGAAAAATTGTCAATAAGTCAAACGCTCTTGATAATTTAATTTATACGGATAAATTTAAATTAGAATTCTGTTATTGTGCGATCGAGAAAAAATGGAAGAACATTTATTACTTTTGTTATTATTGTGGGAAGATCCTCCTGGGGTTTTTGGGGGTAATTTCGGGATGGTGTTTGAGACTCCCTCGGGGTCCTCCCGGGGTCATTTAGGGGTCATTCTGGGATATTTTTCGGGACTCTCGGGGTCATTTGGGAGACATTCCGGGACGGTTTTGGGGACTCCATTGGGTCCTCCCGGGGTAATTTGGGGGACATTCTGGGATGGTTTTGGGGACTCATTCGGGGTCATTTGGGGGTCATTCTAGGATGGTTTTGGGGAGGGGGTCCAGAATTTCCTCCAAATGACCCCGGAAGGACCCGATGGAGTCCCCAAAACCATCCCAGAATGTCCCCCAAATGACCCCGAGGGAGTCCCCAAAAACATCCCGGAAAGACCACTAAATGACGCCTGGACGACCCGATGGAGTCCCCAAAACCATCCCAGAATGTCCCCCAAATTATCCCGAGGGAGTCCCCAAAACAATCCCGGAATGTCCCCCAATTACCCCGAGGGAGCCCCCAAAACCATCCCAGAATGTCCCCCAAATGACCACAGGAGGACCCGATGGAGTCCCTAAAACCATCCAGGAATGAGCCCCAAATGAACCCGAGGGAGTCTAAAAAGCAATGCCGAAATGACCCGGAAAAAACCCCGCGGATTATTTTTTCCTATTCCCATTTCGGGATTAGCAGCATAAAATGACACATATCTCTCCAATTGCTCATGCGTAGCACGTTCCACTTTTGATTTCCTTGAAAAAACCATGATTTTAAAATATTTGTTACAAAAAAAATGAACAATGTTTAATTCTTACGTTTATTCCTTTTCGCGACTGTTGCAGCTGATTTCGGTTTACTTTATTTAGGTCACCACAGTATGGTGAAAAGCACAGGTCGTAGAGCTTTTTAGAGTTGTCAAGTTATGCACAGAATAGAAATATTTGTCAACTTGATAAAAATCTTGATTACTTGTCAACTTATTGACAATTTGTCAAGTGTACAGAATCGGGCCGTAAGTGATTTAAAAATTCGATATCACTAGAGCTTGGAGAATGGTACAACACACCTATTTGCCATTTAATGTCGAACTTTTTTAATTTAATTATAGCACACCAAACATTTAAATCAATAGATCTATTATACCTGACTTTGAACGCTTCCCAAGGCCGTCGGTTCTATGTACCGGAGCGACTCGGGATTTTTCGCGACAAAGGACTGCCATTTCAGTGTAACCCCATTTAATTTGTTGCGTCCCTCCCACAAATTGTCATCCTCCCAGCAGCTCCTTGCAGCGGGACTGCTCCATATTCTCTTGCTCCGGGAGGGTATCGAACCCAATCCGGGTCCGCCTCCTGACCCCGGTCCTGAGAAATGGTTTTGCTGCATCTGCCGGAAAAGAATCTTTTTAGGACGGTCATACTCTTGTCAGTGTGTATCGTGTAAAGGATGGTTGCGTTGGTTCCACATTACAATTAAAGAGATGGTGGGGACACATTGCAAGCGGGGCATACATTTTGTATGTCGGGGTTGATTCTGGATAGGTAAGAGTTTAACCTGTTACAGTATCCAGAACGAAGTTGAGCAAGAGTGACACGCGTTTCCCTGGGGAGTATGCGTTCCTCTTCCGCGAGTTTTGGATACTTTTCTTTAAGTACTGGATTCACCGGGCAATTCCTGGCATAAAGGTCCGACGCCTGTTTATGGAGTTCACCAAGGACCTGCTTGTGTTTTTTCGCTTCATACGGCTGGGTTCTCAGGTGCCGTATTTCCTCCAAATGCTTACGGAGATGACTCCTTAAGCCCCTAGGCGGTGCTGGTTCATCAATCAGATGCTGTTGGGATGCCTAGGTTTCTGGGTATTCAACAGGAACTGTTTGGTCAGCATCTCATTTCTCTCCCTGATGGGGAGTATTCTCGCCTCATTCTGCAGATGGTGTTCTGGGGACATAAGAAGACAGCCCGTGGCAATTCTAAGAGCAGTATTTTGGCAGGCCTGTAGTTTCTTCCAGTTGGTAATTTTTAGGCTTGGCGACCATATGGGTGACGCGTAGCACGTAATCGGCTGGCTAATTGCTTTGTATGTAGTCATGAGCGTTTCTTTATCTTTTCCCCAGGTACTGCCAGCGGGGGATTTGAGGATTTTGTTACGGCTGTGAATTCTCGGAACAATTGCGGCTGCGTGCTCACCAAAATGTAGATCCTGATCAAACGTCAAACCCAAGATTTTAGGGTGTAGGACAGTCGGTAGCGTAGTGCAATCGACGTGGATGTTCAAAATGGTCGACATTTGGGACGTCCATGTTGTAAATAAGGTCGCGGAAGATTTAGTCGGTGATAATGCCAGGTTTCGCGAGGCGAAAAAACTGGAGAGATCAGGGAGGTAGCCGTTTATTTTATTGCATAGCGCATCGATCTTTGGGCCTGGGCCTGTGGCCATTATTGTGCAGTCATCGGCGTAGGAAACGATTGTGACTCTTTCCGGTGGTGAAGGTAGCTTAGATATGTAGAAATCAAACAAAAGTGGGGATAGAACACCAACCTGTGGCACCCCTTGTTTAATTCTCCTTGGTTTTGATGTTTCGTTTCTAAATTGTACCGATGCCTGCCGACCACCCAGATAATTTGCGGTCCACCTTTTAAGACGTGAGGGTAGGGTAGACCCTTCCAGGTCTTGCAGTAACGAGCCATGGTTGACCGCATCAAAAGCTTTTGATAGGTCTAGCGCTACGAGTACTGTTCTATGGTGGGGGTATTGATTTAAACCGCAATTTATCTGGGTGCTAATGGCATTTAGCGCGGTGGTAGTGCTATGGAGTTTTCTGAAGCCATGCTGATGAGGGGCTAGCTGCAAATTTGCTTGGAAATAAGGGAGCAAAATGGCTTCAAGCGTCTTTGCCACTGGCGATAGGAGAGATATCGAACGATACGACTCACCTATGTTAGCTGGTTTCCCAGGCTTTAGTAGCGGGACCACCTTGGCCATTTTCCATTTCTCGGGTATGACAAAGGTGGAAAGAGACAGGTTGAAGACATGCGCTAAATATTTGAAGCCCTCTTTCCCTAGGCTTTTAAGCATCGGCATGCCGTCTGGGCCCACTACTTTGGATGGTTTAGCGCGACCAATGGTGTCCTTAACCTCTTTAGCGGTGATGGTGATTGGTGACGCGCTGAACTTGTGTTTATGTGCATGTCCATTGGCTCTCCGTCTATCTTTGTCGACCGTAGGATGAATTATATATTGTCGGCAGAAAACGCTCACGCATTTTTTCGCATCCGACAGCACTTTGTCGCCAAAGGCGATGGAAACTTTGTCTTTGTGCTTAGTCGGATTCAATAGGGACTTTACGGTGGACCAAAGTTTACCCACACCGGTAGAGAGGTTACAACCTCTTAGGTGCTCCTCCCATTTCGCCCGCTTCTGTTCGTCCACAAGCAATCTGATGCGTTGGTGTATATCCCTTATTTGGGGGTCGCCTGGATCAAGCTGTCTTATAAGGTCACGTTCTCTCGCTAAGTTTGCGGCCTTCGCCAGGAAGTGGGCCGGATTTCGGGAATTCTCCCGGCGGGAATTAAACGTGCCGAGGCGGATTCAATGACGTTACGGAAGGCACGCTCCCCTTGGCGGCCACAGTCGGGATAGGGAGGGCAGCAAAGCGGTTGTCTTTAAAATATTAATATTCTTCCCACTTTCCTTTTTTGAAGTTTATGAAAGTGTATTTTTCGGTGACGATGAAGTCGGCGGTACGCTCGAGCGAAATAAGTATGGGCAGGTGGTCGGACGCCAATGTTACCATCGGCTGCCAGTTGACGCAGTTTACGAGTTCTGCGCTCACGATTGAGATATCTGGCGAGCTGTGACAGCTTCCTACCATACGTGTGGGGGCGTCTCCGTTTATTGTGCAGAACGTCGTTTCTTCTATTTGATCCACCAACATCTCACCCCTACTGTCCGCCCGCAAGTTTGAATGCCATAGATCATGATGGGCATTGAAATCGCCCAAGATAATGCGATTGTTGCCAGTAAGGCCCTGATATTAGGGCGGTATCCACTGGGGCAACAGGTGGCAGGAGGGATGTAGATGATGATTTCTAGGTTTGCATCGCCTAACCGGACAGATAGGCCTTGACGTTCTAAGACATTGTCCCTGCGGTCGATGCCAGGATCAAATATATAATATTGCACAGAGTGGTGTATGATAAACGCGAGGCCCCCTCCATTTCTGCTCTCGCGGTCTTTCCTGTGGACATTATACCCAGAGCAGGTCTGCAATACAGTTCTTGCTGTGAGTTTAGTCTTTTGAATCGCAGCAATGCGGATGTTGTGCCGCTTCATGAAATCGACTATCTCCGTAATCTTCCCAGTTAGTCCATTACAGTTTAACTGCAGAATTCTGAAGTGCATAAGGGGAGACGCCGCCACTCTGGGGGTAAGTGACGGGTGACTACGCCTGGGTTGTGGAAGGCCAGGACACAATTGCTGTTGTGGCCCTGGGACTGGGCGTCCTTGGGCAATCATTGGGGTACCCGGATGATTTGGGTTTGCGACCTGGCAACATGGCGCGATGAAACCCGTGGGGGGGTTGCCGTCGCGGAGACCAGAACATCTAGGAAAGTGGCACCACCCAAGGCAGAAGCTGCATTGGGCGGATGTCGCAAACCTATATATTCTGTGCTGGCAGACGGTGCAAACGGAGGTGGGGACTAAGAGTGTGTTTCCCTGACCTGCACGATTGCTGCCGGAAAAGAGGGGGGAAGACGGGGGCAGGGGCTGATGCTCAGCATTGCTACCAACTCTACTACGAAGGTAGTAGTTATGAGTGGTATCAGCTGTTTGAGTTGTTGGCGCCGTGGGGCGCGAGCAGCAGCGGGTACTTGTTGTGGCTTGATGAGCAGCGGGGCTGCTGGAAGGTAGTGGGGGCGCGCTTAGGCGTAGACTACGGGACGCCCTTGGGCGTGAACAGCAAGGGGCCACAAAATATTTATAAAAGTTACGTGGACTTCGGGTTTTGGGATCAAGCCCAGAACAACCTGTCCGATGCAACCATCCCTTGCACGAGACACACTGAACAGAGTATGACCGTCCTAAAAAGATTCTTTTCCGGCAGATGCAGCAAAACCATTTCTCAGGACCGGGGTCAGGAGACGAACCCGGATTGGATTCGATGCCTTCCCGGAGTAAGAGAGTATGGAGCTTGCAGCAGTACTGCTAATGGGAGGATGACGATTTGTGGGAGGGGCGCAACAAATTAAATGAGGTCACACTGAAATGACAGTCCTTGGTCGGGAAAAATCCCGAGTCGCTCCGGTACATAGAACCGACTGCCTTGGGAAGCGATCACAGATTGTCATCAATATCCTCTAACGGGAGTCCAAGGAAACTTGCTGTTTCGACAGGGGTGGACAATAATGAAAGGGGTGTTACGATGCGTTGGTCCGACATTACAATTAACGAGATGGTTGGTGTCATGTGGGGACATATTGCAAGCGGGGCATACATTTTGTATGTCGGAGTTGATTCTGGATATGTAAGAGTTTAACCTGTTACAGTATCCAGAACGAAGTTGAGCCAGAGTGACTCGCGTTTCCCTGAGGAGTATGCGTTCCTCTTCCGCAAGTTTTCGGTACTGTTCCCCGAGTACTGGATTCACCGGGCAATTCCCGGCATAAAGGTCCGACGCCTGTTTGTGGAGTTCACCAAGGACCTGCTTGTGTTTTTTTGCTTCATTCGGCTGAGTTCTCAGGTGCCGTATTTCCTCAAAATGCTTACGGAGATGACTCCTTAAGTCCCTAGGCGGTGCTGGCTCATCAATCAGATGTCTGTTGGGATGCCCAGGTTTCTGGGTATTCAACAGGAACTGTTTGGTTAGCATCTCATTTCTCTCCCTGATGTGGAGTATTCTCGCCTCATTATGTAGATGGTGTTCTGGGGTCATAAGAAGACAGCCCGTGGCGGTTCTGAGCGCAGTATTTTAGCAGGCCTGTAGCTTCTTCCAGTGGGTAGTTTTTAGGCTTGGGGACCATATAGGGGACGCGTAGCACGCAAACGGCTGGTCAATTGCTTTGTATGTGGTAATGAGCGTTCCCAAGGCCGTCGGTTCTATGTACCGGAGCGACTCGGGATTTCCCGACCAAGGACTGCCATTTAAGTGTAACGCCATTAAATTGTTGCGTCCCTCCCACAAATTGTCATCTTCCCAGCAGCTCCTTGCAGCGGGACTGCTCCATATTCTCTTGCTCCGGGAAGGTATCGAACCCAATCCGGGTCCATCTCCTGACCCCGGTCCTGAGAAATGTTTTTGCTGCATCTGCCGGAAAAGAATCTTTTTCGGACGATCATACTCTTGTCAGTGTCTCGTGTAAGGGATGGCTGCATCGGACAGGTTGTTCTGGGCTAGACCCCAAAACCAGACGTCCACGTAACTTCTATGAATCTTTTGTGGCTCTTTGCTTTTCACGTCCTAGGACGTCCCGTAGTCTGCGCCTTAGCGCCCCCCCCCCCCCCCCACTACCTTCAAGCAGCCCAGCTGCTCAGAAGCCAAAACAAGTACCCGCTGTTGCTCGCGCCCCACGGCGCCACCAACTAACACGGCTTCTGCCACTCATACCTAGAATCTCCGTAGTTGTTGTTGTTGTTGTTGTAGCGATACGGTTGCTCCCCGAAGGTTTAGGGAGTGATCGATGTGATGGTCCTTTGCCGTTTACAGATCCGGTACGCTCCGGTAACACAGCATCATTAAGGTGCTGGCCCGACCATCTCGGGAACGATTTATATGGCCACATTAAACCTTCAGGCCAATCCGGTATTTTAGTCGCCTCTTACGACAGGCATACCTACCGCGGGTATATTCTAACCCCCTGACCCGCTGGGTTTCCGTAGTAGTCGGGAGCAATGCCGAGCATCAGCCCCTGCCCCCGTCTTCTTCCCCCCTCTTTTCCGGCAGCAATTGTGCAGGTCAGGGAAACATACTCTTAGTCACTACCTCCCTTTGCACCGTTTGCCAGCACAGAATATATACGCTTGCGACATCCGCCCAATGCAGCTCCTGCCATGTACGGTACCACTTTCCTAGATGTTTTGGTCTCCGCGACGGCAACCCCCCGACGGGTTTCATTGCGCCATGTTGCCAGGCCGCATACCCAAATACTCCGGGTACCCCAATGCCTGCCCAAGGACGTCTAGTCCCAGGGCCTCAACAGCAATCGCGTTCTGGCCTTCCACAACCCAAGCGTAGTCACCCGTCACTTACTCCCAGAGTGACGACGTCTCCCCCTATGCACTTCCGAATTCTGCAGCTAAACTATAATGGATTAACTGAGAAGCTCACGGTAGTCGATTTCATGAAGCGGCACAACATCCGCATTGCTGCGATTCAAGATACTAATACCCCACACCACTCTGTGCAATATCATATATTTGATTCCGACATCGACCGCAGGAACAGTGTCTTAGAACGTCAAGGCTTATCTGTCCGGTCAGGCGATGCAAACCTAGAAATCATCAACATCTACATCCCTCCTGCCACCTGTTGCCCCAGTGCATACCACCCTAATATCAGCGCCTTACTCACTGGCAACAATCGCATTATCTTAGGCGATTTCAATGCCCATCACGATCTATGGTATTCAAACTTGCGAGTGGACAGTAGGGGTGAGATGTTGGCGGATCAAATAGAAGAAACGACGTTCTGCCCAATTAACGGAGACGCCCCCACACGTATGGTAGGAAGCTGTCGCAGTTCGCCGGATATTTCAATCGTGAGCGCAGAACTCGTAAACTGCGTAAACTGGCAGTCGATGGTAACATTGGCATCCGACCACCTGCCTATACTTATTTCGCTCGAGCGTTCCGCCGATTCCATCGTCACAGAGAAACGCACCCTTCAGGTTGCCAGCGCAATATATAGCTTCTTATCGCTACAACAAAAACAACAACAACAACGGTTGTAACCTCTCTGCCGGAATAGGTAAACTTTGGTCCACCGTAAAGTCCCTATCGAATCCGTCTAGGCACAATGACAAAGTTTCCATCGCCTTTGATGATAAAGTGTTGTCGGATGCGAAAAAATGCGCGAGCGCTTTCTGGCGACAATATATAATGCATTCTACGGTCGACAAAGATAGACGGAGGCCAACAGACACGCACATAAACATAAATTCAGCACGTCACCAATTACCATCACCGCCAAAGAGGTTGAGGATGCCATCGGTCATGCTAAACCATCCAAAGCAGTGGGCCCAGATGGCATAGCCATGCCGATGCTTAAAAGTCTAGGGAAAGAGGGTTTCAAATATTTCTTCAACCTGTCTCATACCCGAGAAATGGAAAATGGCCAAGGTGGTCCCGCTACTAAAGCCTGGGAAACCAGCTAACATAGGAGTCATATCGCCCGATATTTCTCCTATCGCCAGTAGCCAAGACGCTTGAAGCCATTTTGTATCCCTACTTCAAAGCAAATTTGCAGCTAGCCTGCCATCAGCATTGGCTTCATAAAACTCCATGGCACCACCACGGCGCTAAATGCCATCAGCACCCAGATAAATTGTGGTTTAAATCAAAACCCTTAGCATAGAACAGTACTCGTTGCGCTATACCTATCAAAAGCTTTTGATACGGTCAACCATGGCACACTACTGCAAGCCTTTGAAGGGGCTACCCTTCTCCCATGTCTTAAAAGGTGGACCGCAAATTATCTGGGTGGTAGGCAGGCATCGGTGCAGTTTAGAAATGTAACATCAAAACCAAGAAGAATTAATCAGGGGGTGCCACAGGGTGGTGTACTATCCCCACTTTTGTTTAATTTCTACATATCTAAGCTACCTTCGCCACCAGAAGGAATTAATATCGTTTGTTACGCCTATGACTGCACAATAATGGCCACAGGCCCAAAAAACAATGAGCTTTGCAAAAGAATAAACGATTACCTCCCTGATCTCTCCAGTTTTTTCGCCTCGCGAAACCTGGCATTAGCCGTGTATTTTAACACGCGTATATCCGTTTACGCTTAAACTTTATATGGACTGCTAAGCGACAAACTTTAAATACACCTCTGAAATTGCTGCGCATAAATTTTGTCCTACTAAATTTCAATACGCATTATACTCAGATGCAACTAAAATATGTGTCTTTGTTTAACCCTCTACACTAATTCTATGTATTTTATGTGTGTCCACAATTCATCGCAACTGATTCAGCTATATGTTATACCCTATGGCCATCAGAGCGTTGTGTCTCCGCTTTTCGGTACACCCTGTTGCTGTAGCTAGTTGTTTAACCACAGCCGCTAGATGGGTCTCCTAAGCATTATCTAAGCGAGGATATGCGTTTTTTCCACGCGAAAACGAAACATATAAGCGTGTAAAAAAAAGCACGGCTATTATCACCGACTAAACCGCGACCTACATTTACAACATGGACGTCCCAAATGTCGACCATTTTGAACATCCACGTCGATGGCACTACGCTACCGACTGTCCTACACCCCGAAATCTTGGGTGTGACGTTTGATCAGGATCTACATTCTGGTGAGCACGCAGCCGCAATTGTACCGAAAATCCAGAGCCGTAATAAAATCCTCAAATCGCTTTCCGGCAGTACTTGGAGAAAAGACAAAAAAACGCTCATTACCACATACAAAGCAATTGGCCAGCCGTTTGCGTGCTACGCGTCCCCTATATGGTCGCCAAGCCTAAAAACTACCCACTGTAATAAACTACAGGCCTGCCAAAATACTGCTCTCAGAACCGCCATGGGCTGTCTTCCTATGTCCCCAGAACACCATCCACATAATGAGGCTAGAATACTCCCCATCAGGGAGAGAAATGAGATGCTAACCAAACAGTTCCTGTTGAATACCCAGAAACCTGGGCATCCCAACAGACATCTGATTGATGAGCCAACACCACCTAGGGACTTAAGGAGTCATCTCCGTGAGCATTTTGAGGAAATACGACACCTGATAACTCAGCCGTATGAAGCAAAAAAACACAAGCAGGTCCTTGGTGAACTCCACAAAAGGCGTCGGACCTTTATGCCAGGAATTGCCCGGTGAATCCAGTACTCAAAAAACAGTACCCAAAACTTGCGGAAGAGGAACGCATACTCCCCAGGGAAACGCGAGTCACTCTGGCTCAACTTCGTTCTGGATACTGTAACAGGTTAAACTCTTACATATCCAGAATCAACCCCGACATACAAAATGTATGCCCCGCTTGCAATGTGTTAGAAGGTACGGCTTCGCTAATGACCCAGACTCACCCTCGGTTACCTGGAAGTGGTCCCAGCGCCATGCTATGTCCGAAGTTGAAAACGTGGAGGGCGCCGCCTCCATATTGTTGCCATGGTGTGCATATGGCTAAAAATTACACTACCGCGGCGGCCGTCTACGGTACACTTTAAACAACATACAAATTAATACACTGTAATTTTACCTTTACAGTGTCCCCACATGACACCAACCATCTCTTTAATTGTAATGTATATGTATATGTATATGTTTATTAAGTCTATGATCGAAAATAATCTTACAGACTAGATACAAATGAATAGAAAGATATAAAAACTATATAGTCAAACTTATATATGTAATTACCGTGTAAATAATAAAAAAGAAAAAAGATAACAATGAGTTGAATACATAATAAAAATAAATTACAGCCACAAATCCAGAGACGACTTGAACGTACTTCTCGACAAAGAGAAATCAAGAAGGAAACCCCCTGAGAGTCTATTAAATTCGGTAAGTGCGCGGAAAATCGGGTCAAACATGCAATAGTTAGCTCTACCGACACGCAAGTAAAAGGGCAAGAAAGTACGAAGACACCTATTAGGTACATTAAAATTAACTTTAGCTAGAAGAGCTGATCAATCCAAAGAGCCAGTGATGAGATCATAAACAAACATTAGTAGATGCGCAGCTCTCCGGATTTCAAGAGACTGGAGATTGATAAGTATGCATCGCGAGTAATAGGATGGGGTTGGATCGTCAAAGTTAATAGAAATTAAGCAAAATCTAATGAATTTTCTTTGAACCCTCTCTATTCTGGCAGAGTGGCCACTATAGATAGGATTCCAGACAACTGAGGCGTATTCTAATTTTGAGCGAACTAAAGAGATAAAAAGTGCCTTCCTGGTATAGGGATCCTTAAAGTCTTTCGCATATCTGCGAAGGAAGGCAAGGTTTCTGTAAGCCTTCGGAAGGACATAACAGATATGACTAACGAAGGAGAAAGAGGTGTCGAAGACAACACCTATATCAATAACTTCTTTGCCAGAAGCCAGTGGAACACCTGAAATACCATAGGGCGTGGTATGCAGGGTAGACGACTTAGAAAAAGACATTTGAAAGCATTTTTTGACATTTAAGTAGAGACTATTGGCATTAAACCAAGCAACAAGATTATTTAGATCATTTTGTAGGAGAACTGCATCTGACGGGCCATTAATTCTACGAAAAATCTTAAGATCGTCTGCATATAAAAGGAAATCAGACGAATTAAAGCAGGAACCAATGTCATTAATAAAGAGCACAAATAAAAGAGGACCAAGAATGCTACTCTCAGGTACCCCGGATGTTGCCAAGAAAGGTTGGGACTTACAGTCTTCAATTTCGACGCACAAGGACCTATTCGACAAATAAGATTTTAACCATGATAGGAAAACAGAGTGAAATCCAATGCATTCCAGTTTAAATAATAAGATTTTATGAGATACTTTATCGAAAGCCTTCGTGAAATCGGTGTATACAGTATCTACCTGGCAACCGTCCTGAAATGCAGAAATGCAGAAATCAGAAAACGACACTAGGTTCGTAACAGTCGAGCGGCCAGCCACAAACCCATGTTGGCACGGCTCAATGATGCTTTTGATGACAAAAGTTAGCTTCTCTTTTATAATTTTTTCAAAAAGCTTCGAGCAAACTGTTAGTTTGGCGATAGGCCTATAATTAGAGACGTCATTTTTATTGCCAGCTTTAAAGATTGGACAAATGGAACTTTTTTTCCACCTATCGATAAAAGTTCCGGAAGACAGGGATAAATTAAATATATGCCGAAGAGGTATGCACAAAGATAAGGCTACAGAACTTCAGGACAAAGGCACAGAGACCGTCACTGTCACATTTTAACGAGGGTTTAAGGGAGGACATAGCATTGCTGACGTCATCGCCGGAGATCACGAGGGAGCCAAAATCTAGACAATCATAGAGCCCGGATCGCGAATAAGCGTCATTCAGATCTACAGTAGCATCATCAAAGTTTGATTTAAAGAAATCAGCAAACAGCTCAACGGTTTCTGGTAGGGACTCGGAGCGTACACCATTAAAGCTCATGCAGATCGGTATATTCGTCGAACCACGTTTGGAGCGGATAAAGTTCCAAAAGGCTTTAGGATTTTCTTTAAGCTCATTTTCGAGCCTACCCTTATAGCGATTGTAAAGGAATTTGTCAAGGACATTAAATTGACGCACACTGGTTGTAAACTGTTCTCTGAGAAGGATATTATCTGAATCTGCCTTGAATAAGTTATTGAGTTTGTTACGCTTATTTTTCAACCTCTTAAGAGTTTTATTATACCAAGGTAATTTATGAAGCCTGGGCCCAAAACGAGGCACTATACTTTGAAATGTTTCAGTCAAATTCGATAAGAAAATATCATAACAAACACTGACGTCATTAGAGGGAAATACGTTTTCCCAGTTAATTTCAAATAATACATTGTTCAGCTCGCCGAAATCAGTAGATCGAAAGTTGAAAGAGGAATTATCTGAAGCAGGTGACGTAGGGATAGCATCAAAGTTATGTAGATGAATAGCTATTGGTATATGATGCCTATCAGATAGACATACAGGAAAAGTACTATCAGAGAGTTGATATATTAAATTCTCGTCGACGAATATAAGATCAAGTAACCTCGAGAGAGTATTAAATAAATTATTGTTTCGAATCAAATTACAACTTAAGGTATTATCTATAAGGCTAATTTCATTAGAACGCGTGACATTGGTAGGTGTCAAAATTCCATTATATTGAAAATCTGACCAGAAAATATCTGGTAGATTGAAGTCTCCAAGTATACAGAAGTTGGCATCAGTATGAGTTCGCATAAATTAACGATGTTCTCCACATGACCATTATATAAGCAATCACCACTATTGGGCGGTATATACGAGCAACAAATGAAAGTAGAGCCAGACGAACTGGAAGCACAGACACACAGCTGATCGAGCAGCGTATCCTGATTATGTAGTTGAAACTTTAATGAATGCAGGCTTCTGTTAACTGCAATTAGGACACCACTACCTTTCTTTTGACCGGTGTTCGCAAAGTCTCTGTCTTTACGGAAAGTTAGGAATAACTTAGGGTCAAAGTACTCTTCATCAAAGAAGTCTTCGTTGAGCCACGTTTCAACGATGACGTATACGTCGTAGTCCAAACGAGACGTAGCTAAAAGAAAGTCTTTCGATTTGGTGCGCATGCCGACAACATTTTGAAAGTAGACTCTCAGAGATGCACCCGAGACGAAGTTTGGGATGTCATAAGTGTTGCAATACATATCACTAGGTAACCCTACGACACTATTTGGTTTCCTCCGTTTTTTGGAAAAAAACGAAAAGGCTTTACAGTGACGTTAGAGGGCCACAAAGCAGCGTCGAATATCTTGTTATAATCAGCTAATAGCACGCGCACTTTAAAAGAAACCCTGACCAAGGAGTTGATGTCAGCATCCCGCCTCACCAACTTAAAACAAGCCAAAGGAGAGGCATCGATTTTAATGTGTTCAGATATGTATTTGACAATTTTCTCCTCTGTAACTGAAGGCTTGAATGAAGATAAATGAATCCACTTGTATGGTACAAAGACATCTAACTCAGCATTTGTGCAAACACACTTC
Organism: Eurosta solidaginis; assembly: GCF_040869045.1. Taxonomy (NCBI): domain Eukaryota; kingdom Metazoa; phylum Arthropoda; class Insecta; order Diptera; family Tephritidae; genus Eurosta; species Eurosta solidaginis. The sequence continues at coordinate 77,978,189 of NC_090322.1, forward strand.
TAAGCCGGTTAGAGTCCGTGGATGGTATATTCATGTTTATTTTAAAGTCCCCAATAATTAGACAATTATCCGAATCTTTAAGGTGCTCTGTGACGATCTCATTTAAATATTTAACAAAATCTCCATCGCTGCTACTAGGTGAGTGGTAGATTACTCCAAATTTCCACTTTAGAGCGCATTTTTTAATTTTTATAATAATACATCATATGTTCATGTCGAAAGACTTATTGCATACAACGTTGAATTCTACTTGGTCATGTATATAAAATAACACACCACCCGTGTGCCTACTGTGTGAATCACAACGGATTTATTTATATGTAGAAATATTTAACTCGGAGTCCATTATATTATCTGTTGTACAGGTTTCGAAGCACACTACTAAGGCTGGTTGTTTAACTTCCATAAGACGTTCTAGTTCTACTTTATTTGAAACAATACTTTTAATATTAAGATATATGCACTGCAGCATACAGCCTTCCTTAGTACGTGTAGTATACGCTTTAGTTTTCCGTGATATAGTCACATTATATTTGGTTTGTTGCTAGTATCCCATATGTTTTTTCCGAACATTCAGCTTCTGCTGATATACAGGGCAAAATCTATTCATAGTATCGTGGTTTATATCTAGTCCCATATTCAGATCTTTGTTTGCTCTAATGCAGTTGATACATTTATTAATTGCTGTCTCATTGCATTCTTTGGAAAAATGTGCGCCATGACATTTAGTGCACACTTCCGTTTCTTTACAGTCTTTAGCTTTATGATTGAAACCTTTGCACTTAAAACAACACAAAACCTGTACTGCATCATATACTCGGCAACGTTCCCAACCTACATTAAGCTTCTCTCCAGCTAGTACATTTGCGGACGCTTCAACATTCATTTCTATCACAGCATTATAATAGTTTTTCGCGTTCTTTTTCACTTCATATTGCTTAACAATTTTGATGTCCGTTTCACTTAAACAAATGTTTTGTCGTTTAATTCTTTGCACCAGTTCCTCGTCGCTATATTTAAAATTTATACCAGTCACCATGACTGCTGGTTTCACTTTTTTGGGAATCTTAACCTCATAGTTATTTCCCAGATTATTCTCAATGGCATTTTTTATTTTGTCACGCTCATGGTCATTTTCGCCTTCAACAATAACAACTCCGCTTTGCCTTGCTACTATATTAGTTATTTGCAGCCCTTTAGGATCAACTTTCGAGTTTAGGTCAGTTTTGGTTATTTCTATATTTTGCCTTTTATTCGGCTTGACAATTAAGGGATGGTTCTTTCTAATGTCTGGCAACACTTCTTTTTTTTGTCCATCATTTTTTGTTATCGCTGCGTATGACACTTTGGCTTCAACACTATTAACATTTTTCTTTATTTCATTGCACATTTTTTTATTCTCTTTACTTATTTCTTCAATCATTTTCTTATTGTCATCCTTGTTTGTTTTCAATTCATCACAGACCTGCTCGCTGCTTCGCTTGAAGCCTTCAGCAATTTCCCGTATTTTGTTCACTTCTACAACACTCTTTTCGCATGATTCTTGCACTTTTTGCATTACCTTAATTCTGTCGCTAAATGCAACTTCCACTGCTTTTAGAACTTGCTTTATTTCTCTTTCATGTTTCTTGAGAGCATTATCAAATTCATTCCTGTACTCAGATAGTTGTTTGCCATTTTTGCTCACTACCATCCGCATAACTTTTAGAATGTCATCTACGTTATGAACCTACTGCACACAATCAGTACACATAAATCTAAGCATTTCACATTCTTCTAATTTATTAACACTGTATTGGTCTATGCCAGAGCATTTTGGTGCTAAATGATAATATTTCCCACACACCCCTTCGCAACGAATTTTTGACACTTCTCCACGTATTGTACTTTTGCACTTGTCGCATTTACTCTCCATTTTTTATATAGAATGAATATATGTATATGCATGTATCAAACTTTGTAAGTGTATGCGTTTTGGTTTCTTTATTTAGAGTCACTTTCTCGCAAATATATAAAATTTAAAAAATCAAACTTCATTTGGTATAATATTCTTGAAACCAACTTCTGATTCCGCTTTTTGAGTCTCTGTCTCACACATTATTTATTCTTAAAAAGTATTTGAATATAGTTTTACCATTTTAAAATGTAAAATTCGAGGAGCAGAAATAAACACAACCGTACCGTTTGAAGTTGCAATGAAAAAAGCCACATATAAAATGTATGCCCCGCTTGCAATGTGTCCCCACATGACACCAACCATCTCTTTAATTGTAATGTGGAACCCATGCCTCTAACACCCCTTTCATTATGGTACACCCCTGTTGAAACAGCAAGTTTCCTTGGCCTCCCGTTAGAGGATATTGATGACAATTTGTGATCGGTCGCAGCTACTAGGTTGGGCGAAGCATTGCTACAACAACGTCAATTAAGAGTCTGTTTTCCTTACCTACTCGTGTGCTAGTGGCGGAAGGAGGGGATAAGAAAAGGGGGCAAGGGCTGATACGCGGCATTGCTACCTAATCTACTACGGAGATTGCGGTTTCGAGTAGAAGCGGCAGTATGAGCTGGTAGCGCCGTGGGCCGCGAGCAGCAGCGGGCGCTACCCAAGGCATTCGATTCTATGTACCGAAGGGTCTCGGGATTTTTCCCGACCAAGGACTGTCATTTCAGTGTAATCCCATTTAATTTGTGTAATCCCACAGATTGCCATCCTCCCAGCAGCTCCTTGCAGCGGGACTGCTCCATATTCTCTTGCTCCGGAAAGGTATCGAATCCATCTCCTGACCTCGGTCCTGAGAAATGGTTTTGCTGCGTCTGCCGGAAAAGTATCTTTTTAGTACGGTCATACTCTTGTCAGTGTGTCTCGTGCAACGCGTGACATTGGTAGGTGTCAAAATTCCATTATATTGAAAATCTGACCAGACAATATCTGGTAGATTGAAGTCTCCAAGTATACAGAAGTTGGCATCAGTATGAGTTTCGCATAAATTAACGATGTTCTCCACATGACCATTATATAAGCAATCACCACTATTGGGCGGTATATACGAGCAACAAATGAAAGTAGAGCCAGACGAACTGGAAACACAGACACACAGCTGATCGAGCAGCGTATCCTGAATGTAGTTGAAACTTTAATGAATGCAGGCTTCTGTTAACTGCAATTAGGACACCACCACCCTTCTTTTGACCGGTGTTCGGAAAGTTAGGAATAACTTAGGGTCAAAGTACTCTTCATGTTAGGGTCAAAGTACTCTACACGTTTCAACGATGACGTATACGTCGTAGTCCAAACGAGACGTAGCTAAAAGAAAGTATTTAGACTTGGTGCGCATGCCGCCAACATTTTGAAAGTAGACTCTCAGAGATGCACCCGAGACGAAGTTTGGGATGTCATAAGTGTTGCAATACATATCATTAGGTAACCCTACGACACTATTTGGTTTCCTCCGTTTTTTGGAAAAAAAAACGAAAAGGCTTTACAGTGACGTTAGAGGGCCACAAAGCAGCGTCGAATAGCTTGTTATAATCAGCTGATAGCACGTGCACTTTAAAAGAAACCCTGACCAAGGAGTTGATATCAGCATCCCGCCTCACCAATTAAAACAGGCCAAAGCAGAAGCATCGATTTTAATGTGTTCAGAGATGTATTTGACAATTTTCTCCTCTGTAACTGAAGGCTTGAATGAAGATAATTGAGTCCACTTGTATGGTACAGACATCTAACTCAGCATTATTGTTATTGCCACTAACTACTGATGAATACACGACTTTTTCTTTTGGTGCATTTATGCTAGGCTTCACTGTAATGTGGGCATTTGATGGCAGAGGTGATTTATTAAGAGCGCTGGCAGCAGCATTGGCGTATGATGTAGCGGAAGAAGAGGGCAGAGTGCTAGAATTTGATACCTCACTGTTAGTGGCAGTCTTCGGATTGGTTGAATTATTAGTATTTCTTCTCTGCTTGGAGTTGGCAATAGACTTTACCTTAGTTGCTGCTGATGTATTTGTAGGAGTATTATCGTTATTAATAGTGAGAGTATTTGACACGAGTGGTTGCGTATTAAATGCAAGTGTAGAAGTAGAAATTGTAGATGCCAATGTACAGGTAGAAGTAGAAATCACAGATGACATGATATGAAACTTCTCGCTCTCTGAGAGCGCGTGAAAATGTGCATTTTTTATAATATTGGCCATAGATACCATAATGCTCAAAATCAAATTTGAGCATTTCAGAATAACTTTGGGGTATTTTACATGGTAAAGGTTTAATTTATAATTTTCACTGAAAACTTACTCAAGATTGTCAAATGGGATATCAAAAAACTCGAATTTTTGTCAGGATTATAAATCCGAAGAAAAAATAACTATTTTTCACCCGTGGAAAATTTATCAGTGACAACACCTTTAATCGAAGGGCTGCACACGAAACGGGTTTTGATAGCAGCTTCCGATTGGAGAAAAAGTCAGCTTCTTAGGCTTCGCATTGATGTAAATGGATGCATAAAGGCCAGGTTTTTGTGGAGCGTTGCAACATTCCACTTTTGACAGCTGAGTTAAATTGTAGGTATACTTATAGGTTAACGCAACATGTATAATTAACAGCCTTTTGCGGACAACGCAGATACTTCACCAAGTGATCTAATTTCGTAATTTCTTATAAATTTTTTGCGTTTTTTATTGTATGTGGATATACATATGTATGTAAATAAACATTTTGGTCGCATCAAAGTGAAAAAGGGGCTAGCCGTCCATTGTTATCTTATGGCGGTGCCAGCGCAACAAAGCAAAGCAACGCAATCGAAATATATTATTTCATATTTTTTCACTTATCTACCACAAAATATTTCTACAAAACTTTGCCTTTTTTATAAATTTTAATAAGTTTTTATCACCTTACTTGCTGATTTTTTTGAAAATAATGAAACCGAACGGATTTCTTGGAGTTTTTTTTTTTTTGTGTAGTTTAGGCAACTCTATAGCCATCTGATGTTCAAGACCCATTCTTGGAAACGAACGAACTTTTGTTTACAATCGAATGAACTTCAAGACCCATTCCTGGAAACGAATTGAGAGAGAATAAAAGTTTCGTATAATGTCATCAGTGGTAGAAATGTTATTAGTGAGAGACTTTGATGATTGTGTTTGTTCATTTGTATGTGTAGGAGTGGATGGATGTTGAGAGATTAAAACAGTAGATTGATTATTTGAGAAAGCGTTTGGCATATCTGATTCGTTAGAATAAGTAGATGTAGACGAAGAAGAAAATGTAGGCAGAGCACGACCATTGTTGGAAGAAAAACCGTTTGATATTTGCAGAGGATTAGATTGCAAACTGGCGACACATGAGTTGTTGTTGTGTATGATAGGACTAGACGGGGAAGTTGACGCATTGTTTTTGTTGTTGAAATTCGGAGAACTTTCAGCAACGTTCAGATTGCTGTTGGATGATTGCAACGAGTTCATTAACAATTCTTTGAGATAATCAAATTGTTTTGAAAAATGTAAAAAATTGTTATCAATAGAACTTGAGAAGAGTTCAAAACCAAGTTTTTGAGCAGATAGCACAGAGTCAAGTGATTTGCAGAGCTTATCCGGCATATTAACGCACTCCTCACACAAGTAGAGCAAGTGACGATTAGATTTGATTAGTCTCACATCATATTCCGAGATATTTTTGCAACATGCACGATGAAATAATCTTTTGCAAAAACCATTACACGGCACGATATTCGAGTCAGATTTCGAAAAGCATTTATTGCACTTGGCACAACCATCGTCCATTATGACAAAATAAAATAGAATGTAAACAAAATAAAACGAGAGAGCGGTAAGAAAAACGTCCGCACACAACGACGACTCGTTGAATTTTTTGTGGAACCAACCCCTCTAACACCCCTTTCATTATGGTCCACCCCTGTTGAAAGAGGAAGTTTCCTTGGACTCCCGTTACAGGATATTGATGACAATTTGTGATCGGTCGCAGCTATTAGGTGGGGCGAAGCATTGCTACAACAACAACAACAACAACCTAACTTTGTACTCTATACCTTTTTTTAATAGTAAGACCACCTGTATGTCTGCTATGAGAATCTCAACGAACCATTGTATAATAAGGAATGTTTATTTTCGCATCACTAAAATCCGGTGTTAGACATGATTCTGAACATAGAACGATGTCCGGATCTAACTCTTCTATAATTCTTTCGAGTTCAGCCTTGTAGGCTAGAAACCTACAAATATTTAGGTAAATACACTGTAAGTTAAAAGCTTTTATCCCCCGATCAGCTAGTTTTGGTGGCTAAAAGCCCACGCGTTATCTTTTCAGCTTAAGTTTCCTTAAATAAAGTGGACATTCATGACTCATGATGTTGTTCTCTGTATTAATATTTAAACCTAACCGATTATTGGTATCTATGCAATTACCACATTTATTTAGGGGTACACTCTCTGTACAGTCTTTAACTTTATGTTCCCCGCTGCCTTTACTACACCTCTGTTTAAATGCACAAGTAGCCGCTATATGGTTAAACCCTAAGCATTTATAACATCTTTTTACCGTTTGAGCGTCGTAAACTGGACAGCCGTCCCAACCAATATTGATTTTCTTGCCTTTCAACACATCTTCATAGTATTTTTGTTGTTGTATAACACGATGTTGTGTAACTTTTTTCTGTTTTTATAGCAGGTTACATGTTACCCAGAGGTTGTGGTAAAGATCAAAGTTGTTTTAAAACAATTGTTATACAACTTTGCTATTTCGTTACCGGTGTGGACGTACTTTTACACGTTTCATTTTAGCATCTCGCAAAAACTCATTTTGGTTGGTGATCTTACCAACAATTTCCTCTTGTTGTTGTTGTTGTAGCAATGCTCGCCCCACCTAATAGCCGCGAACGATCACAAATTGTCATCAATATCCTCTAACGCGAGTCCAAGGAAACTTGCCGTTTCAACAGGGGTGGACCATAAAAAAAAGGGGTGTTAGAGGCGTTGGTTCCACATTACAATTAAAGAGATGGTTGGTGTCATGTGGGGACACATTGCAAGCGGGGCATACATTTTGTATGTCGGGGTTGATTCTGGATAGGTAAGAGTTTAACCTGTTACAGTATCCAGAACGAAGTTGAGCAAGAGTGACACGCGTTTCCCTGGGGAGTATGCGTTCCTCTTCTGCGAGTTCTGGATATTTTTCTTCAAGTACTGGATTCACCGGGCAATTCCCGACATAAAGGTCCGACGCCTGTCTATGGAGTTCACCAAGGACCTGCTTGTGTTTTTTCGCTTCATACGGCTGGGTTCTCAGGTGCCGTATTTCCTCAAAATGCTCACGGAGATGACTCCTTAGGCCCCTAGGCGGTGCTGGTTCGCCAATCAGATGTCTGTTGGGATGCCCAGGTTTCTGGGTATTCAGCAGAAACTGTTTGGTCAGCATCTCATTTCTCTTCCTGATGGGGAGTATTCTCGCCTCATTATGCAGATGGTGTTCTGGGGACATAAGAAGACAGCCCTTGGCGATTCTGAGAGCAGTATTTTGGCAGGCCTGTAGTTTCTTCCAGTGGGTGGTTTTTAGGCTTGGCGACCATATGGGTGACGCGTAGCACGTAATCGGCTGGCTAATTGCTTTGTATGTGGTCAAGAGCGTTTCTTTATCTTTTCCCCAGCTACTGCCAGCAAGGGATTTGAGGATTTTATTACGGCTCTGAATTCTTGGAACAATTGCGGTTGCGTGTGCACCAAAATGTAGATCCTGATCAAACGTCACACCCAAGATTTTGTGTAGGACAGTCGGTAGCGTAGTGCCATCGACGTGGATGTTCAATATGGTCGACATTTGGGGCGTCCATGTTGTAAATAAGGTCGCGGAAGATTTAGTCGGTGACAATGCCAGGCTTCGCGAGGCGAAAAAACTGGAGAGATCAGGGAGATAGCCGTTTATTTTATTGCATAGCTCATCGATCTCTGGGCCTGGGCCTGTGGCCATTATTGTGCAGTCATCTGCGTAGGAAACGATTGTGACTCCTTCCGGTGGTGAAGGTAGCTTAGATATGTAGAAATTAAACAAAAGCGGGGATAGGACACCACCCTGTGGCACCCCTTGTTTAATTCTCCTTTGTTTTGATGTTTCGTTTCTGAATTGCACCGATGCCTGCCGACCACCCAGATAATTTGCGGTCCACCTTTTAAGACATGGGGGAAGGGTAGACCCTTCCAGGTCTTGCAGTAACGAGCCATGGTTGACCGTATCAAATGCTTTTGATAGGTCTAACGCTACGAGTACTGTTCTATGGTGGGGATATTGATTCAAACCGCAATTTATCTGGGTGCTAATGACATTTAACGCGGAGGTAGTGCTATGGAGTTTTCTGAAGCCATGCTGATGAGGGGCTAGCTGCAAATGTGCTTGGAAATAAGGGAGCAAAATGGCTTCAAGCGTCTTTGCCACTGGCGATAGGAGAGATATCGGACGATATGACTCACCTACGTTAGCTGGTTTCCCAGGCTTTAGTAGCGGGACCACCTTGGCCATTTTCCATTTCTCGGGTATGACAAAGGTGGAAAGAGACAGGTTTTTAAGCATCGGCATGGCTATGCCGTCTGGGCCCACTGCTTTGGATGGTTTAGCGCGACCAATGGCGTCCTCAACCTCTCTAGCGGTGATGGTAATTGGTGACGCGCTGAGTTTGTGTTTATGTGCGTGTCTATTGGCTCTCCGTCTATCTTTGTCGACCGTGGGATGCATTAAATATTGTCGGCAGAAAGCGCTCGCGCATTTTTTCGCATCCGACAGCACCTTATCGCCAAAGGCGATGGAAACTTTGTCTTTGTGCTTAGTCGGATTCGATAGGGACTTTACGGTGGACCAAAGTTTACCTACACCGGTAGAGAGGTTACAACCTCTTAGGTGCTCTTCCCATTTCGCCCGCTTGTGTTCGTCCACAAGCAATCTGATGCGTTGGTTTATATCCCTTATTTGGGGGTCGCCTGGATCAAGCTGTCTTATAAGGTCGCGTTCCCTCGCTAAGCTCGCGGCCTCCGCCGGGAAGTGGGCCGGATTTCGGGAATTCTCCCGGCGGGAATGAAATGTGCCGAGGCGGATTCAATGACCTTACGGAAGGCACGCTCCCCTTGGCGGGCATCAGTCGGGATAGGGAGGGCAGCAAAGCTGCTGTCTGTTGCAGATTTATATTCTTCCCACTTTCCTTTTTTGAAGTTTATGAAAGTGCGTTTTTCGGTGACGATGAAGTCGGCGGTACGCTCGAACGAAATAAGTATGTGCAGGTGGTCGGATGCCAATGTTACCATCGGCTGCCAGTTGACGCAGTTTACGAGTTCTGCGCTCACGATTGAGATATCTGGCGAGCTATGACAGCTTCCTACCATACGTGTGGGGGCGTCTCCGTTTATTGTGCAGAACGTCGTTTCGTCTATTTGATCCGCCAACATCTCACCCCTACTGTCCGCCCGCAAGTTTGAATGCCATAGGTCGTGATGGGGCATTGAAATCGCCTAAGATAATGCGATTGTTGCCAGTGAGTAAGGCCTCGATATTAGGGCGGTATCCACTGGGGCAACAGGTGACAGGAGGGATGTAGATGTTGATGATTTCTAGATTTGCATCGCCTGACCGGACAGATAGGCCTTGACGTTCTAAGACATTGTCCCTGCGGTCGATGCCAGGATCAAATATATAATATTGCACAGAGTGGTGTATAATAAACGCGAGACCGCCTCCATTTCCGCTCTCGCGGTCTTTCCTGTGGACATTATAACCAGAGCAGGTCTGCAATGCAGATCTTGCTGTGAGTTTAGTCTCTTGAATCGCAGCAATGCGGATGTTGTGCCGCTTCATGAAATCGACTATCTCCGTAATCTTCCCAGTTAGTCCATTACAGTTGAACTGCAGAATTCTGAAGTGCATGAGGGGTGACGCCGCCACTCTAGGGGTAAGTGAGGGGTGACTACGCCTAGGTTGTGGAAGGCCAGGACGCAATTGCTGTTGTGGCCTTGGGACTGGGCGCCCTTGGGCAAGCATTGGGGTACCCGGATGATTTGGGTTTGCGGCCTGGCAACATGGCGCGATGAAACCCGTCGAGGGGTTGCCGTCGCGGGGACCAGAACATCTAGGAAAGTGGCACCACCCAAGGCAGGAGCTGCATTGAGCGGATGTCGCAAACCCATATATTCTGTGCTGGCAGACGGTGCAAACGGAGGCAGGGACTAAGAGTCTGTTTCCCTGACCTGCACGATTGCTGCCAGAAAAGAGGGGGGGGGGAGAAGAAGACGGGGGCAGGGGCTGATGCTCAGCATTGCTACCAGCTCTACTACGAAGGTAGAAGTTATGAGTGGTATCAGCTGTTTGAGTTGTTGGCGCCGTGGGGCGCGAGCAGCAGCGGGTACTTGTTGTGGCTTGCTGAGCAGCGAAGCTGCTGGAAGGTAGTGGGGATACGCTTAGGCGTAGACTACGGGACGCCCTTGGGCGTGAGCAGCAAGGAGCCACAAAAGATTTATAAAAGTTACGTGGACGTCGGGTTTTGGGATCAAGCCCAGAACAACCTGTCCGATGCAACCATCCCTTGCACGAGACACACTGAACAGAGTATGACCGTCCTAAAAAGATTCTTTTCTGGCAAATGCAGTAAAACCATTTCTCAGGACCGGGGTCAGGAGACGGACCCGGATTGGGTTCGATACCTTCCCGGAGTAAGAGAATATGTAGCAGTCCTGCTGCAAGGAGCTGCTGGGAGGATGACAATTTGTGGGAGGGACGAAACAAATTAAATGGGGTCACACTGAAATGACAGTCCTTGGTCGGGAAAAATCCCGAGTCGCTCCGGTACATAGAACCGACTGCCTTGGGAAGCGACAATTTCCTCTTCAGGATGTTCAGTACTAATGTTAATCATTACCATGATTTTAGGAAAGTATACTTTCGGATCAACTATGTTGCATTTACTTTTATCTAGCCTTTCTGTTAGAGTGTCCTTAATTTTATCCTTAAACAAGATTTCTCACGATAATGCAACATTAAATGTGGCTGCTAACACTCAAGTTCAAACTACTGCTGTTAATGATAAACAACCATTAATGACAATGCTGCTTCCAGCTCCACCAACACAGGTGGTGATTCTACCTCCGCCGCTGTGCGTTTGCCAAATGTTGACAATGCGCAACCGAGGCAGGTGACTGCCATGCCGCCTCGCAGGACAATTTTTGTATCTCGTCTTCATTCTTCGCTTATGGAAAATGATATTATTAAGTATATAGAAGATAAGCTAGACCTTTCACAACCTATTAAAATAGGCGTGTATAAATTTAATTTTAGTTATGATAGGGATATTTCATCATTTAAAATATCAGTGCCAGACGCTTATTTTGATAGAGTTCTTGAATATACATTCTGGCCGAAACATTCAGTTGTGCATTTGGTTACAAAAAAAACCTAACGCCGCAGGAACTTCAAAAATCTCTGCGGAAACAGTGAAAAAATAACCATCACTCCAAAATGTTCGTGGCCTAAGATCGAAATTAAGTACATTTTTTCTGAATAGTTTTATTTTTACTTCTCAAGTTATAGCTTTTACTGAAACCTGGTTAAAAGCTCATAATTTGAACTCTGAACTCTTTTCACGTAAATATGTAGTTTATCGGCGTGATCGTGAATCTAGAGCAGGTGGTGTCCTTATTGCTGTTGACTCGACGCTTCCATCTGAGTTGCTGCTATTGGACACCACAAATGACATTGAATTTATCAGCAGTAAAGCAGTATAGCAGTAAAGCTTGCCTTGCACAATTTTAGTTTGTTTATCTGCTGCTCGTGTATATACCGCCACGATCGGATATACATGTTTATACATGTCATAGCACTGTTATTTGTAGTTTGTACTCGCAATTGCGAGAGAAAGACCGCCTAGTAGTTTTTGGTGATTTCAATTTATCACCAGTAAATTGGATCAATACCATTGACTAAAATTTTATGACTCCCACTACTCAGCACGATTTTTTAAATAGCCTGCTAGATACATCTCTTCTCCAAACTAATAATATTTTAAATTCTAAAAGGAAAATCTTAGACTAAGTGTTTACAGATGACTCTGCGGGTATTACTCTAACCCGAACTCCCCCATTATCCCTTCCTGAAGACCCTCTTCATCCTACGCTTGAGATAGTACTGGATGTTGTTCAACCTGTGATGCTCGATGTTTCTAAGCCGAATTCCCGACCCCGGTCGAGATGTTTTTCAAATACGAATTTTAGTGGGCTCAATAAATTGATTTCTTCCCACGACTGGTCGAGTCTTTATGCGTGTACAGACGTTGAAGCAGCGACTTCCTTGTTTTATTGTTCTCTTGATGCTTTCTTTGAAAGCTGTGTCCCTCTTCGTTATTCCAGTACCACCACGGGTAAACCACCTTGGTTCTCAAAGTAACTATTAAGACTTGATAATATTAAATCTAGACTCTATATGCGTTTCAAAAAGATCTGGTAAAGCTATTGATTTTTCTAAATATTTAGTGGCGCGCTCCAATTGTCATCGTCTTAGCCAGCGCTGTTATAAAGGTTACTTATCATGTTGCAAATTCCAATTTACTAATAATCCGAAACGTTTCTACAGATTTGTTAATTCCAAAAGGAAAACTTCTGGTTTCCCATCTACTTTTATTTATGGGCGCAAAAACGCAAATTCTGATACCGAAATCGCAGATTTATTTGCTGAATTCTTTAAATCAACCTATTCATCCCAATGTGTCCAGTCTAATCTTTATCCATATTGCTTGGAAAGTTCTAATAATATTTTAAACCCATTTATTGATAAAGATACTGTTCTTAATAAACTTCTTCCATTGAAACCGATATCTTCGCCGGGTCCAGATGGTGTTCCTAGTTGTGTACTTAAGTACTGTGCTGTCAGCTTATCAGAGCCTATCTTTAAATTATTTAAACTGTCTCTGAAATCCGCATCATTCCCATCTATTTGGAAACAATCGTTTATTATACCTTTGCATAAAAAAGGTAGTAGGTCTAATATTGAGAACTACAGAGACATAGCTAAGCTCTCAGCTATCCCTAAAACTTTTGATCAGATAATTACATACCAGCTTCAATACTTGTGTAGCTCTTTAATATCACCTTGTCAACATGGTTTTGTTCATCGGAGATCAACTACTACCAACTTGCTTGAATTTACGTCTTTTGTTATGAATGGTTTTTTAATTTGCAAACAAACAGATGTAATTTACACCGACTTTAGTAAAGCATTTGACTCTGTTAATCACGAGCTCTTAGTTACCAAACTTGATCTTCTGGGTTTTCCAGCGCCTTTATTAAGTTGGATTTCAAGTTATCTTGAAAATAGGACTCAGCGAGTTTTCTTCAACAACAATCTTTCAAAGTCGTTTGATGTAACTTCTGGCGTGCCCCAGGGTAGCCATTTGGGTCCATTACTCTTTACTCTGTTCATTAACAACTTACCAAAGGTTATAATACATTATAGAGTTTTTATGTATGCAGATGATGTAAAACTTTGTTACACATATCTGCCTTCGAACGTATTATGTTTTAATCAGCTTCAGGCCGATCTTGACTCATTTCAAAGCTGGTGTACTGCAAATTTACTTTATTTTGAATTGCTCTAAATGTGAGCAAATAACTTTTCAACGTGTAAGGCCGGTCCTATCATCTTATATACTTAACGGCAACCCTTTGGAGCGGATATCTATTGTAACTGGTCTAGGAGTTATTTTTTATCCGAAATTAAGTTTTACCACACATATTTCAACCACTATAAACGAAGCAACTGGTGTATTAGGTTTTATCAAACGTTGGGCTAAAGAGTTTGATGACCCTTATTTCACAAAGATCCTTTATACCTCGCTGGTACGTCCTATTCTCGAGTACTGTTCATGCGTTTGGTCTCCAATCTATCAAATCCATGTTGGTCGAATTGAGTCGGTCCAGAGACGGTTTTTAATTTTTGCATTACGAGGTCTCAACTGGGAATCAAGTACTCATCTTCCACCATACAGGAATAGGCTTCTTCTAATTAATTTATATTTATATTTATATTTCTTTATTTCAGTCTATGGCATTTAAAGCCCTTACAGACTAGATAACAATGTTAAATTAAAATTAGATAATTATTTAATAGTATAGTACATAAGTTGAGTAAAGACACAATAAAACTTACATGCTATGAAGAGATTGACCAGCACATTTATCTGTTTGAAAAGATATCAGTAAGTATTGTTTTAAAAGTAAACTTAGAAAGAGCAAAATCAATAGCTGAAGAATCAGAGATGCGATTAAAGTCGGTCATAGCTCTAAGCAAAGGTGCGTTTGAGGCATAGAGGGTTCGGACACAATCCGTATAGAAAATAGGTATATTACGAAGAGGCCTTATAGGGATATGGAATCGGAGACTCCTGAAGAGACAAGGTGCATCAACTACACCATTAATGATGGCATAAACAAACGTGAGCGATAGGACAGTTCTTCTGCATTCCAGGGACTCTAATTTGATAAGTGAGCACCTGGATTTATAAGATGGAATCGGTTCAGAAAAGTTCATCGAGCGCAGCGCGAACCGAACAAACGCTTTCTGCACACGTTGAAGCCTAACAATATGACATTCATGATACGGCCTCCAAATAAAAAAGGCATATTCCAGCTTCGAACGAACTAGTGCAGTGAACAATAACTTGAGGGTGTAGGGATCCGTGAAGTCTGTGCAGGAACGCCTAATAAAAGCCAGAAGTGAATACCCCTTAGCAATAGTAGAATTTATATGAGTCGTGAAAGAAAATTTCGAATCGAAGACAACACCCAAGTCCTTTATCTCGTTAAGAGTTGAGAGGTGGGTACCATCGAGAGAGTAGGAAGTGGGAATGAGGCCACGTGATTTAGAAAAGCTTACAAGAAAGCATTTGCTAACATTTAGTGGCAAGTTATTGGCACGACACCAAACAGCAACTTTATCTAAATCAGATTGCATTTTAATCACGTCGTCTGAGTTTGCGATGGTATTAAAAATCTTTAGGTCATCAGCGTATAATAGAAAATTAGAGTGCTGGAAGCAGGTGGAAATATCGTTTATAAAAATTACAAAAAGTAATGGGCCAATTATGCTACCTTGAGGCACCCCGGAGGTGGCTGTAAATGTGTTTGAAGAGTTATTGTCTATAACCACAACACAGCTACGCTGGTGGAGGTATGATTTAATCCATGATAACAACATCGAGTGGAAGCCCACGCAATTTAGAAATCAGGATAGAATGACTAACTTTATCAAATGCTTTTGAGAAGTCGGTGTACACAGTATCAACTTGACAACGGTCATTAAAAGAAGATATGCAAAAATCAGAGAAGATAGATAGGTTTGTTACAGTGGATCTACCGGCCATAAAACTATGCTGATTTTCAGTGATTAGAGGTTTAACAGCAAAGTACATTTTTAGTCTCACAATGTACTCGAATAATTTTGAAACCGATGATAATTTTGCAATGGGCCTATAATTCGCGACATTGCTCTTGCTACCACACTTGAAAATAGGGCTGATGAAGGTTATCTTCCACGCATCAATAAATTCGCCGCACTTTAAAGATTTGTTGAAAATTAAAAGGAGGGGAAATGCCAGAGCCAAACAATTTTTCAAAAGATAAGACGATAAGCCGTCAATATCGGTATGAGTAGATGATTTAATATTCTGGATTCCATCGACCATATCTTCAATTGATAGAGTCAGCACACCAAAGTTAATGGGACTGTCAACCACAGTGGGCAACTCCTGCGGGTCTTCCGGTGGCGTAACGAAATTGGAGCAGAAGAAGGCTGCAAAAAGATTGGCCGCTTCAGCTGTTGATGAAGCATGCTCAGAATTATAGATGACTGAGGCAGGGATACTTGAGCATGGTTTTTTGGAATTTACATAAGTCCAGAATGCCCTAGGGTTTTCCTTAATGTCGGATTCAAAATTACGAACATAGTTACCATGGAGCCTCTTGCCTAACGCTTTGAATGATTTGGAATAACGCAGGTATTTTTCTTTATACGCCATTAGCTTAATGACCTTGAACTTTTTGTAAAACCTATTCCTCTGATTCTTAAGCCTCTTAGTTTTCTAGTATGCCATGGTATTCTGTAACACCGCTTCATTTTCCGAGGTATATTGTTTATGCAAATTTGATTTACAACGTTTTTAAATAAGCTGAAGCATCGTGCAAGATCACACCCCCGAAACAGGGCTTCCCAATCAACGGAAGAAACTTCCTGATATATACAGTCATAATGTCCACGTCTAAATGAAAAAGTAGGATCCTCATTCAGAGTTCCAATACTTTCGAAGTTATAGAATTATACTTCGAGGATAAGCGGAATGTGGTGCAAACCAGAGCATGATAACGGTTCCAGGCATTCGGTGACCGTACAGCTAAAATTATCATTAAGAAAGACAAGATCAAGACTTCTCGACAGTTGATTGGTGAAGCCGTTGATCTGAGAAAGACTAACACTTGAGAAACTGTCAATAAGGTAAATCTCAGAAGTGGTGTTTACATTGTTCGGAACCAATGAGTAGTTATTATCGACGTAATACTGTTTTCACACAGAAACTTAATGATCTCATTTCACCTTCTAATGAAATCGTAAATTTTTTGCTTTCACACAGAAGTAACTGCTCGATTAGTATGAAGGATGAAATGTCAAGCGAATTAAATGACAATGCTATATAACAGACAATCATGGCGGAACGATACAAGGTGGCAGCATGGTGACATACCTACAAACAAACAAAATTCCATGTACTTGTAAATTCGATGGACAAATGTCAAAATCGTACTGCACCGGTAGTTGATGTATCAAATCAAATAAAAAAGGTTATAATCAGCTGTTCGATGCGGCCACCTTGTATCGTTCCGCCATGCAGACAATGACATTTACTTTGACATATGACATTTTTAAGCACTGAACACACCAAAAACTAAGAAGCGGAACGCGGCCAACAGAGTTGCATTGTGCTTTTGACTTCATTAGGCATTCGATTAGCTACTAATGAAATAATTATAGATTCGAATTTTGTAGGGAAGATTGAGCTCAATAAGCGTCTTAATGTAGAAAACTGCCTTTATTATTCAATAAGCCGTCTGTGTGAAAACAGTATAAGACCATTCAATATTAGGTAAATTAAAGTCACCCAATATGCAAAAGTTACCACTATCACAAGAACGAACTAAATCAGTAATATTATCTACATGAGACTTATAAAGTGAGTCTAGACTAGACGGTGGAATGTATGACACACAGATAAAAATTTCAGAGATGCCGCGAACTGAGACATACAGTTGGTCCAAAAGCGAGTCTTGATCCTTCAGCTCCACAAGCGACGAGTTGATGTGCCGGCGTATGGCAATTAAAACTCCACCGCCTCTAGAGAGTCCAGTTTTGGAAAAATCGCGATCCTTGCGATAGACAGTGTACAGGTTAGAGTCAAAAAACTCAGAATCAAGGATCTCAGGATTTAGCCAGGTTTCAATAAGAATGAACACGTCATAGTCCACAAGCGAACTCATATTGTACATTACGTTAGACTTAGTTCGGATTCCGGAGACATTTTGAAAGTAGACACTCAATTGCTTTTGGGTGCCATTTATGGAAATATTATCAACTCCCTGACCTTTTGAACAGGACGGTAGACAGCTATCAAGGTATGTGCCGCTCTCACAGCACAGGTATCTTAGTTTTTTGACGTATTGACATGCTTTTTAGAGTATACATGAACCACAGAATGAGTCGGCCAAAAGGAAGTATCCAGTACCTTATCAAAATATTTATCAGGAACCGATATTTTGAAGGAAGATATGTCTCTCGCATATTTTAAAGTAAACTTGAAGACATTGACGCCACTATTTTCAACTCCAAGCTTAGTGCAGATATAATTAGAAATGTCTTCTTCCGATAGTGGTGCATGCAACCTTGATACAAAGATCACTTTACGAGGCGGAACGGCTGTCACTTCTCTTCGAACATTCTGAAAAACAGCAGGCTGTGTTGAAATGGAGGCCAAATGATTAAGATCTTGGCCCAAAATGCCAGCAGCAGTTATGCCAATGATGTTTGCAGAGTCTATTCGTCGGGACGCAACCGGAGAGACAGGGCAGCCGTCAGTAGAAACAGCAGCAGGCCCTGTAGACGGAGCAGCAGAAATAGATTTAACCGTATTAGTAGCATGGTTAATTGACGGCGCACTACTGATCGCGGCAGCATTAGTATTGTCTGTATTTGTAGCAGCATTAATTTTAGGATCAGTGTTAACAGGTTTATTAGCAGGAGTGGTAGCCAGATGTGCAGTAGGGAGAGTGCGTGAGGTACTGGGCAAAGGCGAGAATGCCAAGAAATCGACATCTGCAGAGCGACAACTATCACAATTAATATTATGATTGCTTTTAGCACTAAAAGTACGAGAGCTAACTACATCTGTCTTTAGGGCATTTATTTCTGCGGCTAATAAAGCCGTATTAATATTATTTTCGTGTTGTTTTGCTCTTTTTTTGGTGTTTTTTGCTATTTTTTACTTTTATTGGTTTCGTTGTTGTAATGCAACGGCACTATGTTCATATTAGCTTTTAGAGTATCAATTTGCGCGGCCAAATCTTTGAATTTAATTTCAAAGGCAGTCATCAGTGCTTCTAACCCACTTTTTTGTGTAGCATTCACAGACTCAAATAGTTTACAGAGTTTTTCAGGCCCATTAGCACAGTCTGGGCACAGGTTTGCCATCTCTAGAGAATCGTAGAGTATTACTTGGCGTTATGTTCATTCACAAGCTCATTGGCGTGATTGACTCCCATGACCTATTCAGTCAACTAAATTTTGCGGTTCCTGCTAGGGCGTCCAGACATTTTGTGCCTTTTCATTTACCTCTATGCCGGCAAAATTTTGCTAGAAACAGTCCCCTGCGTCATTGGTGCTCGCGGTACAATGATTTGTATAACTGCATTGGCTTTGAATGTTCGTTTGACGCTTTACATACTGCTATACTTTTATCTTTAGCCTGACGATGTTTCAAGTGTTGGTCTTGAAGTGGTTAATGTGTGCGTACCAACAAGGTATGGACAGAACTGCTGCCCCAGCCTTCTTGACTATTTCATTGTGTCCGATACGTCTAAAGTCTTAAAGTTTGATCAATTATCCTTTATCTCAGACCATGATCTAATTTTCTGTTCATTTGATGTAGTGCTCGATAGCCACAGTGCAGTAGCTAAACCATCCATTTCACCAGATTATCGACGACTGGACGTAAATAACCTTCTTGGAGACATCTCCAGCATAAATTGGTCTGCTTGTTGGAGCTTGAGTTCGGTGCATGAAAAGCTGAGATTTTTAAATGAAATTATTTTATACCTCTATACAACTCACGTTCCATCTCGGGTATATAGCAACAGATCTTCCTCTTGCCCTTGGTTTAATAGATCCGTTCGTGCTATGATTATCAAGCGCAATAAGCTTTATTCCCTTTGGAAGAAAAACCAAAGCGAGGCAAATGGGCGTGCATACAAACTTACACGAAATGAGACCACAGCCTATATTAGGAGAGAAAAATGCAGATACTACAGCAAAATGTCGAATATATCGTTGCCTAATCATGTTTTGTGGCGTAATCTGAAAAAACTTCGTGTGCATGTGAGTGAGAGTTCTGACTGTTCCCTTAATACTGAAGATCTTAATGCAGCTTTTGTGAGCCAAGCTAACCCGGCTTGTCTTAATACCAGTTTCTCAACCCCTCCCTTATATGTGGTTCCTGTTTGTCAAGTATTTGAGTTTACAGCTGTTTCAGAACTTGATGTGGCGAGATGCATAAATAAAATAAGGTCCAACGCAATCGGTCAGGACAATATACCGCTCAAATTTGTTAAAATAATTGCCCCGTACATTCTTCCTACATTGACGCATATTATCAACCACAGTATTACTACCTCCTGCTTCCCTGATATGTGCAAGATTGCCACGGTTATACCCATTGCAAAAACTAAGTTTGCAGATTGTCCTAGTGACTTTCGGCCTTTCAGCATTTTGCCAGCACTCTCGAAAGCCTTTGAGATATTGTTGTCGGAACAAATTCAAGACCATGTTTGCAAACATAGTCTGCTATCACCATTCCAGTCAGGCTTCCGATCAAAGCACAGTTGCTCCACGGCTATCATAAAAATTTTAGACGACATCAGGGCACCCTTTGACAAAAACCAGTTGACTTTATTATGCCTGCTTGACTTCTCAAAAGCCTTCGACTCTGTGAACCATGACCTACTGTGCTTAAAATTAAAAAATTATCTTGGTTTTGATGACTCCGCAGTGCAGCTCATGCGAAGTTATCTGACGGGTAGATCCCAGCTTGTCGGCTCCGAAAATTCAGGTCTAAAACCACTATTGGCAGGGGTACCCCAAGGCTCTATTTTGGGTCCAATACTTTTAAGTATTTTTATTAATGACATATTTAATGCATGCCAGCATGCTCATATGCATGCATATGCTGATGATGTCCAACTATAGTTGTCGGGAAATCAAGAGGGGACAAACGATTTATGCTCAAGATTGAATAATGACTTAACATCCATATTTGAATGGGCTAGGGAAAATGACTTATGCATGAACAGTGAGAAATCATACGTGTTGCCTATATCTAAAAAACGAATAAGTTTCTCAAGTATTCCGCCCTTGAGCGTTGCCAGTAAACTCAAACTCGTTTCAAAAGTGACTAATCTTGGTTTTGTTATTAACACGACGCTGTCCTGTGATGATCATGTAAATTCGGTGGTTAAGAAATTATACTATATCTTAAGAAACTTACGAATGTCTGCTATTTATACTCCGGTCAATGTTAGAAGAAAACTTGCAATTCAATTGATTATGCCGATCATTTGCTACTCTGAGCTAGTGTACAGTAAACTGAGCTCCCAGTCTGCTCATAAAATTGATGTAGCATTTAATCATGTTACACGTTATGTATTCGGCTTATCCAGATTTGATCATATATCCAGCTGGAGAGCGCGTCTACTGGGCTGTGAAATCTTCGAATATCTGAAAGCTAGGAACAGCATTTTCCTTTGTCAACTTATCATGTATAAGGAGCCTAGTTACCTATATGATAAGCTAATATTCCCCAGGTCTGCTCGAATCAACGACCTAATAGTACCAACTTATAACTATATAACATCTGGACGGCTATTCTTTGTCAATGCCATTCGCCTATGGAACTCTATTCCAGTATCCGTACGTAGTAGTCTAAATAAAAGCAACTTTAAAAATGTTCTTTATGCTCATTTTAGTTGAAACCATTATACTTCTTGAGTTTTCGCCATCAATATGTATGAGTGTATACAATGTTTTGTTATTGAATTTAATTATTTGTTTATTTTAGATACTAGTAAATTACGATAATTCTCTATGTTTGATGTGATTATTTAACCTACATAACCCTCTGTTATGACTTTTGTTCTTTTTTACATTGCGATTTATCTTTTTGTTGTACTATAAAAGATCCTAGATCTTATTGTACTAATACTATTTTTGCAATAAATGAAATGAAATGAAATGAAATATCTGTCTATTACAATAATTAGTCGACCGCTTTGTGTTTGCGTCGACTTTAAATAAAATAAATTAAATTCAATTAAATTATCACTAGCTGACTTCGCACTAAGAATTCTTGTATTCAAATTAGCTGGATCTATTTTATTCAAGTCCGTTTTTGTTTTCTCTAATGCTTGTTTAACCTCATGGATCTTGAGGGTGGGGCCTGAAGGTTTAATGTGGCCATATAAATCGTTCCCGAGATGGTCGGGCTAGCACCTTAATAGTGCTGTTACCGGAGCGTACCGGATCTGTATCCGGCAAAGGACCATCACATCGATAACACTCCCCGCCTTCGGTTGTAACCTTATCGCTACAACAACAACAACAACAACAACAACAGTGCATCATCAGCAAATAGTTTGATCTCACAGTCTTGTATTGCATTCACTATATCATTTATATATATTAGGAACAATATTGGTGCTAGAACCGAGCCTTGCGGTAAGCCTATGGGTACTTCCGATTCGTCAGATATGACTGTTTTTATAACTGTTCGCTGTTTCCTATGTTTTAAAAAACTGCGGAACCATTCAAGCTCTATGTCTTTAATACCAATTTTTTGTAGTTTCTTGATAAGGATTTCCCTGTTCACCGTTTCGAAGGCTCTTTTAAGGTCAAGAAAAACAGCAACCACCACCTTCTTATTATTTATGTCGTCTTTCCACTCCGATAACACAAAGTTAGGAGCTGTTTCACACGAATGTTTTTTCCTAAAACCCGACTGTTGATTAACAAGAACTTTGTTTGAGTCTAGGTGTTTTACCAATTTGATTCTTAACATAAACTTCAAAAATTTTAGCATCACTTGGTATGGTATATATAGGTCTTAGCACATCTGGATGTATTGTCTTTTTAATTTTTTCAACTGAAATCACCGTTGACATTTTCCACTTTTCTGGTACAATACCTTCTTCGAAACTGCTATTAATTATTTGGATAGTCTTTTATTACGCCGTCAGACAGAATTTTCCTGCCGCCTATTTGGTATTTAAAAACTTGTAGGATTTTTATAACTTCATCGGTCGTTATTTTCGGGTACTTGTTGTTGTTTGGTGAGCAGCACAGCTGCTGGAAGGTAGTGGGGGCGCTAAGGCGTAGACTACGGGACGCCCTTGGGCGTGAACAGCAAGGAGCCACAAAAGATTTATAAAAGTTACGAGGACGTCTGGTTTTGGGATCTAGCCCAGAACAATCTGTCCGATGTAACCATACCTTTCACGTCACACACTGTCAAGAGTATGACCCTCCTAAAAAGATAATTTTGCGGCAACCGCATTTCTCAGGACCGGGGACAGGAGGACCCGGATTGGGTTCGATACATTCCCAGAGCAGGAGAATATCGCGCAGTCCCGCTGCAAGGATCTTCTGGGAGGATGACAATTTGAGGGAGGGACGCAACAAATTAAATGGGGTTACACAGAAATGACAGCCCTTGGTCCGGAAAAATCTCGAGTCGCTCCGGTACATAGAACCGGCTGCCTTGGGAAGCGGAAATTATGAGGAAATACGGCACCTAAGAACACAGCCATACGAAGCAAAAAAGCACAAGCAGGTCCTCAGTGATATCCACAAAAGGGCGTCGGACCTCTACGCCAGGAATTGCCCGGTGAATCCAGTTCTTAAAGAAAAGTACCCGAACTCGGAGAAGAGGAACGCACTCTCCCTATTGAAACGCTCGTCACTCTAGCTCAACATCGATAGGGGTACCGTAACAGGTTAAACTCTTACCTATTAAGAATCATTCCGGCATACAAAAGGTATGTCCTGCTTGCAAATTTGTCCCCACATGACACCAATTTGTGATCGGTCGCGCCTAGTGGATGGAGCGAAGCACCATACAACAACAGCCCTTACCTAATATAAAATTTTTTAGTTATAACTTATAAATACATAAATGTAAGGCGCGATAACCTCCGAAGAGACCTAAGGCCGAGCTTCTCTTCCCATTTGCGTCGGCTCCTCTTGCTTTTCCCTACAAATTGGCCGGACGGGACCTACATGTTTTTTTTTTTTTATATGTATGTATATGTTTATTAAGTCTATGATCGAAAAGAATCTTACAGACTAGATACAAATGAATAGAAAGATATAAAAACTATATAGTCAAACTTGTATATGTAATTACTGTGTAAATAATAAAAAAGATTAAAGATAACAATGAGTTGAATAAATAATAAAAATAAATTACAGCCACAAATCCAGAGAAGACTTGAACGTACTTCTCGACAAAGAGAAATCAAGAAGGAAACTCCCTGAGAATCTATTAAATTCGGTAAGTGCGCGGAAAATCGGGTCAAACATGCAATAGTTAGCTCTACCGACACGCAAGTAAAAGGGCAAGAAGGTACGAAGAGCTGAACAATCCAAAGAGCCAGTGATGAGATCATAAACAAACATTAGTAGATGCGCAGCTCTCCGGATTTCAAGAGACTGGAGATTGATAAGTATGCATCGCGAGTGATAGGATGGGGTTGGATCTTCAAAGTTAATAGAAATTAAGCAAAATCTAGTGAATTTTCTTTGAACCATCTCTATTCTGGCAGAGTGGCCACTATAGATAGGATTCCAGACAACTGAGGCGTATTCTAATTTTGAGCGAACTTAAGAGATAAAAAGTGCCTTCCTGGTATAGGAATCCTTAAAGTCTTTTGCATATCTGCGAAGGAAGGCAAGGTTTCTGTAAGCCTTCGGAAGGACATAACAGATATGACTAACGAAGGAGAAAGAGGTGTGGAAGACAACATCTAGATCAATAACTTCTTTGACAGAAGCCAGTGGAACACCTGAAATACCATAGGGCGTAGTATGCAGGGTAGACGACTTAGAAAAAGACATTTGAAAGCATTTTTTGACATTTAAGTAGAGACTATTGGCATTACACCAAGCCACAAGATTATTTAGATCATTTTGTAGGAGCACTGCATCTGACGGGCCATTAATTCTACGAAAAATCTTAAGATCGTCTGCATATAAAAGGAAGTCAGACGAATTAAAGCAGGAACCAATGTCATTAATAAAGAGCACACATAAAAGAGGACCAAGAATGCTACCCTGAGGTACCCCGGATGTTGCCAAGAAAGGTTGGGACTTAAGAGTCTTCAATTTCGACGCACAAGGACCTATTCGACAAATAAGATGTACCCCAGCGGGTTGGGGGATCAGAATATACCCGCGGTAGGTATGCCTGTCGTAAGAGGCGACTAAAATACCAGATTCAAGGGGCTGTGTAGCGCAACCTTTCAGGTTGCCAACGGAATATATAGCTTCTCAAAACCCAATTGTCAACCTCACCTATCCGCGGCGAATCCTGTTTCACTAACAGACGAGGCTCTGGCGACCCCATGCTCCTCATGGAACTTGGGGGTCGGGAGGGAGGGAATGGCCTGAAGGTTTAATGTGGCCACATAAATCGTTCCCGAGATGGTCGGGCTAGCACCTTAATGGTGCTATGGTACCGGAGCGTACCGGATTTGTATCCGGCAAAGGACCATCACATCGATAACACTCCCCAAAGCCTTCGGGGAGCAACCTTATCGCTACAACAACAACAACAACAAATAAGATTTTAACCATGATAGGAAAACAGAGTGAAATCCAATGCATTCCAGTTTAAATAATAAGATTTTATGAGATACTTTATCGAAAGCCTTCGTGAAATCGGTGTATACAGTATCTACTTAGCAACCGTCCTGAAATGCAGAAATGCAGAAATCAGAAAACGACACTAGGTTCGTAACAGTCGAGCGGCCAGCCACAAACCCATGTTGGCACGGCTCAATGACGCTTTTGATGACAAAAGTTAGCTTCTCTTTTATAATTTTTTCAAAAAGCTTCGAGCAAACTGTTAGTTTGGCGATAGGCCTATAATTAGAGACGTCATTTTTATTGCAAATAATACATTGTTCAGCTCGCCGAAATCAGTAGATCGAAAGTTGAAAGAGGAATTATCTAAAGCAGGTGATGTAGGGATAGCATCAAAGTTATGTAGATGAATAGCTATTGGTATATGATGCCTATCAGATAGACATACAGGAAAAGTACTCTCAGAGAGTTGATATATTAAATTCTCGTCGACGAATATAAGATCAAGGAACCACGAGAGAGTATTAAATAAATTATTGATTTGAATCAAATTACAACTTAAGGTATTATCTATGAGGCTAATTTCATTAGAACGCGTGACATTGGTAGGTGTCAAAATTCCATTATATTGAAAATCTGACCAGACAATATCTGGTAGATTGAAGTCTCCAAGTATACAGAAGTTGGCATCAGTATGAGCTTCGCATAAATTAACGATGTTCTCCACATGACCATTATATAAGCAATCACCACTATTGGGCGGTATATACGAGCAACAAATGAAAGTAGAGCCAGACGAACTGGAAACACAGACACACAGCTGATCGAGCCGCGTATCCTGATTATGTAGTTGAAACTTTAACGAATGCAGGCTTCTGTTAACTGCAATTAGGACACCACCACCTTTCTTTTGACCGGTGTTCGCGAAGTCTCTGTCTTTACGGAAAGTTAGGAATAAATTTGGGTCAAAGTACTCTTCATCAAAGAAGTCTTCGTTGAGCCACGTTTCAACGATGCCGTATACGTCGTAGTCCAAACGAGACGTAGCTAAAAGAAAGATGATTGCAACGAGTTCAGTAACAATTCTTTGAGATAATCAAGATGTTTTGAAAGATTAAAAAATTTGTTATCAATAGCCCTTGAGATGAGTTCAAAACCAAGTTTTTGAGCAGATAGCACAGAGTCAAGTGATTTGAAGAGCTTATCCGGCATATCAACGCACTCCTCACCCAAGTAGAGCAAGTGACGATTAGATTTGATTAGTCTCACATCATATTCCGAGATATTTTTGCAACATGCACGATGAAATAATCTTTTGCAAAAACCATTACACGGCACGATATTCGAGACAGATTTCGAAAAGCACTTATTGCACTTGGCACAACAATCGTCCATTATGACAAAATAAAATAGAAAGTAAACAAAGAGCGGTAAGAAACACGTCCGCACACAACGACGACTCGTTGTGTTACTGTTTTATGCCGATTCCGAACGGCATCTGCAAGGTATATGAGGTTTCACTGAGAGCTTTTCATGGCAGAAATATACTCGGAGCGCTTGCCAAACACTGCCGAGGAGCGACCCTGCTTAGAAAAATTGGTAAGTCTAGTTGAGGGGTCGACTGCTAATTCGCTACCAAAAAAATCGAGAGAGCTGTCAAAAGACGCGTATTAATCTGGAAAACATTAATCCGAAGGCGGAAAAGAAAAATTGCAACTGTCCGGAGATATTTGCAGTTGAAGTTGGTGATTTTGTTGTTGTTGTGTTGTACCCACAAAAAAAAGTGTGCATCACCGTGGCGGTAACCACGGTTATACCACACACCCGGACTTGGCATGACGTAGCCCAGGGTTATTTTTTATAACCGCGGCCGAAGGCCGCCAACGCAGAAAGGTATTCTGCGCAAAAATACTATGGATCCCACCCCCGGTTTCGGATGTAACCGCGGGTCTTTTTCTGTTTTTCGTTAATATCTTTTGAACGAGTTAAAATTTTTATTTTCTGTCTTTAGCGTATTAGCAGTCGATCCCTCAACTAGACTATTACCAAATTTTCTTCTAATTCAGAAACCTTATTTCTAAAATTTTGATCTTGCTTTGTCCGCGGTGTTAACCCAGGGCACACGGTGTGGAAGGACGCTACCATCACACCACGGTTGCCGCCAAGTTAGTTATAACTTACCTGCACATATATCAGCGAAATACAGAAGCTCATTCATATGCAGTAACGAAGCTCCATTTTTATCTACAGGTCTTGTAAACATATAGTCGCACATTGAATCTATATTTGCTATTTTAACAGCTGCTCTATTTAAAAATATGGAGCTGCGTATTGTTTCGAACGGATTAGACCGCGCGCGCGCACGCCTTAATTCATTATCATTTAATTTATCAAATTCAGACTTTGCTTCCAAAATATTTTTCAAAATATTTGGATCGCAATATAAGCACTCGTCTGAAATTGTGCTCTTAGGAGGGCCCAGAACAATATCGCTTTCCGCACATTGCAAAGCATCCGGGCCATCATTATTTATCCAAGAAAATTTTTCAGGCAGGCTTATAACTTCCGTAGTATCATCCCAGGATTCCAATGTAATTGTAGTTTCATCTGCCTTGAGACCCAATCCCTTTCTTCCGTCCTGTTGTACTGCAATAATAGGTTCTAGCCGACCTTGATTTTGTTTTCCAAGGCCTTTGTTCTCTTCATATCCCATTCTAGTCATCATCAAAAAAGCTTTGTCAGAATAGCTTTTGACCCATTCCGTCTTAATTTTCTTAGCCATTGGCTCAGCATTTTCCTCACAGTTACTTTCTTCTGATTCCATTAAATCTACTAAAATCAAAACTAATCAATATTTTACAAACAAACAGACCAATGCCGTCTTCCAGTGAGTTTCACAGCTACAGACGGAGTCATTGGTAGAGATGGCAAGATTAATCGCAAAGATTGAAATAATCGATTAATTTTGACCAATTAATGATTTAATTGTATCGTAGACTTTCTTTCAATTAATTGCAATTTTAATCGATTAATTGACAAAATAATCGTTTTTACACACATGTTTTTATCTGTGCTTGGCAGCATTGTTTCTTCGTTTTTTCTTACATCACTAATAGCTGAATTCAGTAAGCCGTCTCTAGTCACTGTTAGAGACAATTTGGGGTGAAAATCACTTTTGAGACAATTTGCCATTCTGTAAGCTGTCTCGTGTCTCCAGCCTCACAAAAGCAATCACTAATTTGTGAGCTGGGCCGGGGCAGATCACAAACGTGAAAATTTCAGAAAAAGTATGAAAATTATTTGCGAAAAACGCTTTAAATATATTTTTTTTTTATTCCTCAAATTAAAATAAACATAGAAAAAATTAAAAAACAGAAAATACTTAAGAAAACATCGAACTCTATGTGGCGCCGCTGAGATTCGAACCTACACACTTTGGATTTTTCTATAAAAGTTGTGAACGGTGTCTTAGCGAGCTCAGCCACAACACCACTCAACATTGCATTGACAAAATGCAATGCTATATTATTTGTTCAATGTATGAGTAAATTGTCATTTTGGTGAATTTCGTTGATATGGTGAATTGTTTTTGTGACTTTCGTTTACTGAATACCGAAATCATCTCAAGTCACAAAAATTGTCTCTAAAGGAAAATCTCAAATTTAGAGACTTGAGATGAGACTGAATTACAGAATTCAGCCGTAAGATTCTTGTTCACTAACATTGCGCAAAATGGCTCCTATCAAAAGTAAAGCGTCGATTGGATTGGCAACCCTGAAAGTATAAAGACGCGTGTCTTGAGCAATTTTTTACAAAAGTAATTAATATTAATTGGAGACGAGTTTTAATATAATTTAAACGATAAAAACATTAATTTGACTTAAATAAAAGTTAATCTTACTAGATAAAAAGATAATAAAACAAAATAACAAGCTAACCTCAAAATGGAGGTGGACGCCGAGGAGCCTGGGGGCTCCTGGGTACAACAATATAGAGACAGAAATAAAAAACCGAAAATAGATAAGAAAATTACACCGGATTACATCCTACTATTCTGCTATTAAGTAATGATATATATATTAAGAAACTTCAAATACAGCAAAACAAGGCAATGCGATTTATTTTAAAATGTCCTCCAAGAACGCCAAAAATTGTAATGCTCAATAGATTAAACTGGCTTAGTATTAAACAGTCAGTTAGTTATTTCACATTGAAATTTATACACCTACTTAGGTTAGGAATGTTACCGAATTACCTGAGTAGTAAAATACATTATAATCATGAAATCCACAATTATGGAACAAGAAATTGCAATAATATAAGACTGCCTAGAATAAGAACTGAGTTCGCCAAAAGGTCTCTTGAATATTTAGGGTATAAAATGTATAATGAGTTACCTTCTGATTTGAAAGACTGTGAAAATATTAGTAAGTTCAAAGAAAAATTGTTTTTATATTGTACGTCACTAAATGTGACATGAGTATTTATGTTTTATCTCTTATTTTAACCTAAACTAGGTCTTAAAGACCGTAATAATAAATAAATAAATAAATAAATAAAATGAAGAAAACAGTATATTGTTCACTCAACAAACAAATATTCACAAACAAGCGAAACAAAATACATCAGATAATATCGTGAATAAAAACAACATTAAAGCAACAACTATTCAACAAAGTACACCAAAGATGATTACAAATGAGGATATAAAGACGAACAATAAATCTGAGGAAAATATGACAACAAATTCATATCTATACTATGACAAAGATCACAAAGGACCATTTGTGGTATACATTGACAAAAAACAAACTGCACCAGAAAGAAATTCAATTAATGTAATAGCCGTAGCCAACCTTCTAAAAATTCTTAATTACGAAGAAGTGGATGAGGTAAGCAAAGTAGGTTTTGGTAGAGTAAAAACTATTTGTAAAAACGCAGAAACAGCTAATAAAATTTGTAATGATGACACAATAAAAAACAAAGGTTACGAACCTAAAATTCTACAACACTGCCTTTCAAAAATGGGTATCATTTTTGATATTCCAACGGAAATGACAATGGAGGAATTACAAAAAGACATTATTTCAACAGTACCTATAATGAAAATGGTAAGAATAGAAAGAAAAGATAAGGATGATAAAGAAAAGAGAATTCCAACAAGACGTGTAAAAATATTTTTCAAGGGACAAACACTACCGAGCGAAATAATTTATGCACATACAAAAATAATGTAAAACCATTCATTACCATAACACAATGCTACAAATGCTTCAGGTACAACCATTTTGCGCAGAATTGCAAGGAAAGGGTCGAACGATGCAAAAAATGTTATCAGGTACATCTTTCAGAAGAACAGTGCAAAACAATAACATGTGTTAACTGTAATTTTCAACATCCGCCAACTGCAAAAGACTGTCCTGCACGAGTAAAAGCATCTATAATCAAAAGAACAATGACATTAGACAACAGTTCATACAAAGATGCACATAAAAAAGTAACTAACATTTTGGGTAACAGATTTGAACTACTAGACAACTTTGAACAAAATTTCCCACAACTACAGAAGAAGGATGCGAACAAACAAAATGTTGGGAATGATACCACAGAATACATTCACAAAATGGTACCAGATGCGAAGGTAGTTAAAAACATCAACAAAATCAGACAGAGAGAACAACAAAACGCAATCAACACAATGAATGAATGGCGGGCGGCCATAAAACCAATAACGACGGAAATTACTATAGACACAAAATTAAAGACACATAAGAAGTCTTTAATAAACTAAGCGTAGAAATAACAAAACATTTAGCATCAAATGTAAATGAGAGACTAAACCACAAAAATTTATCTTTTAAATAATAAAATAGATATAACCATTTTAGCCGAAACATGGCTAACAAACAATTTTGATTCAAATATAAATAATTATAACTTTGCTTTTACAAATAGACAAGATGGATATGGAGGAGTAGGAATTTACATTAAAAAAAATATTAAATTCACTTTGTTTAAGATACCAAGTAAAATTGAAAACATCGGGGTTACAACCATCAATCTTAAAAGAAATATAAACATAATAAGCGTATTTTCTGCACCTAGCGTTTCAACTCAAGAATTTAAAATTGAAATGGAAAAAATATTTATTTTTACAAGAAAATTTAACAACTTAACATTGATTGGAGGTGACCTCAACGCCAGAGCGGCAATGTGGGACCCTGAAACAACAAACAATAAAGGAAATATACTGGAAAACTTAGTCATGGACAACGGATTTCAAACATTCAATACCAGGGAACATACATTTGAAATAAACAATACATCATCAGCAATAGATGTCACATTTTTAAATCAAAATATTAGAAATAACTGGAAAACAACACATCAACTCACAAATAGTCATCATAAACGAATAATAATAAATCTATTCGAAGAATTTTTAAAACCACAAAAATTCAAAAAAATTATTATGAACAAAGTCCTAAAAGATATAAATACAATGTCAATAGGAAACAGTTTAGAAGAATTTAATAATGCGATTAAAAACACCATAAAAAACAATACAGTAAAAATAACAAATATATACCAAAAAAATGGTGCACGCAAGAAACTGAAAAATTGTTCAGAATAAGAAACGCAACTCAAAAAAAATTTAATCAATATAAAACAATACAAAACAATGAAGCATTGACTGTGGCGAGGAAAAAATTGATGGAACATATTAAAGAACAAAAGAGGAAAAATTTTAATGAACTCATAGATGAAATTTCAAAAACTGACACTAATTCAATGTGGAATAAGATAAAAAACATCAAAAAGTATAAATGTGAAAAAAATATTAACAACTGTTGGAATAATGAAGATTCAAAAAAATACTTACAATTTATTGCAAGAAATTCGGACAGAAATGTTATGGACAATAACATAACAAACAGAACTGACATACCATTAAAGGAAATGAATTTGGAGAATTTCCTCAAATTCCTACACAGCAGAAAGATTAATTCAGCTAATGGTCCTGACCAAATTTCATATCGTATGATACTAGAACTACAAGAGACAGAAAAGAAAAAGTTATTCAATATAATAGAGAGTATCTGGCATGAAGGGTCGATACCACAAACATGGAGAGAAATCAAAATCATACCGATTCCTAAAGAAAGAAATTCAACAGATATTTACAAATACAGACCAATATGTCTACTGTCAGTGATGGCAAAAATAATGGAAGGCATAATAAAAATCCATATTGACAATCAAATCGAAGAACATAAACTATTACCGGAAATATCATATGGATTTAGGAAGAATCGATCAACAGCACACTGTATAAATGACCTTATAAATACAGTAACATATTACAAAGAAAACAAATATCAAGTAATGGCGGCCTGTATTGATGTGGAGAAAGCATACGACTCGGTAGACATTGAAATTCTAGAAAACAGACTCAACGAAACCCAGATCAATAGCAAAGTAATAAGATGAATAACATAATTTTTAAAACAACGTACGCTGATATTAGGTAAACAAAAAATTGAAACAACAAATGGACTGGCTCAAGGAAGTGGATTAAGTCCAACTCTGTTTAATCTCTATACAACACACATTCATGAAATAACTAATGAAAACTGTAAACTATTCCAATTCGCAGATGACTTCTTCTTAGTATGCTTTAACAAAAAGAAAGACACCACACAACAATTACTAGAAATAAAAATACAAGAATTTATTAACGAATGTGATACAATTAAATTAAAAATAAATCTTAATAAAACCAAAACTATATTCTTCAATCAGAAAAAATCACAAATAAATATACAAGTGAATGGCACGTCGATTGAACAGGTAACAAACATCAAATATTTAGGAAGATATATTAGTACCAATAATGCTTGTATGCAGCATATCAACAAAATAGTTGACAAAACTAATAGAACATGCCAATTTTTAAATATTTTGAGCGGCTGTAAATTCGGTATAGCACCTCCGAAGGCTTTACACCTATATAAAGCTTTCGCGAGAGCTAAAATGGATTATGCGGCTTCCACTTTTGCTAATATCACAAAATCGGCTTTACAGAAACTATCAATATGTAGTAATACCAATCCAAGACGTTGCCTTGGTCTAATAAGATCTACACCAACACATGTTATATACCACATGGCTGCGGAGATGCCAACGAGTTACAGACTAGAAATGGCAACAGCTAAAGAAATTATAAAATGTATAGCATATAACCTACCAATGAAAAAGATAATAATTACAGATAAATTAAGTAAGAATACCAGCTATTACAAAATATACCAAAAATATAAACTAATTTTTTACAACATTGCAACAATCAATACTAAAAAACAATCATTAAGGAGAATAGTAACAGACGACAATTTTTTCAAAAATAAGGCAAAAAATAAAGAATGTAACAAGAATATTATAAATACAATCTTCAAGGAAAAAATACATCTATTAGAATCACAACAATTTGAATTAATATTTACGGATGGATCAATCAAAGACAATATAATGGGAGCTGCGTTTATTCATGAAAAATCTAACACTACTAAATCATTCTATAGCAATAAAAAAGTGGCATCGATGACAGCTGAATTAATAGCAATACAAAAAGCGGTGGAATTTGCCATAATAAAAAATTTTAATAAAATAGCAATTCTTACAGACAGCCTAAGCAGCATTTTTGCTATAAAAATGAAGAAAGTAACAACCACATTGTACAAGAAATCATTGAAATAATTAACGCATCAAATTTAGATAAAATAGAAATACATTACATTCCTGCCCACAAAAACATTAATCAAAATGAGAAAGCAGATGAAGCTGCAAAAAATGCAAACCAGAATGGAGAAAGAATTAGAATACCCTGGACCATCAAAGATGCCATAAAAGAAATTGAAAACAAAATAAGGAAAGAATGGGAGACAGATTATAAAGGAAAAATAACAAACAAAGGCAAAGATTACGGACAAATTTACCCAGAAATAATAAAAAAACCATGGTTCCAAAAGAAAAATACCAATCTCGAACCAAGAGATATAAAAGTAATAAACAGAATATTATCGAATCACACATTTTGCAAAGATACATTAAACAAAATGAACATATATGATGACAATAGCTGTGAAACATGCAACACAATAGAAAATACTAATCACATTTTATTCCACTGTAACAAATATGCAAACATTAGAAGTAAATACCCATTATTACAAAATCACACCACATTAATTGATATACAGAAGAAATATGGTGACAAAATGTACAATACCATCACTAGTTTTCTCAAACAATGTAAATTGGAACTATAAGTAACAAAGTAAACTGAAGAATTGGCGTTGGCGTTTTAGCTTTTGTGCTGGCCAAATAATTCGAATTTAATTCGATCTTCATCCGGTATTTTATATACGCGCAATGAAGAAACTTAAACAAAAAAAAAAAAAAAAAAAGTAAAGCGTGGAAATATTTTATTAAAGAAAAAAACAACCTGGTTGTGTGTAATTTTTGCAAGAAAAAGTTAAAATTTTCAAACAACATATCAAACATGTTCCAGCATTTAAAATTGAAACATGCAGCTGAAGTTGATAAGTTTAAGGTAAGATAAAATAGTTAATTTCCTTCAAAGAATGGGTGCGTAATGCATTATTTTATAGCATGATTCCAGAACAAAAGAGGATGACAGTGAAAACATTGATGAAAATAGTGTGGATACTGTAGTCGATATGACAAATGAATGCGAAGGTAGCACAGATGAAATGCCGAGTAGTAGCGCCAGTCAACCAAGTAGCCGGCCAAGTCAGTCGAGTAGCACCGCCAGTCAACCATTAATTTTAAAAGCATTTACCAACATTCAAAGCTATTCCTCCGGAACAAAAAACAAGAAAGTTACACATGGAATCATGCACATGATCGTCAAAGATAATTTGCCGTTTACCTTTGTCGAAGGTAGGTTTTGTGTTCATTAATTATTCTATTATTTTATTCTAAGAAATTTAACTTTTATTAAAGGTGCTGGCTTCTTAGACTTTATGAAGCAAAATTTCCCACTTTACAAAGCCCCAACAAGGAACACGATAAAGGCTGAAATTGATAAACTTTATGAAGAGGGGGAAAAAATGTGTGTCATTGCTTTCAAATCTGCATTGTGTAACACTGACCACTGATATATGGACTAATATAGACAATGAAAAGCATGTTGGGAATAACCGTTCATGGGTTGCTTGAAACAAAGCCATTTAATGAAACAATTGGTGTGTATGAATTGAGTGAGTCCCATACATCTTCTCATATATCTGAGATTTTGTCCGATGCAATGAAAAATTTTTCTATTGAGGAAGATAACGTTAAGGCTGTTGTCACAGACAATGCAAGAAATATTGTCAGTGCAATCTATGAAAAATTCGGAAAAAAGCGTCATATTCCATGTTTCGCCCATACGCTGAATTTGGTTTGTTCGAATTCATTAGATATTTCTGCTGTACAAGGCATTATTTTAAAATGCAAAACAATTGTGAAATGGTTCAAACGCAGCGTTAAAGCCAATGACGACATACGAAAGGTTCAAGCAGCCGCTGGTGTACCAGAGGGTAAATTTTTGAAACTTTTACTAGATGTAAAACGCGGTGGAATTCCACGTATTACATGATAGAGAGGTTCATCAAACTTAGCGCCTACGTCAGCCAAATTTTGTTAAATTACCCGGATTCTCCGCCCATGATAACGTCAAGAGAAAATAATAATAATAATAATAATAATTTATTTATTTACGGTCTTTAAGACCTAGTTCAAGGTAAAAAAAAAAAAATATATATATATATATATAAATATATTGTATACATTATATGTTTAATGACTTACAGTATAAAAATAATTTTGCTTTAAACTTATTAATATTTTCACAGTCTTTTATCGCATTTGGTAATTCATTGTACATTTTATAACCTATATATTCTAAAGTCTTCTTCGCGAACTTCGTTCTTACTCTAGGCAGTCTTATATTTCCGCTGCTTCTAGTTCCATAGTTATGTATTTCATGATTAAAATGTATTCTCCCGTTCAGATAATTCGGTGTTATTCCTAATTTCATATGATGTATAAATTTCAATGTGAAATAATATATCGACTGTTTTACACTGAGCCAGTTTAACATATTTAGCATTGTAGTTTTTGGTGTTCTAAGCGAACATTTTAAAATTAATCGCATTGCCTTGTTTTGTTGTATCTGCAGTTTTTTTATTTGTGTGTCATTTGCTAATAGCAGGATTGTTGGACAATAGATAAAGTGCGGTTCAATAATTGATCGATACACTAATAATTTGTGTCGTTGACTAATATATTTACAAGTTCTGTACATAAAACCAATTTTTTTTGCAATTTTGTTTTCTAAATAACTTATGTGTTCTCCAAATCTAAGGTTTTTGTCGATCCAGACTCCTAGGTATTTGATCTTGTCTACTTGCTGAATTTCAACATTTCTTATCTTCAGAGTAATATTGCTAAGGTTATTGGCACCCATAATGCTTTGGTTTTTGCAAAATATCATACTTTTGGTTTTATCCACGTTCACTTTCAACTTTCTATGGCATAGCCATTTGTAAAGGGAGTCTAAGTCTTCTTGCATTTTCGATACCGCAAAACCCGCACTTCTTTCACTAATGGTTATCAATGCATCATCCGCAAATAGTCGAATATTGCAATATTTCAAGCATTCTTTAATATCGTTAATATATATTGTAAACAATAGCGGTGCCAATACTGAACCTTGCGGTAGCCCAATATGTACATCAACAACCGGTGAACTGCACTTCCAATTATCGTCTTCTGTTTTCTATTACTCAAATAGCTTCTGAACCATTCCAAGGATTTTCCTCTTATCCCATTATTAAACATAACATTCAGCAGTTCCTCTCTATCCACAGTTTCAAAAGCACGTTTTAAGTCTATAAAGACTGAGATCACAACTTTCTTATCAGTTATATCCTCTTTCCATTCCGCAATAACCATATTCAGTGGATGGAACTAATGGAAATATGTACAATTTTAAGACCTTTAGAGGCCATGACAGTGCAGATAAGTGGCGAACGACATGGAACTCTCAGCCAAATAATACCTCAAGCCCATTGCGGTCATGAACAAATTTCGAAAATTCACCCATGTCAACCAGCAGCACAAAAACTGAAACAAGAAATTTTAAAGCAATTTGATAAAAAATTTATAACCATAGAACAGTCTTTCCTCTTAGCTGCATCCACTATCTTGGATCCAAGATTTAAAAGGCTTAATTTTAAGGATACGGTGGCTTTGGCGTCGGTATTAAGATACATTCGTTCTGAAATAACCGAAAAAGATGTCAATATGGAAACAGCAAGTGAGTCTTCGGTGGAATCAGAACTTGATTTTGACTTATGGGCTCTACACAAAACTCTCGCGCACAAAAAAAAGAGAGCATGTGACGATGTGCAACCTCAAGACGAGCTCACTTTTTATTTAAACTCCCAAGTTTTGCCACGGGGAATATTTAGAATAAGGTGCCACGATTTTCCAACTTTTCTTTTTTTCGAGGGGCGGCGGGGTTCCTAAAAATCACAAAATTATCATCCGCAACTCTAGGAAACTCTTAGTTTATGAAATATAAGCCTTTTAATTTCCAAATTTAGTAAAATTTCAACTTAAGTCCTGCACTTAAAATTCGGGACGCTCATGTCGATAGCGATATCAAAAGACGCGTATTTGCGTCAAGATTCAGAATCCGAAAGCAGAAACACATTTTTTTTATCTCGTTTAAAAGTTATTCGCCGAAAACCCGTCGGTACTATTGTCGCTTTTTTCGTTGTTGCAATAAGTGCAGGACTTAAGTTGAAATTTTACTAAATTTGGAAATTAAAAAGCTTATATTTCATAAACTAAGAGTTTCCTAGAGTTGCGGATGATAATTTTGTGATTTTTAGGACCCCCTCTACCCCTACAAATCAGCAAAAGTTTGAAAATCGTGGCACCTTATATAAAATCCAACCCTCGCTGTATCCGTATCCCTAATGTAATCAGCTGTTTATCGTTACGACGGTAAACAAAAACCCAATTGGTTGGCTACGATACGGTTACGACCTTAGCGGCACCAATAATCGATTGCATTGATTCTGATAAGGTTGGTCGAATCAGTTGTTAAAAGGTTACCGATACGGTTACCGATAAAGTATCCATGTCTCCAGCTTACGGCTCACGCTCACTTCTCACGGGAATGCTCTGGATCATTGAGAGGCTTGAAAAGCAGATGTCGTGAAATTTTCGCACACGTGAAATGTGATAGGCAGATGTCGCCGCTGGTTTCATTTAACTCATACGGCGAAAGGCTAAGCAGCGACATCTATTTTTGAAAAAGTAGGTATATCAAAGGCCGCGTTACCAACCTAAAAAAGTAATTAACAAATTATCTAGCTCACAAATTAAACCAGACTTCTATCTGGATTTATCTGGCTCAAATCGTTGTTGTTGCATTTACATCCAAAATTATTTATCTGCCTCAGGATTTTGCCACCGGATGACGGCACAAGTGTTGGCACACCATCGATGGCATTGTCGATAGTTAAGCACACTATCTTCGCGTTCCAATGAACCGTGATCAAGATACCGATAAAAATTAACAGGCTTAAAGCCAAATTAAACTTCCTTAACCCAAACGCCATAGTCGTAACCATACCCATATCCATAACCATCTCAATGTGATCGATTAATGGTGCCTTAACCTAAAAATCGTGAAAATTTCATAAAAATGATGAAAACGCAAAAAATTACAAACATATTCCACAAGAAATAAGTATCTTAGTCATAACGTATCCAAAACAATGAAGAAAATCTAAAAAAAGTTATTAAATTCACCAACTCAAATATTTTTAGGTTATGGATATGGCGAGAAACCAAAAACCAATTGATTGGCTATGGCGTTAGCGTTATGGTATGGCACCATTAATCGACTACATTCCTTTCCATAAGGTAGGTTCGATCAGCTGATTTATCTGGTTATGGCTTTATGGTTATAAGTCACCATTAATTCGCCCTTTAAGCGGGAGTCATTGGTGCCGTATGTCGTATCGCTGTAGTCGTATCCCTAACGTAATTAGCTGTTTATCGTTACGACGGTAAACCAAAAACCAATTGGTTGGCTACGATACGGTTACGACCTTAGCGGCACCAATAATCGATTGCATTGATTCTCATAAGGTTGGTCGAATCAGCTGTTAAAAGGTTACCGATACGGTTACCGATAAAGCACCAATGTCTCCAGCTCTATTCTGTTTTGCGAACGATACGCTCAACGAACGATACCTGCTTGGACGATAACGTGTGCTAATAGTATTCTGAATCTTACGTTGCCGTTTATCGTTTAGCTTTACGTCGTTCGTCAACTACACGATATCAAGTGTCAAACTTGCAACTCTGTACACATATGTTTTGTTTTTGCGCACGTCCATAAACTTTACAAAATAACATTTTTATTTTTATTTCAAACCCGATTCATTTCGATTCGGACCCGCGAGTTTACAAAATTAGTGAAATAAAAATAAAGTTGTTAGTGATATAAATATAATAAAAATGTATCAAGCTATTGCTCTATTAGTGAATCTTTTAATATAAAATACAAGTTTTTTATACAATAATAACAAAACGATAGGTGAATACCTGTTGTTTGTTTTTGACTCTTTGTATTCGTAGTGGTAGCACCTTTTCGTGATACAGAATACCAATCGAGCACAGTAAATCGAGGTAACAGTCAGCTGTTATCGTTTTGTCTATCGTATTGCAATTCATAATACGAACACATGAAACATGATCGTTTTGGAGACGATATCGTCAAACAGAATGAGGCTCTTAACATGCAAATGCAGCAGCAAATTTTTTTTTCACACGCGTATACGTTTGCACGTAAAAAATGCTTATCTTCGCTTAGACCCATCCAGCGCCAGTGGTTATTTAACTAGCTACAGCACAGGGTGTACCGAATAGCGGAGACACAAACCTCTGTTGTCTGGCTGTGTATAACCTATAGCACCATTTTAAGAGGTGATAAATAAAATTGGTGTAGAGGTGAAAAATAGACACATATTTCATTTACATCTGAGCATAATGCGTATTGAAATTTAGTACCCTGCAAAAATTGTTGGATTACATGTTCCATTTTTTTCATGTTGGAGTACTCTAACAATACTCCTTTGCAATGCGTTTGCAGACCACCATCAGCCGATCATTGCTCGTGTTTTAACGACCGCGATCACGACACGATGACGATCGAACAGAGTTTCCAAAAGTAAAATATTGCATACAAATAACTGATAATAAAATTTACTATGGTAACTCTGATAAAATGCAACCGCGCAACTGGTTTTATGTATACATACTATAGTATAGAGAAATATTCCATTTGAAAACCAAAGCGTTTTAATTCCCATTTTGCACGGCTACTATTAAACATATATACGACACTTAATTCAAAAATATAATACTATAACATAATATTTACATATATCTACCAAATCAAATACAAACACATACTACCTACACCCGAAGACAGACATACATATAGTTAAAAAACCAACCACCAAAATTGCAGATATTTAAAGCTCGCTGCGGCCATTGTCTGTAAAGCAAATTTTTTTCAATTTGGGTTTGTATGCGACATACTTGCTTGAAATATGATTCAAATATTTGCAATTGACACTCTAGAATCGTGGCGTCAGCTGCAGCACCTTCCCTTTCAATTTTAGTTTTAAGGTTTGTGATATTCCGCTTCATTGAACTGCGTTGTTGACGCAGCGATGGTAATTCCACCGAAGTATCATTGGTATCATCGTCCGTCGGCATGTTTCCGGCCTTTAGATTTCAAAAATTGTGTGTTGATTGTTTTTTCCTCAAATTTATTTAATTTGCAAGCTGCGTGTTCCCGTATGAAGGTAAAAAACAAACGTGCAAACGGACTGATGCCAAAGTAAAGCACCAGAATATAAAACGGAGATATGGTGTGATATTTTTCGCGGAAAACAGTACTTTTCTTTTTATATGCAATCTGCTTATTACCGCATTAAGCAAAAACAAAACGTGCGAATGGTTTTCTTCACGCCATAACGATGAGATAGTGAAACTAAATGGCTATCGACTTTTCAGAGCTGACAGAAGTGGTCACGGTGGTGGTGTCGCTATATATGTTAAAAGTAGTTTGTGCTGTAAATTACGTTGTAGTTCTTGTACCGGTGATTCTGTAGAATTTGTGTTCGTTGATGTTTTTTCATCAAAGGGTGATAAGCTCCTTGTCGGCTGTGCATACAGACCTAATCGCCAAGTAAATTTTGCTGACTTTACTGATTTTCTGCAACCTCTACTCTTAAGTTACGAAAATATAGTCCTAGCTGGAGACTTCAATAGCAACCTGCTCACAGATTCAAGTCTTAAGCTAAGTATGGAAACTCTGCGACCCTTCTCAGCTAACATTACCATACCAACACATTTTACCAACACTAGTTCCTCGCTGCTAGACCTCTTCTTTGTAAACGACTCAGAGAAAGTACTTCTTTACGATCAGCTGTCTGCTCCCAATTTTTCTAAACACGACCTCCTATTCATTACTTACAACTTTCAAACGTTGTTTACACCGAGCTCGTTTACATATCGTGACTTTAAAAGTATAAATTATAGTGCACTTGCTGAAGCATTGGAGTCTGTCGACTGGAGATTGATTCGAACGATGGCATCGGTGGATGGGCAAACTAAACTCCTTCAAGACAGTATAAATAAGCTCTTCGACGACCATGTTCCTACGAAACTTAAGGTGACGAAACACAATAGCAATCCATGGTTTGACGCCAGTATTATGCATCTAATTCACTTGCGTAATCTAGCTTATTCCCGGTGGAAAAGATACAGAACTGTGGATATGCACATGCGCTTCAAAGCTACACATGTCACTGCCAATAAAGCCATAAGATCGGCTAAAGTACATTTCTACGAAAATAAGTTCAGCACCGCTTTAAATTCAAAAGAAACTTGGAATAGGATCAAGAAAATTTGAATTGGCAAATCCAAGGCCGATCTCTCTGTCCCCCCTGATGTAGATGTTAACGATATCAATGATAGTTTTTTAAAGTTACCTCCCTCGGCTGCTAATGTATGTATTGACAACTACGGTGATCGTGTAAATGTTGATGCTAGTCCCCTCGAGTTTTTTCGTGTCGATGACTGTGATGTTGTTAAAGCCATACTTTCTGTGAAGTCCACCGGTATAGGCTTAGACGGAATATGTGCAAAATTTGTGAAAATTATTCTACCCGTAATCCTGCCCCATATAACCTATTTAATATACTCTATCCTAACCACCTCTGTCTTTCCAAAATGTTGGAAAGCTGTTAAAGTTATCCCAATTCCCAAACAAAACAAAGAGTACAGGCCGATAGCCATACTGCCTTTTCTTTCGAAGGTCGTTGAGCGCATCCTACATGGGCAGATCGCCACATATGTGCATGTAAATAAACTTTTAACGGACCATCAGTCCGGTTTCAGACCAAAAAGGAGCTGTACTACGGCACTTATTTCTGTGGTAGAAGATATACGGGAGCGCATAAATGATAACTTTCCGGCTTTCCCAACCCTTCTTGACCACTCTAAAGCCTTTGACTCTGTTGACCATGCCCTACTATGTAAAAAGCTGGAAAACATGTTTAATTTTTCCAGTCATGCAACCAACCTAATCAGATCTTATCTAGACGTCAGAACGCAGGCAGTATGTGTAGATAATAGAAAGTCAAACTTGTTAGACGTTTCGCGTGGTGTACCCCAAGGGTCAATCCTTGGTCCTTTGTTGTTTGCATTGTACATTAATGACCTGCCTCGTGTTTTTAAGTATTGTGACGTCCACGTCTATGCTGACGATGTTCAATTGTATACGTGCTGTCCTATCGATTGTATGAGTTTATGTATAAGTAACTTGAATCAAGACCTTAGTCAAATAGGCTTCCTTGAATGGTTTATGTCTAAATCCTA
Organism: Eurosta solidaginis; assembly: GCF_040869045.1. NCBI lineage: Eukaryota > Metazoa > Arthropoda > Insecta > Diptera > Tephritidae > Eurosta > Eurosta solidaginis. Next base: position 78,021,438 of record NC_090322.1, read on the forward strand.
GAAAGTCGAAGTGCATTGTTATCCGTAGAAAGCCGCTAGCTACAAATGGCTTAAACAATATTATGTTTGAAAATTCTGTTATAGAATATGTTGACACGGCAAGAAATCTTGGCATAGTTTTTAACAAAACATTGTCCTGGAGAGACCATATCTTTAGAACCGTAGGAAAAGTGTACGGTATGCTCCGTACACTGTGGTTGACACAGTATTTCACTCCGCTACATATTCGACTACTTTTATCCAAAGCGTACTTAATACCTACGCTCCTCTACGGCTGTGAAATTTTTTCTAATTGTGACGCTGTGAGTAAAAAGAAGCTTAATGTTGCCTACAATAACATTGCTAGATACGTTTACGGGCTGAATAGACTTGATCACGTTTCTTGTTATTCTGCAAAGTTGCTAGACATTTCTTTTGACAATCTTTTAAAGTTTAGAACACTTATTACCTTGCATAAGATAATCTACACGAAGGAGCCTTATTACCTATATCGAAGGCTTCAATTTCTTCATTCTACGAGGACAATGGTTCTTGCACATGTTAAACACCGTATGCTAATTTCTGAACGCCAATTCTTCGTTACTTCGATCCGTCTTTGGAACTCCCTTCCAGCCAGAATAAGACAAATAAGTAATGCACTGCATTTCAAAAAAGAAGTAATCTTGTTCTTTAATTGACTCACCTCTCCTTCTTCAACTGACTCTCTTTACTGATCTTCTATCCGTTTTTCTTGCCCCCTCCTATTTCCTCAAAGGATAGAACCTTATTTTTTTTTTTTTTATAGAACCTAATATTATTACTGTACTACCTACCCTTGCAATGTCCCCTTTATTATTGTTGTTGTTGTTGTTGTTGTAGCAATACTCGCCCCACCTAATAGCCGCGACCAATCACAAATTGTCATCAATATCCTCTAACGGGAGTCCAAGGAAACTTGCCGTTTCAACAGGGGTGGACCATAAGGAAAGGGGTGTTAGAGGCGTTGGTTCCACATTACAATTAAAGAGATGGTTGGTGTCATGTGGGGACACATTGCAAGCAGGGCATACATTTTGTATGTCGGGGTTGATTCTGGATAGGTACGAGTTTAACCTGTTACAGTATCCAGAACGAAGTTGAGCAAGAGTGACACGCGTTTCCCTGGGGAGTATGCGTTCCTCTTCTGCGAGCCCTTTATTCTTATTTCTGTTCTGTGTCCCTAGGCTAAGCTCTTTAAAATTTATTGTAACCATTAAGTCTTATTTTACAAATTATCTATTGTTTAACTAAGTTATTGAAACATTTTTTGAATTTTCGCCTTTGTTCTGTCACTGTTCTGACTAGCACTATAAAATAATTTTGTCAAATTGTTGTTAGGAAAAAATTTAATAAAATACAAATACAAATGCGACTGAGGGCAATGTAAAAACCGCAATATAAAACAATATGCTGGCAATTATGTGCGTAGGCTGTGTTTAGGCAAATACAGCGATAATTGTGATATATATGTACATGTACTCAGAAAACCAAAAAGTGCAATGTAAAGAACCGCAATATAAAACAATATGCTTGCGATTATGTGCGTAGGCTGTGTTTATGCCAATGCAGCACTAATTACGATATGTATACGAGAACATGTACTGCCCTGTATATTAAAATGTGAGGCACCAAATTGTTCTCTTTTCCGTGTACTCCAATTTGTTTGTGTTCTTGACGGCAGCGAGCACCTTTATATGTATAGTTGTATTTTGTTTTTTATAACGAAATGCTTGCTTCACCGTCCTGTCATAGTCGCCAATGTCTCTTGTGAATAAAAAAGTAAAATACGATTGAAGAATAAATGAACTTTATTGAAGCAGTGTACGAAAACCACTGTAAGCAAATTACAATGATAAAGAAAAAATAACGAATAGCTTAAAGCACAATATGCTAACCAATGCTACTTGTGACTGGGAATTATCCCCGGCTATGGCGTTACCATACTACACACCTAACATGTGTGGCCAGTCAATTCCGATTGAACATCCTGCCCCCGTTGAAAGGATCCTTTCAATATCCTGATTGTAATGGGGCTAGTTTATGAACTGGTCGGCGAAGAATTCTCTTTGCTGTTTTAATTTCCACCACTCGGACCTTTTTGTCTGGACCTGGGATAACGTTGGTAATTCGGCCTAATGGCCACTGGTTAGATGGTATATTATCTTCATATAAAAGTACAAGCTGATCAAGTTCTACGTTAGCTTGGTCAGTTAGCCATTTGGATCGCTGCTGCAGCTCATGAAGGTAGTCACGTCGCCATTGTTGCCAAAACAAATTTTTTATATGGGTGATGCGTTGCCATCGTGATAAATATGATAGCTTGTTGGTGTCACAATTGGGTTCGGGTACGCTCCTAATCGCTTCACCAATAAGAAAGTGAGATGGCGTCAAGACGCTTCCATCATTAGGATCTTTTGACATTGTTACCAATAGACGAGAGTTAAGAATGCCTTCTGCTTCAATTATGACTGTCAAGAGTTCCTCATACGTGAAACCACCTTGGGATAAGTATTTGGTAAAAAGTTGCTTTGCTGATTTAACAGTAGCTTCCCAGAGCCCACCGAAATGCGGCGATCTCGGTGGGATAAAATGAAATTCGAAACCTGTGATGGACGAAAAGTCGGAAATTTCCTTTCGCCTTTGATCGCACAAGTAGCGCTAGTAAAAATCTTGCAATTTGTTGTGAGCCCCCAGAAATTTGTTGCGTTGTCACAGTAAATTCGATGTGGAACGCCTCGCCGGTTTATAAATCGTTTGAGACAGTATATGAACGCATCGGCACTTAAATCGGAAACTAATTCCATATGTATTGCTTTCGTCGAAAAGCACACAAAGATCTCCACATAGGTTTTGTAGGGAACCTTACTCCTGATACGGTAACTGGTAAGGAAAGGTCCACAAAAATCCACTCCGCAAATATAAAATGGCCGCTCTGTATGAAATCGGTCCGCTGGTAAGAGTCCCATAATTTGTTGTTGCAATATTGGTCGATATTTGAAGCAATGAACACATTGTCGCACAACCTTGCGTGCAGTTTCTCTAGCCCTCACAATCCAAATGCGCTGTCGGAGCAAACCTAATAGAACCTTCGGTCTATATAGAGGATTATGAAACGATGGTCGTGAGGCAGTATTAGCGGGCATCTTGCTTCTATTGGAATAGGTGCTTGCAACAACAGTCCGCCTACTCTAACAACGGTGTGCATCTTCTTAAATATTTTCAGTTGGCACAAGAGTGGCGACAGTTTCTGAAACGATGGAGGTATATTTTTATTGTTCTCTAATGCATTAATTTCCGAAGAGTAGAAATCGCGTTGTAAGGTTACGGCAACAAAATTGAATGCATTATTGAGTTCCGCAGCAGAAATGGGTTCTACATATTGTATTTGTATCTTTCTTTGCGGTGGAATTGTGTTATATACGCGATGAATAAATGCTATTATGCGAAGGATGCGGATATATGAGGAATTTCGATTGACGATATCATTTACAATGTGTGTTATGTGATTTGTTTTATAACATTGAGTTAGTTTGGGCTTACGCTGCTCTTCTACTGGTGCGTCGGAGACGACTACCAGCTCCGGCCAATGTTTTGACTCCTTACTAAGGAATAATGGGCCAGAAAACCATATTGTGCTACATAGATCAGCAGCACTGCAGCCGCGTGAAATTAAATCGGCCGGATTATGCTTCGATGGTACATGTCGCCATATGATTCCCTGCGAATGTTCCTGGATTTCCGAGACCCGGTTGGCGACAAATGAAGTAAGAGTCGAGGAATGAGTTTTTAACCACTGAAGGACCATGGTTGAATCGGTCCAAAAATATACTGTGTTCATATTCTGCTTGAGGTTCACTTCAAACCTTTTCCATGTTCATATTAAAAGCAATGCAGTGCACAGCTCCTACCTTGGTACAGACTGTGCCTTTACTGGAGCTACTTTGGACTTGGCGATAAGCAAATTAATTTTATACGTACCATTGTGCCAAATTCTGGTATAAATGCAGCATCGATAAGCTCGCTCAGAGGCATCTGCAAACCCGTGCAGTTCGCCTCTCTGTGATGGTGAAGTAAATGCGTAGCGAGGAACGGCAATTGTGTTTATATTAGGTAGATCATCTTCTATGCTAGCCCATAAATCGGAAAGTGGCTTGGGCACTTCCTTATCCCACGAGACACCGTATAACCAAAGTGCTTGGAGAAGCATCTTGCATCGAATTACAATTGGACTCAAAAGCCCTTGTAAGTCATATATCTTTGCTGTCTTTGAAAGAATTAAACGCTTTGTAGTATTCCTGTGGGGTTCGTCATTAAATTGGAAACAAAATTGATCTGATCTTGGTTTCCATAACATTCCCAGTGTACTAGTAACGCCGCATGCCAGCTGAATGGCTACCTCATCTGTGTTTGTGAAAAGTTCACTGCAGTTGCTGTTCTATTTAGCGAGTTCGAGTTTGGCCATCGCTAATAACTGGGTTAATTCGAATTTGCGTTGTTTTAACTCCTCTAGAGTATCGGCGCCTGTAAGGACATCGTCTACATATAGATCGGATTTCAAGACGTGTGCGCCAAGAGGATAAAGATTTCCATACGTTTCCGCAATAAAAAATAAACTGCGGATTGCTAGGAACGGTGCTGAAGCCGTTCTATATGTTATAGTATTTAATTCATAGAACTGTAAAGGAAGATGTGGTTCATCTCACCATACAATTACTTGAAATTGTCCGTCTTTCGGTGACATCCAGAACTGGCGATACATTTTACAAATATCAGCAGTTAATACATGTTTGTAAAGGCGAAATTTAAGCAAAATTGTTATGAGATCCGGCTGGATCGTTGGGCCTACCATAAGTAAATCGTTGAGGGATATGTTAGATGAGGTTTTTTGAGATGCGTCAAATACGACACGCAATTTAGTTGTTACATTTGTTGGGCGCAGCACAGCATGATGCGGTATAAAATAATGATTTGGACTGATGTCGACCTCATTGATCGGAGACATGTGCCCAAATTCTGCATACTCCTTCATAAACTCGGTGTACGATTTTCCTAACTCTGTGTCTCTTTTGAAACGGCGTTCTAGAGATATAAACCGCCTGTAAGCATTCTGAAACGAATTGCCAAGTGCTTTAGGTGAGCTAATAAATGGTAAGGAAACCTGAACCCGATTATGTGCTGTTTACGTAACATGTTTGACGTAATGGGCTTCGCATGCCACATGCTCTTTAGAGAGTTGTTGCTCTTGTACTCTTCGATTTCCCAAAAACGTTGTAGTTGGGCGGATAAATTAGGTGAAGATAGCGATTTCGTAAAGTAGCATGCATTCGACCGCAAGGTACTGTGATTCTCGTATTTCCCACCTACTATCCACCCTAGAAGAGTATTAACTATAAGGCATTGATTCCCATCGAGAGACAATTTTCCTACATCGAGAAGTTCGAAGAAAATGTCTGTTCCGTTAAGCAGATCTATTTTATGCGGCTTAAAAAAATAGGGATCCGCCAAATTGACGTTTGGAGGAAATTCTAAACTTTTTGTATCTATATATTGGCTAGGCTGTCCTGATGATATCGTATTGACAACCGCAAACTCTGCAGTACAATTAAAATTTGAAAACCGTGACTGAATCGTGGTTTCTACCTTAGTGGATACTCTTTCGCTAGCGTCTGCGATCCCTGCTACTTCCTGAATGAAACGAATTTGATGTAGACGTAAACGCTTTGCAGTTTCAAGTGTTATAAAATTCAGCTCAGAGCAAGAATCCAATAAGGCACGAACTGGTTGGAAGATGCCGCAAGCATCCTTAATCAAAACGATTGCTGTTGGAATGATAGAGCAACCAGTAGCCCGTGCCAACAATGTGGTAGGTGTTTGCGATGTAAAATCTTGGTTGGTTGGTTGGTTTGATCCGGACTTCCATGCTGGAGCTGAACCGGAGTGCGAAAACGAAAAGGTCGATGAAGATGAAATAGGCGTCTCTCCAGATGAAGACACTCGATGTAGCAATGTATGGTGCAAAGTGTTACACACCCGGCATTGCGTTTGTGATGGACACTTAGCGACCACATGACCTGTACCCAAACAATTAATACATAGAGATGATAGGTTAGCTAAGTCAAATCTCTGGGCCACGCTCATGTTGCGAAATTTCCTACATCGATGAATGAGATGGTCTCCTGCTTGGCAACAGACACATTTTGATTTGGAGGTGACGAAAGCTTTTGATTTGCTTACCTTCGAATTGGGAATGTGATTAGCCACGTCAGGGGAGCGCTCATTCCAACTCTCGAGAAGTTGACAACTATGGCTTAGATTAGTGTAACACTTTTCAAACGATGGGAGTTCTTTAAATTCTTGGCGTTATTCATAAGCCTTTTTGGAGTCAGCATCTAACCTAGTTAAAATAATATCAATTAGCAACGCTTCCATTATGTCCTTCTCGGAGCCAATCGATAATAAAGCCCCTTTAATAGAAGCAACGTTGTCGATAAGAGATCGCAAAGCGATATGATCGCCTTTATTCATTGATGGCAACGTGTGCAGAATCTTTATATGTTCAATAAAAATTGAGGTTTTATTGTCAAAGCGCTCTTTTAGTCTTTGCAGCGCTCGCTGATAGTTTGCTTCTGAAACGTCAAATGGTTCAATAACTGCTCGCGCAGCCCCCGACAAGCAATCAAGAAGATAATTAAATTTGTCAATTTGTGATAACGACGAGTCCTCGTGTACCAACGACTCAAACATATGTATAAATCGAGAATATTCTGTGTACTTGCCATCGAATTTCGGCAACTTTAATTTGGGCAAGCGATGTGAAGAAAGCGAAGGGGTCGTTGTATTAAAATAGCTTAATTCAGCGCTGCTTGATCGACGTGCTCTGTTCAAGAATCCTAATAATTTGGACTTGGTCGTGATGAAGAGTTCCCCTAAATCACTGCGGCCATTGTCTGTAAAGCAAAGTTTTTCAATTTGGGTTTGTATGTGACATACTTGTTTGAAATATGATTCCAATATTTGCAATTGACACTCTAGAAACGTGGCGTCAGCTGCAACACCTTCCCTTTCAATTTTAGTTTTAAGGTTAGTGATATTCCGCTTCATTGAACTGCGTTGTTGGCGCAGCGGTGGCAATTCCACCGATGTATCATTGGTATCATCGTCCGTCGGCATGTTTCCGGCCTTTAGATCTCAAAAATTGTGTGTTGATTGGTTTTTCCTAAAATTTATTTAATTTGCAAGCTGCGTGTTCCCGTATGAAGGTAAAAAACAAACGTGCAAACGGACTGATGCCAAAGTAAAGCACCAGAATATAAAACGGAGATATGGTGTGATATTTTTCGCGGAAAACAGTACTTTTCTTTTTATATGCAATCTGCTTATTACCGCATTAAGCAAAAACAAAACGTGCGAATGGTTTTCTTCACGCCATAACGATGAGATAGTGAAACTAAATGACTATCGACTTTTCAGAGCTGACAGAAGTGGTCACGGTGGTGGTGTCGCTATATATGTTAAAAGTAGTTTGTGCTGTAAATTACGTTGTAGTTCTTGTACCGGTGATTCTGTAGAATTTGTGTTCGTTGATGTTTTTTCATCAAAGGGTGATAAGCTCCTTGTCGGCTGTGCATACAGACCTAATCGCCAAGTAAATTTTGCTGACTTTACTGATTTTCTGCAACCTCTACTCTTAAGTTACGAAAATATAGTCCTAGCTGGTGACTTCAATAGCAACCTGCTCACAGATTCAAGTTTTAAGCTAAGTATGGAAACTCTGGGACTCTTCTCAGCTAACATTGCCATACCAACACATTTTACCAACACTAGTTCCTCGCTGCTAGACCTCTTCTTTGTAAACGACTCAGAGAAAGTACTTCTTTACGATCAGCTGTCTGCTCCCAATTTTTCTAAACACGACCTCCTATTCATTACTTACAACTTTCAAACGTTGTTTACACCGACCTCGTTTACATATCGTGACTTTAAAAGTATAAATTATAGTGCACTTGCTGAAGCATTGGAGTCTGTCGACTGGAGATTGATTCGAACGATGGCATCGGTGGATGGGCAAACTAAATTCCTTCAAGACAGTATAAATAAGCTCTTCGACGACCACGTTCCTACGAAACTTAAGGTGACGAAACACAATAGCAATCCATGGTTTGACGCCAGTATTATGCATCTAATTCACTTGCGTAATCTAGCTTATTCCCGGTGGAAAAGATACAGAACTGTGGATATGCACATGCGCTTCAAAGTTACACATGTCACTGCCAATAAAGCCATAAGATCGGCTAAAGTACATTTCTACGAAAATAAGTTCAGCACCGCTTTAAATTCAAAAGAAACTTGGAATGGGAACAAGAAAATTGGAATTGGCAAATCCAAGGCCGATCTCTCTGTCCCCCCTGATGTAGATGTTAACGATATCAATGATAGTTTTTTAAAGTTACCTCCCTCGGCTGCTAATGTATGTATTGACAACTACGGTGATCGTGTAAATGTTGATGCTAGTCCCCTCGAGTTTTTTCGTGTCGATGACTGTGATGTTGTTAAAGCCATACTTTCTGTGAAGTCCACCGGTATAGGCTTAGACGGAATATGTGCAAAATTTGTGAAAATTATTCTACCCGTAATCCTGCCCCATATAACCTATTTAATAAACTCTATCCTAACCACCTCTGTCTTTCCAAAATGTTGGAAAGCTGTTAAAGTTATCCCCATTCCCAAACAAAACAAAGAGTACAGGCCGATAGCCATACTGCCTTTTCTTTCGAAGGTCGTTGAGCGCATCCTACATGGGCAGATCGCCACATATGTGCATGTAAATAAACTTTTAACGGACCATCAGTCCGGTTTCAGACCAAAAAGGAGCTGTACTACGGCACTTATTTCTGTGGTAGAAGATATACGGGAGCGCATAAATGATAACTTTGCGGCTTTCCCAACCCTTCTTGACCACTCTAAAGCCTTTGACTCTGTTGACCATACCCTACTATGTAAAAAGCTGGAAAACATGTTTAATTTTTCCAGTCATGCAACCAACCTAATCAGATCTTATCTAGACGCCAGAACGCAGGCAGTATGTGTAGATAATAGAAAGTCAAACTTGTTAGACGTTTCGCGTGGTGTACCCCAAGGGTCAATCCTTGGTCCTTTGTTGTTTGTATTGTACATTAATGACCTGCCTCGTGTTCTTAAGTATTTTGACGTCCACGTCTATGCTGACGATGTTCAATTGTATACGTGCTGTCCTGTCGATTGTATGAGTTTATGTATAAGTAACTTGAATCAAGACCTTAGTCAAATAGGCTTCCATGAATGGTTTATGTCTAAATCCTAGAAAGTCGAAGTGCATTGTTATCGGTAGAAAGCCGCTAGCTACAAATGGCTTAAACAATATTATGTTTGAAAATTCTGTTATAGAATATGTTGACACGGCAAGAAATCTTGGCATAGTTTTTAACAAAACATTGTCCTGGAGAGACCATATCTTTAGAACCGTAGGAAAAGTGTACGGTACGCTCCGTACACTGTGGTTGACACAGTATTTCACTCCGCTACATATTCGACTACTTTTATCCAAAGCGTACTTAATACCTACGCTCCTCTACGGCTGTGAAATTTTTTCTAATTGTGACGCTGTGAGTAAAAAGAAGCTTAATGTTGCCTACAATAATATTGCTAGATACGTTTACGGGCTGAATAGACTTGATCACGTTTCCTGTTATTCTGCAAAGTTGCTAGACATTTCTTTTGACAATCTTTTAAAGTTTAGAACACTTATTACCTTGCATAAGATAATCTACACGAAGGATCCTTATTACCTATATCGAAGGCTTCAATTTCTTCATTCGACGAGGACAATGGTTCTTGCACATGTTAAACACCGTATGCTAATTTCTGAACGCCAATTCTTCGTTACTTCGATCCGTATTTGGAACTCCATTCCAGCCAGAATAAGACAAATAAGTAATGCACTGCATTTCAAAAAAGAAGTAATCTTGTTCTTTAATTGACTCACCTCTCCTTCTTCAACTGACTCTCTTTACTGATCTTCTATCCGTTTTTCTTGCCCCCTCCTATTTCCTCAAAGGATAGAACCTAATATTATTACTGTACTACCTACCCTTGCAATGTCCCCTTTATTATTGTTGTTGTTGTTGTTGTTGTAGCAATACTCGCCCCACCTAATAGCCGCGACCGATCACAAATTGTCATCAATATCCTCTAACGGGAGTCCAAGGAAACTTGCCGTTTCAACAGGGGTGGACCATAAGGAAAGGGGTGTTAGAGGCGTTGGTTTCACATTACAATTAAAGAGATGGTTGGTGTCATGTGGGGACACATTGCAAGCAGGGCATACATTTTGTATGTCGGGGTTGATTCTGGATAGGTAAGAGTTTAACCTGTTACAGTATCCAGAACGAAGTTGAGCAAGAGTGACACGCGTTTCCCTGGGGAGTATGCGTTCCTCTTCTGCGAGCCCTTTATTCTTATTTCTGTTCTGTGTCCCTAGGCTAAGCTCTTTAAAATTTATTGTAACCATTAAGTCTTATTTTACAAATTATCTATTGTTTAACTAAGTTATTGAAACATTTTTTGAATTTTCGCCTTTGTTCTGTCACTGTTCTGACTAGCACTATAAAATAATTTTGTGAAATTGTTGTGTTAGGAAAAAATTTAATAAAATACAAATACAAATACAAATGCGACTGAGGGCAATGTAAAGAACCGCAATATAAAACAATATGCTGGCGATTATGTGCGTAGGCTGTGTTTAGGCAAATACAGCGATAATTACGATATATATGTACATGTACTCAGAAAACCAAAAAGTGCAATGTAAAGAACCGCAATATAAAACAATATGCTTGCGATTATGTGCGTAGGCTGTGTTTATGCCAATGCAGCACTAATTACGATATGTATACGAGAACATGTACTGCCCTGTATATTAAAATGTGAGGCACCAAATTGTTCTCTTTTCCGTGTACTCCAATTTGTTTGTGTTCTTGACGGCAGCGAGCACCTTTATATGTATAGTTGTATTTTGTTTTTTATAACGAAATGCTTGCTTCACCGTCCTGTCATAGTCGCCAATGTCTCTTGTGAATAAAAAAGTAAAATACGATTGAAGAATAAATGAACTTTATTGAAGCAGTGTACGAAAACCACTGAAAGCAAATTACAATGATAAAGAAAAAATAACGAATAGCTTAAAGCACAATATGCTAACCAATGCTACTTGTGACTGGGAATTATCCCCGGCTATGGCGTTACCATACTACACACCTAACATGTGTGGCCAGTCAATTCCGATTGAACATCCTGCCCCCGTTGAAAGGATCCTTTCAATATCCTGATTGTAATGGGGCTAGTTTATGAACTGGTCGGCGAAGAATTCCCTTTGCTGTTTTAATTTCCACCACTCGGACCTTTTTGTCTGGACCTGGGATAACGTTGGTAATTCGGCCTAATGGCCACTGGTTAGATGGTATATTATCTTCATATAAAAGTACAAGCTGATCAAGTTCTACGTTAGCTTGGTCAGTTAGCCATTTGGATCGCTGCTGCAGCTCATGAAGGTAGTCACGTCGCCATTGTTGCCAAAACAAATTTTTTATATGGGTGATGCGTTGCCATCGTGATAAATATGATAGCTTGTTGGTGTCACAATTGGGTTCGGGTACGCTCCTAATCGATTCACCAATAAGAAAGTGAGATGGCGTCAAGACGCTTCCATCATTAGGATCTTTTGACATTGTTACCAATAGACGAGAGTTAAGAATGCCTTCTGCTTCAATTATGACTGTCAAGAGTTCCTCATACGTGAGACCACCTTGGGATAAGTATTTGGTAAAAAGTTGCTTTGCTGATTTAACAGCAGCTTCCCAGAGCCCACCGAAATGCGGCGATCTCGGTGGGATAAAATGAAATTCGAAACCTGTGATGGACGAAAAGTCGGAAATTTCCTTTCGCCTTTGATCGCACAAGTAGCGCTGGTAAAAATCTTGCAATTTGTTGTGAGCCCCCACGAAATTTGTTGCGTTGTCACAGTAAATTCGATGTGGAATGCCTCGCCGGTTTATAAATCGTTTGAGACAGTATATGAACGCATCGGCACTTAAATCGGAAACTAATTCCATATGTATTGCTTTCGTGGAAAAGCACACAAAGATCTCCACATAGGTTTTGTAGGGAACCTTACTCCTGATACGGTAACTGGTAAGGAAAGGTCCACAAAAATCCACTCCGCAAATATAAAATGGCCGCTCTGTATGAAATCGGTCCGCTGGTAAGAGTCCCATGATTTGTTGTTGCAATATTGGTCGATATTTGAAGCAGTGAACACATTGTCGCACAACCTTGCGTGCAGTTTCTCTAGCCCTCACAATCCAAATGCGCTGTCGGAGCAAACCTAATAGAACCTTCGGTCTATATAGAGGATTATGAAACGATGGTCGTGAGGCAGTATTAGCGGGCATCTTGCTTCTATTGGAATAGGTGCTTGCAACAACCGTCCACCTACTCTAACAACGGTGTGCATCTTCTTAAATATTTTCAGTTGGCACAAGAGTGGCGACAGTTTCTGAAACGATGGAGGTATATTTTTGTTGTTCTCTAATGCATTAATTTCCGAAGAGTAGAAATCGCGTTGTAAGGTTACGGCAACAAAATTGAATGCATTATTGAGTTCCGCAGCAGAAATGGGTTCTACATATTGTATTTGCATCTTTCTTTGCGGTGGAATTGTGTTATATACGCGATGAATAAATGCTATTATGCGAAGGATGCGGATATATGAGGAATTTCGATTGACGATATCATTTACAATGTGTGTTATGTGATTTGTTTTATAACATTGAGTTAGTTTGGGCTTACGCTGCTCTTCCACTGGTGCGTCGGTGACGACTACCAGCTCCGGCCAATGTTTTGACTCCTTACTAAGGAATAATAGGCCAGAAAACCATATTGTGCTACATAGATCAGCAGCACTGCAGCCGCGTGAAATTAAATCGGCCGGATTATGCTTCGATGGTACATGTCGCCATATGATTCCCTGCGAATGTTCCTGGATTTCCGAGACCCGGTTGGCGACAAATGAAGTAAGAGTCGAGGAATGAGTTTTTAACCACTGAAGGACCATGGTTGAATCGGTCCAAAAATATACTGTGTTCATATTCTGCTTGAGGTTCACTTCAAACCTTTTCCATGTTCGTATTAAAAGCAATGCAGCGCACAGCTCCAAACTTGGTACAGACTGTGCCTTTACTGGAGCTACTTTGGACTTGGCGATAAGCAAATTAATTTTATACGTACCATTGTGCCAAATTCTGGTATAAATGCAGCATCGATAAGCTCGCTCAGAGGCATCTGCAAACCCGTGCAGTTCGCCTCTCTGTGATGGTGAAGTAAATGCGTAGCGAGGAACGGCAATTGTGTTTATATTAGGTAGATCATCTTCTATGCTAGCCCATAAATCGGAAAGTGGCTTGGGCACTTCCTTATCCCACGAGACACCGTATAACCAAAGTGCTTGGAGAAGCATCTTGCATCGAATTACAATTGGACTCAAAAGCCCTTGTAAGTCATATATCTTTGCTGTCTTTGAAAGAATTAAACGCTTTGTAGTATTCCTGTGGGTTTCGTCATTAAATTGGAAACAAAATTGATTTGATCTTGGTTTCCATAACATTCCCAGTGTACTAGTAACGCCGCATGCCAGCTGAATGGCTACCTCATCTGTGTTTGTGAAAAGTTCACTGCAGTTGCTGTTCCATTTAGCGAGTTCGAGTTTGGCCATCGCTAATAACTGGGTTAATTCGAATTTGCGTTGTTTTAACTACTCTAGAGTATCGGCGCCTGTAAGGACATCGTCTACATATAGATCGGATTTCAAGACGTGTGCGCCAAGAGGATAAAGATTTCCATACGTTTCCGCAATAAAATATAAACTGCGGATTGCTAGGAACGGTGCTGAAGCCGTTCTATATGTTATAGTATTTAATTCATAGAACTGTAAAGGAAGATGTGGTTCATCTCACCATACAATTACTTGAAATTGTCTGTCTTTCGGTGACATCCAGAACTGGCGATACATTTTACAAATATCAGCAGTTAATACATGTTTGTAGAGGCGAAATTTAAGCAAAATTGTTATGAGATCCGGCTGGATCGTTGGGCCTACCATAAGTAAATCGTTGAGGGATATGTTAGATGAGGTTTTTTGAGATGCGTCAAATACGACACGCAATTTAGTTGTTACATTTGTTGGGCGCAGCACAGCATGATGCGGTATAAAATAATGATTTGGACTGATGTCGAACTCATTGATCGGAGACATGTGCCCAAATGCTGCATACTCCTTCATAAACTCGGTGTACGATTTTCCTAACTCTGTGTCTCTTTTGAAACGGCGTTCTAGAGATATAAACCGCCTGTAAGCATTCTGAAACGAATTGCCAAGTGCTTTAGGTGAGCTAATAAATGGTAAGGAAACCTGAACCCGATTATATGCTGTTTACGTAACATGTTTGACGTAATGGGCTTCGCATGCCACATGCTCTTCAGAGAGTTGTTGCTCTTGTACTCTTCGATTTCCCAAAAACGTTGTAGTTGGGCGGATAAATTAGGTGAAGATAGCGATTTCGTAAAGTAGCATGCATTCGACCGCAAGGTACTGTGATTCTCGTATTTCCCACCTACTATCCACCCTAGAAGAGTATTAACTATAAGGCATTGATTCCCATCGAGAGACAATTTTCCTTCATCGAGAAGTTCGAAGAAAATGTCTGTGCCGTTAAGCAGATCTATTTTATGCGGCTTAAAAAAATAGGGATTCGCCAAATTGACGTTTGGAGGAAATTCTAAACTTTTTGTATCTATATATTGGCTAGGCTGTCCTGATGATATCGTATTGACAACCGCAAACTCTGCAGTACAATTAAAATTTGAAAACCGTGACTGAATCGTGGTTTCTACCTTAGTGGATACTCTTTCGCTAGCGTCTGCGATCCCTGCTACTTCCTGAATGAAACGAATTTGATGTAGACGTAAACGCTTTGCAGTTTCAAGTGTTATAAAATTCAGCTCAGAGCAAGAATCCAATAAGGCACGAACTGGTTGGAAGATGCCGCAAGCATCCTTAATCAAAACGATTGCTGTTGGAATGATAGAGCAACCAGTAGCCCGTGCCAACAATGTGGTAGGTGTTTGCGATGTAAAATCTTGGTTGGTTGGTTGGTTTGATCCGGACATCCATGCTGGAGCTGGACCGGAGTGCGAAAACGAAAAGGTCGATGAAGATGAAATAAGCGACTCTCCAGATGAAGACACTCGATGTAGCAATGTATGGTGGAAAGTGTTACACACCCGGCATCGCGTTTGTGATGGACACTTAGCGACCACATGACCTGTACCCAAACAATTAATACATAGAGATGATAGCTTAGCTAAGTCAAATCTCTGGGCCACACTCATGTTGCGAAATTTCCTACATCGATGAATGAGATGGTCTCCTGCTTGGCAACAGACACATTTTGATTTGGAGGTGACGAAAGCTTTTGATTTGCTTACCTTCGAATTGGGAATGTGATTAGCCACGTCAGGGGGGCGCTTATTCCAACTCTCGAGAAGTTGACAACTATGGCTTAGATTAGTGTAACACTTTTCAAACGATGGGAGTTCTTTAAATTCTTGGCGTTATTCATAAGCTTTTTTGGAGTCAGCATCTAACCTAGTTAAAATAATATCAATTAGCAACGCTTCCATTCCATTGCACAACAAATTTACTAGCTTTAAATTGCTCTAAATGTAAGCATATGACATTTCACCGAGTGAAGCCAGCATTGAAATCTTATGTAATAGATGATACGCCTTTGGAGCGTATATCTATTGCAAATGATCTAGGTGTCCTTTTTGATCCGAAATTGAATTTTAACATGCATATTTCATCTATAGCCAAAAAAGCGTTGGGTTTACTTGGATTTGTTAAAAGATGGGCTAAAGAGTTCGATGATCCGTACCTCACTAAGGTTCTTTACACCACGCTGGTTCGTCCAATACTCGAGTATTGCTCATGCGTTTGGTCCCCTGTTTCTCAAAAGCATATAAAGCGTCTTGAGTCAGTTCAAAAGCAATTTTTGATATTTGCATTGCGCGGCCTTAATTGGGACTCAAGTCTCCACCTTCCTCCATACAGAAGTAGACTTCTTCTTATTAACTTACCCACTCTGGAAAATCGGAGAATATTACTGGGGGTATTGTTCATCCATAAGCTCATTATTGGAGAAATTGATTCCGCGGACCTCCTCAGCCGCTTGTTTTTTGCGGTTCCCCCTAGAGTATCCAGACACTACGTTCCTTTCTATTTACCCCTTTGTCGACGAAACTTTGCTAAAAATAATCCTCTTCTTATCTGGTGCGCGCACTACAATGACTTGTATAGCTGCATCAGTATTGAATGTACTTTTGCCACTATACGTAATGCAATACTTGCCTATCTAATTTAAGAGATACAAGCTAATTTAATTTGCCGGCATTTTATTACTTCGATAAAAAAAACAGGAACTGTCTCGCTTAAGGATGGAGGAACATTTATCAACATGTATCATTAAGAAGGAACAAAACAGTATTGTGTTGATTGGAATCTGGTGCATTCCAACAACGTAAAAAACATGCTTTTTCATGAGTCACTGACCGGAATCGTATGCATTCCGGCAGTATAATCTTATGGGTCAGGCATCGAGCTGATTGGAATCCGGTGCATTCCAACAACACAGGTCATGTTACTTTTTTATGCCTTGTGATGGCGTATCCTCATTACACTACTCTTAGCACTGCCGGATTCCCATGACATGCTGATTGGAATCTTGTTGCATTCCAACAGGGAGATTGGAATCCACTGCATTCCGAAATCATGCTGAGCGGAATCTGATGCATTCCGCCAGTATAAGATTTCGGCATAAGATCTTATTTCTGCTCATATTTCTTATTATTATTATATTCTGAAATTAAATAGTAATGTTCATTAATATTTCTTTGTTTGTAATATAACATTGTTGAAAGCTCGATATATCTTAAATTTTATCTTTTGAGTTGTATATTTATATATCTTTTATATTATGCAGCCGACCATAGTTTGTCGTCGACTTTAAATAATAAATAAATAAATAAATAAATGTCCTTCTCGGAGCCAATCGATAATAAAGCCCCTTTAATAGAAGCAACGTTGTCGATAAGAGATCGCAAAGCGATGTGATCGCCTTTATTCATTGATGGCAACGTGTGCAGAATCTTTATATGTATGTTCAATAAAAATTGGGGTTTTATTGTCAAAGCGCTCTTTTAGTCTTTGCAGCACTCGCTGATAGTTTGCTTCTGAAACGTCAAATGGTTCAATAACTGCTCGCGCGGCCCCCGACAAGCAATCAAGAAGATAACTAAATTTGTCAATTTGTGATAACGACGAATCCTCGTGTACCAACGACTCAAACATATGTATGAATCGAGAATATTCTGTGTACTTGCCGTCGAATTTCGGCAACTTTAATTTGGGCAAGCGATGTGAAGAAAGCGAAGGGGTCGTTGTATTAAAATAGCTTAATTCAGCGCTGCTTGATCGACGTGCTCTGTTCAAGAATCCTAATAATTTGGACTTGGTCGTGATGAAGAGTTCCCCTAAATCACTGCGGCCATTGTCTGTAAAGCAAAGTTTTTCAATTTGGGTTTGTATGTGACATACTTGCTTGAAATATGATTCCAATATTTGCAATTGACACTCTAGAAACGTGGCGTCAGCTGCAACACCTTCCCTTTCAATTTTAGTTTTAAGGTTAGTGATATTCCGCTTCATTGAACTGCGTTGTTGACGCAGCGGTGGCAATTCCACCGATGTATCATTGGTATCATCATCCGTCGGCATGTTTCCGGCCTTTAGATCTCAAAAATTGTGTGTTGATTGGTTTTTCCTCAAATTTATTTAATTTGCAAGCTGCGTGTTCCCGTATGAAGGTAAAAAACCAAGCGTGCAAACGGACTGATAACAAAGTAAAGCACCACAATATAAAACGGAGATATGGTGTGATATTTTTCGCGGAAAACAGTACTTTTCTTTTTATATGCAATCTGCTTATTACCGTATTAAGCAAAAACAAAACGTGCGAATGCGACTGAGGGCAATGTAAAGAACCGCAATATAAAACAATATGCTTGCGATTATGTGCGTAGGCTGTGTTTAGGCAAATGCAACGATAATTACGATATATATGTACATGTACTCAGAAAACCAAAAAGTGCAATGTAAAGAACCGCAATATAAAACAATATGCTTGCGATTATGTGCGCAGGCTGTGTGTATGCCAATGCAGTACTAATTACGATATGTATACGAGAACATGTACTGCCCTCTATATTAAAATGTGAGGCTCCAAATTGTTCTCTTTTCCGTGTACTCAAATTTGTTTGTGTTCTTGACGGCAGCGAGCACCTTTATATGTATAGTTGTATTTTGTTTTTATAACGAAATGCTTGCTTCACCGTCCTGTCACGGTCGCCAATGTCTCTTGTGAATAAAAAAGTAAAATACGATTGAAGAATAAATGAACTTTATTGAAGCAGTGTACGAAAACCACTGTAAGCAAATTACAATGATAAAGAAAAAATAACGAATAGCTTAACTTGCTTGTGACTGGGAATTATCCCCGGCTATGGCGTTACCATAGTACACACCTAACATTTGTGACCAGTCAATTCCGATTGAACAAATATGTTATTCATAAGCACTGATACTTATATTTTCATTATCATTAAACTGTAGACTGTAGACTCATGACGGGTATTCTTACTGAACACTGCCTTCTGGCGTCACATCCCTTTACATTAGGCTTGGTCAGTGATAGCAGATGTAGGAAGTGCGGGTTGGAGGAGGAAACGATCGATTACGTGCTGTGCTTGTGCCCTGCGCTTGCCAGGCTAAGACCCCGGCTGACAGCTGTCAGATCTAGAAGCAGCAAGAGGCTTAAGTTCTAGGAAGCTTCTAGTACTTGATGGAGTTATTTTATAACATAGGTCCTGGTTGTTGATAGGGTTTTCAGCTTGATCATTAAAACAAACTTCTGGTAACACTACGGACTCATTCAGTCTATGTGAGGTCCTCATGAACCCGCCAGTTCAACCTAACCTATATTTTGTTTTGGTTTTTACTTTAGAATCAACTGTTTAAGTAAGCGATGTCAGCTAACTAATCGCCTTCAAATGTAGATCCATAAGGAACATGGGGTCGCCAGAGCATCGGCTGTTAAAGAAACAGGATTCGCCACGGGTAGGTAGGGTTGACAATTGGGTTTGAGAAGCTATATGTGACCCGGCCTATGAAAAGATGGCTTATGACTCAAAAAAGAAACAGCTGCTAAAGATAAACAATGCATTTCTTCAGTTTCTTATTAGTTTTTCTTTTGCATTATTTTTTGTTGAGTCATAACCCACCTTTTCATAGGCCGGGTCACATATATTGTTGGCAACCCATTGAAAGGGTTGCGCTACACAACCCCTTGAACCAATTTGGTATTTTATTCGCCTCTTACGACAGGTATACCTACCGCGGGAGGTATACTCTAAGCCCCCTAACACGCTGGAGCCACGAGAAGCGTGAGTGCACTTTGGGTGTCCCAATAAAAGTTCCGTACCTGCTCCGAATAATTGGTAGCTATCTAAGCGACAGAGTACTCCTTTTTGATACGGATTAAGGACCAAGAAAGCACACCATCACGGGGGGTGTCCCTCAGGGATCTGTTCTAGGTCCAACTCTTTGGAATGCGATGTATGACGGGGTGCTACAAATCGACCTTCCCGGAGGCACGGAAATTGTCGGCTATGCAGATGATATTGTCGTAATAGCAGTGGCCAAGAAACTTGATCTGCTCCAAGCATTATGTAATGACGCCGTGGGAAGAATAAAGGAATGGTGGGCGAACATGGGGCTGGAGATGGCTAGCAATAAGACAGAAGTGGTTCTGATGAGCTCAAAGCGGACTGTGAATGAGTTGGTCCTAACCATAGGAGATTATCAAATAAATTCAAATATCTAGGAGTAATCATTGACTTAAAACTAACTTTTAGGGAGCACTTCAGGGCGGTGGGGGAGAAAGTTTCTAGAGTTAGTGGAGCCCTAACGCGAATAATGCCCAACATCGGCGCCCAAGCGAAGCCACCGGTCAGCTATTATCCAACGTAACCAACTCTTTAATATTATATGCATCACCAGTATGGCACGGATCTAAAATACTTACTTACTTACTTAATTGGCGCTTAACCGTCTAAACGGTTATGGCCGTCCAACAAGGCGCGCCAGTCGCTCCTTCGCTCCGCCAACCGGCGCCAATTGGTCACACCAAGGGAGTTTAAATCGTTTTCCACCTGGTCCTTCCAACGGAGTGGGGGCCGCCCTCTACCTCTGCTTCCATAGGCGGGTTCCGATAGAAACACTTTCTTGGCCGGAGCATCATCTTTCATTCGCATAACATGGCCTAGCCAGCGTGGAGGGTGGGGCCATGTGTAGAAGTCCACGAAAGTGGGGAAAGCTTCTGACCGCCATTCACCTGGGAATGACCAGAGCGATTCTTTTGCATGAGGTTCAAGCAGCTCACTACTGCCGGTCGCTTGCGGCCAAGTATCCTCTGGGTAGCCGCTAAACACCCGTTTAGCGGTGAGCTAATGTGAGAAGGCGACAACCTGGCTAGGCCACTCTGACATAATCGGTTTAAGGGCTAGCCGGGGGAGATCTCATCGGCAGCGTCTGTACACCTCTAGGTGCGGCTGCAAGCGGGCGTCTGTCTTGGAGCAAGCGGCTCGCTATATAAACGTGCCAAGTAATATTTTCACCCCCGCTGAGCGGGTTGTGCGCTGGGCTTGGGACCCGCCACGTAAAACCATACTCCAATGTATATTTCATTCACACAAGCCACGGATCTAAAATGGTCCACCAAAAAGATATACTAGCAGCCTACCGTTTTACTGCTATACGAATAGCGTGTGCTTATCGGACGGTGTCCGACGACGCGATCCATGTTTTATCCAGGAAAATCCCAGTAGATCTACTCTCAGGTGAAATGGCCGATCTGTATGGCATTGGAATCAGCCGATCATCTGAAGATGCTAAGAAAAGCGCAAGGTCACGAACAATAGTTAGGTGGCAAGAACGTGGGAACGTGGGAAGATTCGAGAAAAGGGCGCTGGACCTTCATGCCAATCCGGAATATAGCGGAATGGTACGAGCGAAAACACGGCGAACTAAATTACCACATCACACAGATATTTAGGGGGCACGGTGGCTTCAAGGAATATCTACATAAGCGGGGGATAGAGGAGGATCCTTTCTGCCCAAGCTGTCCGTCTAAATTGGAAAGAGCAGAACCTGTAATGTTTCACTGCCCTCGTTTTCACGGCGAAAGACTGTCTGTAAACAGAGTTTTTGGAGAAGGGCCTTCCATTAGGAATTTAGTTCCACGAATGTGCGGACAAATAGATTGTTGGATTGCTGTGAGCAAGATGGCTTTTATAATAATGACGAAATTGATGCATGCCGAAAGGGAGCGCAAAGAAATGCGCATACGAAGTGGTGGCGACTAAATCGCATTTCCCCCCGTGACGTTATGCCTAACGGCGGACCCACGGGGTGCGGACACATGAACGGGATTAGCCTGGTTTCATTTCGCCACTCGAGGGCTACCGCAACGTCCATTAAAAAATGACAAGTTCCGTCGTGCCTGGTGTTTTTGGGTGAGGGGCCAGACAGCAGGGTGCAACAAATGCACCTTTCAGTAGGATACCCTTGCTGAGCCCAGAAAATCGGGGAAAATTAGATGTAGCAAACGAATATATTCTGTATCATATGATCAACTTGGAGACAACCAAACGTTTATTTTCCTGTCCAACACAGAACTGGTGCACGGCACTGCTGCTAAAGAAGGATAGGCGTAGTCATATCAATTCGTTCCCGGGTTACTCGGGGAATGCAATTTTCGCAGTACTTTGCCCTTTTCAATTTCCACATCCATTCAAAAACTTCGCATAATGGATTAAACAGTCATCTTTATTTATTTGTTTTTGTTTTTGTAGCGATCCTAGTTTACTTCGTATCATCAATTAACCCTTGTTATAATTTTATGCTTTCTATAAATGCAACAGCGAAGTATCTTCGGGTACCCCTGCCATCGGAAGATACCTTGGTATAATGGAGGTTCACTGGAAGTTACTTTACAAGGGCCTGATTCTGGTTATCTGAAATCTCATTGAGGCCCTTGAGCCATTGGCCTCTCAGAAAAGAGCTAATCGTGGAGTCCTATTTATAGAGCACTTTTCCGGTTATATTAAAAACTTTTAATCTATCCTTACTGATATTAGTTCTTTTTCATTCTAGGTAATTTAATTTTGACGATGTGCGCATAGCAATATTCCAAATATTTCAGCTGTGGATGTAAGAAGAACAGACATTTGCTCAAATAACAGGAAAACTGCGACAACTATCCCTCCGCCTTTTTATTACCACATATATGGCCCTACCAAGCATATTATGGGAAAGGGTCAAGGCCAAACGCTGTCGTTGTTGTTGTTGTTGTAGCAATGCTCGCCCCACCTAATAGCCGCGACCGATCACAAAGTGTCATCAATATCCTCTAACGGGAGTCCAAGGAAACTTGCCGTTTCAACAGGGGTGGACCATAAGGAAAGGGGTGTTAGAGGCGATGGTTCCACATTACAAATAAAGAGATGGTTGGTGTCATGTGGGGACACATTGCAAGCGGGGCATACATTTTGTATGTCGGGGTTGATTCTGGATAGGTAAGAGTTAACCTGTTACAGTATCCAGAACGAAGATGAGCAAGAGTGACACGCGTTTCCCTGGGGAGTATGCGTTCCTCTTCCGCGAGTTCTGGATATTTTTCTTCAAGTACTGGATTCACCGGGCAATTCCCGACATAAAGGTCCGACGCCTGTCTATGGAGTTCACCAAGGACCTACTTGTGTTTTTTCGCTTCATACGGCTGGGTTATCAGGTGCCGTATTTCCTCAAAATGCTTACGGAGATGACTCCTTAGGCCCCTAGGCGGAGCTGGTTCGTCAATCAGATGTCTGTTGGGATGCCCAGGTTTCTGGGTATTCAACAGAAACTGTTTGGTCAGCATCTCATTTCTCTCCCTGATGGGGAGTATTCTCGCCTCATTATGCAGATGGTGTTCTGGGGACATAAGAAGACAGCCCGTGGCGATTCTGAGAGCAGTATTTTGGCAGGCCTGTAGTTTCTTCCAGTGGGTAGTTTTTAGGCTTGGCGACCATATGGGTGACGCGTAGCACGTAAACGGCTGGCTAATTGCTTTGTATGTGGTCATGAGCGTTTCTTTAACTTTTCCCTAGGGATTTGAGGATTTTATTACGGCTCTGAATTCTCGGAACAATTGCAGTTGCGTGCACACCAAAATGTAGATCCTGATCAAATGTCACACCCAAGATCTTGGGGTGTAGGACAGTCGGTAGCGTAGTGCCATCGACGTGGATGTTCAATATGGTCGACATTTGGGGCGTCCATGTTGTAAATAAGGTCGCGGAAGATTTAGTCGGTGACAATGCTAGGTTTCGCGAGGCGAAAAAACTGGAGAGATCAGGGAGATAGCTGTTTATTTTATTGCATAGCTCATCGATCTCTGGGCCTGGGCCTGTGGCCCTTATTGTGCAGTCATCGGCGTAGGAAAGGCTTAGATATGTAGAAATTAAACAAAAGTGGGGATAGGACACCACCCTGTGGCACCCCTTGTTTAATTCTCCTTGGTTTTGATGTTTCGTTTCTGAATTGCACCGATGCCTGCCGACCACCCAGATAATTTGCGGTCCACCTTTTAAGACATGGGGGAAGGGTAAACCCTTCCAGGTCTTGCAGTAATGAGCCATGGTTGACCGTATCAAAGGCTTTTGATAGGCCTAGCGCTACGAGTACTGTTCTATGGTGGGGGTATTGATTCAAACCGCAATTTATCTGGGTGCTAATGACATTTAGCGCGGAGGAAGTGCTATAGAGTTTTCTGAAGCCATGCTGATGAGGGCCTAGCTGCAAATGTGCTTGGAAATAAGGGAGCAAACTGGCTTCAAGCGTCTTTGCCACTGGCGATAGGAGAGATATCGGACGATATGACTCACCTACGTTAGCTGGTTTCCCAGGCTTTAGTAGCGGGACCACCTTGGCCATTTTCCATTTCTCGGGTATGGCAAAGGTGGAGAGAGACAGGTTGAAGACATGCGCTAAATATTTGAAACCCTCTTTCCCTAGGTTTTTAAGCATCGGCATGGCTATGCCGTCTGGGCCCACTGCTTTGGATGGTTTAGCGCGACCAATGGCGTCCTCAAGCTCTCTAGCGGTGATGGTGATTGGTGACGCGCTGAATTTGTGTTTATGTGCGTGTCTATTGGCTCTCCGTCTATCTTTGTCGACCGTAGGATGCATTATATATTGTCGGCAGAAAGCGCTCGCGCAATTTTCCGCATCCGAGAGCACCTTATCGCCAAAGGCGATGTTTGTCTTTGTCTTTGTTCTTAGTCGGATTCGATAGGGACTTTACGGTGGACCAAAGTTTACCTACACCGGTAGAGAGGTTACAACCTCTTAGGTGCTCTTCCCATTTCGCCCGCTGGTGTTCGTCCACAAGCAATCTGATGCGTTGGTTTATATCCCTTATTTGGGGGTCGCCTGGATCAAGCTGTCTTATAAGGTCGCGTTCCCTCGCTAAGCTCGCGGCCTCCGCCGGGAAGTGGGGCCGGATTTCGGGAATTCTCCCGGCGGGAATGAAATGTGCCGAGGCGGATTCAATGACCTTACGGAAGGCACGCTCCCCTTGGCGGGCATCAGTCGGGATAGGGAGGGCAGCAAAGCTGCTGTCTGTTGCAGATTTATATTCTTACCACTTTCCTTTTTTGAAGTTTATGAAAGTGCGTTTTTCGGTGACGATGAAGTCGGCGGTACGCTCGAACGAAATAAGTATGGGCAGGTGGTCGGATGCCAATGTTACCATCGGCTGCCAGTTGACGCAGTTTACGAGTTCTGCGCTCACGATTGAGATATCTGGCGAGCTATGACAGCTTCCTACCATACGTGTGGGGGCGTCTCCGTTTATTGTGCAGAACGTCGTTTCTTCTATTTGATCCGCCAACATCTCACCCCTACTGTCCGCCCGCAAGTTTGAATGCCAAAGGTCGTGATGGGCATTGAAATCGCCTAAGATAATGCGATTGTTGCCAGTGAGTAAGGCCTCGATTTTAGGGCGGTATCCACTGGGGCAACAGGTGACAGGAGGGATGTAGATGTTGATGATTTCTAGATTTGCATCGCCTGACCGGACAGATAGGCCTTGACGTTCTAAGACATTGTCCCTGCGGTCGATGCCAGGATCAAATATATGATATTGCACAGAGTGGTGTATAATAAACGCGAGGCCACCTCCATTTCCGCTCTCGCGGTCCTTCCTGTGGACATTATACCCAGAGCAGGTCTGCAATGCAGATCTTGCTGTGAGTTAAGTCTCTTGAATCGCAGCAATGCGAATGTTGTGCCGCTTCATGAAATCGACTATCTCCGTAATCTTCCCAGTTAGTCCATTACAATTTAACTGCAGAATTCTCAAGTGCATGAGGGGTGACGCCGCCACTCTAGGAGTAAGTGACGGGTGACTACGCCTAGGTTGTGGACGGCCAGGACGCAATTGCTATTGTGGCCTTGGGACTGGGCGCGCTTGGGCAAGCATTGGGGTACCCGGATGATTTGGGTTTGCGACCTGGCAACATGGCGCGATGAAACCCGTCGAGGGGTTGCCGTCGCGGAGACCAGAACATCTAGGAAAGTGGCACCACCCAAGGCAGGAGCTGCGTTGAGCGGATGTCGCAAACCTATATATTCTGTGCTGGAAGACGGTGCAAACGGAGTGAGGGGCTAAGAGTCTGTTTCCCTGACCTGCACCATTGCTGCTAGAAAAGAGGGGCAGGGGCTGATGCTCAGCATTACTACCAGCTCTACTACGAAGGTAGTAGTTATGAGTGGTATCAGCTGTTTGAGTTGTTGGCGCCGTGGGGCGCGAGCAGCAGCGGATACTTGTTGTGGCTTGCTGAGCAGCGAGGCTGCTGGAAGGTAATGGAGGGGCACTTAGGCGTAGACTACGGGACGCCCTTGGGCGTGAGCTGCAAGGAGCCACAAAAGATTTATAAAAGTTACGTGGACGTCGGGTTTTGGGATCAAGCCCAGAACAACCTGTCCGATGCAACCATCCCTTGCACGAGACACACTGAACAGAGTATGACCGTCCTAAAAAGATTCTTTTCTGGCAAATGCAGCAAAACCATTTCTCAGGACCGGGGTCAGGAGACGGACCCGGATTGGGTTCGATACCTTCCCGGAGTAAGAGAATATGTAGCAGTCCTGCTGCAAGGAGCTGCTGGGAGGATGACAATTTGTGGGAGGGACGAAACAAATTAAATGGGGTCACACTGAAATGACAGTCCTTGGTCGGGAAAAATCCCGAGTCTCTCCGGTACATAGAACCGACTGCCTTGGGAAGCGAAGGCCGAACGCTCAACATCACCTGTGATTCAGCTTTGAAAGCACGAATTTGGGGCTGCCTTTATTCCGGTATTTTACCTACAAAACTCATATGGCTCTGCAAACTGATGTTGAACAACACCAGCACGGGAAAAATTGGGCAGCATCACTCTGAGCTTCGAAACAAGGTTGCAGAAGGGGAACAACTATGAATGGACGTTAAAGTATTTATGTAGCTTGTACATATCAATATTTTATTTATTTATATGTTAAGTTTATTAGTGTCATAAGGAAATAACTTAAATTGTAAAAACCATTATAAAGATGAATTATTTGTTAATTAAATATTATTTAACCCCTTCGATCCGACTTTTGTAGAATGTATATGGAAACATAATTGTTGAATATTTCAAGTTAAAATAGGTCACTAAATATGTAGTAGCATGATGATCGCGGTATTTTTGTCTAAAATGATATTTAAGGGCGGGACTTATGACTTATGTGTCCCATTGAGGTTTTATAATGGGACATATATGACCCATACGTATTTATTACGCATGTATGCATAACATTTTTTAAACAATAAAAGTATTATTTATGCAGTTTTTTATTGAATTCAGTATAAAAAAGTAAAATATTTCATTTTGTACATAAGTTCATACATAGCATTTCAAAACTATATGCAAAGAGCGCAAAATAATTTATGAAGGAGGAGAAGCGAAACAGTTTTTACAAAAATACAAATTGCCAGTTTCGTTCTTTTCTCAATTTTCCTCAGGGCACACGAGGCACATCGACGTCTCTTAGTTCTTAAGACCGGCAAATGATCTCCAACGTTTTTCATATTCCACAAGCTGTTTGATCGCCTTCTCTTCCGACGAGATCTTTTGTAATCGGTGGTCTTTCTACCTTTTGATACAAAGGACTCAGCAAGTTGTACTATAAAGTCTAGAAAAGGAAGTTTTTTTCGATGCACCCGAGTGAATAATCCACTCATTCACAGCACACATCATTCCAACGCGATAAAAAAACTTTCTCCCACCATTTGGTTGACCTACGATCAATATACGTTACAAACACGCGTCCAATCACTATATAAACTTCACCAGCATCTGTACAAGCTATTCTTTGCAGCTTAGCCTTTGATTTACGCATTATATCTATCCTTTCGTTTATGCACTGTGCAATATATTGTAACAAACTTTTTGGAAAGATTTTACGAAATATATCATATGGTGTTGTAAGGCATGAAATGCTCTCTGCGATTTTGCAATTACGCTATTGGTGACCAATTTTCGTGGTAGGAAAGGGTCACTAGGAGAGCTCCAGATAATAACTTCTGCACTAGTGACATCAGGTACAACTGTTGTCTCGTGTTGATCGTTCAGGTTAACATCCTTATCCGAGTAGGCTTGTTCTGACTCACCTGAGTCAAATTCAGTGTCACTGTTACCTTATGGGGGATCGTAAAGGCTATCGCTTCCACAACAAAAATGTACCTGTAATATCCTCGTTCTGTTCGTCTTCCAGGATATCTGTGATTTCATGTTCACTTAGTTTAGTTGCCATTTACAGTTCCTAAAAGAAATTAACATTAAACATATATACGGTCGAAAACTATCTATTGGGACATTAATGTCCCATCAAAATATATTGCAGGGACATAAGCGTCCCAAAGAAAATAAATATCCAAAATCTTTGGAAATAAACAATTAAATATATATTTTTTAACTTACCGTAAGCAAATGCAGATTCCTATTTAAAAATAGTAACGAATTAACGCTTTTGAACAATTATTTTAAGCACAAGAACGCAATTAGCACGGGTTTCTTTGAGAACTGTCGACATATTAATTATAAAAATAAACAAAAATGCTTAATAACGTGAATGTTTATAAATGTAAAATGTAAATAACCCCGTAAGCTAATGTTTGGGACTTTTTTGCGCCAAAATAATCAGAGAATTACAAAAACAAAATACATTGATAGGGTATGTTTGTTTGCATTTGTGTCGAACTGCCACCACCTTATAATGAAAAACACAAGTAACTTTGGTAGTAGTGCAATTTTTGTTACCCACCGAAATTTGGGCCAAAATTTTCTAGTGAGGTATCAAAGCACTTTTTTTTTATCCGTTTAAAAGTTATCGTCGAAAAACAGGTTTCTCTCCCTTTCCTTCTCTAATCTTCTCTCCTCTTCTCTTCCCTTCTATTTTCTTCTCTCCACCCTTTCCTTTTCTTCTCCACCCTTTCCTTCACTTCACTACTTCTCTTCCCTTCCTTTCCTTCTCTCTTCTTCTCCTCTTCTCTTCTCTTCTCTTCTCTTCTCTTCTCTTCTCTTCTCTTCTCTTCTCTTCTCTTCTCTTCTCTTCTCTTCTCTTCTCTTCTCTTCTCTTCTCTTCTCTTCTCTTCTCTTCTCTTATCTTCTCTTCTCCGGCGGCGCTTTTTTCGTTCAATGAAAAAATTTCTGGGCTTTTTTTTTTTAAAGGATGCATGATTCGTCATGAAAATGCTATGGATATCCCCGGAATCCCATGCACTTTCCCAAAGGAAAATTTTTTAACCGGACTTTTTAGACGCAACAAAAAAATACCTATTAAAATGAGCCACTGATTATAACTAAGATATACTACAGTCTCATCTTTCATCAAGACCTTTATTTTAGCAGTTTTATTTCAAAAACTAATTCTGAGTAAAAGGCAAATTAAAATTATTAATTTGATTGTCGATTTTTTGGTAACTATAATAACTAGAAGATATACCTCCGTGCTACTTTAAAAAAAAAATGTCTTACAAATGAGTGATTCCGAACTCATCTGCAAGGGAGATGAGTTTTCGCTGAGAAGTCCCTAATTGAAGAGATACACTGTTTATTAAGCACTGCTTAGGTGGAACCCCAACCGCTTGAACATAGAGACTTGTGCACACAGAGTGAGTGCACTATTTCCACACCACGACTATTTCTTTAGGAAAGAAACATTCAAATCATAGGGAATTAAACTGTCCAAGCACAATAAAAGCAACAGGCCCTAGGCCTACGTTGCTAACAACATACAATGGCCAGCCACTTACGTGCTACGCGTTGTTGTAGCGATAAAGACACTCCCCGAAGGCTTTGGGGAGTGTTATCGATGTTGATAGTCCTTCGCCGAATGCAGATCCGGTACGTTCTGGTACAAAGCCCGACCATCTCGGGAACGATTATGAACACATACGACCTTCTAGGCCATACCGCCCTCCCACCCCCTAGATTCATGAGGAGTTCGTGGTCGCCAGGGCCTCGGTTGTTAATGTAAAAGGAATCGCCACGGTTAGGTGAGGTTGACAATTGGGTTTGGAGAAGCTATATATTGCGTTGGCAACCTGCGCTACACAACCCCTTGAATCCATTTGACATTTTAGTCGCCTCTTGCGACAGCAATACCTACCGCGGGTATATTCTAACTAGAGGTTTACGCCGATCGCTATAGCGGCGGCGGCGCGCCGTCGTACGCCGGTGTTTTTACTTTTATAAGCTTCACTTCCTATTTAAAAAAATAACATTTAGGAAAGGTTTTTTTTGTATGTATTTAAGGAAATCAACGTTTTGGTCATTTCGGAAAGATCAGGGAGTTTTGGCTCAAAGTCTCGCGGTTCGTTCAAAAAATTTCAGGAGCAGCTCTTTGCGGAGGGACTGTCCTTCATTCACTTACTCCAGGCAGGCTTTGAACCTAACCCCGGTCTAAGGGATTGGTAGCGCTGTGTCTGCCGAAAAAAATGTATGTACTTAAAATGGTCACACTTGTCTGTATATCTCGTACAAAGCGCAGTTTCACCGAAGCAGTGGTTCCGGTCTAACTCCTAATACTCGTTGTCGACGCGATTTCCTTAAATCATTTGTATCTCCTTGCTGGTGAAGCATAAAGGCGACTTACGGTTGCTATTAATGGTCTTTTAATACTCATGGCTCTCGTGGCGCAGTTTTAACGATTAGCACCAACGCTGGCCTATTGCTGATCGCTCCAAAGGGCGGCTCTAGTGTTTTTGTCTATTTTAAGAGCTATAATTCCCGATGTGCGAACAGTAGCAATCCCGTCCGCCACCAGTCGCTACCACGTCTCCTGGCCCTCACTCCACATGCCAGCACAGAAGCTATAGGACTGCGACTTCGAACTCATACCTTCATCGACGTCACTTTCCAAGAAGCTATAGATATAGCTCCGAAAACTTTTTAAGGGTTTTTTTTCGCGCTATGCCACCGAGCACTACCAGAGAAACACCTTGAAACTTTAAGGAGTAACTATTCCACCCTCGAAATCATAAGCAGTCCATGTGGATATCATTGCGTAATTCATGGGTGAAAATATTATAATCCTACAGAATTTAAATTTTACTAGGACCCTTTTATATGTTGTCCAAAATTTGCACACATCTTCGTTAAACCAAAACAATATTTTAGAATGAAAGTCGACCGATTTTAAGTTGAAAAATGTTAAGGTTATATGCTCAGTCCAAACCGATGTTTTCCGGCTTTTTGATACAAGAATTCATTATGAACAACTGCGTAGCTTCAGATTTCAGGCTAGTTCGACTGTCCTGGGAAAGCTTTTACTTCGCCAATTTGAGTGTTTTTGCGAAGGACAGAGCGTCACCTGGTAAATATATGTATGTGTCTATGTATTCACATATGTAATAGGAGCCGTAACGAGTAGGTGATATTTAAACTTGGTTGATAGGCTATAATCAATGTGATTCACTCCAAAGGACTAGTTGGGATAGGGCCGCCAACTTTCGAAATGTCAAACCCGGAGATTTGGGTGTTGAAAGATGAAGTGTGAAATCAAAATTAACATTTCAGACGCTATTTTAAAGTTGCCCAAATAAACAGGAGATATTTGAATATAAGGCCACGAGATTTTTCAAACCCTTCTCATACGTACATATATCTTCAACTTTAGTATAAGGTGAGAATCATTTCAAATGAGTGTTTAAACCCCTGGAACCTACTAAAGGATTTTGCATCACTCATTTCGCTTATTATCTTAGCCAATCGGAAATATAGCACTTTTGAAAAAATCGGCAATTTTTTGAGTAACTTGATTTTTTAACAACTTAAGGACAATTTGAAAACATATTCGACTTTGGCCATTTTATTTGAAGTCATTGTTCCTTATTGATTTTTTGAAAAAAACAATTTGCATTTAAATTTTTTATATAATAACGTGGTGAACTAGGTGATTCCTAATCCGTATTAAGCTGGCATTGAAAGCGACTATTTTTTTAATGACTTTTGAGTGGGTGGAAAGTGTTAAATTTTGCAATTGAGTTCTTAAAACTGGCTGTGATTCGCATTTGTTGATACCCCTTTTAATTATATCAGTAGGCGTAGGCGTTTATCAGCGGCGTATATCTCTAATTCTAACACCCTAACCCGCTGGGGGTGCAACAGAAGTCTGAAACTACAGAAGGGTTGAAGAAACTGATTGAAATTTGAGCGATTATACGTGCTACGCGTCGCCAGTTTGTTCGCCAGATTTAAAAACACCCCCTCGAAAAGGCTGCTGGCCTGTGAAAATACTGCACTCAGAACTGACATGGAATACTCACCTGAACAGCATCGACACAGTGAGGCAAAAGAGCCCAATATAAAGGAGCATTTTGAAATGCTACACAGTTTAAGCTGAATTATCACAAACCAAGATACGCCAGAACTGGTTGATATATCCCTGCTTCCCAGGTAGGTTAGAAGATATCACTAATATTACGATGAGATTTGGTAATTACAAACTCAGCCGTTATATATAATCCACACGGGGAGGGTGGGTTGATGATAATTTGCGAGTAGTCGCTCTTAAAGGATGAGGCAAAGCACTGTCTACAAAACAACAAAAGTGCTTATTTACATGATTAAACACTCATCTGGTTTTGTACAAACTACAAGATTACAATCTTCCAAGCATTGCTAATTCACCAACAATGAACTTCCTTTGACTTTGTATTACTTTTTAAAACACGTCTAAAATGTTGTGTTGACCTCGGCGTCAATAATATCAAGGCGGATATAAAAAAACTTTGGGTAACGTTTTACAAGACGGTGTACCACCTAATTTTTATCAAAAATTATCAAAGGTGGTATCAAAAGAAGCGTCTGACCTCCGTTTTTAGAATCCAAAAGCGAAAATTTAAGTTCTTATTTCTGTCAGAAGATATAAGCAAAAAATCGGTTCAAATTTTCATGTAGTTGTTGTTTTTTTCCAGATTTGTTGTACACACACACACTAATGCAGAAAGGTGTTCTGCGGGCATTTAGTTTTGATCCCCAAACCGTTGTCAAACCCACCCATGCTAATTTTTTATAAGCGCGGCCAAAGTTCGCAAACGCAGAGAGGTGTTCTGTGCAAAAAAAGTATGGATCAGGCCCTATATTTTGGACCCTCTCGGGATCATTTTATAGTTTTTTGTAAATAACTTTCGAAAGAAACAAAATTTTTGATTTCGGCTTTCGGATTCTTAAAATGGAGGTCGAGGCGATTCTTTTGATACCACCTTTGACAATTTTTGATAAAAATTAGGTGGTGCACCGTCTTGTAAAACGTCACCAAACTTTGCTTCGATCAAAATATATCTACTAAAACTCGGACCGTTCTGAAGTCGATGCTGCGATATATGGCATTTTAGTATTGAACACCTCTCTGTTGAAAATACAAATCTACTATGTCCAAAATAGCTTTGTTCAATTTTATACACATGGCAACTTTGTAATATACATATATATGTGGGAATGCATGAACGCGGCTTAAGATATGCAACCCTGCGTGGTAGACGTAGAAGAGACAGACAAAAGGACGAGACAATAGACAGGAGAATAACGCATAGAATTCAAACTAACTCCACAAAGATACAAACTCGATAGTTTTTGCGCGACCACCGACGACGACGGACGTTATTTGTTAAACACTAAAAATGAATTAATTAATTTAAATACACCATAGACTAAATTAAATACTTTATTATTAAATAATATCTGTAAACTTAATTTATGTGATTTAATTACAATAAACATTGAATTTGAACATAACCATCGTGTTAAATTCTATTGGAAATACGGAAGTGCGCTGATGGCGTACCACAAGTGGTGTCAGAGTGAGATGCGTACAAAAATTTTACGCCGATAGTAACAAAAAGTTGGAAAAAATTTCTCTTCAAGTACATTTTATGTTTAAATAAGCACATATGTATGTGGAGATGTGCTATAAAAGTACTTAAGAATTTTGATTAAAGTGTTAGCGTCCATCGGTGTGTCAGTATCGGGCACAGTAGTGAAACGACGACAAGCCAAATCGTGTTTGTACAGTCCTTAAACTGTGAAAAGTTGAAAAGAACTACTAGTCCCAGTAAACGTTATTTTTTTTCGATGCATATGTGTTTGGTGCAGAAAATCAATTTCGGAGACATGCTACATATTAATGTGAATGTGGCATTTCACAGCTTCTAGGCGAAGCAGTCGAACAAAATCGAGCACGATTTACCGCATAGTAACAACAATTTTCGGCTTCTTATTGAAGCGTTAGCAACAGAATCTTCTGTGTGAAGATGCCAATGCAGTGGCAGCAGTAGAGCGTCCGTTTTATTTGAACTTCTGAGTGAAGCTCGAAAAACTACATCTTCTGAGTGAAGACATACAGTGGCAGCAGTAGAGTGTCATTGTTTTCAGCTGTGGGTGAAGCAGACAACTTCTGAGTGAAGCGAATTGAGGCACAGTATTTGAGTGCGGAAAATCATCGTAAAATCGGTTTCTGAGTGAAACGTCAAACTTCTGGGTGAAGAACAAGTAGCACAGTATTCGAGTGCGAATAACATCATTTTGGTAGTTGACTGAGCGAAGTAAAAACTAGAAGAATTTCTGTGGGAGACGTAGCAGTAGAAATATCGAACGACGCAATTTCATGCGCAATAATAAAGCTAAAAGAGAGTGCGCATTCGTTAGAGCGCAATAACGTTCATATAAAAGCGTGCTTGTAACGAAGACAAAATTTTGAGCAACGAAGAGTGATACACAACATTGTACAACAGATGATCGGCTAAGGCGAAGCAAATCAGCAAATTCATCATTCGAACTCAAATCGAGCAGAAAGAGAGGCATCACACAACCAAAGCAGAGCAGAAACAAAACCAAAAACAGTGGGTAAAGACAATTGGGTTATTTGCAATTCGGTAAGGTATGATATTTGTATTGTCTTATTTGTAGTTGTCTCATTTGCAGTGGCGTAACATTTTTTTCGAATTTGAGCTCTCTTAGAGAGAAATAAGAAAAGAATAAATATAATATGTGCAAAACAAATGAAATGAGCATGTAAGAAAAAGATTCAAATAAGAATATGTGTGTATAATCAAAACAAAATACAGAGCTAGAGAAGAATTCTAATAAGAAATGTGAAAAAGCGTATGTTAACAGAGAAACAAAAATAGAAATAGGGAAGAGATTTTACAAAGAATGTGAATGTAAAATATAATTTGAATTGAAATTTAAATACATACATAGAATAAAGTCCGTGGTAACTCATTCTGAAACTTAATATTTAACAGTGAATAAAATTAGCATACCTATTTTTAATTAAATTGACATTGTTAAAGTATCGCATGCACTATGGATCGTGAACAGATATTTAGACTTACAGTTAACGAACTAAAGGAAAAATTAAATGAGTTACATCTTTCGACGGCAGGACGGAAAGCCACGCTTCAGGACCGTTTATGCGAACACTTCGGCCTGACGGTACATGAAGTTGGCTCAAACGATAGTTTTTCCTCGATGGATAATGGTAGTGGTAGGGCAGTATTCACATTACGCGACATAGAAAGCTCCATGCTTGAATTTAGTGGTTCTGGTTATCCGTCTGTAGAAGAATGGCTCGAAATTTTTGAAGAAAATGCATCGTCTGTACAGTGGGACGAATTGCAAAAATACATATATGGTAAACAACTTTTAAAGGGTGCTGCCAAATTATTCGTGCGTAGTCAACGCGGTATTTCGAATTGGGGCTCATTAAAGCATTCTTTAAAAACTGAATTCAGTACTTTGATCTCTTCAATTGAGGTACATCGTTTACTTCGAAATCGCCGCAAGCGCCCAAGTGAAGAGTACCGCGAATATTTGTATAGCCTCATGGAGATAGGGAAGACTATAAATTTGGATGAAAAAAGTTTACTAGAGTATTTTGTCGAGGGAATACCAGATACGAGGGCAGGTAAGAGTAATCTGTATCAAGCAAAGAACGTGCAAGAGTTGAAGGAGCAAATCCAAATATATGAGAAAGTGCCGTCAGGTAGGCAACTTGGTGCTTATGCAGGGCGGCAAAGTGATGATAAAAACAAGATTTCACAAAATGCGAATGTCACCAATTCCAAGCGCTGCTATCGATGTGGTGCAGTTGGACATTTGGCTCCAAACTGTCAGCAGAAGCAATCGGTATGTTACGGTTGTGGCCAATCGGGTCACAGGGTAGCACAATGTCCGAAAAGTAATGTGCAAGTTAAACAGGAGGAGAAACAAGAAAAGCCAAAAATAAACACATTGGGTGAAGCACAACGTGTTCAATCAATTGGTTGTGTAATTTTCAAAAATTTAAATTATAACTATTTTTCTTTCTCGGCGCTGCTAGACACTGGATGTGACTTGTGTCTTATGCGATATGACGTGTTAATGATGATGGGTGAGGTTCAGCTGTCAAAGGATAGGCATCGTTTAGAGGGTATTAACGGCAGTGGTCTCAACACACTGGGTAGTTTCACTCTGAAATTGGAGGTAGATGGTATAACGTTAAGTGTAACATTTCACGTCGTACGTGAATGTGACATGGTTTACCAAGCAATTATAGGCAACGATGTGTTGAAACAAGTAGATTTAATAGTATCTGAAAATGAAGTTTTATTTAAAGAAAAAGCGAAATCAAATGCAGTCCACCATAATGCAGAGTTTTCAAATGAAATCGAGTTGTTAAATGAGTTTAAGGACTTGTGTTTAACTGCAGGTCCTAGCATCAAGAATGATATAGAGGTGGAATTGTCCCACCTTAGTATACAACAAGCAGAGAAGGTGGAGGCGCTCGTAAGAAATTATAACCCCAAAATGGAACATGATTCGCCGGTCGAAATGAAGATTTGTGTTCTCGACGATGTGCCAGTGTATCAAACTCCGAGACGGATGTCGTACGCTAATAGAATCGTCGTAAGCAACCAGGTATCTGAATGGTTGAAAGATGGAATCATACGCCCAAGTTCATCGCAATATGCATCTCCTGTGGTGCTTGTGGGGAAAAAAGACGGTAGCCATCGGTTGTGTTGCGATTACCGTCGCCTCAATGAGAAGATTATAAAAGATAATTTTCTGATGCCCTTAATGGATGATGTTATAGAAAAATTACAGAGTGCACGTATATTTACAACAATCGATTTAAGGAATGGATTTTTCCATGTGCCAATTGAAGCTAACTCAATAAAGTATACTTCCTTTGTCACCCACCAAGGTCAGTACGAATTCCTTTTCGTTCCGTTTGGAATATGCAATTCGCCTGCAGTTTTTTCTAGATACATACATGCTGTCTTTAGGGATTTAGTAGAAAACGAAACGGTTGTTACATATATGGATGATCTGATCATCCCTTCGAAGGATACGGAAGAGGGTATCTCAAGGTTGAAGATAGTGTTGAAAAGGGCCGAAGAGTATAATTTAAAAATTAAATGGGGGAAGTGTCAATTTCTGATGACACGTGTTGATTTTCTTGGCTACATTGTAGAAGATGGTACTATAAAGCCGTCATTGGCAAAGACCAATGCTGTTGAAAACTTCCCAGTACCTAGAGATAGGAAAGGAGTCCAAAGGTTTTTAGGGTTGACATCCTATTTTAGGCGTTTTATAGAAGGTTATGCAGTGGTCGCTAAACCGCTCTCAGACCTTTTGCGACAAGGTAAGAATTTTGTTTTTGAGGATGAGCAACTAGCGGCATTTCAACAGTTGAAAGCCGCCTTAGTTAGTACACGTGTACTAAGATTGTACAATCCCAAAGCCATCACCGAGGTTCACACTGATGCTTCAAAATATGGGTATGGAGCGGTCCTTCTCCAAAGGGACAGTGAAGATCAGGTGTTCCATCCAGTACAATATATGAGTCGTAAGACTACAGAAGCTGAAGAGCGTTACCACTCGTACGAGCTTGAGGTCCTAGCTATAATCGCTGCTTTGAAAAAGTGGAGAGTGTATCTATTAGGAATATCATTTAAAATTGTAACAGACTGTAACGCTTTTACCATGACCATGCGGAAAAAAGATGTTCCTCTAAGAATATCCCGCTGGGCATTGTTTTTGCAAGATTTCGCGTATACCATCGAACATCGGTCTGGTATAAAGATGAGGCATGTCGATGCGCTCAGCAGAGTTCTTGTTTGTTGTTAGAGGACTCACTACGCCACAGGTTACAATTGGCACAGGGTGAAGATGGGTGGACAAAAATAGTAATCAAATTACTTGAGAAAGATTCATATGAAGATTTTTATGTAAAGCACGGGTTACTCTACAAAGATCCCATTAAGGAACTTTTAGTAGTGCCATCGTTGATGGAAGACGAAATTATGAAAATAGCACATAATCAAGGTCATTACTCCACTAAGAGAACACAGGATATAGTTGAAAAAACCTTTTACATACCCCATATAGCAGATAAGGTGAAAAGAGTAGTTACGAATTGTGTACAGTGCATTATATCGAACGCAAAATCAGGAAAGGCAGAAGGGTTTTTGGAGCCAATAAATAAAGAGGATCGTCCACTGGCAACGTTTCATGTTGATCACGTCGGACCAATGGAGAAAACCAATAAGCTATATGTTTATATATTTGTAGTAGTCGATGCCTTTTCAAAATTCGTCTGGCTGTATCCGACTCGCAGCACAGGGGCAGAGGAAGTCATCGACCGATTGAAGAAACAGTCGTATGTGTTTGGAAATCCCAAGCGCATTATTTCAGATAGAGGGGCAGCGTTTACTTCTGGTTCATTTAAGGATTACTGCGAAAGTAGTAGTATCCAACATCTTCAAATAGCAACGGTAGTACCCCGTGGTAATGGACAGGTTGAAAGAGTCCATAGGATTATCATGCCCATGTTAGCCAAGCTTTGCTCAGACAACCCTAGTAGTTGGTACAAATATATTGACACTGTTCAACAAACTCTTAACAATACCCCACCAAGAAGTACAAAAGTCTCGCCATTTAAGCTTCTCACAGGAGTCGATATGCGTCTTAATGAGATATCAGAAATGCGTGAACTTTTGGAAGAAGCAGCGATTGTTGAGTTGACCAACGAAAGAGAAGACTTGCGAAAAATGGCACAGGAAAACATTGCGAAAATTCAGAAAGAAAACAAAAAGAATTTTAACTCAAAGCGTAAAGAGGCAACACAGTACGAAATTAACCAGTTGGTAGCCATCAAGCGTACCGAATTTGGTAGCTCTTTACGATTACGACCCAAATTTTTCGGTCCATATAAGATAACCAAAATTATGAATCATGGTCGGTACGAAGTACAAAAAGTAGGTGAAGGCGAAGGTCCAAATAAAACCACTACCGTTTCTGAATATATGAAGCCATGGGCGCCATCTTTTGAGGCCAAACGATATGCCAGGATGGCCGAATGTGGGAATGCATGAACGCGGCTTAAGATATGCAACCCTGCGTGGTAGACGTAGAAGAGACAGACAAAAGGACGAGACAATAGACAGGAGAATAACGCATAGAATTCAAACTAACTCCACAAAGATACAAACTCGATAGTTTTTGCGCGACCACCGACGACGACGGACGTTATTTGTTAAACACTAAAAATGAATTAATTAATTTAAATACACCATAGACTAAATTAAATACTTTATTATTAAATAATATCTGTAAACTTAATTTATGTGATTTAATTACAATAAACATTGAATTTGAACATAACCATCGTGTTAAATTCTATTGGAAATACGGAAGTGCGCTGATGGCGTACCACATATATGTAAGCTTCTAATTTCTTGTGAAAAACTTCTTACTTCGAATTTGTTACTGCTTCAATAAAGAAGGCAATTAAAGAAAGATCTCGGCTTTTCAATAGGTTATGGGCCTATGAATTCCAGCATTATTAATTTAAAGAATTAAACAAAAGTTTTTCGAGGTCTTCGTGAATCATTTTGTTAAGCGCAATTAATTGTAGTAAGATTTGTGAAATTAATGCACAATATGATGACGGATAAAGGTTTTTTCGAAGTTGAAAAACTCAATGCGGATAATTACTACAATTGGAAATATAAAATGCGTATGTATCTTCAAAAAGAGGATTTATGAGCGTTGTGGAAACTGGTGTTCCGGGAGGCAGTGCAAAGGCACTTATAAAGAAAGATAAAAATGCGTTTGCAATCATTAGTTTACATGTTGAAGATAGCCAGCTGATTTACATACGAAATGAAATTGATTCAATCGGTGCATGGTTAAAGTTAAAGGACCAACATGAAAAGCCAAATCTAAGTTCAAAGGTTCATTTGATGAGACGAATATGCAGCACTCAATTACGTGAAGAAGGTAATTTGGAAAAAACATGTGGATGTAATGTATGAACTATTCGACAAGCTGATGACAATGGGTGCAAAAGCATTTCCGAGCAGTGGCAAGTTTCAATGTTGCTAAGCAGTCTACCAGCAAGCTATGGTGGACTTATTACGGCGCTTGAGGTTCGCTCTGATCAAAGACAAAACGGGACGTGAATAAAGCTGTAGAAGAAATTGCTTTGTGGTGTGTGCCCGAAAAATGGAGCAATCAACAAATTTGGGTAATCGATTCAGGTGCAACATGTCATATTGCTAAAGGCAAAATAATGTTTACCAAACTGTATGTGAATGCGAGACAGCAATCAATTTCTGTGACCAATGGAACAATTTCCCTCTTCCAAGGTAAAGGTATATGCAAAGTTGAAGTTGATGGAAAAACCCCTCAGGATTGAAGATGTATACTATGTTCCGGATTTCAATTCAAATCTTCTTCCGAAAGAAAAATGGTTGATAATGGATGTAAAATTTCTTTTAAAAAAGACTTGTGTATTATAGAAAAGTGTAATAATATTGTGTGTACAGCTAGTATATATAACGATTTGTATGTTCTAAATACTAAATTTAATCAAGTTATGTATGCGAATCATTGTAAACTAAATTGTGTACATTATTGGCATCGTGTTTTTGGACATAGAGATTTTGAGGCAATTCGAAAAGTTCATTGAGACAAATTAGCACAAAATATGAAAATATCCCATTGCTCTGATAATGGTAAATGTGAGGTATGTGTTCAGGGACCGTCGACTAATAGGGGTTACAAATACTTTATTACTTTTATTGATGATCACACACGTTATTGCAAAATATTTTTATTGAAATCTAAGGATGAAGTGTTTTGTAAAATTAAAGAGTGCTGGATTTTATTAAAAAATCAATTCAATCAATATCCGAAAGTAATGAGGTCGGATCGTGGAGGCGAATATATGGGACGTAATGTCAAAGATTTTCTAGCTAGCTGTGGTACACAAGCTCAGTATACAACACCATACAGTCCTCAGCAAATTGGAGTAGCTGAAAGAAAAAACCGATCGTTAATTGAAATGGCGAAATGTATGATTTTGGATGCTAACTTACCAAAATGTATGTGGGGTGAAGCAATAATTTATGCCAATCGTCTACAGAACTGCTTGCCTAGCCGCAGCGTAAGCAAAACTTTGTTTGAACTGTGGACACCTAAGAAACCTGACTATTCGAAATTTCATTTATTTGGTTCGGAATGCTATGTATACATTTCTAAAGAAAAAAGGAGCAAATTAGAAAATAGCTCAAATAAAACAATTTTTATTGGAATTTCTGAAGACTCAAAAGGTTTTCGAGTAATGCACAGAAATAATTTTAAAGTGGTTGTGTCTCCAGATGTAGCTTTCATGGATGAGAAAACTTATAAAAATGATGATTCTAGTTTAGATATTCAGAGGAGAGATACTCATATATTTTTACCTAATTCTATTGGAAATGTATCTTCAATGTATGAAGATGAAGTAGTTGATGACGAGGATAAAATTAGTGTGGATAATATGGATGTTGATGTGTCATATTTGGAAAGTGGGGCTAGCTCAAATACAGAGGAAGATTTTTTGGATTCTAGTGAGGTTGTCGAAGCACCTATTCGCAGAACACTTATTCGTGTAAATAAAGGTATCCCACCAAAAAATTAATTCAAGAAAATGTTAGCTTGGCATCTTTCACTCCAAGTACGATCGTCACCTGAGCAGAAATTGAAGGGCATTTGAAAGGCGTATCGGTTTTAACCATCGCCAGACAGTGCTTTTCATAGGAGAAAGCCGTGGGTTAAGGATTGTGGGTAAGCTGGTTTTAACCGCTCTACAACGCTTTAGACCACGCTCGCTCCCTGCTAAGCGAACTTCCACAGCGTCACGAATCCGCCCATCACCGCCGTAAGCCTCGGCAGAAATAGCCTACGCCGCTACCATTGGCGCAGCAGAATTACACGAGCATACATACGACATTGGCCACAGCAGAGTCACGCAAGCATACCACGTTGGCCGCAGCAGAATTACACGAGCATACGACGTTGGCCACTGCAGAGTTACGCAAACATACGACGTTGGCCGCAGCAGAGTTACGCAAACATACGACGTTGGTCACAGCAGAGTCACGCAAGGATACGACGTTGACCGCACCAGAGTTACGCAAACATACGACGTTGGCCACAGCAGAGTCACGCAAGCATACCACAATGGCCGCAGTAGAATTACATGAGCATAAGACGTTGTCCAAAACAGGGCCACGCAAGCATATGATGTTGGCCGCAGCAGAATTACACGAACATACAACGTTGGCCACAGCAGAGTTACGCAAACATATGGCGTTGGTCACAGCAGAGTCACGCAAGAATACGACGTTGACCGCAGCAGAGTTACGGAAACACACGAAGTTGCCAACAGCAGAATTACGCAAACATACCACAATGGCCGGCCGCAGTAGAATTACATGAGCATAAGACGTTGGCCAAAACAGAGCCACGCAAGCATATGAAGTTGGCCGCAGCGGAATTACACGAGCATACGACGTTGGCCACAGCAGAGTTACGCAAACATACGACGTTGGCCGCAGCAGAGTTACGCAAAGATACGACGTTGGTCCCAGCAGAGTCACGCAAGGATACGACGTTGACCGCAGCAGAATATACGATGTTGGTCGCAGCAGAATTACGCAAGCTTACGTCGTTGACCGCAGCAGAGTTACGCAGACACACGACGTTGGCCGCAGCATAGTTACGCAAACATACGACGTCAACCATACCAGAGTTATACTTACCCAGACGCACCGACACAAGCCGCAACAGAGACAGCGCAGTCGCTAACCATAGTAGAGACACGTCAACGCAAGGCGTCACTGAGAAACACTTACACATACTTAGGCGGCGACCAGCAATGCGCCCTACCGTAACGCTCCTAACGGGACACGAGGGACTGCTAGCCCACTACTAATCATATATCAAATAAAGTGAATTATACATACACATCTTTTTATACATTTTATATTATAGCTTAAAGAGTTAAAGCAATAAAGTGAATTTTATCTGAAAACGATCTGCAAGGTGCCCCGAAATACAAATTTATTGTAAGCGGACGTTGGACACGGCGAGTATACCCCAGCACTTATTGAAGAAGCACCGGGGCGAAGAAAACTGCGTTACACCCTTCGATAGGACACCATGTCACACATGGTAGATTAAAATCGCCAAGTACAATGACAGAATCACAGGCCCTGGAAGTACTGAACATAGATTTCACTATTGAGGGATGAGTCAAATATAAGGAAATGTCAGATTGTGGGGAAATGTAGCTGGCTATAAAATATTTGTAGGTTGAGGAAAGTTTTACTCACACACAAAGAAGCTCAGCATCCTCAAAGTCAGGAAAATGTACTTCATCCGCGGAAAACCTAGTGTGAACGGCAATTAAAACACCTCCACCAGCTCTGGCCAGTCGGCCTTTTCTAAACACTTGAAACGAACTCCATAAAACTTCAGCGTTAAATAGTATTGGTTTTAGCAAAGTCTCGGTAAAAACGAGTACGTCATAAGAACTTTCATGACTCGGTAGAAAAATTTCCGTTAGTTTGGTATTCAGCCCCTAACATTCTGATAAAATATATTAAGTGAGATATTATTTACGTTTAATGATACATAATATAAGTTTGTACCACTTCTGGAGTGCTGCCTGGCAAGTTTTTTGTGGTATTTAAAGTAGCGCGATCCCAGTTCGACTTTCTAGTAAATAAATGCACCACAGAATGTGTTATGGTCCACTTGGGAGAGTCACCCTTGGAAAGTACCAGTTGGCTGGTGATAGGAAAAAAGGTAGGATTCACCTTCACTCATGGTTGCCTGGAGTGGTTACACACTCTCCGTACTAAGTTAGTGCAGGTGGCATCGCCGACAATTTTATCCTATCAGCTGATTTTGTTTCTTCCATTTCACTGGTAAAAAGAGATGGCAAAAGCAAAACCTAATCAACACATTGGTAATTACTGCGTCCGTGATGGTGAATATTGTTTTTTTTTTTTTTCAGCGCTTTAGGTTATCTCTATTGGTAAGTCCAATTAACTCAGCGCACAATTCCCTCCCGACGCAAAAGTTGCTCCTCTTGAATTCCATACACCTATCATCAACACGACGACAAAATCGGAACATGGTATGCGTGACAGGGACCTGATCCAACATGTGGGTTGAACGAACCGATAAAAACATCGAAGTATCGATTGATCGGAGGATCTAGCGGAAGCATATACGGAAGCGGGCTTTTTTGGTCTTTCTCTCTTCTTGGCTGGCTGGACACGTGAAAGGTGGTAAAAGTTGGAACGGACGGTAAAGTTTCAGACGGAAAGATTTAAATTGAGAAAGACTTGGGGAAGTTACTTCCAAACTTTCAAAATAAGGAAAACAATATCCATTCGCATTATTTTGTGGGTTTGTTCCTAAGTTGTGCTTTGAAACCCACGAAAATCCAGGATGTAATGCATTTTGGGGCGACGCATGCACAACTATAACGTGAAAATTAACTTTGCTGAACCACCACTAGCTCTAACCACACCAACAGCAAGGCCGCCGAACATAGGCCTGCTGCAACGCCACCAGCTTTAACCACACCAACAGTAAGGCCGCCGAACATAGGCCTACTGCAACGCCACCCGCTCTAACCACACCAACAGCAAGGCCGCCGAA
The DNA here is from genome assembly GCF_040869045.1 of Eurosta solidaginis. NCBI lineage: Eukaryota > Metazoa > Arthropoda > Insecta > Diptera > Tephritidae > Eurosta > Eurosta solidaginis. The sequence continues at coordinate 78,066,333 of NC_090322.1, forward strand.
CATAGGACTGCTGCAACGCCACCAGCTTTAACCACATCAACAGCAAGGCCGCCTAACATAGGCCTGCTGCAACGCCACCAGCTTTAACCACACCAACAGCAAGGCCACCGAACATAGGCCTGCTGCAACGCCACCAGGTTTAACCACACCAACAGCAAGGCCGCCGAACCTAGGCCTGCTGCAACAGCACCAGCTTCAACAACAACGACGGGTGAAACGATGGGTGAGTCCGTTCCAACCCCCTACCCCCCAATAGGGAGAGTTTAAATATAACTATGATTATATAGGTGTGTAAGCATACATGTACTTAGAAATACACATTTACAGCCTGATTCTAATGTGGTAACAACTTTCTTCACCACGGCAACTTTCTTCGTGTGGCAACTTTTGTACCCTTTTGGTATTCTGCCCACGAAAGTAGCCGGATAATTGTTTACCCACTAAAATAGATGGTAGCATAGATGTAACCACACAAAACAGCTGTTGAAAGCGCAAAACAGAATTTTTGAAATTGAACGTAAACAATAAAATATATATATTTATAACAAAATGTCGAGTTTATTATTATTGCTACTCATTGAAGACGAAGAGGATGAAATTTTGGAGAGAAGGCACTCAAATTAGGAGCCTTCGAGACAATACATTCTCGGTACTCTCTGGTACATTCAAGCATCATTTTCGTTTGCCCAAGGAAGCGTGTAAGTTGCTCATAGAAGATTTGATGCCAAAGGATGGCCAAGCCACTTCGCTTCCATTGTTTTTGTTGCCTCACTTTTTTGGCGCATGGTTCCTACCAAAAATGTGTTGCTAACAATTTGTATGCTGCACTCAGTCAGCCATCTGATTTACGAGCAATCAAGTACTTAGTGAACTTGATTGTCAGAGAAAAATCGTCCGAAGTATATATATATATATATATATATATTTTTTTTATCTGAAATTAGCACTTCACATTTTGAGTTCTTCACAACAACTTAATGCATTCACAAAAACTGTTACGTTATATATGGTCTACGAGACGAGGTAATAAGAATGAAATGGAAATTTCAATTCCACCTGCTGTGTCTTGTGGTGGCTTAAAAAAAAAACAACACAAGCAATTTTACGATCTGCAATTGTGTCACAGTGATACCTTCATTTTTTAAAATGGTTGAATAAAAAACCCATACAACTATGTTTTATGTAACGGAATTTTTTAGATTAATTTTCACCGGTTTGTAGAAGTCTGATTAATTTGAAACTTTGCATACGTATCAAGGACCGATGACAATGCATTAATTTGATGGTGTGGTGACATAAGGTCAACGGTCATAAGGTCAATTGGCCTTATTACCACATAGCCATTTAGCTGATTTTTTCATGTAAAGTGCAAAACCGGCGATTTTTTGAAATGTTTGTATGGTGAACCCCCAGGGGGGTTCCAGGGGGTGAGCCACTGGCATCGGTGGGTCGGGCCTCCAAAGTTAGTGGGGTCGGTCATACATTTGGACTCGATTGGAGCACTCTAAATGGGTCAAAGTGGGATTTTTCAAAATTTGCCCCTACCCAAAAGCTCGACCCAAATTGGGGGACGTCAGAATTCGTTTTAGAGATATGGTTCCTTCGGCAAAGTTTCTTATTTTGATCCCTAGAATACGATTTTCACAGAGCAATGGGCGATTTTTAAATCGACCTACCCTACTGTACATGAACCGGAAAGGATACTACAGCGTTAATGTTGAAGCTGTTTGCGACGACAATTTTAGGTTTTTGTCAGTTGATGCTACTTTTCCTGGGTCATGCCATGATTCAGGTATATGGACAACTTCAAATGTGCGTGCATTTATGAGCGACCAGAGAGGAAGTTTGCTTATAGGCCATCAGGGATATCCCCTAGAACCGTGGCTGATTACACCCTTAGCTGAACCAGCAACTTCTCTGGAGGAAAAATTTAACAAAGTGCACTGCAAAGCACGAAATGTAATTGAGAGAGGATTCGGTTGTCTTAAATCACGATTTCGATGCTTAGCGCAACATCGCACTCTTCATTATAGCCCTGAAACGGTTACGAAAATTGTAAACGCCTGTATTATTTTACATAATATTATGAGGAAACGTTGGCCGTATGATGAAGTGGATATTGAAAATTATGAAGTTGGCGAAGAAAGTATTAGTTCAGCAAATGCGACCAACAGTAGTCTTCACCGGGAGGGCGAAAGGGATCGGCAGCAATTGATAAACTATTTATCATAATACTGCCTAGCGATTTCCTAATTTAAGAGCTGTTTATTTTGAATTATTTATCCATGTTTTTATTTTCATAAAATTATATACTTTCCTGGACAAAAGTCATCGTCACTCAATTTTTTTACTAAGTTTGGCTGGACCTAAATTATTTTCGCTAAGTTAAAAAAAAAATATCATAACTCCCACAATCCAGATGAAAACTTAAAACTTTTTAGGAAATTCGCGAATTTTTATGCAAGTTTTCAACTCTTCAGTAAAAATGTTTAGAAATTTTCTCAGTATGCAGTTTTGTAGCCTATTGAATTTTAGGATAATAATGTGTTAATCTTAATGCGGTAGAAGGAATTCCTGATTTTTGAGAACTTTTTTATAGTGTTTGGACGTTCCTTTAATATAAAAAATTTATTTTTATGGAAATACGGTCTGAAATAATAAAATAATAAAAATAATTATCAAAGGGAAGTTATTTTAGAGTATTGAGATTAACACATTATTATCCTAAAATTCAATAGGCTACAAAACTGCATACTGAAAAAAATTCTAAACATTCCTACTGAAAAGTTGAAAATTTGCAAAAAAATTCGCGAATTTTCCCGAATTTCCTAAAAATTTTTAAGTTTCCATCTGAATTGTTTTTTCTTTAAATTTAGCGAAAATAATTTAGGTCCAGCCAAACTTAGTAAAAAATCTGAGTGAGGATGACTATTTTCCATGTGTATTTTTTTTTTAATATTTAAAAACTTTATAATGAATTCATATAATCTGTTTGCATTCAGCAACGACCACGAAAATAGCAGTGGCATTTTTTTAAATAAAATTTAATTTAAGAAAAAACTTTTTGTGAGTTTTGTCAATCCTGAAACCGTTTTCGAAAAAAATGCAAAATTCGAGAAATATTTACGTATATTTCGAATGCAGTTTTGTTGCCCCAAGTACACGTTATAACTCTCGAAAATTTGATAGAAATGGCAGTCGCAATTATTATAAAATTTTTGAGAGCTATAACGTCTACATGGGGCAAAAAAACTGCATTCGAAATTTTCGTAAATATTTCTCGAATTTAGCATTTTTCTCGAAAACGATTTCAGGATTGACAAAACTCACAAAAAGTTTTTAGAAAAGTTTTTTCTCAAATTATCTTAAATATAAAGAATTTCATTCATGAAATTTGCTATAAATTGTTACGGAACTTTTTATTTGGAGTACTTTGAAGTTTCTGAGTTTGCAGTTCTATAGCCCACAAAATTATAGGAATGACAAAAAATAAGTTTTAGGTTTCTCAAAATTCGCATTGATTTTTCATAATTTTTTTTCTGAATGGTGTTTCAGGCCTTACTTAACGACAAACTCAGGAGATTCAAAGAACTCTAAATAAAAATTTCGGTAAAATTTTCTCGAATTTTCCAATTTTTTTCAATTCTTACACTGACAATTTTTAGAAAATTTCCTGAATGGCAATCTTTTCATTTTTCTGTTCGTAGGTGTACATTTGTTTTCCTATAAATAAAATGGATTAATAGAAAATACAGACAAAAATTTAAGTTCATTCAACTATTTATTATTTATTAATTTGTTATAATTATTTATGTTAACTACTATGTAACACAGCTGCGAATACGAAAGTAGCAGTGGCAATGTTTGGCAAATTTCATCAATGAAATTTTGTCTTGTTTTATTTTTGATATCTAATTTAAGAAAAAAATGCATGAATTGTGCAACTGAAACTATACATTTCAATTTCAAAAACGTTTTTGAAAAAATACTAGGAAATTTCGTGAACATTTTGAATTTTTTATTCAGAGTTCTCTTTTGAGCAAGCAATTTTAAAGTCAAATCAGTTTTGGTATAACAAGCTACCAATTATAAGTCTCTTAAAATTTGCATTGATTTTTGAAAGTTTTTTGAGCCTATAATTTGTTCTTTGTTATAATTTGTTCTTTGTTATAATTTGTTCTTTGTTATAATTTGTTCTTTGTTATAGGCTCAAAAAACTTTCAAAAATCAATGCAAATTTTAAGAGACTTATAACTTGTAGCTTGGTATTCCAAAACTGATTTGACTTTAAAACTGCTTGCTCAAAAGAGAACTCTGAATAAAAAAACTAAAATAAGCTAAAATAAATAATAATAAAAAAAATCCTATTTTTGTTTAAGTTATCTAATAATGTTTATTAAAATCTTTTTATTCGAGCTCTAGGCTACACAAATATTGGTATACAAATTCAAAGAATGGCTGATTTGAAATGTAGTACAATGAAGTTTTAATCTTTATCCTCTAAAAAAATTTCGTGATTTCTTAGTATTTTTTTTTTCTCTCAGATGAGTGGAACTGCTCAACTCATCTGAGAAAAAATGCTAAAAAAAACTCGAAATTAATCTCGGCGTTGCATTGCAATCAGCTCTTGGATAGCATCAGCCAACGATGTTAGCCCATTCCCTAAATTGTGAAGGGATTGCGATAGTCGTGCCTGCTCTTGTTGTCTCTCTCTCATGTCCTGTTGCACAGTGTTTAAAATTTCATCCCGTAATCTCTTTTCCTGTTGCGTTCTCTCGGCTGCGAAACTTGTCTGGGAAAAGCAGAGTAGGGAGTAGCATTGCCTGAGGCAGCACGGCTGGAGGAAGCAAGATTAGAAGTTCCCGATTCTAAAGAAGCTTCGCTGTTGGGCACTGGATTGGTAGTGGCAGGAGATGAGGAAGCACGGTTGGTGGGCACATCATTGGAAGTAGTAGAGAATAAGGAGGCGCGACTTTTGAAAACACTGCTGGTCCGCACAGGATTGGGAGTGACAGGAAATAAGGAGGTACAGCTCCTGGGCACAGGATTTGTAGGACCATGACATAGGGGAGCATGGATAGGTGACCAACACATCACTATGCAAAAGTTAGAAATTTCTTCCGCATCTTCATCACCAATCAAGTCATCGTGATCAGTACAGCTCGGCCCCACCTCCGGTGCTGGCGGAATGTTTTCGGCATTACTCTCGTTCTGTAATAAACAATTAAATTAATTTCATAAATATTTTTGGTAATAATAATAATATCTATACCAATGCAATATTTCTATATACCTATTACAAATTGGTAGACATGCGTTGCCCTTGCTATACATATGTATTTGCTTACATCATGTACCTTCTCAAAATAAATTACAATGTACCGATGTATATGTATACATATGCATTTCATGGGAGATAATGCAATGCATCAATAAATCAAGAAATATTATACATGTTGAAAGCACTTTATTTACATACGTTAAATCCAAGCTTCGAGTTTGAGTGACCTTCTACTGCAGCAATTCCAAAAGTCTCCAACGCTTGCTGCTCGAAATCCGTTAGCTCAGCCACAGGAATTACTCCTCTGCCAGTTCGTCGTCGCTCACTAATGAGCTTACGAGCCCGAGCACGCAACTGCTTCCGCCAGTATTGCAAACTCTGAAAATATACAACGTTTGATATATATATGTATCTACGATCCAACTACTGCTTTTGTGGTCAGTGCACAATTTTAACAACAAACAAGCCTTGATGAGTATGATTTAGTTAAAACAAGGAGTATAATAGTTTGTTGTTCAATTTCGCAATTTCCCCAAACATATTACAAATGCCGCAAGCAATATTAAATCACTCGGAAAAAACTCCGGAACTCCGCAAATAGTAGTTCGCACAGATTTCGAACTCTCATAAATACTATTTAACACAAATTATCGGAATAGGTATACATATGTTAATTATTTAAATTTATTTACTTCTCGCCAAGCGTCAGGTGTCCTTGCTGGGCCGACCATTGAATTCAAATTTGTGGAAATCTCTTTCCACAAATCTTGAATTTGGTTCGGTGATTTGGGGCAGTTTTTTCCCTGCATTAGTTCGAGGTGGTCCTTGCAAAATGCAGGGCTGGGCTTGTGTAGTGCGTGCATGCTTCCTATAATTATATGCATTTATTAATTTACGGAGAACTTTCAAATATATTCACAGAATTTACTTACTTGTTCATCTCCATTTTGCTGCTTTTATTCTTTGTTTACACACAAATATGTATGTATTCTATTTTAAATTTCACCACAGACACTGGTGAGTTTTTCGGTGATGACAGCATTACCACTGTGGCCAGAATCGCGAATAAAAGAACTGGTAACGATTTTCGGTTACATAATGTTCTGGGTACTATTTTACCGGTAACGCAAAGAATCGGCCCGTTATAGATAAGATAAATACATACATGCTTGTATACTTGTACTAAGTATAATTAATACGTGTAAGCATATACGTACTTAGAAAAACACATTTATAGAGAAAAGAAGTACATACATGCTTATATACTTGTGCTAAGTATAATTATATACGTGTAAGCATATCAACTATTGTATCCTTTATTAAAGGTACTAAAAAAATAATTTTTTTGGGTCTCAAGACCTTTGTTATTATTTATTCACTAATTTAATTATTGGTCGTAAGACCTTACTTTCTTACTCACTAATTAAAACTGAAAGTTTACAACTAACTGCTTACAACTGACTGACTTAAAATGCTAAATTAGTTCTAAATATAACTTAATTCTACCTGTGCCAGCATTATTTCGGTCGGCGCGTGGCGGATGTTGTTCCCAATTCAATTCCGTATGTCGTTCACAATATTTGTATTTTTGCTGATCAGGCGTCTGGGCCTTTTCCTGTTTGCTTCAAAATTATTATTAAGTATTTTGAGCCATCAACTTGCGTATTGCTGACTAAGCTCTTTACATTAGCGTCAGCTCGAATGTTGACTTAGTTGGTGCTAACTCCTCCACCCCAAAAACGAACGTCCTCGTTTGTTAAGGTAGGGATTTCGGATGCTACAGGTTCCTTGTTATCGTTTACCTGGATGCTTACTTTGTAGCTTGATAGCTCTTCTGGTTCCTTTGTAAAATATCTTCTTGTTAGTGGTGCAAATATGAGTCCTCCTAGGCAGATCATTATCATGATTGTTAGAGAAAAATTTGTGATTATGGCTGCTTTATGTTTTGTGCGCAATGAATTTATACGATTTGTGTTATTTATATGGAGTTCTTTCACCATTTCCAAACTTAGGATTTCCTCTTCTTGCTTTGATGGGACTTATGACTGGAGAATTGCAGGTTTGCTGGTTAGTAGTTCGTTAAAAGAATATATCTGTCTATTGATGCGAACTGTCGAATTATGGTACTGTATTGCGTATGACCCTGTCAGGTTTACTTTTTGGTTGTCGATATCTATGGTGGCGTTGTATTGATTTAGTAGTAGGATGCCAGGAGTGATGCTTTCTACGGTTGGGATGTGCTGGTTATTAACAAAAACGCGTTCAGCTGGCTTGCTTCTCAGTAGAGATGGGATGTTGCTAATGTCTACTATATCCTTACGGTTACATATTCTTACATTATTATTTTCTTTACATTTAGATTCAATTCCATATACTACGTTATTATTACATATTACAATGTCCTCGTAAGGGACTTTATTAATAAATTTTCCTATCTTTATAGGTTTTATCAAAATTGACTCGCAAATATCTCCGTTTGTTATTGGTAATCCTATTATGTAAAATAACATTTTATCGTTTGTTGCAATTTTTACGCTTGCGATTTCTAGTGATTCTTCTATACTACTTAGGGTAAAATTGTTTTTTTTTCGTATATTGATTTAATTAACATAATTTCTTCATTTGAAAATATATAGGAGTTGACTATGCCGGCCTTAGCCCAATGTATCGCATAGTCTATATTAATTATTTCTTCTTTGATAATTTTTAACTTATATTTCATTTCAATAGCAAAATTATGTTGAGTGTGTTCATCCGTTTGTATGGATTTCGCGATTTTATTAGAAATTGCTGTAATTTCATTTATTTTATCAAAAATTACTTTATTAATTACCACTTGCTGGTTATTATTTTCAACTATATTATTTATTTCATTTTCTAAGATGACTTGGTCGTCGTGGTCGGGATTTCCTGCGATCCACTTCCAGATGGTTCCTAGTTCATTAATTGCTCTTTTAAATTTCCTTGGGTTAAGTCTATTCAAATAATCTTGTATTGATCTTAGTTCATTATTGAGAATGGGCAAGAGGGGGTTTTCTTCGTTGATTTGTGTCCTAATGGTATGGCTAAGTTCATTTAGTGTCTTTTGGCATACGTCGAGATCTATTTTATGTATAATTTTGTAAGTTCCTGTTTGAATTTTGGTTTGCCCCGTATTAAATGTTGCAAGTTGAGAGTTGCATTAATCTATTATTTTAAAGTCCGCGTACACTAAGTGCACGAGAAGTCTGTAAGAGAGAATTTTGAAGGGGGAATTTCTTATTTTACTAAAATCATATTAAGTCTTAACGTTTCTCTTATGTACTATTCGTCCTTTTTCAGTAATTACTACACTAGATTTATCTTCTTTCACGATTTCCTTCCTATATCTAGCAGTGAGTTTTGATCCTATTCTTTTATTAATCCTAACATAAATTATGTCACCAGGGGTGTATGTCTTAATGGGGTTTCGTGTTTTATTATGGATTTCTAAATCTTTTGCTTGTCTTTTCCGAAGGGTTTCTATGTTTTCTCGCCTCGAATTCTCGTATTGTTCCGGGTCTATCGAGACTCGTCTACCGAAAAATGTTTCTATAGGTCGTTTTATGTTGCTGAGTGTATGGAATAATTATATTCATATCTAACAGTTCTTGAAATGAGCGATGGGTGCGTTCTGCTTGGAGGCAACGCATAATTTCCCATAAGGTGGAATGAAACCTTTCCACTTGACCATTAACTGTGGTTGCGTATGGAGGTGTTTTAAAGATTTTAATTCCAAGTTGATCTTCTACCATGAATTGTATGGATAATGAGTTTAGGGACTTTTCATTGTCGACAACTATTGTCTTAGGTACACCAAATGCGAAGAGTATTTGTCGCAAAGGTTCTCTGATATCTTCTATTGCCTTTGACTGTATTATTCTTACCTGGGCATATTTAGAAAATTTATCTACTGCTGTTAGTACCAGGCGTTTCTCCGTATTATAGATATCTATGTGAACTATTTCACCAGGGTACTGGGGAATTGGGGGTTTAAGTAGTTGTGGTTTATTAGGGTGACGGCCATATTTATTTTCTTTACAAACTTTGCACTGTTTAATTATATTTTCTATTCTTGCTGTCATTTTTGGGAAGTAATATTTTTGTATTAGTTGTTTCTTATTTTCATCCCTATTTCTATGTGCTCGTGTGTGTTCTTTTAATATTTCCTCATTTTTAACATCCTCGTTTACTAGATCTTGTACTTTTGTTTGGGTATAGCGAATTTTCTAATTGGAAAAATGAAGGGGAGAGATTTCCTGAATGAATTTTTCCAATTATTTCTTCAGAGGTAAATAAGCCGTTTATCACTGAAGGATTTAGGTAACGTTTTAGTAGTGCAGTTAAATCGTCGGTTGAAAGGTGGGGTTTACAAATTAAGTGTCTATGATAGGTCGGGAATGGTATTTTAAACTGATAGCTGTCTTCATCTCCTAGCGAGATCCACATTTGGTTTTTGAAGGCATTTATGGGTCCTTCTACTGCTGGGATTAGATTGTGCGATGAAGTCTCGTCTGAGTGCGTCGCGACTGATAAAGAATTTAACTCAAATGGCCTTGATAATGTATCTGCAACTACATTGGCCTTTCCTGGTTTATATTGTATTTCATAGTTATATTCCTCTAGTATTGCTTTCCATCGTTTCAATTTAGAGTTAGTGTTCTTATTGCTTAAGGCATAGAGACAGAGAGAGCATCGATCAGAACGGACGTGTTATGTGTTGCTCTGTGCTTTTGCTAAAATTTAGTCGTAAATGCAAAGATATATCTCATAAATTGCTGTTAAACATAAACTAAAAAGTCAATTATTGAAATTGGATATTTAAACTTATAAATTATTGAGACAGTGACTCTTAAAATAAAAAAATAAAAATAAATAAAATTTTAATGATGCCTCAGCTAGAGTGTAAAGATTGCACAGCAAAAATACTGCAAGTGGAAGATATGCTAACATGCAGTGGGGTCTGTGATAATGTTTTTTGTGTGAAGTGTAGCAATTTAAAAAGAACAGAATTAAAATTTCTAAATGAAAATTTAAATATTAAATGGTATTGTAACCAGTGTAGCTTATCAAACATAAATACAAAATTTATTGAAATAAAACATTCTATTGAAAAAAGGGAATCAAAAAACTTAAAAAGATCAGATGTTAAAGAAATAGTGGAGGATGCAATAACGAATAAAATGCAAAAAATGAAAAATGACTTTACAGTTGAAATAAATGCAGTAATAGAACAAATATTTAGTGAAAGATGGAAAATATTGAAACAGGAGCTCATAAGTGAGATACATAAGAGCCTGAACAGCAGCTGCGATAAATTAAGTGAAATGCGGGCTGAAAAGAAACAAATAAATGCAAAATCATCATATGCAGAAATGGCAACAAGAAACGCAAACAAAATAGTTATTAAACCTATAAACAACTAAAATACAAAAGAAACTAAGAAAGCACTAAAAAAAGTAATCGAACCAACCGAAGGTCTTATCACGACTGTTACTAATATAAATAAAGGTGCGATAATAGTTGAGTGCAAAAACAGTGAAGCAGTAGAAGAAGTACAAAAGAAAGTAAACAAAGAAATTGGTCAAGAATATGCTACGGAAAAATTGAGAGAAACGAAAAAGCGGAGAGCGTTAAAAATAGTGGGGTTCTCAACAAAATTAAATGATGAGAGAATTATTGAGTGTGTAAAAAAACAGAACGATATTGAAGATAATAAAGAGTTAAAAATTATTAAGGTTTATGAAGATCACAATAAAAGAGAAGAAAGCTATAATATTATTATAGAAACAGATTGTGAAACGTATGAGCATCTAATTGAGAAGAAGAGAATAAAAGTTGAATGGGATAGTTGTAGAGTTTTTGAACATATAAATGTACCTAGATGTTTTATATGTCTAGGTTTCCAACATAAAGCTAGTGATTGTGCATTTAAACAAGCATGTAGCAAATGTGGTGAACAGCATGATGTTAAAGAGTGTAACTCAAACATAATAAGATGTGTTAACTGCTTTGACTTGGTGAGAAGAAAAGTTATAGATGTTGAAGTGGATCACTATGCCTATAGTACTAAGTGGCCTGTATATATACGCTATCTGCAGAGAAAAAAAGCGAAGAAATAGCAACCAAATAAAAACTTTGAATTTAAATGTATCTATTTAAATATATGTAGTATTATTTCTAACAAAAATGAACTAGAAAATCTTATTGTGGAGCAGAAACCTGCGTTACTATTGTGCTCGGAAACATGTGCCACGGGTGATATTAGAGAAGCAGAGTTACATATTAATGCCTATACGGTAATTAGATGTGACTCACATAGCAGACACACAGGAGGTGTCTTAATATATGCTCACAACTCTGTGAAATACAACGTTATATATAATAACAGCATTAATAATAACATTTGGTGCATCGTAATAAAACTAAAAGAGTGCGATAAAAAATGGCAAATAGGGGTTCTATATCACTCACCTAATACGAGTGATTCTGACTTCTTAAATTATCTAAATGAAATATTGTTGGAAAAAGTTGAGTTAAGTTTGAATTGCTTCATGGTTGGAGACTATAACATTAACGTTAATAATGCCAACAACACCTATAGCAAGAAATTAACAGATATGTTTAATGATTTGGCAATGAGCCAAAAAATACTCTTCAACACACGTATCACAGATACAACTGAAACAAAAATCGACCTTCTATACTCAAATTCGAATGATGTTATTTGTCAAAACATGGACAAGTATAAAATATCAGATCATGAAACGATAGAAATAAAAATTAATACATCAGCACCATATAAAATGAGAACAACAAAAACAATTACCTCATGGGAGCTTTATAATAAAGAAAATCTACTTAACTTGTTGCGCGCATGCAGTTTTGTGATAAATGATTTAACCAGTATAGAATCCCATTTAGACATAGTAAACAATGCAATTCTACAATGTATGACAGGATTCACATTTGAAAAAGTAGTGAAAGTAAGACTTATGAATAAGTGGTATGATCATGAGCTTACACAATTAAATAAACTTAAATATAATCTTTCAAATGAGTCTAGGAAAAGAGGAAATTGGGACGATTATAAAGAAACAAACAAAAGATACAAAAAACTTATCAAAAAGAAAAAGGCGAAATATATGGAAAACAAAATCTTAATTAGTAAAAATAATAGCAAAGAAATGTGGAAAAATCTAAAGCAAACCATAAACCTGAAAAAAGATCATCAAAAAATAAACAAAATTCAAATATTAGATAAGCAAATCGAAGAAAAGATCGAAATTGCGAATGAGCTCAATAACTTTTTCGTAAACAGTGTTTTAGAAATAAACCAAAGTATAGAACATTTTGATTTAAATTTAACCGTATCTGATAGCAGTTCGACATTCAAATTTAATAAAGTTGTAGCAGATGACATTGTCAAAATAGTTCGGCTATTCAAAAACAAAATTGGTGGCAAAAATCTTTTATCAGAAGGAGTTTTAAAAGATTCAATAGAGTATACAGCTTATTTTTATGCAAAAATTATAAATGAAAGCATGGAAATAGGCACTGTACCACAAAGATGGAAAACGTCGACCATTATACCAGTAAAAAAAATAAAAAATACGTATAAACCTGAGGAAATGCGACCTATAAATACACTACCATGTGACGAAAAAATTATGGAAACAGTTATAAAAAATAAGTTAGAAAATTACTTGGAAGACAATAAATTAATAATAAGTGAACAATCGGGATTTAGAAGAAAACACTCATGTGAAACGGCACTGAATATAGTGATCTCTAACTGGAAGGAAGATCTAAATAACAAAAAAGACACTGTTTGCGTTTTCCTGGATCTGAAAAGGGCATTCGAAACAGTGGACCGAGACATTTTGCTCCAGAAAATGAAAGTCATGGGAATTCAGGGTATAGAATTAAAGTGGTTCCAAAATTACTTGACTGGCAGAAAACAAAAAGCCATAATCGGTGATGAAGTATCGAACGAAATTTCGGTCCCATTAGGGTTACCGCAAGGTTCTGTATTGGCTCCTTTATTATTTTTGATTTATATTAATGATATTGTTAAAGCTGTAAAGTACTGTAACATAAAACTGTTTGCGGATGATGCTCTGCTTAGAATAAGTGAAAGTAGTTTAACAACTGCATTGACGAAAATGCAGTGTGACTTAGATAGTTTATATAAATGGCTATGTGGTAACATAATTAAACTTAACGTGAGTAAAACAAAATATATGGTTATTAGCCGAAAAATCGAAAGCGAAGTTGCGAGTATTCAGCTCAGGGTGAAAGATGAAATGTTAGAGCAAATAAAATCAATAAAATATCTTGGAATTGTAATTGACAACAAACTCAAATTTGATGAACATATTCGATACACTGTAGGAAAGATAGCTAAACAAGTCGGTTTTATGCAAAGAACCTGTAAATTTATAAATAGAGAGTTTAAGGATATTGTATACACAACATTGATTGAATCTAATTTTAAATATTGCCCATCAGTCTTATTCATTATACCAGATACAAAAATAGATAGACTTCAGATATTGCAAAATAGGTGTATGAGATTTGTGTTACGGGAAAAGTCAGATGCGTCGATAAGCGACATGCTAATAAAACTAAAATGGCTAAGTGTCAAACAAATTATTTTTTATTATACTATGAAAATGATCTTCAATATACGAAAGGGAAATGTACCTGAATACTTAACAAATAATGTTGTATATATAAACGAAACCCATAATTTTAATACCCGTAGAAAAAATGATTTTAAACTGCCACTCTATAGAACTGAAGTGGACAAACAAAACCTTTTCCATAAAGGATTTAAAAACTTTAATGAATTGCCTAATGAAATAAAAAATTGTGAAGAAATTTATGTATTTAAAAGCAGGCTATATGAACATTATAAAACCTTACCTATAAGATAAGTTCTACAATGTGATTTAATAAATATTGTTCAAACTAGGCTTACGCTGTAATAAATAAATAAATAAAAAATAAATAGGTGAGTGGCTGATGGTCAGTGTGTATAATAACTTTCGCTGTGACGTATAGGTAATTTCTGAAGGAATTTAAAGCCCAAATTATTGCAAGCATTTCCTTTTCAGCTTTGTTTAATGTTCTTGAAATAAATGTGATCGGTTTGCCATTCTGTTCTAAAACTGCGCCTATGGCATATTGTGAGGCATCTGTAGTTAAGTCGAAACCTTTACTGTAATCGGGGTATTGTAGGATAACATCTTTGGATGTGAGGGTGGCTTTAATTTTATTGAATGCTTCTTTTGCTCAAATTGCATTCAAATTTATTAGAATTTTCCTTAAACTGCTTTTAGACATTCTTCCTTCCTCTCCTCTAAGTAGGGATGTCAGTGGTTTTGCTAGTTTAGCATAATCTTGGATGAATCTTCTATAATATCCGGATAAACCCAAGAATGAGCGAAAGTCTTTAATTGTTTTGGGGTAAGGGAAGTCTGTTATTGATTGTACTTTGGCTGGGTTTGTAGAGATTCCGTCAGAAGAGACGACAAATCCCAGGAATTCGACTTTCTTTTTGAAAAAGTCGCATTTGTCAATCTGGACTTTCATGTTGGCCTTGTTCAGAGTTTCGAAAATTGTGTCGATATGTTCAGCGTGCGTTTTTTCGTCCTCGCTAAATATAATTATATCCTCTATGTATACATAGCAAATTCTACCTATGTGTTCCCTAAGTATGTCGTCCAGTGTCCGTTGGAAGATAGCAGGGGCGTTCTTTAAGCCAAAAGGAAGTCTCGTGAACTCGTATTTTCCGTTGTTCACTGAAAAAGCTGTTTTTTCCACGTCAGATTCCTTAAGAGGAATTTGATGGAAACCGCTTTTTAAGTCAATCACTGAGAAAATTCGATTCTTTCCTAATTGGGAAAGTACCTCGTTTATCTCGGGTATTGGATACCTATATGCGATTGTTACTTGATTAAGTTTCCTGTAATCAATGACCATTCGAAATTTTTTTTCCCCTGAGGCATCGTCCTTTTTAGGCACGACCCAGACGGGTGAGTTGTATGGGGATCTTGATTTGCGTATTATTCCGTCCTCTAGCAGTTTGTTTACCTGAGTTTCAACTTCCTGCTTAAGGCTCATGGGATATGGGTATGATTTTGAGTATATTGGTGTGTCAGAATTTGTGCGAATTTCGGCAACTAATTTTGTTGTATAAGTTAGTTTTTCGTTTGGCTCTGAAAATAAATTACGGTGTTTCTGTGCTAATTGTCTAATTCCGTTTTTTTCTATCGTGGTCATGTCTTGGTCCCGAATTTGTATTGTGTTAACATTTTGTACACTGTATTGTCTTAAAAAGATTTTTTTTATGTTTGCTATAACCATAAAATTGTGGTGGGTAATTTTGATTTTTCCCCCGACAGAATTTGCAAAAAAAGGGTAGTCGTTTTCTATTGATTTTGTTACTAAGCTGGACTGGATATAATTTTTGTTAGATCCAGTGTCCACTAAAATGTTTAAAATTTCACCGCTCTTCGTCCTGCATCTAAAGTAGGGTAACGAAGAGCTGTTCAATCTAAAAAATGTACATCCCTCAGATTCTGCGGTTCTTCCTTTTCGTTGTTAAAGGTTGTGTTCTGATTGTGGTCGTTTGGATCTTCGTAGTATTGGTCTTGGTAGTATTGGTCCTGGTAGTGTTGGTTATGGTAGTGTTGGCTATCCGTCGCTCCGTCGGTGTTTATGTGAAAGTTCCTTTGAACTTTGATAGGGGGATGGTTTATCATTGATCTATTATGTGGCCGTTTGCCCACTTCTTGAGCTTTAGGGCTTTCGTCTACGTCCATGGGTTGAGGTGGTTTAGGTGGTCTTGGAGGAGCGTGGTGTTGTTCGTTAAAAGGGTTTTGTGGTTGGTATCTATTTACCTGGTTTGGGTTTTGGTTGGCGTATAGCTGATAGTTGGGAGGATTCAAATTTTGTTGATGATAGTTTTGTGGAATGGGATTTGATATGGGTCGAGGTAGGTGTGCTAGTTCGGGATAAAACCTTGATTGTGGTTGGAGTTGTTGGTAAGATTGCGGCTGAGGGTATTTTACCGTGAAGGGCTGCTGGATTCGGAGAATTAAAGCTTTGTTGACGGGACTTAGACATCTGGTTGTTCGCGTGGTATGCCCTGAAGTTTTGGTTTTCGAGCTTCAGGCAAAGGTGTAAGGCTTCTGGCAAACTCTTTGGTTCCTTTATGCCAAGTAACCTGGGGAGATCACCCGAAAGTCCTCTGACGAAGGTGTCGAGGGCCTTAGCTCGGTAATTCTCAGTTAACAGGTGAACTGCTTCTTCACCTATCTCCATACAGCCTATTTTATTTAAAAGTGGTGATAGGTGTCCGTATACTTTCTGGTAGAACTAATTAATGGACATTCGTCCTTGTATAAGACATGTCATTTGGTACTGTTGTTGTTGTTGTTGTAGCAATGCTCGCCCCACCTAATAGCCGCGACCGATCACAAATTGTCATCAATATCCTCTAATGGGAGTCCAAGGAAACTTGCCGTTTCAACAGGGGTGGACCATAAGGAAAGGGGTGTTAGAGGCGTTGGTTCCACATTACAATTAAAGAGATGGTTGGTGTCATGTGGGGACACATTGCAAGCGGGGCATACATTTTGTATGTCGGGGTTGATTCTGGATAGGTAAGAGTTTAACCTGTTACAGTATCCAGAACGAAGTTGAGCAAGAGTCACACGCGTTTCCCTGGGGAGTATGCGTTCCTCTTCCGCGAGTTCTGGATATTTTTCTTCAAGTACTGGATTCACCGGGCAATTCCCGACATAAAGGTCCGACGCCTGTCTATGGAGTTCACCAAGGACCTGCTTGTGTTTTTTCGCTTCATACGGCTGAGTTCTCAGGTGCCGTATTTCCTCAAAATGCTTACGGAGATGACTCCTTAGGCCCCTAGGCGGTGCTGGTTCGTCAATCAGATGTCTGCTGGGATGCCCAGGTTTCTGGGTATTCAACAGAAACTGTTTGGTCAGCATCTCATTTCTCTCCCTGATGGGGAGTATTCTCACCTCATTATGCAGATAGTGTTCTGGGGACATAAGAAGACAGCCCGTGGCGATTCTGAGAGCAGTATTTTAGCGGGCCTGTAGTTTCTTCCAGTGGGTAGTTTCTAGGCTTGGCGACCATATGGGTGACGCGTAGCACGTAATCGGCTGGCTAATTGCTTTGTATGTGGTCATGAGCGTTTCTTTATCTTTTCCCCAGGTACTGCCAGCGAGGGATTTGAGGATTTTATTACGGCTCTGAATTCTCGGAACAATTGCGGTTGCGTGCGCACCAAAATGTAGATCCTGATCAAACGTCACACCCAAGATCTTGGGGTGTAGGACATGGGCGTCCATGTTGTAAATAAGGTCGCGGAAGATTTAGTCGGTGACAATGCCAGGTTTCGCGAGGCGAAAAAACTGGAGGGATCAGGGAGATAGCCGTTTATTTTATTGCATAGCTCATCGATCTCTGGGCCTGGGCCTGTGGCCATTATTGTGCAGTCATCGGCGTAGGAAACGATTGTGACTCCTTCCGGTGGTGAAGGTAGCTTAGATATGTAGAAATTAAACAGAAGTGGGAATAGGACACCACCCTGTGGCACCCCCTGTTTAATTCTCCTTGGTTTTGATGTTTCGTTTCTGAATTGCACCGATGCCTGCCGACCACCCAGATAATTTGCGGTCCACGTTTTAAGACATGGGGGAAGGGTAGGCCCTTCCAGTTCTTGCAGTAATGAGCCATGGTTGACCGTATCAAAGGCTTTTGATAGGTCTAGCGCTACAAGTACTGTTCTATGGTGGGGGTATTGATTCAAACCGCAATTTATCTGGGTGCTAATGACATTTAGCGCGGAGGTAGTGCTATAGAGTTTTCTGAAGCCATGCTGATGAGGTGCTAGCTGCAAATGTGCTTGGAAATAAGGGAGCAAAATGGCTTCAAGCGTCTTTGCCACTGGCGATAGGAGAGATATCGGACGATATGACTCACCTACGTTAGCTGGTTTCCCAGGCTTTAGTAGCGGGACCACCTTGGCCATTTTCCATTTTTCGGGTATGGCAAAGGTGGAGAGAGACAGGTTGAAGACATGCGCTAAATATTTGAAACCCTCTTTCCCTAGGTTTTTAAGCATCGGCATGGCTATGCCGTCTGGGCCCACTGCTTTGGATGGTTTAGCGCGACCAATGGCATCCTCAACCTCTCTAGCGGTGATGGTGATTGGTGACGCGCTGAATTTGTGTTTATGTGCATGTCTATTGGCTCTCCGTCTATCTTTGTCGACCGTAGGATGCATTATATATTGTCGGCAGAAAGCGCTCGCGCATTTTTCCGCATCCGACAGCACCTTATCGCCAAAGGCGATGGAAACTTTGTCTTTGTGCTTAGTCGGATTCGATAGGGACTTTACGGTGGACCAAAGTTTACCTACACCGGTAGAGAGGTTACAACCTCTTAGGTGCTCTTCCCATTTCGCCCGCTTGTGTTCGTCCACAAGCAATCTGATGCGTTGGTTTATATCCCTTATTTGGGGGTCGCCTGGATCAAGCTGTCTTATAAGGTCGCGTTCCCTCGCTACGCTCGCGGCCTCCGCCGGGAAGTGGGCCGGATTTCGGGAATTCTCCCGGCGGGAATGAAATGTGCCGAGGCGGATTCAATGACCTTACGGAAGGCACGCTCCCCTTGGCGGGCATCAGTCGGGATAGGTAGGGCAGCTAGGCCTTGACGTTCTAAGACATTGTCCCTGCGGTCGATGCCAGGATCAAATATATGATATTGCACAGAGTGGTGTATAATAAACGCGAGGCCGCCTCCATTTCCGCTCTCGCGGTCCTTCCTGTGGACATTATACCCAGAGCAGGTCTGCAATGCAGATCTTACTGTGAGTTTAGTCTCTTGAATCGCAGCAATGCGGATGTTGTGCCGCTTCATGAAATCGACTATCTCCGTAATCTTCCCAGTTAGTCCATTACAGTTTAACTGCAGAATTCTGAAGTGCATGAGGGGTGACGCCGCCACTCTAGGGGTAAGTGACGGGTGACTACGCCTAGGTTGTGGAAGGCCAGGACGCAATTGCTGTTGTGGCCTTGGGACTGGGCGCCCTTGGGCAAGCATTGGGGTACCCGGATGATTTGGGTTTGCGACGTGGCAACATGGCGCGATGAAACCCGTCGAGGGGTTGCCGTCGCGGAGACCAGAACATCTAGGAAAGTGGCACCACCCAAGGCAAGAGCTGCATTGAGCGGATGTCGCAAACCTATATATTCTGTGCTGGCAGACGGTGCAAACGGAGGGAGGGACTAAGAGTCTGTTTCCCTGACCTGCACGATTGCTGCCAGAAAAGAGGGGGGGAGAAGAAGACGGGGACAGGGGCTGATGCTCAGCATTGCTTCCAGCTCTACTACGAAGGTAGTAGTTATGAGTGGTATCAGCTGTTTGAGTTGTTGGCGCCGTGGGGCGCGAGCAGCAGCGGGTACTTGTTGTGGCTTGCAGAGCAGCGACGCTGCTGGAACGTAGTGGAGGGGCACTTAGGCGTAGACTACGGGGCGCCCTTGGGCGTGAGCAGCAAGAAGCCACAAAAGATTTATAAAAGTTACGTGGACGTCGGTTTTTGGGATCAAGCCCAGAACAACCTGTCCGATGCAACCATCCCTTGCACGAGACACACTGAACAGAGTATGACCGTCCTAAAAAGATTCTTTTCTGGCAAATGCAGCAAAACCATTTCTCAGGACCGGGGTCAGGAGACGGACCCGGATTGGGTTCGATACCTTCCCGGAGTAAGAGATTATGTAACAGTCCTGCTGCAAGGAGCTGCTGGGAGGATGACAATTTGTGGGAGGGACGAAACAAATTAAATGGGGTCACACTGAAATGACAGTCCTTGGTCGGGAAAAATCCCGAGTCGCTCCGGTACATAGAACCGACTGCCTTGGGAAGCGCTCTGCGCTTGGTACTCTAAAGTGCCTATGTCTAATTTGTCGGCGTAGTGGGTAGTTATACAGCGGGAAATTTCTGTCCAATCTAAAGAGGTGTTGTACGATTCAAAGGCTATATCTGCCTTCCCAATTATCTTATTCCTAATGACATTAAAATGCCGAAATATCTAGGTGTACCCTTTGAGGGTTCATAAATTCTCTAAGTTCTTTCAACACTCTTTTTCCAGGAGCTAAACTCTGAGGCATTTCCTGAGAATTCTCTCAGTGAACGTACAACATCTGGAATCTTATCCATTTCACTCATATTATTTTGGAATTGGGCGTCTATAGTTTGATCAGTTATGATAGGATTTGTTTTGTTGCTAAGGACACTCTGTACTATATTAGGCACACTTGCCTCTATGGCTAGAAATATCATGCTTCTTATCATATTGGCCAAGTCTGGTGAAATTTGGTTATTAGGGCCTGGCGGTGCTGGTGGTGCAGCAGGAGGGTTAGCTCCAAGCACTGAGGGTCTAATCAAATTGTTTGGATTTCACATTGTAAGGAATTTTTGATTTTTTTTTTTTTTTTTGTCTTCGGTAAGGGATTTGATTTCCTGGACTTCTTAAATCACAAAAAAAAATCAAGGTTGTCTTGAAAAGGATTTTCCTAAATTTTTCTTTTTTTTATTTTATTTCCGCACTTTTACTTTTAAAGGTTCTTTTTTCTTTCAATGAAATATCTAAGCTATTCAATTCTAAATTAGTTCCAAATTATTTAAATTTTGGAGTTATTTTCACAATAAGTATTCGAATTTCGTAATTGTAATTTTTTATGTAGTATTTAACTTCTCTTATTTTTTATAATTTTAATTACTGTAAATGTTTTTGAAAGTTACTTAGTTTTCAATATTCGCTCGTTACTTTCTAAATTTCTCAAATATGCGTTTTTAAGATGAAATTTCAAAATTTAGTAGATTTGAATTTTTTGTTTTAAATAGTTTTTCTTAAATATATATTTTCTTACACTAATTTCAGCTCCATCTCGATAAGTGTGTATTCTTCCCTTTTCCTGGCGGTACTCGTGGTACACTGGCTTATACCTTGTTGCGGGGGGTGTCTCCTTGGCTGGTACCGTCGGGGCGTCCGGGAAGTTTGTAAGTTTTCACTACCCCTTTCACGCCTCTTTTTTATAGGTATCGTTTAGTAACACAGACTGGGATAGTTTTTCCTTTCGTAGCACTTGCATTATTTGTGGTACTTATTGAAATTTTTTTTCGACCGGTTTTCTTTCTATTGTGGCACTTTTTGTATTGTGGCACTTTTTGAAAGTTAATGCTATACTGGTGGCACTTTTGGAATTTTTAGATAACAGTTTCCTTCGCGGCACTTTATTGAGCTTAATACCGATTTTCCAACACTATAAGTTTACCAAGCCAAGCCTTTTAGCTCGGGTGCCAATTATTGTATCCTTTATTAAAGGTACTAAAAAAATAATTTTTTTGGGTCTAAATACCTTTAATATTATTTATTCACTAATTTAATTCTTGGTCGTAAGACCTTACTTTCTTACTCACTAATTAAAACTGAACGTTTACAACTAACTGCTTACAACTGACTGACTTAAAATGGTAAATTAGTTCTAAATATAACTTAATTCTACCTGTGCCAGCATTATTTCGTTCGGCGGGTGGCGGATGTTGTTCCCAATTCAATTCCGGATGTCGTTCACAATATTTGTGTTTTTGCTAATCAGGCGTCTGGGCCTTTTCCTGTTTGCTTCAAAATTATTATTAAGTATTTTGAGCCATCAACTTGCGTATTGCTGACTAAGCTCTTTACATTAGCGGCAGCTCGAATGTTGACTTAGTTGGTGCTAACTTATACGTCCTTAGAAATACACATTTGTAGATAAGATAAGTACATGCATGATTATATACTTGTGCTGAGTATGATTATATACGTGCAAGCATATACGTGCTTAGAAATATACATTTATAGATAAGATAAGTACATACATGCTTATATACTTGTACTAGATATAATTATACATGTGTAAGCATGTATGGACTTAGAAATACACATGTCTAACCAAGATAAATACATACTTGTATCAAGTATAATTATATATATGTATAAGCATAGACGTACTCAGAAATACACATTTATAGAGAAAAGAAGTACATACACGCTTATATACTTGTACTAAGTGTAATTATATATGCGTAAGCATTCGCATACTTAGAAATACACATGTATAACCAATGATAAATACATACCTGCATGTATACTTAGATCGAATATAGTTATATATGTGTATGCATATTGAAGTATTCGAAGTAAATGAAAAGAATGTTTGACTTTTGGAAGTCTGATAATAATTGAATTTATTAAAGAAATTCTTTCTCTTTTATAGCTAATTTCTTAACCTATACATTCATAAATATCCTAATACTAACAAACTAAAAATATGTACATTTGTATTACTATGCAAACATGTAGATTTGTATTAGTACTATGCATACCTGTAGATTTGTATTACTACTATGCATACATGTAGATTTGTATTAGTACTATGCATACATGTAGATTTGTATGCAAAGTCAGCAGATTGATATTCATGTAAAATGTTTGTATGTGAATATTTGGTTAATTCACATTATTGGTTGTATGTAAATATTTTGGTGACAAACTAATATTGGCGATCGGCAGTGTATTGACCGGAGTGTGTGACTAGGCAGAATTTGTTAGGTGCGAACTGACAAAGGTGTCATATTCGGCATTCCATTGACGTTAGCGAACCGCTGTGTTAGGTCAATGTAATTTATGTCGCATAATATTGTAATATGATTATGCTATTACTAAAATGTATTGGCATAGAAGTTCATGGTGCGTAATGCTGCAAATGTATTGCATAGGTGGGCATGACGCATAACGCTACACCATCCGCCTTAGAAAAAGAGTATTATATAATTGTTTTGTGAACAATTGTATAAAACTCTTTGTTCGCATTTTAAATGATTTTGGTATTTTACTGTAACTTGATATTATAATGAAAGAGTTTGTGTACTTTGTTTCTAATTTGCTGACCTTGATACTTTTATTATTTTTACATTTTATATATATTTTTTTCAATATTTTGTACAAATTTTTTTTTTCAAAATTTTAAATTTAACGATTTTACATATAAAAAAAATTGTGTTTTTTTTTTGAATCTGACAATTATTTCACTTAATTTACCTATTTTACTTATTCTATTTTTTTACAGCCGGATTTTAAATGTGTGCACTCACTTAAAATCCGCTTGTCTTTAGAAATTTTTATTAACTAGCCGAGTAAATTGGAATGCTTATTTTACGATTATGTTTTAAGGTGTCAAAAGGTGTTTTAAGAGGGTTTAAGCCTATTCTTATGGACTATTATTTCCTTATCTTTATTGTTCCTATCATTATGTAGTAAATTATGCCAACTATTTTCCTATTAATATTTTCTAATCTATTGGGGTTAAAGTGAAGTATTTTCCTAATATGTAAAAATATGGCCTTATGAGACCTAGGCAATAAATGATTGTATTTATTTTATTTTATTAAACTAATTCCGTATATTATTCAAGGAAAAACAATTTTTTGTTTCACTTGAAATTTTTTTTTCACTCATAATAAGGTAAATCTCTAATAAATTGTATAGACAATAGAGGGGTTGCTGATGGAAGAGCGGGGTAGCTATGTATTGATAGTAGTTCTATTAATGGATAAGTGGAAGGTACAGTGGGTGCAAAGAAAAATGTTTCGTATCGTTTAAAAGTTATTTTTATATTTTCGATAATTTCCCTATTTTCCAGCAACATCTTTGATCTTATGTGTTATGCGATTTCTGCGGCGGCCACCAAGACAGAATCGCCATGACTTTTATGAAGAATTATTTTTATTTCTATACCCGGATTGTCACATGCACAACCTATTTGGTTAGTGCAATTATTTGATCTTTGAGAACCAATTGTTATTTTATAAATTCGCCTACTGCAGTAAATATTCAATTATTTTCACCAATTTGTCCCTCAGGACAACTGTGTTTTCCTTATAAATTTCAAGTCCTGGATTGGCGGCATTTCTTTTATGCCTGGTCGAATATTGTCCTAAGTCAATAACCTCCTCAACAATCTGGTTGCTTGAAAATTTTCTACGCTACCATTTTTCTATCCTAGGATGAAAACGAGCGCGACAAGTCTTTTATTGCAAATTTATATAGCGCTTTAATATAAGTTAAGGAGCCCAAGGACTAGGGCTCCAAAAAGTTAAAGTTGGGGGCCGCCCCGCGGCCCCATTGCAACCTGAAAAGATCCAAATAAAAATAGGTTTTTCCGCTTAACAATATTTACCATTTGTTTCCGTTCAATGTCAAAAACAGACTGACTCTATCATTAACTTAAACTAAGCTCTAAGCTTCTACCTTAGTCTAAGTGATTTCATAATTGCTGACACTGCACTTCCCACGATTGGCCAAAATAATATTTTATCGCTTGCGTGGCGAATCACACGACTTGCATTTTGTCCGCATATCATATCGCTTACACTGCAGTTCCCATGGATTGCATTTTGTGTGCTTACGCAATATGATATCGGATCAATTACCTACGTTGGCTTTGCTTGTGTTTGTTGAAGTGTGGTGTCAGCACATTCTTACAAGTAAGTGTGTCTGCCCTCTTGTTAAGTACCCCCCTTTAAACATCTGCGTCCCGCAGATGAGCTCCTTTTTCAGAGGGATCCTTTGTATGGCTTGGCTGGTCCTGATCTGTTGTCTGATTTAGTCTAGGAAAGTTGATTGTAGTAGTGAGTTTTCTCCAGATAATGTAGCATACGGCTGCCAGAATGGCCAAGGCAAGAGCGTCAAAAATTAGCGAAAAGTGAAAATTATTGCCAAGTTGTTTAAGCTGATTAATATTTTCCATGCTCAGGCCGTGAATGTAGTTAAGGTTCAATTTTAGTCCTTCGCTCGTGATGTTTACCAAGGGCGGTGGCAGGGCCTGCGCTGTGCGTACTAATCTGCTGGTGAATGTTTCATTTCCCACCGTGACTGTTTCGTTGTTCAAAGTAATGACGTACGTTCCATTTAGGGTTGTGGAGTAGTTCCTCCCTTGTAATAGGCCTTCAAAGTTTGTAACAAATATTGTTGAGTCTATGATCATCTCGACGGTTTTGGTGTTGTCTGGTTCAAAGCGGCATTTGGCATCGCCACCTTTAACTAGCCTAGTTAGGCACCCGTTTTCCCGAAGTTTAGTCAGTGATTTGGGAGAACAAATTGTTGTGTTGCTGATCGAAGGGCAATCCTCTTTCACCCCGAACGTTTCAACTTCGTTTATTAGCATTTTTTTATAGCTGAGGTCAACGTGTTGTCCTTTTATAACAGCGGCCCGTGTTATTAAGAGTCGGTAGCCATCTGGTTTTACCTTTGGCAATCAGAGTACGTACTCTATGGCTTCAATGGTGTTCTGATATGGTAGGGAATCTTCCTCAATTATTAGCCTTCCAATCTCGTCTCGATCAAGAAGATTTGTGTTGATTACGCCAGAGTTCGCCATTGGCACGCTTGGACGACTTCTGACACCTGTTCCTTCAAGATAAGGACTTTGCTTAGGTCAAGAAGTTCGATATTCTCCTCGCTAATGTTTTTGCTTATAGCGTCAATGTGGAGCATCGCTTCGTTTGCTTTCTCGATTGCCTCGCGGGTACCGTTGAATAGTTTTTCGTTGGCCCGGTACTGGTGATTGTTGTTTATTATCACGTCATTCATGCTTCGAAGAATATAGTCCCAATCCGCTGCATCTGGAGACCCAGCTATCCACTTCCATGCTGAACCAATCCAGTCAATGGAACGTACCCTTCGTGATTTGCTTATTTGTAGTTCGTCGAGACGCAGCTTAGTTTGATTTAGGTGGAATTGTAGCACAGTCTGCACAGCCCTGCTTGTAATATCGTGCTCTGTTGACTCCATCAATTTGACCAAAGCCGTGTTGAAGTAGTTTAGGTCGACCACATGGACTAAACTGAAGTGTCCGTTCAGGATCCAACCACGCCCGTGCTCAATAGTTACCAGTGGGGAGCCATAATTGTAGATGTTGAGGCCGTACACGCCAGATATTAAAAATAAACTGTGTTCCATTATGGAGAGAAAAAAAACTCATTAGTGTTGGTAAGATTAGTATTGACCATTTTTTGTTTTTAGGCACTTTTATTATTTATCCCAGGGACGGTGAACTAATAATAAATGGTTACATAATGTACAAGTTGTTTTATTTTGTATTTTTTCCTTTTATTATTATTATTTAAAGAACATTTTATTGTATAATAAAAAAATCTTTCCACACTAAGGGAAGAGTTAAAAAAATTAAATTGTTTGTGTGCTTTTTTGAATTTTATTATTTTATTTATGTGTTTTTTGTTGCGTTTAAATGTATTCCTATATCCTACCACCATCCCCGGCTACCCATCGTGGTACTTGGAAGGTCCACAGGATCCGAGAGCATGGATATGAAAGGGAGGTAGTTTGTAAGTCTTTACTTTTGTTTGAAAGGTAGCGTTAAAGGCTACTACCCTTGGATCCTGCCGCCTTACAAAAACTCGTGGTAAAGAAGCTGATGAAAGAGGATAATATTTCTAAGAATTACTGAAATGTTTCCTCTTTACCCCTTCTTTAAAGTTTTTTATGTTTTTTTTTTTCTATTTTTTTTATTTGTCTAATTTGCCTTTTTTAGTAAGCGCATAATTAGTTTTTTGTTTTGGGCAGATTTCTTCTTAAGAAAAAAATTTATTTTTTATTTTGCCTCTTGTATTAAGCGTGTAATTAATATTCTTGTTTTTTTGTATTTTTTTATTGTTGTTTTTTTTTTTTCTTTTCTTTTTTGCAATATTTTATGTTGCCTATTTAATCGCTTATGTGGTTTGTTATAGAAAAGATCTTTGATCTTGAAATTTACGCCTTTTTGGCGTCGTCTGTGCTATAGAATTTCAAATCTTTGGGTCCCTTATTGGGACATCTTTATGTTGTTGACTTCCCGTGGTGACCTTATTATCTTTTTTTTGTTGTGTTTTTTTTTTTTTTACCTTATGTTGGCATATTTTTTATCTGCGCTTTATGAATCCTTTTGCCAGTGTCTGTGAGCAATGTCACTGTATTGTCTTTACCAACCGTTTCCTTTTTGTAAAGTGCCTTTTGTTTTAATTTTATCTGTTTATCCCTGACGTAAATCTCATCTCCTGACCTAAATTCCTTAGCTCTTTTCCTTTTTTTATTCAATCGGAGATTTCTTAACTCCTGGTTTCTCTTGATTTGTTCCCTAATCTCCTTGTGGACCCTACTTTTGAAGTTGGTTAGGCCTTGGTAGTTAATTCTTTCGGTTCTGTTGAAAAATATGTCGCTAGGCTTCCACTTCGTTACAGAGTGTATTGTTGTGTTGTAACGATCGACAGCAATATACACCAATTCCTTTGGTCTAGCGTTATTTATTTCTTTCCGGAGGCACCGATAAATCTCAATAATGGTAGAGTGGAATTTCTCGATCTGGCCGTTTACTTCACTTCTTTGAATTGGAGTCTGATATAGTTCGATTCCCAAACCTCTTATGTAGTTACATACCAATGGAGTCATAAATCCCCTCTCATTGTCGGTGACTATCATTTTAGGAGTTGTGAAATAGTGTATTACTTTGGCTAGCTTAGCGCGGAGAGTGACGGATGCTTTATTTTTAATGTGAAAAAGCTTGGCAAATTTTGAAAATTTGTCTATGCAAGATAAAAATTTCTCCCCTTGAATTTCAAAAATGTCCACATGCACTATTTCGCATGGATATTTCGGCACTGGAGTCTCTTTTATCGGTGGTACTGCCGGATGCCTATCATACTTGTTAGCAAGGCAGGTTTCACAGTTAGAAGTGAAATTTTTTATCTTACTAGCCATTTTGGTAAAATAATACTTTTCCAAGATTTGTTCCCTATTTTCTTTTGAGTTTCTATGGGCCCTCCTATGTTCTGTCTTTATTATACCGCAAATCCTATCCTCGTTGGCCACATCCTCGACCACCCTCAGAGTTATCCTAATTTTGTATAAAAGGAAATGTTCTATATATAGTTCTTCTAGGAGTTGCAAGTAACTTTCTGGAATCTTTATTCCATTTATGAATGCTGGGTTTAGGCGTTCCTTCAAGGCTTCGGTTAAGCTGGCCTTTTCAATTATATCTAGTCTCACATAATGACGAGTGAATCCTGGATGTGGGTTTTCAACACAAGTCATTGCATTCCACTCCGTAAAAATTATTTGGTTTCGGAAAACGTTCAAAGGGGCTTCAACGTGTGGAATAAGGTCCGAAGAATCCTGTTCAGCACTGTGAGCTGTCCCCTCGTCACTTCTAGCTTCTGTTGGTGCATCGTTGGGTTCCGACGGTGCTGTCAAATGGTTTGCCTGGCATGGAATTCTGGAGAGAGCATCCGCCACGACATTCGATTTACCAGGAGTGTAAATCAATTCGTGGTTATACTCTTCTATTCTAGCCTTCCACCTCTTCAACTTGGCGTTATAGTTTCGACTTCCTAACGCAAAAGTGAGAGGCTGGTGGTCAGTGAAAATTCTAACTTTTTTGCCCCATAGAGGTAGGATCTCAAGTTGTCTAGAGCCCAAACTATAGCCAACATTTCCTTCTCGTTTGTGGCATAGTTTTCCTCTGTTCTACTTAAAGATCTTGAGATGTAGGCGATGGGTCGATCTTTCCCTGTTTCTCCTTGGGATAGCACCCCACCAATGGCATAGTTTGAGGCGTCGGTGGTAAGGTTGAACGGTTTTTCGAAATCTGGAAATGCGAGAATATCTGAGGAAACGAGTAGTTTTTTTAGAGTATCGAAGGCCTGAAGGGCCTCGGAATTCATTTTGATACGCACTCTTCTAGATTGGTTTGCCTTGACCTGCGAATTCTCACCGCGTGTGAGATTGGTCACCATAGCTTCGTTACCAGCATTTTGGAGAAATCTCCCACTGATTTTTTTGTTTATTACTACAGGTCCTGCTACGGTGGTTACTGAGAAAGGTGGATTGACTGGGACTGTATTAGTTGCCAATGCAGGTCTTATAAAATTTTTATTTGCCCCTGTGTCAACTAAGAGCTTTAGGGCTACTTTGTTTGGTGTCAAACAAGTGAGATAGGATATACTGGATTGCGCGGTAGTCCTCATATGAAATAGGCTGGTGGCCCGTCCGCCATAAAATTTACCTGCTGGAAGTTGTCTTCTGTCGATTCAGCATACGTTGAAGGTCCGCTTTCTACATCTGCGCTGTTGGCTTCCATGTAGAGCCTCTGCTGTTTGGGCATCTTTTCAATCGATGATGCAGGTCCCCTTTTGAAGGCGTTGTTATTCGTCGGTCGGTTCATGTAGTTCACCTGTCTGGTTTGAACACTGTCGTCGACATCCATTCTTTCCGCAGGTTTTGGGGCTGCGGGTCTAGCAGGAGGTGCGGTGTTCGTCCCTTGATTGCCTTGGAATCTGTTGTAGGATGACCGGCCATTCCCTTGAGTATTGTTCCGATTCGTCCAGTTGTATGTAGACCGTGATCGAGGAGGTAACGGTGGTCTCTGAGTAACTTGCGACAGGGTATTGGTGGGGACAACTACTCTATTTGGAGTGTTTGCATGGACTATTGTGTTCCTTAACGTTAGGTTCTGGATGTCAAGGCAGGCCGTGTACGCTTCTGGCAGTGTTTTTGGCTTCTGCACTATAAGCATACGTGACAATTCTGGACTGAGGCCCCGTATGAAAACATCGAGTGCCCTGTTACGGTACGTTTCCACAAGGACCGACACGGTTTCCTGGCTATAGTCATCGCACTTGATTTTGTTCACTATTAGAGACAACTGATGATTGACCGTTGCGTAGAAATCATCTAGTTTTGAAGCTCTCTGAGCTAGCTGATTCAGTTGGTGCTCTAAAGTCCTAATGTCCCTTTTGTCTGCGTAATGCAGCGATAATACCTTTTTATTTCTACCCAATCGCTATCGAAAACATTATACGCTACCAGTGCTGCATCGGCAAAGCCACGGATTTTCTGCCTAATATGTTGCAGGATGGCACGATACAGGGGCCTTTCCTTGACGATATCGTAGTCCGACAGAATTCCTTCAACGCTGTGAACCCAAGAGATGTATTGAGAAGGGCTGCCTTCAAAAACTTGCAGCTCCTTCACGCAGTCGGGGAGTCTGCCAATATCCTTTAGGTCTTGCTCCGACAGTGGTGTTCGCACCGCTGCCAATACCCCCTGTGGCTGCGTTCTTACGCCACCCTGTTCTACTCTTCCCAATCGCTCATCGATTCTGGCAAGATTTTGTTCTAAACTCGCGTTATTGCATTCAATTTTCCCTAGCCTAGAGTTCAGAGCAACACCGTTGCTTTCTATACCCCCAAGGCGTGTCTCAAGCCGCCTAATCTGCTCGAGGAGAGCATTGATGCCCCCATTAAGTTCATTAACTTTCGTGGCTAAAGCGTCCATTTCAGATAAAAAAAAATTTAGTTTTAGATTAAAAAATATATTTTTAAATTTTAATTTGGAACACGGTGGCTCTTTAAAAATTGTTTTTTATTTTTTTTTGTGTTACTTACTGGCGTTCGCGATCACCTGACGGGATAGTCCTTATAGCACAGACGATTTGTTTGTTTTTTGTTTTAGTTTTAAGGTTGTCCTTACACTTTGACATTTTCCTGCAAAGAAAAAAAGGACTTTAGTTACATTTGTGAAACTTTTACCGTGTTCTTATGGCAACGGCGACATGTACCAAGTTGGCGTTTCACAGTACATTAGTCTTTAAATAATTATGGTTTTGGTCAGGGGAGGCTGTGTCACTCCTTTTTAGTCGTCGACAATCAGATTGAAGGCAGCCTACTAAGGCACAGTTGCTCCACAACGCTCTGGACATATTGCGAATCTTTAGCGTGTTCTTATGGGTACGCTGAAAGTATCACAAGTAACGAGTGGCCGTTTTCAGTGTGTGCTGATGTGTACCCTGGAAACTCCACAAAAGGATAAGCCGGCCCAAGTGTGTTCTTATGTGTACGCTCGGGTTAACTTTTAAAGCCGGCCCACGTGTGTTCTTATGTGTACGCTCGGGTTAAATTTTTCAGAAGGAAATGTTTGCCGTATCCTGAAGGGAGCGGCAAGTTGCATATTGCAAAAAAAATTTTTTGTGTACATGACACGGTCACAGGAGTCGTTAACCATTTTTCGGCCTTTGGGGTGGTGAGGTCCGTCCTAGAAGTATAGGTATACGGATTCACCCAGCCAGTGTGATTATACGTGCACTTGGAATAGCAATAGTGGGGCCGTAGGATAATTCACTTATAAAATGTTTCAATTTTCGTGTTGAATTTTATTCGCGCGCCAGAGGATCTTAGGGGTCACAGGCTCGCTTCTTTTAATATTATTCCTGTATAGCCCTCTGAGGGCTTTTAGGATTGGACGTAGTAATTTATTGCGTGAAGCATCACTTTTCACTCAACTTTTTGTTATTCACTTGTTTTTTTTTTTTATTATTCGTTTTACCTCTCCTGGGGAGAGAAGCTTTTATACCCTGGAGGGTCCCGAAGGGAATCGCAGAGTTAAGCTATCGTTATAACCGGAGGGTCCCCTCGAAGGTGAATCGCGGTTTTGGTATTTTCGTTATTGGCTGTACAAGCCTTAAATTATCTAACCTGAGGTCTTGCCTCTCTATATATTTTTTTATTCCTTTATCGGTAAAATTTCTATTATTATTTTTTTCTTAGCACTCCACTATCACTATCACTTTATCACTAATCACTATGGACCGCACATTTAAGGAGGTCCTTTTTGAAGGACCCTCTTGCCAGTGGGTCCCTGCTCGGGCGCCAGTTAAGGAGCCCAAGGACTAGGGCTCCAAAAAGTTAAAGTTGGGGGCCGCCCCGCGCCCCCATTGCAACCTGAAAAGATCCAAATTAAAATAGGTTTTTCCGCTTAACAATATTTACCATTTATTTCCGTTCAATGTCAAAAACAGACTGACTCTATCATTAACTTAAACTAAGCTCTAAGCTTCTACCTTAGTCTAAGTGATTTCATAATTGCTGACACTGCACTTCCCACGATTGGCCAAAATAATATTTTATCGCTTGCGTGGCGAATCACACGACTTGCATTTTGTCCGCATATCATATCGCTTACGCTGCAGTACCCATGGATTGCATTTTGTGTGCTTACGCAATATGATATCGGATCAATTACCTACGTTGGCTTTGCTTGTGTTTGTTGAAGTGTGGTGTCAGCACATTCTTACAAGTAAGTGTGTCTGCCCTCTTGTTAAGTTATATATATATAGGTTCTCGTTGTGACTTTTTCTTCATGTTTGTTGTTATGAGCTGGTTTTTAAAATTTTTGTATATTTTGTTTCGTAGGGTTTGCTTATTTCCACTGTCCTAGAATTTTCTATTGCTTCATGACTATTTTTGTCAGGAGCATTCAGAGGTGTTATGCAAATTTTTGATTTGCTGTTCGCTTTAGGCAGGGCTGCCTTTACTGTCGATTGTGACATTTTGGTACTTACTATTTGAGAATTTACTTCAATTGTTTATTGCTCTTCCTCAGCTTTGAGTTTAGAAACTTGGGTAGAAGAAAAAAAATTTTTTTAGATGCGCTGTTGCACGTTATTCATTTGCCTATATTTGATTTTCATATATTATCTTATTATTGTGGCCATTGCAATGATAAATAGCCCGACTAAGCAAATCATTGCGCCTAGCCAAACATCTGGAATTTTTGAGGTGATTTTTGTTTCTATCTCGGCTGGTGGTTCATATTTTGCTATCCTGTTCTCTGACGTTTCAGAGTTTCCTTTTCATACCTCGTAGCCAACTATGGCTATCATAATGCCTTGGGCTATTTTTGTCCACCAAGCCATGTTCAAATTTTCCTATAATTATATTTCTGCTTTAATGAGAAATGAACTAAATTTAATTTTTAATAAAATTTTTGATTTTATTCTTTATCCTATGCATTCCATTTTACTTTTATTATTTTTCCTTAATTAGTTGACATAAAAGTTTAAGAAAAATTTTGTTGGAAAAATTTGTTTAATTTTAGCATTTTAATGTAATTTTCTTTTTTTTTTTATTAAATTTTGATGAGCTCGAGGCAGTTTAAAATATTGAAACACAGTTTAAATGTTTATATTCCAATTTTATTTGGTTGATATTTTGATCTCATTCTGAGATCATCCTCAGGAACTGTGGACAAAAATAACAATTAGTTAACATGTAAACAATTTTCAAACCCTAAACATAATACCACTTACACAATTGAATATGTTTTACCGACTAACAAGATGTACGAAAAAAGAAAGCGTAGAAGTCAAATAAATATGAAAATATAAACAATTTAAAACACCGTAAGTATAAACAAAAATCTGCAAAAACAACAATACATAGAATGACGAACAAAAAGACATAATCATTTGCATTAACATACAAATGTGCATATGTACATATATATTGGTCATCCCACTGCATTTGTTGTGTTGAGCTGCAATTCTAACTAGAACAGTGTTGTTGTCTTAAAACTAAGTCGCGGTAAGCGCGCGCCAGCTGATCAGTGTCTATTTTATAATTCATTTTCGTGTCATTAGGGGTGTTCGTAATGTGCAGCATTTCTAAAGTATATCCTTTGCCGTAATTTTTCTCCTCGTGTAAAATGGATACATTATCGAAATCGGGATAATGCCCGGTATCTTTGCAATGTGAAGACAGTGCCGTTTTATTGTCCGAAAAACTGCTTCTTAATTTCACATTTGACCTGTGAGCGGAAATCCTTATCTTGAGTTTCATTTTTGTTGTCCCCACATATACCTTATCGCATAAGTGGGACCCGTTACCATTACACGGAATCCTGTAAACTACATCAGACTTCTCTTGTTTGGGAATTCTATCCTTTGTATTTCTGTAGAGTTTTCTTAGCGTGTGTTTATAAGTTGACGCGATCTGATATTTATCTCTGTCATAGAGCTTTGAAAATTTTATTCTTTCCGATATTCCTGGAACATGAACTACTGATTTGTATATTTCTCCCTCTCCTTTGGCTATGTTGGTTCTCTCCTTATTTTTGGTAAAGTATGTTCGAAGTAATTGATTTACGGTTGTCATAGGGAAGTTATTCTTTGTCAAGGTTACTTTTATTTCGTCAATATTCTTTTCGTGAAAAATCATGTCGCTCATCGAGAGCACTCTTCTGATGAAATTGCTTGCTTATTAAAATTAATAAGTCTTCCAGATGCCGTGGGCTTTTTATACCAGTCAATCAACAATTTGTTATTCTTTCTGATAATAAGAGTGCCTAAGTAGGGTAGCCTCCATCTTTTTCCGTTTCTATTGTAAATTGAATTGATTTATTGAAGTTGTTAAGATCGTTGAGCATCTTTTCGACATCTTGTGTCCTAACAATCGCGAACAAATCGTCAACGTACTTAGTTAATAAACGCGGTTTGTTGGCAGTTTCCATCGTGAATTTGGATAGTAGTTCCTCCATGACTATACCCCTTACGACAGGTGATGCTGGTGATCCCATAGGCATTCCTGACCGTTGCTCGTATATTTTTTCATTATATTTAAAGTAACGATTTTCCATTATGCAAAATTTAACTATGTTTAAAAACAGCTCTTGCGTTAACTTTGAATGGTCTTTTAATTCATTCCATTTTGAGGATATTATCTTTAATTCCAAGTCTACTGGAATGCTCGGGAATAAGGAGACTACATCAAAAGACGCTAGAATCTCATCATCATAGATATAGGTATTATTTATTTTTTGTTTGAATTCAATCGCATCTTTAACATTAAATTTAGACGACTTAGTTATATTTTCCAATATGTTAACAACATATTTGCATAACTCATACGACGGTGAGCTAATAGAGGAACAAATAGGTCGAAGTGGCGCCCCTTCTTTGTGAATTTTAGGCAAATCGTAAATTCTAGGTGGGTTGGCAGTTTTGCTTAAAAGTCGTTGTTTTTCTATTTCATTGATAACACCGTTATCAAGCATTTTTTGAACTAACACATTGTTCTTCTCTTGTAATTTACTAGTAGGGTCTCGTTTTAACACTCTATATGTTGAAATGTTGTTAACAATCGTTTGCATCTTTATATCATATTCGGCTTTTTCCAACGCTACCGTTACATTACCCTTATCTGCATTTAGAATCAATATATCTTTTTTCTTTTTCAGAAATGTTTTTGTGGCGAGTACCGTTTTGTTTATAAATTTATCCCTTGCAGAAATTTTATTCCTATTAAGATGCTCGTGTATAAGTTTAGTAAAATTACTTCTTCCTATTTCTTGTTTTTCTTTGTCTTCAATAGTGCATATAACACTCTCCCCGTCTGCTATAAGTTGGAATAAAGGAAACTCTGTATCTTGAATTGGAAGGGCATATTTCGGACCCAGAGATAAGAGCCAACGAATGTCCGTGGGAAAATCTATAGATGAAATATTATGAAACCATTCTGGGACCACCCTAATATTTAAATTTTCTCTTTGTCTACTTTTGAGATTTTCGTATTTCTTAATTTGATTGGTTTTAATCTACACCGTTTGTTTGGTCGCTAACAACTCCTCACTTTGAAAAAATTGAGTGGAATGTGTTGCTTCAAGAGATTGAGTTATCAGTGCTCTCAGTATATTTACCTCTTTTTTGTTGTGTCTTAAAAGTTCATGCTTGATGTTGATTAGAAGGTTGATGAGTTTGCTTTTCACATTATTTATAAATGTGGCCCACCACTTTGGAAAATTGTTTGGGTATTTTGTTGTTGCTGGTATTATTAGTAATTACGTACATTATATTTTTTGTTGCATTATCAATAAAATTAGGAGTTAAGCCATCTCTTCTGCACCCTTCCAAAAATTTAGTTGATGTTGTTAGTCTTGTGACTTGTTTCGTAATATGTTGGTAGTGTTTTATGTATTTGTTGGTCTGGGCGTCATAGTTAAGCTTGATGTTTTTGTACACTCTGGCTGTACTGTTTTTATCTCGGTGTGCTCTCCGTTTGAACATTTTAAAAATATTTTTATTTGCCTTCAAATATTATAATTTATTAAATTTTGATGAGCTCGAGGCAGTTTAAAAAATTGAAACACAGTTTAAATGTTTATATTTCAATTTTATTTGGTCGATATTTCGATCTCATTCTGAGATCATCCTCAGGAACTGTGGACACAAACAACAATTAGTTAACATGTAAACAATTTTCAAACCCTAAACATAATACCACTTACACAATTGAATATGTTTTACCGACTAACAAGATGTACGAAAAGAGAAAGCGTAGAAGTCAAATAAATATGAAAATATAAACAATTTGAAACACCGTAAGTATAAACAAAAATCTGCAAAAACAACAATACATAGAATGACGAACAAAAAGACATAAGCATTTGCATTAACATACAAATGTGCATATGTACATATATATTGGTCATCCCACTGCATTTGTTGTGTTGAGCTGCAATTCTAACTAGAACAGTTGTTGTCTTAAAACTAAGTCGGGGTAAACGCGCGCCAGCTGATCAGTGTCTACTTTATAATTCATTTTCGTGTTATGAGGTGGGTTTTGTCTAAGGCTGGGTTAACGCTCAGTCAATCCAGAGTCAAGTAAAGGTCCCACAAACCCCTACTGAATAAATACACTATATTTATGTGTTACGAACACACGCACATACGGCTGGAGATATAAGCGGGCAGCAGCTTTCCGTCGCAAGGTGGCGGTACTGGTACGGCGGTACGGAAGCAGCGGCGGAATAGAAGCAGCGGCTTGACGACGGTAGGATGGCAGGCGGCCAACGGTCGCCGTAACAGCGGCGGGACGGATGCAGCGGCTTAACGGCGGTAGGGTGGCGAACGGCCAACGGTCGTCGTAGCAGTGGCGGGACGGATGCAGCGGCTTAACGGCGGTAGGATGGCGAGCGGCCAACGGCCGTCGTAGCAGCGGTGGGACGGATGCAGCGGCTTAACGGCGGTAGGATGGCAGACGGCCAAAAGTCGTCGTAGCAGCGGCGTGACGGATGCAACGGTGATGGGCTACGCAGCGCGTACCAGGGCCGGGGTGAGAGGGGAGATAGGCTGGCGACGAAGTTTACTTGGACAGCGGCTGCGTGTTCCGGGCGGGATAGAAGGGGCGTACCAGCGGGCTTGTGTTGGTCGGTCGGCTTCGGCAGGATCGGGTTGATCGAACGTCTTCGGCAGGCCCGGTAATCGGCGGGGTCAATCACCTGCGGGAGAAACTGCGAGGATTCGGCTAGTGCTTTGGGTCATTGAGGCAGCGGGCCGCTCAACACCAGGGTGGGCGACGGAGGGAAAAATAGTCCAAGACACTGCTCTCGTCGTCCAGCCCTGGTGGAGGGTGACCCGCGCCATGACAGCGTCCCTTCCACTCAGCTAGCTAGCCGGAGTGGTTATTTTGTCTTTAACAAGACAACCACTCCCGCTGGCTCACCTGCGAGCACTGAATTGCAAAAATGCAAATTCGATGTTTATATGGGTGGTGCCGCAAACTGTGGTGGGGAGAGATGGATCATCAGGCATGACCTAGGTATTGTGCCGGTGTGCGTGTGGGCGGAACACTTTATTTAAAAGAATTTTTTTTTCCAAAAATATACAGAGTCATTCCACTTAAGTTATAACAGAGTTAATATTAACATTTCAAGTTTAATTTCAAAAAAAAAAAAAAATATTATTCCACTTAAATAGAAAATTAATTTTTTTTGTCGGGGGTGGAGGCGTACTAAACTGCGTCCGGTTTCGTACTTCTCTTGTTCCCTTTTTAAGTTATATGGTTGTTGTTTTTTTTTTGTTTTTTTTTTTTTTTAGTAATTTGAAAAATAATGCATACTCAGTTTTGTTTTTGTGTTAAATCTAACAAGCATTCTTGTAATTGTATATAAAGATAGATTTGTTTGGCCTCCGTTTGAATTTTTGGCTTATTCGCCGGCCATAATGTTGCCTCAAATGGTGGGCGCCATGGGCGGATAGGTTTTGGTGAGTCCGGTGGTGTGGGTTGCCGGTGTTTGTGACTCATGTCGGGCGGTTTGGTTTCTGGAATGAATAAGTAAACGGGTTGTTTAGGATTCGCACGGCTTCAGGCCTTACAAACGTGAGTGCGCGTGGCGACGCTTTGGTCGCTCCGGGTGGCTTAGTTTCACCGTGTTCGTGGAAACATATTCCATCACCAAGTATGGGCCGGAAAATTTTGGTACTAACTTCTGGGCGAATTTGTCTGCCGCGGATGAGAGTGGGTGGTCCCTTTTCATCACCTGCTCGCCTATGCGTGGTTTCCATTGCCGTCTGCGTAAGTAGTATTGTTTTTTCTGTTGCTTTCAAGCTTTGGCTAGGTGCCCTTTTATCTCGTCCCATAACTTGGTGATGGACGGTGGTACGGTTGGTGGCTCCGCTGGTACTGCTCCCTCCGTGCGCACTTGCTGCGGTGCCGTAAGATGTCTACCGAAATTGATTTCTGCTGCCGATTCGTGGATAGCCGTGTTTATCGTTGCTAATGCCTTCCCGACGAATTGTTTGCCATTGTCGGTGAGGTAGGTTTTCGGGCAGCCAAATCGATATATCACTCTTTCTTGGAGTGCTTTGATCACGCTTGCCGTTGTCGCCTGGCGCACTGGGATCAACTCCACCCACTTGGAGAATTTATCCACCATGACGAGGAGACACGTATTTCCTTGCTTGGAACGAGGCAGTGGTCCCACGAAGTAAGCGGTTCCTATTTCCCACGGTCGTGATGATTGCATAGTTGCCATCAATCCTGCTGGGCGTCTTTGCTCGACTTTATATTCCGCGCATCTGATACATTTCCGTACGCGTTTTAGTACGTCGCGGAACATCCCGGGTCTGTAATAGTTCTGCTGCGCTCTTTTGAGCGTTTTCTTCACTCCGAGATGTCCAGCTGCGGCGGCATCATGGACTTCCTGCAGTACTTCGATTCGTCGGTCGGCTGGGACGCACAGCTTCCATTGCGGTGCCCGCGAGAGTTGATTCCTCGGGGAAATGTGGCGGAAGAGTCGGTTATCGACGATCTGGTAATCTGGATGTGCCTGCGGTTGTTCCTGCACTTGCCTTGCTTTCCTCTCGTGCCAGTCGTTTGTTTTGTTGTTTATGGTGTACAAAACATCGTCTTCCGCGATTTGTAGCGGGCAGCGGGAGAGCGCGTCGGCTACCACATTTTGTGCCCCTTTCCTGTATTCTATTTCGAAGTTATATTGTTGTAATTCCAGTGCCCATCTTGCCAGACGTCCAGAGGGGTTTTGGAGCGAGTGCAGCCATTTTAGTGATTGGTGGTCGGTGAAGTGATACCCCTCCAGATACGGTCTCATCTTACGGATGCCCCATAGCACGGAGAGGCATTCTTGTTCGGTGGCCGAGTATCGCTTTTCCAGCTGGGTTAGGCTTCGGCTGGCGTAAGCTACTACATTCTCGTGGTCGGAATGGCGTTGATAGAGCACGATGCCCAGGCCCTCTCCGCTCGCGTCGGTCTGGAGAAAAAACGGTTGAGAGAAGTCTGGACAA
This sequence comes from Eurosta solidaginis, assembly GCF_040869045.1. NCBI lineage: Eukaryota > Metazoa > Arthropoda > Insecta > Diptera > Tephritidae > Eurosta > Eurosta solidaginis. Next base: position 78,106,179 of record NC_090322.1, read on the forward strand.
CAAAGTATTGGCGCGCTGGAAAGCTTACCCTTGAGTGCTTTAAAAGCGTGATTTTGTTGCGCCTCCCATTTCCAGACTTGTCCCTTTTTCAGCAGCTGTTTAAGCGGCGCGGTGAGTGTAGAGAAATCTACCACGAAACGGCGGTACCAAGACGTGAGTCCAAGAAAACGGCGGAGCTCTTTGAGCGTTTTCGGTGCGTGCATCTCCTGTACAGCGGATACTTTTGCTGGATCGGTGTGAATTCCTTTCGAACTGATGATGTGTCCTAGGTAATGGATTTGTTGCTGGACGAAGCTGCACTTTTCGAAGTTTACTTGCATCTTGTGTCTTTGTAGGCGCTCGAACACTTCCCTCAAGATCGCCAAGTGTTCTGCGAAGGTATATCCCAATACGATGATATCATCCAGGTAGGCGAAAACTTTTGGTTGGAGTTCGGGCCCAAGTATCGAATCCAGAGCGCGTTGAAAGGTAGCAGAGTGTAGGCCAAATGGCATGACTTTCCACTGGAACAATCCCCTGCCAGGAACTGTAAATGCGATGTATGGTCGAGATGCTCTGGCGAGCGGGATCTGCCAGTAGCCGTTCTTTAAGTCAATGGTAGAGATGGATTTCGCTTCTTTCAGCTGGTCGAGAATGGCTCCAATTTGCGGCAACGGGTAAGCGTCTGGTTCGCTGGCGGCGTTGAGCTGACGGTAATCTATGCACATCCTCCAAGTGCCCTTTTTTTTGCGGACTAGCACGATTGGCGAGCTGTACGCGCTTCGTGATGGTTCTATTCTTCCTCCTGTTAATAACTCGTCTACCTCTTCGTTGATGACTTGTTGCATGGCCGGGTTGCGGGGATAGTATCGTTGCTTCAGCGGTCGGTAGTGTTTGAGACGAATCGTATGCTCGGCTGCAGTGCTTGGTCCGATGATTTCGCCAAACCGCTTTTGGTGATGTGCCAGGAAGTTTCCCAGTTCCATGCTTTCGTCGTCGCTCAGGTGTTCTCGGCTCGTCAATGCACATAGAGTATCCAGTTCGGGTGCTCTCTTGGTCACGGTGGCCTCCAGCGGCTGACCGTCCAGCGTGAGGATGATTCCCCTTTTTCTTAGGAAGTCCATTCCGAGGATTACCTGTTCGGCCAAGTTTGGGATGACGGACAGCATCGCGTCTGTGGCTCGTCCTTGATACACAATCCTTGCCGGGTAGGAGTTCGAGGTAAAGACACACGTCGGATCTGCCCGCTTGATGCTTCGCTTGTTGGGGCGCGCCTAAATGTTGTTCTTTTCTAGGTGTTTCCGTACGGTGTCATGTACGTAGGATAGGGTGGCGCCGGTATCCACTAGTGCGCGCACGCTCATGCTCTCGATGACCACTGGTATGTAGAATCGGCCATCTATTTGTGTTTTTGCTGTTGATTTGCCGGCAGGTGGTTCCCTCGGCTTCTCTGGTCGGACGTACGGTGCTTGGCGGCTTCCTTTAATAGCGTTGGGTGGCGTTCGGGATGCGTTCTCGGTACTTGGGCTAGTCGGAGGGCATGGGCAGTCCCTGGAGAGGATGTTGTCTTGGCCACACAGGGAGCAGAACTTCGTCCAGGGGCCCTTACATTGGAAGCGGTGGTGTCCGCGTTCCTTGCAGCGCCAACAGCACTCCTTGCTGTCGTATTCCATTTGTAGGTGGTATAGGCTGTGGACCACCATTTTTCCCTGTTTTGCTTCCTCGCCTCTTAACAGCTCATACTCTTCCGTTAGCTCCAGGAGCTCCTCGATCGTCCTAAACTCGCTGCGCTTGACGAAAAGGCAGTATTCCACGCGTAGACCAACGTAGATCCGTTCGAGGTGATTCTCTTCGCACATCGTCGGGTGTTGGCGGATCAGCGTTTCCAGTGCGAGGATGTAGTCCTTGGCCTTTTCCCGGCCTTGCTGTTTGCGATGTCGGATGGCCTCTTCCAAATGTCGTATGTGTCGCTTAGGTAGAAAAAAATGTTGTACCTCCCTCCGCAGATCGCTCCAGCGGTATATGTGTTGCTTACGGACGCGGTACCATTGCAGTGCTTTCCCGCGTAGAAGCTCCGGCAGCGTTGGGAGGAGCCGGTCGGCGGGGATGCGGTAGCATTCGGCGAGCTCCTCTATCCTCTCAAGAAATTCGTGCAGTGACTCCTCTCCCGAAAAGTGAAAATCCCAGCGGCGAACGGTATTCATAAGTTCACCGTCGCTCATTTCGTCTCGTTTCGGTGATGCGTTCTCTCTCTTTCCTCCGTGCGACTGTGGATCTGGATTGAAGGGATCGGCTTTGTCCTTGGCTGAGGTAGCATAGCGGACTTCCCCTCTTCCTCGTTCACTTCTTGTTCCAGCTCTTTCAGCAGGTCTTCACTGGATTTTCTGGCGCGTTTCGCTCGCACGTAAGTACTCAGTGCGCGACGCAGCTCGGCTACGGTTTGGCCTTCCACGTCGATTCGGTGTTCCTTACACTCCTCGATCAGCCTCTCCCTCCTAAGTAGGTAGATACAATTGAGCGAGTCGGTGTTCAGCAGCGTGCCTTCCGGAGTCTGTGTGTGTGTTGTTTAAAGCGGTGTGTTCGTTGAACCCGCCCCGGCAGTGTTGGTGGTGGTTGTAGTTGTTTTTCCACGGTCATCTGCGAAGGATGGTCCCTGCTCGGGCGCCATTTATGAGGTTTTGTCTAAGGCTGGGGTAACGCTCAGTCAATCCAGAGTCAAGTAAAGGTCCCACAAACCCCTACTGAGTAAATACACGATATTTATGTGTTACGAACACACGCACACACGGCTGGAGATATTAGGCGGGCAGCAGCTTTCCGTCGAAAGGTGGCTAGGGGGCGGAGCGGCGGCTAACCGTCGTTGGAATAGAGGAGGTTCGGTAGGGCGGTTGAACGGTCGGGTAACGGACGGACTGGTACGGTGGTACGGTAGCAGCGGCGGGATAGGAGCAGCGGCTTGACGGCGGTAGGATGGCAGGCGGCCAACGGTCGTCGTAGCAGCGGCGGGACGGATGCAGCGGCCTAACGGCGGTAGGGTGGCGAACGGCCAACGGTCGTCGTAGCAGCGGCGGGACGGATGCAGCGGCTTAATGGCGGTAGGATGGCAAGCGGCCAACGGTCGTCGTAGCGGCGGCGTGACGAATGCAGCAGCTTGACGGCGGTAGGATGGCGAACGGCCAACGGTCGTCGTAGCAGCTGCGGGACGGATGCAGCGGCTTAACGGCGGTAGGGTGGCGAACGGCCAACGGTCGTCGTAACAGCGGTGGGACGGATGCAGCGGCTTAACGGCGGTAGGATGGCAGACGGCCAACGGTCGTCGTAGCAACGGCGTGAAGGATGCAACGGCGGTGGGCTACGGAGCGCGTACCAGGGCCGGGGTGAGAGGGGAGATAGGCTGGCGACTGGGTTTACCTCGACAGCGGCTGCGTGTTCCGGGCGGGATAAGAGGGGCGTACCAGCGGGCTTGTGTTGGTCGGTCGGCTTCGGCAAGATCAGGCTGATCGAACGTCTTCGGCAGGCTCGGTAATCGGTGGGGTCAGTCACCTGCGGGAGAAACTGCGAGGACTCGGTTGGTGCTGGTTTCACCGCTGGACACCCCCGCCTCCCTACTTGCACGCTAATAGAAGGTGCGTAAGGGGGGTACCAGCCGAAACACCGTGGGTCGATCCGTGCGCGGAGGGGAAGTGCACCTTAACGGCAAAGCGATAGCCCCTGTGCGCACGCATCGGCTCACGGCTGAAACCAGAGCTATGGAGAGGGGTCGTGCGGTCGTTCTGGCAGCAGGTCATTGCTTACCATACCAGGGCGACAGAGGGAAAAGTAGCCCGAAGACACCACTCTCGTCGTCCTGGTGCAGCAAGGGTTGACTCACGCCACGGCCGCACCCTCTTCTCCCTAGCTAACTAGTGGGAGTGGCCCCACCGCTCCGGTCAGCCTATTAAACCAGAGCTGGGGGGAGGGGTGCTTTGGGTCATTGAGGCAGCGAGCCGCTCAACACCAGGGTGAGCGACGGAGGGAAAAGTAGTCCGAAGACACCGCTCTCGTCGTCCAGCCCTGATGGAGGGTGACCCGCCCCATGACGGCGCCCTTGCCACGCAACCCGAGCTGAGGGGGAAGGGGGCATGTAGTCATTGGGGCAGCGGGCCGCTCAAGCACCAGGGTGGGCGACGGAGGGAAAAATAGTCCGAAGACACCGCTCTCGTCGTCCAGCCCTGGTGGAGGGTGACCCGCGCCATGACGGCGCCCCTTCCTCGCTACCCGAGTTGAGGGGGAAGGGGGTATGTGGTCATTGAGGCAGCAAGCCACTCAAACATCAAGGTGGGTGACAGAGGGAAAAATAGTCCGAAAACACCGCTCTCGTCGTCCAGCCCTGGTGGAGGGTGACCCGACCCATGACGACGCCCCTGTCACGCAACCCGAGCTGAGGGGAAAGGGGGTAAGAGGTCATAGAAGCAGCGGGCCGCTCAAGCACCAGGGTGGGCGACGGAGGGAAAATAGTCCGAAGACACCGCTCTCGTCGTCCAGGCCTGGTTGAGGGTGACCCGCGCCATGACAGCGTCCCTTCCACTCAGCTAGCTAGCCGGAGTGGTTATTTTGTCTTTAACAAGACAACCACTCCCGCTGGCTCACCTGCGAGGACTGAATTGCAAAAATGCAAATTCGATGTTTATATGGGTGGTGCCGCAAACTGGTTGAAAAGTCAACGCACCATTATTGTGCTTTTCATTGGTTTGCTACAGTGGTTGTTGGCCATGCTATACAAGTGGCTTTTGGCTATGCTATAGAAACTGGTTGAGAAGTCAACGCACCATTATTGTGCTTTTTCATTGGTTTACTATTAGTGGTTGTTGACTATGCTATACAAGCATAAGTACAAGGAGGTTCAGGTTTAAGTGAATAAGGAAATACTGGGGATGGTTACGTTATTGTAACGCTACGCTACAGTGTAATTAGGAGTGTTCGTAATGTGCAGCATTTCTAAAGTATATCTTTTGCCGTAATTTTTCTCCTCGTGTAAAATGGATACATTATCGAAATCGGGATAATGCCCGGTATCTTTGCAATGTGATGACAGTGCCGTCTTATTGTCCGAAAAACTGCTTCTTAATTTCACATTTGACCTGTGAGCGGAAATCCTTGTCTTGAGTTTCATTTTTTTTCATTTTTAAACTGCCTCGAGCTCATCAAAATTTAATAAATTATAATATTTGAAGGCAAATAAAAATATTTTTAAAATGTTCAAACGGAGAGCACACCGAGAGAAAAACAGTACAACCAGAGTGTACAAAAACATCAAGCTTAACTATGACGCCCAGACCAACAAATACATAAAACACTACCAACATATTACGAAAAAAGTCACAAGACTAACAACATCAACTAAATTTTGGGAAAGGTGCAGAAGAGATGGCTTAAATCCTAATTTTATTGATAATGCAACAAAAAATATAATGTACGTAATTACTAATAATACCAGCAACAACAAAATACCCAAACAATTTTCCAAAGTGGTGGCCACATTTATAAATAATGTGAAAAGCAAACTCATCAACCTTCTAATCAACATCAAGCATGAACTTTTAAGACACAACTTAAAAGAGGTAAATATATTGAGAGCACTGTTAACTCAATCTCTTGAAGCAACACATTCTACGCAATTTTTTCAAAGTGAGGAGTTGTTAGCGACCAAATAAACGGCGCAGATTAAAAAAAAAACAAATTAAGCAATACGAAAATCTCAAAAGTAGACAAAGATAAAATTTAAATATTAGGGTGGTCCCAGAATGGTTTCATAATATTTCATCTATAGACGAACATTCGTTGGCTCTTATCTCTGGGTCCGAAATATTCCCTTCCAATTCAAGATAAAGAGTTTCCTTTATTCCAACTTATAGCAGACGGGGAGAATGTTATACGCACTATTGAAGACAAAGAAAAACAAGAAATAGAAGAAGTAATTTTACTAAACTTATACACGAGCATCTTAATAGGAATAAAATTTCTGCAAGGGATAAATTTATAAACAAAACGGCACTCGCCACAAAAACATTTCTGAAAAAGAATAAATATATACTGATTTAAATGCAGATAAGGGTAATGTAACGGTAGCGTTGGAAAAAGCCGAATATGATAGAAAGATGCAAACGATAGTTAACAACATTTCAACATATAGAGTGTTAAAACGAGACCCTAATAGTAAATTACAAGAGAAGAACAATGCGTTAGTTCAAAAAATGCTTGATAACGGTGTTATCAATGAAACTGAAAAACAGCGACTTTTAAGCAAAACTGCCAACCCACCTAGAATTTACGGTTTGCCTAAAATTCACAAAGAAGGGGCGCCACTTCGACCTATTTGTTCCTCTATTAGCTCACCGACGTATGAATTATGCAAATATGTTGTTAACATATTGGAAAATATAACTAAGTCGTCTAAATTTAATGTTAAAGATACGATTGAATTCAAACGAAAAATAAATAATACCTATATCTATGATGATGAGATTCTAGCGTCTTTTGATGTAGTCTCCTTATTCCCGAGCATTCCAGTAGACTTGGCATTAAAGATAATATTCTCAAAATGGAATGAATTAAAAGACCATTCAAAGTTAACGCAAGAGCTGTTTTTAAACATAGTTAAATTTTGCATAATGGAAAATCGTTACTTTAAATATAATGAAAAAATATAGGAGCAACGGTCAGGAATGCCTATGGGATCACCAGCATCACCTGTCGTAGGGGGTATAGTCATGGAGGAACTACTATCCAAATTCACGATGGAAACTGCCAACAAACCGCGTTTATTAACTAAGTACGTTGACGATTTGTTCGCGATTGTTAGGACACAAGATGTCGAAAAGATGCTCAACGATCTTAACAACTTCAATAAATCAATTCAATTTACAATAGAAACGGAAAAAGATGGAGAGCTACCCTACTTAGGCACTCTTATTATCAGAAAGAATAACAAATTGTTGATTGACTGGTATAAAAAGCCCACGGCATCTGGAAGACTTATTAATTTTAATAAGCAAGCAATTTCATCAGAAGAGTGCTCTCGATGAACGACATGATTTTTCACGAAAAGAATATTGACGAAATAAAAGTAACCTTGACAAAGAATAACTTCCCTATGACAACCGTAAATCAATTACTTCGAACATACTTTACCAAAAATAAGGAGAGAACCAACATAGCCAAAGGAGAGGGAAAAATATACAAATCAGTAGTTCATGTTCCAGGAATATCGGAAAGAATAAAATTTTCAAAGCTCTATGACAGAGATAAATATCAGATCGCGTCAACTTATAAACACACGCTAAGAAAACTCTACAGCAATACAAAGGATAGAATTCCCAAACAAGAGAAGTCTGATGTAGTTTACAGGATTCCGTGTAATGGTGACGGGTCCTACTTATGCGATAAGGTATATGTGGGGACAACAAAAATTAAACTCAAGACAAGGATTTCCGCTCACAGGTCAAATGTGAAATTAAGAAGCAGTTTTTCGGACAATAAGACGGCACTGTCATCACATTGCAAAGATACCGGGCATTATCCTGATTTCGATAATGTATCCATTTTACACGAGGAGAAAAATTACGGCAAAAGATATACTTTAGAAATGCTGCACATTACGAACACCCCTAATGACACGAAAATGAATTATAAAATAGACACTGATCAGCTTGCGCGCGTTTACCGCGACTTAGTTTTAAGACAACAAACTGTTCTAGTTAGAATTGCAGCTCAACACAACAAATGCAGTGGGATGACCAATATATATGTACATATGCACATTTGTATGTTAATGCAAATGATTATGTCTTTTTATTCGTCATTCTATGTATTGTTGTTTTTGCAGATTTTTGTTTATACTTACGGTGTTTCAAATTGTTTATATTTTCATATTTATTTGACTTCTACGCTTTCTCTTTTCGTACATCTTGTTAGTCGGTAAAACATATTCAATTGTGTAAGTGGTATTATGTTTAGGGTTTGAAAATTGTTTACATGTTAACTAATTGTTGTTTGTGTCCACAGTTCCTGAGGATGATCTCAGAATGAGATCGAAATATCGACCAAATAAAATTGAAATATAAACATTTAAACTGTGTTTCAATTTTTGTAAACTGCCTCGAGCTCATCAAAATTTAATAAATTATAATATTTGAAGGCAAATAAAAACGTTTTTAAAATCTAATTTTTTTTCAATTTACACAATCTTTTAAAAATTAGTTTGAATGCCATTTTTGCCTGATTTATTTGGCACTATAAAGATTATTGTATAAAATTCGTTTAAAAAAATTTTTTTTTTTGATTTTCTTAAAAAAAGATTTATAAAATTAATATTTGTAACACTCGTATTTTTCTTAAAATTGCAAATAAATTTGTTCAAAGTATTAAATTTTATAATATATTTATTTTGGGCCAATTTTTTGTTACAATTGTAATTATTTGGAGCTTTTCGGCCGATAAAATATAGACAAAACACAAGGTTTCTCTTTTCCTCCTACGCGTTTCGATGAAAATTTTTCATCTTCATCAGGGAGACTGTATATTTATAATAAAATATGATATAAAACAAAACAAACATTAACACATTACTTAGTATTACACAATTTACATCACTCTGTTGTTAACATAATACTTACATTCAATTTATAACATTGAAACTTTCAACATCTAACACATAAATAAACAAAACTTTACATTTAATTTACTGCCTCCATTCATGTTTCCTGCTTCATCCATTGGCTGATAATGCCGTCATATAAGCGCAGTTTATATTGTTGACGTCTTCTTTGAAATTCATTGCAGTATTGATTTTTTGTTGTATTAGTAGAGTTTCCAGCGTCATTCGTGTTCGTTCTTTCCCCTCAACGTCTAATATTTTCGCGTTTTCGAAGTCCGCTGTATGTCCTTTGTTGGTCAAATGTTCGCACAGTGCTGTTGTTGTTTTTCTATTTTTGGCTTCGTCGTTCCAATATATATTTGATTGCAAGTTTCTCCTGCGCTCCCATTACATTTTATTTCGTATACCACATTATGTTGTTGTTCTTTGTCGATTTTGTCTATTGTTTGTGTAAAGATTGTGTTCAAAGTTCGATTTGGTTTATGCGCAAATTTTATATTGTTGTTGCGTGTGATGCTATACAATGTTTTGTTGTCCGTTAATCCTGGTATGTAATTGACGCCTGCATATATTTGCTTTTCTTTTGCATTCTTTTGTTCAGTGATGCTATGCGCGCAGTTAGTTTGACTAATTGTTGTTGCTATCCATGCGTCTATTAATGTATTAGGGTAGCCATTCTTATATAAAATATTTTTAATTTTTTTAAAATTTGTGGTCATGAACTCCTGTTCACTTAAATTGTAGATTTTCTTAATAAAACTAATGGCCGTGTTCTTTTTTTGCATCCATGGGTGATTTGAATGGTAGTTTATTATTCTAGATGATGATACGGCTTTAGCATACCAATTAGTTTTTAGGGTTTGGTTCGATTGTATAACTTCGATATCTAGGAAGGGCAACTTGTTGTTTTTCTCTTTCTCTACTGTAAATTTTATTTTGGTATGTTGGTTATTTAAAGTTTTAAGTATTTCTTACACGTCCTTAGTTTTAATTATAGCGAATATATCATCTACATACTTGTTTATGTATTTGATATATATGTCCTTTAATTTAAGCTCAGCAATGCTGTCGTCAATTATTTTGTCTAAGACTATATCAGCTACAGTGGACGATAGAGGATTCCCCATAGGCATGCCATACACCTGTTGGTAGAAAGTACCATCATAGGTGAAATAGTTGTTATCCCTCAAGCAGAATTCGAGACAGGCTTGAAATTGTTTCTTCGATAATGTTGTGTGCATTCCTAGGTCACCCCACTGTTTTATGATCGTATTTATCGCTAGATGAATTGGTATATTAGTAAAGAGGGATACCACGTCGAAAGATACTAGGATTTCATCTTCGGCAATTGTGATATCATTTAAGTTGCGCTTCAGTTGAAAAGAGTTTTTTATATTGAGACTATCCGAGATAATATGTTTCAGTGTTTTCCCTATATATTTTGATAATTTGAAACATGGCACACTTACTGATGATGATATAGGTCTAAGTGGGATGTTATCTTTGTTTTTTTTTGGTAAGCCGTATAGCCTTGGGGCTGTGGCTGCAGTACAAGTTAATTGTTTTTTTAAATACAGACTAATATTCTTTTGTTTGTATATTTCGCTTATAATATTATTGTTTTTCTTTAATAACTGTTGCGTTGGATCCGTCCGCATTGTTTTGTATGTTTGTCTGTCTTGCAATAATTGTTCCATTTTGTTTTTGTAATCCACCTTGTACATCATGACCGTTTTATTACCTTTATCCGCGTTTGTAATGATAGCTATGTCTTTGTGCTTCGTTATGAACTGTCTAGTGTCATCAAAAATTTTCAGTATCATTTTTTCTTTCGGGTTATTGCGTACCTTGTTTTTAAATGTATTAATTTTTGTTGCCACATTGCATCTAAGTGCATCTTTTTCTCTGTCATCTCCTATTGCTTGAATACCTTGTTCCAGGTCTGCAATCAAGTGAATAGGAGAAAATGTTTTCTTTGATATTGGCAGTGCAAATTTTTCCCCATAGATAACAACCAACGGCTCTCTGGGGTTACAATTATATCCGTTTCGTTCACAAACCAGTCCTCATTACATCTTAATCCAAAGGTATCAAAACTTTTTGTCACGTGCGCTCGTAATTTTGAGTTTAAATGTTGTTCTGTATCAGTGTTTATTTTATTGGTAAATTGTATTTGGTTTTCCAAAACTAAGTTTAAGTCCTGTCCGTCTAATCTCTTTTTAAGATCCTTCCTAATATGATTCATACTGTTGCTAGCAATTTTGATTTGAATGTTCGCTTCCTTTATTTCGAGGTTGAGTATTTTTTGCATAAATTGTTGCTGTATTTTTTCCATTTCTTTTCTTGTTTTGTCCAATTTGAATCCATGTATAATATTGTTTGTCTTACCCTTTAGATGTGATGGCGTTATCCCGTAGTCTTTACATTGTAGAAGAAATGTAAGCCGTTGTTGTTGCTTTGCGAGTTTCTTGTTGTTCTTGCTGTACTGCTTGATGATATAGGTAGTGTCGTCGTCATATTTGTACCTCATGTGTTGAAAGAAGTGTTTCATTTTGATTGTTTTGTTTTAAGGGTGTTTAGGTTTAGCTCTCCGATAAATTTGTGATATATTTATTTTGGGCAAATTTTTTGTTACAATTGTAATTATTTGGAGCTTTTCGGCCGATAAAATATAGACAAAACACAAGGTTTCTCTTTTCCTCCTACGCGTTTCGATGAAATTTTTTCATCTTCATCAGGGAGACTGTATATTTATAATAAAATATGATATAAAACAAAACAAACATTAACACATTACTTAGTATTACACAATTTACATCACTCTGTTGTTAACATAATACTTACATTCAATTTATAACATTGAAACTTTCAACATCTAACACATAAATAAACAAAACTTTACATTTAATTTACTGCCTCCATTCATGTTTCCTGCTTCATCCATTGGCTGATAATGCCGTCATGTAAGCGCAGTTTATATTGTTGACGTCTTCTTTGAAATTCATTGCAGTATTGATTTTATGTTGTATTCGTAGAGCTTCCAGTTGTATTCGTTGTGCTTCGTTATGATCTGTCTAGTGTCATCAAAAATTTTCAGTATCATTTTTTCTTTCGGGTTATTGCGTATCTTGTTTTTAAATGTATTAATTTTTGTTGCCACATTGCATCTAAGTACATCTTTTTCTCTGTCATCTCCTATTGCTTGAATACCTTGTTCCAGGTCTGCAATCAAGTGAATAGGAGAAAATGGTTTCTTTGATATTGGCAGTGCAAACTTTTTCCCCATTGATAACAACCAACGGCTCTCTGGGGGTACAATTATATCCGTTTCGGTCACAAACCAGTCCTCATTACATCTTAATCCAAAGGTATCAAAACTTTTTGTCACGTGCGCTCGTATTTTTGAGTTTAAATTTTGTTCTGTATCAGTGTTTATTTTCTTGGTAAATTGTATTTGGTTTTCCAAAACTATGTTTAAGTCCTGTCCGTCTAATCTTTTTTTAAGATCCTCCCTAATATGATTCATACTGTTGCTAGCAATTTTGATTAGAATGTTCGCTTCCTTTATTTCGAGGTTGAGGATTTTTTGTATAAATTGTTGCTGTATTTTTTCTATTTATTTTCTTGTTTTGTCCAATTTGAATCCATGTATAATATTGTTTGTCTTATCCTTTAGATGTGATGGCGTTATCCAGTAGTCTTTACTTTGAAGAAGAAATTTAAGCCGTTGTTGTTGCTTTGCGAATTTCTTGTTGTTCTTGCTGTCTTGTTCGTCGTCATATTTGTACCTCATGTGTTGAAAGAAGTGTTTCATTTTGATTGTTTTGTTTTAAGGGTGTTTCGGTTTAGCTCTCCGATAAATTTGAAATATATTTATTTTGGCAACAAAAATTAATACATTTAAAAACAAAATACGCAATAACCCGAAAGAAAAAATGATACTGAAAATTTTTGATGACACTAGACAGTTCATAACGAAGCACAAATACATAGCTATCATTACAAACGCGGATAAAGGTAATAAAACGGTCATGATGTACAAGGTGGATTACAAAAACAAAATGGAATAATTATTGCAAGACAGACAAACATACAAAACAATGCGGACGGATCCAACGCAACAGTTATTAAGGAAAAACAATAATATTATAAACGAGATATACAAACAAAAGAATATTAATCTGTATTTAAAAAAATAATTAACTTGTCCTGTAGCCACAGCCCCAAGACTATACGGCTTACCAAAAATACACAAAGATAACATCCCACTTAGACCTATATCATCATGTCATGTGTGTCATGTTTCAAATTATCAAAATACATAGGGAAAACACTGAAACATATTATCTCGGATAGTCTCAATATAACCAACATACTAAAATAAAATTTACAGTAGAGAAAGAGAAAAACAACAAGTTGCCCTTCCTAGATATCGAAGTTATAAAATCGAACCAAACCCTAAAAGTAATTGGTATGCTAAAGCCGTATCATCATCTAGAATAATAAACTACCATTCAAATATCCCATGGATGCAAAAAAGAAACATGGCCATAAGTTTTATAAAGAAAATCTACAATTTAAGTGAACAGGTGTTCGTGCCCACAAATTTAAAAAAAATTAAAAATATTTTATATAAGAATGGCTACCCTAATACATTAATAGACGCATGGATAGCAACAACAATTAGTCAAGCCAACTGCGCGCAAAGCATCACTGAACAAAAGAATGCAAAAGAAAAGCAAATATATGCAGGCGTCAATTACATACCAGGATTAACGGACAACAAAACATTGTATAGCATCACACGCAACAACAATATAAAATTTGCGCATAAACCAAATCGAACTTTGAACACAAAACGCAAAGCAACAACAACGGCTTAAATTTCTTCTACAATGTAAAGACTACGGGATAACGCCATCACATCTAAAGGGTAAGACAAACAATATTATACATGGATTTAAATTGGACAAAACAAGAAAAGAAATGGAAAAAATACAGCAACAATTTATACAAAAAATCCTCAACCTCGAAATAAAGGAAGCGAACATTCAAATTAAAATTGCTAGCAACAGTATGAATCATATTAGGGAGGATCTTAAAAAGAGATTTGACGGACAGGACTTAAACTTAGTTTTGGAAAACCAAATACAATTTACCAAGAAAATAAACACTGATACAGAACAACATTTAAACTCAAAAATACGAGCGCACGTGACAAAAAGTTTTGATACCTTTGGATTAAGATGTAATAAGGACTGGTTTGTGAACGAAACGATATAATTGTACCCCCAGAGAGCCGTTGGTTGTTATCAATGGGGAAAAAGTTTGCACTGCTAATATCAAAGAAAACATTTTCTCCTATTCACTTGATTGCAGACCTGGAACAAGGTATTCAAGCAATAGGAGATTACAGAGAAAAAGATGCACTTAGAAGCAATGTGGCAACAAAAATTAATACATTTAAAAACAAGATACGCAATAACCCGAAAGAAAAAATGATACTGAAAATTTTTGATGACACTAGACAGTTCATAACGAAGCACAAAGCCATAGCTATCATTACAAACGCGGATAAAGGTAATAAAACGGTCATGATGTACAAGGTGGATTACAAAAACAAAATGGAACAATTATTGCAAGACAGACAAACATACAAAACAATGCGGATGGATCCAACGCAACAGTTATTAAGGAAAAACAATAATATTATTAACGAGATATACAAACAAAAGAATATTAGTCTGTATTTAAAAAAACAATTAACTTTTACTGCAGCCACAGCCCCAAGACTACTTACCAAAAATACACAAAGATAATATCCCACTTAGACCTATATCATCATCAGTAAGTGTGCCATGTTTCAAACTATAAAAATACATAGGGAAAACACTGAAACATATTATCTCGGATAGTCTCAATATAAAAAACTCTTTTCAACTGAAGCGCAACTTAAATGATATCACAATTACCGAAGATGAAATCCTAGTATCTTTCGACGTGGTATCCAAATTCATTTAGCGATAAATACGGTCATAAAACAGTGGGGTGACCTAGAACTGCACACAACATTATCGAAGAAACAATTTCAAGCCTGTCTCGAATTCTGCTTGAGGGATAACAACTATTTCACCTATGATGGTACGTTCTGCCAACAGGTGTATGGCATGCCTATGGGGAATCCTCTATCGCCCACTGTAGCTGATATAGTCTTAGACAAAATAATTGACGACAGCATTGCTGAGCTTACATTAAAGGACATATATATCAAATACATAAACAAATATGTAGATGACATATTCGCTATAATTAAAACTAAGGACGTGGAAGAAATACTTAAAACACTAAATAACCAACATACCAAAATAAAATTTACCATAGAGAAAGAGAAAAACAACAAGTTGCCCTTCCTAGATATCAAAGTTATAAAATCGAACCAAACCCTAAAAACTAATTGGTATGCTAAAGCCGTATCATCATCTAGAATAATAAACTACCATTCAAATCACCCATGGATGCAAAAAAAAGAACACGGCCATAAGCTTTAAAAAGAAAATCTACAATTGGAGTGAACAGGAGTTCATGACCACAAATTTTAAAAAAATTAAAAATATTTTATATAAGAATGGCTACCCTAATACATTAATAGACGCATGGATAGCAACAACAATTAGTTAAACCAACTGCGCGCAAAGCATCACTGAACAAAAGAATGCAAAAGAAAAGCAAATATATGCAGGCGTCAATTACATACCAGGATTAACGGAAAACAAAACATTGTATAGCATCACACGCAACAACAATATAAAATTTGCGCATACACCAAATCGAACTTTGAACACAATCTTTACACAAACAAAAGGCAAAATCTACAAAGAACAACAACATAATGTGGTATACGAAATAAAATGTAATGGGAGCGCAGGAGAAACTTGCAATCAAATATACATTGGAACGGCGAACTGATCGCTAAGTGTACGAATAAACGAACATAGACTACACGCCAAAAATAGAAAAACAACAACAGCACTATGCGAACATTTGACCAACAAAGGACACACAGCGGACTTCGAAAACGCGAAAATATTAGACGTTGAGTGGAAAGAACGAACACGAATGACGCTGGAAGCTCTACGAATGCAACAAAAAATCAATACTGCAATGAATTTCAAAGAAGACGACAGCAATATAAACTGCGCTTACATGACGGCATTATCAGCCAATGGATGAAGCAGGAAACATGAATGGAGGCAGTAAATTAAATGTAAAGTTTTGTTTATTTATGTGTTAGATGTTGAAAGTTTCAATGTTATAAATTGAATGTAAGTATTATATTAACAACAGAGTGATGTAAATTGTGTAATACTAAGTAATGTGTTAATGTTTGTTTTGTTTTATATCATATTTTATTATAAAGATACAGTCTCCCTGATGAAGATGAAAAAATTTCATCGAAACGCGTAGGAGGAAAAGAGAAACCTTGTGTTTTGTCTATATTTTATCGGCCGAAAAGCTCCAAATAATTACAATTGTAACAAAAAATTTGCCCAAAATAAATATATTACAAATTTATCGGAGAGCTAAACCTAAACACCCTTAAAAGAAAACAATCAAAATGAAACACTTCTTTCAACACATGAGGTACAAATATGACGACGACACCACCTATATCATCAAGCAGTACAGCAAGAACAACAAGAAACTCGCAAAGCAACAACAACGGCTTACATTTCTTCTACAATGTAAAGACTACGGGATAACGCCATCACATCTAAAGGGTAAGACAAACAATATTATACATGGATTCAAATTGGACAAAACAAGAAAAGAAATGGAAAAAATACAGCAACAATTTATACAAAAAATACTCAACCTCGAAATAAAGGAAGCGAACATTCAAATCAAAATTGCTAGCAACAGTATGAATCATATTAGGGAGGATCTTAAAAAAAGATTAGACGGACAGGACTTAAACTTAGTTTTGGAAAACCAAATACAATTTACCAAGAAAATAAACACTGATACAGAACAACATTTAAACTCAAAAATACGAGCGCACGTGACAAAAAGTTTTGATACCTTTGGATTAAGATGTAATGAGGACTGGTTTGTCAACGAAACGGATATAATTGTACCCCCAGAGAGCCGTTGGTTGTTATCACTTGATTGCAGACCTGGAACAAGGTATTCAAGCAATAGGAGATGACAGAGAAAAAGATGCACTTAGATGCAATGTCGCAACAAAAATTAATACATTTAAAAACAAGATACGCAATAACCCGAAAGAAAAAATGATACTGAAAATTTTTGATGGCACTAGACAGTTCATAACGAAGCACAAAGACATAGCTATAATTACAAACGCGGATAAAGGTAACAAAACGGTCGTGATGTACAAGGTGGATTACAAAAACAAAATGGAACAATTATTGCAAGACAGACAAACATACAAAACAATGCGGACGGATCCAACGCAACAGTTATTAAGGAAAAACAATAATATTATAAACGAGATATACAAACAAAAGAATATTAGTCTGTATTTAAAAAAACAATTAACTTGTACTGCAGCCACAGCTCCAAGACTATACGACTTACCAAAAATACACAAAGATAATATCCCACTTAGACCTATATCATCATCAGTAAGTGTGCCATGTTTCAAATTATCAAAATACATAGGGAAAACACTGAAACATATTATCTCGGATAGTCTCAATATAAAAACTCTTTTCAACTGAAGCGCAACTTAAATGATATTAGAATTTCCGAAGATGAAATCCTAGTATCTTTCGACGTGGTATCCCTCTTTACCAATATACCAATTCATCTAGCGATAAATACGATCATAAAACAGTGGGGTGACCTAGAAATGCACACAACATTATCGAAGAAACAATTTCAAGCCTGTCTCGAATTCTGCATGAGGGATAACAACTATTTCACCCATGATGGTACGTTCTACCAACAGGTGTATGGCATGCCTATGGGGAATCCTCTATCGCCCACTGTAGCTGATATAGTCTTAGACAAAATAATTGACGACAGCATTGCTGAGCTTAAATTAAGGGACATATATATCAAATACATAAACAAATATGTAGGTGATATATTCGCTATAATTAAAACTAAGGACGTGGAAGAAATACTTAAAACACTAAATAACCAACATACCAAAATAAAATTTACAGTAGAGAAAGAGAAAAACAAAAAGTTGCCCTTCCTAGATATCGAAGTTATAAAATCGAACCAAACCCTAAAAACTAATTGGTATGCTAAAGCCGTATCATCATCTAGAATAATAAACTACCATTCAAATCACCAATTTAAAGTTTTGTTTATTTATGTGTTAGATGTTGAAAGTTTCAATGTTATAAATTGAATGTAAGTATTATGTTAACAACATAGTGATGTAAATTGTGTAATACTAAGTAATGTGTTAATGTTTGTTTTGTTTTATATCATATTTTATTATAAATATACAGTCTCCCTGATGAAGATGAACAAATTTTATCGAAACGCGTAGGAGGAAAAGAGAAACCTTGTGTTTTGTCTATATTTTATCGGCCGAAAAGCTCCAAATATTACAATTAAATTTTATGTTATTATAAATTTTTTTTTTACGCCACATTGGGCTTTAATCTTTTTCCCTATTTTTAGGATTAGTTTGTTTCATGTTCAAATCTGCATCAAACTTTTTGTGAAAAGGAATTTGTTCATCCTACTGTATTTAAAAAAAATCCTACTTAGAAAGAAAATCCTAAGCAAAAACTTTCCTTTTTGCTCATAGAATAGCGTCCATAAAGGCCGCTCAATTTGTTTCTAAATTTTATACTTATATTGTTGCCTCAAGCTGTACGCCGCCAATTGTAAAGGTATCTTCTGGTCCCATTTTTCTGCTAAATTGTTTGCCACTTCTTCTATGCTCGCTTGCTGCCAGTTGGTCACCAATACTTAATTTTCTGCTTTTATTGCTTTACCGAATCCTTGCCTCCGTCTGCATAATACTGATCTTGTTTATGGTAGTAATTAATTTGTCCTTTGGTGATTCTTCACTTTGCGATTTGCCAAAAAAAATCCGAACGAAAAGGCTTCACTTGTTAAAATTCCAATCTTTACTGGTACCAGATAGTAGTACCGTTTGTGTTGTATTGTCCTTTTTTCTTCTTTTTAACAAAAACTTTTTAACTGTTTAAAATGGTCAGGATTGCTGGGCAGTCAGATCTTTTTTAGCAGTTGTGCCAATTTTGATCTGGACTGGCAGGATCACCATGAAGTAGCGTATCCTGCTCCTTGTTATTAACGCTACAGGCTCTTCTGACCCGCTAGATCTTTAGCAGTTGTGCAAATTCCTGATCAAACTGGCAGGATCGCCATGAAGTATTCGAAGTAAATGAAAAGAATGTTTAACTTTTGGAAGTCTGATAATAATTGAATTTATTAAAGAAATTCTTTCTCTTTTATAGCTAATTTCTTAACCTACACATTCATAAATATCCTAATACTAACAAACTAAAAATATGTACATTTGTATTACTATGCATACATGTAGATTTGTATTAGTACTATGCATACATGTAGATTTGTATTACTACTATGCATACATGTAGAGTTGTATTAGTACTATGCATACATGTAGATTTGTATGCAAAGTCAACAGATTGATATTCATGTAAAATGTTTGTATGTGAATATTTGGTTAATTCACATTATTGGTTGTATGTAAATATTTTGGTAACAAACTAATATTGACGATCGGCAGTGTATTGACCGGAGTGTGTGACTAGGCAGAATTTGTTAGGTGTGAACTTACAAAGGTTTCATATTCGGCATTCCATTGATGTTAGCGAACCGCTGTGTTAGGTCAAAGTAATTTATGTCGCATAATATTGTAATATGATTATGCTATTACTAAAATGTATTGGCATAGAAGTTCGTGGTGCGTAATGCTGCAAATATATTGCATAGGTGGGCATGACGCATAACGCTACAATATACAGACTTAGAAATACACATGTATAACATACCTGCATATCTACTTAGATCGAATATAGTTATATAGGTATAAGCATATATGGACTTAGAAATAAACATGTGTAACCAATGATAGATACATACATGTGTACGTAAATATTTGTAAAACCAAACTAAGCAATACGTGAGGTTAATATTACACTAAGGTTGGATTGTAAGCCAAAGGCTTAAAGCTTCAGCAAAAAGGAATACAATTTCCTTTTCTCAAGTAAACTAAAGTAGGATTAGAGCACATCACTCCTAGGCATGCAAGAAGGTAACACTTGCTTTTAGTTTCACTACATTAGGAATTCGTTTATATAGGTATATAAGGATAGTACGTCCGTCTAACGCACTTGGCGCGCGTGACGCTTTTAAGATACTGCAGTCTAACTCTACTGGAGTTCAGCTCCAGCTGATCCATTTATTTAAATGCTTTCTTCTTTTTTATTAGAAGTGCAGTAATATTGCATTAATGAGGTACTCACTATGTGCCCACCTATTCATGACTACCTTTATTAAAGGTATTGGTTTTTTTTCCATGTAGCCTGTATATATATGCATATAAATACTAAATACTAAGTTTTTTTTGGACGTTGCAACAAAACAAACGAGTACGTGATAAAAGTAAAAAAAAAAAAAACGCAGTAAGCCTGGTAAACTCATTAGGTTTTTTTTTGTTGGGAATTCTGAATTTTCCATTGGTGCACCTAATGTGCCTTTAACAGACTTGCGACATATTCAGTATTTGTAATACACGCCATTAGGCGTAAAGAAAATTTTTTTTGCGAAATATAAAGTAAGGGTATAAAATAACCAAAACACCTTACTATATACTACCTATTTGGTAATACATAGAATTGGAAATTTTCTTTTTTTGCCTAAGGGTTCCCTTATCACAATATTTAATAAGCCTTAGTATAGGTTTAGTTATATTGCATTTCCTGTCGTATATACGCGTAATCGTGGCAATTAATCAAGGATTGTACCAGAACGTTTGTAAGGAATATTATCTTACAAAAACAATATCAAAACAGATTAAACAATTTCCGTGGGTTGCGCCAGTCTTTTTTTTATTATTAACCTTTTTCCTTGGATGCAACTTTTCTTTCTCCTGATTAAGTCCCTTTTCTCACCAATAAAGACGCGAGGAAGATATAGAACCGAATCAACAATCAGGGAGGAAACAAGTTCTGTCTCTTTTGATTTTGATTTCGTAAGATTGACCGTTAGTTAGTTTTGATCTTGGAGGTCTTATCTTGATTAATAATGATAAATGTATTTTCACAGATTTTTTTATTGAAATGAATTAAATAAACTTGTTATTAGAATGGGAATGCTGATGTCTCCGCTTATTTAGAAGGCATTTAAGGTATACAGGTAAGGGGCCATCGAAAATTAGGTGCACCGGGCGTCGCAACAACACCCGCGGCGCCCCCTAAATATATTCGGCCTATTTGTTTCCCTTTTCACTTCTTATTTTAATTTTCAGCATTTTTTTGGATTTTCAGCGTTTGGTAACCGGTCATTTCCGGTTCGCTTAATTCCGGTTCGGTTAAATTTTTTTTTTGCGTTAAATTTTTTTTTTATATCTTTTCTTTGAATTTTAAATTTTGAATGTTTTAACAGTATGTCCGTGACATCCGGTTGGGCCGGATGTTGTTTTAGTCCATTTGAGCGTTTTGAATTAGTTCTGCGCTTTTTATCAGTTTTTTTTAAGGCATTATATGACCTTTTTTTTCTGTTTATGGCGCAGGACAGCAAGGTTGGCAAGAACCCCGCCCAGCCGACATGACTAGCCACTGTGCACCACCAGATCATGCCGACTGCCTTCCTTGCTGCTTCCATTGTAGATGCGTTACCATAACAAGTGTTTCGGCCAGAAAGTAGAATCGAGTACCCTATCAAAAAATTTGTCAGGAACTGAGATTCTGAAAGAATAAATCTCTCTCGCAGACTTAAAATTTAACTTATAAAATATTAATATTGCTGTTAATTGCAACACCAAGTTTGGAGCAAACGTAATTAGAAATATCAGCTTCCGTCAGCGATACGAGGAGCCGTGATACAAAAATACACCTACGAGTTGGAACAGCAGTCACCTCCCTAGGAGCACTAGGTTCTAAAGCTACCAATTCAGAAACAAGGGCTGTGATAGCGGCTGCGAGCGCGGTTGTTGTTACAGCAGTCGAATCATTATTACCAGAATTGAGTTGAATAGCAAGAATTATCAGCATTTTCAGCAACATCACAATTTGTAGCATCAGCCGTATTACCAGTTTTAACAGAACTTGTTCTGTCCTCATCAGCTAAATTAGCAGCAGCCGTAGAATTATCAGTGACGATAACAAAAGTAGTGATGGCCCCAAACAGTAGAGTTAGCGGCATCAGCAGTTTTACCAATGACGGTAGCAGTAACAGCAGATTTCGAAGCATTAAGAGAATTAGAATTAGGCTGCGGCGCTATTGT
The DNA here is from genome assembly GCF_040869045.1 of Eurosta solidaginis. Classification (NCBI taxonomy): domain Eukaryota; kingdom Metazoa; phylum Arthropoda; class Insecta; order Diptera; family Tephritidae; genus Eurosta; species Eurosta solidaginis. Next base: position 78,128,276 of record NC_090322.1, read on the forward strand.
TAAAAAATTACAAAAATTCTTTTTTTTTGTTTTAGATTTACTATCATAAAACATGATTTATATTCTTTCATTATATTTCTTTAATTAATAAAAAAAAGGAATTTTTTTATTGGTTAAAAAAAGCGCCGCGGCGAAAACTTTGAATACGAAATCGCGCGATTTTTAGTTAATAATTTTCATGTTTTATGATACGAAAATTAAGGAAATATAATCAAAGAATATAAATCAGGTTTTATAATGATGCACAAACTTTAAATAACTGCATTAAGCGCTTTTTCCTATTTTTGCAGAAAATAAGACTTCTCACTTCACAAAGAAAAATCACTTGCACGATTTAATAGAGAGAAACACTACAACAATTTATGATTTTATTTTGAGGTTTTTATTAACAAAAAACACTACCTAGCACGGAATAAACCACGTACCTTTTGATTAATTGTTGATCCGTAGTGAGAATCTGTAGTTTGTGGATGTCGTTGTTGTTGATGTTGGTGTTGCCAGAAGGTTGTTGTATGCAAACGCTGATTATTATATTATCACGATTGTAATGAACTGCTTCTTCGATGTTCTCTAAAGGAGTGGAGTGGTCTGTATTGTAAAATATCTGGTTCTCTTATTTTCGGCGCAGATGGACCATGTACAAATGCTTGGTGGCAACGGCGCGCCCCACGTATTTGCTCGAGGAAAAGGAAGAAATTAAATAAAAACACCAAAAAGGAGTTCGATTAATTCACTGACAATATAAAGCTTGTTTATTACAATATTTTGAGGGAAAAGACCAACAAGTGTTAAGAGAGATTTCTTTAACAAAAGTTGTGAATATAAAGTATGGCTTACAAAAAATTAGCACTTACGTGACGTGAGATGACACCGTGTAGCTTCGCTGGCTGCTGGATTGAAAAGGAGGACGAACCTTTTTGCAACAAAGCCTATGAACCCGCGATACAGCACCTTCGTTGGGTTTCCTTGCAACAAAGTTGATATACCGCGGGCTCACAGCGGTAAATGTAATGTAAAATACACATACGTAATACCACTCACACATGCCTGTGTGCTAGTGACTGCAAACATGTGTGGGTGGCAGCGAATTATGTTACGGAGGGGGGGGGGGGGGCAGATATATTTAGGTCTGTGACCTAAACAGCTTTGACACATAATTGCATACGAAGTATGCAATGTGTAAAAGACTAAAATATGCAAAAAGAAGGCAATTGGGAAAAACTTTACATCAACTAAGGCATGACGTAGCTGAAAGCGTTTGTAACCATTTCAACTATCGTAGGAGTGCGGGTTCGACTCCCACTCCCGGGAGAAAAGGCTTTGAAGAGATTTACAAGGTATAATTGTCCGTCCTGATGTAGGTAGGTAGGTTGAACTGGCCGGTCCATGAGGACCTCACATAGACTGATTGAGTCCGTAGTGTTACCAGAAGTTTGTTTTAACGACCAAACTGAAAAACCTTATCAAAAACCAGGACCTATGTTATAAAATAACTCCGTCCTCTTGGCAAATACTAGAAGCTTCCTAGGACTTAAGCCACTTGCTGCTTCTAGATCTGACAGCTGTATCACTCCTAATAGCTGGAGTCTTAGCCTGGCAAGTGCAGGGCACGAGCACAGAACGTGCTCGATCGTTTCCTCCTCCAACCCGCACTTCCTACACCTGCTATCACTGACCAAGCCTAATTTAAAGGCATGTGACGCCAGAAGGCAGTGTCCAGTCAGAATACCCGTCATGAGTCTACAGTCCTCTCTTTTTAATGATAGAAGCAACTGTGTTAGTCTAAGGTTGTAAGACCTACACATAATCTTCGCCACTTTACAGCCCCGCGCTTGAACCCACGCCTTTTCTGCTTGGTCGATCATGTGCACCTCTCGCATTCGCTTAATCTCGCCCAATCTAAGTGGGACGTCTACGGAGCAAGCTTCAAGGGATGCGCCCTTTTTAGCTAATTCGTCCGCTTTTTCATTCCCATCTATTCCCATATGCCCTGGGACCCAATATAGATGTATGCTTCTCCCTGTCCCGATTCTCTCCAGAGACTGCTTACACTCTAACACGCATTTAGATGCTGTGCTATGCGATATTATTGCCTTAATTGCTGCTTGACTGTCAATATAAAAGTTAACACGGTTGCAGCTTATGCTATTCTCTTCCAGGGTTTCTACTGCTTTGGTTACGGCTAATATTTCCGCTTGGAAAACGCTACAGTAATCCGGCAGCCTGTAGGATCTGCTTAATTCCGGATCAGCGCAGTATACCGCAGACCCTACTCCTTCCACTATTTTGGAACCATCGGTGTACACATGTATCGCCTCGTCCGCCATTTGCGCACCCTTGCGCCAACCGTCCACCTCTATTGTGGCCTTAAGATCTCCCTCAAAGTGCAGGTAGGGAATCATGTAGTCTGTTTGTCTTGTGACTGAGGACGCTATACTACTATGGCCATATGGTCGGCGCTCAAGCTGCCCCGAAGCATCGAGCCAGGTTGCGGTCGTTAACGCTTTGTTCTTTGCTACCAGGTCTACAGGTGGAATGTGCAGAATGGCAAACAGTGCAGCCGTCGGGGTTGTTTTCAGGGCTCCCGTAATGCAAAGCATCGATAGTCTGCATACCCCCTCTAATTTTTTGAGGTATGTTGTTTTTTGTGTGGCTTTCCACCAAACAAGAACTCCATAGTATAGAATAGGGCTTACAATCGCTGTAAAAACCCAATGAGAAAGAGAGGGCGATAGGCCCCACGTACACCCCAGCATTCTTTTACATGCATAGAGTGCCGTTGAGGCCTTCTTGACCCTCTCCTCCAAGTTGAGCTTCCATGACAGCTTACTGTCTAGGATGATTCCTAGATATTTTGTGCAAGGTTTCTCCTGTAAGGTCACCGCTCCTAACTTAGGCCTGGTCCAATTTGGGACCTTGTACCTCTTTGTAAACAAGACCATATCCGTCTTCTCCGCATTGACTTTCAGCCCGACATTAGATGCCCAGGTATGAATATCCCGAAGCGCCCGATCCATCAAAGAACTAATCGTTGAAAGGCATTTTCCACTTATGATAATTGCAACGTCATCTGCGTAAGGCGTAAGTTTTACGGGTCCCTCATCGAATTGCCTGAGCAGTTGGTTGATGACCAGTGTCCACAGCAGAGGTGATAGCACCCCTCCCTGCGGCGTGCCCCTGTCCACTGATTTCGTGGCCTCGTACAATCCCCATTGTGATGTAATCTTTCTGCAATTTAACATGCAGCCGATCCATCTGATTAAGGCAGGATGTACTTTAATGTAATTAAGACCATCCATAATCGCCCATTTTGCAACATTATTGAAAGCCCCGGCAATGTCCAAGAAGACTCCTAGAGCATACTCCTTATATTCCAGGGATTTCTCTATGTTTATTACCACCCTATGCAATGCGGTGTCTACCGACTTGCCTTTGGTGTACGCATGCTGTGTTGTGGAGAGCAGCTTTTCATCCACGTTGGACTTTATGTACACATCTATCAGCCTCTCAAAGGTTTTGAGCAGAAATGATGTTAAGCTAATGGGTCTATAGTCTTTGGGATACACGTGACCGATCTTCCCCGCCTTTGGTAGAAAAGCTACACGAGCAGTTCTCCAAGAGTGCGGTACATGATTCAGTCTTATGCACCCATCGAATATTATTTTAAGCCATTGCACGACCGCCCTACTTGAGACTTGTAGCATGGCCGGGAATATACCATCTGGGCCCGGCGATTTAAACTTAGAAAACGTCTTCACTGCCCAGTCGATCTTGGTATCGGTCACCAAGCCCGGCACCACTAGCTCCGTGATCGAAGTGTGAGTGATGTCTGCTGGTTCTTCTAAACCGTCTCCCGATGGGAAATGTGTATCGAGAAGCACCTCAAGGGATTCCTCACTATCACGTGACCATTCCCCGTTCTCTTTCTTTATTAGTCCCTGGACTATGTTTCCCTTTGCTAGGACTTTTTTAAACCGTGCTGTTTCACTGGAGCACTCTATGTCCGTACAGAAACTTCTCCATGAGTTTCTCTTCGCCCTGGTAATTTCACGCTTGTAGATCCTCAGTAGATCCCTGTACTCGTCCCGACACGCTTCGCTTTCCGCGGTCTTTGCGAGTTTAAACATTTCTTTTACCTGTCTTCTTAGAAGACTCAGCTCATTGCTCCACCATGGCGGCTTTGCTTTTCCTCTGAATATTCTTAGAGGGCAAGCTTTGTTATACGCAGTCATAAGCGTCCTTGTTAGGAATTCATTCGACTCCTCCAGTTCCTCTACATTAGCAACCTCTTTGGGTTGTCCCAGTTTCGTTTCTACATGTTTCTGGAATTTAGTCCAATTCGTTGCCCTAGGGTTTCTAAAGGTTCCTCCCTTCTCTACCCTCTTTAGTGGGATGCTGAAGCTTATATACGCATGGTCGGAGAAGGATGGTCTATCGAGAACCATCCAATCATACCTTGATATATCACGCTCGGAGCTCAATGTAATATCCAGAACATTGCTGGATGTTGGACCAATGTATGTAGGAACATTTCCCCTGTTGGCTATCTGCAAATTGGTTTGCAGGATGTAACAAAATAGAGATTCGCCTCTCTCGTTCGTATCTGCTCCTCCCCACGCATTGTGGTGCGCATTTGCATCCGCGCCTATGACCAACCGCCCTTTGCGCCCTTCCTCCTGTACTAGCCTTTTGCACTCCATCGGTGGAACCTCCGCAGCATGGGCCATGTAGCAGGACGCCAGGATAAATGCCTGCTTATTCTTTTGCTCAACGGCCACCGCTACGGGATCCTCGGTGGTGTAATTAGGCAGCATATATGAATGCAGCTGTTTCCTTACCATTACTACAGCTCGCACCCGTCCTTCCGTTTGTGCGTAGTAAACGCCAAACCCGCGCGCGCTAAGTCCAGAAACCTTTCCTCCCGATGAGAGCCACGGCTCCTGGATCAGCGCCACGTCAAACGAACCCTCCTCAAGGGTTAGGAGGAGTTCGCTCGACGCCACTTTACTGTGTTGGAGGTTTATCTGTAGGACTCGCAGCACCATTGGGCTGTTTGTCCCCCTCCAGCACCTTCGTCTTGACGTCGTCGTCCTCCTCTTGCCCTTTTGGTTTAGAGTATTCGAGGCCCCCTTCAGCCCCTCGTGAATGTTGTGCCGTGTGTTCCTCTGTGCGAGTCACAGCACCATTTAGCGGTTGGTCCTCTTCTAGCACGTTCGTGGTGACGTCGGGGACCTCCACCTGTCTTTTTTCCCTTAGGCTTCTGAGGTCCTTTTCGACTTCGCCCACTTCCAGCGTGTTAGGATTTTTATCCTCGGGACTTCTTTTCCTGAGTCGCATGTAAATTTTGCCAGTGCCAAAGGACATTTTGCCAAGCTGCGTGTACAAAATATCCTCCGCCTGCTTGTTTATTTGGAAGATGTAGAACTGACCATCCTCGGTAGGCCGAGATACAGTAAGTACCTTCCAATCCTGTGTCGGTATGTTCGGATTCTGATTCTGCAGAAGTCGCAGTGTATCCTCCGACTTCATCACGCATGGTATCCATACCTTAACTTTTGGTACCGTGGGGATTTGCGCTTTATCCACCACCTCAAACCGCGCGTTCGTGCCTTGCCTTTGGAGGTTTGGAACGACTTCCTCCAGCTACCGCAAGCTCGCGATGTTGTCGCACGCTATCATCTTCACACCATTATACCATCCCCCCGTATCAAAGGTTGGAAGGGGCTTACTTGGTTGTTCCCGCATCATCTTAAGCATTAAGCTAATAAGCTCCCTTTCCACAGATCTCCACCTTTCAGTAGTCATTTGTCCGAACGGACTGCTACGATCAACCAGCGCCACAGTCAGTGACTGCTTTGCCACATCACTCATCTTCTCGGGAAAAGCAGGAGTCTTAGTGTTATCTCCCTTTGGAACCTCCGAGAACACCGGAGTCTTCGCGCTAACTCCCTTTAGCGCCTCCGAGAAAGCCGGAGTCTTAGCGTTATCTCCCTTTGGCTTATCTCCTACTTCCGTAGTTGGAACTTCCCTCTGACTGGCAGCTTTCGAGGTAGTTGCTACCTCGCTATTGGAACCCATCTGTCTTACAGCTTTGGGCCTACTTGTCTTGTCTATGCGACTGCCCTGCCTCGCGGCTCTAGGACTGGGTCGTTTCTGCCTCTTGAAAGCAGGCTTGTCGCCTTCTGCCGAACGTTGCCTCTTCATTCTGCCATTCGACGCTTCTTCCTCCTCGTACCGGTTGCAGAACCGAGGGTTTCTCGCAGCAAACCTTTTGAACTGCCTTCGACCTACTTCTACCGCTTCATGGGCCCATTCCAAGCGCTTGATCTCCACTTCTGTTGGGTCGACCACTGCTCCCAAGCGTTGTACAATTCTAAGTGCTGCACGGTACTGCGAGAGAGCTCTTTTACTTCCTCTGCTCCGTACCCTTCTCCACTCTTCTACTCCGTTTTCATTTGTGTGCTTCTCCAACACGGAGTTCATTGAATCAGCACTACTCTCGCTCCTCGAGTCCGACGCATCGCTTAATTCGTATTTGTCGTCCTTGGATTGCGACTCAGTCCTCCTCTTTACATCCTCCTTATTACATTCAGGTAATGAGTTGTTCATCTTGGTCGTACGACCACCTGCCCGACAAGGCGGGCTCAGCGGTCCAGTATTATATACGGGGAAAGAACCGTCCGCCACAGCAGCGCCCCTTACTGCGGTAAGGCCATAACTACTTTCCGAGATGGCCCGGTATCGGGAAGGCTCCGTTCGAATACAGCCGAATTTATCCCCTGGCTGCAAATCGTCCAATAGGCACGGTCCGCATAACACCCTGGATTAGGGGGTTGGCAGTTCTTGGTCACCGACATCCCGCCGCCCTCCTATGAGGCGAAACGGCATAGATGTCAGTCCTAAACAGCTCCGCCTCATAGTCGGGCGCTATGGAGTTCGGCTAAGCCCTCACACCAACGACAAGGTGCCTACCCTAGTGAGGGGTCCTGATGTCACGTTTTTTAAATTTTTTCCAAATTATCAAATAAGTTATAAAATTAAAAATTGCTTCAAATAAATGTTTTCATACATTTAAAAAAGCAATACGGGCAATCCCCGATTAAAAATCAACCAAACAGGCAAAATTGGTTAATTCGTTGTAGTTCTATAAATAGAACAAGAACAGCGACAATACCAAAGTTTCTTTGAAAACCGCCGTACCAACAAGCATAGCTTTGACACATAATTGCATACGAAGTATGCAATGTGTAAAAGACTAAAATATGCAAAAAGAAGGCAATTGGGAAAAACTTTACATCAACTAAGGCATGACGTAGCTGAATGCGTTTGTAACCATTTCAACTATCGTAGGAGTGCGGGTTCGACTCCCACTCCCGGGAGAAAAGGCTTTGAAGAGATTTACAAAGTATAATCGAAACAGCTGTCGCCTTGTCCGTCCTGATGTCACGTTGTTTAAATTTTTCCCAAAGTTTTTATTGGAATTTCTCAAGACTCAAAAGGTTTTCGAGTAATGCACAGAAATAACTTTAGAGTGGTTGTGTCTCCAGATGTAGCTTTCATGGATGAGAAAAATTATAAAAATGATGATTCTAGTTCAGATAATAACTTATAAAATTAAAAAAAAATTGCTTGAAATAAATGTTTTCATACATTTAAAAAAGCAATACGGGCAATCCCCGAATAAAAAACATACAAACAGGCCAAATTGGTTAATTCGTTGTAGTTCTATAAATAGAACAAAAACAGCAACAATACCAAAGTTTCTTCGAAAACCGCCGTACCAACAAGCATAGCTTTGACACATAATTGCATACGAAGTATGCAATATGTAAAAGACTAAAATATGCAAAAAGAAGGCAATTGAGAAAAAATGTACATCAACTAAGGCATGGCGTAGCTGAATGCGTTTGTAACCATTTCAACTATCGTAGGAGTGCGGGTTCGACTCCCACACCCGGGAGAAAATGCTTTGAAGAGATTTACAAGGTATAATCGAAACAGCTGTCGCCTTGTCCGTCCTGATGTCACGTTGTTTAAATTTTTCCCAAAGTTTTTATTGGAATTTCTCAAGACTCAAAAGGTTTTCGAGTAATGCACAGAAATAATTTTAGAGTGGTTGTGTCTCCAGATGTAGCTTTCATGGATGAGAAAAATTATAAAAATGATGATTCTAGTTTAGATATTCAGAAGAGATATGCTCATATATTTTTACCTAATTCTATCGGAAATGTATCTTCAATGCATGAAGATGAAGTAGTTGATGACGAGGATAAAATTAGTGTGGAAAATATGGATGTTGATGTGTCATATTTGGAAAGTGGGTCTAGTTCAAATACAGAGGATGCTATTGATGTTGTCGAAGCACCTATTCGTAGAACATCTATTCGTGTAAATAAAAATATTCCACCAAAAAGATTAATTCAAGAAAATGCTAGCTTGGCATCTTTCACTCCAGATCCAAAAAATTTTAATGAAGCTATTAAAATTAAGGAGGAGAAGGATTATTGGATTGATGAGATGCAGGAGGGGTTAAATTCTTTCCAACATAATAAAACATGGAGGCTTGTAGATCTGCCAAAAGGAAAGAAAGCTATTGGTTGTAAATGGGTATTCAAGAAAAAGATACATGTAAACGGAAGTATTGAACGATTTAAAGCAAGGTTAGTTGCACAAGGATTTAATCAGAAGTTTGGGATTGACTATGGTGCTGTATTTATTTATTTGAATTTGTCTACGAACATGAAAAACAATCTTACAGATTATGAGTAAATAAAATTTAGCAAATTAATAGATTATATTAAATTTAAAGTATAAAGAAAATATGATTTCGAGACCGAAAATTCAATATCGATAGAATTAGAGATTATATTGAATTCATTAACAGCCCTTGATAAAGGGGCGTTCCGAAGATAGTTTGTTTTAAAGTTTTCGCAATAAAAAATATTTGAAAATCGCAGTGTCCTTTGCGGGACATTAAGATAAATGCGCTCCAGAAGGTAAGTACAGTCAACAGTTCCTTTTATAATGCCAAAAACAAAAGTTAACGGGAGGACAGACCTTCTTTTTTCTAAAGATTTAAGATTTATTAACAATGATCGAGACCTGTAGGAGGGAACTGGTTCCGTGAAGCGAAGGCAAAGCAAAGCGTATTTAAGAAACACTTTTTGAACACGTTCTATCCTGTCTATTCTAAATTGATGAAATGGACGCCATATAAAGGCTGCATACTCCAGATGGGGACGTACAAAAGTGGTGTAAAGCAACTTTAATGTATATGGATTGGAGAAATCAGAACTATTTCTTCTAAGAAAACCTAGCATAGCATATGACTTCGAAACTTAAAATCAATGTGGCTGTTGAAAGAGAGCTTGGCATCAAAAATGACACCAAGATCCTTTATTTCACTGGATATCTGCAGAGTATGAGCTGAAATACTATAAGATGATGCTTAAAGATTATTAGATTTTGAAAAAGAAAAATGAAAACATTTGCTGATATTAAGCGAAAGGTGCGACTTCAGGCACCACAAGTATAAATTATTAAGGTCTAATTGAATTTTAGCCACGTCAGTTAGATTGGTAACTCTCGAAAATATCTTCAAGTCATCGGCATATAGCAAAAAGTAACTGAACTTAAAGCATGAGGAAATATCATTTATAAACAACACAAAGAGCAATGGACCAAGAATGCTACCCTGCGGGACACCCGATGAAGCAACATACGAATAAGAGGAGGCATTATCAACCATAACCACGCTTGGTCTATGACGTAAATACGACTTAGGCCAATTCAAAAATCCAGAATGAAAGTCAAGACACTCAAGCTTCGCAATCAGAATCCTATGACACACTTTGTCAAAGGCTTTCGAAAAATGCGTGTAGACACAGTCTACCTGACATCTGCTAGAAAAAGCCAATAGACAATACTCACTAGACACTGCCAAATTTGAAACAGTAGAGCGCCCCGGAATAAAACCATGCTGTTTTGGAACAATTAAGCTTTTGACTGAAAAATACATTTTGTCCTTAATAATACATTAAAGTAGCTTTGTAACAGTAGATAGTTTGGAAATTGGTCTATAATTGCTTACATTGTTTTTGCTACCACTTTTAAAAACCGGGGTTATGGATGCCAATTTCCAAGCATCTATGAAGACACCCGTGGATAGCGACCTGTTAAAGATAGTTAGGGGAATATCAAAGCTGGACAATTCCTTAATAATACTGCAGATATTCCATCTACGTCAGTACGTGAGGAAGGCTTCAATTTCAAAATACCATTAGCAACATCTTCATATATGAGAAGAAGCGACCCAAAACCTGACGATAAATTTGCATCAGAAGAAAAATTGAGATCAAGGTCTGCCTCAGAACAATTGTTATCAAAATTAGACTTGAAGAAGTCGGCAAACAAATTTGCCACATCTACAGGAGTATGAGCTGATTTGTCATTAAGAAAAATGGTTGATGGTATTAAGGGGCAGGACTTTTTCGACTTCAAAAAGTTCCAAAAGGTCTTGGGATTAGAGTTGATGCTATGTTCGATATTAAGAATATAATTTCTATGCAAAAACTTATCCAGACAGTTAAACTCTTTCAGCAAACGCTTATAGGTATTATAATGGCATTGGGTGTTAGTTGCCTTATACTTCTTGTAAAATTTATTGCGAAGATTTTTTAACTTCTTCCAACGGTAGTTATACAAAGGTAACTTATATGGTTTGCTTTTTATTACAGGAATATGGGTAGAACAAATGGCTAACAAAATTTCTTTGAATTTGTGAAAACTGGCAGAAACATCTAAGCCATCCAAAGAGTCACCCCCGTTAACATCTGAACAAATAATATTTAAATGATCAAAATCACAAGGAGCATAATTAAAAGCCATTTCCTTTTCCGGAGAAATCTGTGCAAAGTGATAAAACTTAATTTTCAGAACCAGAGCAACATGATGCAACCCTGGTACCGATATTGGATCAAAACATTCAGATAGATCTTGATGCAAACCATCATCAACAAAAATTAAATCTAAAATTCTATCGAGCTTGTTAACATAATTGTTAATTTGACATAAATTTAAGCTAAGTAGATTATCAATAACATAAGTCTCATGAAAAGAAGATAGATTATTAGGAACAAGACCGTTACATGAATAGCTGTTTGACCATCTAACGCAACCAAGATTAAAATCACCAAAAACGCAAATCTGGTTCTCACCCAGTCTATTGTGTACACACGTTATAATGTTATCAGCATGCGCGATAAAGAGGCTCTCAGCACTATTCGGTGGAATATACGAAGCAAATATATACAGCGAACTGGAAAAAGAAGATCCACCAATGCATACACAAAGCTGATCAAGTAGTGGGTCAACATTATCCAAATTGATTAAAGACCAACAGTATTTTCGTTGGACTGCAATGAGGACACCAACACCCCTCGACCGACCAGTTCCGTCAGCGTCCCTGTCTTTACGAAACAAAAAGCTTGTTATCAAAAAATCCCGCATCAAAAAGTCGGCAGTGAGCCACGTTTCCACAATCACGAAAACGTCATATTCCAGTTGCGAGCTAAGCGACAAGACAACGTCAGACTTTGTTCTAAGTCCGGAAGTATTTTGAAAATATATGCTGAGACTGTTATTAGCGATCGTATTGGAATCACCAATCGCATTAATAATGTTATTTGTTTGTTTTATTCCGCTTGCGAAGAAATGGAAAGGGGCGAATATTTGCTCCAGTAGTTAGGCAAAGTACTATAAGAACTTTATTTTGTTATGGATTCGCATTTTTAATGGAGCAGCAAGGAAGGCAGACGGCATGATCTGGTGTTGCATTGTGGCTAGTCATGTCGGCTGGGCGGGGTTCTTGCCAACTTTGCTGTCCTGCGCCATAAACAGAAAAAGGGTCATATCGTGCCTTTAAAAAAAACTGACAAAGAAGCGCAGATACGACTCAAAATGCTTATAATTTTAAAACAAAACGACATCCGGCCGAACCGGATGCCACGGACAGACCGCTAAACATTCAAATTGAAATTCAAAAATTTAAAACAAACTAAACGCAAAAAAAAGAAACAAAGTTAACCGAACCGGCAATAACCGGTTACTACTTGCTGAAACAAAATAAAACTAAAACGCCTGAAAATACAAATAAAAATAAAACGGCCGAATATATATAAAGGGGCGCCGCGGGTGTTGTTGCGACGCCCGGTACTGATCCCACCCTCAAAGCCATGGCCACCGACGCACCTATATTTCGGTGGCCCCTTACCTGTCCTACCTAGTGCCTTCTAAATAAATGGACACACCAGAATTCCTATTTTACACACTTTTTATTTATAACTCATTTTTTTTTAGTTTTAACCTATTATTATCTCTAGCCTACTCTTATTTTGACCTATCTTACTATTATTAGGTGCATAAAAAAATATTTTTTTTTTAGTGTTTGTACAAAAAAAAATAGGATTTGTGTTGCAGGCCTGCTCACATTCAAGTTTATCACTATTACAAAACAAATTCCAGCAAGAAAAAAAACGAAAATGCAAACGCTCGAATGCCTGCCAATTATGCTGTTAGATATTAAGTATTGTGTATAAAAGAAATGTGTACATAGTACATTTGGATCCCAGCTCAACCCGTCACAATCCAGGTGGTATTCAGTGCTACCACCTGATACGTGGGATGAGCTGGGGTCCTTACAAGTCACACACACGCCATTCACACTAACAACACAAATTCGGCATATAAAAGAAGAAAAAAAATTACAAAATTTTTAACATTAAAAAAAAAATAAAAACCCCAATTACCAAAAAACAAAAAATTTAAGTGCGTGCAGCACTGCCTTACCGGGTGAATACCAAAATCCGGAGGACTTGACGTTCAGTCTAGTGAACCCTCCGCTACTCCCCCCGATGGCCAATCACACCGCAACGCAGGTGGCTGCTCCTGTGGCTGCTCACTCCGGACTGGTGAGTTGGTCAACTTCACAAGTCGACCCGAAATGGCCCTCGCGACCAGCGCTTCAGGTAGGTGCCACGTTGGGCGCCATCTGTTATGGATTTGCATCTTTAATGGAGCAGCAAGGAAGACAGCCGGCATGATCTGGTGTTGCACTGTGGCTAGTTATGTCGGCTGGGCGGGGTTCTTGCCAACCTTGCTGTCCTGAGCCATAAACAGAAAAATGGGCATATCATGCCTTTAAAAAAAACTGACAAAGAAGCGCAGAGATTACTCAAAACGCTTATAATTTCAAAACAAAAGAACATCCGGCCGAACCGGATGCCACGGACAGACCGTTAAAACATTCAAATTGAAATTCAAACATTTAAAACAAACTAAACGCAAAAAAAATAAACAAGATTAACCGAACCGGCAATAACCGGTTACTACTTGCTGAAACAAAATAAAACTAAAACGGCTGAAAATAAAAATAAAAATAAAGCGGCCGAATATATATAAAGGGGCGCCGCGGGTGTTGTTGCGACGCCCGGTACTGATCCCACCCATAAAACCATGGCCACCGACGCACCTATATTTCGGTGGCCTCTTACCTGTCCTACCTAGTGCATTCTAAATAAATGGACACATCAGCATTCCCATTTTACACATTTTTTATTTATAATTCTTTTTTTTAGTTTTAACCTATTATTATCTCTACCCTACTCTTATTTCGACCTATCTTACTATCATTAGGTGCATAAAAAAATATTTTTTTTTAGTGTTTGTACGGAAAAAAATGGGATTTGTGTTGCAGGCCTGCTCACATTCAAGTTTATCACTATTCCTAAATAATTTCCAGCAAGAAAAAAAAACGAAAATGCAAACGCTCGAATGCCTGCCAATTATTTTGTTAGATATTAGGTATTGTGCATAAAAGAAATGTGTACATAGTACATTTGTATACATACATAGATATGAATAAAACTAGGTATTTACGTAAAACAGGCACATAACTAATTTAAACTAATAATTATGCCACAATATGACCATTCTTTCGTTCAGTTCTATGTGTCATACACTTCACCTTTAATCAAGTATACCTTTGATTATTTACAGAAGAACAAATGTTATTGCTACTAAAATTTAGTGTTCAGACTTTTAAGCTGCATATTTGTATGCGCATTTATCTTTTAATCTAAACTAAAATACCTGTAGTTTTTTCTTTAAATTCTGTTGCTTTGTTGTTTCGTTTTACGTGATTCACAAAAAAAAGGTATGTTCAAAATTTTTCCAGATGGGCATATTGAAATATCTTTCTAATACTGTGGGCATTCGCTTAATCAAAAAAAAATCTATATATAAAGAGGTATATATTAATAGATCCTGAGTTTTATCTAAATCTGTTTTCTTCAAAATAAGTCGCATGCATTAAGTTATAAAGAAAAAGGTGACATAACGCCTGTTTCAAATGTAATAAGAAATAAATTCGGGAGAAATGATTGCAAATATATATGTATATAATTACATCGTTACACTTATAATACGAAAGAGAACTAGCCAACGGTATTATTTCCTTAGAATATATACAACTCCAATACAAGAATATTACTTCAATCTCTGCTAATAAGTTAATGCAAAACCTGGTTGAATGTATGTTCCAAAAAGCGCTAATAGAACATTCAATGCGCGCGAAAGGTCTTACACTTTAAATTATGCCATTGGCAATTTCGAAATGGTTTTGAAAGGTTGAACTTGAGACTAGGTTCATTCAGGATTTAAGCAGTGATTCAAGTAATTTTAACCTTCCTAAAATTATAGTTGAAAATTCGAAATCAAGTTCCAGGAAAAAACATGTTCATTTCCCTTTTCAAAGCTTACTGAAGTACTAAATAAACCATAAAAAGAAACTACTACTAAAGGTATAATATTCCTAACTTGTCCGTGTCACGGAACGAACTCACCATGTTTCAACCGTCGTTTTTGTTATAGGTGGTGTTGCAGCAGCCTATATTCGGCAGCCCTGCTGTTGTTGTTGTTAAATCTGGTGGTGTTGCAGCAGGCCTATTTTCGGCGGCCCTGCTGTTGTTGTTGTTAAAGCTGGTGGTGTTGCAGCAGGCCTATGGCGGCGGCCCTGCTGTTGTTGTTGTTAAAGCTGGTGGTGTTGCAGCAGGCCTATGTTCGGCGGCCCTGCTGTTGTTTTTGTTAAAGCTGGTGGTGTTGCAGCAGGCCTATGGCGGCGGACCTGCTGTTGTTGTTGTTAAAGCTGGTGGTGTTGCAGCAGGCCTATCTTTGGCGGCCCTGCTGTTGTTGTTGTTATAGGTTATGGTCGCTGCGCTGTCGATGACGTAACGCGCGGCGATGGCGCGCTGGTGGTTCTTGCGCTGTCGATGATATAACGCGCAGTGATGGCGCGATGGTAGCTGTTGCGCTAGTGGGTTGCACGGCTGGTAGGTGTAGCGAGCAGTGTTGGCACGCTGGTGGTTGTTGCGCTCGTGAGTGGCGCGGTTAGTAGGTGTAGCGCGCAGTGTTGGCACGCTGGTGGTATTGTGGCCGCTTGGTTTTGTGAGCGGACTCTCGAGGTGATCGCCTGCCTATTGGGACACTGGATTGTAAATGCGTGTGGTGGTTGGTCTTGCTCATTTAATTCAAGTTGAATGTTATCCGCCTGCTTATCTCCCTAATGCGTTGCGTTGGTTACGTTAATGACGATTCGAATGGACGATATTATACAGAGAGCAGGTGTGCTGCGGGATACATGCGCATTGATTAAAAAAAAATAATAATAAATATAAGGCGCGCATTGATTGCTCCTTGTATTATTTTTCAACCAAATACCAACTAAATTCATTGGCGTACATGGTACGTAGTCTGAATTGGAAGAACGTATTGTCAAAATTATCATACATGGCAGTCTAGTAGGTCTTGATTTATTGCAAACATATTAATTAACCGATAAAAAATTCGGGCCAGTCCCTATCTCGATTTTGTTGGGGTTTTCACCACAGGAACACTAGGATTTTTTTAACGTTTTTATTCAGCTCATGGGCGACATATTAACTTATGTGTATGTTGCTTCTTATTCAGTTTTAGATTCCACCTTAATCGTCGCGGCCGGGTTTTGCCCTTTTTTTCTCTTTTTCTTTTTGTATTAAATGATGAATTCCAGATGCGTGTGCTAGGTCAAAACTTTCAAGTACACAATTTTGCCCGTATTTTGATGATTCGTTTTTAACCGTTAAAAACGTTAACAAAAACGTGATATTTATGTTTGAATTGTGCTGGCAATGCTATAGCCATGGTGAAGCCGTAAGGTGGTAACAGCGAGCGGAAATACACACAAATTCCATGTAATTTGTTTGTGTAATTCCGAATTACTAATTCGTTGATTGTAATGTCAAAAATACTCTGAGCAATGTTCGCACTGACAAAATTCATGAGAAAAGTTGCAATCAGTTTGGCTAATGCTTTCACCTTTAATGACTCCGCCATCAATCAGCTTTGCCAGCATAGTTTAAAATTAATAATCAACATAAATGATTTGATTTCGTTTTGATACGGCAGAAAACGAAACAAAATCATTTCGTTAATTTGACGTTCTTAACGTTAATAAACGAAACGAAATGACTTTGTTTCGTTTATTAACGTTAATTATCGTAACGAAATGATATCGGTTCGTTGGTTGAGCATGCCTGCCTTCAAGATCACACAATCGTTTTTGGTGTTGCCTAAGCTAACGGGTGATCCTCCAAGATATACCATACATGCAAAACAATTTGAAGTACCCAAGACCATGCAACTTGCAGACCCTTCCATTGACCTTCTAATCGGAGCCGAAATATTTTGGGACTTTACTGGCGATAAGCAATCTTCACTCAGCCGTGAAGGTCCTAAACTAAGGAGTTCCAAGTTCGGTTGGCTAATCTCAGGTCCGACACATAATAAGGTCCTGTCCAAGTCCAGGTTTGTTCAGTGCCACCAGGCCAATGCTTCAATTAGCTTTCAATCGATCAATAAACAATTAGCTTGGTTTTGGGAGTTGGAAGAGATCCAGCCTAGCCATTGTACTTTAAGCCCGAGTGAACGAGAATGCGAGGAATATTTTCTATTCAATACCCATCGTTTAGAGTCTGGTAGGTTTTCAGTCGGATTGCTGCTAAAGGACACTCCAGACTGTCTAGGCGATTCTTACCATCTAGCCAAGAAGCGTATGCTACAATTAGAAAAACGCTTTCGCAAAAGGCCGGACATTAAATCTCAGTACGTAAATTTCATAGAGGAATACTCAGAGTTAGGTCACCTTACCAAAGCAACAGTAGACAAGTCTATGTCTCCATATTTTTTGTGCCATCATGCCGTATTCAAAGCCGAAAGTGGGTCCACCAAAATTAGGGTTGTCTTCGACGGGTCAGCTCCCACATCGTCTGGATACTCCATCAACGACCTCCTCATGGTAGATCTAAATCTTCAGGATAGTCTGTTTTCCCTGTTAGTCCGAGCTCGCCAACACAAGTACCTACTGACAGGTGACGTGGAAAAGATGTACCGTCAATTTTTGGTTAATGAGGCAGACAGGCAATTGCAGATGATCCTTTGGAGGGAGCATGAATCTACGCCTATTAAAACGCTCATGCTGAATACCGTGACATTCTGGATGGCCAGCTCTAGCTTTCTTAGTACACGCTGTCTATGGCAATTAGGAGAAGAGTGTGAAGACGATACCTTCAAAACCATTATCCAACATGGTTTTATGGTTGAAGATCTAATCACTGGAAGTGACAGTGAAGACACGCTAATTTACATTCAACAAGCCGTCACACAAGCTTTAAAGCGAGGATGCCTCAATTTAAGAAAATTTAAAAGTAACTTACCCAGCTCCAGTCATGCATTTTCCTCATCTGAAAGCAACCTCTTGTTTAGCGAATCTACAAGTATACTGGGAATAGGATGGGAACCAAGTACAGACGAATTATTTTTCCCCATTCAGAGGGTATTTCCTACATACACCGATCAATTAACTAAACGCTCCATGCACTCCTCCTTATTTAAGATCTTCGATCCCTTAGGCCTACTAAGCCCATGTATTATACAAAGCAAATTACTGCTACAGAGACTATGGAGCGAAAAAATCGATTGGGATGATTCAGTTCCAAATGAAGTACAAAGCGCCTGGAAAAAATTTGTTCTGGCGTTACCGGCCCTTCTTGAGATCAGGATTCCTCGACGCACAATGTGTGATTATCCCATCTCGGTAGAATTGCATTCATTTAGTGACGCTTCGCAGCATGCTTATAGGGAATGCATTTATCTCAAATCGACAAATTGCCATAATGAAGAGACAGTCGCGCTACTATGTTCGAAATCAAAGGTAGCCCCTATTAAGCCGACAACCATACCAGGCTAGAGCTTTGTGCAAGCTTGCTCGCAGCGAAATTGTGCGAAGCCGTATTAAAGTCTGTACGTTGTAAAATAAGTCGTAAGATACATTGGTGTGACTCTACCGTAGTACTAGGATGGCTTCACACCAGCCCCCAAAGACTAAAGGCATTCGTTGCAAATAGGGTTGCCGAAATAAGCGACTTAACCGATGTAACGTCTTGGTGATATGTTCCTACTCATCTTAACCTGCCGATCTCATTTCAAGGGGAATAAATCCAGACCAAGTAAACCTATTTGGTGGTCCGGTCCTAAATTTTTAATCGAACCCGAATATTCGTGGCCTCTATTAAGTAAACCATCACCATCTTCGAACAATTTGCCTGAAATCAAGCATAAAGCCATGCTCTGTGAAGTAGCTTCTGAAAATTCTCTTATAAAGTTTGAAAACTATTCAAATTTCTTAAAATTAAAACATATGCTTGCTTATATTTTTAGATTTATTCACAATCTAAAAAACTCGAACAACCGAATCATACGAAGCTTATCAGTTGAAGAATTGAGTAGCTCATTTCAATATTTGTGCCGTCTGGCGCAGCAACAATCCTTTCCATCTGAATACCGATTGCTCTCTAAAGGAAAACCCCTAGGTGCAAAATCTGCAATTTTGTCATTAACTCCATTTTATGACACAAACACAAATTTAATGAGACTAGGCGGTCGCATATCCGATTCTGAATTCCCATTTGACAAAAAACATCCAATTTTGCTACATTCGTCTCACCATTTCACGAAGTTGATTTTTAATTACGAACACCGAGGCAATTTGCATGCAGGGCCCCAGCTTTTGTTATCCACAGTCAGGGACTTTATATGGCCCGTAAATGGGAGACACCTAGCCAGAAGAAATACACACAATTGCGTTACCTGCGGAAGATTACAAGGCAAAACCAATACGCCCATCATGGGTAACTTGCCGTCTCAACGTGTTACTACCAATTTTCCCTTCAGAGCCGTCGGGATAGATTTCGCAGGACCATTTTGTACATTGAACAGAAAGGGCCGCTGCTCAAAGGTAGTAAAATGTTATCTATGTATTTTCATTTGTTTGAGATTTAAGTGCGTTCACCTAGAAGCCGTTTCTGACAGGACGAAAGATGCTTTCATTTTTCGAAGATTTGTCTCTAGGCGAGGGATCCCTGCCGAGGTGTTCTGCAATAACGGACGTAACTTTGTTGCGGGAGCAAGAGAAATAATCGGTTTCTTCGATTCTAATAAAAATGCTTTGCCTGAATTTGGAAGTAATGAAGGAATCAAGTTTTTGTTTTCGCCTGCTTACGCTCCTCATTTTGGCGGAATTTGGGAAGCCGGAGTAAAATCAACCAAATTTCATATAAAGAGAGTTATGGGAAATTCCCACCTTACCTTTGAGGAATTATCTACCCTTTTTGCGCAAGTAGAGTCTGTTTTAAATAGCCGCCCACTATGCCCTCTTTCATCTTCACCTAATGATTTTCAAGCCTTAACCCCTGGACACTTTCTCATTGCAGAGATATCAGCGTATCCAGCAAATTCATCAGCACTTCTGGCAGAGATGGCAACGTGCTTACCTAGTCGAACTTCAGCAACGTTGTAAATGGAAGACTAAGGATGTGCCGCTCAATATCGGAGATATGGTTCTCTTGCAAGAAGACAATGTACCCCCGCTTTGTTGGCACCTTGGAAGGATACAACGACTTAATCCTGGTTCGGATGGAGGGACCCGTGTCGCTGAAATTGCCACTATATGAGGATGTGTGCGTCGCCCTTTAGTGCGCCTTTGTCTATTACCCACTGCGGAAGAGATGAGCCAGTGAAGGTTGAAAGAGTTTTAATCTTTCAAGGGGGGAGGATGTTCGCGCCCATGAACCTTTTTCTCAACACAAAGGGTGGCAACTACTCAAGTATAAAGTGTTGGCTGCGGAAGAGAATCAACACGTGTTCTTGTTCTGCTTTTCGCCATACTACAATTTACATCATAACCTACCAATTTGTAAAATACATAATTTACAAATATACATTGAATTTAAATAAAGAAAGCAACTTTTCATTTGTGTTAAACTTAACACATTCCATTATTGCGACTGCGCAGAGCAACGGCGCCGTTAAATCGTATGATTTAACTGTGGTTGCCATGGTGGAACGGTGACATTCCTGCAGCCATCATTAAAAGTTCCATATACTTTCTCTACGCTCTATAAACCGACGGACTAATGTCAAAATCGTACTGTGCTGAGAGTTGATGTGTCAAATCGTATAGAAACTACAGTTCAGCTGTCACCTTGTATAGTTACGCCATCGTGGTTGCCGCTATTGGGAATTTTCCTACACCATTGGATTCTTTCACGATGCCACCTGCGCGAAATTAACAAAAATTTGTTTTAACCACCCCAGGCAGACATAAGTGAGGGTTAATCCTACCTTTTTCCCTATCACTAGCCAACTGATACGTTCCAAAGGTGAATCTCCCAAGTGGACCATAACAAACCTGCTTCGCTTTGAAGACCAGACGATGAAGCGAACAGGAAACCGGTTCATCTGTGGGAAGCCACTCCCAGGAACCTCCGATGCCAAGTAACGTGGGGCACGACTCACCCCTAAGATAAGAGTCTCAAAGTTCTACCGCGAAGCTGTCCGGGCAAAAAAGGTCCATCAAAAAAAGTTAAGTCAAATAATGAATTAATTTTGCTTCTTAGTTTAAAAGGCTTTGGGGCAATTAGACATTTGTTATGGAGAAGTCGTCAAAACTCCGTATGGTTCTAGTAGTTATCGCCCCCACAGAAAGACCAAAAAAAAAATATATGTGTGTAGACATTTTGATAAAGGAGAACTCGTCAAAACTCCGTAAAGTATTTCTAGTGGTTATCGCCCCCACAGAAAGGCTGAAAAAGAAATTATGTGTGTAGACATTTTGATAAGGGAGAACTCGTCCAAACTCCGTAAGGCTAGTCCAACCCAAGTATGGACTGCCAAGCTGTTCACGGTTCTCGGTGAGAACGCGTGTGCACACCCTATGGAATCGTTGCTCGGGGAGAATACTGGGTGAGATGTCACCGACCGCCAAAACGCCCAGACAGGGTAGAAAAATCATATTTGTAGGTTTAAAAGAAAATCAAATTATAAATTTAGCAAAATGTATAAATTGCTACTTGAGTAACGAGCGAGAATAAATACAATCAATTATTATCCGATAATCGTATCGAATAAAAAAAAATTCAAAAAGCTGGAAAAAAGTGGTTGTTGAAATATACGTGTTATATAATGTATAAAAAACAGTATAGGCTTCGAAAAACTACTTGTGTATTTAGATGTTAATGGGAATGCTGACATCCCATCATTAGAAGGCAGAGTTAAAAGAAAAAAAATTGTTGGCTACAAAAAAAATTTAACACAAATCCACTCATACCTGTCCCTAGTGCTCCCAACCGCAACGCAAAAGGGGGTATTTGGGACCTGCCTCTGGGACTGGTTGGGGCCACTAAGTCAGTTCTAGATACACACAGTTTAGTCCCAGCACAGCCAGCCACAACGCAGGGGCGGTCTCCAGGGGCTCACCCCTGGGACTGGCTGGGGGTGTTGGGGACTCCCGTCCACTCGAACTGGACACCCCTCCTGCCTCCGCCGCAATGGATAGAGCGGTTCCAAAAGCCGCACCCCAGACTGGTCGAACAGGAAAGGGGGCCGCCTTGGATCCCAGCTCAACCCGTCACAATTCAGGTGGTATTCAGTGCTACCACCTGATACGTGGGATGAGGTGGGGTCCTTATAAGTCACACACACACGCCACTCGCACTAACAACACAAATTCGGCATATAAAAGAAGAAAAAAAATTACAAAATTGTAAACATTAAAAAAAAATAAAAACCCAATTAGCGGACACATACATACCAACGCCGAATAACGGACAACAAAAACCCCAATTACCAGGAAAAGAAAAATTTAAATGCGTGCAGCACTGCCTCACCGGGTGAATACCAAACTCCGGAGGACTTGACTTTCAGTCTCGTGGAACCCTCCGCTACTGCCACCGATGACCACTCCGGACAACCTGATCCATCCAACCATCCCACCGCAACGCAGGTGACTGCTCCTGCGGCTGCTCACCCCGGACTGGTGGGATGGAACTTCACAAGTTGACCCGAAATGGCCCTCGCGACCAGCGCTTCAGGTGCCACGTTGGGCGCCATCTGTTATGGATTCGCATCTTTAATGGAGCAGCAAGGAAGGCAGTCGACATGATCTGGTGTTGCACTGTGGCTAGTCATGTCGGCTGGGCGGGGTTCTTGCCAACCTTGCTGTCCTGCGCCATAAACAGAAAAATGATCATAACATGTCTTTAAAAAAACTGACAGAGAAGCGCAGAGATGACTCAAAACGCTTATAATTTCAAAACAAAACGACAACCGGCCGAGCCGGATGCCACGGACAGACCGTTAAAATATTCAAATTGAAATTCAAAAATTTAAAACAAACTAAACGCAAAAAAAAGAAACAAAATTAACCGAACCGGCAATAACCGATTACTACTTGCTGAAACAAAATAAAACTAAAACGGCTGAAAATGAAAATAAAAAGGCCCAATATACATAGGGTGCGCCGCGGGTGTTGTTGCGACGCCCGGTACTGATCCCACCCTTAAAACCACGGCCACCGACGCACCTATATTTCGGGGGCCCCTTACCTGTCCTACCTAGTGCCTTCTAAATAAATGGACAAATTAGCATTCCCATTTTACACACTTTTATTTATAATTCATTTTTTTTTTAGTTTTAACCTATTATTATCTCTACCCTACTCTTATTTCGACCTATCTTACTATTATTAGGTGCATAAAAACAATATATTTTTTTTAGTGTTTGTACGGAAAAAATGGGATTTGTGTTGCAGGCCTGCTCACATTCAAGTTTATCACTATTCCTAAATAATTTCCAGCAAAACAAAAAACGAAAATGCAAACGCACGAATGCCTGCAAATTATTTTGTTAGATATTAGGTATTGTGTATAAAAGAAATGTGTACATAGTACATTTGTATACATACATAGATATGAATAAAACTAGGTTATTACGTAAAACAGGCATATAACTAATTTAAATTAAAACTTATGCCACAATATGACCATTCTTTCGTTCAGTTCTATGTGTCATACACTTCACCGTTAATCAAGTATACCTTTGATTATTTATAGAAGAACAAATGTTATTGCTACTAAAATTTAGTTTTCAGACTATTAAGCTGCATATTTGTATGCGCATTTATCTTGTAATCTAAACTAAAATACCTGAATTTTTTTCTTTAAGTTCTGTTGCTTTGTTGTTTCGTTTTACGTGATTCACATACGATATTTAGTCAGCACAAAAAAAAAGGTATATTCAAAATTTTTCCAGATGGGCATATTGAAATATCTTTCTAATACTGCAGGCATTCGCTTTATCAAAAAAAAACTATATATAAAGAGGTATATATTAATAGATCCTGAGTTTTATCTAAATCTGTTTTCTTCAAAATAAGTCGCATGCATTAAGTTATAAAGAAAAAGGTAACAAAACGCTTGTTTCAAATGTAATAAGAAATAAATTCGAGAAAAATGATTGTAAATATATATGTATATAATTAAAGCCTTACACTTATAATACGAAAGAGAACTAGCCAACGGTATTATTTCCTTAGAATATATACAACTCCAGTACAAGAATATTACTTCAATCTCTGCTAATAAGTTAATGCAAAACTTGGTTGAATGTATGTTCCAAAAAGCGCTAATAGAACATTCAATGCGCGCGAAAGGTCTTACACTTTAAATTATGCCATTGGCAATTTCGAAATGGTTTTCGAAAGGTTGAACTTGATACTAGGTTCGTACATTCAGGATTTTATATTTCATTATTATATTTCAGGTAATTTTAACCTTCTTAAATTATGGTTGAAAATTTGAAATCAAGTTCGAGGAAAAAAAATGTTCATTTCCCTTTTGAAAGCTTACTGCCGTACTAAGTAAACTATAAAAATAAACTACTACTAAAAGTATAATATTCCTAACTTGTCCGTGTCACGGAACGAACTCACCATGTTTCAACCGTCGTTGTTGTTGTAGCTGGTGTTGCAGCAGCCTATATTCGGCGGCCCTGCTGTTGTTGTTAAATCTGGTGGTGTTGCAGCATGCCTATGTTCGGCGGCCCTGCTGTTGTTGTTGTTAAAGCTGGTGGTGTTGCAGCAGGCCTATGGCGGCGGCCCTGCTGTTGTTGTTTATTTATTTATTTAGTCTGGTAACAAATGTTTAGTACAGACACTTAAGACTAAATTACATTAACCAGCTTATGTTAAGCTATGGAAAACACTAGAAAAAGAATTTATATTATTACAGATTAAGTAATTTTTTAGTTTAAGTTGAAAAGCGTATTTTGAGTCGGAGAAATCAATATCCAAAACACTTGAGAAGCAATTAATTTCTGACAGGGCTCTGTTAATAGGCGCTTTTGAGTTATAAACAGTTCTACTCAGCCCTATGAAAAAGATTTCAAAGTGGCGGAGGTTTCTACAGGGAGTATTTAAGCATAGTCTTTCAAGAAGCAACGCGCAGTCAATTTTGCCCATGAAAAGATCGAAAATGAACAACGAGGCCAAAATAATTCTGTGATTGTTTAGGGATAGTAAGGATATTAGTTGGGATCGAGACTCATAGGACGAGATCGGTTCAGAGAATCGTAGATTTTTTGAACCCGCTCCAGGCGGTTGATGTGAACTGCGTGGTAAGGCCGCCAAATGAAAGCCGCATACTCAAGTTTGGACGGCACAAAGGACGTATATAAAACTTTGAGTGTGTAGGGGTCAGAGAAGTTTGCGAAATGGCGTCTGACAAAAGCAAGCATTGAAATCGCCTTAGAAATTTTGAAGCTGACGTGATTGTTAAAATTAAACTTTGAGCCGAAGTATACCCCCAAGTCTTTAACTTCAAGAGTCGTTCGAAGAAAAGTGTCTGCAATATGATAGGAGGTATGAAGTGGCCTCAGCAGTTTACCATACGTCACAGTGTGGCACTTACTTATATTAAGGAAAAGACGGTTCTTAACACACCAGATATAGGGCTTATTAATCTCAGATTGAATAACAACGACGTCATTATAACAACTGATCTCAGAATAGATCTTGAGATCATCAGCATAAAGCAGAAATTTGGTAGATAAGAAGCAAGAGCTAATGTCATTAATGAACAAGATAAATAGTAAAGGGCCCAGAATACTGCCCTGGGGTACTCCAGAGGTGGCCCAAAATGGTTTCGAATAAAAACCGTCAATATTTACAACATTACTTCTGTTGTACAGGTAAGATTTAATCCACTGTAGAGACGTAGAGTGGAAACCATAACAAGCTAATTTCGCAATTAAAAGTTTATGAGAAATTTTATCGAATGCCTTGGAGAAGTCTAAGTATATTGTATCAACCTGAAAACCCCGCCTAAATGCCGCGTAGAAATCCTCAGAAAAGACACCGATGTTCGTTAATGTGGATCTGGTCGGGATAAAACCATGTTGATTGGCGCAAATCAGGTGCTTAATACTAAAGTAAAGCTTGTCATTGACAACACTTGCAAAAAGCTTCGAAGTTGTAGACAATTTGGAGATAGGCCTGTAATTAGAACAGTTACTTTTGTTGCCAGACTCAAAAATTGGAGTGACGGATGCTTGTTTCCAGTCATCAATAAAAATACCCGATGCCAATGATTTATTGAATATAATCATTAACGGTGGTACTAGCGATGGACAATTTTCGAATAGAATAACTGAAAGATTGTCAACATCAGTTCTGGAGGAATTTTTAAGTTTTATAATCCCCTCAACTATGTCTGCCTCAGTGAGAGTAAGTGACCCAAAATTATTAGCGGAGGGAGACTTAATTAACTTGTGTATGTTATCTGTATCTTCCACAGTTAAATCATTATCTGTGATAAAGTTTGCCGAGAAGAAGTCAGCAAAGAGATTAGCAGCCTCATTAACAGAGTTGGCAATAATATTATTGTAGCATACTGATTTCGGTATGCTAGATACGCTCTTCATGGAGTATATGTAATTCCAAAAGTTCTTTGGATTGCTCTTGATGTTTACCTCAAAATTTCTGACGTACTTAGCATATAAAGACTTATTAAGATTGTTAAATTTTTTCTTATAAATAATAAACAAATCATAAAATCGAGGCTGATTAGTAAACTTATATTTTTTAAAGAACATGTTTCTCAAATTTTTTAGATGTTTGAGCTCACTATTGTGCCAGGGAGATTTATAAATTTTCTTTTTATATACCGGCACGATTTTTTCGCAAACCTTATGAATTTCATTTTTAAATACATTGAAGGACTTTCCAACTTCACTTTCGCCAAGCATAGCATCCCAATCAATTCCACGTAAAGCAGAATTTAAACGATTAAAATCACATCTTCGAAAATTGAACGATGTTTTCATATTTGATGTAGGAATACAGAAATACTCAAAGAACTGAATTTCAAGCTTTAAGGGCAGGTGATGCAAGTTTGGTGGCGAAATTGAAGACGCAGGTTCCGAGATAACAAAACTAATATTGTTAGTTACAAAAATTAAATCAAGAGTGCGATGTAAAGAATTATGGAAACTATTAATTTGAGATAAACCAACCTCTCCAAAATTATCAATAACATACGATTCATAAGAGCTGTTAATATTAGTAGGAGTTAAATAGGAATTGTTTTCAAGAGAGATCCAGCTAACATTACTTAAATTAAAATCCCCCAGTACACATAGCTGCGTTTCTCCTAAACTTCGCTTAAGATTTAAGATATTATTTACATGAGCCTTATAAATACTTTCTGGGCTGGACGGCGGAATGTATGAAGCACAAATGAGCAGTTGACCCAAAGAGCTATGAATCCGCACACAAAGTTGATCAAGAAGTGTGTCACTAACAGTTAAAGAAATAAGAGAGGCCTGGAGACCGACCCGGGCGGCAATCAGCACACCACCTCCTCTATTTAGCCCAGTCCTTGTTGCATCTCTATCTTTACGGAAAACATGATAAAGCTTAGGATCAAAAAATTCAGCATCTAAGAAATTACTATTCAGCCAGGTCTCAATGATGACAAATACATCATACTCCAATAAAGAACTAAATAGGCGCACATTTTCGGTCTTGCTTCTAAGGCCAGAAACATATTGAAAAAAGATGTTGATATATTTGCATGGCATGTGATTGACACTATGTACTAAGCCCGCTGTTGTAGTTTTGCGTCCTTTTGAAAAAAAACGGTAGTGGCAGATCGTCACATTGACTGGCCACAACTCAGGCTTCAGAACTTTATCAAAGTGCAATTCATCTACACCAAGTTTAAAATTTACATATTTACGGTTAATCGACTCCGACTCCTTAGCAAGCTTGAAACACTGCAGTTGATGCTTATTTAGATTAGTATGTTTAATCACATACTCAAGAATATCCTCAGGTGTGACCGAGTGTAAAAAAGAAGAAAGATGAAACCATCTGAAACGAGCAGCTACCCCAAGTTCAGTAGACACACAAGAGCCAATCATGCGCCTCCGTGAACGCCTATGATTGTTATTAACATTATTACTGTCGTTAAGGACATTGTTGTTGGTGTTGGCATTCTTGTTATTGTTATTTTTATTATTGTTTTTGTCATTAGGCTAGCTAGGTTGAATGTCCGATCCCGACGATGTACTTGAGTGCATATTAGGATTTCCACCACTAGCAGTAATATTTAATTCATCAGGGTTAACACCAATCGCAACAGGTTTTTCCGTATGTGTGCGTTTCTTTGTAGATTTTGATACTTTAGCATTAGCAGTATCAGCAGCATCTGATTTAACAGGATTCGTAGAAATATAGGTAGCATTGTTACGATTATAAACATCGTCAGCTGAAGAAGCCAATGCATTCACACTGTTAGCAACAAAGGTGAACGATTGAGCACCAGTCGAAGCAGCAACCGAAGATGTAAAATACTACGGCAAAGACGATAGCGCAGCTGTAGCAGACCCGTGGTTATTGTTGTTTGTATTTTCCATTACACTAACACAAGATGGACTGACAGCGCTATGTAAGAATTGTAGGCCATTGGCATTGTTGATGTTATCATTGTTAAAATTTTGAGGTTGCTTATCTGATTTGATAAGCGATTTCAGCCCCTCAACTTTGCGAAGCGGAAATAGAGTCTAAAGAAGATATAAAACGCTCAGGCAAGTTAACACACCCTTGACATAAGTATAAGATGTTACGATTAATCTTATATAATTTCACATCATATTATGAAATCTGGTCATCACAACAGTTCCTATGAAATCTTTTTTGGCAAAAACCCGTACATGGCACAACAAGTGAGCCATTTCTCGCAAAGCCTTTATTGCACTTAGCACAAAAGTCATCCATTTAAGAAAGAATTTTAAAGAAAATCACGGAGCAAACGAAACACGTCTATACGCGACGAAAGCCGAAATTCATTTCGCTGTTGTTGTTGTTATAGGTTGTGGTCGTTGCGCTGTCGATGACCTAACGCGCGGCGATGGCGCGCTGGTGGTTGTTGCGCTGTCGATAATATAACGCGCAGTGATGGCGCGGTGGTAGCTGTTTCGCTAGTGGGTTGCAAGGCTGGTAGGTGAAGCGCGCAGTGTTGGTACGCTGGTGGTCGTTGCGCTCGTGGGTGGCGCGGTTGGTAGGTGTAGCGCGCAGGGTTGGCACGCTGGTGGTATTGTGGCTGCTTGGTTTTGTTAGCGGACTCTCGAGGTGATCGCCTGCCTATTGGGACACTGGATTGTAAATGTGTGTGGTGGTTGGTCTTGCTCATTTAATTCAAGTTGAATGTTATCAGCCTGCTTATTTCCCTAATGCGTTGCATATATGGCGTTGGTGACGTTAATGACGGTTCGAAAGGACGATATTATACAGAGAGCAGGTGTACTGCGGGATACATGCGCATTGATTGCTCCTTGTATTATTTTTCAACCAAATTCCAACTAATTCCATTAGCGGACATGATACGTAGTCTGAATTGGAAGAATGTATTGTCAAAATTATCATACACAGCAGTCTAGTAGGTCTTGATTTATTGCAAACATATTAATTAACCGATAAAAAATTCGGACAAGTCCCTATCTCGATTTTGTTGGGGTTTTCGCCACAAGAACAGTAGGATTTTTTTTATCGTTTTTATTCAGCTCATGGGCGACATATTAACGTATGTGTGTATCGCTTCTTATTCAGTTTTAGATTCCACCTTAATCGTCGCGGCCGAGTTTGTCCCTTTTTTTTCTTTTTGTATTAAATGATGCCTTCCAGATGCGTGTGCTAGGTCAAAACTTCCAAGTACACAATTTTGCCCGTATTTTGGTGATGAACATAAAGCACACATATTTTGTTAAACCAGTAGTGTTTCCATCGAATGCGATGTTTTGGGCAGGGTGTTCCCTGGTCGTTATACCAGCTGCGATCTCGAAATTAATGCCAATACAAAGGTACGTGATTTTACTTAGCGCGTGTCGTTCAAAGAAAAATATATGAAACTGATAGCACTCTAGTTAATACGCGTTTACTTTTCCACAATTCACCTTCCATGTTGTTTTATTCGAAGATCGTAGGGCTGTCGGCGCACCATCACAAAACCAAGATTCAGTAGAAATTAACGGATCAGATCTTATACTGATAAACGACTTGCCACTGTTCTACTTAGGATCACTGAGGTGCGTGCCAACAAAATGCTGGTTCAAGATTTTAGATTTGGCATGGAAGCCTTTGTATTTAAATATTTCTTAGAATCTTTTTGCTGGTACAAATTCGTTTTGCGCTTTAATAATACAAGCGTTACAATTATCAAAATTTGTTCGCGTTACACTTTTAATGACACAAGATACACCACCTTTTTCTTTTTGCGACACTACTACTCGACCGGCGACGACGCGTGCAATCTTCTTCCTTATACTGTTTTCACACAGAAACTTAATGATCTCATTTCACCTGCTAATGAAATCGTAAATTTTTTGCTTTTACACAGAAATAACTGCTCGTTTAGTGTGAAGGATGAGACATACAATCATGGCGGAACGATACAAGACCTGAGTTGCATTGGATCAATCATTGTATCAATATTAAAGAAAAATTTAGAAAAAATAATTAAATACTTGAGTATAAGCAAACATTTTCTTTCAATTACTGCAGTTAAGGTGTCCTAGATGCTATATATTCCAAAATTATAACATTTTATGTCTGTTTAAAAATTTAACTTCTATTTCCCCAAGATTTTATTATTTATTATTTCCGTGTTCCGAATGTTTGCGTCGTATTCACTCACATTCACATTCACCCAGAATTCGTATTTTATAACTTCTTATGTATTCGCGTTTGTCCTCTTACGTAGTCACTACGTATTCACTGAGACTGTCAAACCAAATACGTAGCCGGTATAGCTACATATTACTTTTGTTATTTCGGAAAACTTTGCAGTACAATTTTTTCGGAATAACATAATTTCAACAAGCTGGCAATATTGCAGGTAAACACCTGTTCCATTTTGTGAACATGTAAAAATTAAAAAGAAAACAAACATATGCCTGAGTGTATCACTTTAGCCTACTTTTTCAAATGCCAAATAAAATGTTAATACAAAATAAATGGAAAACTGTTTTGAATCATTCCCAAATCGGTTTTATGGCTATGTTCATATCTTTTTTCCCAGCTTCTTTTACATTTGTGGTGGTGCTTTCGAGTGATGTGTACCATTTGCTGGTAATTGTAATTTTTTCTGGCAATAATCCCCTACGGATGGAAAATGTGTTGCTGGCTGTAAAAACCAAGCCATTGTAACAGTAGCAACACAACAACTGTCAAAGATAATACAACATCCTTGCAATACCGACTCGTTGAGGCTGAATTTTTGCCAATGAAACTAAAGGCACCTATTTTCCCAGCTAGACCCAAGTCTGAAGGTACAATTTTGATGCAAGGGGCCTTTATCGACCGGGGTGACGCGTTTCCATTCTTCTTTTGCTATGCCTTAATACACGGTTTTAATAATAGGGTTCATTGAGCTGCATCTAGCAGTTCGCTTAGATGCTCCATTTGGAAACCATTTAGCTGGAACTGCTTGGTCAGCACCCCATTTCCCTCTTTAGAGGCCTGCACTTACTCCAGTGACAGTAGTGTAGGTCGGGAGTCTATATTGGCGACGGCTCACACACAATTGGTCGGTTAATTGCTTTATACTTCGTCAGCAGCTTTGATTTTATCTTTTCACCAAGTGCGAGCGGCATGCTGGGGTTCTTTATTTTTCTAATAACGTAAGCCTTTCAGTAGCGACGACATTACCAGTCCGAAAAAGCTACGGAAGTCCAAGGAAACTTGCTGTTTCAACAGGGGTGGACCATAATTAGAGGGATGTTAGAGGCATTGGTTCCACAATACAATTGAAGAGATGGTTGGTGTCATGTGGGGTTACAAGCAGGACATATGCTTTGTATGCCGGGGTTGATTCTGAATAGGTAAGAGTTTAACCTGTTACAGTATCCAGATCGAGGTTGGCTAGAGTGACTCGCGTTTCCCTTGGGAGTGTGCGTTCCTCTTCTGCAAGTTTTGGGTATTGTTCTTCGAATACTGGATTCACCGGGCAATTCCTGGCACAAAGGTCCGACGCCTGTTTGTGGAGTTCACTGAGGACCTACTTGTGTTTTTTGGCTTCATACGGCTGTGTTGTCAGGTGCCGTATTTCCTCATAATGCTTACGGAGATTACTCCTTAAGCCCTTGGGTGGCGTTGGCTCATCAATCAGATGTCTGTTGGGATGCCCATGTTTCTGGGTATTCAACCGGAACTGTTTGGTTAGCATCTAATTTCTCTCCCTGATGGGGAGTATTCTCGCCTCATTGCGTAAATGGTGTTCTGGGGACATAAGAAGATAACCCGAGGCGGTTCTAAGGGCAGTATTTTGGCAGGCCTGTAGCTTTTTACACTGAGTAGTCTTTAGGCTTGGCGATCACATCGGGGAGGCGTAGCATGCTATCGGCTAGCCAATTGCTTTGTAAGTGGCAATGAGCGTTTCTTTATCTTTACCCCAAGGTACGCCGGCAAGAGATTTGAGGATTATTACGGCTATGGACTTTAGGAATCGAACGTCACACCTAGGTGTTTTGGGTGTAAGACTGACGGTAGCGTGAAGACAGCGACGTGGATGTTCAATATGGTCGACATTTGGCGCATCCATGTTATAAATAAAGTCGCCGATGATTTGGTCGGTGACAATGTCAGGGTTCGCGAAGCGAAAGAACTGGAGAGATCAGGATATAGTTGTCTATTTTATTACCTATCCCATCGAGGGTGGCCCGGGACCTGTAGCCATTATCGTGCAGTGAGGGGCTTCGATGTATAGAAGTTAAACAGAAGCGCGGATAGGACACCACCCTGTGGTACCCCTTACCTAATCCCTCTGGGCTTAGATGTTGCGTACCTGAATTGTACCGATGCTTGTCGATTATTTGCGATACACTTTTGAGACTCGAAATAATTCACTACGTTGTTCGAGTATCAGCAGAATCACCGATTTATAAGAACATTTTAAAAAAAGTAGCACGGAGGTATAATAATTATAGTTATTAAAAAATCCACAATAAAATTATCATTTTTATTTTCCTATTACTCAGAATTAGTTTTTGACATAAAACTAAGAAAGACGAAAGATAGTGACAAAACTATAGTATAACGATTAGTTATAATCAGTGACTAATTTTAATTGGTTTTTTTCTTGACTCGCAAAAGTCCGGTTAAAAACTATTCCTCATAGCATTTTCATGACGAATCATGCATCCTTTTTCAAAAAAATCTACACAAAGAAATAAAATCCGGATATTTATTTTATAAGTCCGAAAAAAAGGGTAATTCTCTACTTTAGCTCACAACTGCTAAAACTCGTCCAAAAATATCGGGAGAGGTGTCAAAAGACACGTTTTGACCCCAGAACCACGAATCCGAAAGCGGAAATTCCAAATTTTATTTCTGTCAAAAGATATTTCCAAAAAACGCACAATGGCCCCGGATCGCTCCGAAAGGGGGGGTGGGATCCATAGTATTTTTGCGTAGAACACCTTTCTGCATTGGCGGTCTTCGGCCGCGCTTATAAAAAATACCCTGGGTGGGTCCAACACCGGTTTGGAGACCAAATCTATATCCGCGCAAAACACTTTTACCCACAGTTTTTCTTGTGTGTACAACAAAATCATCAAAATTACAACAACCACGTGAAAATTTTCAATTTTGTTTGCAAATATCTCCGCTTTCGGGTTCCTGATACTGGGTTCAAAGCGCGTCTTTTGACACCTCTTTAGCAGTTGTGAGCTAAAGTAAAGAATTACCAATAAAAGTTAAATCCAAACTTATATTTTTTATTAACAGAATAAAAGTACGACCCTATAACTAAGATACGGTTCATCCAAGTGAAACGAATTTTTCACCAATCCATTCTCGTAAATATCTGGATTTGAAACCTGTAGGGACACTTTAAAATTTTTGATTCTAGCACTAGAAACATGTTATCGAAAAATCATAACCAACTGCTGTTGTTGTTGTAGCGATAAAGAAACTCCCCGAAGGTTTCAGGGAGTGCTATTGATGGTCCTTTACCGGATAAATATCCGGTATGTTCCGGTAACAAACACCATTAAAGTACAAGCTCGACCATGTCGGGAACGATTTAATATGACCACATTGAACCTTCTAGGCCATACCAACATTTTTTCTGAGGGACTTTTATTGCAAAAGGAATGACTGTTCTGGCCCTGGCTATAATTTGTATAGGTTTCGCTTATATTTTTTTTATTCCTGTAAAATTTTTTGACGAAATATACATTGAACGAAGCTCGAAATATAACCTTTATGTCTATGGAAAATTTCAATCTTTTTTCCCGAAGTGCTAAGATTTTTACTCAAAATTTATAAAAAAAACGACAATGAAAAACCAAGTGAATGAAGCAAACGCGACCCAGAAGCAAGTGAATATTTTGACAGTAAAAATGAGTGTTCGTGACACTTTGCGTCGCTATATAATACGAAAAAACGTAAGACAATCACCTACAGTCACGGATAGTCACTGAGAGTCACCGAAGTGAATGAATGCTCTTATATGATACGAATTTGGTTTCATTTGGGTGAAAGTGACTCTTCGCATCGCTTTGCGTTATATATAACTAGCAGACCCGGCAGACATTGTTCTGCCCTAAATTTGGTCGTTCTGCATACATTTTAATAAGTTTTGTCCGTCTAACTCTGCCCTCCCCCTCTTCACTTTTTCTTAAATCTTTTATTCACTCCTCCCTCCGTCTTTTTCGCTTCATCTATCTCTATCTTCGTCTCACTCTATCTCTTTCTCAGTCTCCTTCTCCTTCCCTCTTATCTCAAATTCTTCTCATTCTTCTTCATCATTTATTGCCAGTCCAAGAGGGTGGTATCTATTTTGTTCCAGTTCCATTCCGAGTCCCAGTCCCACTCCGAGTCTCAGTCCCAGTCCGTCTCTGGTCTACCTCCCAGAAAAAGGATCGTAAATACTAATATAGGCAAATTTATATACCAAATTTCAGGCAAATCGTATGTAAATAGGTATGTGGGTATTATTAATTCATGTCTTTATTTCGGCTTCGCAT
Source organism: Eurosta solidaginis (assembly GCF_040869045.1). Lineage (NCBI taxonomy): Eukaryota > Metazoa > Arthropoda > Insecta > Diptera > Tephritidae > Eurosta > Eurosta solidaginis. The sequence continues at coordinate 78,163,286 of NC_090322.1, forward strand.
GCATATTTATCAGTATTGCCAGGTTGATGCGACTAAATCGAATATCACAATGAAAATTACTTTAAAGCTCAGCAAAAGCTTTCATTTGATATCCATATTACACACACATTCCAGGGGTATCCTGATCCACGTTTTGGCATATATATCGAGAGCCTATTTTCAAATAGGCATGAAACTTACCCTGTACTAAAGCACTCATCAACAGCTTTCATTTGTTATCCATATTATATAAACACATTCTAGGGGTACCCGGGTTCACGTTTTGGCCTATATTTCGATACCCTAGTCACCAATAGGTATGAAAACTATGTTACGGTCTGCTGCTACGGTCTACGGCTACGATCCACTTGGGAGCGTGTTCACGCGAACACACCTAGCGATGTGGCGAAAGTTGCGATAAAAAAATATCTAAAAAACAGGAAAAGAAAGACCGGCCATCACTAGCGAAAAGGAGGGGATTGAGTTTCCGGCAAGATAAGTGTGTGGAGGTACGTAAAAATTTTAAGAATCGAAAAACATCCTCGCCGGCTGTGCACTTACCCAAGGAACTGTCCAAAAACGAGGAAAGAGTCAATAGCGCAAAGCACCGAAACAGTTCTTTGCGATAAATCTCGCTTTACGCGGCTATTTTGGGTAATAATAAACGCTGTACAGGTTATGTTGTGTGGACACAAGGTTCAGTTGAAGTAGCTCGGCGTTCGCAGTCATACTTAGCGAGATAAACCTCTTCCTCTACGTTTACTAAGAACACTACCACCTGCGGAAAAGCGTTCGACACCACCAAAGGCGCCTACTATCATCACGGGCGTCACCATCAGTAGTATCTCCCCCAACCCATCCATTAGCGCCAACCACGAGCGCACAACCACCAGACGTACCGCCACCGCCAGCTGCAACGCACACAGCGGAGCCGCGAGCATAGGCCTGTGGCCACTAATGTAACACCTACAACAGGCGGTACCACCGACAGCAATACTAGCCGCACCTTCATCATCTACGTCCATATCGGCTATAATAATACTAGCGCAATCCTATCAGCTACGACTATAACGGCTATAATAATACTAACGCAATCCTATCAGCTACGACTGTAACGGCTACAACAATATAGCCGAATCTTTATCAGCTACGACCATACGGGCTACAATATATCGGCTACCGTGACAACCACCGGGCAGCGAACCTAGGCCTGCGGCCAGGCCAACTGCGACAGTGAATATCAGCGGGTAAAGCGGTGAGTCCGTTCCTTTATATTTTGCCTACGTTTGAGTGAATTTATGAATAGCTCTACAAGTTTTTTTTACGAAACCAAGAAGGTTTGCCACCGGCACCAGGTCGATGAGGAATAACCAAAGCATACACACCACCCTATATGAAATGGTCATATAGCTAAAGCAAGCAAAACTATGTACAAAATTTAGATAATTCGCTTGTAAATGTTTTGATTTTGTATTCGACATATTTTACCGAGTTAAAAGGTTAGATAAATTGTTTTGAACCGCGGGTTAGATTGTAATATGTAAAGGCTCGTAGAATGTAGGATGTCGTACATACACCTGCGAGCAATAAAATTGCAGCAAAAATGATACGCAATTTTTATCATTTTCAAAGCCAAATTCTCATTGTTGTATGGAACGAAATTATATATATGATAGTTAATCATTAACCTTGGAAATCTCGTAAATTAGATGGGTTTCAACGTATGTTTACGAGCTTTATACGGCTAACTAGATTTGGGACTTTTCATTAGCTATTTTACGATTATTATCTCTATATATTTAGGTCTAAAATAAATTTTAAGAATAACGCAAAAAGAGCACTAGCCGCTATGGCTATCAGCTCGGCATTATTATATTAAAGTAATATACCAGTTGGATAAAAAGTTTTGACTGTTGTAAAGAATAAAAAAAAGTGTAGCTTCGGTGATCACTACTATAAATTTGAATGTACAGAACAAGAGTGCTAGTTTAGTGAGCATCACTGTAAATTTTAACATCTAATTTTGTATTAATAATAAGTCTTGCACATATCCTTAAATGAAACAAAAGTTAACAATGACCTTACTAGTTTAGTTGTCGAATGAAATTTTTTTTTCTGCCTCCATTACGAAATTTTATTAAGGAGGGAATTTAAAAATAAAAACAATGATATTCTACATATGCCCACAACGAAGTGAGCAAGTATAAGGGAGCTTCCATTTATATACATGCATACATTTAAGTTGTGATGGTCTAATCATTCTTAATTCTGAATTTAGTACACAAAGTAAATATTACCTTGATTTAAAACCAGTTTTACGCCAAAAGAAAGAAATATAAATATAGGTGTTTATGCTACTAATCACTTTTGGTGAATCTCCTTTTTTTTTGTACGGCATTATTTCATTCACTTTTAACGTACCTACCTTTAAACTTATTAACTTATTTAATCATAATCATAAGGAATAAGCAGTAATTGCCATGAATTATAAATAAATTGTATTTAAAATGGGAATTCTGACTTCCTTATTTGTTTAGAAGGCACTTAGGGCATACAGGTAAGGGGCCACCGAAAATTAGGTGCGTCGGTGGCCATGGTTTTTGAGGGTGGGCTAAGCACCGGGCGTCGCAACAAAACCCGCGGCGCCCCTCTGTATATTCGGCCCATTTCTTTTTCGTTTTAATTTTCAGCTTTTTTTTTGCAATTTTATTTTTCAGCAGTTTTTTTGAATTTGATTTTCAGCGTTAGTAACCGGCCATGTCCGGTTCGATAGTTTTTTTTGAATTTGAATTTAAATTTTTTAATGTTAACGGTCGGTCCGTGACATCCGGTTCGGCCGGATGTTGTTTTATTTTGTATTGATAAGCGTTTTGAGTCGGTCTCTGCGCTTCTGTCAGGTTTTTTGATTTTGACAGCTTTCAGTTTTGATAGGCATGATAGGAACTTTTTTCTGCTTATGGCGCAGGAACAGTAAGGTTGGCAAGGACCCGCCCCAGCCGACAATGACTAGCCACTGTGCACCAACACATCATGCCGACCGCCTTCCTTACTGCTTCCACCGTAAATGCGATTCCATAACAGATGGCGCCCAACGTGGCACCTGAGGCGCTGGTCGCGAGGGTCAGTCGGGTCAACCTGTGAAGTTGACCATCCCACCAGTCCGAGTGAGCAGCCACAGGAGCTGCCACCTACGTTGCGGTGGGATGGTTGGACAGATCAGGTTTTCCGAGCTGGTCATCGGGGGCAGTGGCTGACGGAGCCACGGACCTTACGTCAAGTTATCCGGACTTTTGTATTCACCCGGTGAGGCAGTGCTGAACGCACTTAGTTTTTTTTGTAATTGGAGATTTTAGTTTGCCGGAATGTTGTCCGTAGTCGGCTTTGGAAATATTTTGTCCACTAAATTGGAATTTTTTTCTTTTAATGTTTAAACTGTTATAGTTTTCTTATGCCGAATTTGTGTTGTCTTGTGTGAGTGTGTGTGTGAGTTGTACGGACCCCAGCTCATCCTACGTCTCAGGTGGTAGCACCGAATACCACCTGGATTATGACGAGGGGAGCTGGGATCTGCAGCGGCACCCTTTCCTGTCCCACCAGACTGGGGGAGCGGCTACGAAACCGCTCCGCCCATTGCGGCGGAGGCAGGAGGGGTGTCCGGTAAGAATGGACGAGCGGCCTCAACACCCCCAACCAGTCCCAGGGGCGAGCCCCTGGAGACTGCCCCTGCGTTGCGGCTGGGCGTGTTGAGACCAACCCGTGTGTGCCTGGAGCGGACCCTAGTGGCCCCAACCAGTCTCGGAGGGGGGCCTTAAGACCCCCTCGCATTGCAGTTGGGAGCACTAGGGACATGTATGAATGTATCTGTGTTTTTTTTTTCTGTAGCCCTGCTGACTTCTAATGATGGGATGTCAGCATTCCCATCACCACCTATATTGTATATTTTACTAACTACTTTTTTTCCCAGCTTTGAATTTCTTTGTCGATACGATAGTCGAACAAAGGACAATATTACTTGTTCGCGCGATTTTTTTTCCGCACAAAAAAAATTTTTTTTCGCATATATATATATACACATTTTTTTTGACAAATCATCGTCTAAAATATAGGGTGGAAAGGGGGTGAGTTCAGACCTTTTACTTAACCCCTAACGACCTTACGTTTGGCAGTAAATAAAAGTCTTTTTTCCGAATACTAGGATTTAACAAACTACGACCTAACAAAAAAAATTTTTTTAATTATTATGTCACGCGAGCAGTCGTACGGCCAACCGGGCCGAACTACTCCGTTTGGGAGTGCGGGAAGCCTTCGTGGGAGCCAGAACCGGGGCGGTAGTAATAGGGGGTTTTCCCCAAGGCCAGGCGTCCCTTGGTGGTGCACACCCCAGTAGGTGGACCATATGTAGATCCCGCGGGGCCGAGTATGGGCCCGGACCTGACTTACCCTCGCGAAAAATTGGACAGACCGGGAAGCAACAGTCAATTGAACGCGCCCCTATTAAACGCGCATGATATCTCGGGGCTAATGACCAATGTGTCGACCTACGCTACAGATGGAGCTGGTGCTTTACCACCTAATTATGGAATGGGAAATATAAGAGAAGCTGCAAGTGACCGGACGAATACTCCAGGGATCCAGAACGAAGCTACTCGTGGAGGCTCGTGGGTGGACGTGCTACACCAGCTGTTCCAGGCTTCGCAGGAGGAAATGCGGAGAGAGATGGGATCAATTAGAACCAATATGGACCAGCTCAACGCCGCTCTCGAATCCGCGCAGCAATCAAACCAGCAAAACAGGAACGCAAGTAGGATGGATCGTAACCCATTGCCAACGGTAGTACCACCAATGTACCCGACTCCAAGCAGCATAGCAGTGAAGCCGCAGGAGTGGAAAATCTCGTTCGACGGCACTGGGAGCTTGGCCGATTTCCTTTTTAAACTGAACACCTTGTGTGAGCGCACACAATGCACGGACGAACAAATAATGGCTAGTTTCCACCTGTTTCTTTCCGGGCGGGCCGAAGAATGGTACTGGCTTTTCACGAAACAAAACCCAAACGCGACTAATTCCTTTTTGTGTTACTCATTGAAAAGAGAGTTTGGCATTTTGAAAACTGACCACGAGATCATGATGGAGATCTCCATGCGGAAGCAGAAAGCAAGTGAGTGCTATGCGTGTTTCACACGGACATAATCTCCTTGAACGCCCGCTTAAGAGAGCCAATGTCGGAGCTTCTACTGATTGACATAATAAAAAGAAACGTCAACAGTAGCCTTAAGCTGATGCTTTTCAACGCAGATGTAAGGACCCTTCATGATCTACGCGATGTAGCACGCAGAGGTGAACAAGTGCTGAAAGAAAGCAAGCTGTTGGGAGCCACTTTTCCAGGACGGCATGTAAACGAAGCACGCGCGACAACCCCAGACATGAGGAGGGAAAGCGAGGACGGCGAAATGGATTCACAAATAGAGGTGCTGGAATATCGACGCCACAGAAGACCGGACTATTCGGGAATCCAATGCTGGAATTGCCAGGCAATGGGGCACTCCTATATATATTGTGAGGAACCCATAAAAAATCCTTTTTGTTTTAAATGTGGGTATAAGGGTGTATTTACTCTTAAATGCCCTAGGGACCATCGCAGGCAGGGAAACCAGTACCCGAGCGATAAAGGCGGGGGAACCTCGTTCGGCTTCATAGCTCCCACATCAGCCAGTGCTCGAGGCGTCGTCCCGTGCGCTGAACCAGAGGGTGAATCTCTGCATGGAGGTGATACGCTTCCGAGGTGCAGTAGTATCCTAGCAGAATAGCCCTCAAACGTGATAATATCTTACCCTGACAGTTCGAATAGTTCTGAATCCGAGAGTCAAACGTCCTCATCCGCGATGGGCGAACCGACCAGAATTCTGCAACGCCAGCATAGGGATGTCGCTTGCTAAACGAAATTTCTACCAAACCTAGAAGAAAGGGAACATAGGTATGAACAAATAAGACATACCATTTTCGAACAATACCCGGTATCGGACAATATTTTGAAGTGTAGGAAGAGATACCACAGGAGAGTACAGGAGCGTAGACTGCTGCAAGCCACCACGTTAACGCTTACAGAGGATGAAAGGCCTCTAGTAAAGGCTAAAATTAGAGATAGCTTTCTTGTAGGGCTGTTGGACTCGGGAGCCAACGTCTCCATCTTAGGGAAAAATGGATTAGAATTCCTAAAGGATAACGGCTTCGATTATCAGCTCTTACATGCGTTCGTATATACCGCGGCAACAAGCAAATATTTTAGGCTCAGTATCCCTACCAGTCACCTTCAAAAATATCACCAAGGTTATTCGTTTTTACCTTGTTCCCTCATTGCTCCAAGAAGCGTATTTCGGGGTAGATTTTTGGAGAGCATTTGCGTTAGCTCCCGAAATATTCCCAAGCGTAGGGTGCATAGAGATCAGACTTGAAAAGCAAGAGGAACTCAACCTCCATGAATTGTCCGGAAATTAGAATTACAAAAGGTCATCGAGACGTTTCCTTCGTACGAGAAGTTAGGCCTAGGGCAACCTAAATTAGTGGAGCATCACATTGACACCGGTGATGCAGTTCCCATAAAAAGCAAACATTTCCCTCTTTCGCCACCGAGGCAAGCCGAAGCTTTTAGCGAACTATACAGGTTACTCGAATTAGGAGTTATAGAAGAATCAAACTCCCCGTGGTGTATTCCTGTAGTACTGGTCCGGAAGCCAGGTAAAGTTAGGCTGTGCATAGATTCCGGGAAGGTCAACGCAGTGACTAAGAAAGACTCGTACCCCCTGCCTCATTTCAACGGCTTATTGAGCAGACTGGAAGATACGCATTTTATTAGTGGCATTGATCTGAAGGACGCGTTCTTCCAGATCAAATTGACAGAGTCCTCTAAGGAAAAAACAGCATTCGCAGTTCCGGAGAGGCCTCTGTACCACTTCAAAGTAATGCCATTTGGTCTGTGCAATGGACCGCAGACTATGAGTAGGCTGATGGACAAGGCAATCCCTTCGCGTTTGCGAGAGAACGTCTTTGTCTATCTGAACGACCTGATGGTATGCAGCACTAATTTTGAAGACCACCTGAAATTGCTAGCGGAAGTGGCCCAATGTTTGAGAGACGCAGGGCTGACAATAAACGTGAAGAAGAGTAAATTCTGTCAGAAGGAAATATGCTACTTAGGGTACTTGATAGGCAGCGGGTGTCTGAAAGTGGATCCGGGAAAAATAGAAGCAATGCAAAACTTCCCGATCCCTAAATCCCCTCGGCAAGTGCGTAGGTTTGTGGGCATGGCGAATTGGTACAGGGCGTTTATTACCAATTTTGCTGACTTGGCAGGTCCCTTGACCGACTGTCTCCGTAAGTTAGCAGGCCCGTTCAAGCTTACCTCTGAAGCTATAGAGGTCTTCGAAAAGCTAAAAGTAGCTTTGAGTTCCGCCCCTGTTTTGGCCCAACCAGACTTTTCAAGGGAATTCTTGATACAATGCGACGCTTCCAAAATAGGTGTTGGCGGAGTGTGGTTCCAGGTCGATGACGAGGGCGCTGAGCATCCGATCGCGTTTGTGTCGGAAAAATTGAATAATGCTCAGCGCAATTACACGGTAACCGAGCTGGAATGTCTTGCAGCCATAATCAGCGTGAAGCGTTTCCGACCCTATGTCGAAGGATTACCTTTTCGGATTATTACGGACCACTCCAGTCTCAAGTGGTTGATGACACAAAAAGACTTGAGCGGGAGGCCGGCGAGATGGTCACTCTTACTGCAAAGATACGATTTTAGAATGGAACATCGTAAGGGCACCCTGAATGTAGTACCAGACGCGCTGTCGCGTTTTGATGCTGACGAGTTAACTTTCACTACCACACCCGGAGATTTAGTCTCTCCCGAATTTAGCAGCAACGAATATTTAGATTTAATTCGGACCGTCACCGAAAACGAGGAATCACTTCCGGATTTACGAGTTGTGGACGGTGTAATTTTCAAAAGAGTTAAGTTTTGTAAGGGGATGGAAGGGGAAGAAGACTCGCTGTGGCGTTTATGGTTGCCAAAAGGGTTGACTGAGGAAGCAGTGAGATTGGCACACGACGCTAACCGGAGTTACCATGGCGGATGGCAGAAAACCTTAGAACATGTTAGGCAGAAGTACTTCTGGCCGCAGCAGGCTAAGGACGTCAGGGACTACGTCCAGCGTTGTGACACCTGCAAAACGGTAAAACCCACCAATCAGCAGTCGAGACCACCTATAGGGAGTACCTTTGAATCCGAAAGGCCATTTCAGCGGTTATATTGCGACTTTATAGGGCCGTATCCAAGATCCAAGCGGCGTATTCAATTTCTTTTTATAGTATTAGACCATTTTTCAAAATACGTTTGGCTAAAGCCCATGCAGAGAGCCACCACTGTTAACGTCCTAAATTACTTCGCTTCAGAAATTTTTCCGGCTGTAGGGGTTCCTGAGTTTATTCACAGTGACAATGGTAAACAGTTTATCTCGAAGGAAATGAACCAATTTTTAGTAAATTACGGGGTGACGCACGTGAGGACGGGGCTATATTCTCCCCAAGCGAACGCATCCGAACGCGTCAATAGAGAATTTGTTTCTAAGATTAGGATTTTTCTGAAGGATAAGCCTGACCACACCGATTGGGATAAGCATATACCCGAAATTTTATCAGTTCTGAGAAGTGATTTTCATACGGCGATTCAGTGTTCTCCATACTTTGCATTATATGGCCAAAATATGGTCCAACATGCCGCAACGTACAAAATTTTAGCGAAGCTCGGCAGCCTTCGGGAAGACCAAGTTACGGTAGTAAGCAGAGCTGACAAGTTGACTAATATCCGTGAGCAGATCCGTAGAAATTTAGATCAGGCCAAGGATAGGGGAGTAACCACCTATAACAAGCGCTCTAGGCAAGTCAACTACAAGGAAGGTCAGGAAGTTTTCCGAAGAAACTTTGCCTTAAGTAACTTTAAACAGGGTATTAACGCCAAATTCATGCCGAAATACCTTAAGTGTCGTGTGCTCCGAAAAATAGGCAATGCATTGTATGATCTCGAAGACCTAAACGGGAAATTGATAGGTCGCTTCCATGCTTCGGATATTCGTCCGCAATGAACCAACAAGGGCGTTTCTTTTGCTAAATTACAATTGGATCTTTTTTTTTATCTACCAATCGGACTTTTTTTTTGTCTGGGCGTTTTGGCGGTCGGGGACATCTCGCCCAGTATTCTCCCCGAGCAATGACCTCATAGGTTGTTCACACGCGTACTCACCGTGCACTGTGAACACCCTGGCAGTCCACGCTTAGGTCGGACTAACCTTTCGGAGTTTGGACGAGTTCTCCAGATCAAAGTGTCTACACTTTTTTGTTTTGCATTCCTGTGGGAGCGATACCCACTAGAAATCATCTTTCGGAGTTTTGACGAGTTCTCCATAACAAATTTCTAATTGCCGCAAAGCCCTTTTAAACTAGGAAACAGAATTAATTCCCAACTTGACTTAGTTTTTTTGATGGACCTATGTTGCCCGGACAGTTCGTAGTAGGACTTTGAGACTCTTATCTCAGGGGTGAGTCGTGCCCCACGTTGCTTGTCGTCGGAGATCCCTGGCAGTAGCTTCCCACAGATGATCCGGTTTCCTGTTCGCTTCATCGTCAGGTCTTCAAAGCGAAGCAGGTTTGTTACGGTCTGCTGCTACGGTCCACGGCTACGATCCACTTGGGAGCGTGTTCACGCGAACACACCTAGCGATGTGGCGAAAGTTGCGATAAAAAAATATCGAAAAACAAGGAAAAGATAGACCGGCCATCACTAGCGAAAAGGAGGGGATTGAGTTTCCGGCAAGATAAGTGTGTGGAGGTACGTAAAAATTTTAAGAATCGAAAAACATCCTCGCCGGCTGTGCACTTACCCAAGGAACTGTCTAAAAACGAGGAAAGAGTCAATAGCGCAAATCACCGAAACAGTTCTTTGCGATAAATCTCGCTTTACGCGGCTATTTTGGGTGATAATAAACGCTGTACAGGTTATGTTGTGTGGACACAAGGTCCAGTTGAAGTAGGTCGGCGTTCGCAGTCATACTTAGCGAGATAAACCTCTTCCTCTACGTTTACTAAGAATACTACCACCTGCGGAAAAGCGTTCGACACCACCAACGGCGCCTACTATTATCACGGGCGTCACCATCAGTAGTATCTCCCCCAACCCATCCATTAGCGCCAACCACGAGCGCACAACCACCAGACGTACAGCCACCGCCAGCTGCAACGCACACAGCGGAGCCGCGAGCATAGGCCTGCGGCCACTAATGTAACACCTACAACAGGCGGTACCACCGACAGCAATACTAGCCGCACCTTCATCATCTACGTCCATATCGGCTATAATAATACTAGCGCAATCCTATCAGCTACGACTATAACGGCTATAATAATACTAGCGCAATCCTATCAGCTACGACTGTAACGGCTACAACAATATAGCCGAATCTTTATCAGCTACGACCATACGGGCTACAATATATCGGCTACCGTGACAACCACCGGGCAGCGAACCTAGGCCTGCGGCCAGGCCAACTGCTACAGTGAATATCAGCGGGTAAAGCGGTGAGTCCGTTCCTTTATATTTTGCCTACGTTTGAGTGATTTATGAATAGCTCTACAAGTTTTTTTTACGAAACCAAGAAGGTTTGCCACCGGCACCAGGTCGATGAGGAATAACCAAAGCATACACACCACCCTATATGAAATGGTCATATAGCTAAAGCAAGCAAAACTATGTACAACATTTAGATAATTCGCTTGTAAATGTTTTGATTTTGTATTCGACATATTTTACCGAGTTAAAAGGTTAGATAAATTGTTTTGAACCGTGGGTTAGATTGTAATATGTAAAGGCTCGTAGAATGTAGGATGTCGTACATACACCTGCGAGCAATAAAATTGCAGCAAAAATGATACGCAATTTTTATCATTTTCAAAGCCAAATTCTCATTGTTGTATGGAACGAAATTATATATATGATAGTTAATCATTAACCTTGGAAATCTCGTAAATTTGATGGGTTTCAACGTATGTTTACGAGCTTTATATGGTTAACTAGATTTGGGACTTTTCATTAGCTATTTTACGATTATTATCTCTATATATTTAGGTCTAAAATAAATTTTAAGAATAACGCAAAAAGAGCACTAGCCGCTATGGCTATCAGCTCGGCATTATTATATTAAAGTAATATACCAGTTGGATAAAAAGTTTTGACTGTTGTAAAGAATAAAAAAAAGTGTAGCTTCGGTGATCACTACTATAAATTTGAATGTACAGAACAAGAGTGCTAGTTTAGTGAGCATCACTGTAAATTTTAACATCTAATTTTGTATTAATAATAAGTCTTGCACATATCCTTAAATGAAACAAAAGTTAACAATGACCTTACTAGTTTAGTTGTCGAATGAAATTTTTTTTTCTGCCTCCATTACGAAATTTTATTAAGGAGGGAATTTAAAAATAAAAACAATGATATTCTACATATGCCCACAACGAAGTGAGCAAGTATAAGGAAGCTTCCATTTATATACATGCATACATTTAAGTTGTGATGGTCTAATCATTCTTGAATTTAGTACACAAAGTAAATATTACCTTGATTTAAAACCAGTTTTACGCCAAAAGAAAGAAATATAAATATAGGTGTTTATGTTACTAATCACTTTTGGTGAATCTCCTTTTTTTTTGTACGGCATTATTTCATTCACTTTTAACGTACCTACCTTTAAACTTATTAACTTATTTAATCATAATCATAAGGAATAAGTAGTAATTGCCATGAATTATAAATAAATTGTATTTAAAATGGGAATGCTGACTTCCTTATTTGTTTAGAAGGCACTTAGGGCATACAGGTAAGGGGCCACCGAAAATTAGGTGCGTCGGTGGCCATGGTTTTTGAGGGTGGGCTAAGCACCGGGCGTCGCAACAAAACTGCGGCGCACCTCTGTATATTCGGCCCATTTCTTTTTCGTTTTAATTTTCAGCTTTTTTTTGCAATTTTATTTTTCAGCAGTTTTTTTGAATTTGATTTTCAGCGTTAGTAACCGGCCATGTCCGGTTCGGTAGTTTTTTTTGCGTCAGTTTTTTTTGAATTTGAATTTAAATTTTTGAATGTTAACGGTCGGTCCGTGACATCCGGTTCGGCCGGATGTTGTTTTATTTTGTATTGATAAGCGTTTTGAGTCGGTCTCTGCGCTTCTGTCAGGGTTTTTGATTTTGACAGCTTTCAGTTTTGATAGGCATGATAGGAACTTTTTTCTGCTTATGGCGTAGGAACAGTAAGGTTGGCAAGGACCCGCCCCAGCCGACAATGACTAGCCACTGTGCACCAACACATCATGCCGACCGCCTTCCTTACTGCTTCCATCGTAGATGCGTTTCCATAAAAGCTACCCTTTACTAAAGCTCTCATCAACAGCTTTCATTTGATAATCATATTGTATAAACTCTGTCTAGGCGTATACGGGCCACCGTTTTGGCCTATATCTCGAGACCCTAGTAACAAATATGTATGAAACTTACCCTGTACTAAAGCACTCATCAACAGCTTTCATTTGTTATCCATATTGTATAAACACATTCTAGGGGTACCCGGGTTCACGTTTTGGCATATGCCTCGACACCCTAGTCACCAATAGGTATGAAAACTATCCTTTACCAAAGCACTCATCAACAGCTTTCATTTGATATCCATATTGTATAAACCCTGTCTAGGGTTACACGGGCCCACGTTTTGGCCTATATCTGGAAACCCTAGTCACCCAGAGGTGTGCAAATTACTCTCTACCAAAGCACTCATCAACAGCTTTCATTTGTTATCCATATTGTATAAACACATTCTAGGGGAACCCCGGTCCACGTTTTGGCCTATATCTCAAGACCCTAGTCACCAATATGTATGAAAACTACCCTTTACTAAAGCACTCATCAACAGCTTTCATTTGTTATCCATATTGTATAAACACATTCTAAGGGAACCCGGATCCACGTTTTGGCCTATATATCGAGACCCTACTAACCAATATATATGAAAACTGCCCTTTACTAAAGCACTCATCAACAGCTTTCATTTGATATTCATATTGTATAAACTCTGCCTAGGGGTACACGGGCCAACAGTTTGGCTTATATCTTGAGACCCTAGTCACCCAGAGGTATGCAAATTACCCTCTACGAAAGCACTCATCAACAGCTTTCATTTGTTATCCATATTGTGTATAAACACATTCTAGGGGAACCCCGGTCCACGTTTTGGCCTATATCTCAAGACCCTAGTCACCAATAAGTATGAAAACTGCCCTTTACTAAAGCTCTCATCAACAGCTTTCATTTGATAATCATATTGTATAAACTCTGTCTAGGCGTATACGGGCCAACGTTTTGGCCTATATCTCGAGACCCTAGTAACAAGTAGGTATGAAACTTACCCTGTACTAAAGCACTCATCAACAGCTTTCATTTGTTATCCATATTGTATAAACACATTCTAGGGGTACCCGGGTTCACGTTTTGGCCTATGCCTCGACACCCTAGTCACCAATAGATATGAAAACTATCCTTTACCAAAGCACTCATCAACAGCTTTCATTTGATATCCATATTGTATAAACCCTGTCTAGGGTTACACGGGCCCACGTTTTGGCCTATATCTCGAGACCCTAGTCACCAATAGATATGAAAACTACTAAAGCACTTATCAACAACTTTCATTTGATATCCATATTGTATAAACACTTATATTAAAGCACTCATCAACAGCTTTCATTTGTTATCCACATTGTATAAACACTTTCTAGGGGTACCCGGGTCTACGTTTTGGCCTCAATCTCGAGAACCTAGTCACCAATAGGTATGAAAACTACCCTGTACTAAAGCACTCATCAACAGCTTTCATTTGTTATCCATATTCTATAAACACATTCTAGGGGTACCCGGGTCCACATTTTGGCTTATATATCGAGACCCTAGTCACCAATAGATATGAAAACTACCCTTTACTAAAGCACTTATCAACAGCTTTCATTTGATATCCATATTGTATAAACTCTGCCTAGGGGTACACGGGCCAACGGTTTGGCTTATATCTTGAGACCCTAGTCACCCAGAGGTATGCAAATTACCCTATATTAAAGCACTCATCAACAGCTTTCATTTGTTATCCATATTGTATAAACACTTTCTAGGGGTACCCGGGTCTACGTTTTGGCCTCAATCTCGAGAACCTAGTCACCAATAGGTATGAAAATTACCCTGCACTAAAGCACTCATCAACAGCTTTCATTTGTTATCCATATTGTATAAACACATTCTATGGGTACCAGGGTCCACGTTTTGGCCTATATCTCGAGACCCTAGTCACCAATAAATATGAAAACTTCCCTTTACTAAAGCACTTATTAACAGCTTTCATTTGTTATCCATATTGCATAAACACATTCTATGGGTACCCCTTTACTAAAGTACTTATCAACAGCTTTCATTTGATATCCATATTGTATAAACTATGTCTAGGGGTACACGGGCCCACGGTTTGGCCTATATCTTGAGACCTTAGTCACCCAGAGGTATGCAAATTACCATATATTAAAGCACTCATCAACAGCTTTCATTTGTTATCCACATTGCATAAACACTTTCTAGGGGTACCCGGGTCCACGTTTTGGCCTCAATATCGAGACCCTAGTCACCAATAGGTATGAAAACCACCCTGTACTAAAGCACTCATCAACAGCTTTCATTTGTTATCCATATTCTTAAACACATTCTAGGGGTACCAGCGTCCACGTTTTCGCTTATTTCTCGAGACCCCGTACCAAAGTACTCATAAACAGCTTCCATTTGATACCCATATTGTACAAACATATCCCAGGATTACCCAGGTCCACGCTTTTATCTCAAGACCCTAGCCAGAACGGGATAAAAATTATCCTATGTCTGTCTCCTGGTTCTAAGCTACCCCTCCACCAATTTTCAGCCAAATATGTTCATCCGTTCCTTCCTCTTCAAACACTCTTTATCTATTAAAAAAGGCGCATCAAAATCCGTTGCGTATTTTTAAAGGTTTAAGCATTCAAAGGGACATAGGGACAGAAAAAGCGACTTTGTTTTATACTATGTAGTGATGTACATCCACACATACCTATAAACCTACGCCCGAAGTTAAATAACGCAGCGAATGCCATATATGTACGTATGAATGTGTCGCATCATCCTCACTCAAAAGCAATTAGCGCGAACAGTTCACAGCGAACAACTACACAAACACATTTTTTGGTAAAAATGTTACTTTTGTTTAAACAATTTGGCTGATATAAGAAAGGAATCAAGTATTTTTTTTGATGCAGATCGAAGGTAAATATTTCAAAGTTTTACTGTAAGGTAGAATTTTTTAAATCCATCCATCCGCTTATGAGTTATAGCTGTGTAAAGAAAAATTTTATGATTTTTTACTACAATTTGGCAATTTGCCACGCCCCTATAATATATATCTTCAAATTATATTAACTGTACCATCTCACGTAGCTAAGCTTTCAAATGCAAAAAACCGTTTTAAAATCGGAGCATTCTGTGTGAAGTTATGTGCATACATGGCATTTAGCGACTTTATTTTATAAGATTTATAGATATTTAATTTAATTTAATTTATTTATTATTACAGCTGTTTAGGCCTAAAACTTAAACTACTAAGTACAATTCATTATTATATTTTTCAATTATATTTGTATTTTAAGCTGTCGGAATGTATTGGTCTCCGATCAACACAGCTAAACATGTCTTTGGATGTTGGAAATTGAAGTGTACCCAATCACCCCTCAACTTTGTTTAGTAAAGACGCTGTCGGAACGCATTAAGATTCCGATCAGCACATCTCAAAATATATTGGGAGGTTGAAAAGGACGTGTTTCCAATCCCCCTGCTCCAACTTTTGTTTGACCTTATTTTGGTTACACATCATATAATTTTATTGTTATATTAATGCTGTCAGAATGCGAGTGATCCCGATCAGCAACAGGAAATATAGGCTGAAAATATCGAATTCCAGCGACATTTGTTGTTGGAACTGTCTGGAGTTACAGGTGGCGAGTGATTTTCTTTTCCTTAGGGCCGGGTGCATTGTATTTTGCTGCTACCAGTATTACCATTCCCTTTTCGCGCTCCAGTATCGGTATGTCTTGTAAAAAATAAAAAAAAAAAAAAAACTTTATCTTATTGGAAGGGTTTTACAATGCTCCAAAAAAACTTTTTTTAAAGGTATTGAAGTTATTACTACTTTTTATGTGATTGGGAAGTTCATTGAAATATTTCAGGCCCTTATAAAATATATTTTGCTTGTCCACTTCTGTTTTGAAAAGAGGTAATCTAAAATTATTGTTTTCTCTGATTACGTATGAATGTGCATCATTTACATATCTAAGCTTTTCGCTGAGGTATGTTGGTAATTTACCGTGCTTAATATTAAATACAAATTTCATACTGTGGTAGAATATGAGCTGTTTTATACTCAACCAGTTTAGTGATTCTATCATGTTATTAATGGGAGTATCATACCTCATGTTTAATATAAATCTCATAGCTTTATTTTGCATAACTTGTAGCTTATCTACCTGAGTTACATTGGCCATAAAGAATATTGTGGGACAATATATGAAATGGGGCTCTATGATGGATTTATACACTTTCAGTTTGTATTTTCTACTGATAAATTTGCATGACCTTTTCCAAAAACCAATTTTCTTGCCTATTTTGACAACTATATAATCAATATGATCATTAAATTTTAATTTATTATCAATCTGAACCCCTAAGTACTTGAAAGTTTTAACTTCGTTAATGTTTGAGTTCATTATTTTTAGCTCGATATTACAAGATTCCTTATTCATCGCTCTAGATATGACCATAAAATGGGTTTTATTAACATTAAGTTTAAGCTTATTGTTACAAAGCCACCTGTATAGGGTGTTCAAGTCTTCCTGCATTTTGCTCCTAGCTAACATGATATCAAGTTCACTTACTTCGAGCAGTGCGTCATCCGCAAACAGCCTTATTTTACTATGTTTTAATGCCGAAGATATATCATTTATATATATGTTAAATAGGACCGGTGCCAAAACCGATCCTTGTGGCAATCAAATTCCTGTCAATACCTCTTCCGAGACAACCGACTCAATGGCTGTTTTTTGTCTTCGGTTACCTAAAAAGCTCTGAAACCACTGCAGCTCGTTGCCCCTAATTCCAATTTTTTTCTAATTTTTTAATCATTATATTTCTGTCTATAGTTTCAAATGCTCTCTTCAAGTCGATAAAAACCGCAAGTATACTTTTCTTTTGATTTAGTTCTTCTTTCCAACTCGATATTACATAATTTAAAGCCGTTTCACAAGAGTGGCCTTCTCTGAAACCGGATTGTTCTTTAATTAGTATTTTATTTATTTCCAAGTAACTTTTACTACTGTTTCTAGAATTTTTTCGATATTCGGCAACGTGTTGGTCGGTCTCAGATCTTCTGCCTTTAATGAATTTTTTACCTTATTTATTGGCACTATTGTTGATATTTTCCATGCGTCAGGCACTATTCCGTCTACTAATAATTTATTTATGATATCCGCATAGAAATGTCCCATGTAAGGCACCGAATCCTTAATTACTCCTTCTGATAGTAAATTTGTTCCTCCGATTTTATTTTTTAACCTTTTAGCTACCAATATGACATCATCAACCGTAACTTCTTGGAATTTCAGACATGTGCTAACCGTGTATTGCACACTGTCGCCACTATCCAAAGTTTCGATTTCTCGATTTATGTCACCAATACTATCAACAAAGAAGGAATTCAATGCTTGAGCTATATCCTCGGGTGTTTCATATCTTATACCATTTACATTCACTGTCAGGATATTGTCACGCACCTCAGTTAAGTTTACTGCTTGCTTGAGGTGTTTCCACATTAATTTCCTATCAGCAGAATTTAAGGCAATATTTTTCTCCATATACTTAATTTTTTTAATTTTGATTAGTTTCTTATAATACTTCGCAACCGTATTATATTCCGAAAATTCACCAGATCTTCTGGCTTGTGAGTGCAATTGGATTTTTAATTTATTAATTTCGGTCAGTTCATGATCGTACCACTTATTTCTCAACCTCACTATCCTGTCTTATTCTGATGTTAATAAACCCATGCAGTGTGATAAGCAGGTATTTATATATTCAACCGAGTCATTGAGATGCATATTTTTTAATACGCTGAAATCATAGTTTCTTAATAACTAAATGAGGTTATCAGCAGAATAATTCTTCCAACACATTGTGGGTATCATTCTCCGCAGAGGATTTGAATTACACACTTTGAAAGCAAATGAAATGGTTTCGTGATCAGAAATTCTGTGATTTTCTAGATTAGTACAGGACAGTACATCAGCATTTGCATATAGTAGATCTATTCTCGTTTGGGACCTCTCAGCAATCCTTGTATTGAAATTCACCATATGCCTCATCGCGCTACGTGAAAATATCTCATTGAGCTTAGAACTCGTTGCGGTATTAACATTCATGTTAATGTTAAAATCCCCAATTAACAAGGAGTTTGTACCACTCTCCAGTTCCTCAGAAAGTATAGCTTCCAAGTGATTTAAAAATTCGATATCACTAGAGCTTGGAGAATGGTACAACACACCTATTTGCCATTTAACGTCGAACTTTTTTAATTTAATTATAGCGCACCAAACATTTAAATCAATAGATCTATTATACCTGACTTTGTACTCGATACCTTTTTTTAATAGTAAGACTACACCTCCTGTGTGTCTACTATGAGAATCGCAACGAACCATTGTATAATAAGGAATGTTTATTTCCGCATCACTAACATCCGGTGTTATACATGCTTCTGAACATAGAACGATGTCCGGATCTAACTCTTCTATAACTCTTTCGAGTTCAGGTTTGTTGGCTAGAAAACTACAAATATTTAGGTAAATGCACTGTAAGTTAAAAGCTTTCATCCCCCGATCAGCTAGTTTTGGTGGCTAAAAGCCCACGCGTTGTCTTTCCAGCTTAAGTTTCCTTAAATAAACTGGGCATTCATGACTCATGATGTTGTGTTCTGTATTAATATTTAAACCTAACCGATTGTTACTATCTATACAATTACCACATTTATTTAGGGGTGCACTCTCTGTGCATTCTTCGACTTTATGTTCCCCGCTGCATTTACTACACCTCTGTTTAAGTGTACAAGTAGCCGCTATATGGTTAAACCCTAAGCAAAGATGTTATATTTTTACAGTTTGAACATCGTAAACTGGACAGCGGTCTCAACCAATATTGATTTTCTTGCATTCAACACGTCTTCATAGTATTTGTGCTCAATCTCAATGACTGCATTGATATATGAGGCTCTGTTTTCCTTCCTTGATTTGATAACTCTTACACATTTCATTTTAGCATCTCGCAAAAACTCATTTTGGTTGGTGATCTTACCAACTATTTCCTCTTCAGGATGCTCAGTACTAATGTTAGTCACCATGATTTTAGGAAAATATATTTTCGGTTCAGCTATGTTGTACTTATTTTTATCTAGCCTTTCTGTTAGAGTGTCCTTAATTTTATCCTTATCACTAGCTGACTTCGCACTAATAATTATTGTACCCTACCTATATTCAAATTGGATGGATCTATTTTATTCAAGTCCGTTTTTATTTTCTCTAATGCTTGTTTAACCTTGGGTTTAATTACTATTGGAGGAATTTCCTTAGTAATATTGGCATATGAATTGACTTCCTTAGCAGTAACAGCTTTATTTTGGTTTGCAACCTTTTTAACCTCTCTTATAATTTCCTCCTTTTGCTTATTAAACGCTTCATTTGGGGTATTGATCTTATTAAGCATTTCTTTGTTTGCTTTGCAAAGACTCTCTACATGTTTAATCAACTCTAATTTTTCCGTGTTCACCCTGTTTATATTATCCACAATTCTTTTCATCTCTCTTTCGCTGTGCGTTATGGATGCGCTTATCTCCCTTTTGTGTTCATTCAACATTTTTTCAAGTTCACCCTTTTGCTCCCTTAAATTTACTTTGTTAATTTCTGAAATGGAAAGTATTTCTCTGAGGGCATCATCTACATTGGAGATATATGTCATACAACCATCGCACATAAATCTTAAAAATTGGCAGCCTTGCAAGCAGTTCATGCTATATTCGTCCATAGATGCACATGCAATTGTTTTGTGATACACTTTACCACACACACCCTCACATCGTACACCTGTCTCCCCCTTAATTTTTTTGTGGCATTTTTCGCACACCTCCATTCTCTTTTATTTTTCTGTTTTCACTGTTACATACATATATATATATATATCGAACTGAACAAGCAAAATATATTTTAGCACAATACCAATTGAAAATTTCACTTTAATGTTTATTTGTATACGAAAACACTTTATTTTTTGAATGTTGGTACATCACCTGCTGTAACTTTATTGTTTACACTACTTTTGTGAGCTTATTAACGCGCAGAACTTAAGAATTTTCGCTTTCTTTAAAGACTCTAAAAGTACACGTCCGTCCGCCGCTTGTATGCAATACAATAACGCCGAGATAACGCCGTAAAATACGAATTCTGGGTGAATGTGAGTGAATTCGACGCAAACATTCACAGTGACATACATAGTAATGGCCTTAGTTGCGGGTTTTTTGACAGATCGCTCAAGGAAAAGGATGTCAAAAAGCTGCAACTAAATTTAAAAACTACTTTATTTTGAATATGACTATGCGCCTATGAGTTTATTTATCCAACAACAATTCGATAAAACACAATAATGAACCTAACCGCGAAAATGAACTTGATTCCGTGTAACCATTCTATAAGCTCCGATCAGTTTATCGAAATGTTTTTTGCATTTAAAATATCGATAAATTTAGAATGGAAATATGTGTGTTTTGAGAGGTGTAGTAAGAGATAATTTGTGTTCCGACTTGTTATATATCTTAATAAAAATATGTATATTTTGAAAGCCATCGGCAAGAACTTCTGGTCAACCGAAATATGGCTGCCACCTAACACTACTTGGGAGGATATAGCGCCAGGTTCTCGGCCGGATGTTACACACGCTGATTATAGGGACCTTATATGGCCCATTCCAATGGCATTCTTTGTTTTGTTGCTTCGATATACTCTTGAAAGGTATAAAGATATGTTCTTATTTAATAAATGATAAAGCAATGTTTGAATAGGCGGAATGATAGGTGTGTATATCATACATGTGTAGTGTATAGGTGTACACACGTGCGAATGCACGCATGTTGGTACATTAATGTGGGAAATTGTCTCATTGCATTTACATATATTAATCTAGTCATTATAATATCACACCTTGATTATATTAATTTTATTCCATATGTAGTTATTTATTTATCTACTAAAAAGTCTAGTTGAGGGGTCAACTGCTAATACGCAACAAAAAATATCGAGAGAGCTATCAAAAGACGCTTATTTACCTTGGCAACAATAATCCGAATAAATAGATTCAAGACGTTGTGTAACGCAACCCTTTCAGGTTGCCAGCGCAATATATAACTTCTCCAAACCCAGTTGTCAATCTCACCTATCCGTGGCGAATCCTGTTACATTAACAACCGAGGCTCTGGTGACCCGGAACTCCTCATGGTCATAACAAATCTTTTCCGAGGTGGTCGGGCTTGGTACCAAAAGTAAAGTAGTAATTGTGGGTAATAGTCTAGTTGAGGGGTCGACTGCTAATACGCTACCAAAAATATCGAGAGAGGTGTCGAACGACGCGTCTTGAAATCAGTATTAATAATCCGAAGGCGGAAAATAAAAAATTTAACACGTTCAAAAAATATTAACGAAAACCCGAAAAAGACCCGCGGGTACCGCCGAAACCGGGCGTCGGATCCATAGTATTTTTGCGCAGAATACCTTTCTGCGTTGGCGGCCTTCGGCCGCGATTATAAAAAATAACCCTGGGCTACGCCATGCCAAGTCCGGGTGTGTGGTATAACCGTGGCTACCGCCACGGTGATGCACAATTTTTTTTCGGGGTACAAACACAACAACAACCACATGGAAATCGCCAACTTCAAATGCAAATATCTGCGGACAGAGATAAAATTTTTCTTTTGCGGCATCGGATTATTGTTCTCGAGATTAATACGCGTCGTTTGACACCTCTCTCGATATTTTTGGTAGAGTATTAGCAGTCGACCCCTCAACTAGACTATTACCTAATTGTGCCTTTTTTTTGAATGAGGTATCAAAAGACGCGTATTCACGTCTAGATCAAGAATCCGAAAGCGGAAGTTAACTTTTTTTACCCGTTCAAAAGATATTAACGAAAAACCGAAAAAAGACCCGCGGGTACCTCCGAAACCGAGGGTGGGATCCATACTCAAAATCATGGCCCAACTTTAGCGTGGGGCCCCTAAACTGCACTACTACCGTAAAAGTATCAAGCGGTAATTATAGATAACAGTTCGAGTTTCAAAGAAAACGTTGAATATAATGGCAAAATAGCAAAGAAAGTTAGGTAATAGTCTAGTTGACGGGTCGACTGCTAATACGCTACCAAAAATATCGAGAGAGGTGTCATAAGACGCGTATTAATCTCGAGAACAATAATAAATAAACGAGGCGTCTTGACATCAGTATTTCCGATGGCGGAAAAGAAAAATTTTATCTCTGTCTGGAGATATTTTCAGTTGAAGTTTGTCATACTGAACGTGTTCAAAATTTGTTACGAGATTTGGGATAGTTATCGATAGAAAATGAAGTGAAAAGAGATGTACTAACTTTGATCTATAGAGTTGAAAACGGCCTATTACCTGAATATTTAGAATATTTTATTAGAAGAAACTCTGATGTACATCAATACCTAACTAGACAGGTAAATCAGTTTCACTTGGAGCATGTGCGTACAGCTAAAGCGGCAGTTACTCACTAACGTACGTACCAAAAACGTGTCAAGCGGCAGTTGCCCACCGAGGTGTGCCGTACGTACGGACCATAGTACAGGTTTACAAGTATGGTATGTATGAGAAGGAAACAATTCCTTTCTCTTTCTAACACACTGTCGTTTGACACTTCGCTCAGTATCAAACTAGTGTGGAACTCAGTGGAAACTGCGTGTAACATGCGTTTGACACTGAACGAAGTGTCAAAATAACCGGGGTTGCTGTCGTGGAAAGCGACGCAGGGAAACAAAAAAAGGAGCGGAATATCAGATATGGGTTGCCGTAATGGTAAATTTTTTTGAACGAATTTAGTATGAAAATGTATTGCACATACAATGCGTGCTACAGAAAATTATACAAAAGTCTTGAATTGGGGTATCTGAGGACGCGTAATTATAGGCGCCATTACTGATACTTAGCATAGACTTGACTTGACTTGAGAAATGTCACTTACAGTTCTGTTAAATGAACATCGCATGTTACTGATTACTCAAAACTTGGCAACACTTGACTTAAAAGTCTGTTGAATTTTGATTTTCTATGTAAGTTCTAAGTGACGTTTACATTTTGAGATGCCACTTGTTTGTTTCCATTTCATTTTGACATTTTGTCATACAAATTGACATTTATTTAAAAATAAATTTCAACGCTGATTATGATGCCAGATTGTATGCGCCAAGTGGAGTATAATCGTGGCTAAGGTGCCAAGTTAAGTAAAGTCTATGCTAAGTGTCAGTAATGGGGGCTTATTCCAGCATTAAGAATACAAACACGAGTGCCAAGTTTTTGTCCCGTTCAAAAGTTTTCCGCGAAAAACAGTTTGAAACCAAAGTCGACTGCAATAACCCGTCCAAAAATGTGGAAAGAGAAATGAAAAGACGCGTTTTGTCCTGTTATCAATAGTTCAAAGGCGAAAAAGTATTCGAATTATTGGAAGCGAGCCAAAAACGCGTCTATTAATACTTCCCCCGTCGGTTTTGGTCGTGTTTTAGCAATCGTCCCCGTTAATAAAGTATCGCAATTTGTTAATTAAAATTGTCCAAAACATATGGATTTTAAAGAGAGATGTAATTAAGTGCTCATTTGAAAGTAAATAAGGATATTTCTTTGAAATTTTACAATAAAAATTTTACACAGTTTTTTTATTATTATTATTATTTATTTTGTTGGGTCACCCTAATATACATACGTAGTATACATACATTATTCTATACTTATCATGACTATTTTTTTTGTACAAAAACTAATTACTGTAAACCAGGCATGCTTAACCAACGAAACGATATCATTTCGTTACGATAATCAACGTTAATAAACGAAACGAACTCATTTCGTTTCGTTTATTAACGTTAAGATCGTCAAATTAACGAAATGATTTCGTTTCGTTTTCTGCCATATCAAAACGAAATCAAATCGTTTATGTTGATTATTAATTTCAAACTATGCTGGCAAAGCTGATTGATGGCGGAGTCATTAAAGGTGAAAGCATTAGCCAAGCTGATTGCAACTTTTCTCTTGAATTTTGACAGTACGAACATTTCTCAGAGTTTTTTTGACATTACCACCAACGAATTACACAAACAAATTATATAGAGTTTGTGTGTGTATGTGCGCTCGTTGTTGCCACCTTACGGCTTCACCATGGCTGTAGCATTGCCAGCACAATTCAAACATAAAGTATCACGTTTTTGTTAACGTTTTTAACGTTAACGAAAGCTTTTCGTTTCGGTTAAAAACGAGATACAATTTATTTTGATAATTTCTTTATCGATAATATTTCGAAGTGTTTCAACGGAAACGGTGGAAATTTTTTGATAAACGATTAGCTTAACGTTAAGGTGCATCCCTGCTGTAAACCATACATTTTTGCTCTCCTTATAAACACATATCCTATTCTGCATTTCATGAATTCAATAAAAGTTAGTACTTGTATAGCAATCGAGCGGTTGCGTTCTTATTTATGTTGGTTGAAAAGGGTGCTAAGTGAGTACAAGTGAACAATTAAAAGGCAATAGAACACAAGCTCCAATACATATCATTGCAGCAACAACAAATTACGCTGCAAAGTCAAAAAAAGGCTTTTGACTATTCATTTTGGCGCTCAACGTGGGGCTTTGTGTTCTTTAAAATAAAAAATAAACAATAAATAATTTGTGTAACATTGATTTAATCATACATACTCGCATAAAGTGCACGCACATACATATATGCGTTTTTTATCACAATCGCTCGGTTAAACACAGTCGCGACCCTTTTCACCTTCATGTGAACTTAGTTCGATTCTCGAACCGTTACCGGTAAATTCTATTTGCTAATTTGCTCTTTGCAAATAACGAAAGTCATACATCTGTCGCAACTGACGTCATCGCACCTTACGCCAACTCTTCTGCTGCGCCTTTGCTAGCATTTCAATAGGAGTGTATTGTAGTTTTTGCTGCATCATAACATTCTTTTCTCCGTACGACTCTCAGCCTACGTTTCTTTTGTTGGAGGTATCGCACCACCATTCTAGTTGTTGTATTTTTCGCAAAGTCTCGCTCAAACATCATTGCAATGACGGACACACTCAAGCAGCAACGAGCCAACACAAAAAAGAATATTTCGCGTATTAAAACAATTATCGAGACAAATGGTAAAGGAGAAAGGAAAGGCTTATCAACTATTGAGTTGAAGTGTCGCTTAGGAATACTGGAGTCTTATTTCACTCAACTCATGAGTTACCAAACACAAATAGAAAAGCTAGAGCCCGATGATAACATGAGAGGTGAGTTGGAAGATTTGTATGTAGGCGTTAAAATTGCTATTCAAGAACAATTGGGTGAGGATTTGAATAGCAGTATACTGGGAGAAAAGCAGGTTGTGATTCCTACTTATAACTCCAAGTTGCCGGTATTAAAATTGCCTACATTTACTGGAAAGTACTCAGAGTATAAAAATTTCATCACTTCGTTTAATCAAATAATTGATCGTGAGCTTGGCCTTTCCAACATCGAAAAATTCAATCACCTTCTGAATTGCTTGCAAGGGCAAGCACTGGAAACGGT
Source organism: Eurosta solidaginis (assembly GCF_040869045.1). Taxonomy (NCBI): domain Eukaryota; kingdom Metazoa; phylum Arthropoda; class Insecta; order Diptera; family Tephritidae; genus Eurosta; species Eurosta solidaginis. The sequence continues at coordinate 78,189,344 of NC_090322.1, forward strand.
CAAGGCATTCCAGGTAAGCAACGAAAATTACAAAAAGGCACTCGATAGGTTGAAATCGCGCTATGACAATAAAACGCTCATTTTCATGGAAAATATAGAAACTCTTTTCAAACTTCCGCACACAAAGAAACAAAACTGCATTCAACTTCGTAGTCTTATTGACAACGTCTCTGCACTCCGTGATTCCTTGCAATCTCTAGGCACGGACACAGATATTTTTAATGCCATGGTGATATATATTGTTATGCAAAAGGTGGATGATGGCACTGAAAAAAAAGTGGAAAGAGTCGCTAGATTTTATAAAGTTGCCAACCTGGAACGACTGCGCTAAGGTGCTTGAAAGACGCTGTCAGTTTCTTGAGAGCATCGAGTCTTCGAATTCTACTGTAGAAACAGCAGGTAAGCTTGACAATAAGCCTGTTAAAAGGGGTAGTAAGCAGCAGTCGACAAAACAAAACTATTCCTTTACCTGTACCAATCGCGCATGTGTTCTCTGTGCAAGCACTGAACATATTCTCGGAGGTGGCTGTCAAGATTCAACGATATGAGCATTGCTGACCGTTTCAGCAATGCGAAAAGACTTTCCCTTTGTATAAACTGCCTCTCGAAAAACCATAAGGTTACCCACTGCTCATCGGCATTCAAATGCAAGGTTTGTGGCCGGGCTCACCACACGATGCTTCATCGCTCAAAGGTATCACCTACCCCAATTTCGTCAACATATTTGGCTTCGCCCGTATCATCAACTCAACCACTCTCGGCATCAAATCAGAATTATACATCGGCTGCGGTTCACACCCACCTTGAAACACCATCGCAAGACTCGGTGATTCTCGCTACGGCTGTTGTTCTCGTTCGGGACGCAAGTGGGGGGTACCAAATGGGTAGAGCACTGCTCGATTCTTGTTCGCAAGTCAATCTTATCACCGATGGTTTCGCACAAAAACTTCACTTGCCACGTAAGAAGCACAATGTTCATATTTTAAGCATTGGGGAATCAAGCACAAAAATTAAGCACAAAACTTCAACTATCATTAAATCTCGCTTCACTAACTACCAGCTGCCCTTAACATTTTGTGTGACTTCACACATACCGTACCAGCCAGAGACTGAGATAGACATTTCACCTTGGAATTTGCCAGAAAATACCACGCTAGCTGATGAAAATTTCTTTAAATCTAATCGCATAGATATGTTGCTTGGTACGGAGACCTTTTTTGATGTGTTATCTGTAGGTCAAATAAAACTAGGCGTTAATTTACCAACACTCCAAAAAACGTTACTGGGTTGGGTAGTGTCGGGGAAGTACAATGGCTCACAAATATCCTCATCCTCGCGGACATGTTTGCTTTCCTGCGAAGAGTCAATAAATCTACATCTTGAGAAGCTTTGGAAATTGGATGAAATACCGTCACCTTCTAGGCTATCTGATGAGCAGGCTAGTTGTGAATCATTTTACATACAAACCGTTTCACGCAGCACCACAGGCCGAGTAATTGTTAGTTTACCCTTTAAAGAAAGTCCACAGTCTCTTGGAAATTCAAGAGAAATAGCTATGCGTAGGTTCATCGCGCTGGAACGTCGATTGGCACGTTCACCAGAAACAAAGGCACAGCACGTTAGTTTTATGCGTGAGTACGAGGAGCTCGGCCATATGACCGCTGTAAAAAACCATAATATCACTGCACCACATTTTTATATTCCCCACCACTGTGTGCTGAAACCGAATAGCACATCAACAAAGTTGCGGGTGGTGTTTGATGCCTCCTGTAGAACGTCTACACAGAAGTCACTCAACGAAATTTTAATGGTAGGCCCAACTATACAACAGGATCTGTTCACGCTGTTACTAAAACTTCGCATACATCGCTACGTTATTACTGCCGACATCGTTAAGATGTACAGGCAGATCAGCGTCGACGAACAAGACCGGTGCTTTCAATATATCTTATGGCGTTACTCAGAACACGAAAATGTGGCCACATATCAACTTAATACTGTGACATATCGCACAGCATCTGCTCCATATCTTGCAGTGAGAAGTTTGAACTACTTAGCAGACATCTACACTAGTCAATTTCCTTTGGGTGCAGAAAGAATCAAATCGTCTTTCTACGTCGACGACTTTTTGTGCGGAGCCAATACTTTAGAAGAACTATCACAAATAAAATTTGAAGTTACTACTATTTTAGAAGAGGGCGGCATGAAGCTCGCTAAATGGCACTCGAATGTTGAGTCATTCGTAGATGACCAAACAATGAAAGAGCTCAACATCAACGATGCTCAAATAACCAACGCACTCGGCATTACTTGGGACCAACATAATGATATTTTTTTATTTTCATTTTTGCCCAGGGTTCTAAAGTCGGACAAGTCGACAAAACGCAATATATTGTCACTAGCATCGTCGCTTTTCGATCCTCTCGGTCTCCTTGCTCCGCTGCTTGTTACAGCGAAAATCATCTTACAAGAGTTATGGCTACTCAAGCTAAATTGGGACGAATCGGTGCCCCAAAATCTCCATTGTGCTTGGCAAAACTTGCTCAAAGAATTATCTTCGGTGTCATTATTGCAGGTCCCGCGCTATTGTTTACAAACTACTGTTTTGTCAACTCAGCTTCACGGTTTTTGCGATTCTTCCATCCGCGCATATGGATGCTGTGTCTATGTTCGTGCCGAGGATAAAAATGGTAATGCCACAACGAGATTGATAACAGCCAAATCTCGTATCGCTCCAACAAAGAAAAAATCACTACCAAAGCTTGAACTCTGTGGAGCGCAATTGCTCGCACAACTAATTTCAAAGGTCAGACATATATTCGTTGATCAAGATTTGGTAGTTTACTTATGGACAGATTCGCAAATTGTCTTACATTGGCTACGTATGCATTCCTCCACTTTATCAACCTTCGTTGGCAACCGTGTATCTGAGATACAAGAGTTGACTAGTAATTGCCATTGGAGACACGTACCGACGCAACATAATCCTGCAGACATTGTGTCCAGGGGCTGCACAGTATCAGAGCTCCAAAAATCTATATGGTACTCGGGACCATTTTTAAAACGTTGCTCAGAATTTTGGCCTGAAAACTCGCAATCCTGCCCTGACATGGATGAAATCATCAAAGAAAAACGCAAAGCTATATTTTTCGCCGCTGAGAAGTCGAATTACATCATTGAAAGTATCGCAAAATATAGCACGCATATGACTGGTGTACGTGTCATTGCATGGATGTTCCGGTTTTATAGAAAAACCAATAAAGCAAGCAAAAATATCATCGACACTCCAAATTTATCACCGCAAGAAATTGAAACCGCGCTTTGGTGCATAATTTGGAATATTCAACAACAATATTTTTCAGAAGATATATGTCGCGCTAAGAAAGGCAAACCTGCTGAAAATTCGCTCAAATTTCTAAATCCGTTTATGAGCGACACTTGTGGCTTTAACTTGCTTAAAGTGGGCGGTCGACTCGAATTGACAGCTCTGCCACACACACAGCGACATCCTGTGCTTTTACCAAGCAAATGTCATTTTGTTGAATGCTTAGTGCGCCATTTACACATTACAAATTTTCATGCCGGACCCAAAGCTCTAGTTGCTCTTATTCGCCTCAGGTTTTGGGTCATCAATGCTAGAGATGCTGCTCGTCGGGTTGTTCGGTCGTGCATACACTGTGTGAGATATCGTCCAAAGCTGCTGCAACAAATGATGGGAAACCTCCCCGTCGAAAGGCTCACGCCCTGCCGACCCTTCTCTCGATGTGCTGTTGACTTTTGCGGCCCTGTTAGAACGTATCTACGAATTAGAGGGAAAACTCCATACAAAACGTACATATCTATATTTGTCTGTCTTTGATCAAAGGCAGTACATATCGAAGTCGTCTCAGACTTGTCAACAGACGCATTCATTGCAGCGCTTAAACGAATGATAGGCAGAAGAGGTTTGCCAACCGACATATTTTGTGACAATGCCACAAACTTCGTTGGCGCTGATCGTAAACTGAGTGAGCTAAAGAAATTTTTATTCGATCCTAACACAAAAAACAAAATTACACATTTTTGCTCAAACGAATTTATCAACTTCAACTTCATTCCTCCCAGAGCACCACACTTCGGCGGCCTATGGGAAGCCGCAGTAAAATCAGCGAAGGGGCACCTAAACCGAACGCTGGGTAATGCGCGTCTCACATATGAGGAACTGACAACGGCAGTTATAGAGATAGAAGCCATTCTCAATTCTAGGCCACTCACGCCACTTTCCAGCGACCCAAATGATTACGAGGCTCTAACGCCTGCTCACTTCATAATTGGTAGCTCATTAAAGGCAATCCCGGAGCGAAATGAGGAAACAAATAAAGAGCTACACAACATAGACCGATGGAAACGCATTAGCGCAGTTAAGCATCACTTTTGGCGACAGTGGTCGCGCGAATATTTAAGCGAACTGCATTCACGCAATAAATGGGTTCGAGATCAACCAAACGTTCACGCCGATTCCCTAGTGATCATTCACGAAGATAATGTGCCTCCGCAGCGTTGGATAACAGGCAGAATCGTAGCTGCCATTCCCGGCAAGGACAAGCGCGTTCGAGTAGTTGATGTGCAAACATCTAAGGGCATAATAAGGCGTCCCATCCACAAAATTGCATTGCTTCCTGCTTGAAACTTCTTTCAACTGGGGCGGGATGTTGGGTCACCTTAATATACATACGTAGTATACATACATTATTCTATACTTATCATGACTATTTTTTTTGTACAAAAACTAATTACTGTAAACCATACATTTTTGCTCTCCTTATAAACACATATCCTATTCTGCATTTCATGAATTCAATAAAAGTTAGTACTTGTATAGCAATCGAGCGGTCGCGTTCTTATTTATGTTGGGTGAAAAGGGTGCTAAGTGAGTACAAGTGAACAATTAAAAGGCAATAGAACACAAGCTCCAATACATATCATTGCAGCAACAACAAATTAAGCTGCAAAGTCAAAAAAAGGCTTTTGACTATTCATATTTATTATTATTATTATTATTTATTTATTATTACGGCGTTTTAAGCCTAAAACTTAGATTATTACAAATTTTTAAATACATTTTAATAATAATAGGATTTCTAGCGTTTGGGGTGTCGGAATGCATGATATTCCGATCAGCACGGAAACTGGTGGTCCCAACGGGCGAGTCTTGGAGTCATATCATTGGGAGGTTGGAAGGACGTGTTCTCAATCCTGCCCTACTCCAAGACGTATGATTACCCAGTTTTGTTATTTATGCTGTCAGAAAGCATTTGATTCCAGTCAACCCAAATGCTAGCAGCTCAGCAGAATAAGCCACTCTTATCGGACGGTTGGAAAGGACGTGTTTCCAATCCTCCCTGTACCAGCTTTTATGTAAACATAATTAATTATAATATATCATTGTTGTAGGAATATACGCGATTCACATGAACACTTCAACTGTTTGTCTGGGACGATATTTTCAGGAATTCTTTCCTAATTTGATTGCGAGCAATATATGTATTTGACCTGATGCATAAGGTTCCTTTGTGTCTATTTGGATTGCCGTGTACGCTCAAGGATCAGTAACATGAAATACAGATACAAAATATTTTATCTTATTGGAAGGGTTTTGCAATATTCTAATAAACTTTTTTTGAAGGTGTTTAAGTTTTCACAATTTTTAACATGATTAGGTAGTTCATTAAAACATTTCAGGCCTTTGTAAAATATATTTTGCTTGTCCATTTCTGTTTTGAGAAGAGGTAATCTAAAATTATTATTTTCCCTGATTATGTAAGATTGGGCTTCATTCACATAAACAAGTTTTTCACTTAGGTAGGCTGGTAATTTACTAATATCAACTGTTTCACGCTCAGCCAGTTTAGTGCATCAAGCATACTCTTTATGGAAGTGTCGTACCTCACTTTCAATATAAATCTCATAGCTTTGTTTTGCATAATTTGTAACCTGTCTACTTGTGTTTCATTGGCAATAAAGAATATTGTAGGGCAATATAAGAAGTGCGGTTCTATGATGGATCTATAAACTTTCAACTTATATTTCTTACTAATAAGTTTACACGATCTCTTCCAAAATCCAATTTTTTTGCCCATTTTGGCAACAATATAATCAATATGATCTGTAAACCTCAGTTTATTGTCAATCAGGATCCCCAAGTACTTAAATATTTTGACATCCTCAATGCTCGTATTCATTATTATTAGATCAAAATTAAGTGATTCTCTATTGGTCGTCCTAGATAAAACCATGAACTTAGTTTTGTTAACGTTAAGCTTGAGTTTATTAGTGCAAAGCCATCTATACAATGAGTCCAAATCTTCTTGCATTTTGCTCCTTGCTATTGAAATGTCCGTTTCATTTACTTCAAGTAGCGCATCATCTGCAAACAACCTGACTTTACTATATTTCAGTGCTGATGATGTTGTTGTTGTTGTTGTAGCAATGCTCGCCCCACCTAATAGCCGCGACCGATCACAAATTGTCATCAATATCCTCTAACGGGAGTCCAAGGAAACTTGCCGTTTCAACAGGGGTGGACCATAAGGAAAGGGGTGTTAGAGGCGTTGGTTCCACATTACAATTAAATAGATGGTTGGTGTCATGTGGGGACACATTGCAAGCAGGGCATACATTTTGTATGTCGGGGTTGATTCTGGATAGGTAAGAGTTTAACCTGTTACAGTATCCAGAACGAAGTTGAGCAAGAGTGACACGCGTTTCCCTGGGGAGTATGCGTTCCTCTTCTGCGAGTTCTGGATATTTTTCTTCAAGTACTGGATTCACCGGGCAATTCCCGACATAAAGGTCCGACGCCTGTCTATGGAGTTCACCAAGGACCTGCTTGTGTTTTTCCGCTTCATACGGCTGGGTTCTCAGGTGCCGTATTTCCTCAAAATGCTTACGGAGATGACTCCTTAGGCCCCTAGGCGGTGCTGGTTCGTCAATCAGATGTCTGTTGGGATGCCCAGGTTTCTGGGTATTCAACAGAAACTGTTTGGTCAGCATCTCATTTCTCTCCCTGATGGGGAGTATTCTCGCCTCATTATGCAGATGGTGTTCTGGGGACATAAGAAGACAGCCCGTGGCGATTCTGAGAGCAGTATTTTGGCAGGCCTGTAGTTTCTTCCAGTTGGTGGTTTTTAGGCTTGGCGACCATATGGGTGACGCGTAGCACGTAATCGGCTGGCTAATTGCTTTGTATGTGGTCAAGAGCGTTTCTTTATCTTTTCCCCAGGTACTGCCAGCAAGGGATTTGAGGATTTTATTACGGCTCTGAATTCTTGGAACAATTGCGGTTGCGTGCGCACCAAAATGTAGATCCTGATCAAACGTCACACCCAAGATTTTGGGGTGTAGGACAGTCGGTAGCGTAGTGCCATCGACGTGGATGTTCAATATGGTCGACATTTGGGGCGTCCATGTTGTAATTAAGGTCGCGGAAGATTTAGTCGGTGACAATGCCAGGTTTCGCGAGGCGAAAAAACTGGAGAGATCAGGGAGATAGCCGTTTATTTTATTGCATAGCTCATCGATCTTTGGGCCTGGACCTGTGGCCATTATTGTGCAGTCATCGGCGTAGGAAACGATTGTGACTCCTTCCGGTGGTGAAGGTAGCTTAGATATGTAGAAATTAAACAAAATCGGGGATAGGACACCACCCTGTGGCACCCCTTGTTTAATTCTCCTTTGTTTTGATGTTTCGTTTCTGAATTGCACCGATGCCTGCCGACCACCCAGATAATTTGCGGTCCACCTTTTAAGACATGGGGGAAGGGTGGACCCTTCCAGGTCTTGCAGTAACGAGCCATGGTTGACCGTATCAAAAGCTTTTGATAGGTCTAACGCTACGAGTACTGTTCTATGGTGGGGATATTGATTCAAACCGCAATTTATCTGGGTGCTAATGACATTTAGCGCGGAGGTAGTGCTATGGAGTTTTCTGAAGCCATGCTAATGAGGGGCTAGCTGCAAATGTGCTTGGAAATGAGGGAGCAAAATGGCTTCAAGCGTCTTTGCCACTGGCGATAGGAGAGATATCGGGCGATATGACTCACCTACGTTAGCTGGTTTCCCTGGCTTTAGTAGCGGGACCACCTTGGCCATTTTCCATTTCTCGGGTATGACAAGGGTGGAAAGAGACAGGTTGAAGACATGCGCTAAATATTTGAAACCCTCTTTCCCTAGGTTTTTAAGCATCGGCATGGATATGCCGTCTGGGCCCACTGCTTTGGATGGTTTAGCGCGACCAATGGCGTCCTCAACCTCTCTAGCGGTGATGGTAATTGGTGACGCGCTGAGTTTGTGTTTATGTGCGTGTCTATTGGCTCTCCGTCTATCTTTGTCGACCGTAGGATGCATTATATATTGTCGGCAGAAAGCGCTCGCGCATTTTTTCGCATCCGACAGCACCTTATCGCCAAAGGCGATGGAAACTTTGTCTTTGTGCTTAGTCGGATTCGATAGGGACTTTACGGTGGACCAAAGTTTACCTACACCGGTAGAGAGGTTACAACCTCTTAGGTGCTCTTCCCATTTCGCCCGCTTGTGTTCGTCCACAAGCAATCTGATGCGTTGGTTTATATCCCTTATTTGGGGGTCGCCTGGATCAAGCTGTCTTATAAGGTCGCGTTCCCTCGCTAAGCTCGCGGCCTCCGCCGGGAAGTGGGGCCGGATTTCGGGAATTCTCCCGGCGGGAATGAAATGTGCCGAGGCGGATTCAATGACCTTACGGAAGGCACGCTCCCCTTGGCGGGCATCAGTCGGGATAGGGAGGGCAGAAAAGCTGCTGTCTGTTGCAGATTTATATTCTTCCCACTTTCCTTTTTTGAAGTTTATGAAAAGGCGTTTTTCGGTGACGATGAAGTCGGCGGTACGCTCGAACGAAATAAGTATGGGCAGGTGGTCGGATGCCAATGTTACCATCGGCTGCCAGTTGACGCAGTTTACGAGTTCTGCGCTCACGATTGAGATATCTGGCGAGCTATGACAGCTTCCTACCATACGTGTGGGGGCGTCTCCGTTTATTGTGCAGAACGTCGTTTCGTCTATTTGATCCGCCAACATCTCACCCCTACCGGCCGCCCGCAAGTTTGAATGCCATAGGTCGTGATGGGCATTGAAATCGCCTAAGATAATGCGATTGTTGCCAGTGAGTAAGGCCTCGATCTTAGGGCGGTATCCACTGGGGCAACAGGTGACAGGAGGGATGCAGATGTTGATGATTTCTAGATTTGCATCGCCTGACCGGACAGATAGGCCTTGACGTTCTAAGACATTGTCACTGCGGTTGATGCCAGGATCAAATATATGATATTGCACAGAGTGGTGTATAATAAACGCGAGGCCGCCTCCATTTCCGCTCTCGCGGTCTTTCCTGTGGACATTATAACCAGAGCAGGTCTGCAATGCAGATCTTGCTGTGAGTTTAGTCTCTTGAATCGCAGCAATGCGGATGTTGTGCCGCTTCATGAAATCGACTATCTCCGTAATCTTCCCAGTTAGTCCATTACAGTTGAACTGCAGAATTCTGAAGTGCATGAGGGGTGACGCCGCCACTCTAGGGGTAAGTGAGGGGTGACTACGCCTAGGTTGTGGAAGGCCAGGACGCAATTGCTGTTGTGGCCTTGGGACTGGGCGCCCTTGGGCAAGCATTGGGGTACCCGGATGATTTGGGTTTGCGACCTGGCAACATGGCGCGATGAAACCCGTCGGGGGGTTGCCGTCGCGGAGACCAGAACATCTAGGAAAGTGGCACCACCCAAGGCAGGAGCTGCATTGAGCGGATGTCGCAAACCTATATATTCTGTGCTGGCAGACGGTGCAAACGGAGGCAGGGACTAAGAGTCTGTTTCCCTGACCTGCACGATTGCTGCCAGAAAAGAGGGGGGAGAAGAAGACGGGGGCAGGGGCTGATGCTCAGCATTGCAACCAGCTCTACTACGAAGGTAGTAGTTATGAGTGGTATCAGCTGTTTGAGTTGTTGGCGCCGTGGGGCGCGAGCAGCAGCGGGTAGTTGTTGTGGCTTGCTGAGCAGCGAAGCTGCTGGAAGGTAGTGGGGATACGCTTAGGCGTAGACTACGGGACGCCCTTGGGCGTGAGCAGCAAGGAGCCACAAAAGATTTATAAAAGTTACGTGGACGTCGGGTGTTGGGATCAAGCCCAGAACAACCTGTCCGATGCAACCATCCCTTGCACGAGACACACTGAACAGAGTATGACCGTCCTAAAAAGATTCTTTTCTGGCAAATGCAGCAAAACCATTTCTCATGACTGGGGTCAGGAGACGGACCCGGATTGGGTACGATACCTTCCCGGAGTAAGAGAATATGTAGCAGTCCTGCTGCAAGGAGCTGCTGGGAGGATGACAATTTGTGGGAGGGACGAAACAAATTAAATGGCGTCACACTGAAATGACAGTCCTTGGTCGGGAAAAATCCCGAGTCGCTCCGGTACATAGAACCGACTGCCTTGGGAAGCGTTGCTGATGATATGTCGTTTATGTATGTAAATGTTGAACAGGATTGGTGCTAATACCGACCCTTGTGGTAAACCTATGTCCACTTGTGCCTCGGATGAGACTACTGATTCGATGGTTGTTCTTTGTTTCCGGTCTGATAAGAAGCTTCTAAACCACTGCAATTCATTTTCCCTAATACCAATTTTTTGTAGTTTTCGAGCATTATATTCCTATCAATTGTTTCGAACGCTCTTTTCAGGTCAATGAAAACTGCTACTATGTATATGTTTTTTAGGCTCAGCTCTTCCTTCCAGCTAGATATGACGTAATTTAACGCCGTCTCGCAAGAGTGCCTTTCTCGGAAACCGGATTGTTCCTTTATAAGAATTTTATTATTTTCTAAGTAATTAAGCAGTTGATTTTTTATTACAATTTCCAGAATTTTTCTATGTTCGGCAATGTATTTATCGGCCTTAGTTCTTCTGCCATTATTGAATCTTTTACTTTCCTAATTGGTACTATTGTCGAAATTTTCCACATGTCTGGCACTATTCCAGTAGTCATGGATTTTTTTATAGCGGTTGCATAGAAGAAACCCATGTACGATACCGAATCTTTAATTACGCCTTCTGAAAGTTAATTTTTCCCCCCAGTTTTATTCTTGAACCTTTTTGCTATACGTATAACATCCTCAACCGTAATTTCTTCGAATTTTAAACATGGCCTAGTTGTAAATTGGAAGTCCTTCTGACTCTGAACAACTTCAATTTCCCTGTTTATATCAACAATGCTATTTATAAAGAAGGAGTTCAATGCTTCAGCAATATCGCGGAGTGTATCATATGTCACACCTTTTACGATCACCGTCAAGATCTTTTCTTTTGGCCCCGTTAAGTTTACAGCATGCTTAAGATACTTCCACATTAGCCTGCTATCTGAACAATTGATATCAATATTATTCTCCATATATTTAATCTTTTTAAATTTGATTAGTTTTTTGTAGTACTTCGCGACCATGTTATATTCGGTATAGTCACCCGTTGCTCTAGCTTGTGAGTGCAACCGGTATTTTAGTTTATTCAATTCTTCAATTCTTGGTCATACCATTTATTTCTTAACTTTACCGTACTGTTTTTTCAAACGTTAGTACGCCCATACAATCTAGTAAACAAGTATTTATATAGTTGACCATGTCGTTGACATTCATGCTTCTTATTAAACTGAGATCGCAATTCCTCAGTAGAGTCGTCAAGTTATCGTCCGAATAATTCTCCCAGGATGTTGATGAAATGACTTGTTGTTGTTGTTGTTGTAGCAATGCTCGCCCCACCTAATAGCCGCGACCGATCACATGATGAAATGACTCTTCGCAACGGGTTTGAATTACTTACTTTTATAGCAAATGAAATAGTTTCGTGATCGGATATTCTGTGGTCTTCAAGATTTACACAATACCGTATATCAGCGTTTGCATATAATAAATCTATTTTTGTTTGAGAAGTTTCCGCGACTCTTGTATTGAAATTTATTTTTTGTTTCATTGCGCTACGTGCACAAATTTCATTCAGTTTGTAGCTACTCGAAGAGTTAATATTTAAGTTTATATTGAAATCTCCAACTAGAAGGGAATTCGTACCTGATTCTAATACTTCTGATAAAATACTCTCTACGTGATTTAAAAATTCACTGTCACTAGAACTTGGGGAATGGTACAACACACATATTTGCCACTTAATGTCCACCTGCTTTAATTTTACTATAGCACACCATACATTTCTATCAATTGATCGATTAAACTTGACTTTGTACTTGATTTCCTTTTTCAGTAATAAAACGACCCCTCCCGTATATCTACTATGAGAGTCGCAACGAATTAATGTATACGGTGCAATATTAATTTAAGAATCAAGGATATCTGAAGTTATACGTGTTTCTGAGCATAAAACAATGTCCGGATCCACTTCTTCTATCATTTTTTCGAGCTCTGCTTTATTTGCTAACAAACTACAAATATTCAAGTAGACACATTTCAAATCAAAAACATTTATTACTGGGCCTGTACGTCTTGGTTGCTAAAAACCAACTCGTTGTTTTTCCAGTTTAAGCTTCCTTTGATAAACTGGGCAGTCATGGCTCATTATGTTATGGTCTATATTGAGCTTAAAACCTAACTGGTTATTGGCATCTACGCAATTACCAAATTTATTAATGGGCATGCTCTCCTTGCAGTTTTCTGCCCCATGTTCTCCCAAACATTTACTACATCTCTGTTTCAGAGTGCAATTGGCAGCTATGTGGTTAAACCCTAAACATTTGTAGCACCTTTTTACAGTTTGACCGTCATAAACTGGGCAGCGATCCCATCCAACATTAATTTTCTTATGTCTCAGGATGGCCTCATAATATTTATGCTCTATTTCTATAACTGCATTAATATGTTGTCCTCTATTTTCTTTTTTAGCGCGTTCAATTGTAATACATTTCATTTTAGCTTCCCTCAGTGTATCATTCTGCGCAAGGATCCGGCTAGCTATTTCGCTCTCGGTATGCTCTGCACTAATATTAGCTACCACAACTCTAGGAAAATAAACTTTTGGCTCAGCTATATTATACACATTTTTATCCAACTTTTCTGTTAGCGTATCTCTAATTTTATCCTTGTCGCCTGCTGTATTAGCGCTTATAATTATCGTGTCATTATTTTTGTTTTGTACCCTTCCTATATTTAAATGGGATGGATCTATTTTGTTTAAATCCGTTTTTGTTTTCTCAATGGCTTGTTTCACTTTGGGCTTAATAACAATTGGAGGGATGCCTTTTGTAACAGCATTGCAAGCGTGGCATACATTTTGTATGTCGGGGTCGATTCTGGATAGGTAAGAGTTTAGCCTGTTATAGTATCCAGAACGAAGTTGAGCTAGAGTGACTCGCGTTTCCCTGGGGAGTATGTGTTCCTCTTCCGCAAGTTTTGGGTACTGTTCTTTGAGTACTGTATTCACCGCGCTATTCCTGGCATAAAGGTCCGACGCCTATTTGTGGAGTTCACTGGGCACCTGCTTGTGTTTTTTTGCTTCATACGGCTGATTTCTCAGGTGCCGTATTTCCTCATAATGCTTACGAAGATTACTCCTTAAGCCCCTAGACGGTGTTGGCTCTTCAATCAGATGCCTGTTGGGATGCACAGGTTTCTGGGTATTCAACAGGAACTGTTTGGTTAGTATCTCATTTCTCTCCCTGATGGGGAGTATTCTCGCCTCATTATGTAGATGATTTTCTGGGGACATAAGAAGACAGCCCGTGGCGGGTCTGAGAGCAGTATGTTGGCAGGCCTACAGTTTCTTCCAGTGAGTAATTTTTAGGCGTGGCGACCATATAGGGAACGCGTAGCATGCAATCGGCTGGCCAATTGCTTTGTATGTGGTAATGAGCGCTTCTTTGTCTTTTCCACAAGTACTGCCAGCAAGGGATTTGAGGATTTTATTACGGCTCTGGATTTTCGGTACAATTGCGGCTGCATGCTCCCCAAAATGTATATCCTGATCAAACGTCACATCCAAGATTTTGGGGTGGAGGACAGTCGGTAGCGTAGTGCCATCGACGTGGATGTTCAAAATGGTCGACATTTGGGACGTCCATGTTGTAAATAAGGTCGCGGAGGATTTAGTCGGTGATAATGCCAAGTTTCGCGAGGCGAAAATCTGGAGAGATTAGAGAGGTAGCCGTTTATTCTGTTACAAAGCTCATCGATCTGTGGGCCTAGGCCTGTGGCCATTATTGTGCAGTCATCGGTAGAAACGATAGTAAATCCTTCTGGTGGCGAAGGTAGCTTAGATATGTAGAAATTAAACAAAAGTGGGGATAGGACACCGACCTGTGGAACCCCTTGTTTAATTCTTCTTGGTTTTGATGTTTCGTTTCTAAATTGCACCGATGCTTGCCGACCACCCAGATAATTTGCGGTCCACCTTTTAAGACATGGGGGAAAGGTAGACCCTTCCAGGTCTTGCAGTAACGTGCCATGAATGACCGTATCAAAAGCTTTTGATAGGTCTAGCGCAACGAGAACTGTTCTATGATGGGGTTTCTGATTTAAACCGCAATTTATCTGGGTGCTAATGGCATTTGGCGCGGTGGTGGTGCTATGCAGTTTTCTGAAGCCATGCTGATGACAGGCTAGCTGCAAAATTGCTTTGAAGTAGGGGAGCAAAATGGCGTCAATCGTCTTGGCTACTGGCTATAGGAGAGATATCGGGCCATATGACTCTCCTATGTTAGCTGGTTTCCCAGGCTTTAGTAGCGGGACCACTTTGGCTATTTTCCATTTTTCGGGAATGAGAAAGGTGGAAAGAGACAGGTTGAAGACATGCGCTAAATATTTGAAACCCTCTTTCCCTAGGCTTTTAAGCATCGGCATGGCTATGCCGTCTGGGCCCACTGCTTTGGATGGTTTAACATGACCGATGGCATCCTCAACCTCTTTGGCGGTGATAGTAATTGGTGACGCGCTGAATTTATGTTTATGTGCTGTGAGGACCAAATATTGATATCCAATTTGGCCCACACAACATTGTCACAGCAACATAAAGCTGAGCGAAATCAGCCACACACACAACATTATAACAACAACATAAGGCTGAGCGAAGCCAGCAACATACAACATCACCACCACAACATGAGCCAGCAACACGATCACACAATAAACACGGTATGCCTACAGCAAGTCAAACACACGAATACAAGACGCAATAGACTAGGCCATACCAACTTCAACCGCAACATCAAACAACAATATACCCAAACCATGCGACGACAACAACTACAGCTTCTACTGCACACGACCGATCGTAACAACACGGTTGCAACACATCGGCGAGCAAACCATCAACACATTTATTACGAGTACGCAATTCTATAATAGCAATGACCACAGCAAGAGTCAGTCAGCACGGAGCCGTGGTGGTGAACAGTTCTAAGCTGAACAGTGATAGCTCGTAGTTACGGTTTTACCAGTGCGAGACATCATTACTCAGGTTAGACGCGAACTGAGCCAAGACAAACTTTAGGTTGCGCACTGCCACGACCACCAACCGTGGACGCAGCAGTAGTAAAAATAACGCCGACGTCGACACAATCAGCCAACCGCGCCAGCAGCAGGGTCATCGACGAGGACACAAGCAATTGGGCTAATTACAGAATCATCGACGCTGGCGCAGTCCACCGCGCCAACACCAGCACCATCGACGCCAACAAACGGTATAGCCCGGCGCCGTGATTACTGGTTGTATCGACGGACGGAAGGTGATAGCTCGTAGTTAGGGTTTTACCAGTGCGAGACATCACCAACCGACGCAGACGCAGACTGAGCCGTACGTGATTGTGCGGACTTTCCCCCTCTCACTTAACGCTTAAGGCTGCGCTCCGCCGACGCATCACAGTCGACCGCGAGGTGACCCGTAAGGCGCCACAACGCCATCCCCGTCAACAAACGGTATAGACCGGCGCACAGTGTTTCGTGTAGAACAAGCTAGCTGGACAAAAACAAAGTTCTTATTCCAAGAAAAGTGTAATGAGAAATGAAAGAAAACAAACAAAACAACGGGATTTTTGCCTTTTTTATATTTTTGCTCATATATATTGAGTAATTGAAGTAAGAAGGCAGGATGCATTGATTAATTTGCAAAATTCTTGTTGAATATTAAGATTCATATTTCTTTTAAGTAAACACTTTTATATCATTTTTTTGGTGGATTCTAAGCTCGAAGGTAAGTAAAATTTTTTAATAGTAATTCCTTCGCAATTAGAGTATTTTCAATATATTTAACATTCCGTTATTAAGAAGAAAAGGTATTTTTTCTCTATATTTTTAAATTTAGGGAAAAAAGTTACATACATCCGCGGACATCCGGGCTAAATTTTACATATGTTATAGTCGCAAGTATTCTCTAATAGTCGAAAGAAAAAACCACTGCGAATTCTTTGCACATCTATTTTTAATTTCTTTTTTTGTAGATTTAGTTATCTCTACATATAAAATAGGATGTATGTACGTACCAGCTCCGACGAGATATTTGAACCTTTAAGGCTGATCTACAAACGGCAAAACCAATTCCCAGGTACAGGGAACAAACACGTAGCCATAAAACACAAAAATAAACGCGCAAGGTCAACAAGAGCATACCAAAAGCAAAAATGCGCAGATCACTGACTTCAACCTGCCACAACCTACATCACCAGTCACCAAGGGATAAAAACACGTACATACAAAGCAATCCTAATGCAGGTATAACCACACAGGAACGCTACACAAAACAACCCCATTTGGTAGCATCTACGCCAATACCTGAATGTAATATAAATACTGCACAACTGATAACAAATCAGAACGATCAACGACACTTAAGATGGCAGCACAACAATCATCAACTATTCACCTTGTCGGAAAATCAACATCACAAAGCAGTTTAGTTATAACCGTAACAAGAACGGAGTTTTTTGACATTTGGGTTCAACATTCGAAGGAAACCAGATATAAGAAATTATTGAGTTTTGTTGTACTTAAGTACGATTTAAGCGAAGCAACCGCGTAATAGATAAAAAGTTTAAGCTTACAAAATATCGGCATATTCGTCGAAGCTGGATCAAAATTGGAACACTTCTGGAAGACATAAGGAGCGATTTTTGAATAAAAACTCGGAGTGGCTTTCGGGTCCAGACTTCACATTTACAATAACGTTGGATTCAAAGTTGCCATCAGACCAACCAACCACTTGTTCAGGTAACCCGGCCCCGGAAGACGAAAGAAGGACTTTGTTAGCTGCAGTGAAAAAAACAAACGGCGTCGAGTGGATGACCTCTTGCAATCTAGAAGTCCTGGTGAGTTACTTTATGCGGCAGAAGTATCAACGCGTATGTCCGGCAACAGAAATGTTGCTAACATTATAAAAAAATCACAGGAAACAACTCAAAAATCCGGCAAAAAGATGACATGCCAGCCAGATGCAAGATGCTTGAGCAATGTAGAAGCTTTAGCATACTACGTAGATAGCAAGTCGACGAATCATGGGTACAAAACGACTCGGAAGTGGAGCATCAAGGCAGGCCATAAGGTTTATCCATCATTTTATAGTCTAAGAAAAGCTAAGGCAGAATGCTATCCAAATGAAATTGATGTGGGTGAAACACGTGCGGAAATTAAAGTCCTGTCCGTATTAGATAAAACTGTTGAGCGTTTATTTTTAGCAAATCAAGAAGTTTTTGTTAGTTTATTACCTACACACTTGACGTATACTTTAATCAGCAAGTGGGGTTGCGATGGAAGCTCAAAAGTTTACATGCAGTTCTGGCACTGATGAGTTTTTGTTTATGTTTTCTTTCGTTCCTCTTCAATTACAGGATGAAACGGGTAACATTGTTTGGAAAAATCCTCGACCTTCTTCTACCATGTATAGTCGTCCAATTAAATTTGTTTTTTCTAAAGAAACAAAAGATTTTATTGTTTTTGAAACGAACAAAGTTTTAGAGGAGATAAATGCTTTGTTGCCAACAAAGTACATGCTCGAAGAATACGACGTTTCGGTAAATCACAATATGTTTCTAACAATGATTGACGGAAAAGTTTGCAATGCTTTGACTGAAACTTCTTCTGCACAAAAGTGTTATATTTGTGGTGCCACTCCAAAAGATATGAATAATGAGTTACGGGACTTTACGCCTAACCGAAATAATCTTGGTTTTGGTTTGTCTACTATCCATGCATGGATAAGATGTCTTGAATGCTTGCTTCACATAAGTTATCGCCTCGAACTAAAAAAATGGCAGCTTAGGAATGAGGCAGATAAAGAGAGTGTAAAGCTACGTTCCAACGAAATCCAGAATAAATTTAAAAGCGAACTTGGATTGATAGTAGATAAACCAAAGCCAGGTCTCGGCAATACCAATGACGGCAACACTGCTGGTAGGTTTTTCGAAAATTTTGAGGCTAGTGCTGAGATTGCGGGATTGGATGCTACGCTCATCAAAAGATTCGACACTCTCCTTCGCGCATTAGCATCTGGGTACAATATAAATATCCAAAGATTTGAAAAATTTGCGGTCGAGACTAAAAAACTATACATAGATCTCTATCCATGGTTTAATATGCCTGTTACAGTTCATAAAATCTTAGTGCATAGTACTGATATTATAAAATCAGCAATTTTACCTATTGGTCAACTTTCTGAGGAAGCACAGGAAGCCCGTAACAAAGATTTGAGACGATTCAGGGATGATGACACACAAAAGCAGTCGCGTGAAGCCACGAATAGAAATCTTATGAATATGTTGCTTATAACATTGGATCCTTTAGTTAACAGTTTTAGGGAGATACCTAAGAACAAATTTAAAAGGCTGACTTCAGAAGTCTTAAATTTACTGGTCCCCGATAATGTTGAGGAGTCAATAAATACCCCAGTTGTTTCAAGCTTTCACAGTAGTGTTGCTGATGCTCATGACTATTCCACAAGTGACTCATCGAATGAAAGTGATGATAGCGAATAATAACATAATTATAAAAGATAACCTGCCCTATAACTTTTTGTTGGATCAGGTTTTATTTAATTTAAATCTATTGTCTTTTCTACTTTGTATGATACTTTACTTTTAAGTTTTTGTAATAAGTAATTTTCACATAATTAAGTTAATTATTTACATTGTTATTATTATTATTGTAATCCACTTTTACATTCCTGACTGGTACTATAAAATAATTTTGTAAAAATTGTAGTGCCAGGATAAATACTCAAATAAATACAAAATATGTATGTACATATGTACAGTCACTCACATAAATAAGTAGACACCCCTTTTTGGACAATTCTGTCATGGAGTCGTACTTGGGCGCCATCCTTAGCTTCAATGCAATCACCCAGTTTGCTAGTAGTCGAGGTGTGCATGCTGGCTTTAGCCGGGGTAAAAGCTCGTCGGATTGGGTTTGGTTCTTGCTCCCTACTTTTGTGCAAACAAACGACCGTACAATAAAAAAAATATTCATGCACAATGTACCTAAGTAAAACCAGACCAAAGAAAATGAAATGAATGTCCCCAAAAAACAACCCTTTTTCTATTCAACAGACGGACTCCCTAGTAAAGAAAACTCCAAGCTCAAATCCGAGAAGCAATATAGCCGCTTCTCCAATCTCCCCTACCCAACCATAGAGATACTTACTTTCCGTATCACCAATCCCAACCATATCCACAGATTTACGGCGCAATCATCCCACGAAGAAAAACAACTCTATCTTCTCATATTAAACGCTAACAATATTTCATTTATTATTTAAAGTTAAATTTGTATACATTTTTCAAAACTTAATTACGCCTATCAGCCCTACTCTACAATTTTCTTTTAGTTAAGCAACATAAGTATATTCCGCAGTAATTTATTTCATAACCTTTTATGATACCCTAATGTACTATATGTTAACTCATTCTGAGTTACATCTTATATTTTCCTTTTGAACGTAAATTTAATTATATATGTATATATGCATATTCGTGTTAAAGAGGAAAACGAGTAGAAAAACAACACGATGTCATAAGCAAAGAAGTGATTGATTTAAAAATGTAAACAAACATACATACTTATGCACCTAGTTATGCCCTTCTTGCAATCGCATTGCCTTTCTCTTGATACCAATATATTAGGTAAAGGTGTAAAAATTAAGAGTACTTACATCGTCTCGAACGAGGTCAGCAGGTGCCTGAAGAGCTGCGTCGAAGAGCTGGAAGCTTCAAAAAAAAAACAAAAAGGTTTCCTACTCTACAAATATGTGTACATACATATTTACATATATGCTTGGGGGTATAAACAATAGTATTTCTTGCTATTATTTGCTTCGTATTCTTATCTTATTTTACAAATTTTACTTCTATATGACTACTACCGCTACGAATTTACGCACGCCAGTGCTTCGTAAAATAAAATGTAAGAAAGGGGTCGCCCTTTCTTAACTGCTAAAATATAGTATGTGAAAATTCAAAAAGTATGCATACTTGCATGTATCAGTATACCCAGTTGAGGATATATAGTTCGCTTATATTCCTATATGCATTAATATTAAATGCAATCTTCTTTCTAGCCAAAATTAACGTAATATGATTTATAATTTGAATATAAAGAAAAACATTCATGGATAACAAAAGTCTAATCTACATTGCTTGGTTGCTCAGCTGACAATCAGTTGATAAAAAAATACAATATAATTAATTATTAATATTTTTATACAAAAATCCTGACAAAATTGGTAAAATTTAAAATACACGTTTATGAAATACACCTACTTGCGCAGTATGTGGGCATATGATCTTTCCGGTTATATTCCTACACAATTATGTAATTATAAGAAGACTGATAACTTCTAGTTTATTAAAGAAACACTTAGTTTCTTGAGGATTAGGGACTCTCCGTAATCTATTCCTCGGCACACATGAATTACGTAGCTGGAAAAATTCACAATTTAAAACAAATATCTTCTTTCTAGCTTTGTATGTGTGTTCTTATTTCTTCTTGTATATTTAAGTATATTGATTCGCTTCATAAACATAATTCTCTAGATTTTTTTTTTCTGAGAATAGCTTAGTATTGAAAAAAATTCACTTCCCAACCTTCAATAAAATTTTGTTTCACAAGATATTGCTTTCTCGTGAGGGATTTAAATAAATTAGCTTGATTCGCTATATAAAAACAGTGAATTCTAGTTGATCACTATGAAACTTATGGATTTATAATCTGGCACGTGTGCAAGCTATCTGGCCGTCTTCCTATAAAAATATTAATGCCATGCAAAGCTCCCTGTAAAATGTGTATGTATTTTTAACTCCGGGCTGCCCAAGAATCTTGCTGTGGCTTGCGTGATATCGCCACTAGCTTGGTTCCAAGCAAAAGTTCCATTAGGAGAGTTGCAGCTTCGCTTCCTTCCTCGAATGGGTGTTGTCTTCAGAAGATGTGACTTCAGTTAGGTGTCGGCACTCGCATGCGATGAAAAGTTAAAGTTTACGCTTTCGATCGAATATATTTACGAAATGCACTGCTTATTTCGTTTTACTTTAATTATACTTTATTATTTTTTCGCGATACCGATTTTAGCTACCGGCAATATTACACACTTATACCTTTGTGATGTTGACACCTTGGAGATCCAAATAGAAAAAGAAAAATCACTCTCCTTTTG
The DNA here is from genome assembly GCF_040869045.1 of Eurosta solidaginis. NCBI lineage: Eukaryota > Metazoa > Arthropoda > Insecta > Diptera > Tephritidae > Eurosta > Eurosta solidaginis. The sequence goes on from NC_090322.1 coordinate 78,211,034, forward strand.
CGGAAGTCATTCCCGACATTTTCGTGATATCCGTCAGCTGATCGTTGTCTCATTTGACATAACAACTCGCCGCTTTCGGAATTATAAACTGTTCGCACTCAGTGTTGTAAGACGTATTATACTAAACAAAAAAATTTATTTGTTTATTTGAGAATCAAAGGAAACCCAAAGCGCCTCACATAGCAGCTGTTTTTGAGCAGAATAGTTCATGCAATATACTATTGCTGAAAACCGCTGAAAAAGGTGTGGAGTTTACCCCGGTTGTAAATCCTTGGCGTGAAATGTGCCTATAAGTTTGCCACTCAGGTCTTCGAGAACATAATAAGATGATCCTAGTTTTTCCCGAACCTTTGCTCTAAGAAACGTTTTAGCTAACTTTGCATTAAACCCCTTGGCCAAATTGCTCTGTCCAAAATTTCTTCGTAGTACTTCTTGTCCAACCACATATTTTACTTCTCTAGATCGCAAGTTGTATCGTTCAGTATTGCTTTCAAAAGCTTTATGTAAATTATCTCGAACTTTGTCTCTAACAGACATAATATTGTCGAAACGATTACCGGATTCAACTATGCCTTCTGATGTCATACCTATACCACGTAAGATCTCGTAGTTGTCACCATGGGTAATCATATGCTGGCCGAAAACAACAAAGTACGGACTATATCCGGTTGATTGGTGAATTGAATTTCGAAGTGCTGAGTTTATACTGCTGAGATGGCAGTCCCAGTCTCGCTGATCCTTTCGAATATACGCTCTCAAAGCAGCATTTATCGAACGGTTTACCCTTTCGGAAGAGTTGCTTTGAGGTGAATGTATGGCAGTATACGTGTGTTTTATTCCGCATTTAGATAAGAATGCTTCGAACTCCTTCGCTCTAAATTGACTGCCATTGTCACTCACAATATACTCAGGTATTCCGAATACGTCAAAAACTTGTGATTTTAGAAAGTTTATAATAGGGGATGACGTCAGCTTTTTTAGTTGACACAGGAATGTAAACTTTGACATATGATCGAGTATAATGAGAATACCTATGTGGCCATTTTTTGATCTGGGAAAAGGCCCAATCAAGTCAATATATAATCTCTGAAAAATCCGTTCAACTGGTATATAATTTCCCATAGGTGGGCGTAGAACTTTGGTAGGGTATTTCGTTGTTTTACATATTTCGCAGTTAGTTACGTACTCAGTTACATCTTTAAATAGTCCTGGCCAGTAAAAATATCGACGTATTCTTTCTATAGTTTTTGATACACCACCATGTGCACTTGTTGGAATATCATGAGCGTTCCTCATTACATCAATTCGTAAAGGACATGGCACTAACAATTTCCATGCCGTGTTCTCTTTCTCAGGGTCGCCCTTATAAAATTCGTTTCTGTGGTAGATATATTTTCCACATACCCTAAAATCGGGAAATTTTGCACCCTGACTTTCCAACTTTTCCTTAAACTCAACATAATCTTTATCTAGGAACGCTTCGGAAGAAATATCTATGTCAGGAAGATAATCAACAGTAAGCGATTCTACTCCACCCTCGGAGTGTATACGTGACAACGCATCCGGTACGACATTCGCACAGCCTTTTCTATGTTCAATGTTGAAATCGAATGCTTGTAGTTTGAGAGCCCATCGAGCTAAGCGCACACTGAGGTCAGTCTGGTTCATTAACCAACGTAAGCTCGCATGGTCTGTTATAACCGAAAAAGTTTGGCCCTCTACGTATGCTCTGAACTTCTTAACTGCCAGAACAGCTGCCAAACACTCTCTTTCTGTCACTGAATAGTTTCGTTGGGCTCGATTTAATTTTTGGGACATGTAAGCTATAGGGATTTCATCACCTTCATCATTCTTTTGAGCAAGTACTGCTCCTACTCCGTGCAAGCTTGCGTCACATTGGATGATAAAAGGTTTCTGAAAATCCGGATTTGCTAAAAGAGGAGCAGATGTTAGTCGGGATTTGATTAGGTCGAATGACTCTTGTGCTTCTGCTGACCATTCGAATGTTCTGGACTTCTTTAAAAGCCCAGCAAGCGCAAACGTCACTTCAGCAAACTGTGGAACAAACCGCCGATACCACCCAGCCATACCTAGGAATCGACGAAGCTCTTTCACAGACTTCGGAACTGGATAATTAACTATTGTGGATACTTTATCAGGGTCTGTCTTTAGTGTGCCAAAGCCTACTATATATCCCAAATAACGAACCTCAGTCAAACAAAATTTGCTTTTTGCTATGTTTATTGTCAGTCCTGCTTTACGAATGTGACTGGCCACTTCTTCAAGTAATTTCAGATGTGACTCGAAATCTTCAGAAACTAACAAGTCGTCCAGATAAACAAACACTTTTTCCTTTAGATGGTATGGTATCACACGGTCCATTAACCTGCACATTGTCTGAGGAGCATTGCAGAGTCCAAACGACATCACCGTATACTGGTAAAGTGGCCTATTTGGTACCGTAAACGCCGTCTTTTCTCTAGAATTCATTTCCAGAGGGATTTGCCAAAAGGCATCCTTCAAATCCAAGCTGGAAATGAATTCCGCTCGCGGTAGTCTCGATAATATTCCTTCGATGTGTGGGAGCGGATACGCGTCTTTGACTGTCAACGCGTTTACTTTCCGGCTATCCAAACACAAGCGCACCTTACCAGGTTTGCGAACCAACACCACTGGAGAGTACCATGGGCTATTGGACTCTTCAATGACTCCTAATGCTAGCATCCTATCTAACTCCTCACACATAAGTTTTTCCACAGCTGGAGAAACTGGAAAATGACGCTGTTTTACTGCCTTCGCATCTCCAACATCGATGACATGTTCTACTAATTTAGTTTTACCCAGCCCTTCCTCACTAAAACTCGGGAAACAAGAGATTGCCTGTTGCAGTCTGTTCTGCTGATTTTTGTTCAACAGATGTACTGTTGAGTCTACCTCACTTATATTGATCTCACTTATTATATTAGTGGTTATTTTAAATTCCTTCCAGAAATCAACGCCGAGATATATGTCTTGAGTCAACGTTGGAATAATATAAAATTCAATAAATTTTGTTTCGGTTTTATAAGTTATTTCTAACGGTATAACCCCCGATATTTCTTGCTGTGATTCATCAGCTGTGTGTACCTTTGTTTTAAGCTTTTTAACATTTCCATTGTTGGATAAAACCCTTCTTGCTAACTTTCCTCCTAAGCACACACACAGATGCTCCGGAATCAAGAAGACCTAATTGGGTTTCACCCAGGATTTGAATGGAGGCATCTGGCCGAATGTCATCTGGTTTGTGCAGAATTGAATATATAGATTTTAACTTACATTGCTTTTGTTTAACGTCAGCCCAATGCTGCTTTGCACGTTTGACTGAGCGAGATTGTTTAAAAATGTTATTGCGAGCGGTCTGGTATGCAACCAAACGTTCATGAAAAGGTATAATCGGGGAGAGTTTAGGAATATGTTCAGTTGAAGAATTTAAGTTTTTCAAAATCGAAATGGGTTCCTTTACTTTTGGTGATCCGATTTCTTGATGGGATGTCTGGCCTTGTTGCTGACATCCCGCACCTCGTTTTCCAGGTTATTACACCTTGGGCAATTTGGTAAAAAAAATGCAATCAGTCCACATCCGTAACAAAACACCCTACGTGGCTTGATGCAGTTTTTGTAATGATGTCCACTACCATCGCAGTTCCAACATGTTTGTACTGCACAATGATCAATGGCAGCAATTCCGTCACCATTGTTTTTTGTATACGCTGTTTCCTCGTTAGCATCTGATATGTCTGATATATTTTTGCGTCCCTGACCTGGCATGCTCGATCTTTGTCCAGAAGATTTCATTTGCATTTCGGCAAAAAGATTCTCTCTGCGTCGACAGGCTTTGCGTAGATCTGAAATACTATGTAGTTCCAGATGCAAGAGTTCCAAACGAATATCTGGCTGCAAATTCCTTAAGACAATTTCCACCAGCTCTCGTTCCGACAAAGGTTGTTTTAGACTATCTGCCGTAGATAAAACATGGTCTAAGTAGTTCTCAAAGGATTCGCCCGCCTTTTGTTTCAAATTCCGAAGAGATTCCTTTATCTCAAAATCTGTACGGAAATCCTTGAAATTCCTGCGAAGATTATCGCAAATGTCAATCCAGTCTAAGTCTTGTACCGAATGATGGTACCTCCAGAACCAACGTTTCGCTTTTCCTTCGAAAAGCATATGCACGTATTGAAACAAGGAACGGTATATAAATTCGTCGACAGGTACACTAGTAAGGGAACCATCATACGATAATTTCCACCCTGAAATTATTTTGCATGCGACCGATGGAGTTACTATGCCACCTTCCTCGCGCCTAACTAGAATATGCAGTAAGTTCTGCTCCTGGTGAGATTCGTTCAACCGGACCTCCACCGCGTTTATAATTTTGTGCCCTAAACGAACTATTATGGAGAGTATGTGATCTTAGCACACGAGCTTCCTTGGGTCTAGCTCCTTGGGATTCGAATAAATCAAAATTCTCCTGCTCAGCGAAACTCTTCAATGAATTCGTGTCACAAGACCGGTTACAAACCGGGCATGCAACATTGTCTACAAGCCAAGAAGAAATACATGATTTATGAAAGTTATGTCGACAAGGAGTAACAGAAAGATCGCCTTCTGGAACCTCCTCCTTGCATATACCACACCACATGCCTGAGTCGTTAAACTGAGCTAAATTCTCGTTGCTATGACGAACTGTCATGTTTACCTCAAAAAAATTTAATATTTCAGAAGTATTGATAATAATCTATTACCTCCTCTGGTATTTTATCCTTCCTTTAACAGTTTATCAAGGATAATGCAAAAAAATTACAAAAATTGTATTAAGTATCAAAAAAAATTGTTTAACCGTGGGATATTGATTGATTGCCGTAAACCTGTTAAGAAGAAAATGGATTTGACCTAGAGTTCCTAAAGCTTTGAAATACAAGGCCAAGTGAAACTTGCATACTCTAATTCAAACTCAGAGGGAATCTGCTCGTAACATTTAAATTTCGAACACAAACAGATTTTCCTCCTGCTTTGAATTAAAATCCCCATAAAATATTGAATGATTTTGACCTAACCGGTTATATATACGGTCTCTTACCATAATTAATAATTCCAATGTTAGAAAAAAAATCAACTCGCATAATATACTAACAAAATGTTTAATACATTGATTACAGAATTGGTTAGTTAGAAAAACGTCTAGCAACTAATTCCAAAACCAAAATCAATAGCAATTACAAAAACCTTATAGGCCGGTAGATAAAACAGTGAAAAAAACTGCTTATATCTATTCCTTACCAATAATTTGTCTGCAGAAAATTCTAAAATGGACCTCTAACAACGTCAGGGTCCCTGCTCGGGCGCCATTTTATTGTCATGGAGTCGTACTTGGGCGCCATCTTTAGCTTCAATGCAATCACCCAGTTTGCTAGTAGTCGAGCTGTGCATGCTGGCTTTAGCCGGGGTAAAAGCTCGTCGGATTGGGTTGGGTTCTTGCTCCCTACTTTTGTGCAAACAAACGACCTTACAATAAAAAAAATATTCATGCACAATGCACCTAAGTAAAACCAGACCAAAGAAAATGAAATGAATGCCCCCAAAAAACAACCCTTTTTCTATTCAACAGACGGACTCCCTAGTAAAGAAAACTCCAAGCTCAAATCCGAGAAGCAATATAGCCGCTTCTCCAATCTCCCCTACCCAACCATAGAGATACTTACTTTCCGTATCACCAATCCCAACCATATCCACAGATTTACGGCGCAATCATCCCACGAAAAAAAAAACAACTCTGTCTTCTCATATTAAACGCTAACAATATTTCATTTATTATTTAAAGTTAAATTTGTATACATTTTTCAAAACTTAATTACGCCTATCAGCCCTACTCTACAATTTTCCGTTAGTTAAGCAACATAAGTATATTCCGCAGTAATTTATTTCATAACCTTTTATGATACCCTAATGTACCATATGTTAACTCATTCTGAGTTACATCTTATATTTTCCTTTTGAACGTAAATTTAATTATATATGTATATATGCATATTCGTGTTAAAGAGGAAAACGAGAAGAAAAACAACACGATGTCATAAGCAAAGAAGTGATTGATTTAAAAATGTAAACAAACATACATACTTATGCACCTAGTTATGCACTTCTTGCAATCGCATTGCCTTTCTCTTGATACCAATATATTAGGTAAAGGTGTAAAAATTAAGAGTACTTACATCGTCTCGAACGAGGTCAGCAGGCGCTTCCCAAGGCAGTCGGTTCTATGTACCGGAGCGACTCGGGATTTTTCCCGACCAAGGACTGTCATTTCAGTGTGACCCCATTTAATTTGTTTCGTCCCTCCCACAAATTTCATCCTCCCAGCAGCTCCTTGCAGCAGGACTGCTACATATTCTCTTACTCCGGGAAGGTATCGAACCCAATCCGGGTCCGTCTCCTCACCCCGGTCCTGAGAAATGGTTTTGCTGCATTTGCCAGAAAAGAATCTTTTTAGGACGGTCATACTCTGTTCAGTGTGTCTCGTGCAAGGGATGGTTGCATCGGACAGGTTGTTCTGGGCTTGATCCCAAAACCCGACGTCCACGTAACTTTTATAAATCTTTTGTGGCTCCTTGCTGCTCACGCCCAAGGGCGTCCCGTAGTCTACGCCTAAGCGTATCCCCACTACCTTCCAGCAGCTTCGCTGCTCAGCAAGCCACAACAAGTATGCTGCTCGCGCCCCACGGCGCCAACAACTGAAACAGCTGATACCACTCATAACTACTACCTTCGCAGTAGAGCTGGTAGCAATGCTGAGCATCAGCCCCTGCCCCCGTCTTCTTCTCCTCCCCTCTTTTCTGGCAGCAATCGTGCAGGTCAGGGAAACAGACTCTTAGTCCCTGCCTCCGTTTGCACCGTCTGCCAGCACAGAATATATAGGTTTGCGACATCCGCTCAATGCAGCTCCTGCCTTGGGTGGTGCCACTTTCCTAGATGTTCTGGTCTCCGCGACGGCAACCCCTCGACGGGTTTCATCGCGCCATGTTGCCAGGTCGCAAACCCAAATCATCCGGGTACCCCAATGCTTGCCCAAGGGCGCCCAGTCCCAAGGCCACAACAGCAATTGCGTCCTGGCCTTCCACAACCTAGGCGTAGTCACCCCTCACTTACCCCTAGAGTGGCGGCGTCACCCCTCATGCACTTCAGAATTCTGCAGTTCAACTGTAATGGACTAACTGGGAAGATTCCGGAGATAGTCGATTTCATGAAGCGGCACAACATCCGCATTGCTGCGATTCAAGAGACTAAACTCACAGCAAGATCTGCATTGCAGACCTGCTCTGGTTATAATGTCCACAGGAAAGACCGCGAGAGCGGAAATGGAGGCGGCCTCGCGTTTATTATACACCACTCTGTGCAATATCATATATTTGATCCTGGCATCGACCGCAGTGACAATGTCTTAGAACGTCAAGGCCTATCTGTCCGGTCAGGCGATGCAAATCTAGAAATCATCAACATCCACATCCCTCCTGTCACCTGTTGCCCCAGTGGATACCGCCCTAATATCGAGGCCTTACTCACTGGCAACAATCGCATTATCTTAGGCGATTTCAATGCCCATCACGACCTATGGCATTCAAACTTGCGGGCGGACAGTAGGGGTGAGATGTTGGCGGATCAAATAGACGAAACGACGTTCTGCACAATTAACGGAGACGCCCCCACACGTATGGTAGGAAGCTGTCATAGCTCGCCAGATATCTCAATCGTGAGCGCAGAACTCGTAAACTGCGTCAACTGGCAGCCGATGGTAACATTGGCATCCGACCACCTGCCCATACTTATTTCGTTCGAGCGTACCGCCGACTTCATCGTCACCGAAAAACGCACTTTCATAAACTTCAAAAAAGGAAAGTGGGAAGAATATAAATCTGCAACAGACAGCAGCTTTGCTGCCCTCCCTATCCCGACTGATGCCCGCCAGGGGAGCGTGCCTTCCGTAAGGTCATTGAATCCGCCTCGGCACATTTCATTCCCGCCGGGAAAATTCCCGAAATCCGGCCCCACTTCCCGGCGGAGGCCGCGAGCTTAGCGAGGGAACGCGACCTTATAAGACAGCTTGATCCAGGCGACCCCCAAATAAGGGATATAAACCAACGCATCAGGTTGCTTGTGGACGAACACAAGCGGGCGAAATGGGAAGAGCACCTAAGAGGTTGTAACCTCTCTAACGGTGTAGGTAAACTTTGGTCCACCGTAAAGTCCCTGTCGAATCCGACTAAGCACAAAGACAAGGTTTCCATCGCCTTTGGCGATAAGGTGCTGTCGGATGCGAAAAAATGCGCGAGCGCTTTCTGCCGACAATATATAATGCATCCTACGGTCGACAAAGATAGACGGAGAGCCAATAGACGTGCACATAAACACAAACTCAGCGCGTCACCAATTACCATCACCGCTAGAGAGGTTGAGGACGCCATTGGTCCCGCTAAACCATCCAAAGCAGTGGGCCCAGACGGCATAGCCATGCCGATGCTTAAAAACCTAGGGAAAGAGGGTTTCAAATATTTAGCGCATGTCTTCAACCTGTCTCTTTCCACCTTTGTCATACCCGAGAAATGGAAAATGGCCAAGGTGGTCCCGCTACTAAAGCCTGGGAAACCAGCTAACGTAGGTGAGTCATATCGTCCGATATCTCTCCTATCGCCAGTGGCAAAGACGCTTGAAGCCATTTTGCTCCCTCATTTCCAAGCACATTTGCAGCTAGCCCCTCATCAGCATGGCTTCAGAAAACTCCATAGCACTACCTCCGCGCTAAATGTCATTAGCACCCAGATAAATTGCGGTTTGAATCAATATCCCCACCATAGAACAGTACTCGTAGCGTTAGACCTATCAAAAGCTTTTGATACGGTCAACCATGGCTCGTTACTGGAAGACCTGGAAGGGTCTACCCTTCCCCCATGTCTTAAAAGGTGGACCGCAAATTATCTGGGTGGTCGGCAGGCATCGGTGCAATTCAGAAACGAAACATCAAAACAAAGGAGAATTAAACAAGGGGTGCCACAGGGTGGTGTCCTATCCCCGCTTTTGTTTAATTTCTACATATCTAAGCTACCTTCACCACCGGAAGGAGTCACAATCGTTTCCTACGCCGATGACTGCACAATAATGGCCACAGGCCCGGGCCCAAAGATCGATGAGCTATGCAATAAAATAAACGGCTATCTCCCTGATCTCTCCAGTTTTTTCGCCTCGCGAAACCTGTCATTGTCACCGACTAAATCTTCCGCGACCTTATTTACAACATGGACGCCCCAAATGTCGACCATATTGAACATCCACGTCGATGGCACTACGCTACCGACTGTCCTACACCCCAAAATCTTGGGTGTGACGTTTGATCAGGATCTACATTTTGGTGCGCACGCAACCGCAATTGTTCCAAGAATTCAGAGCCGTAATAAAATCCTCAAATCCCTTGCTGGCAGTACCTGGGGAAAAGATAAAGAAACGCTCCTGACCACATACAAAGCAATTAGCCAGCCGATTACGTGCTACGCGTCACCCATATGGTCGCCAAGCCTAAAAACCACCCACTGGAAGAAACTACAGGCCTGCCAAAATACTGCTCTCAGAATCGCCACGGGCTGTCTTCTTATGTCCCCAGAACACCATCTGCATAATGAGGCGAGAATACTCCCCATCAGGGAGAGAAATGAGATGCTGACCAAACAGTTTCTGTTGAATACCCAGAAACCTGGGCATCCCAACAGACATCTGATTGACGAACCAGCACCGCCTAGGGGCCTAAGGAGTCATCTCCGTAAGCATTTTGAGGAAATACGGCACCTGAGAACCCAGCCGTATGAAGCGGAAAAACGCAAGCAGGTCCTTGGTGAACTCCATAGACAGGCGTCGGACCTTTATGTCGGGAATTGCCCGGTGAATCCAGTACTTGAAGAAAAATATCCAGAACTCGCAGAAGAGGAACGCATACTCCCCAGGGAAACGCCTGTCACTCTTGCTCAACTTCGTTCTGGATACTGTAACAGGTTAAACTCTTACCTATCCAGAATCAACCCGACATACAAAATGTATGCCCTGCTTGCCATGTGTCCCCACATGACACCAACCATCTCTTTAATTGTAATGTGGAACCAACGCCTCTAACACCCCTTTCCTTATGGTCCACAACTGTTGAAACGGCAAGTTTCCTTGGACTCCCGTTAGAAGATTTTGATGACAATTTGTGATCGGTCGCGGCTATTAGGTGGGGCGAGCATTGCTACAACAACAACAACAGGTCAGCAGGCGCCTGAAGAGCTGCGTCGAAGAGCTGGAAGCTTCAAAAAAAACAAAAAGTTTTCCTACTCTACAAATATGTGTACATACATATTTACATATATGCGTGGGGGTATAAACAATAGTATTTCTTGCTATTCTTTGCTTCGTATTCTTATCTTATTTTACAAATTTTACTTCTATATGACTACTACCGCTACGAATTTACGCACGCCAGTGCTTCTTAAAATAAAATGTAAGAAAGGGGTCGCCCTTTCTTAACTGTTAAAATATAGTATGTGAAAATTCAAAAAGTATGCATACTTGCATGTATCAGTATACCCAGTTGTGGATATATAGTTCGCTTATATTCCTATATGCATTAATATTAAATGCAATCTTCTTTCCAGCCAAAATTAACGTAATATGATTTATAATTTGAATTTAAAGAAAAACATTCATGGATAACAAAAGTCTAATCTACATTGCTTGGTTGCTCAGCTGACAATCAGTTGATAAACAAATACAATATAATTAATTATTAATATTTTTATACAAAAATCCTGACAAAATTGGTAAAATTTAAAATACACGTTTATGAAATACACCTACTTGCGCAGTATGTGGGCATATGATCTTTCCGGTTATATTCCTACACAATTATGTAATTATAAGAATACTGATAACTTCTAGTTTATTAAAGAAACATTTAGTTTCTTGAGGATTAGGGACTCTCCGTAATCTATTCCTCGGCACACATGAATTACGTAGCTGGAAAAATTCACAATTTAAAACAAATATCTTCTTTCTAGCTTTGTATGTGTGTTCTTATTTCTTCTTGTATATTTAAGTATATTGATTCGCTTCATAAACATAATTCTCTAGATTTTTTTTTTCTGAGAATAGCTTAGTATTGAAAAAAATTCACTTCCCAACCTTCAATAAAATTTTGTTTCAAAAGATATTGCTTTCTCGTGAGAGAACAGAGAGCCAACAGCAACAGAGCGCCATCAACGAGCGTCCTCAGTGACGGCATACTCATTATCATTATTATCATACTCACTAATCGCGACAGCCAGCGCAACGCCAACGGCAGCAGAGCGTCATCAACGAACGTCCTCAGTGACCGTATACTTGGCACAACAGCCGACGCAGCGACGAACGCCAGCGTCCCATAACCACGCGCTAACGGCACCGGGTGGACCTTTAGCCGGTACAAAAACATAGTAAGAACAACGTAAGCAAGCACGCCACTTGGGCGGACCGTTACCCGCCAGGCCACGCCGACACCGAATACCAAACCCATTGAATAAAGATTTAATTTAAATGAAGTTTTAGATATAATTTAGCTGTAAATAAATGAAGTTAAATAAAGTAGGACTTTGAAAAGGGCCCATAGTATAAATTTATTGTAAGGAACCCTGGGCACGGCGAGTATACCACAGTAATTTATTAAAGAGTATCGGGGCACAGGGAAAGCTCGTTACAATTGGCGCCCGAGCAGGAACCTTCCAAGTCATATAACCAACTATTCGGAGGGAAAATCCCCGAAAAAAAATCACAAGATGATTGAGCCACTCAGTACAATGTGGCTGGATAACGTCGCCAAAGAGCAGCTGGTAACCATAGCCCAAGAGCTAGACATCGAGCACACAGGCACAACGCGAAAGATCCGAAAACGGATAGTATTAGCAATTTCCAAGGCACCGACGAACTCCGAGATATACGCACAATTCATATCCATGAACGCTACACACAGGACTACAGAAACCAATCTGGAGAACGAGAATGGACCAAAGGCACCAATCCCACCGACTCCAAGTGGAACGGGATCTAGAGGTCCAACAAAGACGCCGGAACCGACACAATTTAGATTTCCCACACAGAACCTACAGCCAGCACCCCAGTATCAACCAGTAACAACGCCGTAAACCCCAAGGATGTGATAACCCAAGTTAATCAGGCATAGGCCCTTCTAATTGCACCCGTCATCGACCAAGTAAGGAAGTGGTCAGTGAAATACGATGGTGGACGAGATCCCCTAGCATTCATAGAATGGCTGGAGGAATTGGCAGAAGTGTACATGATAAGTGAAGACCTCCTCCCGAAAACAATGCCGGAGTTACTTTGCAACACCGGCCTCCAGTGGTACCGTAACAACAACGAACACTGGACCAACTGGGCGGCCTTCAAGCGTGATTTCCTACGCTTTTTCTTGCCGACCAGATATTTCGAGCGTCTAGAGGACGACATACGACAGCGAAGACAACACGCCCGAGAGAAATACAAGGATTACGTGCTGACGATACAAAACTTGATGCGGCACGCCGGTTACAGTAAGAAGCAATGGCTAGAAAGGATATTTCGAAACAGCCATCCACATTACCTACTGTATATCGCCCGACGAGATTTCACCAGTTTAGCGGAACTTCTCACCCTCGCGGAAGACTACGAGGGCATCCACGAAGGCCACCGACGGACGTCAGAAGTACCACGACGTGAGATGGCGAGACAAGTCGTAAGCGAGAAAGCAATGATCGCAAGATCACCTCATCAGCAGCCACCGCAAGATACGATTCCAAACATGCTTCGCTTCCCAAGGCAGTCGGTTCTATGTACCGGAGCGACTCGGGATTTTTCCCGACCAAGGACTGTCATTTCAGTGTGACCCCATTTAATTTGTTTCGTCCCTCCCACTAATTGTCATCCTCCCAGCAGCTCCTTGCAGCAGGACTGCTACATATTCTCTTACTCCGGGAAGGTATCGAACCCAATCCGGGTCCGTCTCCTGACCCCGGTTCTGAGAAATGGTTTTGCTGCATTTGCCAGAAAAGAATCTTTTTAGGACGGTCATACTCTGTTCAGTGTGTCTCGTGCAAGGGATGGTTGCATCGGACAGGTTGTTCTGGGCTTGATCCCAAAACCCGACGTCCACGTAACTTTTATAAATCTTTTGTGGCTCCTTGCTGCTCACGCCCAAGGGCGTCCCGTAGTCTACGCCTAAGCGTGGTAGCAATGCTGAGCATCAGCCCCTGCCCCCGTCGTCTTCTCCCCCCCTCTTTTCTGGCAGCAATCGTGCAGGTCAGGGAAACAGACTCTTAGTCCCTACCTCCGTTTGCACCGTCTGCCAGCACAGAATATATAGGTTTGCGACATCCGCTCAATGCAGTTCCTGCCTTGGGTGGTGCCACTTTCCTAGATGTTCTGGTCTCCGCGACGGCAACCCCTCGACGGGTTTCATCGCGCCATGTTGCCAGGTCGCAAACCCAAATCATCCGGGTACCCCAATGCTTGCCCAAGGGCGCCCAGTCCCAAGGCCACAACAGCAATTGCGTCCTGGCCTTCCACAACCTAGGCGTAGTCACCCGTCACTTACCCCTAGAGTGGCTGCGTCACCCCTCATACACTTCAGAATAATGCAGTTAAACTGTAATGGACTAACTGGGCAGATTACGGAGATAGTCGATTTCATGAAGCGGCACAACATCCGCATTGCTGCGATTCAAGAGACTAAACTCACAGCAAGATCTGCACTGCAGACCTGCTCTGGGTATAATGTCCACAGGAAAGACCGCGAGAGCGGAAATGGAGGCGGCCTCGCGTTTATTATACACCACTCTGTGCAATATTATATATTTGATCCTGGCATCGACCGCAGGGACAATGTCTTAGAACGTCAAGGCCTATCTGTCCGGTCAGGCGATGCAAATCTAGAAATCATCAACATCTACATCCCTCCTGTCACCTGTTGCCCCAGTGGATACCGCCCTAATATCGAGGCCTTACTCACTGGCAACAATCGCATTATCTTAGGCGATTTCAATGCCCATCACGACCTATGGCATTCAAACTTGCGGGCGGACAGTAGGGGTGAGATGTTGGCGGATCAAATAGAAGAAACCACGTTCTGCACAATAAACGGAGACGCCCCCACACGTATGGTAGGAAGCTGTCATAGCTCGCCAGACATCTCAATCGTGAGCGCAGAACTCGTAAACTGCGTCAACTGGCAGCCGATGGTAACATTGGCATTCGACCACCTGCCCATACTTATTTCGTTCGAGCGTACCGCCGACTTCATCGTCACCGAAAAACGCACTTTCATAAACTTCAAAAAAGGAAAGTGGGAAGAATATAAATCTGCAACAGACAGCAGCTTTGCTGCCCTCCCTATCCCGACTGATGCCCGCCAAGGGGAGTGTGCCTTCCGTAAGGTCATTGAATCCGCCTCGGCACATTTCATTCCCGCCGGGAGAATTCCCGAAATCCGGCCCCACTTCCCGGCGGAGGCCGCGAGCTCAGCGAGGGAACGCGACCTTATAAGACAGCTTGATCCAGGCGACCCCCAAATAAGGGATATAAACCAACGCATCAGATTGCTTGTGGACGAACACAAGCGGGCGAAATGGGAAGAGCACCTAAGAGGTTGTAACCTCTCTACCGATGTAGGTAAACTTTGGTCCACCGTAAAGTCCCTATCGAATCCGACTAAGCACAAAGACAAAGTTTCCATCGCCTTTGGCGATAAGGTGCTGTCGGATGCGAAAAAATGCGCGAGCGCTTTCTGCCGACAATATATAATGCATCCTACTGTCGACAAAGATAGACGGAGAGCCAATAGACACGTACATAAACACAAATTCAGCGCGTCACCAATCACCATCACCGCTAGAGAGGTTGAGGACGCCATTGGTCGCGCTAAACCATCCAAAGCAGTGGGCCCAGACGGCATAGCCATGCCGATGCTTAAAAACCTAGGGAAAGAGGGTTTCAAATATTTAGCGCATGTCTTCAACTTGTCTCTTTCCACCTTAGTCATACCCGAGAAATGGAAAATGGCCAAGGTTGTCCCGCTACTAAAGCCTGGGAAACCAGCTAACGTAGGTGAGTCATATCGCCCGATATCTCTCCTATCGCCAGTGGCAAAGACGCTTGAAGCCATTTTGCTCCCTTATTTTCCAGCACATTTGCAGCTAGCCCCTCATCAGCATGGCTTCAGAAAACTCCATAGCACTACCTCCGCGCTAAATGTCATTGGCACCCAAATAAATTGCGGTTTGAATCAATACCCCCACCATAGAACAGTACTCGTAGCGCTAGACCTATCAAAAGTCTTTGATACGGTCAACCATGGCTCGTTACTGCAAGACCTGGAAGGGTCTACCCTTCCCCCATGTCTTAAAAGGTGGACCGCAAATTATCTGGGTGGTCGGCAGGCATCGGTGCAATTCAGACACGAAACATCAAAACCAAGGAGAATTAAACAAGGGGTGCCACAGGGTGGTGTCCTATCCCCACTTTTGTTTAATTTCTACATATCTAAGCTACCTTCACCACCGGAAGAAGTCACAATCGTTTCCTACGCCGATGACTGCACAATAATGGCCACAGGCCCAGGCCCAGAGATCGATGAGCTATGCAATAAAATAAACGGCTATCTCCCTGATCTCTCCAGTTTTTCGCCTCGCGAAACCTGGCATTGTCACCGACTAAATCTTCCGCGACCTTATTTACAACATGGACGCCCAAATGTCGACCATATTGAACATCCACGTCGATGGCACTACGCTACCGACTGTCCTACACCCCAAAATCTTGGGTGTGACGTTTGATCAGGATCTACATTTTGGTGCGCACGCAACCGCAATTGTTCCGAGAATTCAGAGCCGTAATAAAATCCTCAAATCCCTTGCTGGCAGTACCTGGGGAAAAGATAAAGAAACGCTCATGACCACATACAAAGCAATTAGCCAGCCGTTTGCGTGCTACGCGTCCCCTATATGGTCGCCAAGCCTAAAAACTACCCACTGGAAGAAACTACAGGCCTGCCAAAATACTGCTCTCAGAATCACCACGGGCTGTCTTCTTGTGTCCCCAGAACACCATCTGCATAATGAGGCGAGAATACTCCCCATCAGGGAGAGAAATGAGATGCTGACCAAACAGTTTCTGTTGAATACCCAGAAACCTGGGCATCCCAACAGACATCTGATTGACGAACCAGCACCGCCTAGGGGCCTAAGGAGTCATCTCCGTAAGCATTTTGAGGAAATACGGCACCTGAGAACACAGCCGTATGAAGCGAAAAAACACAAGCAGGTCCTTGGTGAACTCCATAGACAGGCGTCGGACCTTTATGTCGGGAATTGCCCGGTGAATCCAGTACTTGAAGAAAAATATCCAGAACTCGCGGAAGAGGAACGCATACTCCCCAGGGAAACGCGTGTCACTCTTGCTCAACTTCGTTCTGGATACTGTAACAGGTTAAACTCTTACCAATCCAGAATCAACCCCGACATACAAAATGTATGCCCCGCTTGCAATGTGTCCCCACATGACACCAACCATCTCTTTAATTGTAATGTGGAACCAACGCCTCTAACACCCCTTTCCTTATGGTCCACCCCTGTTGAAACGGCAAGTTTCCTTGGACTCTCGTTAGAGGATATTGATGACAATTTGTGATCGGTCGCGGCTGTTAGGTGGGGCGAGCATTGCTACAACAACAACAACAACATTCCAAACATGCAGCACCACTCCCCACCCAGAACTCCGAACAACGTATGCAGAAGGTGTGCCCAAGAAGGGCACTACACTGACAGATGCCGAAATAGGAGAAAGTTATTCTGTTGGGAGTGCGGTCAGCCTGATGTACAAAGAATAGAATGCTGCCGTCGACGAACCATCAGGAAACGAGAAAGGCTCCAAGGACAAGGCGCGGTGAATCCACAAGACCCAGAGCCGACATACCAGTAACCATGCGCCAGGAGCGTGGCCGTCTCTACGGCCTAGTTCAATTTGGCGGACAACCAGCAGAAGCCGTCATCGACACCGGGGCCTTACGAAGTTTCATATCAACCGTCGCAGCAGAACGCATGGCAAACTCAGGAGGCGGAGAAAGGGTAGCCGCAGCCCTCCAAATAACCATGGCCGACGGTACTAGCAGCCAAATCTTCGATGCCATACGGACGGAAGTACGCCTCGGCGAATAGTCGCACCACACCGTGTTACACGTTATGCCTGGGGCCAATAATGACAACATAATCGGCCTAGATACGCTAGGGGGCATGGGAGCTACAGTATACTGCGGAGGAAGCCACATCGTTTTGGCTGAACCGTTTAGGCAAAACGCACCCACAACATGTGTTATCGCACCAAAAGTGGCGAGCGATAGAAAAGAACCGGTTACCACGAACGGTGCCACACCCAAGGACCTCAAAGGAAGACGCTCAAGGCGGATGAAAACAAGAGGTGAGAAGACCGACAGGACAAACTATGACAGTTCCATCACACAAGTCTTCGGGAACGTGTCTTACTCGGACGGTCATCACAGCAAAAACCTTGTTCGGCTAATAAAATCAACACATTCAGTTTCCAGCAATGAAAATAACTGCTTCACTTTCGAGTGTTCCGAAACATGGCAAAGGTTTCCCGGGGCCTGTTTTTGTTGTTGTAGCAATGTTTCGCCCCATCTAATAGCTGCGATCGATCACAAATTGTCATCAATATCCTCTAACGGGAGTCCAAGGAAACTTACTGTTTCGACAGGGGTGGACCATAATGAAAGGGGTGTTAGAGGCGTTGGTTCCACATTACAATTAAAGAGATAGTTGGTGTCATGTGGGGACACATTGCAAGCGGGGCATAGATTTTGTATGTCGTGGTTGATTCTGGATATGTAAGAGTTTAACCTGTTACAGTATCCAGAACGAAGTTGAGCCAGAGTGACTTGCGTTTCCCTGGGGAGTGTGCGTTCCTCTTCCGCAAGTTTTTGGTACTGTTCCACGAGTACTGGATTCACCGGGCAATTCCCGGCATAATGGTCCGACGCCTGTTAGTGGAGTTCACCAAGGACCTGCTTATGTTTTTTTGCTTCAACGGCTGAGTTCTCAGGTGCCGTATTTCCTCAAAATGCTTACGGAGATGACTTTAATGACCTTAAGTCCCTAGGCGGTGCTGGCTCATCAATCAGATGTCTGTTGGGATGCCCAGGTTTCTGGGTATTCAACAGGAACTGTTTGGTTAGCATCTCATTTCTCTCCCTGATAGGGAGTATTCTCGCCTCATTATGTAGATGGTGTTCTGGGGACATAAGAGACAGCCCGTGGCGGTTCTGAGCGCAGTATTTTGGCAGGCCTGTAGCTTCTTCCAGTGGGTAGTTTTTAGGCTTGGCGACCATATAGGGGACGCGTAGCACGCAAACGGCTGGCCAATTGCTTTGTATGTGGTAATGAGCGTTTCTTTGTCTTTTCCCCAAGTACTCCCAGCAAGGGATTTGGGGATTTTATTACGGCTCTGGTTTTCGGAACAATTGCGGCTGCGTGCTCAAAAATGTAGATCCTGATCAAACGTCACACCCAAGATTTTGGGGTGTAGGACAGTCGGTAGCGTAGTGCCATCGACGTGGATGGTCAAAATGGTCGACATTTGGGACGTCCAAGTTGTAAATAGGGTCGCGGATGATTTAGTCGGTGATAATGCCAGATTTCGCGAGACTAAAAAAACTGGAGAGATCAGGGAGGTAGCCGTTTATTCTGTTACAAAGCTCATCGATCTTTGGGCCCGGGCGTGTGGCCTTTATTGTGCAGTCATCGGCGTAAGAAACGATAGTAACCCAGCAAACACAGTTTCTAACGTTAGAGAAATATTGTAGTTTTACATTAGAATTCTAAAACGCTTCCTCATCCGTACCTCAAACCAATGCCGAGCTCAATCCTGAGGAAATAAGTGGAAGGGAAAATTCCAACACAATAACTAGTACTGAAAACTGTGAAACATACGATAGGATTTTTAATTATTTTTATTTTATTATAATTTATAAGCTTATAACCAAATAAAAGTATCTGATATAATGAAACAATGAAAATTTCGCTGATTTTAAATAACTGAACTTAATTGCGCATCACTTAAAAATTCTCATTAGAAACCCATTAGCAATTGACGTTAGAATTCGATTAGAATTCTAACCCTTTTCTCGATATGGAGAACGAAGTCCCCTTTTTGTCGAGAATGCTATAATTCGCGACAATTTCGCAAATCGTCCTCTAACCTTCTACCTTAGAGAAATACATTAGAATTCGATTCGTCTTCTAATCGTTTTCTAACCTAAATGTTTGTTGGGAACTCCTTCTGGTGCCGAAGGTAGTTTTGATATGTAAAAATTAAAC
Organism: Eurosta solidaginis; assembly: GCF_040869045.1. Classification (NCBI taxonomy): domain Eukaryota; kingdom Metazoa; phylum Arthropoda; class Insecta; order Diptera; family Tephritidae; genus Eurosta; species Eurosta solidaginis. The sequence goes on from NC_090322.1 coordinate 78,230,500, forward strand.
AATTACGGGGGCTTGTTGTTGTTGTTGTTGTAGCAATGCTCGCCCCACCTAATAGCCGCGACCGATCACAAATTGTCATCAATATCCTCTAACGGGAGTCCAAGGAAACTTGCCGTTTCAACAGGGGTGGACCATAAGGAAAGGGGTGTTAGAGGCGTTGGTTCCACATTACAATTAAAGAGATGGTTGGTGTCATGTGGGGACACATTGCAAGCAGGGCATACATTTTGTATGTCGGGGTTGATTCTGGATAGGTAAGAGTTTAACCTGTTACAGTATCCAGAACGAAGTTGAGCAAGAGTGACACGCGTTTCCCTGGGGAGTATGCGTTCCTCCTCTGCGAGTTCTGGATATTTTTCTTCAAGTACTGGATTCACCGGGCAATTCCCGACATAAAGGTCCGACGCCTGTCTATGGAGTTCACCAAGGACCTGCTTGTGTTTTTCCGCTTCGTACGGCTGGGTTCTCAGGTGCCGTATTTCCTCAAAATGCTTACGGAGATGACTCCTTAGGCCCCTAGGCGGTGCTGGTTCGTCAATCAGATGTCTGTTGGGATGCCCAGGTTTCTGGGTATTCAACAGAAACTGTTTGGTCAGCATCTCATTTCTCTCCCTGATGGGGAGTATTCTCGCCTCATTATGCAGATGGTGTTCTGGGGACATAAGAAGACAGCCCGTGGCGATTCTGAGAGCAGTATTTTGGCAGGCCTGTAGTTTCTTCCAGTGGGGGGTTTTTAGGCTTGGCGACCATATGGGTGACGCGTAGCACGTAATCGGCTGGCTAATTGCTTTGTATGTGGTCAAGAGCGTTTCTTTATCTTTTCCCCAGGTACTGCCAGCAAGGGATTTGAGGATTTTATTACGGCTCTGAATTCTTGGAACAATTGCGGTTGCGTGCGCACCAAAGTGTAGATCCTGATCAAACGTCACACCCAAGATTTTGGGGTGTAGGACAGTCGGTAGCGTAGTGCCATCGACGTGGATGTTCAATATGGTCGACATTTGGGGCGTCCATGTTGTAAATAAGGTCGCGGAAGATTTAGTCGGTGACAATGCCAGGTTTCGCGAGGCGAAAAAACTGGAGAGATCAGGGAGATAGCCGTTTATTTTATTGCATAGCTCATCGATCTTTGGGCCTGGGCCTGTGGCCATTATTGTGCAGTCATCGGCGTAGGAAACGATTGTGACTCCTTCCGGTGGTGAAGGTAGCTTAGATATGTAGAAATTAAACAAAAGCGGGGATAGGACACCACCCTGTGGCACCCCTTGTTTAATTCTCCTTTGTTTTGATGTTTCGTTTCTGAATTGCACCGATGCCTGCCGACCACCCAGATAATTTGCGGTCCACCTTTTAAGACATGGGGGAAGGGTGGACCCTTCCAGGTCCTGCAGTAACGAGCCATGGTTGACCGTATCAAAAGCTTTTGATAGGTCTAACGCTACGAGTACTGTTCTATGGTGGGGATATTGATTCAAACCGCAATTTATCTGGGTGCTAATGACATTTAGCGCGGAGGTAGTGCTATGGAGTTTTCTGAAGCCATGCTGATGAGGGGCTAGCTGCAAATGTGCTTGGAAATAAGGGAGCAAAATGGCTTCAAGCGTCTTTGCCACTGGCGATAGGAGAGATATCGGACGATATGACTCACCTACGTTAGCTGGTTTCCCAGGCTTTAGTAGCGGGACCACCTTGGCCATTTTCCATTTCTCGGGTATGACAAAGGTGGAAAGAGACAGGTTGAAGACATGCGCTAAGTATGTGAAACCCTCTTTCCCTAGGTTTTTAAGCATCGGCATGGCTATGCCGTCTGGGCCCACTGCTTTGGATGGTTTAGCGCGACCAATGGCGTCCTCAACCTCTCTAGCGGTGATGGTAATTGGTGACGCGCTGAGTTTGTGTTTATGTGCGTGTCTATTGGCTCTCCGTCTATCTTTGTCGACCGTAGGATGCATTATATATTGTCGGCAGAAAGCGCTCGCGCATTTTTTCGCATCCGACAGCACCTTATCGCCAAAGGCGATGGAAACTTTGTCTTTGTGCTTAGTCGGATTCGATAGGGACTTTACGGTGGACCAAAGTTTACCTACACCGGTAGAGAGGTTACAACCTCTTAGGTGCTCTTCCCATTTCGCCCGCTTGTGTTCGTCCACAAGCAATCTGATGCGTTGGTTTATATCCCTTATTTGGGGGTCGCCTGGATCAAGCTGTCTTATAAGGTCGCGTTCCCTCGCTAAGCTCGCGGCCTCCGCCGGGAAGTGGGGCCGGATTTCGGGAATTCTCCCGGCGGGAATGAAATGTGCCGAGGCGGATTCAATGACCTTACGGAAGGCACGCTCCCCTTGGCGGGCATCAGTCGGGATAGGGAGGGCAGCAAAGCTGCTGTCTGTTGCAGATTTATATTCTTCCCACTTTCCTTTTTTGAAGTTTATGAAAGTGCGTTTTTCGGTGACGATGAAGTCGGCGGTACGCTCGAACGAAATAAGTATGGGCAGGTGGTCGGATGCCAATGTTACCATCGGCTGCCAGTTGACGCAGTTTACGAGTTCTGCGCTTACGATTGAGACATCTGGCGAGCTATGACAGCTTCCTACCATACGTGTAGGGGCGTCTCCGTTTGTTGTGCAGAACGTCGTTTCGTCTATTTGATCCGCCAAAATCTCACCCCTACTGTCCGCCCGCAAGTTTGAATGCCATAGGTCGTGATGGGCATTGAAATCGCCTAAGATAATGCGATTGTTGCCAGTGAGTAAGGCCTCGATATTAGGGCGGTATCCACTGGGGCAACAGGTGACAGGAGGGATGTAGATGTTGATGATTTCTAGATTTGCATCGCCTGACCGGACAGATAGGCCTTGACGTTCTAAGACATTGTCACTGCGGTCGATGCCAGGATCAAATATATGATATTGCACAGAGTGGTGTATAATAACCGCGAGGCCGCCTCCATTTCCGCTCTCGCGGTCTTTCCTGTGGACATTATAACCAGAGCAGGTCTGCAATGCAGATCTTGCCGTGAGTTTAGTCTCTTGAATCGCAGCAATGCGGATGTTGTGCCGCTTCAGGAAATCGACTATCTCCGTAATCTTCCCAGTTAGTCCATTACAGTTGAACTGCAGAATTCTGAAGTGCATGAGGGGCGACGCCGCCACTCTAGGGGTAAGTGAGGGGTGACTACGCCTAGGTTGTGGAAGGCCAGGACGCAATTGCTGTTGTGGCCTTGGGACTGGGCGCCCTTGGGCAAGCATTGGGGTACCCGGATGATTTGGGTTTGCGACCTGGCAACATGGCGCGGTGAAACCCGTCGGGGGGTTGCCGTCGCGGAGACCAGAACATCTAGGAAAGTGGCACCACCCAAGGCAGGAGCTGCATTGAGCGGATGTCGCAAACCTATATATTCTGTGCTGGCAGACGGTGCAAACGGAGGCAGGGACTAAGAGTCTGTTTCCCTGACCTGCACGATTGCTGCCAGAAAAGAGGGGGGGGGGGGGGGGGGAAGAAGACGGGGGCAGGGGCTGATGCTCAGCATTGCTACCAGCTCTACTACGAAGGTAGTAGTTATGAGTGGTATCAGCTGTTTGAGTTGTTGGCGCCGTGGGGCGCGAGCAGCAGCGGGTACTTGTTGTGGCTTGCTGAGCAGCGAAGCTGCTGGAAGGTAGTGGGGATACGCTTAGGCGAAGACTACGGGACGCCCTTGGGCGTGAGCAGCAAGGAGCCACAAAATATTTATAAAAGTTACGTGGACGTCGGGTTTTGGGATCAAGCCCAGAACAACCTGTCCGATGCAACCATCCCTTGCACGAGACACACTGAACAGAGTATGACCGTCCTAAAAAGATTCTTTTCTGGCAAATGCAGCAAAACCATTTCTCATGACCGGGGTCAGGAGACGGACCCGGATTGGGTTCGAAACCTTCCCGGAGTAAGAGAATATGTAGCAGTCCTGCTGCAAGAAGCTGCTGGGAGGATGACAATTTGTGGGAGGGACGAAACAAATTAAATGGGGTCACACTGAAATGACAGTCCTTGGTCGGGAAAAATCCCGAGTCGCTCCGGTACATAGAACCGACTGCCTTGGAAAGCGAATTACGGGGGCTCGAAACAGTACAATCCAGTCAACTGAGTACCGGTAACCCAATCCCAAATGTACACCAAAACCATTACGTGCCGGTCTTTATCACACGCCCTGACCAAGGCCATTATACCAAGGGCACATACAATAACAATCACCGGAACGTGGCGAACGCACTGTCCCGACAGCCACTGGAGACCTTACTACAAGCCACGACAACGAATCCACGCTTCCCAAGGCCGTCGGTTCTAAGTACCTGAGCGACTCGGGATTTTTCCCGACCAAGGACTGCCATTTCAGTGTAACCCCATTTAATTTGTTGCGTCCCTCCCACAAATTGTCTTCCTCCCAGCAGCTCCTTGCAACGGGACTGCTCCATATTCTCTTGATCCGGGAAGGTATCGAACCCAATCCGGGTCCGCCTCCTGACCCCGGTCCTGAGAAATGGTTTTGCTGCATCTGCCGGAAAAGAATCTTTTTAGGACGGTCATACTCTTGTCAGTGTGTCTCGTGTAAGGGATGGTTGCATCGGTCAGGTTGTTCTGGGCTAGACTCCAAAACCAGACGTCCACGTAAATCTTTTGTGGCTCCTTGCTGTTCACGCCCTAGGACGTCTCGTAATCTGCGCGTTAGCGCCCCCCCCCCCCCTACCTTCCAGTAGCCCCGCTGCTCAGCAAGCCACAACAAGTACCCGCTGTTGCTCGCGCCCCACGACGACACCAACTACCACCGCTGCTCCTCCTCATACCTACAATCTCCGTAGTAGGGTCGGGAGCAATGCCGAGCATCAGCCCCTGCCCCGTTTTCTTCCCCCCTCTTTTCCGGCAGCAATTGTGTAGGTCAGGGAAACAGACTCTTAGTCCCTACCTCCCTTTGCAACGTTTGCCATCATAGAATATGTACGTTTGCGACATCCGCCCAATGCAGCTCCTGCCATGGACGGTGCAACTTTCCTAGATGTTCTGGTCTCCGTGACGGCAACCCCCCGACGGGTTTCATTGCCCCATGCTGCCAGGCCGCATACCCAAATACACCGGGTACCCCAATGCTTACCCGATGTCGTAGTCCCAGGGCCCCAACAGCAGTAGCGTCCTGGCCTTCCACATCCCAGGCGTAGTCACCCGCCACTTACTCCCAGAGTGACGACGTCTCCCCCTATTCAGATTTCTGCAGTTAAACTGTAATGGATTAACTGGGAAGATCACGGAGATAGTCGATTTCATGAAGCGGCACAACATCCGCATTGCTGCGATTCAAGAGACTAAACTCACAGCAAGATCTGCATTGCAGACCTGTTCTGGGTATAATGTCCACAGAAAAGATCGCGAGAGCGGAAATGGAGGCGGCCTCGCGTTTATCATACACCGCACTGTGCAATATCATATATTTGATCCCGACATCGACCGCAGGGACAGTGTCTTAGAACATCCCTCCTGTCACCTGTTGCCACAGTGGATACCGCCCTGATATTAGCGGCGTACTCACTGGAAACAATCGCATTATCTTAGGCGATTTCAATGCCCATCACGATCTATGGCATTCAAACTTGCGGGCAGACAGTAGGGGTGAGATGTTGGCGGATCAAATAGAAGAAACGACGTTCCGCACAATAAACGGAGACGCCCCCACACGTATGGTAGGAAGCTGTCACAGTTCGCCGGATATTTCAGTCGTGAGCGCAGAACTCGTAAACTGCGTCAACAGGGAGCCGATGGTAACATCGGCATCCGACCACCAGCCTATACTTATTTCGCTCGAGCGTTCCGCCGACTTCATCGTCACAGAAAAACGCACTTTCATAAACTTCAAAAAAGGAAAGTGGGAAGAATATAAATCTGCAACAGACAGCAGCTTTGCTGCCCTCCCTATCCCGACTGATGCCCGCCAAGGGGAGCGTGCCTTCCGTAAGGTCATTGAATCCGCCTCGGCACATTTCATTCCCGCCGGGAGAATTCCCGAAATCCGGCCCCACTTCCCGGCGGAGGCCGCGAGCTTAGCGAGGGAACGCGACCTTATAAGACAGCTTGATCCAGGCGACCCCCAAATAAGGGATATAAACCAACGCATTAGATTGCCTGTGGATGAACACAAGCGGGCGAAATGGGAGGAGCACCTAAGCGATTGTAACCTCTCTGCCGGTGTAGGTAAACTTTGGTCCACCGTAAAGTCCCTATTCGTCTAGGCACAATGACAAAGTTTCCATCGCCTTTGGCGACAAAGTGCTGTCGGATGCCAAAAAATGCGCTAGCGCTTTCTGCCGACAATATATAATGCATTCTAGTCACCAATTACCATAACCGCCAGAGAGGTTGAGGATGCCATCGGTCATGCTAAACCATCAAAGCAGTGGCCCCAGGCGGCATAACCATGTCGATGCTTAAAAGCCTACGGAAAGAGGGTTTCAAATATTTAGCACATGTCTTCAACCTGTCCCTTTCCACCTTTGTCATTCCCGAAAAATGGAAAATGGCCAAGGTGGTTCCGCTACTAAAGCCTGGAAAACCAGCTAATATAGGAGAGTCATATCGCCCGATATCTCTCCTATCGCCAGTAGCCAAGACGATTGAAGCCATTTTGCTCCCCTACTTCAAAGCAAATTTGCAGCTAGCATGTCATCAGCATGGCTTCAGAAAACTCCATAGCACCACCACCGCACTAAATGCCATTGGCACCCAGATAAATTGCGGTTTAAATCAAAACCCCACCATAGAACAGTACTCGGTGCGCTAGACCTATCAAAAGCTTTTGATACGGTCAACCATGGCACGTTAATGCAAAACCTGGAATGGTCTACCCTTCCCCTATGTCTTAAAAGGTGGATCGCAAATTATCTGGGTGGTCGGCAGGCATCGGTGCAATTCAGAAACGAAACATCAAAGCCAAGAAGAATTAAACAAGGGGTGCCACAGGGCGGTGTCCTATCCCTACTTTTGTTTAATTTTTACATATCAAAACTACCTTCGCCACCGGAAGGAGTTACTATCGTTTCTTACGCCGATGACTGCACAATAAGGGCCACAGGCCCGGGCCCACAGATCGATGAGCTTTGCAACAGAATAAACGGCTACCTCTCTGATCTCTCCAGTTTTTTCACCTCGCGAAACCTGGCATTATCACCGACTAAATCATCCGCGACCTTATTTACAACTTGGACGTCCCAAATGTCGACCATTTTGAACATCCACGTCGATGGCACTACGCTACCGACTGTCCTACACCCCAAAATCTTGGGTGTGACGTTTGATCAGGATCTACATTTTGGTGAGCACGCAGCCGCAATTGTACCGAAAATCCAGAGCCGTAATAAAATCCTCAAATCCCTTGCTGGCAGTACTTGGGGAAAATACAAAGAAACGCTCATTACCACTTACAAAGCAATTGGCCAGCCGATTGCATGCTATGCGTCCCCTATATGGTCGCCAAGCCTAAAAATAACCCACTGGAATAAGCTACAGGTCTGCCAAAATACTGCGATCAGAACCGCCACGGGCTGTCTTCTTATTTTCCCAGAAACCATCTACATAATGAAGCGATAATACTCCCCATCAGGGAGAGAAATGAGATGCTAACCAAACAGTTCCTGTTGAATACCCAGAAACCTGGGCATCCCAACAGACATCTGATTGATGAGCCAACACCGCCTAGGGGCTTAAGGAGTCATCTCCGTAAGCATTGTGAGGAAATACGGCACCTGAGAACAGCCGTATGAAGCAAAAAACAAGCAAGTCCTTGGTGAACTCAACAAACAGGCGTCTGACCTTTATGCCAGGAATTGCCCGGTGAATCCAGTACTCAGGGAACAGTGCCCAAAACTTGCGGAAGAGGGACGCATACTCCCCAGGGAAACGCGAGTCACTCTTGCTCAACTTCGTTCTGGATACTGTAACAGGTTAAATTCTTACATATCCAGAATCAACCCCGACCTACAAATGGTATGCCCCGCTTGCAATGTGAACCCACATGACACCAACCATCTATTTAATTGTAATGTGGAACCAACGCCTCTAACACCCATTTCGTTATGGTCCACCTCTGTTGAAATAGTAAGTTTCCTTGCACTCCCGATAGAGGATATTGATGACAATTTGTGATCGGTCGCAGCTATTAGGTGGGGGAGCATTGCTACAACAATAGCAACGAATCCACATTGCAGGTGGTGGCAGCGACGCGTCAATGCAGTGCACACCAACCCGGAGAAGTGTGTCGATTATGTGCTCGTGGACGGGAAACTCTACCACCACATTCCATGCCGATCACACGACGAGGATACAGCTACGTGGAAGTTTTGCGTACCAACCCGCTCCGACAGGGTGTGCTACAAGAAAACCACGACACACCAAGCGCGGCACATATGGATATTCGCCGGACGGTAGCAAGGATCGCCAACTGCTATAACTGGTCAGGGATGTTTCGCGACATCAACCGTTACGTACGCCAATGCGAGTCTTGCCAGAAGTATAAGAAGGGGCAACAGAAACCAGCCGGTAAAACATCCTCGCATCACCTACCAAAGGCCGGAGGGGCGTTGCCGCAAACTGGCGCGTAAATACAACGGTCCGTACCAAATCTTGGGATACCTATCACCAGTTATCGTCCAACTTCGAAAAATCGACGGAGGAAAAGAGAAAACGGCGAACATCAGCGAATTAAAATCGTACCACGCGGCCGAGACCACAGAACTATAGCTAAGCCTACGGGAAAAGGAAATTTTTCTTTTTATATGAAGGACCCAACAGCCGGTACCATTTTTTCATTCTATCACTGACCAGCGAAGGGACAACACCCATATCATTTTTTTCTCATTCTGTCACTGACCAGCGAAGGGACAACACCCATATAATTTTTTTTTTTTCATTCTATCACTGACCATCAAAGTGACAACACCGCTTACCAGCAAGACGGAGATTTTAATAAACCAAGATTTAACAAAAATGGAACAACAACGCATGTGGCTTGAAAGCGTGAAACGCGTACGCGAACGCATCGGGGAAGAAGAGGCGAAGCGGCCCAGGACCATGATGCTGGGACTAACAGGTGAGACCCCTCGAAACGCCAGCTCGCGAAGACGCCACTCACGCAGCGCAACGCTATGTGGAGTTGACCCACACGACCCTACTATACGTAAGAGCGCTGCCACGCACACCAGCGCATCCGCACAGTCACTCCGTTCGCCGCGGCCGCACGCACAGCAGCCTGGACAGAATCCATACGCTCCAGTAAGTCCCCAAAGCCATATCCAACCTGCACCGTTGGAAGGATAATGGCGAAGGGGACTAGCGCACACGAAGATACCATACAAGAGGAAAAAACCCAACAAGACCACCTGCCGACCACCAGTTCAAGCAGCAGCTCAACCGTCTCCAGCGACAAAGCAGAAGGTGGCAAGGGGCCGACGCCGACGACAACGTGGTAATACACAGCGAAACCACCGCCAACGTTGGTGGAGCATCAGAGGCCAACTTTGACGTCGCCTATGCAACAAACGTTATCATAATCGAGATTCCCGTGGTGCAAGAGCCGCCGATCATCGAACTCTGGGACGAAAGCACAACCCCAGGACAAACAAATGGGCCAGAACTAGTCTACCCACCGGGATCGGATGGAATCACCCTATACGAAGTGAACCTGCGGTCGCTCGAGGGATCACGCTGGCTGACCGACGCTATAATAGACGCGTGGGCTAATGGCATACAGGCCAAGTATGGTGAACAGACCATCGTCCTCAGCCCGTTCGTCGTGTGGCTATTAACCCAACCAGGGAAGTGCGAGGAGATATACACCGCTGGCTTCGGAAGATCGACATATTCGGGAAGCGCGTAGCCAACCACTAGTATCTAATAGCGCTGGCAACCCAAGAAGTCACCCACCACGTTACCGACATGGGAGTGCTGGCACCAACGATACATATGGGTCGCGGACTCAAGGGAAAGAGGTAGAGTGCCATACGCAGCCAAGGCATGACACGACTTCTTGCGATGGGAATACCAGTAGAGGTACGGCCGATACGACTTCGCAGCCCACGAGCTGCAGTTAACGGTACCACAACAGGAGAACGACAATGACTGCGGCGTCTATGTGTTGGAGGCTATGGAGAGAGTAATGCGCTACACGGGACGCAAGGAAGGAGCACCAGGGCTAATAAAGCAACCCTTCACGGCAAAAATGGCTAACCTAAAACGGGTGCAGATGCTCACTACACTCCGGAGTACCGCCCACGCCCACCATACACACGACGCCGTCAGCAGCTCAAGGCCAGAACAATAATTTTTTGTAATGATTATTGTTTTTTTTTTGTTGTTCTGGCCTTGAACTCGTTCGAATCTTGAATACTTTATCAATAGTCCGATAAAACAAAAACAATTCTTAATAAGAAATAATAATTTTTTAGAAATTAATTGAATTGGCCGTAGGCTACTTTTTAATGAATATCTCCGGACAGAGACAACATTTTTCTTTTCTGCCTTCGGATTATTGTTGTCGAGGTCAATACGCGTCTTTTGAAACTTCTCAATGCTTTTGGTAGCGTATTAGCAGTCGAGCTCTCAAGTAGACTTTTACTTTTTCATTTTGTCGTATAGGTTTGCTCTGTTGTAGCGAATTGTGGACATATGTCGAGAAGATGAATCACAGAGTTTGTTTCTATGTTACACAAGGGACACTGTGTCACGCCCATACCCTTAAGAATTTGCTCATGCGTAATCATCGTGTGTCCTATGCGTAGTCGCATAAATACCTTCAAAGGCTCTTGAAAAGAAAGCGCTGAAAAATATGCGCATATTCTAAAATCTTTTTAAATTATTTATACGCACTAAATATTTGTGAAAAATATACATAACAACTCTAAAAGTCAACTACAATTAGCGGACATAAATGTTCTGCAGTTATTTGATGCAAAAACATTGTAAACTTTTATATATATATAAACTTTTGTAATAAATTTTGTATATGGTCCAAATTTACCACTGCCACGTTACAGTCGTACTTTGTTTAAGCTTAAAACTATCAGAGTATATACTAAATGAATAATCTACTAGGCACGTATAAAGAGACCGATGAATAGCATTGCATTTATATTGGCATTTCTTTATATCTGTTATAAATTTAAAGTTAAGCCGTTTTTAGTTGCACTGCCACGTTACGTAATTTCGGAAGTGGTTTTGGATGTTATGGGAAGTTTTGTGAAAAATCTGCGAATCTACGAATCTGATAATATTCCCTGTTTTATGTGTCATGGGAAAAAGAGGAAATCATAGATAGACACCTTCTTTTTCCGTAAAAGCTCATTACAGCATACGTTATAAGTATATTTTTGAGCACTGCCACGTTACAACATATCACTGCGACGTTACACGTACGATTTTTTGAGAAAACGCTATTGGGGAAAGTGAATAGATACTCAAAAATATATATAACTTCTAACGACTTGCACTTAATTATGCTATTAAGCTGCATACACAAAACGTTCCAAAAATATAACTAACAAATTTATAAGCACTGGGCGTATGAGTAATATTGACTCAATGTATTTCCATTTGCTTTTTTATAGGAGTAAACGAATTGATTTAGTTGATAAATGAAGACAGGATGAGACTCTGTTTTTTAGCTCCTCTTTTAGAATATATAGGACTTGCTCATGGGAGGGTCTAATACAAGTGAAACAATAACGGCTTTTTTATATGATTTATTTTTAAAATTTTCAAACTGTTCTGAATGTATAGGTTAGCTATTCTAAGTACCTATACACAAAAAATCTTATTTTAAAGACACATTTATACAGGTTATTAGTTATATCCTTGTCTGGATGTCTTAAAAGTAGCTATTTTATTATCGCGAACTTGTATCTGATGGGCGCTGGAAATATTTTGTATGGGCCTTGCTCTTGAAAACAGCTCTACAACTTGCAATTCAGCGTTAATCATTTCAATTTGATTGCTTGTTACTTCTTCAATCATAATTTTTGATGGAGTCATGTGGACTGCCTGTACAAAGTCAGATGCATTGTTGACGACTATATCACGCGCTCTTACATGTTTTCGAACGATTGTTTTAATGGTTGCACCAATCCCGTCTACACAACCTTTGCCATGTGATGTTGCAAAGTAATTCCAAACAATTTTCATTCCAAATATTTCTTCAAAGTGAGGAATTAAAGCTGCAATATATTTGTTTTTGAATTGTGAGGATGGTCCGTCACTCCACATTTTTAAAATTCTAACTGTACTTGGCAAATTTTTAAACAATATATACAAGTATGGAACAATAGTGTCTTTTGTATGTGACAAATTGTTTGATACCAGCACCTTGGCAGTGAAGGTTTCGTTATAATATAAGCCACTGGTAAAAATTGAAAGCTGCCTTTGATTCCAGTGTGCACTTTGGACTTCATCTTGATTTTCGCAAACGAAATTCTCCGCAAAATCCACTTGCAAGAGACCTTCTACGGCATAATTCACACTAAGAGCTCTTGGGCGATCATGAACATTAAATACTTCGGACTGCTCGCATTTGTTAAAACTATGTATTAAAAATTGCGCCGACAAGCCAGATATATATGCAACAAGATCAGTTAGCTTTCCACTTTTCTGTCGTCTTTCAGTCCGATTTACACCATCGTTTTTCGTCCATTTCATCCATGATACTTGCATATCGAGATCAGCTTCACCCACCAGGGCAGTCAATTTCGGTACTGTTATACCAGTATATTTAACGCACTCGCCATACCAGCAGCCCATTGAAGGTATATCACACAAGAACTGCAATACAAAACCATTTTCATAATCTGATACGTGGGCAACAAATTTATGTAAAGCAGAGACGGCATCTATGAAATTAGCATGGTATGAGCATAAGCACATGTTGTGTGGCAATTCTTTTATAAGCTTGACATGATCCGGTCGATGCCTTAGGAAAAAAGTAATTCCACACGTATCTATATGGAAGGGGAAAGAAATTTTAAACCTAGTTTTTCCTTAACAAAGTGGAGTGGTCTTAAACAGTAAATAAAAATCACAGTACTTACCTTTCCCCGAGTTGCCTTGCTCTTCATTAAATAGTGCACATGCTTCTCTGCAGCTTAGTACCATATGCCTAGTGGGCAACAAGATTTTCTCGCCACTTTCGGACAGATATTCCTTCACATCTCGAACTCTGGGTGAGACTCGCGAAATATCATCACGCTCATAGAAAGCTATAATAGCTTTTTTGAGCATTAAGATATTTTGGTGGATCTTTTTTTGGGGCTGTGGTGGTAGAATACTAGTCTCCATGTCCATTTTGTTGGCTTCACGCACGTTACTAAAAATTTTGGTCAGGACAGCTTTCCGCTTAGTTGGTGATTGGGGTAATGCGCGTTCTGCTTTCCTCACCGCCTTACCGAATGTTTGTGAACAGTTATACCCTGTTAATTGAGTGTCACTCAAAACTGATCTGCTCCGTTTTTCCCCAGTACGCATTTTTTCACGAAACTTCTGTACCCTTTGCCGAATGTTCTCACGTCGTTTTTCGAGCACACTACTTATTGTTGTTTGCGGCATTTGATTTTCTTCATTTTTCTTTTTTCGCCGGTAAAGTTTCGTACTTGCAGCTCTTTTCTTTTTATACTCCTCAGATTTTCCGGTGCTTTTAAGCTTAGCTATGTAATTTTTATTTTGCTGAGCTTTACTTACACGAACCTGCGGTTTATAATTAGTATGTTAGAATATACATAGTTAAATTATTAAAAAAAATCACTGCCACGTTACACATGATTGGCACATTTTATTCGATGCTACCTAATTTTATTAATATGATTTCTAATGAGACCGAAAGATGGCGGATTATACTAAGAACACATATCAGTGAATTTTAAAAACAGCGGTCAATTTCGCCACAAAAAAAACAAAATTGTTTTTTGCACTGCGACGTTACTATAATTTGTGACCTAAATATTTTAAGCCAAAAATGCATACCGGACGTATATGGATACTTATCTAGTGTGATAAGTATCCAAATATACTATTTTCTTCCCTTAAAACTTGAAAATTCTGGAAAAAATAGGTCAAAATAATTTTATTTACCTTTTTTTTCGATGCTGAAATTTTTTCCATTTTTTCAATTCGGAGATTAATTTTAAAAGAGTAAGAAATGTCAAATACAGACAATTTTAATTTCTTGAAATATAGTGTTACTAGATATTTTACGAAATAATCTTTCGTATCAAGTAACATTTCATACAGTATTTGTAAAATAAAAAAAAAAAAATCCGGTTTCACTTTTCGCGATTCTGGCCATATGTGGAAAGAAGAATGGAGAAAAAATGTGACAAATGCAAAATTAATATACGAGGAGAAGCGACAAAAATTCGGTGTGAAGGGGTGTGTGGTAAATATTACCACTTAACAACAAAATGCTCAGGCTTGGATCAAATCAGCGTCACCAAACTTGAAGAATGTGAGATGCTTAGTTTTATGTGTGCTGATTGTGTGCAGTATGTACATAACGTTGATGACATCCTTAAAGATATGCAAATGGTGGTAAAGCAGAATGGACAACAATTAGCAGAGTATAGAAGTGAGTTTGATAATTCACTAAAGAAAAATGAGCGAGAGATTAAACACGTACTTAAAGCAGTGGAAGTTGCATTTAGTGAAAGAATCAAAGCAATGCAAAAAGCTCAAGAGACTTGCGAAATAAGTGTGAAAGAAGTAAACAAAATCCGCGAAATAGCAGAAGGGTTCAAGCGAAGCAGTGAGCAAGTATGCGAAGAGTTAAAAAGCAATAAAAATGACAATAAGAAAATTATTGAAACAATTAGTAATGAAAATAAAAAAATATGCACAGAAGTAAAGAGAAACGGCAATGTTGAAACCAAGGCATGTTGTTGTTGTTGTTGTAGCAATGCTCGCCCCACCCAATAGCCGCGACCGATCACAAATTGTCATCAATATCCTCTAATGGGAGTCCAAGGAAGCTTGCCGTTTCAACAGGGGTGGACCATAAGGAAAGGGGTGTTAGAGGCGTCGTTACAATTGAAGAGATGGTTGGTGTCATGTGGGGACACATTGCAAGCGGGACATACATTTTGTATGTCAGGGTTGATTCTGGATAGGTAAAAGTTTAACCTGTTACAGTATCCAGAACGAAGTTGAGCAAGAGTGACACGCGTTTCCCAGGGGAGTATGCGTTCCTCTTCCGCAAGTTTTGGATAATTTTCGTTAACTACTGGATTCACCGGGCAATTCCCGGCATAAAGGTCCGACGCCTGTTTATGGAGTTCACCAAGGACCTGCTTGTGTTTTTTCACTTCATACGGCTGGGTTCTCAGGTGCCGTATTTCCTCAAAATGCTTACGGAGATGACTCCTTAAGCCCCTAGGCGGTGCTGGTTCATCAATCAGATGTCTGTTGGGATGCCCAGGTTTCTGGGTATTCAACAGGAACTGTTTGGTCAGCATCTCATTTCTCTCCCTGATGGGGAGTATTCTCGCCTCATTATGCAGATGGTGTTCTGGGGACATAAGAAGACAGCCCGTGGCGATTCTGAGAGCAGTATTTTGGCAGGCCTGTAGTTTCTTCCAGTGGGTGATTTTTAGGCTTGGCGACCATATGGGTGACGCGTAGCACGTAATCGGCTGGCTAATTGCTTTGTATGTAGTCATGAGCGTTTCTTTATATTTTCCCCAAGTACTGCCAGCGAGGGATTTGAGGATTTTGTTAGGCATCGTATGCAGCTGTAACAAAAGCGTTGCCAGAGATCAGAAAAGCTGTTCCCTTAATAGTTAAGCCAAATACAAAGCAAGGTGCTGAAAAAACCAAAAATGATCTAAACTTGAAAGTCGACCCAAAGGAGATACAAATTACAAATATAGTAGCAAGACAAAGCGGTGTAGTGATTGTAGAAAGTGCAAATGACCATGATCGTGAGAAAATAAAAAATGCTATTGAGAACAGCCTCGGAAATAATTACAATGTGAAGATTCCTATGAAAGTGAAACCAACCGTTATTGTAACTGGTATAAATTTCAAGTATGATAATGATGAGCTTACCCAGAGAATTAAAGTCAAAATAATTGTCTATCCGAAACAGATATAAAAATTGTCAAGCAGTATGAAGTTAAAAAAAATGAAGTGGAAGTTGAAGCTTTTATGAATATACTAGCTGGAGAAAGGCTCAATGTAGGCTGGGAGCGGTGCAGAGTATATGATGCAGTGCAAGTATTATGTTGTTTCAAATGCAAAGGCTTCAATCACAAAGCCAGTGACTGCAAAGAAAAAGAAGTATGCACAAAACGATTGGGTGAGCATAAATATGTGGTATGCAATAAAGAAGCAATGAATAAATGCATCAACTGCATCAGGGCAAATAAAGAATTAAATTTGGGACTAGACGAAAATCACGATTCCATGGACAGAATGTGTCCTGTGTATCAACAAAAGCTCATGGCTAGGAAGAGGAAGATTGGCTATTAGCAACCAATTGTCAGCACAAAACACAAGTCAGAAACTAATACAAACCTGCGTAACAAAGTGCTCAACTTGGACTGTATATATCTTAATATTAATAGTATTACAGCAAATAAGCTAGAGCTGGAACATCTTATTGAAATAAAAAAAAAAAAGCCAGCATTGTTTTATGCGCGGAAACATGTACAACGGATATAATCATGGATTATGAGCTATGCATTTCCACATATAAATTCATCCGCTGCGATTCCCACAGTAGACATACAGGTGATGTTCTAATGTATGTACATGAAAATCTACAATATAGCATCGTGTGTAATAAAGCTATTGACAGGAATATGTGTTGCATTATCGTTAAAATTAAAAAATGTGCGTTAAAATGGCAAATTGGTGTACTCTATCACTCACCAAATAGCAGTGATGCTGACTTCATGACATACTTAAACAATGTCATCAATGAACACCTCAGGGAATCTGACAACATTATAATAGTTGGAGATTTTAATATTAATATGAATATATCATCAACATAGTCAAACCAGCTTATAAGTTTATTTGCACAAATGGCTATGGTACAAAGGATAAATTTCAACACAAGAATAACTGAGCACTCTTCTACGAAAATAGACTTATTGTTCAGCAATAATGAGCAAGTTAAAACTGAACATGTAAGTGAATATAGAATTTCCGATCATGAAACAATTCATTTCAAAGTACCAACAGCTAAATATTGCAAAATGAGAAAAGTTGCTACTGTCACCAACTGGGAGTACTATAGTGCAGAAAATCTTTTAAATATGCTGCGAACATGCGACTTTAGTTCTGTGTCTCGTGTAGGAGTAGAAAGTAGAACTGAGATCCTCAACAATATTTTAACTGGAGCTATGCAAGCACTGACGTATGAGAAGAGGATCCAAATACAACTGAGGAATAAGTGGTATGACCGTGAGCTAAGGGAACTGCACAAAAGAAAACTTGAATCCTAGAAATACTGGCAACTGAGAATTATAATGGCGTTAAAAAATATATAAAAAAACTATTATGTATAAAAAGAAGAAATACATGGAAGATAAAGTGCTCGATAGTGAAGGAGACATGAATCGGATGTGGAAGTCTTTAAAAGATCTTGCTGAGCTCGCCGATGACAAAAAGGTGTTAGCAAAATAGTAATTAACGGTGAATGCCTTGAGAAGGAATACGATATAGCCAATGCCCTAAATACATTTTTTGAAAATTAATGATAGCATTGAAATAATTCCGAATGCGGCAGAAGCAATTGTAAATAGTGCAATTGAAACTTTTCAATTCACCGACGTAGAGTTAGATCATATAATGAACATTACTAAATCTTTTAGAAACAAATATGGTGGAAAAAAGCTTTTGTCGGAGGGGGTATTTAAAGATGCCATGATTTACATTGCTCACTTCTACAAAGATATAATAAACGAATCAATAAACAGTAGCATTGTTCCAAATTGCTGGAAAGTATCAACTATAGTACCTGTGGAAAAATTCAAAAATACAGTAAGGCCGGTGGACCTGCGCCCAATTAATACGCTACCCGCAGATGAAAAAATTATGGAAACGGTGGTTAAAAATCAGTATAATTACCAAATTATTATACCTGAACAATCTGGGTTTAGGAAGAGACATTCTTGTGAAACAGCACTGAATATGGTTATTGCGGAATGGAAAGAGGATATAACTGACAAGAAAGTTGTGATCTCAGTCTTTTTAGACTTAAAACGTGCTTTTGAAACTGTGGATAGAGAGGAACTGCTGAATGTAATGTTTAATAATGGGATAAGAGGAAAAGCCTTGCAATGGTTCAGAAGACGATAATTGGAAGTGCAGTTTCACCGGTTGCTGATGTAAATATTGGGCTACCGCAAGGTTCAGTATTAGCACCGCTATTGTTTACAATATATATTAACGATATTAAAGAATGCTTGTAAAATTGCAATATTAGACTATTTGCGAATGATGCATTGATAACCATCAGTGAAAAAAATGCGGGCTTTGTGGTATCGAAAATGCAAGTAGACTTAAACTCCCTTTACAAATGGCTATGCCATAGAAAGTTGAAAGTGAATGTGGATAAAACCAAATGTATGATATTTTGCAAAAATCAAAGCATTATGGGGGCCAATAACCTAAGCAATATTATTCTGAAGATAAGAAACGTTGAAATTCAGCAAGTAGACAAGATCAAATACCTAGGAGTCTTGATCGACAAAGCCTTAGATTTGGAGAACACATAAATTATTTAGAAAACAAAATTGCAAAAAAAATTGGTTTTATGTACAGAACTTGTAAATATATTAGTCAACGACACAAAATATGAGTGTATCTATCAATTATTGAACCGCACTTTATTTATTGTCCAACAATCTTGCTATTAGCAAATGACACACAAATAAAAAAACTGCAGATACAATAAAACAAGGCAATGCGATTAATTTTAAAATGTTCGCGTAGAACACCAAAAACTACAATGCTATATATGTTAAACTGGCTCAGTGTAAAACAGTCGATATATTATTTCACATTGAAATTTATACATCATATGAAATTAGGAATAACGCCGAATTATCTGAACGGGAGAATACATTTTAATCATGAAATACATAACTATGGAACTAAAAGCAGCGGAAATATAAGACTGCCTAGAGTTAGAACGGAGTTCGCGAAGAAGACTTTAGAATATATAGGTTATAAAATGTACAATGAATTACCAAATGCGATAAAAGACTGTGAAAATATTAATAAGTTTAAAGCAAAATTATTTTTATACTGTAAGTCATTAAGCATGTAATGTAAAAAATTTATTTATATATATATATATATATATGTATATATATATTTTTTTTTTTTTACCTTGAACTATGTCTTAAAGACCGTAAATAAATAAATTATTATTATTATTATAAATTATTACAGCTGACTTTGACCGGGAAAGTAGCCGGCGTTCCGTTGGTGTTTATATTTGCGTAGTGGTTTGTGAAGTTTTTTCTGTTTTCCGAACTTGTTTTTAGTAACTCCACCTGTACCAGTCTGCCGATGTCTAATTTTGAGTTTATGTTTTGTACCATGAGTGGCTCTTTAGCTGCTTTTTTGTAGCAGTGCTTCGCCCCACCTAATAGCCGCAAACGATCACAAATTGTCATCAATATCCTCTAACGGGAGTCCAAGGAAATTTGCTGTTTCAACAGGGGTGGACCATAATGAAGGGGGTGTTAGAGGCGTTGGTTCCACATTACAATTAAAGAGATGGGTGGTGTAATCTGGGGACAAATTGCAAGCGGGGCATACATTTTGTATGTCGGGGTTGATTCTGGATATGTAAGAGTTTAACCTGTTACAGTATCCAGAACGAAGTTGAGCCAGAGTGACTCGCGTTTCCCTGGGGAGTATGCGTTCCTCTTCCGCAAGTTTTGGGTACTGTTCCCTGAGTACTGGATTCACTGGGCCATTCCCGGCATAAATGCCCGACGCCTGTTTGTGGAATTCACCAAGGACCTGCTTGTGTTGTTTTCCTTCATACGGCTGAGTTCTCAAGTGCCTTATTTCCTCAAAATGCTTACGGAGATGACTCCTTAAGTCCCTAGGCGGTGTTGGCTCATCAATCAGGTGTCTGTTGGGATGCCCAGGTTTCTGGGTATTCAACAGGAACTGTTTGGTTAGCATCTCATTTCTCTCCCTGATGGGGAGTATTCTCGCCTCATTATGTTGATGGTGTTCTGGGGACATACGAAGACAGCCCGTAGCGGTTCTGAGCGCAGTATTTTGGCAGGCCTGTAGCTTCATCCAGTGGGTAGTTTTTAGGCTTGGCGACCATATAGGGGACGCGTAGCACGCAAACGGCTGGCCAATTGCTTTGTATGTGGTAATGCGCGTTTCTTTGTCTTTTCCCCAAGTACTGCCAGCAAGGGATTTGAGGATTTTATTACGGCTCTGGATTTTTGGAACAATTGCGGCTGCGTGCTCCCCAAAATGTAGATCCTGATCAAACGTCACACCCAAGATTTTGGGGTGTAGGACAGTCGGTAGCGTAGTCCATCGACGTGGATGTGCAAAATGGTCCACATTTGGGACGTCCAAGTTGTAAATAAGGTCGCGGATGATTTAGTCGGTGATAATGCCAGGTTTCGCGAGGTGAAAAAACTGGAGAGATCAGGGAGGTAGCCGTTTATTCTGTTGCAAAGCTCATCGATCTGTGGGCCCGGGCCTGTGGCCATTATTGTGCAGTAATCGGCGTAAGAAACGATAGTAATTCCTTCCGGTGGCGAAGGTAGTTTTGATATGTAAAAATTAAACAAAAGTGGGGATAGGACACCGCCCTGTGGCTCCCCTTGTTTAATTCTTCTTGGCTTTGATGTTTCGTTTCTGAATTGCACCGATGCCTGCCGACAACCCAGATAATTTGCGGTCCACCTTTTAAGACATGGGGGAAGGGTAGACCCTTCCAAGTCTTGCAGTAATGTGCCATGGTTGACCGTATCAAAAGCTTTTGATAGGTCTAGCGCTACGAGTACTGTTCTATGGTGGGGCTTCTGATTTAAACCACAATTTATCTGGGTGCTAATGGCATTTAGCGCAGTGGTGGTGCTATGGAGTTTTCTAAAGCCATGCTGATGACAGGCTAGCTGCAAATTTGATTTTGAACTAGGGGAGCAAAATGGCTTCAAGCGTCTTGGCTACTGGTGATAGGAGAGATATCGGGCGATATGACTCTCCTATGTTAGCTGGTTTCGCAGACTTTAGTAGCGGGACCACCTTGGACATATTGCATTTTTCGGGAATGACAAAGGTGGAAAGAGACAGGTTGAAGACATGCGCTAAATATTTGAAACCCTATTTCCCTAGGCTTTTCAGCATCGGCATGGCTATGCCGTCTGGGCCCACTGCTTTGGATTGTTTAGCATGACCAATGGCATCCTCAGCCTCTATGGCGGTGATGGTAATTGGTGACGCGCTGTATTTATGTTTATGTGCGTGTCTGTTGACCCTCCGTCTATCTTTGTCGACCGTAGAATGCATTATATATTGTCGGCAGAAGGCGCTCGCGGATTTTTTCGCATCCGACAGCACTTTATCGCCAAAGGCGATGGAAACTTTGTCATTGTGCTTAGACGGATTCGATAGGGGCTTTACGGTGGACCAAAGTTTACCTACACCCGCAGAGAGGTTACAACCGCTTAGGTGCTCCTCCCATTTCGCCCGCTTTTGTTCATCCAGAAGCAATCTGATGCGTTGGTTTATATCCCTTATTTGGGGGTCGCCGGGATCGAGCTGTCTTATAAGGTCACGTTCTCTCGCTAAATTTGCTGAATCCGCCGGAAAGTGAGGCCGAATTTTGGGATTTCTACAGGCGAAAATGAAGCGATCCGAGGCGGATTCAATGGCCTTTGTAGCATTATGCGTCATACCCACCTATGTAATACACTTGCGGCATTACGCATCATGAACTTCTATGCCAAATACATTTTAGTAATAATCATATTACAATATTATACAACATAAATTATTGAACTAACCCAGCGGTTAGCTAACATCAATGGAATGCCGAATATGAAACCCTTGTCCGTTCACAGCTAATAAATTCTGCTTATTATTTGCATACAACCAATAATGGGAATTAACCAAATACATTGATCTGCTGACTTTGCAAGCATGCATACAAACCTACATGTATGCATAGCATTAACCAAATTACTCGCATTGATCTGCTGACGTTGCAAGCAGGCATACAAATCTACATGTATGCAAGCATGCATACAAATCTACATGTATGCAAGCATGCATACAAATCTACATGTATACAAAGCATGTATACAAACCTACATGTATGCATACCCCATTACCAATGTACATATTTTTAGTTTATTAGTATTAAGATAATTATGAATGTATAGGTTAAGTAAAAAACTATAAAAGGGAAATAATTTATTTAATAAAAAGAATTAATATTTGACTACCAAACCTTTCACATCTTTTATTCCAAATCAAACATTTCATGGCGATCCTGCCTGCTTGGTCAAGAATTAGCAAAACTGCTGAAGACCTCACTGGAGGAAAATCCTGGGTATAAACTAAGCAGGATTCGCCTATAAACATTTCATGGCGATCCTGCCAGCCTGATCTTAAATCAGCTGAAAATTTGCTCTTAAGCAAAATTAGCTAAAGATCTTGCTGGAGGAAAAGATCCTGCCAGTTTTATCTGCAATAAGCATAAGATTTGCTGACCAAGCAAATATCGCTTAAAAGATTTAGCTGCTCAGAGATCCTGCCCAAGAAACTTTAAAAAACAAAGTATAAAAAAAAGTTAATAATTTTACCATCCGGGCAAAAGTTGAAAGGATCCTGATACAAAGGATTACAACTTCTATCACAGCACAAATACAATAAAACCAAATCGAATGCAGAAGGCAAATGATATTGAGGAACAAAATTAAGCAACAGCAGTGACCAAAGATGAATAAAGCATAAGGCGAAGTGGAATAAATGGATTTAAAGGACACATTTTAGAAAAGGCAACCAAGGATGAATAAAGCATAAGGCGAAGTGGAATAAACGGATTGAAAGGACACATTTTAAACAGCAATATTCTGCAGGACCAATTGGTTGCATGACCGGCTGAAAGCAGTACTAATAAGTATATTTAGAAATAAATTGGGCGGCCTTTACGGACGCTAATTTTTTTTTAAAAAATAGGACTTGTAGAAAAAAAAATAATAATGTAAAATTTAAACTAAAACAAAAGTATGTACGAACAATTTCTTTTGAACTTGAAAAAAAAAAAATAGATAATATAAAAATCTAATTTGTTAAAATTTGAAGTAAAATTTTTATGGAAAAAAGAAATAGCAGGAAAATTAAAAATTTCTTATTCGAAAAAAAGGCTAAAATGCTAAAAACCTTAAACTTTTATAAAAAAAAAAAATCAAGTAAATTGCAATGTTTAGGACACCTCTGTAAAATAGTCAATCAACTTCAGACAGTTCACCTATCCTCTAAAGAAAACCCATAGAACATTTTAATAAGGTTTAAAAATTAAAATTACCATAACTACTAAAATGCAAAGAAACTCCTCAGATCTTCCTCTCTATAGGTGGGACGAAAATACCCGACACACTAGGGACTTACAAGTAGAGTTAGAAGGATTAAAGAAATTGTGGAGGATAATAGGTATGGAAAGGGAACCCACAATAGAGGCGCAGACTACGAGACGCCCTCGGGCGTGGACAGTAAGGAGCCACAAAAGATTTATAGAAATTACGTGGACGTCTGGTTTTGGGATCTAGCCCAGAATAACCTGTTCGATGCAACCATCCCTTACACGAGACACTGACAAGAGTATGACCGTTCTAAAAAGATTCTTTTCCGGCCAATGCAGCAAAACCATTTCTCAGGACCGGGGTCAGGAGACGGACCCGGATTGGGTTCGATACCTTCCCGGAGCAAGAGAATATGCAGCAGTCCCGCTGCAAGGAGTTGCTGGGAGAATGACAATTTGTGGGAGGAACGCAACAAATTAAATGGGGTTACACTGAAATGACAGTCCTTGGTCGGAAAAAATCCCGAGTGCTTCAATCTTTAAAGATGGCAATGAAAATGATGTCTCTAATTATAGCCCTATCGCCAAACTAACAGCTCGAAGCTTTTTGAAAAAATTAGAAAAGAGAAGCTAACTTTTGTCATCAAAAGCGTCAGTGAGCCGTGCCAACATAGGTTTGTGGCTGGCCGCTCGACTGTTACGAACCTAGTGTCGTTTTCTGATTTCTGCATCTCTGCATTTCAGGACGGTTGCCAGGTAGATACTGTATACACTGATTTCACAAAGGCTTTCGATAAAGTTTCTCATAAAATCTTATTATTTAAACTGGAATGCATTGGATTTCATTCTGTTTTCCTATCATGGTTAAAATCTTATTTGTCGAATAGGTCTTTGTGCGTCGAAATTGAAGACTGTAAGTCCCAACATTTCTTAGCAACGTCCGGGGTACCTCAGGGTAGCATTCTTGGTCCTCTTTTATTTGTGCTCTTTATTAATGACATTGGTTCCTGCTTTAATTCGTCTGATTTCCTTTTATATGCAGACGATCTTAAGATTTTTCGTAGAATTAATGGCCCGTCAGATGCAGCGCTCCTACAAAATGATCTAAATAATCTTGTTGCTTGGTGTAATGCCAATAATATCTACTTAAATGTCAAAAAATTCTTTCAAATGTCTTTTTCTAATGCGTCTACCCTGCATACCATTCCCTATGGTATTTCAGGTGTTCCACTGGCTTCTGTCGAAGAAGTTATTGATCTAAGTGTTGTCTTCGACACCTCTTCCCCTTCGTTAGTGATATCTGTTATGTCCTTCCGAAGGCTAAGAGAAACCTTGCCTTGTTGTTGTTGTAGCAATGCTCGCCCCACCTAATAGCCGCTACCGATCACAAATTGTCATCAATATCCTCTAACGGGAGTCCAAGGAAACTTGCGTTTCAACAGGGGTGGACCATAGGGAAAGGGGTGTTAGAGGCGTTGGTTCCACATTACAATTAAAGAGATGGTTGGTGTCATGTGGGGACACATTGCAAGCGTGGCATACATTTTGTATGTCGGGGTTGATTCTGAATGGGTAAGAGTTTAACCTGTTAAAGTATCCAGAACTAAGTTGAGCAAGAGTGACACGCGTTTTCCTGGGGAGTATGCGTTCCTCTTCCGCGAGTTTTGGATAATTTTCTTTAAGTACTGGATTCACCGGGCAATTCCCGGCATAAAGGTCCGACGCCTGTTTATGAAGTTCACCAAGGACCTGCTTGTGTTTTTTCACTTCATACGGCTGTGTTCTCAGGTGCCGTATTTCCTCAAAATACTTACGGAGATGACTCCTTAAGCCCCTAGGCGGTGCTGGTTCATCAATCAGATGTCTGTTGGGATGCCAGGTTTCTGGGTATTCAACAGGAACTGTTTGGTCAGCATCTCATTTCTCTCCCTGATGGGGAGTATTCTCGCCTCATTATGCAGATGGTGTTCTGGGGACATAAGAAGACAGCCCGTGGCGATTCTGAGAGCAGTATTTTGGCAGGACTGTAGTTTCTTCCAGTGGGTAATTTTTAGGCTTGGCGACCATATGGGTGACGCGTAGCACGTAATTGGCTGGCTAATTGCTTTGTATGTAGTCATGAGCGTTTCTTTATCTTTTCCCCAGGTACTGCCAGCGAGGGATTTGAGGATTTTGTTACGGCTCTGAAATCTCGGAACAATTGCGGCTGCGTGCTCACCAAAATGTAGATCCTGATCAAACGTCACACCCAAGATTTTGGGGTGTAGGACAGTCGGTAGCGTAGTACCATCAACGTGGATGCTCAAAATGGTCGACATTTGGGACGTCCATGTTGTAAATAAGGTCGCGGAAGATTTAGTCGGTGAAAATGCCAGGTTTCGCGAGGCGAAAAAACTGGAGAGATCAGGGAGGTAGCCGTTTATTTTATTGCATAGCGCATCGATCTTTGGGCCTGGGCCTGTGGTCATTATTGTGCAGTCATCGTCGTAGGAAACGATTGTGACTCCTTCCGGTGGTGAAGGTAGCTTAGATATGTAGAAATTAAACAAAAGTGGGGATAGGACACCACCCTGTGGCACCCCTTGTTTAATTCTCCTTGGTTTTGATGTTTCGTTTCTAAATTGCACCGATGCCTGCCGACCACCCAGATAATTTGCGGTCCACCTTCCAGGTCCTGCAGTAACGAGCCATAGTTGACCGTATCGAAAGCTTTTGATAGGTCTAGCGCTACGAGTACTGTTCTATGGTGGGGGTATTGATTCAAACCGCAATTTATCTGGGTGCTAATGGCATTTAGCGCGGTGGTAGTGCTATGAAGTTTTCTGAAGCCGTGCTGATGAGGGGCTAGCTGCAAATTTGCTTGGAAATAAGGGAGCAAAATGGCTTCAAGCGTCTTTGCCACTGGCGATAGGATAGATATGGGACGATCCGACTCACCTATGTTAGCTGGTTTCCCAGGCTTTAGTAGCGGGACCACCTTGGCCATTTTCCATTTCTCGGGTATGACAAAGGTGGAAAGAGACAGGTTGAAGACATGCGCTAAATATTTGAAACCCTCTTTCCCTAGGCTTTTAAGCATCGGCATGGCTATGCCATCTGGGCCCACTGCTTTGGATGGCTTAGCACGATCAATGGCGTCCTCAACCTCTTTAGCGGTGATGGTGATTGGTGACGCGCTGAATTTGTGTTTATGTGCGTGTCTATTGGCTCTCCGTCTATCTTTGTCGACCGTAGGATGCATTATATATTGTCGGCAGAAAGCGCTCGCGCATTTTTTCGCATCCGACAGCACTTTGTCGCCAAAGGCGATGGAAACTTTGTCTTTGTGCTTAGTCGGATTCGATAGGGAGTTTACGGTGGACCAAAGTTTACCCACACCGGTAGAGAGGTTACAACCTCTTAGGTGCTCCTCCCATTTCGCCCGCTTGTGTTCATCCACAAGCAATCTAATGCGTTGGTTTATATCCCTTATTTGGGGGTCGCCTGGATCAAGCTGTCTTATAAGGTCACGTTTTCTCGCTAAGTTTGCGGCCTCCGCCGGGAAGTGGGGCCGGACTTCGGGAATGAAACGTGCCGTGGCGGATTCAATGACCTTACGGAAGGCACGCTCCCCTTGGCGGGCATCACACGGGATAGGGAGAGCAGCTAAGCGGTTGTCTGTAAAGGATTTATATTCTTCCCACTTTACTTTTTTGAAGTTTATAAAGTGCGTTTTTCAGTGACGATGAAGTCGGCGGTACGCTCGAGCGAAATAAGTATGGGCAGGTGGTCGGATGCCAATGTTACCATCGGCTGCCACTTGACGCAGTTTACGAGTTCTGCGCTCACGATTGAGATATCTGGCGAGCTGTGACAGCTTCCTACCATAAGTGTGGGGGCGTCTCCGTTTATTGTGCAGAACGTCGTTTCTTCTATTTGATCCGCCAACATCTCACCCCTACTGTCCGCCCGCAAGTTTGAATGCCATAGATCATGATGGGCATTGAAATCGCCTTGGCCTTGACGTTCTAAGACATTGTCCCTGCGGTCGATGCCAGGATCAAATATATAATATTGCACAGAGTGGTGTATGATAAACGCGAGGCCGCCTCCATTTCCGCTCTCGCGGTCTTTCCTGTGGACATTATACCCAGAGCAGGTCTGCAATGCAGATCTTGCTGTGAGTTTAGTCTCTTTAATCGCAGCAATGCGGATGTTGTGTCGCTTCATGAAATCGACTATCTCCGTAATCTTCCCAGTTAGTCCATTACAGTTTAACTGCACAATTCTGAAGTGCATAAGGGGAGACGCCGCCACTCTGGGGGTAAGTGACGGGTGACTACGCCTGGGTTGTGGAAGGCCAGGACGCAATTGCTGTTGTGGCCCTGGGACTGGGCGTCCTTGGGCAAGCATTGGGGTACCCGGATGATTTGGGTTTGCGACCTGGCAACATGGCGCGATGAAACCCGTCGGGGGGTTGCCGTCGCGGAGACCAGAAAATCTAGGAAAGTGGCACCACCCAAGGCAGGAGCTGCATTGGGCGGATGTCGCAAACCTATATATTCTGTGCTGGCAGACGCACAGTGTTTCGTGTAGAACAAGCTATCTGGACAAAAACAAAGTTCTTATTCCAAGAAAAGTGTAATGAGAAATGAAAGAAAACAAACAAAATAACGGGATTTTGTTTTTTTTTTGAAATTTTTGCTCATATATATTGAGTAATTGAAGTAAGAAGGCAGGAGTGGCCGTAAAATGCATTGATTAATTTGCAAAATTCTTGTTGAATATTAAGATTCATATTTCTTTTAAGTGAACACTTTTACATAATTTTTTTGATGGATTCTAAACTCGAAGGTAAGTAAAATTTTTTAATAGTAATTCTTTCATAAATAGAGTATTTTCAATATATTTAACATTCCGTTATTAAGAAGAAAAGGTATTTTTTTCCTATATTTTTAACTTTAGGAACAAAAAAGTTACATACCTCCGCGGACATCCGGGCTTAATTTTACATATGTTATAGTCGCAAGTATTCTCTAATAGTCGAAAGAAAAAACTAATGCGAATTCTTTGCACATCTATTTTAAATTTTTTTTTTTTTTGTAGATTTTGTTATCTCTACATATCAAATAGGATGTATGTACGTACCAGCTCCGACGAGATATTTGAACGTTTAAAGCTGATCTACAAACGGCAAAACCAATTCCCTGGTACAGGGAACAAACACGTAGCCATAAAACATAAAAAAAATAAACGCGCAAGGTCAACAAGAGCACACCAAAAGCAAAAAGGCGAAGATCGTTGACTTCAACCTGTCACAACCTACCGCACCAGTCAACAAGGCATAAAAACAGGTACAAACAAAGGATTGATGAAGATAAACCAAAACCAGGTTTCGGCAATACCAATGACGGCAACACTGCTCGTAGGTTTTTCGAAAATTCTGAGGCTAGTGCTGAGATTAGGGGATTGGATGTAACGCCCATCAAAAGATTCGACACTCTCCTTCTCGCATTAGCATCTGGGTACAATATAAATATATAAAGATTTGAAAAATTTGCGGTCGAGACTAAAAAACTATACATGGATCTCTATCCATGGTTTAATATGCCTGTTACAGTTCATAAATTCTTAGTTCATAGTACTGAAATTATAAAATCAGCAATTTTACCTATTGGTCAACTTTCCGAGGAAGCACAGGAAGCCCGTAACAAAGATTTGAGACGATTCAGGGATTATAACACGCAAAAGCAGACGCGTTAAGCCACGAATAGAGATCTTATGAATATGTTGCTTATAACATCGGATCCTTTAGTTAACAGTTTTAGGGAGATACCTAAGAAACAATTTAAAAGTCTGACTTCAGAAGTCTTAAATTTACTGTCCCCCGATAATGTTGAGGAGTCAATACCCCAGTTGTTTCAAGATTTCACAGTAGTGTTGCTGATGTTCGTGACTATTCCAATGAAAGTGATGATAGCGAATAATAACATAATTATAAAAGATAACCTACCCTATAACTTTTTGTTGGTTCAGGTTTTATTCAATTTAAATCTATTGTCTTTTCTACTTTGTATGATACTTTACTTTTAAGTTTTTGTAATAAGTAATTTTGACATAATTAATTTAATTATTTACATTGTTATTATTATTATTGTAATTCACTTTTACATTCCTGAATGGTACTATAAAATAATTCTGTAAAAATTGTAGTGCCAGGATAAATACTCAAATAAATACAAAATATGTATGTACAGATGTACAGTCACTCACATAAATAAGTAGACACCC
The DNA here is from genome assembly GCF_040869045.1 of Eurosta solidaginis. Lineage (NCBI taxonomy): Eukaryota > Metazoa > Arthropoda > Insecta > Diptera > Tephritidae > Eurosta > Eurosta solidaginis. The sequence goes on from NC_090322.1 coordinate 78,260,336, forward strand.
CTTTTTGGATAATTCTTACAATTTTCGCTTTCGCAAATTTATTTTAACTAATTTCCCATAAGAAAATTTGCCACGAACTAAATTATATTTAAAAAATTCGACGAATTTTCATAAAAAATTTTAATTTTTTTTCCGAATTTTTAGAATTTTTTAGAGTATTGAGATTTGTATTCCATTCAATTTAAGTATAATAAAGTAATATTCTTAAGTCCTTTAAATTTTTTTGGATCTATGTCACTTATTCACATGAGTTACTGTATATGAAATAAGCAAATGTATGCATGTGAAGTAAAATTTTGGAAACAAATAAAAAAAAGAACATATGGCTGAAAAAAATGACGTAGTTGTAATAAATGACTGCATATGAAACGGAAAATCTCATAAAATAATTTTGTCCAGCTAGCTTGTTCTACACGAAACACTGTGAGACGGTGCAAACGGAAGTAGGGACTAAGAGTCTGTTTCCCTGACCTGCACGATTGCTGCCGGAAAAGAAGGGGGGGGGGGGGGGGGGGGGGGGCAGGGGTTGATGCTCAGCATTGGTACCAACTATACTACGAAGGTAGTAGTTATGAGTGGTGTCAGCTGTTTGAGTTGTTGGCGCCGTGGGGCGCGAGCAGCAGCGTACTTGTTGTGGCTTGCCGAGCAGCGGGGCTGCTGGAATGTAGTGGGGGGGGGGGGGGGCCGCTTAGGCGTAGACTACGGGACGCCCTTGGGCGTGAACAGTAATTTATTTTTATATATTTATTTAGTTCTATGTTATTTTTTTTATTATTTACTCGTTAATTACATATATAAGTTTGACTATATAGTTTTTATATCTTTCAACTCATTTGTATCTACTCTGTAAGATTCTTTTCGATCATAGACTTAATAAACTAAACTAGACATAGAACCGACCGCCTTGGGAAGCAGGACTGTAGCTTCTTCGAGTGTGTAGTTTTTAGACCTGGCCACCATATAGGGGACGCGTAGCATGCAATCGGCTGACCAATAGCTTTTTAAGTGGTAATGAGCGTTTCTTTGGCTTTTCCCCAAGTACTGCCAGCAAGAGATTTGAGGATTTTATTGCGGCTCTGGATTTTCGGTACAATTGTGGCTGCATGCTCACCAAAATGTACATCCTGATCAAACGTCGCACCCAAAATTTTGGGGTGTGGGACAGTCGGTAGCGTAGTGCCATCGACATTTGGGACGTCCATGTTGTGAATAAGGTCGCTGAGGATTTAGTCGGTGATAATGCCAGGTTTCGCGAGGCGAAAAAACTGGAGAGATCAGGGAGGTAGCTGTTTATTCTAGTACAAAACTTATCGATCTGTGGGCCTGGGCCTGTGGCCATTGTTGTGCAGTCATCGGCATAGGAAACGATAACAACTCCTTCTGGTGGCGAAGGTAGCTTTGATTGTAGAAGTTAAACAAAAGTGCGAATATGACATCACCCTGCGGCACCCCTTGTTTAATTCTTCTTGGTTTTGATGTTTCGTTTCTAAATTGCACAACTGCCTGCCGACCACCCAAGTGGGGGTTTTGATTTAAACCGCAATTTATCTGGCTGCTAATGGCATTTAGCGCGGTGGTGGTGCTATGGAGTTTTCTGAAGCCATGCTGATGACAGGCTAGCTGCAAATTTGCTTTGAAGTAGGGGAGCAGAATGGCTTCAAGCGCCTTGGCTACTGGCGATAGGATAGATATTGGCGATATGACTCTCCTATGTTAGTTGGTTTCCCAGGCTTTAGTAGTAGTGGCCATTTTCCATTTTTCGGGAATGACGAAGGTGGAAAGAGACAGGTTGAAGAGATGCGCTAAATATTTGAAACCCTCTTTCCATGGCTGTTGTTGTTGTTGTAGCAATGCTCGCCCCACCTAATAGCCGCAACCGATCACAAATTGTCATCAATATCCTCTAACGGGAGTCCAAGGAAACTTGCCGTTTCAACAGGGGTGGATCATAAGGAAAGGGGTGTTAGAGGCGTTGGTTCCACATTACAATTAAAGAGATGGTTGGTGTCATGTGGGGACACATTGCAAGCGGGACATACATTTTGTATGACGGGGTTGATTCTGGATAGGTAAGAGTTTAACCTGTTACAGTATCCAGAACGAAGTTGAGCAAGAGTGATACGCGTTTCCCTGGGGAGTATGTGTTCCTCTTCCGCGAGTTTTGGATACTTTTCTTTAAGTACTGGATTCACCGGGCAATTCCCGGTATAAAGGTCCGACGCCTGTTTATGGAGTTCACAAAGGACCTGCTTGTGTTTTTTCGCTTCATACGGCTGGGTTCTCAGGTGCCGTATTTCCTCAAAATTACGGAGATGACTCCTTAAGCCCCTAGGCAGTGCTGGTTCATCAATGAGATGTCTGTTGGGATGCCCAGGTTTCTGGGTATTCAACAGGAACTGTTTGGTCATCATCTCATTTCTCTCCCTGATGGGGAGTATTCTCGCCTAATTATGCAGATGGTGTTCTGGGGACATAAGAAGACAGCCCGTGGCGATTCTGAGAGCAGTATTTTGGCAGGCCTGTAGTTTCTTCCAGTGGGTAATTTTTAGGCTTGGCGACCATATGGGTGACGCGTAGCACGTAATCGGCTGGCTAATTGATTTGTATGTAGTCATGAGCGTTTCTCTATCTTTTCCCCAGGTACTGTCAGCGAGGGATTTGAGGATTTTGTTACGGCTCTGAATTTTCGGAACAATTGCGGCTGCGTGCTCACCAAAATGTAGATCCTGACGTCACACCCAAGATTTTGGGGTGTAGGACAGTCGGTAGCGTAGTGCCATCGACGTGGATGTTCAAAATGGTCGACATTTGGGACGTCCATGTTGTAAATAAGGTTGCGGAAGATTTAGTCGGTGATAATGCCAGGTTTCGCGAGGCGAAAAAACTGGAGAGATCAGGGAGATAGCCGTTTATTTTATTGCATAGCGCATCGATCTTTGGGCCTGGGCCTGTGGCCATTATTGTGCAGTCATCGGCGTAGGAAACGATTGTGACTCCTTCCGGCGGTGAAGGTAGCTTAGATATGTAGAAATTAAACAAAAGTGTGGATAGGACACCACCCTGTGGCACCCCTTGTTTAATTCTCCTTGGTTTTGATGTTTCGTTTCTAAATTGCAACGATGCCTGCCGACCACCCAGATAATTTGCGGTCCACCGTTTAAGACATGGGGGAAGGGTAGACCCTTCCAGGTCGTGCAGTAACGAGCCATGGTTGACCGTATCAAAAGCTTTTGATAGGTCTAGCGATACGAGTACTGTTCTATGGTGGGGGTATTGATTTAAACCGCAATTTATCTGGGTGCTAATGGCATTTAGCGCGGTGGTAGTGCTGTGGAGTTTTCTGAAACCATGCTGATGAGGGGCTAGCTGCAAATTTGCTTGGAAATAAGGGAGCAAAATGGCTTCAAGCGTCTTTGCCACTGGCGATAGGAGAGATATCGGACGATACGACTCACCTATGTTAGCTGGTTTCCCAGGCTTTACTAGCGGGACCACCTTGGCCATTTTCCATTTCTCGGATATGACTAAGGTGGAAGGACACAGGTAGAAACGAGCCGTCAAAAGGTGGGATTTTGATTGGGGGTAGTCTTTGACTTAACTGCACGTCAAGTGGCGTGGTTGTTGTCGCATTCTGTGACTCTGAAATGGTAGAAGAATTAGTAGCTGCCTCAATCATGTCGTTCAACTCGCCTAATGTTTCCGTGTAAATACGCTCGATTTCAGTGTAAGCATCCAAAATCTGTTGAGCCAGCTCACTGGTTGTGGCGTCTTCAGCAGCACTTGATACGTCATCGTACCCCTTTACATATTTTTCCCAGTATTGGCAAAGCAGCGAACGACGACCGATTAAGAATCCTTTGGTTTGCTTGGTTTTGGCTGTTTTGCGTAAATTTGCCATGAAATTCATGATTAAATTTGCAACACATGTTTGTTGCTTTATTAAAGTCTTCATGGTGCTATGTACCGCTTTGTGGACGTGCAAAAAATTTCCAGAATACCGGCGTAGAGCTGAAATATTGCTTCAAGCTTGAAGTATAAAAATATCCAGTTAGAATCACGTGATATTTCCACAGTATGTATCTGTTATGTGTAGAACAGCAATTATCGCATTGTTGGAATGTACGTAGCTTGCGTAGAGCAAAATGTAGATACCTGCGAATAATATGCGTATAATCTACACAAGAATCGTTCGAAAGGCCTTTATTTTGTAAGTTAATTATACGGCCGTGATTTTTCCTATGACTTTTCAAAGGTCGCGGGCTTGTTTCCCCGCAAGGGATGCCAAATGTTAACAAGTAAAGAAAAAGGAACGTGTTCTCTGGTTCACGCCTCTCCGTATAATAATTTTATTTGCAAATATCCAGTACATAGTTGTCCACATACATATATATGTATGTGCGTATATACATAGGTTCATATAGGATACAGCTAAGGTTATTGTTTTATACATAAGTACATAAGTGCAGTTTGAGAAGTAGCAAATAGTAGCACAAAGGAAACCAAGCAAGAATGCCAGGGGCTGATAGGGTTGCCGTGTGACTTCAAATACTTAACAACTCGTTTCATGTCTCCCTGATTATCGCGCACCCTTTCTTCCATATATTTTAGCAACATTATAGGAGTCCAGTTTTATTTTGTGCAATAGTAGCAGCTCGCGGTCATACCACTTATTTCTTAGCTGTATTTTTATTCTCTTCTCATACGTCAATGCTTACATGGCTTCAGCTAGGATAACGTTCAGTTGTATAACTCTATATTCTACTCCAGTATTATACAAAGAGCTTAAATCGCTTCACAGTGTTTCGTGTAGAACAAGCTAGCTGGACAAAAACAAAGTTCTCATTCCAAGAAAAGTGTAATGAGAAATGAAAGAAAACAATCAAAATAACGGGGTTTTTGCTTTTTTTTTGATATTTTTGCTCATATATATTGAGTAATTGAAGTAAGAAGGCGGGAGTGGACGTAAAATGCATTGATTAATTTGCAAAATTCTTGTTGAATATTAAGATTCATATTTCTTTAAGTAAACACTTTTATATCATTTTTTTGGTGGATTCTAAGCTCGAAGGTAAGTAAAATTTTTTAATAGTAATTCCTTCGCAATTAGAGTATTTTCAATATATTTAACATTCCATTATTAAGAAGAAAAGGTATTTTTTCTCTATATTTTTAACTTTAGGGACAAACAAGTTACATACATCCGCGGACATCCGGGCTAAATTTTACATATGTTATAGTCGCAAGTATTCTCTAAAAGTCGAAAGAAAAAACCATTGCGAATTCTTTGCACATCTATTTTAAATTTTTTTTTTTGTAGATTTAGTTATCTCTACATATAAAATAGGATGTATGTACGTACCAGCTCCGACGAGATATTTGAACATTTAAAGCTGATCTACAAACGGCAAAACCGATTCCCAGGTACAGGGAACAAACACGCAGCCGTAAAACACACAAAAATAAACGCGCAAGGTCAACAAGAGCACACCAAAAGCAAAAAGGCGAAAATCACTGACTTCAACCTGCCACAACCTACCGCACAAGTCACCAAGGTATAAAAACAGGTACATACAAAGCAATCCTAATGCAGGTATAACCACTCAGGAACGCTACGCAAAACAACCTCATTTGGTAGCATCTACGACAATACCTGAATGTAATATAAATACTGCACAACTGATAACAAATCAGAACGATCAACGACACAACAATCATCAACTATACACCCTGTCGGAAAATCAACAACACAAAGCGGTTTAGTTATAACCGTACCAAGAACGGAGTTTTTTGACATTTGGTTTCAACATTCGAAAGAAGCCAAATATAAAGAATTATTGAGTTTTGTTGTACTTAAGTACGATTTAAGCGAAGCAGCCGAGTATTCGATAAAAAGTTTAAGCTTACAAATATCGGCATATTCGTCGAAGCTGGATCAAAAGTGGAACACTTCTGGAAGACATAAGGAGCGATTTTTGAATAAAAACTCGGAGTGGCTTTCGGGTCCAGACTTCACATTTACAATAACGGTGGATTCAAAGTTGCCATCAGACCAACCAACCACTTCTTCAGATTACCCCGGCCCCGGAAGACGAAAGAAGGACTTTGTTAGCTGCAGTGAAAAAACCAAAAGGCGTCGAATGGATGACCTCTTGCAATCTAGAAGTCCTGGTGAGTTACTTTATGCGGCAGAAGTATCAACGCGTATGTCCGGCAACAGAAATGTCATAAAAAAATCACAGGAAACCACTCAAATATCCGGCAAAAAGATGACATGTGAGCCAGATGCAAGATGCTTGAGCAATGTAGAAGCTTTAGCATACTACGTAGATAGCAAATCGACGACTCATGGGTACAAAACGACTCGGAAGTGGAGCATCAAAGCAGGCCATAAGGTTTATCCATCATTTTTTAGTCTAAGAAAAGCTAAGGCAGAATGCTATCCAAATGAAATTGATGTGGGTGAAACAGGTGCGGAAATTAAAGTCCAGTCCGCATTAGATAAAACTGTTGAGCGTTTAGTTTTAGCAAATCAAGAAGTTTTTGTTAGTTTACTTACTTACTTACTTAATTGGCGCTTAACCGTCTAAACGGTTATGGCCGTCCAACAAGGCGCGCCAGTCGCTCTTTCGCTCCGCCAACCGGCGCCAATTGGTCACACAAAGGGAGTTTAAATCGTTTTCCACCTGGTCCTTCCAACGGAGTGGGGGCCGCCCTCTACCTCTGCTTCCATAGGCGGGTTCCGATAGGAACACTTTCTTGGCCGGAGCATCATCTTTCATTCGCATAACATGGCCTAGCCAGCGCAGCCGCTGCGTTTTAATTCGCTGGACTATGTTGATGTCTGCGTATAGCTCGTACAGCTCATCATTAAATCTTCTTCGGTACTCGCCATCGCCAACGCGTAGAGGTCCATAAATCTTTCGAAGAACTTTTCTCTCGAACACTCCCAAAGCCGCTTCATCTGCTGTTGTCATGGTCCATGCTTCTGCCCCATATAGCAGGACGGGTACGATAAGTGACTTGTAGAGTATGATTTTCGTTCGCCGAGAGAGGACTTTACTTTTCAATTGCCTACCTAGTCCAAAGTAGCTTTTATTGGCAAGATTGATTCTTCGCTGGATTTCAGTGCTGATGTTGTTGCTAGTGTTGATGCTGGTTCCCAAATAAACGAAGTCTTTTACTATTTCGAAATTATGGCTGCCAACAGTAGCGTGGTTGCCAAGGCGCATATGCGCTGACTCTTTGCTCGATGACAGCAGGTACTTCGTTTTGCCCTCATTCACCATCAAACCCATCTTTACCGCTTCTTTTTCCAGCTTGGAGTAAGCAGAACTAACAGCGCGGGTGTTTAGGCCGATGATATCAATGTCATCAGCATATGCCAGTAATTGCACGCTTTTATAGTATATTGTTCCAGTGCGGTTAAGTTCTGCAGCTAGTATAATTTTCTCCAGCATCAAATTAAAGAAATCGCACGATAGGGGGTCACTCTGTCTGAAACCTCGTTTAGTTTCGAACGGCTCGGAGAGGTCCTTCCCAATTCTGACTGAGCTGATGGTGTTGCTCAACGTCAATTTGCACAGCCGTATAAGTTTTGCGGGGAAACCAAATTCAGACATAGCGGCATATAGGCAGCTCCTTTTCGTGCTGTCGAAGGCGGCTTTAAAGTCGACGAAGAGGTGATGTGTGTCGATTCTCTTTTCACGGGTTTTTTCCAAGATTTGGCGCATTGTGAAAATCTGGTCGATGGTAGATTTACCAGGTCTGAAGCCGCACTGATAAGGTCCAATCAGCCGGTTCACGGTGGGCTTCAATCTTTCGCACAATACACTTGAAAGGACCTTATATGCGATATTAAGAAGGCTGATTCCACGATAGTTGGTGCATTTTGCAGTATCCCCCTTCTTGTTGACTGGGCAAAGAACACTTAGATTCCAACCGTCGGGCATGCTTTCGTCCGCCCATATTTTGCTAAGAAGCTGCTGCATGCGCCTTACCAACTCCTTGCCGCCGAACTTGAATAGCTCCGCAGGCAATCCATCAGCGCCCACGGCCTTGTTGTTTTTCATTCTGGTTATTGCTATTCTAACTTCGTCATAATCGGGCGGGGGGACATATATTCCATCATCATCGATTGCGGGATCGGGTTCTTCAGCTCTGCGCGGTGAATTGCTGCCTCCATTTAGGAGAGCAGAGAAGTGTTCCCTCCATAATCTAAGCACTCTCTGGACATCAGTTACAAGGTCGCCGTTTTCATTCCTATAGGAGTTTGCCCCGGTCTTAAAGCCTTCCGTCTGTCGCCGTATTTTTTGGTAGAATTTTCGGGCGTTATTCCTGGTGGCTAGCAGCTCAAGCTCCTCGCACTCACGCCTTTCTGCTTCTGCTTTTTTCTTCCTGAAAAGGCGTCTCGCTTCCCTTTTCAACTCACGATAGCGTTCACACACTCCTCTTGTCGCGCTTGTTTTAAACGTAGCCCTGCAGGCAGCGTCTTTTCTTTCGGTTGCAACGCGGCATTCTTCATCATACCAGTTGTTTTTTCGTGGCCGCCGGTAACCAATTTTTTCCTCGGCGGCAGTACGAAGTGCTTTGGAGATATGCTCCCACTGGAATACTTCAGGATGAGTTGTGCCCTCAGAGAGCAGGTGTGAGAGTCGAGTTGCGAAATCATTGGCAGTCTGTTGTGATTGAAGCTTTTCGACGTCTAGCTTTCCTTGTGTTTTTTGTTCCTTGTTTTTAGCCGCGTTGAGGCGGGTGCGTATTTTGGCTGCAACGAGATAATGGTCCGAATCGATGTTAGGTCCTCGGATCGTGCGCACATCTAAAACACTGGAGGCATGCCGTCAGTCTATCACAACGTGATCGATCTGATTGCGAGTATTTCGATCAGGAGACAGCCATGTAGCTTGATGTATCTTTTTATGCATGAACCTCGTGCTTGATATGACCATCTTTCGAGCACCGGCAAAGTCAATCAGCCTCAGTCCGTTAGGAGAAGTTTCATTGTGTAGGCTGAACTTTCCGACTGTAGGGCCAAAAACACCTTCTTTGCCCACCCTGGCGTTAAAGTCGCCAAGCACGACTTTTATATCATGACGGGGGCAGCGCTCGTATGTGCGTTCTAATTGTTCATAAAAAGTGTCTTTCACCTCATCGTCTTTCTCCTCTGTCGGCGCATGGGCGCAGATGAATGATATATTAAAAAATTTTGCTTTTATTCGGATAGCGGCGAGACGCTCGTCCACAGGCGTGAACGCCAGCACTTGGCGACAAAGTCTCTCTCCCACCACGAATCCGACGCCGAAACTGCGCTTATTCGCATGGCCACTCCAATATATGTCACAATTTTTGATCTTTCTTCCTTGCTTCGTCCAACGCATTTCTTGGATGGCGGTGATGTCAGATTTTGCTTTGCCGAGGACATCAACCAGCCGGGCATCTGCACCAATCCCGTTCAGGGAGCGGACGTTCCAGGTGCATGCCCTCAATTCATTGTCCTTCAAACGTTTGCCATGGTCGTCATCAATAGAGAGTGTATTTATCCGAGGCTTGTTGTTATATTTCATTGGAGTATGGTTTTACGTGGCGGGTCCCAAGCCCAGCGCACAACCCGCTCAGCGGGGGTGAAAATATTACTTGGCACGTTTATATAGCGAGCCGCTTGATCCAAGACAGACGCCCGCTAGCAGCCGCACCTAGAGGTGTACAGACGCTGCCGATGAAATCTCCCCCGGCTAGCCCTTAAACCGATTATGTCAGAGTGGCCTAGCCAGGTTGTCGCCTTCTCACATTAGCTACCCAGAGGATACTTGGCCGCAAGCGACCGGCAGTAGTGAGCTGCTTGAACCGCATGCAAAAGAATCGCTCTGGCCATTCCCAGGTGAATGGCGGTCAGAAGCTTTCCCCACTTTCGTGGACTTCTACACACTACCTACAAACTTGACGTATACTTTAATCAGCAAGTGGGGTTGCGATGGAAGCTCTGGCCATAGCACATATAAGCAAAAGTTTACATGCAGTTCTGACACTGATGAGTTTTTATTTATATTTTCTTTCGTTCCTCTTCAATTACAGGATGAAAAAGGTAACATTGTTCCAACTAAATTTATTTTTTCTAAAGAAGCAAAAGATTTTATTGTCGTTGGAACGAACAAAGTTTTAAAGGAGATAAATGCGTTGTTGCCAATAAAGTATATGCTCGAAGAATACGAAGTTTCCGTAAATCACAATATGCTTCTAACAATGATTGACGGAAAAGTTTGCAATGCTTTGACTGAAACTTCTTCCACACAAAAGTGTTATATTTGTGGTGCCACTCCAAAAGATATGAATAATGTGTTACGGGACTTTACGCCTAACCGAGATAATCTTGGTTTTGGTTTGTCTTCTCTCCATGCACGGATAAGATGTTTTGAATGCTTGCTTCACATAAGTTATCGCTTCGAAGTAAAAAAATGGCAGCTTAGGAATGAGGCAGATAAAGAGAGTGTAAAGCTACGTTCCAACGAAATCCAGAATAAATTTAAAAGTGTACTTGGATTGATAGTAGATAAACCAAAACCAGGTTTCGGCAATACCAATGACGGCAACACTGCTGGTGGGTTTTTCGAAAATTCTGAGGCTAGTGCTGAGATTACGGGATTGGATGTAACGTTCATCAACAGATTCGACACTCTCCTTCGCACATTAGCATCTGGGTACAATATAATTATCCAAAGATTTGAAAAATTTGCGGTCGAGAATAAAAAACTATACATAGATCTCTATCCATGGTTTAATATGCCTGTTAAAGTTCATAAAATCTTAGTGCATAGTACTGATATTATAAAATCAGCAATTTTACCTATTGGTCAACTTTCTGAGGAAGCACAGGAAGCCCGTAACAAAGATTTGAGACTATTCAGGGATGATAACACACAAAAGCAGTCGCGTGAAGCCACGAATAGAGATCTTATGAATATGTTGCTTATAACATCGGATCCTTTAGTTAACAGTTATTAGGGAAATACCTAAGAAAAAATTTAAAAGTCTGACTTCAGAAGTCTTAAATTTACTGTCCCCCGATAATGTTGAGGAGTCAATAAATACCCCAGTTGTTTCAAGCTTTCACAGTAGTGTTGCTGATGCTCATGACTATTCCACAAGTGCCTCATCGAATGAAAGTGATGATAGCGAATAATAACATAATTATAAAAGATAACCTACCCTATAACTTTTTGTTGGGTCAGGTTTTATTTAATTTAAATCTATTGTCTTTTCTACTTTGTATGATACTTTACTTTTAAGTTTTTGTAATAAGTAATTTTCACATAATTAATTTAATTATTTACATTGTTATTATTATTATTCAGATTAATTCTAAATATTCTCGCGGAATTTTGTTCTCGCGGATTTTTTTATTCCCGCGGAAAAATTCCTCCAATTCTTTTCTCCTAGGGAGAAGAAAAATTGGGGAATAGGAATTTCGAATTTTCGAAGTCAGCTGTTTTGTCAATTGAAATTTCGTTGCGCATTTCTTATTTTGTTTAAAAAATTGAAAAGTTTTATTATTGTTGCGAATTTGTTTGAAATTAAGATATAAGGTATAAACAATGCACATTATTGCATTTCATGTGGTATTCACTGAAATGAGTAATGAATTGGTGCCACAGCAACAACAGAGGAGCATAAGAATAAGAAGGCGGGATAACACAAATCCGCCGGAGTTGCCTGCTTTCATTCTGCAAAGCAATTTTCTGGCGGCCACGTCGAGTTGAGTTCGCCATATGTCAAAATCTAATTAAGCCTTCTTAAAAAATCCTTGCGCAATTTCTGGATGGCTGCATCAAATATACAAAGAGCTCTTCCGTTGCTTATGATATACTTTTCGTCTTAAAATAAAGAATATTGTGGTTGTTGTTGTTGTTGTAATAACAGTGAGAATATTGTGGTAGAATGTAAATATATATTTTAGTACAAATTTGTACAAATAAGTGTTCTTTCTTTAAATAACGAATTTCCTTTAACTATTTTGATGCATTCCCTTTAATTTAACTAGTGAAAAAACTCCTATGAAATGGCAAAGAAATCTCCCTCTCCCTCACATTCATAATACCTACTTTTCTCCCATAACCGGTTTCCTCTTTTTCGAACATTGTTCAGAATAGGAGGAAAGGGAGAAGTGAAAAAACTCACAAGGAATTTTTATTTAGAATACGAGGAATGGGAGAAGGGAAAAAACTCGCACGGAATTTTCGTTTAGAATTGGGCTGATTGTAATTTACTTTTACATTCCTGACTGGTACTATAAAATAATTTTGTAAAAATTGTAGTGCCAGGATAAATACTCAAATAAATACAAAATATGTATGTACAGTCACTCACATAAATAAGTAGACACCCCTATTTGGACAATTATTACAATTTTCGCTTTCGCAAATTTATTTTAACTAATTTCCCATAAGAAAATTTGTCACGAGCTATAACAAAAACTAAATTATATTTAAAAAATGTTTGAAAAATTCGACGAATTTTCATATTTTAACTAATTTCCCATAAGAAAATTTGTCACGATCTATAACAAAAACTAAATTATATTTAAAAAATGTTTGAAAAATTCGACCAATTTTCATAAAAAATTAAAATTTTTTTTTCCGAATTTTTAGAATTTTTTTAGTGTTTTTAGATTTGTAGTTCATTCAATTTAAGTACAATAAAGTAATATTCTTAAGTCCTTTATATTTTTTTTGGATATATGTCACTTATTCACATGAATTACTGTATATGAAATAAGCAACCCCAGCGGGTTAGGGGATCAGAATATACCCGCGGTAGGTATGCCTGTCGTAAGAGGCGACTAAAATACCAGATTCAAGGGGCTGTGTAGCGCAACCTTTCAGGTTGCCAGCGCAAAATATAGCTTCTCCAAACCCAATTGTCAACCTCACCTATCCGCGGCGAATCCTGTTTCACTAACAGACGAGGCTCTGGCGACCCCAAGCTCCTCATGGAACTTGGAGGTAGGGAGGGAGGGAATGGCCTGAAGGTTTAATGTGGCCACATAAGTCGTTCCCGAGATGGTCGGGCTAGCACCTTAATGGTGCTATGGCACCGGAGCGTAGCGGATTTGTATCCGGCAAAGGACCATCACATCGATAACACTCCCCAAAGCCTTCGGGGAGCAACCTTATCGCTACAACAACAACATGAAGTAAGCAAATGTATGCATATGAAGTAAAATTTTGGAAAAAAATTAAAAAAAAGAACATATGGCTGAAAAAAATGACCTAGTTGTAATAAATGACTGCATATGAAACGGAAAATCTCATAAAATAATTTTGTCCAGCTAGCTTGTTCTACACGAAACACTGTGCGCTTGCTCGCAGCAGACTTATCAAATTTTCCGCATTATAGAACTCCCAGCTAGTTACGGTGCCGAATTTCCTCATTTTGACAAATTTTGTTGTTGGTATCTTGAAATGTATTGTCTCGTGATCCGAAATTCTATGATCACTCAAATTTTCAGTTAGTATTTCGTCGTTATTACTAAACAGTAAATCAATTTTTGTAGCTGAGTACTCAGTTATTCTCGTATTGAAAGTGATCCTCTGCAACATAGCCATTTGCGCAAATAAACTTGTCTGTTTTGAGTATGTTGACGATACATTCATATTTATGTTGAAATCCCCCATCATTATATTATTTTCTGATTCCTTTACATATTCAGTGATGATTCTTTTTATAAATACTTTACTGTATCATAATTTACTTTCTTCTATAAATACCATACTGTAACACCACCTATGTAGCTATGTAGTTACCATTACTATTGTTAGAACATTTTAATTAAAACATTACAAAAAAAAACATTTATTACATTTACTAAGGGCCACAGTTGGACAAAAAACAAACTTTAAAACTATTCATAACAATTTCGGAAAAATTTAAACAACGTGATATCAGGACGGACAAGGCGACATCTGTTTCGATTATACCTTGTAAATCTCTTCAAAGGATTTTTCTTCCGGGAGTGGGATTTGAACCCGCATCAATCTCACTGTCATTAGAGTAATTGATTATGCATTTGTTCGTTTTTAGATAGTCTTTCCCTATTATACCGCCCGAAGGAATATTGAAGTTGTCATTGACAACGTGAAGAGTTAAAGGAACAAATATTTGATGCTATTATACTTGTACTAACTGTGCCTAGTGTTGTTACCGTGTCTGTTGTTAAGCTTGTTATATTTATTACGTTATTGTTATCTACTGTTACTTCGCTTGCCAAACTAGAAATTTTTATTAATGGAATGTCTGCCTGTGAGTCGACTAGAAAAGAACATATTTTATGTGAATTGTTACAAGCGACTTCGACGAAGTCGGAAAAATTTAAATTTAGACGATTGAGAAGTATTTAGTCGAATTGCTCCTGCTTCCTCAGTATTCGCGCCTGAAGGGCTTCGGCGTTTAAAGAACGAATATTGGCAGAATTTTTAGTATTCGAACGTTGGTGATTTGAATTTCTACTATTTTTTGGTCGATTGCTATTACTATTACTGTTATTGTTGTAGTTTTTAGACCTATTGTTGTTTCTATTATAACTGGTATTGCGAAAATTGGTATTATTGCTTTGCCTGTTTGTATTTCCATTGAGTCTAAAATTATTGTTATTATACCTGAAGTTGCTGCGACCTCTAAAGTTTCCACGTAAACTAGATCTTATTGGGCGTGACCGTAACGCTAACACACTCCTGTGTGTCGAAATCGAAAGCTGTAAGTCTCGTCCGTTTGTCGCCACATCAGGGGTTCCTCAAGAAGTATTGTTGGCCCTCTCCTGTTTGTTCTGTTCATCAATGATATAGGTTTCTGCATTAAGTATTCTAGTTTTCTTCTGTACGCTGATGACCTTAAGCTTTTTCGCAAAATTAATGGCCCATCTGATTCCGCACTTCTGCAGAACGACCTTCATGTGTTGTTGTTGTAGCGATAAGGTTGCTCCCCGAAGGCTTTGGGGAGTGTTATCGATGTGATGGTCCTTTGCCGGATACAGATCCGATACGCTCCGGTAACACAGCACCATTAAGGGGGCTAGCCCGACCATCTCGGGAACGATTTATATGGCCACATTAAACCTTCAGGCCATCCCTCCCTCCCCACCCCCAAGTTCCATTAGGAGCTTGGCGTCGTCAGAGCCTCATCTGTTGGTGAAATAGGATTCGCCGCGGATAGGTGAGGTTGACAATTGGGTTTGGAGAAGCTATATATTGCGCTGGCAACCTGAAGGGTTGCGCTACACAGCCCCTTGAATCTGATATTTTAGTCGCCTCTTATGACAGGCATACCTACCGCGGGTATATTCTTACCCCTAACCCGCTGGGGAAGAACGACCTTCATAATCTTGCTAACCTATTTTATAATGTTAAAAAATGCTGCTTTATGTCTTTTTCTTAGTCCCCTAGCTCTCTTTCATCTTCCTACGATATTTTATTTATTTTATTTAATTTCTATTTTACGCACCACATCTGTTATGTGCTTCCAAAGGCTTATAGTATCTTGCTTTCCTTCGTAGTTATGCAAAAAACTTTGAGGATCCTTATACCAGAAAATCTCTATATATTTCTTTTTCAAAATTAGAGTATGCCTCTATCAGTTGGAATCCTTTATATAGCTGTCACTCAGCGAGAATAGAAAGGGTTCAAAGAAAGTTTGTCCGCTTTGGTCTAAGTGCCCTCAATTTTTTTTTTACCCAATTCCCTCTTATCTCGCACGGTGTAAACTTATCAATCTGTAACCACATGAAACAAGGAGGGTTCTCCAGTTGCTCATGTTAGTTGATGACCTAATCTCTGGCTCTCTTGAGTGTCCACCTCCCCTTGAAAAGATATCGTTTAACGTACCTGGTAGATGCCTTCGCTTCTTTTTACCTTTTTATTTGCGTGCTTGTAGAGCCAATTATTTCCAATTTAACCCTATTTTCCGTGCTCTGTCGGAATTTAAAAAGCTCTCTAAGATTCAAAATATTGATTTCTCCACATCGAGAGATGCTTTCAAATCATCCATTCATTTAACTACTTTTTGAAATTTTTATATTTTATTTTTAATTTAAGTTCACTTTCTATGCATGCTTTTTAAGTGTTTTGTTCTAAGTACTCAGTCTTAATATATTTGTACCTAGTATGTAAGATCATTGATCATAGATCGAATAAATTAAACTAAACTATTGTTCTTTGACCTTTTTTGAAGGCTACCTGGTGCTGGTAGATATGACCTTTTGCCAGCGCAAACCACATAATGCGCTTTGCTATGTCTTTTTCCATAACTTTACTTTAGAGTTGGGTCGTTTCGTTCTGAACTTGTTCAATTGAACGGGTCTCTCAATTGAACAAGTGAACTAGATCTTCGATTTCTGTTCTATTTGTTCTTTTAGTTCTTTTTCTCTTCTCGTTCGTGAACATTGTAAATTCATACATTTATATGTACGTAGAATTTCACAGTGAACACGAATGTCGATGATCCCACTTACACTAAAGATATGTATGTGTGGCACTGCTACAAAAAGATATGTTTGGACTATTTATGAAAAACATCTTTTGCAAGAAACTAATTATTACATTTATTAAACTTGAAAAGTTCACATTTACAATATGTTTCTGTACTCTTTCAACTTCCTGGATCTTCCGAAATTTGTAACTTTTTTTGAAGTTAATTACACATATGTATATATATTAAATTATTTATTTATAGCACATTTAAATATACCTACACAAAGCATTGCTGCATACACACCCCCATCTATACTTGTTGACTTTTTTTCGTGGGTGTGAGCAGCAGTGAACAAATTTGCTTGAAAAAAAAAGGAACAGATGAACAAAAAGAACAACTTGGTCGTTCATCAGAAAAATAACGAAAGAACCGAATCTCTGAAATGAACGAAAAAGCACAACTCTACTTTACTTAGACAAGGGAGGAGGGCTATTAGCCTGTAACCGGCTACACTAGTTGCGCATTGATTATCTTTGGGAATCGGAGGGACAATGGAATTTTCCAAGTATGCGGAAGTACTGCTAATGAAATATGTTAAAAAACTGACTGTTGGGGTAAGGCGGAGGTGGCATGTGGCATGCTGGCAAGCCCCTGCTAGCTCGTCGGGTGGGGTGAGTTCTTGCTCACCAACCTTACCTACAGTTATATACATAAAAAGGAGAGTTCATGCATGAAATGTATGAGATGTTCATAACTGTATATCAGAAAAACATTTATTAATATGCAGTTCTTTGGTGACTGAAAACACTTGTATGACCAGTTTACTGTTGGTCGATTTACGTTCTGATTTATTTTACCTTTTAGTGTATACAAAGTACCTATATTACTCTCTCTAAGGTTCATTGGTATGCGTTGAACATTTGCGCTAATACTTATCTACATATATACATATCATAGACAGAGAAATTTGCTCTTTAGTTGGTTACGCAGAGTTCTGTGGCTGTGAAAGTAGCCTTTTCGTGATGTGATGTAGCCAAGTTCTTCACATTAGAAACTGTCAAATGCAAAAAGCAGTGGTGACACGGATATACGTAACCAAAACAAACTAGAGCAATTAAAATTGTAAGTTCATCAGGAATTGAGTGGTTGCAGATTCGTCCATGCTCCTCCCAATACTGCTTTTGTGCAGTATTGTATTCATTGTGATTGTTGGAAATTTTTGTGTTGTGGCTACTTTCGGTAAATTAAATGCGAAAGCGTGTGTTGATTTAAATGCTTTCTGCGGTGGTGTTGTGCTGCCGGATTGGCAGAAGGCACAGTTTGCTTACCGGTCGTTTCAATGTGCCATACTTAGTTTTCAATGTAACAACGCGAACTAGTGCATCCGACCCGGGAGGAACCTCGATTACTCTCCCTCTTGCCCATTCATTTGGTGATAAGCGATCGTCTTTTATGAGCACCAAGTCGTTCACTTCTAGGTTATGTCGCTCTTGCTGCCATTTTGGACGATTTTGTAGATGCAACAGCCAGTCAGATGACCAACGTGACCAAAACTGTTGAATCATTCGTTGCAAGTCAAGGCGTTGCTGCTAAGCGATAGCGTGGATATTGCTCTCTCTGGAGGTGGGGCTAGTAGCGCATTGCCGATTAAAAAGTGACCCGGAGACAACACTTCTAGATCGTCAGGATCAGCGGTAAGTGGGCACAAAGTTCGCGAATTTAAGCAGGCCTCGATGCGAATCAACACGGTTGTTAGCTCCTCATACGTCAGGCGAGTACTTTGCACAACACGTTTGAGATGGTGTTTTATGGATTTCACACTGGCTTCCCAAAGCCCACCAAAATTAGGTGCATGTGGTGGGTTAAAATGCCCTTGTATGCCCTTCTCCGCAAGTTTAGGTACTATTTCCCTCTCGATGGAGTCCTGGCACGCCCTTGTGTTTAAAATATTGTCAGCGCCTATGAAATTTCTGCCGTTGTCGCTGAAAATGTCACGACATAAGCCACGACGGCCGATGAATCTATGTAATGCCATGAGAAAAAGTTCAGTTGACATTCGGTAACGACTTCCAAATGCACAGCCTTCTTTGCCAGGCAGATAAAGATGACAATATACCCTTTGTATGCAGTGTTACCTCGGAATTTTGAGGATTTTAGTTCAAATGCGCCAGTATAATCCGTGCCAGTAGCTTCAAATGGTCTTGTTGGTTGGTTGATTCGGTGAAAAGGTAAGTTTTCCATCATTTGTTTGGATATTTCAGGTTTGTTTCGAAAGCATGTTATGCACTTTCGAATTCTTGCAGCTACACGTTGCCGACCTCGAACAATCCAATATAGTGGTCGTAAATTCGTCAGAGTTAGTTGCACTCCTCCGTGCAACGTGTTGTTATGTGCATTGTCAATCAATAAATTGGTGAAGTGATGATGACTTGGAACGAATATAGGGTGCTTCTGACGGTAGGGTAAAGTTGATCGGTGTAGTCTTCCTCCTACCCGAAGCAATCCGGTTGAAGTCTCGACGAAAGGTGCTAAACCCCTTATTGTCGATTTTGCTGGCAACGGATCATTCGAATTAATACAGGACATATCACTGGCAAAACAGTCCTGTTGCACTAACTTAATTAGCTTAATTAAACTATCGTGTAACTCGTTCACTTGAAGCGGCCCATTTTTGCGCTGTGCTCTGTTGTCTTTAAGTGCGTTGTAAATATATCGATAAATCCAGGCTGATATGCGAATTAGTTTGGTTAGCGATGAATAATGATACAGGATTGAATCTCCTTGAATGCAGACGTGAACATGGACTTTAGCAGACTTGGCTTCCATTTCCTCTTCGTTAAATTTGTGAACGTGTTTATGAAACTTCACTAGGTTTCCGGAGCCAGGTTGGCCCATTCCACCATAAATCGAATGTTGATAACTGTTTTGGCATTAAAGCGCGAGTTGCACAATCAACCGGATTGTTCTTTGTATCAACGTGGCTCCAATTTTCTATGGCTGACTTTGACTGTATTTTACTGACGCGATTCGCTACAAATACTTTCAATCGTGTTGTGTCGCCATGAATCCAGTGCAATACAACCATTGCGTCACTCCAAAAATACATTGGAATCTCATCGATATGCACCTTCAAGATTTTCTTCGCCCATGAAGTTATGTTTGTGGCTAATTCTGCGGCACACAATTCTACTCGAGGAATTGTTAATGTTAGCTTCGTTGGTGTTGTTTTCGATTTGGCAGTCAGCAGTTGTGTGTGCACGTTACCATTTTCTTCTGTGATGCCAATGTATACACAAGCCGCGAATGCAACGCTGAAGCCATCGCAAAACGTATGCAATTCTGCAGACTGTATTCTTGGTGAGTATTTGATCCATCGTGGAAGGATATTTCTTTGATAGATGGGAGCTCGGTAGTGAATTCCGCCCAAATCTCGTTCAGCTTTCCGGAAACCTTATCGCCCCACCTCAATGGAGCATGCTCTTGGTCCTGGTTGTATGCCCAAACTTGTTTTAAACTAATTTTTTCGATAACGATGATTGGCGCGATGAGTCCCAATGGCTCAAATAAACGAACCGTGGTTGACAAAATAGTTCGTCTTGTAGCAATAGTTGGAACGTCAAATCTTAATTGAAACTTGCCAATTCATGCCCAACGTCTTAACCGTATTTATTTATTTATTTATTTATCACTGTGCAGTTGTCGTAACGAGCTCGGGTATCGGTGTTCAAGGGGAATTGATCCCAATAGTGAGGGATGATTGGCAGACCATTTTCTCAACTCCATGCCGGCTGACTGTAGTGCCGATTTCACTTGCTTTAGTTTATTTAAAGCAGATTCCACTGAATGGTCTCCTGATTGCACGTCGTCTACGTACATTTCTCTCTTCAATACATTTTCTGCCAGTGGGTGGCGTTCCTTTTCGTCGTCCGCGATTCTGCTTATGACACTGATAGCAGTACATGGTGCCGAAGTAGTACCAAATGTGACAGTTGTAAGGCAATATTCCTCTATGTCACCTTGATTGTTGCGCCATAGCATCTTTTGATATGGTATGTCATCCGGGTGCATTTCGATGCACCTATACATTTTTTGCACATCGGCGTTGAAAGCAAACTCATATAATCTCCAATTGAACAATACTGCTGGGAGCTCGGTTTGGAGTACTGGCCCGATGCACAAAATATCATTCAGTGCCTTTCCGTTAGACCTTTTTGCCGACGCATCAAAGACAACCCGAAGTTTGGTGGTCAAACTGCTTTCTCGGATCACTGCATGATGTGGTAAGACACACGCCGTAACTGCTGTTTGGTTTGCTGTGGTGATGGATAAAATGTTCATCTTCTGTAGATGTCGATGGAACTATTTGGTTTAGTTGAAAATATTCTTGAATCGCTTCGATATAACTTTCCAGGATTTTTTCTGTACGAAGAAAATGCCGTTCTAGTTGCTGGAATCGATTGATAGCCATTTGTCTTGATCGACCTAATGTTTGGGTTGGATCAAAGTAAGTTTTTAGTGGTAATTGAACTAGATACTTCCCTGTTCGTTGTCGAACGCAATTTTGATTGAAGAAGTCGATGAACCATTTCTCCTCCTGTGTTATGTCTCGTTCTTCCGGTATTTGCTCTGATTCGAACAAACGCTGAACAAGTGTATCCAATTGCGATTTGATTGCTACATGGTGACAATGAACGGTGGGTGACGGATTGTAAGTTGCAGTTGATGATGCAACTTGACCATATAGAATCCAACCAAAATACGAATTTTGAGCAATGAGTTGGTCACGTTGACCGATACGGATATCTGGCAATAAAATTGATGCTTGCATTTTCGTCCCAATGAGTAAATCAATGTTGCTTGGACGAAAATATGTTGGATCTGCCAACACCAGACCATTGATGTGTGACCAATCATTTGGCTAGATTTGGTTACTTGGTAGCTGCGATGTGACTTTGTCCATTACAAATGCCATTTGTACGAATGCCTCAAAGTGAGGATTGAGGTTTGATCGAAGTTGAAAGCTGACGCACTCTCTGCTAGTGTCGGAACTTCCGCCCATGCCACTCACATTAGTGTGTGTGGGTGTACGATGTAGGCCCAATGCCTGTGCGGCTGGATTTGCGATGAGAGTGCCCTCCGAGCACTGGTCGATAAGAGCTCTGAGCGTTATTTGTTGTCCAGTATTACCATTGACAACTGGTACTAATGCTGTGGCTAATAACACTTTTGCTGGTTGTTGTGGTGTTTGCTCTGACTTGAAGCTTGCAGCATAGGTTTTTATTTTGGGTGGGCACGGAGCCTGTGTTGTATTCTGAGCTGATGTCGTTGCATTCTCAGATGAATTGGTGGCTACTGATCTTCCGTTTAAGGAATAATGTAGAAGTGTGTGATGTCTTTGGCCACAGTTTCTGCAATTCGATCTGCTCGGGCATTTGGAAACGAAATGATTAGTTCCTAAGCAATTTATACAGAGATGAAGCTGATCCACCATTGCCTTTTTTGCAAAACAGTCACGAGCGATGAAATCTGGACACGATCGAATATTGTGTGTCCCCGTGCAATTGGGTAGCATACATTTTTCTTTAGATACGGACGTAGTAACGTGATAAGTTTTCCTTTGCAATTGTGTTTTGGTTCCTGATTTCAGTTTTATCGAAGATTTAGCCTTTGTTGCTTGGTTCTGCTGATACGATCATTCTTGCACTGACTGGCTGCTTCGTTCGAGATTACTTACACTTATTAAACTAGTGTTAGGAAATGCCTCGAATTCGGAGTACGTTGGCACCTTACTTTTAGATCCCAAATGGTGTCCCCAAGCCTTTAAGGTCTCTGGAGCTAATTTTTTGATGGCGAAATGCGTTAAGAGATCATTGATATCCGTAACCTTGAGACGAAGAAGTTATGTGGCACAGCCCTTTAAAATGAATTGCAAATGTCTCATTTCGGAAGACTGTTCCTTTGTCATGAACGGTAGCGATATAAATTCATCCACACGCTCAGCGAATACTACGCGCGGGTTGTCATAGCGTTGTTTCAGCAATTCTAAAGCGATCGGGTAGTTTAACTCTGAAAGCTGTAGTTCGTGGATGTCTCTATGCTGTTCAATTTTGAGCGCTGTGCAAGTAATGGAATTTTTGTATCGAATTCAACTCTGGTTTTTGGTGAACTATCGAGTAAACGTTTCATTAAAGCTATGCCAGTCTTTTGCATTTCCTGTAAATGATGGTAATGGTATTTCTGGAAACTTGGTCGTGGTGATACTCCGTGGGAACGTAACACCCGTGCTAGTAGCTGCCGCTGGTTGTGAGGGTGTTGGTGGAGTTGGATACTTCTCCTCTTTCATCTCCGATAGCTCGGAAAACACTTCATCATAATTCTCAGGAAAAGCACCGTATTCATCCTGCTTAATGTAATCCTCCCCAATATCAGGCGCTGCATTAACTATTATTTTGTGTCTCGTTAGGAACTCTTGACGCCGTTCTTTTAGCGCTTCCAATTTTAAATCAAATATTCTCACCGTGCGCTTTTCTTGTGCATATTGTTTAAACTTTGATATGTATTCCTTTACTATTTTTGCACTTTCTCGCTGGAGCGCTATAAGGCGTTCGAGCGCAAAAGACTCCTCCAATTTTGAAGTATCCATTTTGATTGCAAACGCAAATCCCTTTTGTGCTGATTTTTATTAACGTGCGTGGTTAATTCCCTTTGATTCTAATCACACCGGTACAATCGTATATGACTCCGCACTCATTAGCAGTTGTTGGAATATGTTACCTTCTATGTGAACGGTGCAATCAGAAGTTTGTATAACCAAACGGTAAAGTCGGATGATTAGAACATTGTAGACAATATTCAATTATTTTGCTTGTCACTTAATTCCCCTCATGGGCCACCAAAAAATGTTCATAACTGTATATCAGAAAAAAATTTATTAATATGCAGTTCGTTGGTGACTGAAAACACTTGTATTTACTGTGTTCACTTGTGTTTACCAGTTTACTGTTGGTCGATTTACGTTTTGATATATTTTACCTTTTAGTGTATACAAAGTACCTATATTACTCTCTCTAAGGTTAATTGGTATGCGTTGAACATTTGCGCTAATATTTATCTATATACATATCATAGACAGAGAAACTTGCTCTTTAGTTGGTTAGGCAGAGTTCTGTGGCTGTGAACGCAGCCTTTTCGTGATGTGATGTAGCCAAGTTCTTCACCTTAGAAACTGTCAAATGCAAAAAGCAGTGGTGACACGGATAGACGTAACCAAAACAAACTAGAGCAATTAAAATTGGAAGTTCATCAATAATTGAGTGGTTGCAGATTCGTCCATGAGAAGAAAGGGAAAGCTGGAAGAAAAGGTCTGTCCGTGTCAGGTGGAGTCATCCCTCCCCTTCTGCGTAAAACCTTGACGCAGCCTTGGGCGTTGCATAGACTCCGAAACTTTAGCAACGCCCCCTTAGCCTGACATGTGTCCGTCCGTCAATGTCCCATGTCCCTTATCTGTCTAGTCTGTCACGGTAACCTCACATCCACGTCTCCTCTAATACTCCCATGCAACACCCACACCAAATTTATGCCTAATTAGCCTGACATTTTTGAAATGACTTCAACCCATAAAATAAGGTTTAAATAAAAAAAAGGGCTTGTAAATTCAACTTGTAGGACAATAATGTTTATTTAACAAAACGAAATTAATTGGCAATAAAGTTCAAAAAAAGGTGGAAATACAATCGAAAAATATAATAAAAAAGTATTTACAATCCATAAAAAATAACTATTTACAGCCCAATTCTAAACGAAAATTCCGTGCGAGTTTTTTCCCTTCTCCCATTCCTCGTATTCTAAATAAAAATTCCTTGAGAGTTTTTTCACTTCTCCCTTACCTCCTATTCTGAACAATGTTCGAAAAAGAGGAAACCGCTTATGGGAGAAAGTAGGTATTATGAATGTGAGGGAGAGGGAGATTTCTTTGCCATTTCATAGGAGTTTTTTCACTAGTTAAATTAAAGGGAATGCATCAAAATAGTTAAAGGAAATTGGTTCTTTTAAGAAAGAACACTTATTTGTACAAATTTGCGCTAAAATATGTATTTACATTCTACCACAATATTCTCACTGTTAATACAACGACAACAGCAACCACAATATTCTTTATTTTAAGTCGAAAAGTATATCATAAGCAACGGAAGAGCTCTTTGTATATTTGATGCAGCCATCCAGAAATTGCGCAAGGATTTTTTAAGAAGGCTTAATTAGATTTTGGCATATGGCGAAAGGCGAACTCAACTCGACGTGGCCTGCAGAATGAATGCAGGTAGCTCCGGCGGATTTGTGTTAACCCGCCGTCTTCTTCTTATGCTCCTCTCTTGATGTTGCTGTGGCACCAATTCATTACTCATTTCAGTGTATACCACATGAAATACTATATTACGCATTGTTTATACCTTATTTCTTAATTTCAAACAAATTCGCAACAATTAAACTTTTCAATTTTTTAAACAAAATAAGAAATGCGCAACGAAATTTCAATTGAAAAAACAGCTGACTTCGAAAATTCGAAATTCCTATTCCCCAATTTTTCTTCTCCCTAGGAGAAAAGAATTGGAGGAATTTAACCGCGGGAATAAAAAAATCCGCGAGAACAAAATTCCGCGAGAATATTTAGAATTGGTCTGTTTATCAATAAAAGGTATTTCTAATCCCTAATTCAATTTCAACAAATTTAATCCAAATAATTCAAATAAATAGTAAAAAGGAAAATAATTAAACTAGGCTTATTTATATATATACGTATATAGATTAGTATATGTATGTACATATATACCACTTTATACTTTTATAAATGAAAAAAAAACTTCACGATGAAAATATGAAAAAAAGCCAAAACAATAAAAATAAAGTGGGTAAGATAATAAAAATCCAAAGGTAAATGATTAATAAGAAAAAGGAAACTTTTAAAGTCACGGCTTGCGAGGAACAAGAAAAAAATTGCCAAAGCACCAAAATCAAAAGTCGGAATTATCGTAACGCCACTGTTATGCATACGCTCAATTGCATGGTATATATAGTATGTTTATGTGAATGGGGTATTCCATCCCATTTCGACCAATTTTGAACCCGACCCCTTTAGAATTGGCTAAACGTTTTTCTTCTTTTTCTAGCTTACGAAAGACGTTTTTCAGAATTTTTTCAAATTTTTTCATCCAACTCAAAAAAAGTTATAAATTAAAAAAAAAAAACGGTGTTTTTTTTCAAAATGCTATAAATTTTTCAAAAATTGACCGTTTGGGAAATTTGTTTTAAAATGTACTTTTCGGAAAAAATACAAAAACATTTTTAGTTTTTTTTTGTAATTTTTCAGTTTTTCGAGATTTTTCGAATTACGCCATTTTTTTTCTCATAAAAAACTTCAATCAATTCTGCAATCATCCCCACTAATCCCGGAGTGGGCCGATAATTTTTTTTTTTATTTAATTGAAAAAAAAACTAAACATTTTTTTGTATTTTTTCCGAAAAGTACATTTAAAAACAAATTAAAAAAAAAAAAGATCCCAAAAGGTCAATTTTTGAAAAAGTTATAGCATTTTGAAAACAAAAACGGTGTCCAACTTAAAATAAGTTATGAATTGTTAAAAAAAAAACGGTGTTTTTTTCAAAATGCTATAACTTTTTCAAAAATTGACCGTTTGGGATCTTTTTTTTTTAATTTGTTTTTAAATGTACTTTTCGGAAAAAATACAAAAAAATGTTTAGTTTTTTTTTCAATTAAAAAAAAAAAAATTATCGGCCCACTCCGGGATTAGTGGGCATGATTGCAGAATTGATTGAAGTTTTTTATGAGAAAAAAAAAAACATGGCGAAATTCGAAAAATCTCGAAAAACTGAAAAATTACAAAAAAAAAAACTTTAAAAATTTGTTTGTATTTTTTCCGAAAAGTACATTTAAAAACAAATTAAAAAAAAAAAGATCCCAAACGGTCAATTTTTGAAAAAGTTATAGCATTTTGAAAAAAACACCGTTTTTTTTTTTTAAATTCATACCTTTTTTTGAGTTGGATGAAAAAATTTGAAAAAATTCTGAAAAACGTCTTTCGTAAGCTAGAAAAAGAAGAAAAACGTTCAGCCAATTCTATTGGTCGAAATGGGATGGAATACCCCATACACATAGTGTAAGAAAACTTAATAACTTAATAACTAGCATTCACCGATCTATCCAGCAACGAAGGCGCCTGCGTCGAAGAGAGATGGGGAGGGGGGGGGGGGGGGGGGTGGCTGAAAAGTTAAAAGTGCATACATAAACTGACATATACCTATGAGCGGATTCTATGTTGGAAGTTTTTCCAACTCCTACCAGTGATAGTGGGAGAGGGGATATTTTCTGTTTTGACTTTATTCGGACATGCGGTCGCGGTCCGAATCAAAGTAAAAATATTTCCTCCCTTTTTCTATGCCGAAAAAACATTCTGTTAATAATTAAATACAAAGGTGATAAAATAAAATAAAAAAAAGGGTCATGAATAAAAAAATAAAGTTACTATGGTGCAAAAAAGGTGGCCAAATCGAACTTCACGAAGAAACAAAACTTTACTGACCAGATATAGTTTAAGTGCAAACAAAGGAAACAAAAAAATGGTCAAAGCAAATATGCGGAAAAGATTTGTGTGTAAAGAAGGAAGAAGAAAAAAAATATACTAAGAAGATCGGCAAAACCAGGTAGGAAATTAACGAGGCTCGGAATAAGTGATTTTGGCCAAAATAAAAAAAACGAAATTACCTACTAAAAAGCGAAAAATAGCCGAATCTGGTGACATACATATATATGTCTATATACACATATATTCACATACATATGTCCTTTCAATTTAACAAAAATTTTACGAAGTTCAAACTAAAGATATTGACATTAGGCTGAAAAAAAAAAAAAAAAAATTATAAAAAAAATTCTGGCAACAAATGAAACCAAAAAAAAAAAAATAAATCTAACTAAATTACTCTACTGGTATTCAATAGAACAGACTAATAAAAACACCAAATGCAAACAAACGTAATTCAAACGAAAAAATGCCCACAAGAAAATGGATAGGTAATTTTTGATCTCTGCTCGGCAGTGGCTCGAGACTTGCTCCTCCTCCCCTCTTCGATATTCTCCTCTGCTGCAATAAATGTATCATCCAAAATCCTCCTTGGTGCCGGGACAGGCGCGAATGGAGGTTCTACCTGTCTCTTCTTTCCTCCCTTTTTCTATGTCGAAAAAACATTCTGTTAATAATTAAATACAAAGGTGATCAAATAAAATACAAAAAAAAGGGTCATGAATAAAAAAATAAAGTTATTATGGTGCAAGAAAGGTGGCCAAATCGAACTTCACGAAAAAACAAAACTTTACTGACCAGATATAGTTTAAGTGCCAAAAAAGGAAACAAAAAAAAAATGGTCAAAGCAAATATGCGGAAAAGATTTGTGTGTAAATAAGGAAGAAGAAAAAAAATATACTAAGAAGATAGGCAAAACCAGGTAGGAAATTAACGAGTCTCGGAATAAGTAATTTTGGCCAAAAAAAAAAACGAAATTACCTACTAAAAAGCGAAAAATAGCCGAATCTGGTGACATACATATATGTGTCTATATACACATATATTCTTTCAATTTAACAAAAATTTTACGAAGTTGAAACTAAAGATATTGACATTAGTGTGAACAAAAAAAAAAGAAATTCTGGCAACAAATGAAACAAAAAAAATCAAACTAAATTACTCTACGGCTACCTCAATGGTGTTCAATAGAAGAGACTAATAAAAAAACCAAATGCAAACAAACGTAATTCAAACGAAAAAAATGCCCACAAGAAAATAGATAAGTAATTTTTGATCTCTGCTCGGCAGTGGCTCGAGACTTGCTCCTCCTGCCCTCTTCGATATTCTCCTCTGCTGCAATAAATGTATCATCCAAAATCCTCCTTGGTTCCGAGACAGGCGCGAATGGAGGCTCTACCTGTCTCTTCGTGATTTCCGGCACCGCACTTATGTTTCTTCTTCTTCCTCTCACTTAATATTAATCTGTTAACAGTTGTGTATTTGTGCTGATATGCTCTTCAGCTTGGCTTCCTATTCAGTTGCTGGACAGGGTACGGGGTATTGGTTCCTATCTTGAGGCGGTATTTGTAGGCCCGTTAACACGCAAACGGAAAAAGAAACACCTTTTTTCTTTAAAAAAAACCTTTTGGTACTTAAAAATTTTTTCACCAAATAAACACTCCCGTTCTGGTTCAATTCGATTTTGATATTGCAAGAAGCCGTTTGCTCGTTTGGTGATCAATCCCCATTAGCTGAAAGTTTGCCGTTTTTCCTTTTTCACTCAAATACGAAAGACATAATACACACAATCTCACATTGACGGGATACGGTATCTACAAATTTACACGAACTATCTCCACATATACTAACAGATACATATTCGTACATCTCTATATATGTGTTTGCTTTCTACCAGTTACTAACACATGTATACATAGCTCTGTTGGCGTAAGCACACATATACCTCCGTAGATGTTCGAATATGATTAACCCTGCATTAACCAACAGGCTGCCGCTACAAATACTGTAAAAATCCATTGTTACAAAGCTCTTAAGCGCGCCTAAAACATTCCACACAATTAGGATTAAATAGCGTACAGAATTAGTATGTTCTTAAATGGTGAATAAAAGGAATAGCAACAAAAAGGCAATACCTAGAGACCGATTGCAAAGCGAGCAGCGGCATTAATATGGCTGAGTGGTTAAAGGCATTGAATTTACACTAGTATGAATGTTGGAGATTCGAGTTCAATTCCTAGCTACCGAGAGGCTAGCTGATGAAGAAGTGAAACTCAGAAACATGTCTTAGTAACCATCGCCGTTTGTATACTTTGCAATTTCACTCTAATATCAATAACAAAACAATTGTATAAAGCAATATGGGCATGTCTCGCTAATTAAATACAGACGTAAAAAATTACCGCATATTTTACCAGAATGGTCGACAGGCTTAGGAATGAATGATCAAAACCAAGAAGGATTAAAAACGGTGCTGACAGGGGAGGCCCAGTTCTGTTGATGTTGAAACTCCCTTCCTCAACAGATTTGTGCACAATTGTTACCTACGTATTTATCTGCCCGGTTCCCGCCACCTTAATTGAAGAGGTATGGTTATCGACGAATTTTTGCGATAAAGGGACTCTCCGAAAGTACTAGCTCAACCCTCTCGTGAACGATTTTATATGACCACATTCAACCTTCATAGTTTTTGTAAGCCCACCTTCAACCGCCCTATCCGAAGGGGAATCCTTTTACCAATAAGAATGATTCCAAGTTGATTCATGGAACTAGGGGGTGGGCGGGATAGTCTAGAAGGTTCTATTAAATTCTTATTACCATGTTGTTCTTGTGTTATCAGTGCTTCGCCCCGTTCAATGGATGCGACCATTCACAAATTGTCATTCAAGTTCTCTAACGGTAGTCCATGTTGTTGTAGCGATAAAAATACTCCCCGAAGGCCCCTCAAGGGGTTGCCAGTGCAATATATAGCTTCTCCAACCCAATTGTCAACCTCACCTACCCTTGGCGAATCCTGTTACATTAACAGCCGAGGCTCTGGCGACCCCGAACTCTTGATGGATCTCGGGGGTGGGAGGGCGGTATGGCCTAGGAGGTTGCTTGTGGTCATACCAAATCTTTCCCGAGATGGTCGGGTTAGTACCTTTATCTTGCTTGTTACCGGAACGTACCGGATCTGCATCCGGCAAAGGCCATCAACATCGATAACACTGTTATTGTATTAACAATGCTTCGCCCCATGGTACGACAACTAACAAATTATCATCAAAATCCTCTAACAGGACTCCAAGGAAACTGGTTGTTTCAACAGGGGCGGACCATAGGGAGATAGGTGTTAGAGGCGTAGGTTTCACGTCACAATTGAAAAGATGGTTGGTGTCATGTGGGAATACATCGCATGCAGGACATACATTACGTATGTCGGGTTTGTTTCTGGACAAGTAAGAGTTTAACCTGTTACAGTATCCAGAACGAAGTTGGGTCAGGGTGGCTCGTGTCTCCCTTGGTAATGTGCTTTCTTCCTCTGCAAGGGTGGGATATTGCATATTAATAACGGAGTTCACCGGGCGCGTCCTGACAAAGGCGCTTTTCGATTCTATGTGGATTTGGCTAAGGGCCTGCTTATGCTTGCTGGATCAAACGGCTGTGTTGGCAGGTGCGTGATTTCGTCATAGTGCTTTACGAGATGTTCTCGTAGTCCCCGTGGATGCGGTGGTAGATCAAGCAGTTTGCTGGCATGCCCTGGCTTGTGACAATTAAGCAAAAACTGCTTGTTTAGCATTTCGTTATGCTCTTTAACATTGACCTTTTTGGCATCACTATGTAGGTGGTGCTCGGGGGTCATAAGGAGATATCCGGTGGCAGTTCTGATTGCAATATTTTGACAGGCCTGTAGCCTTTTCCAGTGTGTAGTTTTAAGACCAGGCGACCAAACTGGTGAAGCGTAGCTCATGAGCGGCCGGCCAATTGTTTTGTACGTGGTTAGCAACGTTTCTTTATCTTTTCCCCATGTACTGCCGGCAAGCGACTTGAGGATTTTGTGCCGACTTTGCACTTTAGAAACAATCTCGGTGGCATGAGCCTTGAAGGTTAGAAGTATTATCGAACGTTACCCCTAAGATCTTGGAGTGACTGACAGTCAGTAGTGTGACACCATCGACGCGTACGTCCAATATTTGCGACATCTGTTCCTTCCACGTCGTGAACAGGGTGGTCGTGGGTTTTATCGGTGATAGTGCCAAGTTGCGCGAGATGAAAAAACCGGAAAGATCGGTGAGCCGTTCGCGCATTTCTTTGAATCGGATAAAGTTTTGTCACCGAAGGTTATCGAAACTTTGTCGTTGTGTTTGGTAGGATTAGACAAGGATTTGACGGTTGACCACAATTTACCAACACTCGCAGAGAGGTTGCAGTTTTTTAGCTGCTCCTCCCATTTGGTCCATTTACCAGCCGCATGATATCCAAATTAAGACTCCTAATAAGGGGGTATCTAGGGTTGAGGTGTCTCACAAGGTCACGTTCTCATGCTAAATTTGCGGCTTCGGCCGGGATGAAGCGTGCAGAAGCTGAAGCGATGACCTTGCGGAACGCACGCTCACCCTGCCGGACATCGGTCAGAACGGGAAGAGCAGCAAAAGATTTGTTTGTAAAGGTTGTGTAATCTTCCCAATTGGCTTTTTTAAAATTAATGAAAGTCCGCTTTTCGAGGTGATAAAATTGGCAGGCCGCTCAATTGAAAGGAGTATGGGCAAGTGATCAGAAGCTAGAGTAAGGATCGGTTGCCATTCAACGCAATTTATGAGCCCTGCGCTGACGATTGAGATGACAGGTGAGCTGTGGCAATTACCTGCAATTCTGGTGAGGGCGTCGCCGTTTATCGTGCAGAAAGTCGTATTGTCTATTTGCTCGGCTAGCTGCCTGCCCCTGCCGTCGACTGGAAGGCTGGAATGCCAGTGATCGTGGTGAGCGTCGAAATCGCCGGGGATAAGACGGTTTTCGCCAGAGGGTAGCATACTGATATCAGGGCGATAGCCACTGATAATTATTTCTAGGTCAACATCGCCTGACCTGATAGTTATGCCTTGACTTTCGAAGGTATTATCCATGCGGCTGATGCTGGGTTGAAATAGACTGTATTGCGCGGAGTGATGAGTGATAAAGGCAAGGCCACTACCATTTCCCCTTGTGCGATCTTGCCTATGCAAGTACGGAGGTCCGATCTAGCAGTTAGCTTTGTTTCTTGAATTGCGGCGATACGGATATTATTTTTAAATAAATAATTTTCTTGCCGGCTTGAGGTCCAATTTTGTAAATAAACTTTTTTTTATTATTCGACGAGGAAACCAATTAAAGCTCAAGTGGTATAAGAAATCAACATCTACCGGACGAATCATCAATTTTTATTCAAAACATCCAAAAAAGATGATAA
This sequence comes from Eurosta solidaginis, assembly GCF_040869045.1. Classification (NCBI taxonomy): domain Eukaryota; kingdom Metazoa; phylum Arthropoda; class Insecta; order Diptera; family Tephritidae; genus Eurosta; species Eurosta solidaginis. Next base: position 78,292,814 of record NC_090322.1, read on the forward strand.
TGAATACAGCAATGGGCTGTATACGACGTATGTTACAAATATCAGACGACACTTGCCACAAGGAAATAAAAGAAGAAATTAAATTAATATTAAAAAGTAATGACTTTCCTGACAATGTTATCACAACCTTAATAAAAAGAAGTTTATCACAGACGAGTCAACGTTAATCCGAAAAAACAAAAATATTCAAATCGCTAGCATATGTACCAAAATTATCAGAGCGTCTAGCAAAATCAGATTGCTATAATAGAGAAAAAGTGTAGATAGCTCACAAACCAATAAACACATTGAAAAATATTTTTAACAAAACGAAATCCGAAATTCCTAAAACAGAAAAAAGTAATATTGTCTATAAAAGCCCTTGTAATGGAAACAAAACCGAATCATGCAATAACATATATGTGGGAACAACGAAAGCAAAATTAAAATCTCGACTAGCGCAACATAAATCCGATTTTAAATATTGCCATGAAACTGTTAACCAAAAAACAGCATTAATGACACACTGTGCAACGAAGAATCATTTTCCAGACTTTGAGAAAACGACGATACTTCAACAAGAAACCAATTATAACAAAAGATTTACACTGGAAATGCTGCATATAATTAACACACCTACCAGCATAAGAATGAACTACAAGACGGACATCAATAATTGCCCGAGCTCCTACAGACATTTGATAACAAACAGACGGACAGTAAAAAACTCCGCGTTGAGCAGTGAAGACGCGTAAAATAATGTATGTAAATAATGTTTTTATGAATGTTTGTTTTGATGTCAATTGTTATTTTTATTTTATTTATGTTTCTTTATATTGTTATAGTTAATCCTGAAGACGGTTACAGTAGGTAACCGAAATATATTGAAAAAACTCAACAATTTTTGAAAATTTTATTTACAAAATTGGACCTCAAGCCGGCAAGAAAATTATTTATTTAAAAAAGAAAGGTCGCTTAAAACTTATAATAAAACTTATAAGATATTATTTGTATATATGTAGTCAACTATCTCTGCGATTTTTCCAGTTAAACCGTTACAATTAAGTTGCAGAATTCTGAAGTGCATAGGGGGGGGGGAGCAGTCGTCACTCTGGGAGTAAGAGATGGATGAAGGCGCCTTGAAGGATATAGGCTTTGTCGAGTGTGCAGTCCGATTGCTGCTGGTGTATCTGGTGTCAGTGAGTTGGTACTAGTGTTTTGGCAGCAAGGTGCAACGAATGTGCCGATCGGACGATTTCTGTCTGTAAGCGCAGAGCTTCTATGAAGGTGGCATAGACCAAGGCATGAACTGCATTGATCGTGAACACTGAGCCGGCATACGGAACACACGGCGTGGGGGACAAGGAGTTGATGACTGCTTCTTACGCGAGTACGAGTGTGGGAAAGGGAGGGGAGGGAGGGGGGTAAAAGCTGGGGCTCGGCATTGCTACTAGCCATCTACGTAGATTGTAGTGATGGGTTGTAGCGCCCGCATTAGGTGGATGCGCCGTTTGGCGTGAGCAACAGCGGACGGTTGATGTGGACTGCAGAGCAGCGTCGCTGCTAGAAGGTGGCGGAGGTACGTTTGAGAGTGAACCGCGGGACATTCTTGGACGTGAACGGCAGGGAGCCACAAAAGTTGTATAGAAGTTTCGGGGGCGACGAACGTTGGGTTCTAACCCAGAACAGCCCGAACCATGCAACCATCTTTTACACGAGACACACTGACAAGAGAATGACCGTCTGAGGTAAATCCTTTTCCGACATATGCAGCAGAACAACAGCCTGGGACCGGGGTTAGGTTCAATATCTTCCCGGAGCAGGAGGGTATGGAGCAGTCCGGCTGCTATGAGCTGATCCAAGGATGACAATTTGTGGGAGGGACGCAACAAATTAAATGGGGCTACACTGAAATGACAGCCCTTGGTCGGGAAAAAATCCCGAGCCGCTCCGGTGCGTAGAACCCGCTGCCGTGGGAAGCATCATTTCTCCATCCTTCTTCTTCACAAGTACCACCGGTGAGCTCCATGGAGTAGCTGATGGTTCGATTACGCAGTTTTTTTTCTTAGCCGAAGCGCCATCATTCATTCGCATAACATGGCCTAGCCAGCGTAGCCGCTGCGTTTTTATTTGCTGGATGATGGTTGATGTCTGCCTAAAGCTCTTACAGCTCATCATTAAATCTTCGTCGGTACCCGCCAACGCTTAGAGGTCCATAAACCTTTCGAAGAACTTTTCTCTCGAAAACTCCCAGAGCTGCTTCATCTGATGTTGTCATGGTCCATGCTTCTGCACCATAAAGCAGGACGGACACGATAAGTGACTTGTAGAACATGATTTTCGTTTGCCGAGAGAGGACTTTACTTTTCAATGGCCTACCTCGTCCAAAGTAGCATTTATTGGCAAGAGTGATTCTTTGCTGGATTTCATAGCTGATGTTGTTGATGTTAATGCTGGTTCCCAAATAAACGAAGTATTTTACTATTTCGAAATTATGGCTGCCAACAGTAGCGTGGTTGTCAAGGCGCATATGCCCTGACTCTTTGCTCGATGACAGCAGGTACTTCGTTTTGTCCTCATTCACCATCAAACCCATCTCTACCGCTTCTTTTTCCAGTTTGGAGTAAGCAGAACTTACGTCGCGGGTGGTCAGCCGATGATATAACGTCATCAGCATATGCCAGTAATTTATAGAATATTGTTCCAGAGCGGTTAAGTTCAGCAGCTAGTATAATTTTCATCCTGTCTGAAACCTCGATTAGTTTCGCACGGCTCGGAGAGGTCCTTCCCAATTCTGACTGAGCTGATGGTGTTGCTCAGCGTCATGTTGCACAGCCGTATAAGTTTTTCGGGGTAAACGAATTCAGACAGCGGCATTTCGTGCTGTCCAAGGGGGCTTTAAAATCGACGAAGAGATGATGTATGTAAATTCTTTTTTCGCGGGGTTTTTCCAAGAAAATTTGGTCGATGGTAGATTTACCAGGCCTGAAGCCGCACTGATAAGGTCCCATCAGCCGATTAACGATAATTGGTGTAGTTGCAGTATGCCCTTTCTTGTGGACTGGGCAAAGAACACTTAGATTCCAATCGTCGGGCATGCACTCGTCCGAACATATTTTGCAAAGAAGCTGATGCGTGCACCAACTCCTGTTGTTGTTGTTGTTGTAGCAATGCTCGCCCCACCTAATAGCCGCGACCGATCACAAATTGTCATCAATATCCTCTAACGGGAGTCCAAGGAAACTTGCCGTTTCAACAGGGGTGGACCATAAGGAAAGGGGTGTTAGAGGCGTTGGTTTCACATTACAATTAAAGAGATGGTTGGTGTCATGTGGGGACACATTGCAAGCAGGGCATACATTTTGTATGTCGGGGTTGATTCTGGATAGGTAAGAGTTTAACCTGTTACAGTATCCAGAACGAAGTTGAGCAAGAGTGACACGCGTTTCCCTGGGGAGTATGCGTTCCTCTTCTGCGAGTTCTGGATATTTTTCTTCAAGTACTGGATTCACCGGGCAATTCCCGACATAAAGGTCCGACGCCTGTCTATGGAGTTCACCAAGGACCTGCTTGTGTTTTTCCGCTTCATACGGCTGGGTTCTCAGGTGCCGTATTTCCTCAAAATGCTTACGGAGATGACTCCTTAGGCCCCTAGGCGGTGCTGGTTCGTCAATCAGATGTCTGTTGGGATGCCCAGGTTTCTGGGTATTCAACAGAAACTGTTTGGTCAGCATCTCATTTCTCTCCCTGATGGGGAGTATTCTCGCCTCATTATGCAGATGGTGTTCTGGGGACATAAGAAGACAGCCCGTGGCGATTCTGAGAGCAGTATTTTGGCAGACCTGTAGTTTCTTCCAGTGGGTGGTTTTTAGGCTTGGCGACCATATGGGTGACGCGTAGCACGTAATCGGCTGGCTAATTGCTTTGTATGTGGTCAAGAGCGTTTCTTTATCTTTTCCCCAGGTACTGCCAGCAAGGGATTTGAGGATTTTATTACGGCTCTGAATTCTTGGAACAATTGCGGTTGCGTGCGCACCAAAATGTAGATCCTGATCAAACGTCACACCCAAGATTTTGGGGTGTAGGACAGTCCGTAGCGTAGTGCCATCGACGTGGATGTTCAATATGGTCGACATTTGGGGCGTCCATGTTGTAAATAAGGTCGCGGAAGATTTAGTCGGTGACAATGACAGGTTTCGCGAGGCGAAAAAACTGGAGAGATCAGGGAGATAGCCGTTTATTTTATTGCATAGCTCATCGATCTTTGGGCCTGGGCCTGTGGCCATTATTGTGCAGTCATCGGCGTAGGAAACGATTGTGACTCCTTCCGGTGGTGAAGGTAGCTTAGATATGTAGAAATTAAACAAAAGCGGGGATAGGACACCACCCTGTGGCACCCCTTGTTTAATTCTCCTTTGTTTTGATGTTTCGTTTCTGAATTGCACCGATGCCTGCCGACCACCCAGATAATTTGCGGTCCACCTTTTAAGACATGGGGGAAGGGTAGACCCTTCCAGGTCTTCCAGTAACGAGCCATGGTTGACCGTATCAAAAGCTTTTGATAGGTCTAACGCTACGAGTACTGTTCTATGGTGGGGATATTGATTCAAACCGCAATTTATCTGGGTGCTAATGACATTTAGCGCGGAGGTGGTGCTATGGAGTTTTCTGAAGCCATGCTGATGAGGGGCTAGCTGCAAATGTGCTTGGAAATGAGGGAGCAAAATGGCTTCAACCGTCTTTGCCACTGGCGATAGGAGAGATATCGGACGATATGACTCACCTACGTTAGCTGGTTTCCCAGGCTTTAGTAGCGGGACCACCTTGGCCATTTTCCATTTCTCGGGTATGACAAAGGTGGAAAGAGACAGGTTAAAGACATGCGCTAAATATTTGAAACCCTCTTTCCCTAGGTTTTTAAGCATCGGCATGGCTATGCCGTCTGGGCCCACTGCTTTGGATGGTTTAGCGCGACCAATGGCGTCCTCAACCTCTCTAGCGGTGATGGTTATTGGTGACGCGCTGAGTTTGTGTTTATGTGCACGTCTATTGGCTCTCCGTCTATCTTTGTCGACCGTAGGATGCATTATATATTGTCGGCAGAAAGCGCTCGCGCATTTTTTCGCATCCGACAGCACCTTATCGCCAAAGGCGATGGAAACTTTGTCTTTGTGCTTAGTCGGATTCGATAGGGACTTTACGGTGGACCAAAGTTTACCTACACCGGTAGAGAGGTTACAACCTCTTAGGTGCTCTTCCCATTTCGCCCGCTTGTGTTCGTCCACAAGCAATCTGATGCGTTGGTTTATATCCCTTATTTGGGGGTCGCCTGGATCAAGCTGTCTTATAAGGTCGCGTTCCCTCGCTAAGCTCGCGGCCTCCGCCGGGAAGTGGGGCCGGATTTCGGGAATTCTCCCGGCGGGAATGAAATGTGCCGAGGCGGATTCAATGACCTTACGGAAGGCACGCTCCCCTTGGCGGGCATCAGTCGGGATAGGGAGGGCAGCAAAGCTGCTGTCTGTTGCAGATTTATATTCTTCCCAATTTCCTTTTTTGAAGTTTATGAAAGTGCGTTTTTCGGTGACGATGAAGTCGGCGGTACGCTCGAACGAAATAAGTATGGGCAGGTGGTCTGATGCCAATGTTACCATCGGCTGCCAGTTGACGCAGTTTACGAGTTCTGCGCTCACGATTGAGATATCTGGCGAGCTATGACAGCTTCCTACCATACGTGTGGGGGCGTCTCCGTTAATTGTGCAGAACGTCGTTTCGTCTATATGATCCGCCAACATCTCACCCCTACTGTCCGCCCGCAAGTTTGAATGCCATAGGTCGTGATGGGCATTGAAATCGCCTAAGATAATGCGATTGTTGCCAGTGAGTAAGGCCTCGATATTAGGGCGGTATCCACTGGGGCAACAGGTGACAGGAGGGATGTAGATGTTGATGATTTCTAGATTTGCATCACCTGACCGGACAGATAGGCCTTGACGTTCTAAGACATTGTCACTGCGGTCGATGCCAGGATCAAATATATGATATTGCACAGAGTGGTGTATAATAAACGCGAGGCCGCCTCCATTTCCGCTCTCGCGGTCTTTCCTGTGGACATTATAACCATAGCAGGTCTGCAATGCAGATCTTGCTGTGAGTTAAGTCTCTTGAATCGCAGCAATGCGGATGTTGTGCCGCTTCATGAAATCGACTATCTCCGTAATCTTCGCAGTTAGTCCATTACAGTTGAACTGCAGAATTCTGAAGTGCATGAGGGGTGACGCCGCCACTCTAGGGGTAAGTGAGGGGTGACTACGCCTAGGTTGTGGAAGGCCAGGACGCAATTGCTGTTGTGGCCTTGGGACAGGGAGCCCTTGGGCAAGCATTGGGGTACCCGGATGATTTGGGTTTGCGACCTGGCAACATGGCGCGATGAAACCCGTCGAGGGGTTGCCGTCGCGAAGACCAGAACATCTAGGAAAGTGGCACCACCCAAGGCACGAGCTGCATTGAGCGGATGTCGCAAACCTATATATTCTGTGCTGGCAGACGGTGCAAACGGAGGCAGGGACTAAGAGTCTGTTTCCCTGACCTGCACGATTGCTGCCAGAAAAGAGGGGAGGAGAAGAAGACGGGGGCAGGGGCTGATGCTCAGCATTGCTACCAGCTCTACTACGAAGGTAGTAGTTATGAGTGGTATCAGCTGTTTCAGTTGTTGGCGCCGTGGGGCGCGAGCAGCAGCGGGTACTTGTTGTGGCTTGCTGAGCAGCGAAGCTGCTGGAAGGTAGTGGGGATACGCTTAGGCGTAGACTACGGGACGCCCTTGGGCGTGAGCAGCAAGGAGCCACAAAAGATTTATAAAAGTTACGTGGACGTCGGGTTTTGGGATCAAGCCCAGAACAACCTGTCCGATGCAACCATCCCTTGCACGAGACACACTGAACAGAGTATGACCGTCCTAAAAAGATTCTTTTCTGGCAAATGCAGCAAAACCATTTCTCAGGACCGGGGTGAGGAGACGGACCCGGATTGGGTTCGATACCTTCCCGGAGTAAGAGAATATGTAGCAGTCCTGCTGCAAGGAGCTGCTGGGAGGATGACAATTTGTGGGAGGGACGAAACAAATTAAATGGGGTCACACTGAAATGACAGTCCTTGGTCGGGAAAAATCCCGAGTCGCTCCGGTACATAGGACCGACTGCCTTGGGAAGCGCACCAACTCCTCGCCGCCGTATTTGAATAGCTCCGCATGCAATCCTTCAGGGCCCGCTTTGTTCTTTTTTAATCTGATTATTGCTATTTTGACTTAGTCATAATCGGGTTGTTGTTGTTGTTGTTGTATTAACGATAAAGACACACCCCAAGGTTTTGGGGAGTGTTATCGATGTTGATGGTCCTTTGCCGGATGCAGATCCGGTACTTCCGGTAACAAGCACCATAAAGGTACTAGCTCGACCATCTCGGGAACGATTTGGTATGACCACATGCAACCTTCTAGACCATACCGCCCTCCCACCCCCTAGATTGATCAGGAGTTCGGGGTCGCCAGAGCCTCGGCTGTTAAAGAAACAGGATTCGCCACGGGTAGGTGAAGTTGACAATTGGGTTGGAGAAGCTATATATTGCGCTGGTAACCCCTTGAGAGGGTTGCGCTAGACAACCCTTTGAATCAATTTGGTACTTTAGTCGCCTCTTACGAAAGGCATACCTACCGCGGGTAGATAGATAGATAATTAGTTGAGGATCGCACTGCGACCACTGGTCTATTGTGCCCTCAGCTGCTTCACAACACCTCATCCTAGCCGACATCTCTGATGAACCCTAACAGTTCACCTGGCTTGACAGATTTGATGTGAGAATGCTCTGGCCATGGTGAGCCCATAAACTTAGCCCTACGTCTTGAGATTGCGTCAAACTTCAGGAGGATATGGTTCGCCGTCTCCGCTGATCGGACACAAAATCGGCATGTGTTGTTCGATATTATACCCAGCTGTTTTTTTTTTTTTTTTTTGCATGTGAATTTTCAGTCTACAATATCCTGTAAGAATAGCTGTTAGGATTCGTAGGTTATCTTTCGAGGGGCCTATTAATGCCCTATATCGAGTTGTGCTGTAACCCCCTAACAGTAACTTAGATGTCTCAGGCCTGGCATATTGCGCCAGTGTTCTTTCCTCTTTTTCCTTTCTTCTACTAAAAGATGCCCCCTAATTTCCTGCGGGCCTACTGGCAGGAACGACTCAGGACCAATAAGTCGTGTTGTTGTTGTTGTTGTAGCAGTGCTTAAGTCGTGTCGTTGCTGCCTCTCTAGCCAGGCTGTCCGCCTGCTCATTACCCTCAACTCCCCTGTAGCCAGGAGCCCAGGCCAACAGTAGTTCGTTGTGTGCTCCTAGTTGATTTAGCTTTTCAACGCGTTCAAGGACCAGTCCTGATTTTATTTCAAACGCAGAGATCGCCTTGAGGGCGGCCTGACTGTCACTGAGTATGACAATTATTTCATTGGAGTATTCGCGCTGAAGGTTCAGGTCAGCGCACTGGTTTATAGCGAATACTTCCGCTTGAAAAATGCTCGGGTATGCTCCCAGGGGTATTGATATCATGGATCTGGGTCCAACGACTCCAGATTCAATCCCTTTTGGCGTCTTCGAGCCATCGGTATACCATACTATTCTATTTAGCTGATGCTCTCAATTCTGCTTTGTTCCCATGTACCCTTGTCTCCCAGTTCTACTTTATACCTCTTCTCATAAACTATCTGCCTAAGGATATCATCCCTCGGGAGTTGAGAGATTGGGATCTTCTCTCTCACTTCCTCCATATTCCGGGACGATATGACTTTACCTTTGCCGAGCCCTCCTTGACAATATTCAGGAGGGTTCGCTTGGCTGACTGGTCCATCGATATATGCAGCGGGGTTAGATCGAGGATAGCTTCCAGCGCTGCTGTAAGGCATGTGCGCATAGCTCCCGCTGGGGCTGGGGTCGTACTGTCTAATAAGGTCACGTTCTCTCGCTAGAGTTGCGGCCTCCGCTGGAAAATGTGGCCGGATTTCCAGGGGATAAAACGGGCCGAAGCGGATTCAATGACCTTGGGGAAAGCACGCTTCCCTTGACGGACATCAGTCGGGATAGGAAGGGCAGCAAAACGATTGTCAGTATAAGTTTTGTAATCTTCCCACTTTTTTTTTTAATTGATGAAGTGCGTTTTTCAGTAGTGATGAAGTCGGCAGATCACTCTAGCGAAAGGAGTATGGGTAGGTGGTTGTCGTTGTGTCAACAGTGCTTCGCCCCATTCAATCGGCACGACCACTCACAAATTGTCTTAAAAATCTTCTAGCGGGGCTCCAAGAAAACTGCCAGTTTCAACAGGAGCGGACCATAGGAAGATTTGTGTTAGAGGCGTATGTTCCACATTAAAATTGAAAATCTGAATGGTGTCATGTGGGGACACATCGCATGCAGCACATGCATTAGGTATGTCGGGGTTGATTCTGGACAAGTAAGTTTAACCTGTTACAGATCCAGAACGAAGTTGGGCCAGAGTGACTCGTGCCTCCCTTGGTAGTGTGCTTTCTTCTTCTGCAAGGGTAGGATATTGCATATTAAAAACAGGGTTCACTGGGCGCGTACTGAAAGCGTTTACCGATTCTGTGTGGATTTGGGTTAGGGCCTGTTTATGCTTGTATGGATCAAACGGCCACCGTGGAGGCGGGGCTAGATCAAGCAGTTGTTTACTCACGATTGATATATCTGGCCAGCTTCCTACCATACGAATGGGGGCGTCTCCGTTCATCGTGCAGAACGTCGTTTCTTCTATTTGGTCCGCCAACCTTTTGCCCCTGCTATTCGCCTGTACGTTACTGCAAGACCTGGAAGGTGTAACGACAGCCTGTTGTAGTGAATGCAACATAAATTGATCAGAGCCCTAGGAAACACGTCAATCCAAATCACCCCATCGTCGAACATATAAAGCAACATCGAACAGTCAAACCAGTTGCCAATGCCTGGTACACAACCATGTCAAACCCCACTTCGTGTGTGTGAATGTATGTATGCATGGAAAGTACTTTCCCTTGTGAAAGCGTGAATGTCTATATAGATAGCTTATAGGTGTCGGTTTTAATGGCTGTGTAGGCATGTATGTATCTGTGAATAACGTTTAGTGGCAAGAATGTATGGGTAATTCCTTCGGGTGTTGAGTGAAAAACGGGCGAGGGAAACCTATCGTTCCACTTTGGCGATGGCTGCGCTTAATAGCTGAAAAAAAATATAAATTAATGATCGAAGTGTCCAAGACCGAAAAGGACGTCTTACTCATAACTAGTGCGTGAAAAAAATAATACAATTTTTTTTATAAAGTTCACTTGTGAAAATAGATGAATTTTTTGTACTGTAAGTGACTGCAAGTTTGCGAAACTGGCCACCGGTACACTCAAAACGGACCTGCAACAAGCTTTAAGGTAAGTAAAAAGTACAGTTTGTTTAAATAAAATAAAATATAAAATATATAAATTTTATAAAACCTAAAATTTAATTACATCTAAAATTGGATAAAATATAAAATTTAATTATAACTAAAATTTTATAAAACCTAAAATTTAATAAAATCTACGATTAAATTATCCTAAAATTTAATAAAATCACAAAGTTAAATAAAATCTAAAAATTAATTAAACCTAAACCTTTTTATAAAACCTAAAATTTATAAAAATCATAAAACTTAATAGAACCCAAAAGTTAATAAAATTTAAAATTAAATTAAATCTAAAATTTACTTAAACTTTAAATTTTAATAAAACCGAAAATTCAATAAAATCTAAAATGTAATAAAAGCTAAAATTAAGTAAAACCTAACATTAAATAAAAGCAAAAAAAAATGTAATAAAATTCTAAATTTAATAAAAGCAAAAAAAAAAATAAATAAATCCTAAACTTAAATTAAACTTACAGTTAAATTAAACCTAAAATTAAACTAAATCGAAAATTTAATAAAAACCAAGAATTCAATAAATCCAAAAATTTAATCAAATCTAAAATTAAAATAAACATAAAATTTAATAAAACCTACAATTAAATTAATCCTAAAGCTCTATAAAATCTTAAATTTAATAAAATCAAAAACCTATAAAATCTAAAGTTTTATAGATCCTAAAATTGAATATATTATAAAAGTTTATAAAATCTAAAAAAAAGAGAGACTAAATTAAATGAAGTCTGCAATTTAATAAAATCTAAAAATGTAATAAAACCTAAAATTAAATAAAACCTAAAATCAAAGATCTAGGCCTTGTAGCTTACCACAGCTCAAAGCAAAAAAAAAAAAAAAAAAACAAAAAATAAGCGTTGAGGAACAAACCAACAAAATAATTAAAAGTAGCTTTTAAATCGCAGTTTATATAAATATACATTAGGGCGGGTCGATTTAAAAATCGCTCATTGCTCTGTGAAAATCGTATTCTAGGGATCAAAATAAGAAACTTTGCCGAAGGAACCATACCTCTAAAACGAATTCTGGTGTCCCCCAATTTGGGTCGAACTTTTGGGTAGGGCAAATTTTGAAAAATCCCACTTTGACTTATTTAGAGTGCTCCAATCGAGTCCAAATGTATGACCGACCCCCACTAACTTTGGAGGCCCGACCCACCGATGCCAGTGGCACACCCCCTGGAACCCCCTGGGGGTTCACCATACAAACATTTAAAAAAAAACGCCGGTTTTGCACTTTACATGAAAAAATCAGCTAAATGGCTATGTTTTTTCTTTATTTTTATTTATTTATTTATAATAATATTTATTATTTATTTATAATAATATCTATTTTTTTCTTAAGAAATGTATTTAGTCAGAACATATGTAAATGAAAAAATTAATTTAAGTGAGTTATAGAAAATAAACTAAAAAAATTATTGTTTGAAGTCTTTTTTACTTTCAAGTCTGGGCACTTTCGCACGGCTCTCTAATGTCGTCGCCATAACAGCCTCTACATTTTCCGGTATAACCCGTTTGGAAACGCTTGCTATCAGTTGAACATGTCGTTCCGTTCCTTGTATGTGTGATGGAATTTTTGGATCATTAAACGGTGGATCATCTTGATTTAAATATTCTTTCAATGTATCGCACGGAACGCTTCGCGTGAATGGTGGTTCAAATACGATATTTATATCATTCAAATTGATCATTTCCGTATAACTTGTGCAATTAAAGTTTATATCTGGTTTTTTATAAACTCTAAGTTCCATTGGCTCGTCAACATCGGTTCGATAGCGTAGAATTTTCTTGATGGCACAGTCGCGCTTTTCTTTGCTATCATCAAACAACATTGATAACAAGATATTTTCCGAATGCGCATAATATGAATTATCTTTAATTACTTGATTGACAATTTTGCGTAAACGCGGTTCTAGAAATCGTGACCAACCAATGAACTTGAAAAATAATGCACTGTCGTACACGACAGAGCTGTAATACTTGATATTGAAGTACATTGGCACATAACATTTAATTATAAATTTAACCAGAATTCTTAAATTTGCATCTGGTTTTTCCGTTGTCACATATAATCGCAATAATCTAGCGGCCTTGGTGAGCCACCGAGAATGTACAATTTTCCCTGGTTTGATGTTAGCCAGATCCACCGGAACCACGCCGCTAGAAATTGCATGGGCCATGTCGTATAAGTACTTCGAATCGGTGGAAAATTCAATTCTTTCTGGAGCAGGGGGCATATTTTGCAACTCAATTTTCTGGAAGCCGTCCACCACCTGAAAATATATAATAATAAAATAATTAAAAATGGTTGACAATTATAATAAATGAGTGATAGCAATAACTTACCGGAAGAGTTTCACAAGTTTCGATTTGACGGCTCAGTTTTCTGGTTGCCGATCTTGGTCCTGTGCTGGCTGATTTATCCAAAGCTTCAAACAAATGCCGAAACGGAAGTTTGTTGAAGTGTAGAAGGCAAACTAACCAATGCAATGGTCTTTTTAACAGCAATTCGAATCGTCGTATAATTCCACCGTGTGGGCCAGTGTTTGTTGATTCACCGTCAGTGCATATTCCAATTAATGCATCCAGTGATTTATTTTTATCGTTGAAAAAACCATTTAATTTGGTTGTTTTGTATTCAACGGTTTCATGTTACAGTCTTACGTAACCAATCAATTCAGAATTGGGTTCTCTCAAAATAACAAGATGAGGTTCTTTTACCGTCCTAGTATGATACTTCTCATCAATTTTATCTATCGTTAAAGTATCATCTTTTCTGCCATCGAATGAAAACGCTAACAAATTAGTATCATCTAACCGTTTGCGAAGCACTTCTTGTCTGCATTACTCTTTTTCTCTGCGAACTTTCGATTTATCCATGATGAGAGGTTTCCCATGCTTATCTTTAATTTTAAAATCTTGCAAAAGAGCGGTTCCCAATGCTGATGCTATTCTGTCAGGCACACCAAATCTGTCACATACCAAGGCAAAGTTAAAACAATCGTATCTCTCTGTGTATTGTGAACTTGTGCTTCTATGCCATATCTTCTTGAACCGGTGGCGGTGCGTATGTTGAATCATCGGGATCTTGGTATGTTGGCATTGATGACATAGACATTGCTCCTTGCTCTTCAGTTTCCATCATAAATGCATCCATTGTTAGTCTTCTCTGATTATTTTGATCGTGCATGAACTCTTTGAGGCGTTCGGGAACCCAGCCGCATGCACATGGAGCTGCCTTCAAATCGCATTTACATGTTCCAATGTAAAAAAATTGTTTCCAGAGATTTTACATACTCTGTAAATTGTTGGGTGTTGTTTCTTCTCTTGATTTGCTCTTGATACTTGTCAAGCAATTTATTCAATTTATTAAATACACTTTTTTCAGCATTATTTCCATACCAAGTTTTTCCCAAATTCCAATCAACTTATCTTGTACTTGAATAGTGAATGATTTATGGGAAAACTTTTTTTGTTTTGTTTTAGAACGTTCTTAAGTAAAAATAATATCTCAAGATATCCAGATGGGTTGGTAAATTAAGATCAGTTAAATCAGTAGACACACCAAAAACAGTAACATCATGCTTGGGTATATGACTCATTGGGTTTTCGATAGTTGTTGATGTAGTTGCTTCATCTTGCGGTGTAGAGGATGGTGGATTCATTGTAAACTTTTTGATTTGGAATGGTCACTTCACTTATTATTTTTTTTTGAAATATTTTTTTATCTGAAATTAGCACTTCACACTTTGAGTTCTTCACAACGACTTAATGCATTCACAAAAACTGTTGCGTTATATATGGTCTACGAGACGAGGTAATAAGAATGAAATGGTAATTTCAATTCTACCTGCTGTGTCTTTTCATTTACATATGTTCTGACTAAATAAATTTCTAAAGAGAAAAATAAACTCCAAAAAGAAAAAACATAGGCATTTCGCTGATTTTTTCATGTAAAGTGCAAAACCGGCGATTTTTTTAAATGTTCCAGGGGGTTCCTGGGGGTGTGCCACTGGCATCGGTGGGTCGGGCCTCCAAAGGTAGTGGGGGTCGGTCATACATTTGGACTCGATTGGAGCACTCTAAATGGGTCAAAGTGGGATTTTTCAAAATTTGCCCCTACCCAAAAGTTCGACCCAAATTGGGGGACACCAGAATTCGTTTTAGAGGTATGTTTCCTTCAGCAAAGTTGCTTATTTTGATCCCTAGAATATGAATGGGCGATTTTTTTGCTTCCCCACAAATCGACCCGGCCTAATATACATGTATACATATGTATACATATATATATATATATATATGGGGTATTCCATCCCATTTCGACCAATTTTGAACCCGACCCCTTTAGAATTGGCTGAAAGTTTTTCTTCTTTTTCTAGCTTACGAAAGACGTTTTTCAGAAGTTTTTCGAATTTTTTCATCCAACTCAAAAAAGTTATGAATTTAAAAAAAACACCGTTTTTGTTTTCAAAATGCTATAACTTTTTCAAAAATTGACCGTTTGGGATCTTTTCTTTTTTAATTTGTTTTTAAATGTACTTTTCGGAAAAAAATCCAAAAAAATTTTCAAGATTTTTTTTTGTAATTTTTCAGTTTTTTGAGATTTTTCGAATTTCGCCCTTTTTTTCTCATAAAAAACTTCAATCAATTCTACAATCATCCCTACTAATCCCGGAGTTGGTCGAGAATTTTAAAATTTTGTTTGCATTTTTTCCGAAAAGTACATTTAAAAACATATTTAAAAAAAAAAATGATCCCAAACGCTGAGCGGGTTGTGCGCTGGGCTTGGGACCGTAAAACCATACTCCAATGAAATATAACAACAAGCCTCGGATAAATACACTCTCTATTGATGACGATCATGGCAAACGTTTGAAGGACAATGAATTGAGGGCATGCACCTGGAACGTCCGCTCCCTGAATGGGATTGGTGCAGATGCCCGGCTGGTCGATGTCCTCGTCAAAGCAAAATCTGACATCACCGCCATCCAAGAAATGCGTTGGACGAAGCAAGGAAGAAAGAAGATCAAAACTTGTGACATATATTGGAGTGGCCATACGAATAAGCGCAGTTTCGGCGTCGGATTCGTGGTGGGAGAGAGACTTTGTCGCCAAGTGCTGGCGTTCACGCCTGTGGACGAGCGTCTCGCCACTATCCGCATAAAAGCAACATTTTTTAATATATAATTCATCTGCGCCCATGCGCCGACAGAGGAGAAAGACGATGAGGTGAAAGACACTTTTTATGAAAAATTAGAACGCACATACGAGCGCTGCCCCCGTCATGATATAAAAGTCGTCCTTGGCGACTTTAACGCCAGGGTGGGCAAAGAAGGTGTTTTTGGCCCTACAGTCGGAAAGTTCAGCCTACACAATGAAACTTCTCCTAACGGACTGGGGCTGATTGACTTTGCCGGTGTTCGAAACATGGTCATATCCAGCACGAGGTTCATGCATAAAAAGATACATCAAGCTACATGGCTGTCTCCTGATCGAAATACTCGCAATCAGATCGATCACGTTGTGATAGACGAACGGCATGCCTCCAGTGTTTTAGATGTGCGCACGATCCGAGGACCTAACATCGACTCGGACCATTATCTCGTTGCAGCCAAAATTCGCACCCGCCTCAACGCGGCTAAAACCAAAGAAAAAAACACAAGGAAAACTAGACGTCGAAAAGCTTCAATCACAACAGACTGCCAATGATTTCGGAACTCGACTCTCACACCTGCTCTCTGAGAGCACAACTCATCCTGAAGGAATACAGGAGCAGTGGGAGCATATCTCCAAAGCACTTCGTACTGCCGCCGAGGAAAAAATTGGTTACCGGCGGCCACGAAAAAACAACTGGTACGATGAAGAATGACGCGTTGCAACCGAAAGAAAAGACGCTGCCTACAGGGCTTCGTTAAAAGCGAGCGCGGCAAGAGGAGTGTGTGAACGCTATCGTGAGTTGAAAAGGGAAGCGAGACGCCTTTTCAGGAAGAAAGGCGTGAGTGCGAGGAGCTTGAGCTGCTAGCCACCAGGAATAACGCCCGAAAATTCTACCAAAAAATACGGCGACAGACGGAAGGTTTTAAGACCGGGGCAAACTCCCGTAGGAATGAAAACGGCGACCTTGTAACTGATGTCCAGAGAGTGCTTAGATTACGGAGGGAATACTTCTCTGCTCTCCTAAATGGAGGCAGCAATTCACCGCGCAGAGATGAAGAACCCGCAATCGGTGATGATGGAATATATGTCCCCCCGCCCGATTATGACGAAGTTAGAATAGCAATAACCAGATTGAAAATCAACAAGGCCGTGGGTGCTGATGGATTGCCTGCGGAGCTATTCAAGTTCGGCGGCGAGGAGTTGGTAAGGCGCATGCAGCAGCTTCTTAGCAAAATATGGGCGGGCGAAAGCATGCCCGACGGTTGGAATCTAAGTGTTCTTTGCCCAGTCCACAAGAAGGGAGATACTGCAAAATGCACCAACTATCGTGGAATCAGCCTTCTTAATATCGCATATAAGCTCCTTTCAAGTGTATTGTGCGAAAGATTCAAGCCCACCGTGAACCGGCTGATTGGACCTTATCAGTGCGGCTTCAGACCTGGTAAATCTACCATCGACCAGATTTTCACAATGCGCCAAATCTTGGAAAAAACCCGTGAAAAGAGAATCGACACACATCACCTCTGCGTTGACTTTAAAGCCGCCTTCGATAGCACGAAAAGGAGCTGCCTATATGCCGCTATGTCTGAATTTGGTTTCCCCGCAAAACTTATACGGCTGTGCAAAATGACGTTGAGCAACACCATCAGGACCTCTCCGAGCCGTTCGAAACTAAACGAGGTTTCAGACAGGGTGACCCCCTATCGTGCGATTTCTTTAATTTGATGCTGGAGAAAATTATACTAGCTGCAGAACTTAACCGCACTGGAACAATATACTATAAAAGCGTGCAATTACTGGCATATGCTGATGACACCCGCGCTGTTAGTTCTGCTTACTCCAAACTGGAAAAAGAAGCGGTAAAGATGGATTTGATGGTGAATGAGGACAAAACGAAGTACCTGCTGTCATCGAGCAAAGAGTCAGCGCATATGCGCCTTGGCAACCACGCTACTGTTGGCAGCCATAATTTCGAAATAGTAAAAGACTTCGTTTATTTGGGAACCAGCATCAACACTAGCAACAACATCAGGACTGAAATCCAGCGAAGAATCAATCTTGCCAATAAATGCTACATTGGACTAGGTAGGCAATTGAAAAGTAAAGTCCTCTCTCGGCGAACGAAAATCATGCTCTACAAGTCACTTATCGTACCCGTTCTGCTATATGGGGCAGAAGCATGGGCCATGACAACAGCAGATGAAGCGGCTTTGGGAGTGTTCGAAAGAAAAGTTCTTCGAAAGATTTATGGACCTCTACGCGTTGGCGATGGCGATGGCGACGGCGAGTACCGAAGAAGATTTAATGATAAGCTGTACGAGCTATACGCAGATATCAACATAGTCCAGCGAATTAAAACGCAGCGGCTGCGCTGGCTAGGCCATGTTATGCGAATGAAAGATGATGCTCCGGCCAAGAAAGTGTTTCTATCGGAACCCGCCTATGGAAGCAGAGGTAGAGGGCGGCCCCCACTCCGTTGGAAGGTCCAGGTGGAAAACGATTTAAACTCCCTTGGTGTGACCAATTGGCGCCGGTTGGTGGAGCGAAGGAGCGACTGGCGCGCCTTGTTGGACGGCCATAACCGTTTAGACGGTTAAGCGCCAATTAAGTAAGTAAGTAAGTTTTTTTAAAAATTCATAACTTTTTTTGAGTTGGATGAAAAAATTTGAAAAACTTCTGAAAAACGTCTTTCGTAAGCTAGAAAAAGAAGAAAAACTTTCAGCCAATTCTAAAGGGGTCGGGTTCAAAATTGGTCGAAATGGAATGGAATACCCCATATATACATAGGCATTTTTTAAAACACTTTTTTAAGCCAGAAGGCTCATACCACTGGGCAAATATTTATAATTTGTTATCACGATAGTAGTGAAGTAGTACTATTTACTTAGTTAATCACTTACAATTATTATTTAAATGGTTCCGGAACCAAGTTAAATACATGTTTTTTTTGACCCCGTATTAATTGGGCTACGGCGTTTCAGCCCATGACCGTGTGACTAAAAGCGGAAACTCATCCAAAGTAGCTCCTCTCTATAATACATCTCGTTAGGCATTGGAAGGCAGATCTCTTTACTATCTGTCCTTATCCATCGTTCGGTGAATACATAGGTGTTTTAGTGTAACTTTTCAGCACGCCGAGATGCGGCGCCTCATCGACGGATAAAGCGGTAAGTGCAAGACAATAATACACCACGTTTAGTACACGCAGTTTTTTTTACGTGCTTATGTATATTCTTTTGGTTTGGTTTGCTATTTTTTTGCAACGGCTTGGGAAAGGGAGAGGAGGATTGGGAGAAGCCTACAGCAGCGGCCGTGGTTATAGAACCACGTAAATGAACGGGCGATAAGAACCCCGAATATTAATATTCCTTTATATAATTCTTTTTACACATTTTTTTGCGGCCATTTTTATATTTCTTTTAATTAAGGCACATTTTACAGAAAGATTTTTTTGGTAACAATTGATGTAAATTACAAAATACCTTTGAGCTATTTTAAGCATAAACTTGAAATTTGGGTTGAATTTTTCATTACACAACTTTTAGAGGTTTAGGCACTTAGAGGTAAGAATCATAAATTTTTTTTGGATTTTTTTTATTCACTAACTGAAATAAACATAAGTACGTTTATAACGTTTAGGAAAAAAAAATCGAGTTGGATTATTCCTATACTTCGGTATTTTCTTTGGGTTAATGGGTTGAAATACCACTATGAGTAGATAGGATTACCTTTCTGTTTGGTGTAGGCGTTGCGCAGGTGTGGAAGAGGGGGCGTGGGTATGTGACTGACATGGACCAATGTGAGGGTAACTAGGGACTTCTTAGACTTTTGACGGACGGTCTAGTATCAGGCTAAGGGGGCTTCGCTCGGGATAAGGAGTCATAGCGAAGACCAAGGCTACATTCTATATGTAGAAGAGGGAGGGCAGACACCACCTACATTTTGGTGAGCATGCAGCCGCAATTATACCGAAAATCCAGAGCCGCAATAAAATCCTTAAATCTCTTGCTGGCAGTACTTGGGGTAAAGATAAAGAAACGCGTATTACCACTTGCAAAGCAATTAGCCAGCCGATTGCATGCTACGCGTCCCCGATATGGTCGCCAAGCCTAAATACTACTAACTGGAAGAAGCTACAGGCCTGCCAAAATACCGCCCTCAGAACCGCCACGGGTTGACTCCTTATGTCCCCAGAACACCATCTACATGAGGCGAGAATACTCCCCATTAGGGAGAGAAATGAAATGCTAACCAAACAGTTCCTGTTGAATACCCAGAAACCTGGGCATCCCAACAGACATCTGATTGATGAGCCAACACCGCCCGGGGGCTTAAGGAGTCATCTCCGTAAGCATTATGAGGAAAAACGGCATCTGAGAACTCAGCCGTATTAAGCAAAAACACACAAGCAGGGTCTCAGTGAACTCCACAAGCAGGCGTCGGACCTTTATGCCAGGAATTGCCCGGTGAATCCAGTACTCATATAACAGTACCCAAAACTTGCGGAAGAGGAACGCACACTCCCAGGGAAACGTGAGTCACTCTAGCTCAATTTCGTTCTTGATACAGTAACAGGTTAAACTCTTACCTATCCAGAATCAACCCCGACATACTAAATGTATGACCTGCTTGCAATTTGTCCCCACATGACACCAACCATCTCTTTAATTGTAATGTGGAACCAACGCCTCTAACACCCCTCACATTATGGTCCACTCCTGTTGAAACAGCAAGTTTCCTTGGACTCCCGTTAGAGGATATTGATGACAACTTGTGATCGGTCGCACCTATTGGATGGGCGAAGCTGTAACCTCCCTGCCGGTTTACGTAAGCTTTTGTCCACCGTAAGGTCCCTATCGAATCCGTACAAGCACAACGACAAAATTTCCATCGCCTTTGGCGCTAAAGTGCTATCGGATGCGAAAAAATGCGCGAGCGCTTTTTGCCGACAATATATAGTGCATTCTACGGTTGACAAAGTTAGAAGAAGGGCCAACAGACACGCACATAAACATAAATTCAGCGCGTTCCCAATTACCATCACCGCGAAAGAGGTTGAGGATGCCAACGGTCGAGCTAAACCATCTAAAGTAGTGGACCCAGACGGCATAGCCATGCCGATGCTCAAGAGCCCAGGAAAAGAGGGTTTCAAATATTTAGCACATGTCTTCAACCTGTCTCTTTCCACCTTTGTCATTCCCGAAAAATGGAAAATGACCAAGGTGGTCCCGCTACTAAAGCCTGGGAAACCAGTTAACAAAGGAGAGTCATATCGCCCGATATCTCTCCTATCGCCAGTAGCCAAGACGATTGAAGCCATTTCGCTCCCCTATTTCAAAGCAAATTTGCAACTAGCCTGTCATCAGCATGGCTTTAGAAAACTTCATAGGACAACCATCGCGCTAAATGCCATTAGCACCCAGATAAATTGCGGTTTAAATCAAAACCCCCACCATAGAACAGTACTCGTTGCGCTAGACCTATCAAAAGCTTTTGATACGGTCAACCATGGCACGTTACTGCAAGACCTGGAAGGATGTACCTTCCCCCAAGTCGTAAAAGGTAGACCGCAAATTATCTAAGTGGACGGAAGGAGGCATCGGTGCAACATCAAAACCAAGAAGAATTAAACACCCCCACAGTGTGGTGTCCTATCCCCACTTTTGTTTAACTTCTACATATCAAAGATAATTTCGCCACCTGAAGGAGTTACTATCGTTTCCTACGCCGACGACTGCACAATAATGGCCACACACCCAGGCCCACAGATCGATGAGCTTTGAAACAACAGGCGCAATTGTACCGAAAATCCAGAACTGTAATAAAATTCTCAAATCTCTTCCTGGCAGTACTTGGGGAAAACGTAAAGAAACGCTCATTACCACTTACAAAGCAATTGGCCAGCCGATTGCATGCTACGCGTCCCCGATATGGTCGCCAAGCCTAAAACTACTCACTGGTAGAAGCTACAGGCCTACCAAAATACTGCCCTCAGAACCGCCACGGCATGTCTTCTTATGTCCCCAGAACACCAGCTACATAGTGAGGCGAGAATACTCCCCATCAGGGAGAGAAATGAAATGCTAACCAAACAGTTCCGGTTGAATATCCAGAAACCTGGGCATCCCAATAGACATCTTATTGATAAGCCAACACCGCCCAGGGGCTTAAGGAGTCATCTCCGTAAGCTCTATGAGGAAATACGGCACCTGAGAACACAGCCGTATGAAGTCAAAAAACATAAGCAGGTCCTCAGTGAACTACACAAACAGGCGTCGGATCTCTATGTCAGGAATTGCCCGATGAATCCTGTACTCAAAGAACAATACCCCAAACTTGCAGAAGGGGAACGCACACTCCCTAGGGAAACGCGAGTCACTCTAGCTCAACTTCGATCTGGATCCCGTAACAGGTTAAACTCTTACCTATCCAGAATCAACCCCGACATACAAAATGTATGCCCTGTTTGCAATGTGTCCCCACATGCCACCAACCATCTCTTCAATTGTAATGTGAACCCACGCCTCTAACACCCCCCTCATTATGGTCCACCCCTGTTGAAACAGCAAGTTTCCTTGGACTCCCGTTAGAGGACAACAACAACAACAATGCAAAAGAAAATTTGTTTGATCTGATCTGGAGTGTAATTTAATTTTCAAATACGCGCGCGTAAAGGACGATTCATGGGTCAACCAGTCAGCGCTCGTCAGTCAGGTGATGCGCGCTGTATGTACGTGTGAATAACTATGTTTACAATCAGTGTTGCTCTTTGGATACAATTGTATCAATTTGGAGTGGATACAAAGATGTAAAGAATATCAAATGGATACATTTTTAATAGGTACATCAATTGATAAAACGAAGTAGAGATACATTTTGTGTATGTAGCTTTGATTGTGTTCATAGCGTTAGAGTATTGTGTTACTCCTGTATTAAATGGATTTTTTTAATAACCAAAATATTGTAAATGATAGCAACACTGCGCGTAATTTAAATGGTAATAACGCTGTAGCGAATGACGATAACATTGTTGATGTTGCTGGAAATTTGGGTGATACTAATTTACATCCGGCTGATCCTAGGTTGGTTACAAACGTGCCGCCTCGGCGGGCAATTTTCGTATCATTATTACATCCATCTCTGACGGAGTTTGGTGTGGTTAATTATATCTTAGCTAAGATTAATTAATAGTACAGGTTCTATTAACATTAGTGCACATAAATTTGTTTTTAAGTATGTGAGGGATTTTTCATCATTTAAAATATTAGTTCCAGATGAATATTTTGATATAGTTCTTGACAAATCTTTTTGGCCTATACATTCGGTGGTACATTTGTACACCACAAAGTGGAAGGTTGGGCCTCGCGCACGTATAGTTTCAAAAAACTTGATTAACGGCCCTGCCAATACGATTCAAAAGTAACTATTCACTATCAGAATGTTGGTGGTTTACGTTCTAAACTAAATGCTTGATCGCTTTCACAGAGACTTGGCTAAAACCTGATAATTTAAATTCAGAGTTATTTTCAAATGTCTACGTTGTTTTTCGGTGTGATCGTCATTCGAGAGCAGGCATTGTCCTGATCGCTGTATTGTCCAGTATTTCTACTGAATTGTTGAACTTTGATGACGTGCTTGACATTGAATTCATAGCTGTAAAGCTCTTGTTCCCGAATTTTTTCTTATATATTTCTTGTTCCTACATACCGCCTCGGTCAGATATGTACGTTTATGATTGCCATAAAGCAGTTATCCACAGCCTACATTCTCGTTTGCGTGATAACGATCGCCTAGTGGTTCTTGGGGACTTTAACTTACCATACGTTAGTTGGATTGGCAACGATGATTCAAACTTTTTGACTCCTGTCACTCAGCATGATTTTATTGGCTTGCTTATTGAATTGCCGCTAGTTCAGATCAATAATGTGGTAAACTCTAAAAATATGTTGTTAGATTTAGTTTTTGTTGATAGTTCAATGGGTACTGGTCTCAGTCGAATCCCTGCCTTATTCCTGCATGAAGATCCCTTGCACCCCACACTTGTGGTTCCACTGGACAATTTACGGCCTACGATTAATTTCATGGAAGTGTTATGTCGTTCTCGTTCGAGATGTTTTAATTAGGCTAACTTTGATTTGCTTAATCAACTGTTAGCTTCCCACGATTGGTCTGACCTTTATGCTTGTACCGATGTTGAGGCTGCCACGTCTATTTTTTATAGTTACCTAAGTGACTTTATTAATCGTTGCGTTCCGGTTCATTTTGTTAAGGGTAAAAGCAGTAAACAACCTTGGTTCTCGAGGCAACTTGCTAACCTGAACAATATTAAATCGAGGCTCTATAAGCGTTTTAAAAGATCTGGTTCTTCTGAAGATTTTTCTAAATATTTAGTTGCCCGTTCTAATTTCCAACGCCTGAATCACAACTGCTACAAGTCGTATTGAACAAGATGCAAAATTGAGTTTTTTAACATCCTAAAAAATTTTACGGGTTTGTTAATATAGTGTTAAATACTTTGTATTATTTACTTTATTTTTAAAATAAATTTTAATTGAGTTTTCATGTTAACTTAAAATTTTTGAATAACTTCAAAAAATGAAAATTCTAATTAGTTGGAAAATATTTAAACTCAAAAATAAATAACATAATATTTTTAAAAAATAAAATAAATATTTGGCTTATTACCAAAGTTAATTCAAAATGCAAATCTTGGGTATTTCCATCATCTTTGTCTTTGGGTGGCAATAATGCTAGCCTTGACCATGATATTGCCGACTTATTCGCAGACTTTTTCAAATCGACCTATTCGTCAACCTGTACCCAAACCGGTAGTTATTCGTTTGAAATAGTTAGTTCTAACTGTATTCTCAATCCAGTCATTGATAGTGCCACTGTACTTCAGAGTTTTTTAGCTCCGAAACGGATTTTTTCTCCAGGGCCCGATGGTATTCCTGGATGTGTGCTTAAGTTCTGTGCTGTGAACTTAACAGAACCGATCGTAAAATTGTTTAATTTATTTATTTATTTTATTTATTTATTTATTTGCAATCGGCGTCATTTCCATCAATTTGGAAACAATCATTTATCATACCTCTGCACAAAAAAGGTAGTAGATCTAATATTGAGAATTATAGGGGAATTGCCAAGCTTTCAGCTATTCCTAAAACCTTTGAACAAATAATTACCTGTCAGCTTCAACGTTCGTGTACTTCCATATTATCACCCTTTCAGCATGGGTTTGTGAGATGTAGATAAACCACCACAAACCTACTTGAGTTTACCTCTTTAGTTCGGGATGGTTTTTTGGCTAGCAAGCAAAAAGATGTGATTTATACGGATTTTAGTAAAGCTTTTGACTCAGTGAATCACGAACTTCTGATTCTGAAGCTTGATATACTGGGCTTTCCGAAGAATCTGACTTTATGGCTCTCAAGCTATCTTTCTAATAGAAACCAAAAGGTGCTTTATAAAAATATTATTTCAAAATCAATTAATGTTACCTCTGGTGTACCTCAAGGCAGTTATTTAGGCCCATTGCTTTTTACTCTTTTTATTAATGATCTGCCACAGATTTTGAATAATTCACGAGCTCTAATGTATGTTCGGATTTAACTCGCTCAAATCTCCTTCAGGTTGATTTGGACTCATTTCAACGTTGGTGTACAATAAATGTATTAGTTCTAAACTGTTCCAAATGTAAGTTCATGACATTTCATCGCGTTAAGCCTGTCCTGTCGTCTTATGCACTTTATGGCACTCTTATGGAGCGTATATCTTCGATTAACGATTTAGGTGTTCTGTTTGACTTGAAACTGAGCTTCAATTCACATATTGCAGCTATTACTAATAAAGCAATGGGTACTATTGGTTTTTTTAAACGCTGGGCTAAGGAGTTTAACGATCCGTATCTGACCAAAGTCCTCTACACTTCGCTGGTCCGCCCAATACTTGAGTGTTGCTCGTGTGTTTGGTGTCCATTATATATTACTCATATAAAGCGTATTGAGTCTGTGCAGAAACAATTTTTAATTTTTGCTCTACGGGCCTTTAACTGGGACTCAAATCTTCATCTTCCGTCTTACAGAAGTAGACTTCTTCTCATTGATTTGCCAACTCTGGAAAATCGTAGAATATTACTCGGGGTAATGTTCCTGCATAAGCTAATTCTAGGTGAGGTTGACTCCTCTGAGCTGCTAAGCCGATTGAACTTTGTAGTTCCTGCTAGGGCGTCCAGACACTACGTGCCCTTCCATTTACCCCTGTGTCGTATAAATTTTGGCAAAAATATACGTGTTTGGTGCTCGTACTATAACGACTTGTATAATTGTATTAGTATCGAATGTTCGTTTGTTGCCTTACGCAATGCTATACTTTTCAGTCTCAACTGATATCTTAAAGTTTACTTGTTTAATTTGTAACGATAGTTTAATTTTAGTTCTTGTTCAACGTCAAACAAAATTGTAAATTTTTAATTAATTCCATTTATAGAATTAATACTTGTATATATTTTTACGCTATTTTTTGTTATGTTACTTTCCTTTGTATTTTGTTAGTCGACCACTCTTGTTAGTTGACTTTAAATAAATAAATTTCCCTGCTAGACATAGCTGACGAAAACTGCACCACATTAGCAGAATTTCTGACATTTCGTGTTCCTCTTTCTTTTTACAGTTCTTACCGAAAGAAGAAGAAGAACGAACAGAAAGCCAAAAAATGTGCGTCATTTGACAAATTCAATCATGAAATTTTGTTTGCCAATTTAATTAATTATTACAGCGGGACCTGTTAAAAAAAGTTAGTAAATGAATAAGAGGCATTTAAAAAACTGCCTCAGCAGTAAAAAAAAAGCTATATGAAGCCAAATGTGAAATGTGTGGTTTATGAGGACAATAGTGAGAATATTGTTCCTGTGGCTCAAAATGGAGGTGCAAATCAGGCAATTCTTTAGCTCACAACTGCTAAGGGGAGAGGTGTCACTAGACGCGCTTTGGACCCAGGACCACGATATTTGCAAACAAAATTTAAAATTTTCTTGTTGTAATTTTGATGATTTTGTGGTACCCACAAAAATAACAGTTGGTAAAAGTGTTTTCCGCGGGTATAGTTTTGATCTCCAAACCCGATGGCCGCCAATTTAGAAACGTGTTCGGTAATTCTACACGACAGCATGACACTTAATACACGCCCTATATAAAGAGGGGTATCAAAAGACGCGTTTTGGATCCAGGATCGCGAATCCGAAAGTGGAGGTGGCAATTTTTGGATCTTTCAAGAGATATTTGCAAAAGAAATTGAAAATTTTCATGTGGTTGTTGTAATTTAGATGATTTTGTTGTAGCCACAAAAAAAGGTAAAAGTCTAGTTGAAGGGTCGACTGCTAATACGCTACCAAAAATATCGAGAGAGGTGTCAAACGACGCGCCTTGACATCAGTATTAATAATCCGAAGCGGGAAAATAAAAATTTTAACTCGTTCAAAAGATATTAACGAAAAACCGAAAAATGACCCGCGGGTCCCTCCGAAACCGGGGATGATATCCACAGTATTTTTGAGCAGAATACGTTTTTGTGTTAGCGGCCTTTGGCCGCGCTTATATAAAATTACCCTGGGTGGGTCCAACGCCGGTTAGGAAACCAAAACTATATCCGCGCAGAACACTTATGTTCACAATTTTTTTTTGTGGGTACGCCAACATTACAACAACCACATGAAAATCGCCGACTGCAACTGCAAATATCTTCGGACAGAGCTAAAATTTGTCTTTTCTGCCTTCGGATTATTGTTCTCGAGGTCAATACGCGTCTTTTGACACCTCTCTCGATATTAGTAGCGTATTAGCAGTCGACCCCTCAACTAGACTTTTACCAAAAAAAAAATTGCGAACATAAGTGTTTTGCGGATACAGTTTTGGTCTCCAAACCGGTGTTGGACCCACCCAGGACAAGTTTTTATAAGCGCGGCCGAAAACCGCCAATGCAGAAAGGGGTTCTGAGCAAAATACTATGGATCCGACCTCCGTTTTTGGAGCACTCCGGGGTAATTTTTCGGGTTTTCGTTAATATCTTTTGAACGAGTTAAAATTTTTATTTTCCGCCTTCGTATTATTGTTGTCGAGGTCAATACGCATACTCGTCTTTTGACACCACTTTCGATATTGTTGGACGCGTATAAGCAGTGTCATGCTGTCGTATAAAATTACCAATATTTTTTGACAGAAATAAGGTGTTTAATTTCCGCTTTCGTAAACGCGTCCTTTGACACTTCTCCCAATATTTTTGGCAAGTTTTAGCAGTTGTGAGATAAAGCAAAGAATTGCCGTAAATCAAAATATTTGCCAATTAAATCAAAATATTGTTGCGGTTGAGCCTAATTATAATTATTAATAAACTAAACGATGTCCTTAAACAGTTATTTCTAAGGCTTAACGAAAGATAAAATGTAAATTTAGTTCCTACCTATTTCACGACTTCTCCAAATAAACCACACATTCCACTGAGTCTATAATAACTTTCACTGTGTGAAATCTAATTTATTACTATCTTTATTACATTCGTAAATCAAAAATTCCTCTTTCAAAAATGCCTCTTCTATACCACTATTAATAGCAATATGTCATCACAAACCAACGGTAACTATAATTAATTTTTTAAATAAGACCAAGTAGAATATTATATGAGTATCATTTTCACCCAAACCCCCTAAGATGAGCTTCGCGACCAGCGGAGGTTTTAATGAAACTGCTCATACTCACTCCCAGCCTTCATCAGTGAAAGTCAGCAACAGAGAACAGAAATCTCCAGAAAATGGACCAGCTGCTGGAAATGATGCAGGTTATATTGACGAATGTATGTATTGATATTTAATTTATCATTGCGTTTTCTAAATAATTTTTATTCCCATTAAGCAAAACACATTGGCAACGAACCAAGCAATTATGGCACAGCAGTTGGCGAATTTGGAGCAAAATGTGACATATTCATCGAAGCTGGGAATCAGTCATCTCCTACCACCACATCCGCTCAACCCACACGCACACTGACTACCACTCCAAACTTTTGTATATGTACATCTTAAATTTTTGCTAAAAGCCTTATTTCTTTCTTGTGGTATGTTTGTTGAGCTTGCGGCCATAGAGTAAAACACAATTTTTGCTTTTGCATAATTTCGACTTCATCCGAAGTCTACCTTAGGGATAATAAACAATAACATAAATACAAAACCAAAAATGTTTAAATTACAAAATAAATAAAATTTATAAGTATACACATACATAAATTTATATATAAACCTGGATAAACAACACTTATTTATATATTTACATTTATGTATGCATATCCTTATACATTTTATTTATAATATAATTTATACATTTTTTGGTTTTTGTATTTTTGTTTATATTTATTAGTTTAAAGATGAATTCATTGTGAAAACATTGTGTTTTACTTTGTGGCTTCAAGCTCATCAACCATGCCACGTTATGTACATCTACTATTTTAATAATACATTAGTAAAATAATTATATGATAAAATTTTGTATGAAAATAAATAATAAATTTGAAATGTGAAAGGTTTTTACATCAGGTCGGATTTTATTTATACAGGTTTGACGAATTTCTACATCAGCGCTGTCTGCTGGTTTTATTTATACATGTCTGATTGGTTTTTACATCAGCTTTGTTTGCTGTTCTTGTTTATACATACCTTATGTATATTTACATCAGGGATGATAGAATGAGTCGTAGGCAATGCCAAGGATATGCCATTTCTCGTGTGCAAAAGAAAGACGGGAACCCACACGCACACTGACTACCACTCCAAACTTTTGTATATGTACATCTTAAATTTTTTCTAAAAGCCTTATTTCTTTGTTGTGGTATGTTTGTTGAGCTTGCGGCCATAGAGTAAAACACAATTTTTGCTTTTGCATAATTTCGACTTCATCCGAAGTCTACCTTAGGGATAATAAACAATAACATAAATACAAAACCAAAAATGGTTAAATTACAAAATAAATAAAATGTATAAGCATATACACATACATAAATTTATATATAAACCTGGATAAACAACACTTATTTATATATTTACATTTATGTATGCATATCCTTATGCATTTTATTTATAATATAATTTATACATTTTTTGGTTTTTGTTTTTGTTTATATTTATTAGTTTAAAGATGAATTCATTGTGAAACATTGTGTTTTACTTTGTGGCTTCAAGCTCATCAACCATGCCACGTTATTTACATCTACTATTTTAATAATATATTAGTAAAATATTTATATGATAAAATTTTGTATGAAAATAAATGATAAATTTGAAATGTGAAAGGTTTTTACATCAGGTCGGATTTTATTTATACAGGTTTGACGAATTTCTACATCAGCGCTGTCTGCTGGTTTTATTTATACAGGTCTGATTGGTTTTTACATCAGCTTTGTTTGCTGTTCTTGTTTATACATACCTTATGTATGTATATTTACATCAGGGATGATAGAATGAGTCGTAGGCAATGCCAAGGATATGCCATTTCTCGTGTGCAAAAGAAAGACGGGAACCCATACACGTATACAAATTGTTTAATCGGGTTTGTCATGTCGCTTCTAACAACCTGATAGAAACTTTGCTTTACGTCCTGATGTAAATATCCATCAGCCATATCTGTCAATTGATACTTCAAATTACGGATAACCGTCTAGCAGGGTTGTATTCCCTGGTCCTGGACAGATTCTGACTGTTTCTTGGAGTACGGGAATGGACTGAACATATCATATGCATTCCCATTCAGTTGTTTTGTTCTATTGTGAGATCAAAAAAGTATTGGGTCACAGCTGGCTGCTGGCATTGCCATGTTCGCTTTGCATAGTACTACATACTGTAACGAACTTACTTGCAAATCCTTTTATTTGCAACCCTCTGCTAAGTTCGAAGCACTTAACTGTTGAGTAAATAACTCCAATATGTAATAATGCAAAATGGCCTTTATTAAAGTACTTCACAATAACACTCAAACTGTGCAACGAATAGCTTGCTTAATAACCAAACTGATTGATAGCTCAAATGAACTGACTTTCAAAATAATACTGCTATAGCTCGCTAGATAGCATCTCAATCGAAACTGCTTGACAGATCATATCAAACTGAATTCCAGTGCCTCTACATTTGTTGCCTTTTACCTTTTATACTCTTTGATTTACACGTTCGCATCTTCTAGGCGCTTCCAGAATCTACTAGTCCATCAGCTCTCAAACTTCTCAGCTGTAACTACAATTGCACTATTTTATAGTTTTCTCACTGCATACTTTCAGGAGTATCTCAGATATATGCATGTGTTTGTGTATTGCCGCTCCGCTGTTCGTATACGTACATATGTGTAGACGCAATTTATTGATTCGTTTATGTAGATACATAATGATTGAATTATTGATGTGAATTCACGTCACTGCTTAGCATGGGCTTAGAGATGGCGGCACTCCTTAGTGTTGCTAATATTCGTAACAATATAAAGTAACCGGTTATCACAAAAACCCGTATATAGTAAGTAATACTTTACTTTAAAGTCGTATATTCGTCTCGTAAAATTGAAGCTGTAACATACAGGTTGGAAATTTCCCGCGATTCCAAATTTGAATCAAATTGGCTAAAATGCATAGAGTTATCAAACAAATTTGAAATCAGGGAACCGATGGAAAATTTCAAAGCGAATTGACAATAAAATTGATAACGACCATGTTTTCAACACTTCAAAAGAATATTATCGAAAAATTTACTGTGAAATTTATTACCAAGTACATTGCTCTTTGAAAAGTAGATTCGACACAGATTCAGCCAAATTTTTTGGAACATTGGAACAGTTTGCAGTCAGTGAAACAGTTGACGTGGAAAAAATCATCCAGTTTTATAAAGGTGATTTTGACGAGTTCAGGTTAGTCAGTGACAGAGATATGGCATTGAATTTAATGAAACGTACACAAGTATTTCCAAAAGCATTGAAAGATATTGTGCTATTTATGAAAGAAAATAATTGGTGTAGAGGACTTGTTCCTGAATATTTAAGTTTTATACAATTGCCCATTACTATTCCGGGGTCAACTTGCTCTAACGAGAGAAGTTTCTCTGTTTTACATAGAGTAAACAATTATTTGAGATCGACTATGGCGCAAGATCGACTCAACCATATCGCGATTCTACATTCGTAGTCAAAGGAAACTGACGAGCTTGATCTTGAAATCCTCATGAACAAATTTATTTCTAAAAATTCGAAACGAACTGCAAATATTCGCGCTTCAACAATGAGATTAGTTTAAATTGTAGTTTTACCAAAATTGTTTTTTGTAACTGGAAGTGATGAACAAAGTTGGTTGGAAGCAGTATAATGTTATAATTTTATAAGAATAACAGAAAAAGTCAAAGTAAGGGGAAGTTTTTCCGGTTCGAAAAATTACCCACCTGGATTCCCCCCGGGCCCGGGGTTTCTCTGGGGGCCCGCGATTTAGATGTACTAAGAAATTTTTTTTTTAATTCAGGAGAGTCTTTAGTTGTTCCATGTGCAAATTTTAAGCCGAATTTCAAAAGCAACGAATATTGATTATGATTTTTTGCCTGGACCTGGAGACAATAAAAACATCAAACAAAAATGTATGTTTACATGAATCCGAAATCGTAAAGTTTTCGTGGTGACAGGTTCATCTTCAAAAATTCTTCCAACAATACCACCAACTCTGTATCAAAGTCCAGATTATTTAAACGACTTCGATATCGGTACCGTGAATAATGAGTTTTTGCGATCTGAAGAATTCAACGAAATAATTCGTCGAGGTCATCAAAAGTGTCCTGCTATTTTTCCACGTGATTGTCAATACGAGGCATTTCCTATCTCGTTGTTAGACAGAATCTTGCCAAATGGAGAGAAAGTGAAGCGTGACTGGTTGCTGTGGAGTGCCAGTAGTAATACTTTTTATTGCCTACCATGTCGTCTGTTAAGCACCAATACTTTAAATCGACCTAAAATTTGTTGTCCTAGCGGATATTCGAAATTGCAGGTGTGGAAGAAGCTATACGATAAACTGCCATCACACGAAAATACTGAAGATCACATTAAATGTTATATTCAATGGCGATCTTTACAAAATCTAATTTAAACGGAGGCTACAATTGATACACTTATCAATGAACAGCTAATCACTGAAACTCGAAAGTGGAAAAAAATTGTATATATAATTTTGGACTATTAAATATGATTTTGACGACGTTTTTATAGATGAATCTACAATTTCCTTTTTGCCGGCTCAAGGTCAATAAAACAAATTCTGTTTTTTATATTATTCCCAATATATTTCAATCTCCGTCGTAGATCGTCTCCAGCGGCTACAACAATAATTACAAAAGTTTTCTATTATATAACACAGAACCTAAACAATTAAAAACATTTTTGCGTACATACATTAATTATTTCCATCCGATACACAGCCTCCGTTGAGTTCGCCGTGCAGCTTAGGACTAATTTTACGTGTGTCAGGTAAGTGTCTGTAAATATGTGAACAGTTTTCTGTGTCTGTTTTGTAGTTATGTCTCTTGTTTGTCGGTGTGTTTGCTATGTGAAGCATTTCCAAAGTAAATCTTCTGGAGTAATTGTTCTCTCTCTCCAGTATGCTCACCGATTCAAAGTCAGGTTGGTCGCCGCTCTCTGCACAGTGGGCCGGAAGTGCTATTTTTTGTGTGCTGCCAGATGATTTGCATTTTATGTCAGATCGGTGCCCAGCTATTCTGGTCTTTTTTCGCATAATTATCCTTTTGGTCTCCCGCACATGTAATTTTGTATATTGTGTTATTTTTGTCCATCGTGTCTACCTTGCTTTTCATGTTACTGAAAAATATATTATTAGTATAAGCTGGTTTGTGCGCAATTCTGGTATTCTCCTTGTTATAAATATTTTATAAATCCGTGGTATACATACCAAGTTTTTCTGAACGACTACAAGCTTCAAATATTTATAACAAGGAGAATACCAGAATTGCACACAAACCAGCTTATACTGATAACATGAAAAGCAAGGTAGACACGATGGACAAAAATAGTACAATATACAAAATTACATGTGCGGGAGACGAAAAAGATAATTGTGCGAGAGAATATGTGGGCACAACAAGAAACAAATTAAGGACCGGAATAGCAGGCACCGATCTGACATAAAATGCAGATCATCCGGCAGCACACAAAAACAGCACTTGTGGCCCACTGTGCAGAGAGCGGCCACCAACCTGACTTTGAATCGGTGAGCATACTGGAGAGAGAGAACAATTACTTCAAAAGATTTACTTTGGAAATGCTTCACATAGCAAACACACCGACAAACAAGAGACTAAACTACAAAACAGACCCAGAAACCATATTTACAGACACTTACTTGACACACGTAAAATTAGTCCTAAGCTGCACGGCGAACTAAACGGAGGCTGTGTATCGGATGGAAATAATTAATGTATGTATGCAAAAATGTTTTTAATTGTTTAGGTTCTGTCTTATGTAATAGAAAACTTTTGTAATTATTGGTGTAGCCCCTGAAGACGATCTCCGACGGAGATTGAAATATATTGGGAATAATATAAAAAACAGAATTTGTTTTATTGACCTTGAGCCGGCAAAAACGAAATTGTAGATAATTTTGGACACTATTTTATTTTTGGGTGAAAGAGGCCTAGCTTTCAAAGGTGAAAAGTATATATCTTGGTGAACGAAACAATGGACATTTTTTGGGGTTCTAGATCAGATAAGCCATTATGATCCGATACTTAGGGATCATTTGGAGAAAGTTAAGATTTCACAACATGAAATCCCATTAAAAGATTGTCGTGCACAAGGGTACGATAACGGCACCAATATGAAAGAAGCTTACATCGGAGCACTACGTCACATTCTCGACAAAAACTCGAATGCTGATTACTCGCCTTGTGCAACCCACAGTCTCAATTTATGTGGTGTTTATGCTGCAGAATGTTGAACGGCTGTAATTACTTTCTTCGGAGTTGTACAAAAATGTTTTACTATTTTCATCAGCGATGGGATATCCTAAAAAAAAAATATACCGAGCTCGCTTCATAGTCTTTCAGACAAAAGCCCAATTTGACTGCGCAAGCATACGGAGATGTTACCGGCATTCTCAAGTACATCAACAAGTTCGAATGTATCTTGCTGCCCTCAATTTGGTTCAAAATACTGACTACCATTAATGAAAGCAACGTGGTCCTCCAAGCTAGAGACGCCACCATAGATGTTGAGGTCCGACATCTAGATGTCTTATTAGCTGATTTGAAGTTGATCAGGAACAAGTGGGAAACAATTTTATACGAATGCAAAACAGTTGCTATTCAATTGAACATCTCGCCAAAATTTCCGGACATTCGAAAGAGAAACCCCAAAAGACGCTCTGAGGATAATATAAATCAGATGATTACCGATGATTCAGAGTCTGATTTTTAAAACAATACATTCCTAGTGATTGTTGATGACGATTTGCAGCTATGAGAAATTTTTGAGCGAGTCGTTTTCCTTTTTGTGGCAATTTGAAGACATGGATGAAACTACGATTCGGGCGAGCGCAGCAAAATTTGTCGAAAAATACAAGTCCGTCATTTCTCAAAGCTTAGAATGGGAAATAATTCACTTAAAACACATTTACGAAGCAAATAATAAAAATTTATAATCATCATTAAATTTATCAGAAATGTATTAAAATGTTACCAAATAACTCGAAAAGATTGAAAAAATATGTGGCTGTTAAAAGAGAATTTTATTTCTACGTTACAATAAAATAATATAAATAGTAAATATTCTGTGTTAATTTTATTTTCAGCTCTTAGTCCAAAAATCATTTAGTTGATGTGGCAAACATTTTTTTTTATGTAATCCATCAATAATGATTCATGAATGAGACGTCATTAATTCAAATTAATCAAATGTATTAGTGGTTTTTTTATAGGGGGCCCGTAAATTGTTTAGTCCCGGGCCCGGATTTTCTCTCTACGGCCCTGATTGTAATATATGAATATAAACGCCTCTTCACCTGGGAATCAATAATTCAAAGACGGAAAATAATGATATTTCTTCTGTCAAAATATGTTCACAAGAAACCAATTTGTAACCCCAAGGTGATTAAAAATCGGAGACCCGATATATAATTTTTTTGCACGAAACCCCTTATTGCATAAGTGACCTTCGGCCAAGTTTAAAAAATAATAGCCCTGGATGGATCCAACGCGGTCTACGCTATCCACAGTGTTTCTGCAGAAAATACATTTTTGCATATATGTTTGTGTTTACAACAAAATCATTGAAATTGCCAAAACACATAGGATAGGATAGGTTAGGTGGTAGCTGCCCTGATAAGGATAGCTCACTTGGACAACACGAAGGTCCGTTGTGATACCACATACACCAAAAATAACGGTGACCTAGATCCAGCTACTTAGAGAATCGTTGGGTAGCAACGAAAAAGCTCCGAATAATACCGATCTCAACTTTGGATATATCCTCGGGAGATCCAAGTGAGTCGCGACCGAAGTACTTTCGCCTAATTCTGGCAAAAGCTGGACAATCAAGCATAAAGTGATTTGGTGATTCCACCTCATCATCCTCCATACAGCAGCAGCAGGATGGAGTTTCCAGTATATTGAGACGTACCGCATGGATACCCATGGGACAGTGCCCTGTCAAAACCCCAATGACCATTGATAGGTGAGCCTTAGTGAACCCAATTATTTCAGCAGACCTCCTGCCATCCACTTTCGGCCAGAAAGATCTTGCTACCCTGCAAGACGTGGTATCCGCCCAACGTTTGCTGAGTGATTCGAGGCCCAGCTATGGAGGAGCAATCCACAGGTGGCCAGCGGGATCCCGAAGTCCCTACAGCCATCTTCATCCGGTTCAGTTGTACCGATGCGGGCTAAGAGATCCGCTTGACAGTTACCCGGGATATCACTATGGCCCGGGACCCAGATAATCTTAATTGTAAAATAATTC
The DNA here is from genome assembly GCF_040869045.1 of Eurosta solidaginis. Lineage (NCBI taxonomy): Eukaryota > Metazoa > Arthropoda > Insecta > Diptera > Tephritidae > Eurosta > Eurosta solidaginis. The sequence continues at coordinate 78,329,451 of NC_090322.1, forward strand.
GATGCAATCGCAAGCGAGGTCAGGCACTCCCAGACCACCCTCGATCGCACTGTAGTTGAGCTCAAGGCCTTGATAGCCGATTGGCTATCAGAGTAGATGTTAAATTCCCTAACCGTGGTAGCACTGGATAGCATTCCATCCACCGCATCCTTAATCGCAGCAATTTCCGCTTGGAATACACTGCAGTGATCAGCCAACTTAAACTTGCGGCTTAAATTTAGCTCTTGACAAAAGACCCCCCCACCAACCTTTCCATCCAGCTTTGACCCATCCGTGAACAAGTTAACCGGTCCCATGCCCCAGATAATTCCTCTTCCCCAATCCTCTCTCTCTGGAATAACTGGGGTGAAGGTTGTATAGGGAGCTGTTATCGGCATACAGTAGTCCGTTCTGTCCGGGATGAAGTCGAAACTGGTAAGAAGGCTAGAGTGTCCGCGGTCAGAAAGTCTATATCCCATATCACGAAGCCTGACCAACGACCTTGCCGCGGCCGCCTTTCCCGCAATATCTACTGGGTATATGTTCAGCATGACGTTCAGTGCCAAGGTAGGCGTTGTTCTGAGAGCGCCACTGATACCGATCAGCGCCGTCCGTTGCACTGACACTAACATTTTGGAGGTGCTCGCCGTGTCCAGTGCTTTCCACCAGACCAGCACCCCATATAGCAGAATCGGTTTGACCACCATCTCATAAAGCCAGTGTACTATTCTTGGCGAGAGTCCCCATCTCTTTCCGATAGCTCCTCTGCAGCAGTACAAGGCAATGGCGGCCTTCCTGGCCCGATCTTCCACATTGGGTCTCCAGGACAGTTTCTTGTCCAAAACAATCCCCAAATATTTAACCCTATCAGAAAGTACCAACGGTACCCCTCCAATCGAGGTAGTTCTGAAATCGGGCACCTTATATCTTCTTGTGAAAAGGACCAATTCCGTTTTTCCCGGGTTGACCGCCAATCCACATGATTCAGCCCACCTAGCCACAGTATCCAGGTAGCCCTGAAGAACATCGCGCAGGGCGCCCAGAAATTTGCCTCTGACTAGGATAGCGAGGTCATCTGCATAGGCAACCACCCGACAACCATTGGCTTCCAGCTCCACAAGAAGCTCGTTGACTACCACAACCCAGAGGAGAGGAGATAGGACACCCCCCTGTGGCGTGCCCCTGCACACCTTCCTCTTAATTATGGCCCCTCCCCACTCCGCTGCGACAATTCTGCCGCATAGAAGTTTGCTAATAAATTCAACCAGAGCCGCCTCGACTCCTAAACCCAACAGAGCTCTTTCGATTGACCCCGGTAAGACATTGTTAAAAGCTCCCTCGATGTCTAGAAAGGCACCCAGAGCATACTCTTTGTGTTCTAGGGACCCCTCTATTTGCTTTACAATCGAATGGAGAGCCGTTTCCGTCGATCTGCCCTTGCAGTACGCATGTTGTGAAGCCGACAGTAACCCCCGAGGTATCCTTTCCCGTAGGTACAGGTCAATCAACCGCTCAAACGTCTTAAGAAGAAACGACGAGAGACTGATTGGCCTGAAATCCTTAGGTGATACATGAGAGCTTCTGCCGGCCTTCGGAATGAAAATAACCCTAACCGTGTGCCAAGACTTCGGGATATAGTTAAGCCTGAGGCAGTTAGTATATATGATGGCCAACCAGCGGCAGGAAATCCCCAAAGACCTTTGAAGCTGCGCAGGAATGATTCCATCCGGGCCCGGAGACTTATAGGGCTTGAACGACCCTATAGCCCAGGTTATCTGACTTTCCCGTATTGGAATGGCAGGCACTTCTGCATGGCCAACGACCGCCGACCATGCAGGCGAAGATCCCTGCGCAACTGGGACATCGGGAAAATGAGTGTCCAGTAAAAGCCATAGGGACTCCTCGCTACTCATCGACCAATCCCCACCATCATCTCTCAGATACCCCAGAGGAGCGGGGTTCCTAGAGAGTATTTTTCTAAATCTCGCGGATTCATTGCAGCCTTCTACGTTTTCGCAGAAGCTTCGCCATGCATCTCGCTTGGCTATCCTTATTTCATATTTATAAATCCCCAGACTCACCTTATAGAGCTCCCAGTCCGAGGGTAATTTACTCCTCCTGGCTCTGTTGAAGAGCCGCCGACTGGACGCTCTTAGGTCGTCAAGAGAATCCGACCACCAGGGCGGCTTGCCCTTCCCCTGTAAGTTTTCAATGGGCAGGACAGCTGAAAGGCGCTATTGCTTGCCGAGGTGAAGTTTTCCACCAGAACGTCTATCTCAGATTCGGACAGGCCCGAACTAATGATAGGCACCGCAGGCAGTAGCTCTCCCAGCTTCCTACAATACAAGTCCCAGTTAGTACTTTTAGGGTTCCTAAAAGATATTTTACCGGGACGTTCTTCGTTCACTGAGAACTGAATATATCGGTGATCAGAGAAGGAGTGCTCGTTGAGAACCATCCATCCAGATATCCGACCTTCCAGTTCTCTACTAACCAGGGTGAGGTCCAGGACCTCCTCCCTTAACGCAGTAATAAAAGTCGGGTCATTCCCCCTATTACATATACAAAGTCCCTCATCTACAATAAAAGTAAATAAAGACTCACCTCTAGTGTTGGTATCCGAGCTTCCCCAAATGCTATGATGGGCATTTGCATCGGCACCGATGATCACGCCAACACCTCTCCGCCTTGCTTCAGCGGTGATTTCACCCAGTATCGCAGGTGGTGGTCCCACTACGTCCCCGTGGGGCAGTTACGCTGAGACCACCCACATTTCATTACTTCCTCGCTCGAGGCAGACCGTGGTTACGTCAGCATTGCTGAAATTAGAGAGAATAAAAGCTTTAATCTCTTTTTTAACAAGCACACAGGATCTAGGCCTACTTGCCTCCCCATGCACCAAGTTGTTGAATTTTCCAGTCCTTAATCCAGAAATCTTACTGCCGTTACTACTCAGCCACGGCTCCTGGACAAGGACTATATCCACTCCGCCTTTTTCAAGGCAGAGCAACAAATTTGCGGAAGCCGCCTTAGAGTGCTGAAGATTGATTTGACGGATTTCCATCAAAAGCGCTCTTCTTCCGCACCCCATCCTTGGCGGATTCGTATTAGTATTGTCCATTCTAAAAAAGTCCCCCCTCAAGGCCGCTATCCGGAGCCGATTGTGTAGTCGCCCTTTAACGATCTCGTGGTTATCTATGCTACGCAGGGAGGCCACGCGAGGGTTGACGCATTACCTTATGAGTAATGCGTTCAGAGCCAGACCGGACGCGAAGCGGGAAAATCTTCAACCGCACCTACACCACCAACTTAACGGCGACGGAGCCGGAACGTACTTTGAGGCCCGCCACGGTTTTAACGGGACGTGGGCAGGTGCAGAATTAGCCTACCAGCCATTTTGGTAGGGTTTCACCCCGACCTACTAAAGTGGCAGAATACCGCACCTACCAGCCCAATGTCATCAAGTCAAAATGTAATGTGAAATCAAAGTCCTAAAACAGTCCAGTTCGTCACCGTTGTGTACCGATCTTGACTCTCCCTCCCCTGAGCTCGGCACAATGACTCAAGGGGTGCGGGTTTTATCGAGTTGTCCTCTCTAGATCCGCCATTATCAGTAGAAGCAGGGGCACCTCGTGCAGGACGTGATAACTAATCACGCGTGACATTCGTCACTATGGCCGGTCTAAGACTGATATCAGTCCCTGATCCAGAGCCTGAAACCACTTATGATATCCAAGCCAAGTATCTTAGCCCCCAAAACACATGAAAATGTGCAACTTTTCTTCGTAAACGTCTCTTGAAAAGCAAATCCATTATCTCCAAATGTTTTTACACCAATAATCCAAAAACGAAACGTAGAAATTTTGCTTCAGTCAAAATATTGTCCAAATACCGAAAGATAACTCTGCACTGATCCGAAAGGGACCATCTTTCCGGGTTATAAAAATAACCCAGGGTAAGTCCAACAGCGGCTGCGCTTAAAGTGTATGTGTACGATTATTATTTATTTAAACTTACCAGGTTCAAGAATCATTAAATAAGCTTAGAATTATGTTTCGAAATTCGTGTATTTGTGGCCAAATTATGTACATAGTACGTGTATGCTAGCGTATTTTATATATATTATGTACATAATTTGGCCATACATATGTATATTAGTGGACTCATGTATGTAAATAAAAAAGAAACAATAAAAATACGTATAATGTATATGATAACAGGAATATTTAAGTGAGAGAAGTATAATATGCTAAGTTTTTTAGAAGTTCAATTTTAGAATATTCTTCTTTTTTATCTAGAATTCTAAGAATATTTTCCTTTCTCTTTTGGTATGATGTTTTGTGTTTGGTAATATTTTGAGCGTTTATAAGATTTATTTTATTTTTAACTACAATATATACAGATTTTAAATGTTCAACTAGCTTATATACTCCCACGTGGTTTTTATCAACTATAACCTGCAGTCTTCTGTGTCAAGCTTAAACCGAGTTCTGCGTGGTTGGGATATTCAAATCCATTTGCTCATAAATTGACCAAAATGCTGAGGAATACGATGAAGCTAACTTACCCCCGAAAATTTAGTTTTTTTCCATCCATTTTAAAATATTTACGCAATTACTACTCATTGACTGTTTGAAGTAATTATAATATAGAGGTATCTCCTCCGGCTTTAAGAAAGCTAATTGAGCATTCTTAACTTTAAATAAAATATTTCGTTCTTTCCGTATAGCGTTGCAAGTTTTTCACTCTAGATTTGTCTCCATAAAATCTGCCCAAAGTGGAAAAAGCATCCTTTATTGATAATACTTGGGAAGTATGACTTTGATACAGAAATTATTGATTTCTCAAAATCAGAAATAACATATTCGGGACAGAGATGCACATTATTGTAGCAAGCGATTGTTAAAATTAAAAAAAAAACTTCTCGTAACATTGCTTACTCTTTAGACAATAAATTACAGGAACGACATGCTCGTTTATGTGTGCATGAATCGTAAATAATTGTCGCATGATTGTTGGAACAACTTTAAAGTTCCGTTCATTAGCCACACCGAAGACCTCTCTAAAACTTTAAGGTTTGCAATGCTTCCAAAAATTAAAATACGCTCCTGCAAAAAGGTTTTATCCGATAGCAAAAAAACTTCACCTTCCACGTTTCTTAAATCTTCTGGAATAACAATTTCACTCAGCGTTGACGGTTCTTTGAGCATGTTGCTCCTCGCTCTCTTTATTTTCTTATGCGGATCGTGCGTATTGAACGATTTGCAGCCAGGGGATAAATTCGGCTGTATTCCAATGGAGCCTTCCCGATACCGGGCCACCTCGGGAAGTATTGTTGGCCTTACCACAGTAAGGGGCGCTGCTGTGGCTGACGGTTCTTTCCCCGTATATAATACTGGACCGCTGAGCCCGCCTTGTCGGGCAGGTGGTCGTACGACCAAGATGAATGACTCATTACCAAATTGTAATAAGGACGATAAGAGGAGGACTGAGTCGCAAGCCAAGGACGACAAATAGGCATTAAGCGATGCGTCGGATTCGGGGAGCGAGAGTAGTGCTGATTCAATGAACTCCGTATTGGAAAAGCACACAAATGAAAACGGAGTAGATAAGTGGAGAAGGGTGCGGAGCAGAGGAAGAAAAAGAGCTCTCTCGCAGTACCGGGCAGCACTAAGAATTGTCCAACGCCTGGGAGCAGTGGTCGACCCAACAGAAGTGAAGATCGAGCGCTTGGAACGGGCCATGAGGCGGTAGAAGTAGGTCGAAGGCAGTTCAAAAGGTTTGCTGCTAGAAACCCTCGGTTCATCCATAGGTACGAGGAGGAAGAAGCGTCGAATGGCAGAATGAAGAGGCAACGTTCGGCGGAAGGCGACAAGCCTGCTTTCAAGAGGCAGAAAGGACCCAGTCCCAGAGCCGCGGGGCTGGGCAGTCGCATATACAAGACAAGTAGGCCCAAAGCTGTAAGACAGATGGGCTCCAATAGCGAGGTAGCAACTACCTCGAAAGCTGCGAGTCAGAGAGAAGTTCCAACTAGTGGTTCCAAACCTCCAAAGGCAAGGCACGAACGCGCGCTTTGAGGTGGTGGATAAAGCGCAAATCCCCACGGTACCAAAAGTTAAGGTATGGATACCATGCATGATGAAGTCGGAGGATACGCTGCGACTTCTGCAGAATCAGAATCCGAACATACCGACACAGGATTGGAAGGTACTTACTGTATCTCGGCCTACGGAGGAAGGTCAGTTCTACGTCTTCCAAATAAACAAGCAGGCGGAGGATATATTGTACACGCAGCTTGGAAAAAGGTCCTTTGGTACAGGCAAAATTTATATGCGACTCAGAAAAAGAGGTCCCGAGGATAAAAATCCTAACACGCTGGAAGTGGGCGAAGTCGAAAAGGACCTCAAAAGCCTAAGGGAGAAAAGACAGGTGGAGGTAGCCGACGTAACCACGAAGGTGTTAGAAGAGGACCAACAGCCAGATGGTGCTGTGAGTCGCACAGAGGACACCCGACACAACAGTTACAAGAGGATGAAGAGGGCTTCGAACACCCTGCACCAAAAGGGCAAGGGGGAGGACGGCGACGTCACGACGAAGGTGCTGGAGAGGGACAAACAGCCCAATGATGCTGCGAGTCCTACAGATATACCTCCAACACAGTAAAGAGGGTTCGTTTGACGTGGCGCTGATCCAGGAGCCGTGGCTCTCATCGAGAGAAAAGGTTTTTGGACTTAGCGCGGGCGGATTTCGCGTCTACTTTGCGCAAACGGAAGGACGGGTGAGAGCTGTAGTAATGGTAAGGAAACAGCTGCATTCATATATGCTGCCTAATTACACTACTGAGGTCCTCGTAGTGGTGGCCGTTGAGCAAAGGAATAAGCAGGCACTTATTCTGGCATCCTGCTACATGGCCCGTGCTGCGGAGGTTCCACCGATGGAGTGCAAGAGGCTAGTACAGGACGAAGGGCGCAAAGGGCTGTTGGTCATAGGCGCGGATGCAAATGCGCACAATGCGTGGGAAGGAGCAGATACGAACGAGAGAGGCGAATCTCTATTTTGTTTCATCCCTCAAACCAATTTGCTGATATCCAACAGGGAAAATGTCCCTACAAACATTAGTCCAACATCCTGCAAAGTTTTGGATATTAAACTGAGCTCCGAACGTGATATATCAAGGTACGATTGGATGGTTCTTGATAGACCATACCATCCTTCTCCGGTCATGCGTATATCAGCTTCAGGTTGACAAACTGGGCTAAATTCCAGAAACAGGTAGAAATAAAACTGGGACACCCCAAAGAGGTTGCCAATGTTGAAGAACTGGAGGAGTCTAATGAATTCCTTACAAGGATGCTTATGACTGCGTATAACAAAGCTTGCCCTCTAAGAAGATTCAGAGGAAAAGCAAAGCCGCCATGGTGGAGCAATGAGCTGAGTCTTCTAAGAAGACAGGTAAAAGAAATGTTTAAGCTAGCAAAGACCGCGGAAAGCGAAGCCTGTCGGGACGAGTACAGGGATCTACTGAGGATCTACAAGCGTGAAATTTCCAGGGCGAAGAGAATCTCATGGAAAAGTTTCTGTACGGACATAGAGTACTCCAGTGAAACAGTACGGTTGAGAAAAGTCCTAGCAAGGGTAAACATAGTCCAGGGACTAATAAAGAAAGAGAACGGGGAATGGTCACGTAATAGTGAGGAATCTCTTGAGGTGCTTCTCGACACGCATTTTCCATCGGGAGACGGTTTAGAAGAGAGCAGACATCACTCACAATTCGATCACGATCACCAAGATCGAATGGGCAGTAAATACGTTTTCTAAGTTTAAATCGCCGGGCCCAGATGGTATATTCCCGGCATGCTACAAGTTTCAAGTAGGTCGTGGACTGGAATATAAGGAATATGCCCTAGGAGTCTTCTTAGACATTGCCGGGACTTTCAATAATGTTTCTAAATGGGCGATTATGGATGGTCTTAATTACTATAGTGTTAACTACTTTGTACTCTTTACTTTAATTTTTAAAATAATTTTTATTGAGTTTTCGTGTTAACTTAAAATTTTTGAATAACTTCGAAAAAAGAAAATTCTAATTAGTTTTGAAAATATCTGAACTCACAAATAAACAAAATATAAATTTTTAAAAATAAAATAAATATTTGGTTAACCACCAAATATATTGGCGATTCTACCAACGATCCTCTACGAAATCTTAAATATCAAACTCAAATCTTCAACCTCCAACTTTATACCATTTACCGCTAAGATCCGAAAAGCAGTAGCCTTCAACCAGATTGAGAATTTTTCTGTTGCAAATAGTATTTATGTGAAATCATAACAAATTGTTTTAGAAAAGATGTTGCAACGCACCGAGGCTTGCCATAATATTGGCATTCTGGGAGCGGCGCTGAACAAAGTCTCAGATCCCATCACACAAGCTTATGGATTGCAGCCAACAAAATTTATTTGCTTGCTATTTTAACTTAGAAAGCGTTAAACAATTTATTTCTTTACAAAAACAAGGAGATCTATAATAAAAAATAAATATAAGGCGCGATAACCTCCGAAGAGATCTAAGGCCGAGCTTCTCTTCCAATTTGCGTCGTGCTCCTCTTGATTTTCCCTACAAATTGGCCGGACGGGACCTACATGATTTTATGCCGACTCCGAACGGCATCTGCAAGGCAGATGAGTTTTCACTGAGAGCTTTTCATGGCAGAAATACACCCGGAGCGCTTGCCAAACACTGCCGAGGGGCGACCCCGCTTAGAAAAATTTTCTTCTAATTGAAAAACCTTATTTCTAAAATTTTTGATGTTGCTTTGCCCGGGGTTTGAACCCAGGGCATCCGGTGTGGTAGGCGGAGCACGCTACCATCACACCACGGTGGCCGCCAAGGAGATCTATTTGATAAAAATTAAAAAGAAATTTAAGTTTAAAACAAAAAAAAAATACTATAAATCCTATAAAATTCCTAAATCTTTCGTGAAATCTCCATACAAGTAAAATAATAAAAATAGTTTACTTATTAAATTGTTCTAAATGAATAGCATTAAGTATATTTTAATTTTGTACACGCCTTCTCCAGTTTTTAATATCTGTAGTTTATACATATAAGCAATTCAACAAAAAAGGACATACAAATTTAAAATAAAACAATAACCCCAAACCACTCCAGAGCAAAGAAATAACTTTAAACTTTAGAGGTCAAACATATTTCCACAATTTTAAAAAATCTAAAGATTTCTTAAGATAAATTTTAACAACAAAACTGAAGAATATACCCACTAACATGACACGAATCAATAACAATTTCACATCACTCGCAAACTAATAAAGGAATCAACTTTTTATTCCTTATCAATAACTTGGACATACATTATGTAGAGTACAATTATATATTGATCATATATTCTGCATAATACAAGTTTTTAATTTTTGAGTAATTGTGCACACAAAGTTGCCATCTACTATTATTCAACCTCATTCTAGGTTCTTCAATCACATCGTGATAAATAACATTATTTCGCAAACAACATAGCAATAACACAACCAAATATTATCATATTAACATCAATACCAACATAAACTTTTAACGCAATTAACACAAAATTCAAATTTTATTTTTTTTTTTCAAACTACAAAACAAAAATTCTTACAGTAACCAATATACACTGTAAATTAACATTAAAAAAATAAATTATTCGTTTCACTGGAGGGGGAGTAAATGTAGGGTTTTCTACTTGAGTTAAATATACTTTATTTTTGTAAATTATTTTTGAATTATTTTATTTTATATATTATTTCAAAGTGAAAATTTTATTGATAGTTATTTTAAAAATTAAAAATGTAAAGATATTTAAATTAAGTAATATACAAAGATTTATTAAAATATATAGTTATTACTATATATATTAGGGGGAGTAAATATAGTGTTAACTACTTTGTACTCTTTACTTTAATTTTTAAAATAATTTTTATTGAGTTTTCGTGTTAACTTAAAATTGTTGAATAACTTCAAAAAAAGAAAATTCTAATTAGTTTTGAAAATATCTGAACTCAAAAATAAACAAAATATAAATTTTTGAAAATAAAATAAATATTTGGTTAACCACCAAAATTACATTAAAGTACATCCAACCTTACAAAATCAGTGGACAGGGGAACGCCGCAGGGAGGGGTGCTATCACCTCTGCTGTGGAAGCTGGTCATCAACCAACTGCTCAGGAGATTTGATGAGGGACTCGTAAAACTTACGGCTTACGGGGATGACGTTGCAATTGTCATAAATGGAAAGTGCCTTCCAACGATTAGCTTTTTGATGGATCGGGCGCTTCGGGATATTCATACCTGGGCATCAAATGTCGGGTTGAAAGTCAACGCGGATAAGACAGATATGGTATTGTTTACCAAGAGGTACAAGGTCCCACATTGGATCAGGCCTAAGTTAGGAGGGGTGACCCCACAGGAGAAACCTTGCACAAAGTATCTAGGAATCATCCTAGACAGTAAGCTGTCATGGAAGCTCAACGTGGAGGAGAGGGTGAAGAAGGCTTCAACGGCACTTTATGCATGTAAAAGAATGCTGGGGTGTACGTGGAGCTTATCGCCCTCTCTTTCCCATTGGCTTTTTACAGCGATTGTAAGTCCTATCCTATACTATGTAGTTCTTGTTTGGTGGGTAGCCACATAAAAAGCAACCTACCTCAAAAAATTAGAGGGGGTATGCAGACTATCAATGCTTAGCATTACGGGAGCCCTGAAAACAACCCCGACAGCTGCACTCTATGCCATTCTGCACATTCCACCTGTAGACCTGGTAGCAAAGAACATAGCGCTAACAACTGCAACCAGGCTCGGTGCCTCGGGGCAGCTTGAGCGCCGACCATACGGCCATAGTAGTATAGCGTCATCAATCACAAGACGAACATACTACCTGATTCCCTATCCGCGCTTCGAGGGCGATCTTAAGGTCACAATAGAGGTGGACGGTTGGCGCAAGGGTGCTCAAATGGCGGATACATGTGTACACAGATGGTTCCAAAGTAGTGGAAGGAGTGGGGTCTGCGGTATACTGTGATGATCCGGAAATAAACAGATCCTACAGGCTGCCGGATTACTGTAGCGTTTTCCAAGCGGAAATAGTAGCCATAACCAAATCAGTAGAAACCCTGGAAGAAAATAGCTTAAGCTGCAATCGTGTTAACTTTTATATTGACAGTCAAGCAGCAATTAAGGCAACAATCTCGCATAGCATCTAAATGCGTGTTAGAGTGTAAGCAGTCCCTGGAGAGAATCGGGACAGGGAGAAGCATACATCTATATTGGGTCCCAGGGCATATGGGGATAGATGGGAATGAAAAATCGGATGAACTAGCTAAAAAGGGCGCATCACTTGAAGCTTGCTCCGTAGACGTCCCAATTAGACTGGGCGAAATTAAGCGAAGACGAGAGGTGCATATGATCGACCAAGCGGGAAAGGCGTGGGTTCAAGCACGGGGCTGTAAAGTGTCGAAGATTATGTGCAGATCTTACAACCTTAGACTAACAAAGTTGCTTTTATCATAAAAAGAGAAGACTGTAGACTCATGACGGGTATTCTGACTGGACACTGCCTTCTGGCGTCACATGGCTTTAAATTAGGCTTGGTCAGTGATAGCAGATGTAGGAAGTGCGGGCTGGAGGAGGAGACGATCGAGCACTTTCTGTGCTCTTGCCCTGCGCTTGCCAGGCTAAGACTCCAGCTATTAGGAGTGATACAGCTGTCAGATCTAGAAGCAACAAGTGGCTTAAATCCTAGGAAGCTTATAGTATTTGCCAAGAGGACGGAGTTATTTTATAACATAGGTCCTGGTTTTTGATAGGAGTTTCAGTTTGGTCGTTAAAACAAACTTCTGGCAACACTACGGAGGTCCTCATGGACCGGCCAGTTCAACCTGACCTAACCTAACGTCTCTGCCCTGGGTACATTAACTCTGCATTCAATTGTGCATTCCCCTATTGCCGAACTTATTATTTGCGATGGTTTTTGAGAAGTATTTGCGGCCTTCTCTTCCAAATTCGCATTTATTTTTGAAACTTCACTTCTGTAAGCCAATGGATCATGGGAATGTATCGAAGATGATTTCGTCACTTTGTGATCACCGTCTAAAATTGTTGTTACTCGAGCGCTGCAATTAAGGTCGTTTCGCTTTTCACATTTCCAATAAAACATATCTTTATACTTTTTTCCAAGTCAGACACAAATCCGAGAAGGATAAGCTTATTTTTTCCTTTAATGGATTTTACTACTTCCGAGTTCATTCTTAATTGATGGCGAATAAAATTTTCACTGAATCAAAACTCCATTTCAGCTAAAAATTTTGCATATAAATATATAAAAAACTCAGGTAACTAGATCAAAAAAATACAGTGCTAAAGTTGAAAGCTAAAATATTTTTCAAATTAAAATACAAAACCTCAGTTAACTAGATAAAAAAATTTAAGTCCTAATAAAGAAAGTGCATACTTCGAAATTTTTTAACCAAAAAAGATTTTTGACATTTTCCACATTTTGCTATATTTTTCGACAAAAATTTTTTTCTGCATTTTTTTTCGGCATAATTTGATTTCCATATTTTGAAAAATCAAAAATTTCGACATTTCTATTTCAACTTTTCGTACGGATCCCGTTCAGAACATTTGGAAGGTCGTTAATGAACAGCAGAAACAGGTATTAAATATAACTGTTTGCTTTCTATCCATCACGTATGAAGAAATCCAAGATAGAAACAAAGGCGGGAAGCCAAATCGATCGAGTTTGAACAGAAGTAAATGGGAAAATTCATCAAAAGCTTTACTAAAATCAGTATAAATTACATCAATTTCGCTGTTAACCTTAAATCCGTTCAGCACATGCGTTGTAAACTCAAGCAAGTTAGTCACGGTAGATTTAGCCATGCAAAAACCATGTTGAGACTAGTCAATGGTTGAGGATGTGGGTCTTGGTCCACTTAATATAAATATAACAATATTGTTTGTATTTTATAGAAAATTCACCACTATTTATTTTTAGTAAATAATTTTTATTCACATGTAAAATATTTTATAGCACTCAACGCCCAAATGTATGCTAGCGTATTTTTTAAGAATTTTATAATGAATGAAAATTTTTATAATTTCAAAATTGAAATATAAAAACTAACAAGAACAATTCATTAAATTTCTTCAAAGTAGATTTATATAAAGTTGAATATAAATGTAACTAATATTAACATCATAAATTTAAATAACTTAACCCTACATTACGGGGAGATTTAATATTTAGTTAAAACTTTTGAACATTTGCGCAAACTATTTAAAACATCTGATGAACTTATATTCTCTGAACTTGAAACAATAAGATCCCCAGGCAAACGTAAATTTTGACCATAAACCATTTCTGCTGGTGTAGCCGAAATATCTTCTTTGAAAGTCGATCGCAAGCCCAGAAGTATTATCGGTAACTCTTCATACCAATCTTTAGTACCATTTCTAGCTATTATAGAGGATTTAAACTGCCTATAAAATCGTTCTACCATCCCATTGACTTGAGGATGGAAAGGAGATGTCGTTATTTGGTGACTTCCAAGTAATTTGGTCAGTTCCGAAAACAAGTTCGATGTAAACTGAGCTCCCTGATCAGTGGTTATTTCCAAAGGAACTCCAAAACGTTAAATATATTCATGAAGAAACTTCTTTGCAATAATATTCGCAGAGATGTCCCTTAACGCAAATACCTCTGGCCAACGCGTAAACCTATCAACACTAGTAAATATATATCGATGTCCTCTAGAAACAGGTAAAGGGCGCACAATGTCTAAATGAATATGTTCGAATCTACTCTTAGGTATGGAATTTTGCTTACTGGTAATTTTGTATGACGATTAACTTTTGCCTTTTGACAATTTATACATTCTTTGGGCCATAAATTTATTTGTTTGATCATATTTGGCCAATAATATTTCTTAACAATCAATCTACGGATAGCTTTTGTACCTGGATGTACAATTCCATGTAACATATTAAATACTGTTTTTCGTAAACTGTTTGGAATAAATGGTCTGGGATTTTCACCCGAATCTTCGCACCAGATATTGAAATTTAAAAGTGAAACTTTAATTAGTTTAAGATTATGGCAATTATGACAAGCAATTATTTCGGTCAATTCATTATCTTTCTTTCATTTTGCAATACTTTAAAGTTTAGTAATTTCCACAGAAGAGAAATTATCGCTCTTAAGTTGACAAAATTTTGTAAAATTTACAGATTCCTAATCAATTAGCGAACAACAGTCAATGCATGAGCAAATTTCAAAGAGAATTTTACGCTCACTGCGCTCTCTACCTTGTACTTATGTCGATGGTGCTACTTGTTGAAAAAAAAAACACCAAAATTAGAAAACCACCAAATCGAAAAAACACACAAATTGGGAAAACAACAAAAAACTAGTTTTTCAGTTATCAATACAAAACAAAAAAATCCCTTTTTTGAATTTAATGTGCATAACACTGCAAAAAATTATGCGATACCGGGACACCTATTTATCGAGTACAATTTTGCAACTTCTCCTCCAAGCGAAATGCAAAATTGCGCCCTCTTGTTGCAAGAGTTTTGTTTGAACGAAGAAGACTTTTCCAAAATTAGTAACATTTTGTTCAAGTTTTTACGAATGTTCACTCACGCGAACGAATCTAATAAGATAATAAAAAACATCCTTTTTTAATGTTGATGTTTCCGACGGCATAAAGTTTGCGTTGTTTTGGAATCGTTTCAAAATAAACTGTTACGAGAATTAAACTTGCCGAATTACATGAATAGCTACTCCAGTGGTGAATTACCTTCCAGCGATTTCATTCTTTACTTTTCTATAGCTTACAAGATCTCTATTTAAAATGTTATGTACAACATTTATACTACACATTTTGTTCGAAACAATCACGTGTGGCAACTCCACATGCGAGAGAAGAAATGGAGAATGAGCTGCAACTGAAAGAATTGAGAATCAGTTTCGTTACTATTATTTTCATTTCTATTTGAAAAGTAAAGTGACGCGCGGCGAAGTTGAAAACTATAAATTAATTAAATTATAAATAACAAAATTTGTTGAAAGTGCGTTTAATAAAACAAAGTAATAAAGTGCATAATGTTTAATTTTAAAGTTGAAATAAAGTTCTTGAAACCGACGCCAATGTGGCTTAACAAACGGTGCATGCCGTTATTTTCGCTAGAGTATGTACTAACGCTTGTGCGAATATGTATGTAGCATATATACGGGGTATTCCATCCCATTTCGACCAATTTTGAACCCGACCCCTTTAGAATTGGCTGAAAGTGTTTCTTCTTTTTCTAGCTTACGAAAGACGTTTTTCAGAATTTTTTCATCCAACTCAAAAAAAGTTATGAATTTAAAAAAAAAACACCGTTTTTGTTTTCAAAATGCTATAACAATAATAAATATAAAATTGACCGTTTGGGATCTTTTTTTTTTAAAAAGTTTGTTTGTACTTTTCGGAAAAAAAACTGTTAAAGTTTTTTTTTTGTAATTCTTCAGTTTTTCGAGATTTTTCGAATTTCGTAATTTTTTTTTCTCATAAAAAACTTCAATCAATTCTGCAAACATCCCCACTAATCCCGGAGTGGGCCGATTTTTTTTTTTAATTGAAAAAAAAACTTAAAATTTTTTTTGTTTTTTTCCGAAAAGTACATTTAAAAAACAATTAAAAAAAAAAAAGATCCCAAACGGTAAATTTTTGAAAAAGTTATAGCAATTCTAAAGGGGTCGGGTTCAAAATTGGTCGAAATGGGATGGAATACCCCATACATATATGTATGTAGCCAGCATGCGTATTTATGTATTCACATATTTACGTATATACATACATATATGACAACATACTTTCGTACAAAGCTGTAATTCGGAACAAGTTTTTTTTTTTAAATTCAGATTTAAGTTATTTTAATTAATATTACTAAATATAGCAATAAAATCATTAGAAATGAAATGTACTTATGTGTAATTTATACAAATAAAAAAAAAATACGTAAGTTTAAAAATATATTTATTCGGCTTTTATTTTTTTCACAGGTATTAATGTCATAGGTATAAACATAAAACTCTGTTGATGTAAAAGTTTACGATAGTAATCTAGAAAAAACAGAAATATCTGTTATTTCAATAGATTTCACTGTCAGTGTCATTTCGACAATAAACACTGTTAATTTAACAGTTTACGCTGGTTATTTCGAATGAACAGAAATCCCTTTCATATTAACAGTTTCGATTGGTATTCTTATTCTACAGTAATAATTGTTAATTTAACAAAACTATGGGTAAAGTATAATGAAACTACTTTTTTTGTTTACTAAAACGGTCAATTACGAATCAACGATTTGTGCGCAGTTGATTCAACATCCTGTTGCGATAGATAAAAATTGACAGAACTTTCGGTTGAATTGACCCGTATTTCGGTTGATTTTACTAGTCTTTTTCTTTCAGTGTAATGTTCCTCTTCCAAACATTTTCTCAGTAGATAACAAACATATATGAAGATGATTTCAGTTTGAAATCGAAATATCGATAAAAATAAATTAAAAATAAGCATTTTTGGTGTTTCAATTTACATATACATGGCCTAGAACTCGGAAAAAGTTTTTCTAAAAATTTACAAAATAAAGGCCGAAATAGAATAAAAGCAAATATAAAAAATTATTAAAAAATGTTCAATCATTGATAGCTGAATCAGATTATTCTAAGCCAGTTAAGCATACTACGGTCAACAGACTTGTTACTGAAGGAAGCCTTCCTTTTTCTAAGCCCAGGCGCTTGGATCCAATAAAATTTAAAGTGGCCAAGGCCAAGTTCGATTTTCTACTAAAAACTGGAATTTGTAGACCCTCAAATTCCTCAGTAGTTGCATTTAGTATGTACCAAAAAAGGATGTTAACGCCTGGCGTCGTGATTTCCGTAGATTGAATGTTATTACAATACCTGATCGTTATCCTTTACCTCATGTACACGATTTCAATATTAATCTTCGAAACAAAAATATATTTTCCAAAATTGATTTAGTGAAAGCATACCATCAGATACCAATGGCCAAAGAAGATATTTTCAAAACGGCAATAACAACACCTTTCGGTATGTTTGAGTTTTTCTGTATGCCTTTCGGATTAAGAAATTCTTTACAAACCTTCCAGAGGTTTATTAATGAAATTGTTAGCGGTCTAGATTTTGTATTTGCATACATTGATGACTTACTTATTGCGAGTGAAAATGAAGAAGAACATTTAACACATCTACGTGTACTTTTCCAACGACTATCCGAGTATGGGTTAAATATTAAACCAAGTAAATGTATTTTTGGTGTTAACAATATTGACTTTTTAGGGCACAATATTTCTAGTTCTGGAATCAGGCCATCCGATGAGAAAACAGCAGCCATACGTAATTTTGAACGTCCAAAAACTATTAAACAGGCACAAAAATTTATAGGAATGGTAAACTATTACCATAGGTATATTCCAAATCTAGCTGAGTACACGAATATAATATATGATTTAATTAATAGAACAAACAAAAAACGCGAGAAAACATTAATATGGGACAACACATCAACTAAAAGCTTTGAATGTATTAAAGAAAAGTTTGCATCTAAGGTATTATTAAATCATTTTAATAAAGATTCAAAAATTTCTTTAAATGTTGATGCATCTAATACGGCAATTGGTGGTGTCATACAGCAACACTTTAATGGTACATCTGAGCCATTAGGTTTTTATTCGAAAAAGCTTTCTCCATCAGAGACGAAGTATAGCCCATTTGATCGAGAATTATTAGCTATTTATTTAAATATCAAGCATTTTAGATACCTTTTAGAAGGACGACAGTTTATGGTTTACACGGACCACAAACCATTAACTTTTGCTTTAAGCTCAAAAATGGAGCGCAGCCCTAGGCAAACAAGACATCTCGAATTTGTTGCGCAATTTACTAATGATTTACATTATATAAAAGGAAAAGATAATGTTATAGCTGACACATTGTCACGAGCTTTTGAAGTTGATTCAATTAAAAATTCAGAGATAAATTTTAAAGTTTTACAAAATGAACAACAGAAAGATAATGAACTAAATGAACTAACGAACAGTCAAAATTTTAATAACCTCAAATTAATCATTTTAATATGTGGTGTGAAATTTCGGGTGAATATCCTCGGCCGTATATTCCATATAATTTAAGAAAAACGATTTTTGAAATGTTACATGGAATATCACATCCAGGTACAAAGGCTACTCGTAGACTAATAATTAAAAATATTTTTGGCCAAATATGAACAAAGAAATTAATCTATGGTCTCGAGAATGTATCATTTGCCAAAAGTCGCAGGTTTATCGTCATACAAAAACACCTATTTTCAAAACTCCAATACCAAAAAGTAGATTTGAGCATATCCATTCGGATATTGTAGGCCTTTTACCAATATCAAAAGGGCATCGATATATTTTTACTTTAATTGATAGATTTACAAGTTGGCCGGAGGCATATCCATTAAAAGATATTTCTGTTAAAATCATCAATTATGGCTAGAAATGGGCTCAGAGATTGGTATCAAGAGTTGCCGATAATACTTCTAGGTTTGCGATCAACTTTCAAAGAAGATGTTTCGGCTACATCTGCAGAAATGGTTTATGGTCAAAATTTACGGTTACCTGGTAAGCTTTTTGTCTCGGTTAATGAAAATTTAAGTTCATGAGATGGCTTAAGTAGTTTACGTGAACACTTTAAAAATTTTAGATCAAATTTAGTCCATCATCAAAATTCTTCTAATATTTTTTTCCAAAGGACTTAAAAGATTGTAAGTTTGTTTTTGTACGTGATGTAAACAAACATGCTTTACAACATCCATATGAGGGTCCTTATAAGGTTATCGAAAAAGACATACAAAACTTCAAGGTGGAAATAAATGATGAAATAAAAAATATTGCTGTTGATCGTTTAAAACCAGCATTTATTGATGTTGCACAAATTCCTAACACTAAAACCAAAAAGAACGTTACTTTTAATTTGTTTAACAACAATTCTTCGGAAGGGGAGTAATGTAGGGTTCTTATTATTTTTATTTAACTTTGTGTTTAAGTTATTTTGAAATTTGTAATTCTAATATGTTTTATCAATATTTTAATTTTCAATATTGATTATTCAATTATCAAAAATTTTCATGATATAAAATTTGGATTCAATAGAAACGATTTTAAATAAATATAAAAATATATTAATCAACCAGGTTACTCATATTACTACATGAGACTTGATCGGGTGCAAGGAACTTTTGTTCGATGAATTTCTGAGCCGATTCCCTCATAAAAAGATAGATGTGCACTCATAAGCCTTCAGTCACTTCACTGTAGAAGAGCCCTTATTTCGCTCACTTTTGCTTTTGACACTATTAGTGGTGCGATTGTTGCTCCATATCTCCTTAAGAGTATCCAGCTCCATATCCCCAACAGGCCTCTTCGTAGTAGAGATACTTTTTATACGGATTTTGCTCGGACCCTCTTTGCCTCTAATGCACCTATGTTTAGGGCAATGACGGAATTTAATACTATCTCAAGTTTTTCACCCATCGATTAGTCTTTGCCAAAACCTTTTTTTTCATAGTTAGCTAAGCTTTGTTATACTTGTCTGTATCCACGTAGTCTATAAATTTATTGTTAATTGTACAGTTTATTGAGCTGATCAATATATTTGTTTTAAATTAAATTATTTAAACTTTTAAAACATAGACTGAATTGAATTTAAAAAAATGGATAGAAGCTTGTTATGTTAACGAGAAGGACCCAAACCGTCCTTTTGTGTGCTCATTGCACTTTAAGCAAGGCGATCTAGTGTTTGGTAACAAAAGAATTATGCTTTCTAAAAAGCTGTATCTATCTATCAGGTATGCTAATTAGTTAATTTATATGTATTCATATATTATCTTCTCTTTTAAACAGCAAATTTTTTGCAAGATCCGCCCTAGCCTTCAGATATGGAAATGGAAGTCAATTTTATTCCACAATTTGATGACAGTAACCTAACCCATTTTACCTATAATGAATCATTCCCTAAAGGCGAAACCATGAGAACTAGTGGCACCAAACTAAGTATGTACCTACAAATATTATATATAGCTCTGTGCGTTGTCCGAGCCAAATCAATTTCTTTGAACGTTTAGCCCGGTATATAAATTTCTTTCAAATCGCCTACTGCGTAGCACATAAGCGTAGGTTTCAGACTGTTTTGGAAGTTGTTCCTGGTAGTGGTGGTCAGAATTCCACAGATCGTCAGCATGTGTAGGATCGGCCCGATGCTATTTTTTTAATAAGAGCCGAAGGCTGTCCACGGATAAAGGTGCTTTTATAGTAACCTGTTTTCTTTTTCTTTTGATTACGCGCCCATCACTTCAGAGATTATGTATCTGGCGGTACTGAAATTATCACTCATACAATTGCTGACGCCAACCGATTTTAATATGGGAGAAAACCAAATACTCATTGCCGTAGCTTTACTCTGATGTTCCAGCAGTGGCAAGACACCCAATTCGCGAAGCCCTTTTCCCATTACCCTATTACCATGCTCTTTCTCAAACCCCTTCGGTGAACATAGGGCATAGTTTTTCCCTGATGCAACAGGTATACGAATTCTCATCCCTAGTGGCTGACCTATAGAACTACGAGGAAAATATTCTAGTGTTGAATATTTTTTTTGAATTCTTAATATTACGACACATTACTGACCCCCGGGACAGTAGACATTTATATTGAATACATATAGGGTGGAACCCTTATTGCACATGGGGTGAGTTAGATTTCGATATCGCTTTGCGTTTTGTCGTTCGATGAAATAAAGTGTAGGGAAGTTTGGTAATGAACCAAATATTTATTTTATTTTTAAAAATTTATTTTCATTTATTTTTGAGTTTAAATATTTTCATACTAATAAGAATTTTCTTTTTTGAAATTATTCAAAAATTTTTAAGTTAACACGAAAACTCAATTAAAAATTATTTAAAAAATTAAAGTAAAGAGGGCAAAGTAGTTAACACAATATTTACTCCTCCTCCAAGTAAATTTAAAACAAAAAAATTTTTAATTAATATTAAATGTAACCTTTTTTGTTTTTTGTTGTTTAATGTATTTGTATTTGTATTTAAATTAGTGTTAATAAGTATGTTTGCTGGTTTAAGTAAATCAATTGAAATATTTTTAATAGTATTTTTGTATTGAATTGTAAATGTTTTATGTTTCTTAGAGATAACTTTAAAAGGTCCGTCATAAGGTGATTCTAAATTAGATTTACGAAGAACTTTAACAAAAACATACTATTTTCTAATTTTTTAGGAACGGAAAATTTTGCTTTGTTATGATTGTAAGGTACGGCTTCGCTAGCCGACCCAGACTCACCCTCGGTTACCTGGAAGTGGTCCCAGCGCCATGCTATGTCCGAAGTTGAAAACGTGGAGGGCGCCGCCTCCATATTGTTGCCATGGTGTGCATATGGCTAAAATTTACACTATCGCGGCGGCCGTCTACGGTACACTTTAAACAACAAACAAATTAATACACAGTATTTACTTTTCGGTAATTTAGCTTTAATTTTTATTTAAACTTTTCTATAATTTAAAATGCGTCTGCACACGATGATATCCAAATTATAATGATGGCGGTGAAACATGAAAATGCCGATGTCACTCTTGGCACTCGTCATTTTCATGTTTTACCCCACATATATCGTATTCTCTCTTACATGCTATATTTCAATGCTCATGACGTATTATTGTGTATTTGGTTCTTTCTGTTTGTAATATTCACAATTAAATACGTCATTGTGAGCGACACTATTGCGATGTTACCAGATAGTTTATGAAAAGGTAATTTGGGGGATTTTACCCTTACATCGCCCTTTTTGGGGAAAAGAAGAATTGACAAAGTGATCAGTTTTGTCACATTCTTCTTTGGCCATAAACTTATAAAAATTGTTGCGAACAAACGAATATATATTTATATTAGGGTGTACATTCCCTTTTTAATTCGTTGGTTCGGAACCATTTTTATTACTAATTGAAAAAGATTTTATATATTGAATACTCAAATTGTAGTTACATTTTGTAGTTTATTGTAACTTAAATGAAGGCTATAAATATTAATAATATTTTAATTTACGATAAAATTAGTGAATGTTTCTTTTTCTTTTGTAGATATTTGTGTTTTATATTCAATTTAAAGTTTTACATTTCTGTTACATATTAAATATGTATTTTTTGTGTTGTGATCAATTTTTATGAAATAGGTTTTTTTTTGAATATACAAAATTTATGTTATTTTCTCTTGTTTTTTTTTTTGTTTTAACAGTTTTTTGAGACTTCGTGGCTGCTTAAATGCTAGTACATACTAAAAAATTTTGGATTTATTTTTCAATCAAATTTAAATTAAAAGTGTTGAAGTAATGTTAATTTACTTTACTTAGGCGGTTTCTATGTAATACTTTTCCTTTGTTTTTAACTTCATCGAAAATAGTTACGTTAGGTTCGTTAATTTTGGTTATAATAAACGGACCTTGATAAATATTTTCGTGTTTATGATGTGGTTCTTTTTGTAAAAGTACTTTATCTCCGATTTTTACAATTAAAGGTCGTGCCGTTTTATCGTACAGATTTTTACTTTGTAATTTATTATTATTAATTAGATTCTGTGCCATTTTGTGCGTTTTCTGCATCCTAAACTTAACTTCTTTGGCATA
Source organism: Eurosta solidaginis (assembly GCF_040869045.1). Lineage (NCBI taxonomy): Eukaryota > Metazoa > Arthropoda > Insecta > Diptera > Tephritidae > Eurosta > Eurosta solidaginis. The sequence continues at coordinate 78,352,222 of NC_090322.1, forward strand.
GTTTTCGACATTATAGATCGGGTCAATTTTTTCTTTACTTAATTCATTAGGCAAAGTTGCCTTTTTCCCAAAGACTAACTCGTAAGGCGAAAATTGGTTGTCGAAAACTGTGCTACTCGTAGTGTTGTGTAGGAAAGTAAAATATTTAAAATAAACATCCCAATCAGAAAAAGTGTCTTTTAAATATGCATGTAAGTATTCATTAAAAACTCTATGATTACGTTCAATCGTGCCAACAGTTTCGTGATGGTATGCAGTTGAAAAATTATGTTCAATATTTAGAAGTTTAGTTAATTCTTCAAATAATTGATTTTTAAATTTTGTCCCTAAATCTGATTTTATGGCATTCATTGTGCCGTGTGTTAAAATGAATCCTTCAAAAATTGCTGAAGCGATTGTTTTTGCCGATTTGTCTGGCACAGCGACTGTTACCAGGTATTTAGTCATGTCGCAAATCATGATAAGTGCGAACTTGTTACCATATTTGGACTCAGGTAGGGGTCCTATTGTGTCAATTACTAGTATATCAAACGGTTTACAAGGAGTTGGTGTTAAAACAAGTTTTTCTTTTGTTTTAGGTTAAAACTTGTTTAAAAGACAATCCTTACAATTTTTGATATATTTCGATATATCACGAGTCATGTTCTTCCAAAAAAGTTTTGTTCGCAGTTTTGCGTAAAGTCTTTTCATTCCGCAGTGTCCACCAGAAATGGGATCATTACGGTAAATTGTCATTAGTTTTAATTTTGTATCTTCATCTGTTACTGTCTCCACTGGATCTGTTAATATAATTTCTAACGATTTTAAAATTTTATTTGCAATATTTTTGAAATTTGTAATAGTATAATGTTCGAAAAAAATATCGTTTTTAGGCCATTCAATTTGCTTAATTTTGCGTTTGCCGGGCTCTGATTCAAACCTCGAAAGTAATTTCTCTAAAGTCATTTTTTCGTTAACAAGCTCAAAACTAAGTAACTCGAGTTTCTTATGTTTAATATGCGCAAAAATTCTTAAATTTGTTGTTTTATTATTTTTATCGTACGCAATTGCAGATCTTATTCGTGGAACTTTTTTCGAAAAATTAAATGAAAATTTGTCGTAGACATGTAAAGTAAGTTGTTTTTCGTCGTTTTTGTCTGTTTTCCTATGTAAATTTTTGTCGTTTGCCTTTTTTGTCATTGCCCTTGTCTGCACTGCCAAAACTTGTTTGTTAGCTTCCTTAATCTCATCGATAGTGATGCGCGATAGTGCATCAGCACAAACGTTTGATTTACCCTTTATATATACAATAGTAGTGGCGGTCACCGTGGTGTGATGGTAGCGTGCTCCGCCTACCTCACCGTATGCCCTGGGTTCGCACCCCGGAAAAAGTAACATCAAAATTTTAGAAATAAAGTTTTTAAATTAGAAGAAAATTTTTCTAAGCGGGGTCGCCCCTCGGCAGTGTTTGGCAAGCGCTCCGGGTGTATTTCTGCCATGAAAAGCTCTCAGTGAAAACTCATCTGCCTTGCAGATGCCGTTCGGAGTCTGCATAAAACATGTAGCTCCCGTCCGGCCAATTTGTAGGGAAAATCAAGAGGAGCACGACGCAAATTGGAAGAGAAGCTCGGCCTTAGATCTCTTCGGAGGTTATTGCGCCTTACATACATATACAATAGTAAAGTTATATTCAGATAGTTCCAGTCTTATTCTTGAAAGTTTTGAAGATGGGTCTTTCATGTTGAATAAGTATACTAGAGGTCTATGGTCTGATTTTACAATGAAATGGGTACCATACACATATGGTCGAAATTGCTTTATTGCGAAATAAATAGCTAAGAGTTCCAACTCTATAATTGGTTTTTTCTGCTCTGCTTTATTAGAAGCGAAACAAATTGGTAAATCACTACCTTGCTGTTCTTGACTCAAAATAGCGCCACATCCAGTTGTGGAAGCATCAACGGTAATAATGAATTGTCTAGTAAAATCTGGATATTGGAGTAATTTTGGTGAAAGTAACGCTGCTTTCAAAGATAAAAATGCTCTTTCGCACTCAACATCCCATACAAATTCAACTCTTTTCCTGCTTAATCGGTTTAGAGGCGCTGCCAGAGACGCAAAGTTAGGTATAAACCGTCTGTAAAAGTTTGCAAACGCGACGAATCGTCGTACCGCGTCTTTGTCAGTCGGTTTTGTATACTTTTTAATTGCGTTTATTTTAGAGTCGTCTGGCAACAAACCTTTGGCTGAACATTTGTGACCTAAAAATGTAACTTCTGGTCGTAAAAAGTTGCATTTATTTGGGTTAAGCTTGAGATTGAAAGACCTACAAGTATCGAAAACTTTTGAAAGATTTTTAATATCGTGTGCTTCGCTACAACCTATGACGATATTATCGTCGACGTACAAAAATGCGACGTTGGGTGGTATACCCGAAAAAGCTATTGTCATCAGTCGTGAGAATGAATTTGGTGCCATGTTTAAACCGAATGGAATCACTTTCCATCTAAATGCGCCGACCGAGGTGCTGAAAGAAGTAATGTCACGTGAGTCAGGATGCAAGGGGATTTGATGAAATCCTGAAAAAAGATCTAATGTGGAAAAATACTTTGCTCTACCAAAATTGTCTAAAATATCGTCAACTCTAGCTAGTGGAAATTTATCAGCAATGCTTTTTTGTTTATTGCGCGAAAATCTACGCACATACGATAAGCTTTTTGACCATTAGTATCTTTCTTTGGGACTACAATCAAAGGACTATTGTAATTAGAATAACTGGGTTCAATCAAATCGTTGTCTAACAATTTATTTACTTGGCGATTTATTTCTTCGCGTTGAGAGTATGGCAATCTATAGTTTTTAACATATACCGGTTCGTTGTCTGTCAATCTTAATTTTTGGTCGTAGAAGTTATTTAAGGTCATTTTGTCCGTGTCAAGAGCGAAAATGTCAGCATAATCAATGCAAAGGTCAATTAATTTACTATGAGCATGTTGAGGTATTTGATTTTTTAAAATCGAAATAAGTTTTTTCGTACGTTTGTCTTCTGTTTCTGTCTTGTTAATTGTATAAACATTATAATTTGAAAGGTTTTCTGTCCTAATACTTTTTCTTTTCACATACTTGACATCATCCGTGGTGTTTATGACTTTAATTATTGGGTTACTGGAATTAACAATGCAACTAGCTGTGAAAACACCTTTTTCAATTTCCTGCGAGTCCACGAAAAGTGGTTCGGTTGAATCTCCTAAATCAAAAAGTCTGAATATTTCACATCTTGGCGGAATGATACAACTGTCGCTTTCTGTTCCGTGTAGGATTGGTATCGCAACTTTTTCATTACCTACCCAAAAGGAAATACTTTTTCTTTCATAGTTAATAATGCATTTGTTAATTTTCAGAAAGTCTTTACCCAGTATGCCATCGGATGGAATATTAAAGTCTTCATTTACTACATGTAAAGTATGTTTAATAGAAAAGTTTGAAAAATTTAAATTTGCTGTGATTTTAGCTAAAGTAGAAACTGAATTAAAAGTGACACCGGTAATGTTAATAATGTCGTTCGTATTTAAGGAAATATTTCTGTCTAAACATGATATCTTTATTAAAGAAATGTCCGCTTGAGTGTCTACTAGGAAAGAACAAAATTTTTGTGACTCGTTAAGTTGTAATTCAATGAAATCAGAGTAATTTAAATTTAAACAATAGATGCTTATTGGTGAGGGAAGTTCGCTTACTGGCTTAGTTCGTCCTCCCCCAGTGTTCGCTCCTGAGGGGCGCTGGCGTTTAAAGCGCGAACGTTTACGACCTCTACCGTTTGAAGGTCTTGAATTGTTGCTTCTATTGTTACTATTATTTGCATTTGAATTGGAATTTGTATTTGGACGCGTATTATTACTGTTGTTATTCTGGTATCTATTTCCGTTATAATTCCTATATCTTTGATTGTTATTGCCGTTATAGTTGCTGTTGTATGCAAATGAATTATTGTTTCTATAACCAGTATAGCCGCGGTTTGGGGAAAAACCTCGATAACTACCACGTGAAAATCTGAAAGTGTTGTTACCACGTGATCGAAAAGCTAAAACCTGACGCTCTGTTACTTCGTTATTTTGTTCTACAATTAATTTTGCTACTACGTCTTTCGGATCAGTAAATGCTGTTGAGGCTAAAATGGTTTTTACTAAATTTGATTTTGCATTTAAACGACACACGTCAACAGTTTGTTCGACCGCCATTTCATGAGCTTTCGCTTGAGTGATCCCTTCAATAATAAGAGACCGCTCAAGTGAGTCAGCTAAATCTTCAACTTTTTTGGCAAAATCTGTATAATTATTGTTATTAACGTGCAACGCTGCAATTTTTCCTGCTACAACTTTCGAGTTGTCCGGTTTGATCCTACTACGTAGAGCTGTTTTAATTTCATTAACTGAATTTACTTGTCTTGGTATTGCTTCACGGGCTTTACCTCTAATTTTGATTTTAAGAACGCTATAAAAGTATCATTTAAATCTGCAGTAGCGAATTGTTCAAGTAATGCGATTTTGTCTATAAAAGAATCAAGTGCTAGAGGATCACCACTGTAGTTTTCTCTAATAGAATTAGCACATGTGTTAATAAAAATTCTCTTATCCTCTGGTGTTGCCATGACTTGATCGTTAAGATCTGGAGCTGAATTAGCAGAAGGTGAGGCCACGTTTGTACTATTTGGATCGTTAAGATCTGAATCTAGATTAGAAGTTGAATTTTTAATGGAAGAATTTTCGAAGCCTGGAAAATCTGTTGACAAAGAAAATCTATTTTCCTGGTTTGTGACTGCTTCTGTCGAGGATGAAGCTAAACTTTCGTAGCTTGAGGCTGAATTATCGAAATCGGATTCTGAGTCGGAATTTTTTTGCACTATGAAATTAATGAGGTACTTATTTGAATGTCTGAATTTATATTTGAAGTTGAATTGTTGAGGAAAAGATAGAAGAAAAAAAAATAATTTTTTTAAAAGGGAACTGATTTGCAGGTGAATAGTCGCTAAAGGAGTATTTAACTATTTATTGGAAGAATTAATTAAAACTGCAGTATTTGTATGAAAACTCTGTAAAAAGTAATTGATTTTAAAACGTCAAAAAAGTATATAGGTATGAATTGTTAAAAATTCCAAAGTGTACGCACCGCTTTATTCAAAAAAATCTCAATTTGGTTTTTCACGGAACCACCGCATGTATTAAAAATTTAATTGGTTTTTCACGGAACCACCGCATGTAATAAAAAAATCTTAATTGGTTTTAAACGGAACCAAAGCATGTATCAGAAAAAGTTAATTGGTTTTTAACGGAACCACCGCATATGTCAAAAAAATTACTTGGTTTTAACGGAACCACCGCATATATCGAAAAAGTTAATTGGTTTTTAACAAACCACCGTTTATATAAAAAAAATTCAATTGGTTTTTCACAAACCACCGTAATATCAAAAATCCAAAATGTATATGAAATGCTATTGAAACAAGTATATTATATGAAAAGCGAACGCATTGCATTTAATGGGACTATTAATTTTTATATACGTACATATATATGTTTAAAGAAAAACCGTAAGCAAAAAAAATTTTAAATACATACATATATACTTAATTGTCGCTGCTGCTAGTTTCCGTTACTGCTGCTGCTGCGCTGGCAGACCTGAATCGCTGCTGGTGTTGTTGCTGCTGCTGGTGGTGGTGACAAAATGGCGTTGTATTTGGTGGAGTGGTTTTCCGCGAACTGTTATGCGTGGCGTGGCGTGATGTGAGTGCCGTTAGGTACAGGCCCGCTGGTATTACCAAGTTAATACTGTAATGTGGTCGATTAGATTTAGAAATCGTAGTTTTATGAAATTGTTTTAGTAGCTAGTAGTTTTGTAAATTTAGGTTTAGAAATTGTAGTTTTAATAAATTTTATTAGAAGTTGTAGTTTTAATGAATTTGATTTAGACGATTCTTAAGTTTGCTTTAGAAATTGTAGATATATATTGAATTTGGTTTAGAAATTGTAGCTTTATTAGAATTGTAGCTTTTGATTTAGAAAATTATTAAATTTGCTTTATTACTTTGGTTAAATTAGATTTAGAAGTTGTATTTTTGTTAAAAAAATTAAAAATTGTAGATCTAATGAATTTGATTTTGAAAATTAATAAATTTGTTTTAGGGATCGTAGATTTAATTAATTTGAATTAAAAATTGTTAAATTTGTTTAGTTGTTGTAGATTTAATGCATTTGAATTAGAAAATGTAGTTTTGTTAACTTTTGTGATTTTATTAAATTTTATATAAAACACCACGCACTTGAATTCGCACACCAATTTTTCACTCACCACTACTGCCAAGAAAAAGCGTCCGGTTCGCCACGATGCCAAAATTGAAAAGGACGAGGCTCCAGCCTCACGGTCGCCATATAAGGTACGGCTTCGCTAGCCGACCCAGGCTCACCCTCGAATACCTGGAAGTGGTCCCAGCGCCATGCTATGTCCGAAGTTGAAAACGTGGAGGGCGCCGCCTCCATATTGTTGCCATGGTGTGCATATGGCTAAAAATTACACTACCGCGGCGGTCGTCTACGGTACACTTTAAACAACATACAAATTAATACACAGTATTTACTTTTCGGTAATTTAGCTTTAATTTTTATTTAAAACTTTTCTATAATTTAAAATGCGTCTACACACGATGATATCCAAATTATAATGATGGCGGTGAAACATGAAAATGCCGATGTCACTCTTGGCACTCGTCATTTTCATGTTTTACCCCACATATATCGTATTCTCTCTTACATGCTATATTTCAATGCTCATGACGTATTATTGTGTATTTGGTTCTTTCTGTTTGTAATATTCACAATTAAATACGTCATTGTGAGCGACACTATTGCGATGTTACCAGATAGTTTATGAAAAGAATTTGGGGGATTTTACCCTTACATGATGAAAAACTTTAGAACGAACAAGCGAAAAATATTCTCTTATTTTTTGAAGAGCGTCATTAGAAAACTCATGTTCTTTATTACTATTTGAAACAATTAATTCACCAGGTATTCTAAGTGCTTGGCCATAAATAAGTTCAGCAGATGAACATTTTTTTAATCTTCTTTAATAGAAGTTCGTAAACTAAGTAGAATGAATGGTAAAATGTCTGACCAATGAACCGAGTCGTTTGATGCTATAATTGCTGCTTTTAAAGTTCGATGAAATCTCTCTTTCATGCCATTTGCTTGGGGATGGTAAGGAGATGTATGAATTTTATGAGAACCAATAGTTTAGTTAGGTTAGGTTACGTTAGGGTGGCTGCCCGAGGGCACACTTAGGCAGGTAGTACTAGGCCCGTTGTGATACCACGAAAAACACCGTTACCTTTCCTCTTCGAACCATTTTGAGGACCTGATGAAAGCTACCAGGTCCTTGACGTCATGCTCCACAACCTGACTCATAGTATCAAGAAATGGAGCTCCCAGAAAGCGCTGCCGTGCTCCGCTTAGCGCGGGGCAGTTGCAAATGAGGTGAACCACCGTTTCCTCCTCCTCATCTTCTTTACAAATCCTACAGCAACGACGATAAGGCGCCTTTCCGCCTAGCCTTTCTGCATGCCTACCTATGAGGCAATGGCCCGTTAGTGCCCCCACAAGTGGGGAAATTGTATCCCTTCTTAGGTTGTACACGTGACGGAACCTTTTAGGATCCCATTTAGGCCAGGTTTCTTTCGATGTTCGACATCCCGGTGTTTGAAGCCATCTTTCGTCGGCTTGACGGTAGATGTGCTCTTTTAGCATTAGCTTGCATGTGGACAGGGGCATACCTAAGCGTTCTTGTCCAGGAAGTACCTGCTTGGTTGTACTCTGCCTAGCGAGTTCATCTGCAACGCAGTTTCCCTCGATATCCCTATGTCCAGGGACCCATGTGAGGTGTACACGATTCTGTTGAGCCATCTCTTGAAGAGATCGGCGACAGTTTAGTGCTAGTTCAGAATTGAACGAGTGGGAGCCCAGAGATTTTATGGCAGCTTTGTCCTGTGGTCCTGTTGTTCCAGCACGACAACTCCCTTAGACGCAGGGCTGACGTTGCCGCTGCTCGATGACCAGCCAGATCCAATGGAAAGATGTCAAAAATGATCTGAAGAGCTTCGCTAGGCGTTGTTCTTAGAGCCCCGCTTATGCTTATCATGCTGGATCTGTGGACTTTACCCAACAAGTTTAGGTTTGACGCCTTGCTCAAAGCTGGCCACCATACGACTACCCCACACAGCAGTATGGGTCTGATAATCGCTGTATAAATCCATCTGCATATGTTGGGGGTGAGTCCCCATTTCTTGCCAATGGCTCTTTTACACGTATATAATGCAATGTACGCTTTCTTTTGTCGCTGGATAACGTTGTCCTTCCAGTTCAGCTTTTTGTCTAAAACTACGCCTAGAAATTTGGCTTTATCTGCCAGGCTTAGGCGCACCCCATTTAGTTCTGGTAGGTTCAACGATGGTATTTTGTATCGTTTGGTATATAAGACAAACTCTACTTTATCGGAGTTGACGCTGAGTCCACATCGGGAAGCCCACAAGGAAACCTCTCGCAATGCTACCTGCATCAAGTCGCACAAAGTTTGAGGGAACTTGCCTCTGTAGATAATCGCTAGGTCATCAGCATATGCCACGACCTTCCCGCTCCCCCAACTAGTATCTCTTAATAGCGAGTTTACCGTTAGGTTCCATAGTAAAGGGGAAAGGACACCACCCTGGGGCGTGCCCCTTGCGACAAATCGTGTTATCTCAACCTTCCCCAGTGAGGAAAGCACTTTCCTTCCTCTGAGCAGTTGATCAATTAGTCCCACTAGGGGTCTATTTACGTCCAGATCAGTTAAAGCATTGTTAACGGCGTCTGGACTTATATTGTTGAATGCTCCTTCAATGTCTAGGAAGGCCACAAGACAATAATCCTTTTCGAACAAGGATATTTCTATAGTCGAGACTAGGCTGTGTAGCGCAGTCTCCGCAGATTTACCTTTGGTGTACGCGTGTTGATAGTCCGAAATGAGATTCCTATCAATGCTTGTAGTGAGAAAATCGCTAACTATTCTCTCTAGGGTCTTGAGTACGAAGGATGAAAGACTGATAGGTCTATAGTCCTTCGGCTCGTAGTGAGAGGCTTTGCCTGCCTTAGGAATGAATATGACCGTGGCGCTCCTCCATGCACACGGAATATAGTTCATAGCCAAACAAGCGGGATATATGTGCCGCAGAATGAATGTGTCCACGACACTTTCGACTCCAGTGCAGACATTTCTCCATGAAGTTCTCTTCGCTTGTCTCAGGACTTTTTTGTAGGTCCTTAGTTTGTCCTTGTATTCTAGCCATTGTGACCCGTTATCAAAGAATTTGGCTTTGTTAAACTGTTCTCTACAGGATTTACGAAGTAGGTCCAGATCATGGGACCACCAGTGAGGTTTACGCTTACCGCGCGGTTTTGGCAATGGACAGGCCTGTTCTAAGGCTTTTGAGAATGCCGATGTGAAGGTTTCTACCAGACCCTCTAGCTCCATCGTTAATGAGGGGCTTTGTGGGGGCAGTTCTGGTAGTTCTCTTGCTAACAGCTCATTATATAGTTCCCAGTTTGTATTACGTGGGTTACGTCTCGCAATGGGCTGATCGACGAAGAACTCTAACATTACTTCAATATACCGGTGGTCTGAAAAGGAATGTTCCTCAAGAACACGCCATTTTTTAACCCACCCATAAACGCTTTCGCTACAAATAGTGAGGTCAATAACCTCTCTACGGTTTTTAGTAATAAAAGTTGGTTCATTACCTACATTGCAAACTACAAGGTTAGTTGTTAAAAGGTACTCAAAAATAGTTAGTTAATTCCGTAAAAAAATTTTGAAGTGAATTGTGAACCTTGATCTACTGTAATATTTAATGGTATACCAAATCGTGGTATATAATTTTGAACAAAAGTTTTTACTATAGTATTTGTTGAAATGTCTTTAAGTGGATAAGCTTCAGACCAACGTGAAAATCTGTCAATAATTGTTAAAATATAACAATTTTCATTTGAAACTGGAAGAGGTCCTACAATATCCATATGAATATGTTCAAAACGACCTGATGGTATTTGAATTTTTTGAATAGTAGATTTAGTATGTCTTGAAATTTTGGATTTTTGACAGTTGATGCAAGATGAAGTCCAATCGTTAATTTCTTTACGCATGTTAGGCCAATAATATTTATTTCGAATTAATTTTCTAGTTGTTCTTATACTTGAATGACTACTGAAAGGTGGAGATCTGTGGAAAGGGAGCTTATTAGCTTAATGCTTAAGATGATGCGGGAACAACCAAGTAAGCCCCTTCTAACCTTTGATTCGGGGGGATGGTATAATGGTGTGAAGATGATAGCGTGCGACAACATCGCGAGCTTGCGGTGGCTGGAGGAAGTCGTTCCAAACCTCCAAAGGCAAGGCACGAACGCGCGGTTTGAGGTGGTGGATAAAGCGCAAATCCCCACGGTACCAAAAGTTAAGGTATGGATACCATGCGTGATGAAGTCGGAGGATACACTGCGACTTCTGCAGAATCAGAATCCGAACATACCGACACAGGATTGGAAGGTACTTACTGTATCTCGGCCTACCGAGGATGGTCAGTTCTACATCTTCCAAATAAACAAGCAGGCGGAGGATATTTTGTACACGCAGCTTGGCAAAATGTCCTTTGGCACTGGCAAAATTTACATGCGACTCAGGAAAAGAAGTCCCGAGGATAAAAATCCTAACACGCTGGAAGTGGGCGAAGTCGAAAAGGACCTCAGAAACCTAAGGGAAAAAAGACAGGTGGAGGTCCCCGACGTCACCACGAACGTGCTAGAAGAGGACCAACCGCTAAATGGTGCTGTGACTCGCACAGTGGAACACACGGCACAACATTCACGAGGGGCTGAAGGGGGCCTCGAATACTCTAAACCAAAAGGGCAAGAGGAGGACGACGACGTCAAGACGAAGGTGCTGGAGGGGGACAAACAGCCCAATGGTGCTGCGAGTCCTACAGATAAACCTCCAACACAGTACAGTGGCGTCGAGCGAACTCCTCCTAACCCTTGAGGAGGGTTCGTTTGACGTGGCGCTGATCCAGGAGCCGTGGCTCTCATCGGGAGGAAAGGTTTCTGGACTTAGCGCGCGCGGGCTTGGCGTTTACTACGCACAAACGGAAGGACGGGTGCGAGCTGTAGTAATGGTAAGGAAACAGCTGCATTCATATATGCTGCCTAATTACACCACCGAGGATCTCGTAGCGGTGGCCGTTGAGCAAAAGAATAAGCAGGCATTTATCCTGGCGTCCTGCTACATGGCCCATGCTGAGGAGGTTCCACCGATGGAGTGCAAAAGGCTAGTAGAGGAGGAAGGGCGCAAAGGGCGGTTGGTCATAGGCGCAGATGCAAATGCGCACCACAATGCGTGGGGAGGAGCAGATACGAACGAGAGAGGCGAATCTCTATTTTGTTACATCCTGCAAACCAATCTGCAGATAGCCAACAGGGGAAATGTTCCTACATACATTGGTCCAACATCCAGCAATATTCTGGATATTACATTGAGCTCCGAGCGTGATATATCAAGGTATGATTGGATGGTTCTCGATAGACCATCCTTCTCCGACCATGCGTATATAAGCTTCAGCATCCCACTAAAGAGGGTAGAGAAGGGAGGAACCTTTAGAAACCCTAGGGCAACGAATTGGACTAAATTCCAGAAACATGTAGCAACGAAACTGGGACAACCCAAAGAGGTTGCTAATGTAGAGGAACTGGAGGAGTCGAATGAATTCCTAACAAGGACGCTTATGACTGCGTATAACAAAGCTTGCCCTCTAAGAAGATTCAGAGGAAAAGCAAAGCCGCCATGGTGGAGCAATGAGCTGAGTCTTCTAAGAAGACAGGTAAAAGAAATGTTTAAACTCGCAAAGACCGCGGAAAGCGAAGCGTGTCGGGACGAGTACAGGGATCTACTGAGGATCTACAAGCGTGAAATTACCAGGGCGAAGAGAAACTCATGGAAAAGTTTCTGTACGGACATAGAGTGCTCCAGTGAAACAGCACGGTTGAGTCCTAGCAAAGGGAAACATAGTCCAGGGACTAATAAAGAAAGAGAACGGGGAATGGTCACGTGATAGTGAGAAATCCCTTGAGGTGCTTCTCGATACACATTTCCCATCGGGAGACGGTTTAGAAGAACCAGCAGACATCACTCACACTTCGATCACGGAGCTAGTGGTGCCGGGCTTGGTGACCGATACCAAGATCGAGTGGGCAGTGAAGACGTTTTCTAAGTTTAAATCGCCGGGCCCAGATGGTATATTCCCGGCCATGCTACAAGTCTCAAGTAGGGCGGTCGTGGAATGGCTTAAAATAATATTCGATGGGTGCATAAGACTTAATCATGTACCGCACTCTTGGAGAACTGCTCGTGTAGCTTTTCTACCAAAGGCGGGGAAGATCGGTCACGTGTATCCCAAAGACTATAGACCCATTAGCTTAACATCATTTCTGCTCAAAACCTTTGAGAGGCTGATAGATGTGTACATAAAGTCCAACGTGGATGAAAAGCTGCTCTCCACAACACAGCATGCGTACACCAAAGGCAAGTCGGTAGACACCGCATTGCATAGGGTGGTAATAAGCATAGAGAAATCCCTGGAATATAAGGAGTATGCTCTAGGAGTCTTCTTGGACATTGCCGGGGCTTTCAATAATGTTGCAAAATGGGCGATTATGGATGGTCTTAATTACATTAAAGTACATCCTGCCTTAATCAGATGGATCGGCTGCATGTTAAATTGCAGAAAGATTACATCACAATGGGGATTGTACGAGGCCACGAAATCAGTGGACAGGGGCACGCCGCAGGGAGGGGTGCTATCACCTCTGCTGTGGACACTGGTCATCAACCAACTGCTCAGGCAATTCGATGAGGGACCCGTAAAACTTACGGCTTACGCAGATGACGTTGCAATTGTCATAAGTGGAAAATGCCTTCCAACGATTAGTTCTTTGATGGATCGGGCGCTTCGGGATATTCATACCTGGGCATCTAATGTGGGGCTGAAAGTCAATGCGGAGAAGACGGATATGGTCTTGTTTACAAAGAGGTACAAGGTCCCAAATTGGACCAGGCCTAAGTTAGGAGCGGTGACCTTACAGGAGAAACCTTGCACAAAATATCTAGGAATCATCCTAGACAGTAAGCTGTCATGGAAGCTCAACTTGGAGGAGAGGGTCAAGAAGGCCTCAACGGCACTCTATGCATGTAAAAGAATGCTGGGGTGTACGTGGGGCCTATCGCCCTCTCTTTCTCATTGCGTTTTTACAGCGATTGTAAGCCCTATTCTATACTATGGAGTTCTTGTTTGGTGGAAAGCCACACAAAAAACAACATACCTCAAAAAATTAGAGGGGGTATGCAGACTATCGATGCTTTGCATTACGGGAGCCCTGAAAACAACCCCGACGGCTGCACTGTATGCCATTCTGCACATTCCACCTGTAGACCTGGTAGCAAAGAACAAAGCGTTAACGACCGCAACCAGGCTCGATGCTTCGGGGCAGCTTGAGCGCCGACCATATGGCCATAGAAGTATAGCGTCCTCAGTCACAAGACGAACAGACTACATGATTCCCTACCTGCACTTTGAGGGAGATCTTAAGGCCACAATAGAGGTGGACGGTTGGCGCAAGGGTGCGCAAATGGCGGACGAGGCGATACATGTGTACACCGATGGTTCCAAAATAGTGGAAGGAGTAGGGTCTGCGGTATACTGCGCTGATCCGGAATTAAGCAGATCCTACAGGCTGCCGGATTACTGTAGCGTTTTCCAAGCGGAAATATTAGCCGTAACCAAAGCAGTAGAAACCCTGGAAGAGAATAGCTTAAGCTGCAACCGTGTTAACTTTTATATTGACAGTCAAGCAGCAATTAAGGCAATAATCTCGCATAGCACAGCATCTAAATGCGTGTTAGAGTGTAAGCAGTCTCTGGAGAGAATCGGGACAGGGAGAAGCATACATCTATATTGGGTCCAGGGCATATGGGAATAGATGGGAATGAAAAAGCGGACGAATTAGCTAAAAAGGGCGCATCCCTTGAAGCTTGCTCCGTAGACGTCCCAATTAGATTGGGCGATATTAAGCGAATGCGAGAGGTGCACATGATCGACCAAGCAGAAAAGGCGTGGGTTCAAGCGCGGGGCTGTAAAGTGTCGAAGATTATGTGTAGGTCTTACAACCTTAGACTAACACAGTTGCTTCTATCATTAAAAAGAGAGGACTGTAGACTCATGACGGGTATTCTGACTGGACACTGCCTTCTGGCGTCACATGCCTTTAAGTTAGGCTTGGTCAGTGATAGCAGGTGTAGGAAGTGCGGGTTGGAGGAGGAAACGATCGAGCACGTTCTGTGCTCGTGCCCTGCACTTGCCAGGCTAAGACTCCAGATATTAGGAGTGATACAGCTGTCAGATCTAGAAGCAGCAAGTGGCTTAAGTCCTAGGAAGCTTCTAGTATTTGCCAAGAGGACGGAGTTATTTTATAACATAGGTCCTGGTTTTTGATAGGGTTTTTCAGTTTGGTCGTTAAAACAAACTTCTGGTAACACTACGGACTCAATCAGTCTATGTGAGGTCCTCATGGACCGGCCAGTTCAACCTACCTACCTATACTTGAATGAGATAATGAGTGAATTTTGTCAAATATAATTCTTCTCATAGAATGTGGAACATAAGGTCGAAAAGGTTGTAGAGAAACATCACACCATATATTTAAATTAATAACTGGAATATAAATTTCTTTTAAATTATTTTTAGAATTTTGATCAGAAATGGTTTTTTGTAAAAATTTATCAGTTTGTTGTTCTTTGTATAAAGTTTCTAAATTTATATCTTGAGTTGAAATTACATTTACTTCTGGAATACGGGAAAGTGTGTCGTCACCTATGTTGTCTTTTCCACGTATATATTGAATATCATTTGTAAATTGAGCAATATATTCAAGATGACGTAGTTGACGAGGAGATCTATCTACTTTAGAATTTAGAACGTGAATTAAAGGTTTATGATCAGTATAAATTGTAAAAGTTCTCCCTTCAAGAAAATGTTTAAAATGTTTAATTGAATTATAAATTGCTAAAAGTTCACCAGCAAACGTTGAATATTTAGTTTCTGTTGTAGTTAATTTTCTTGAAAAATAAGCTAAGGGTTCTAGTATGTTATTGCTAGTTTGTTGAAGAACTGCTCCAATAGCAACATTTGATGCATCTACTGCTAATGATGAAGTACAATTTTTGTCGAAATGCGTAAGTAAAGTATTTTTAGCAAAAAGTTTTTAGCATTTTCGAAAGCTGTTGTGGTTTCATTTGTCCAATTTAATTGTTTGAGTTTGTTTTTAATTGCATGTGTTAACATTTCATGCAGAGGACTAAGTTCTGTTGCTAACATTTTAATATATCTGTGATAGTAATTTATCATACCTAAACATTTTTGTAACTTATTTATAGAAATTGGTTGTTCAAAATTTGTTATAATTTCAATTCGATCTAAAGATGGTTTAATGCCTTCGCCTGAAATTTCGTAACTTAAGAAATTTAATTTATTTACACTGAGTACATTTTGAAGGTTTAATATTTAAATTATATTCTTCAAGTCTTTTGGAAACTGATTTTAAATCATTTATATGTTGATCTTCGTTATCACTGGCAATAAGAATGTCATCAATGTATGTTAATACAAAATCGAAATCAGAAAATACTTCATTAATAAAGCGTTGGAAAGTTTGAGCACTGTTTCGTAAACCGAAAGGCATTCTTACGAATTCAAAGATTCCAAAAGGGGTAGTTATTGCAGTTTTATGAATGTCTTCTTCTGCCATTGGAATTTGGTGGTAAGCACGCACAAGATCAATTTTGGAAAAAAATTGTTTGTTTTTTAAATCAATTGTTAAATCGTGGATATGTGGTAAAGTATAAAATTAAGTCTTCGATAGTATCCGCAAGGTCTCCAATCATTTGGTTCTTTTTTAGGAACGAGATGAAGTGGAGATGCAATAGGAGAATTTGAGGGTCTGCATATACCCGTTTTAACTAAAAATTCAAAATCAGCTTTAGCAATTTTAAGTTTGATTGGATCAAGACGTCTGGGTTTCGAAAATGGTATAATACCTTTTGTTTCTATCCTGTGAACCGTATGGTGTTTAACTTTTTTAGTATAATCTGGTTCACAAGTAATAGACGGAAATTCATTAAGTAATTTTGAAAACTTATTTTCGACAATAGGAATTTTGAGTGAGAAAATATCAGAAAATCCAGAAGATCCAGCAACTTTAATTTTTGTAGTAGAATTCATTACATCTTTATTTTTAATATTGACAATAATTCCGAATTTTTCTAAAAAGTTTGCTCCTAAAATTGGTGTATCAATGTTCGCAATAATGAATGAAAATTCAAAATTTCTTCTTAAACCTAAATCAATTTTAAGTAGTTTTGTACCAAAAGTTTCAATTGAAGAACCGTTTGCTGCAGTCAAAGTAAGATCAGAATTTCTTTTATAAATTTTAAATTTAGAAAAAGGAATAACTGATACAATTGCGCCGCTATCGATACGAAAATTAAGTTTATTGAATTTATCAAATATGAATAGCCGACGAGTAGGTTTAATAATAGTTCCATTATCCGTCACCGTCATAATGGATTGTTTCAGTTTAAATTTTGTTCGGAATTTGAATTATGTTTTTGATCAAAATTCCATGCGGGTATACATTTAAGGGCGTTATTCTTAAATTTTTTGTGATACCAACAACTATTTGTTTGTGAATTAAAATTACGATTGTTTGAAAAATTTCTGGATCTTGAAAAAGTTCGAGATTTAGATCTATTTCTATCTTTAGATCTTGAACGAATTTGTAATTGATTATTATCATTAGAAATTTTATTTAAATTTTGATAAATAGACGTAGTTAATTCAGTTAAATTTTTAACGCATTGTTCTAACATATTATTATTTATACTATTGGAGATTTGGAAGAATGAGGTTTGTTGATTAAATCAAAAATTTTGTCAGCTAAAATAATTACTTCATCTTTATTTTGATTGTTACTAGAAGTTAAATGGATTTGTATTTCTTGTGGCAATTTACGAATCCATAATTTGAAAAGTAATTATTGACTTACAATGGAGTCGGTACCTATTAGTGATTTCATAAATCTGAATAATTCAGATGGTGAACGATCACCAAGTTGAGTTTTTGAAAATAATTGTTCTAATCGTTTCTCTTCACTAAGAGAAAATCTTTCACATACAATTTTTTTGATTGTATCATATTTATTGAAAAGAGGAGGAGGGTTAATAACGTCTAAAATTTTAAATATAGTATCTCGTTGAAGAGTAACTAAAACATTTTGAAACTTTAAATTATCATCATTGATATTGTTAATTTCAAATTGTCCTTCAACAAGTAAAAACGAGGCATCGGGAGATTCGTGCCAAAATTGTGGTAATTTAATGAATTTAGTAGAAGAAACATTTGTAAAGTTATCTTGTGTTGAACTATCTTGTGTTATATTAGAGATTTTGTTTTGTGTTGTATTAATGTTAGAATTTTGAAATGTATTGTGAGTCATTGTGTTATTTGTATAGTTGTTATTTTGATTTTCTGAATTTGTAAAATTATGAGTTCGTATTGGTGAACGTAGAACCATATGAAAAAAAATTAAATGAATAATTTGAAAATTAGAAAATATTTAATAATTTTTTTGGAAAGGGAGTTAACAATTTAAATAAAATATTTATTTTTATATAAAAAAATAAGTAATTTTAAATAATTTATGTAAAGTTGTTAAAATATAAAAATAATCTTAAAATAAATTTGAAAATTTAAAGGTTTTAAAATTTTAATTTAAATTATAATTGAAAATTTTTAATTTAATACTAAAATAAAAATTATACTTATATAAAATTAAATTTAATAAAAAAATATTAAAATTAATAAGTAGTTGATTGATGATTGTAGAGATTTTAAGGGAATCAATTGCGTTTTTTGGACGTGATAACAATTAAATACATCGCTGTTGCTGTTTATGCAAAGGCTTTGTTGTTTTCTTTATAAATCTCGTCCTTTTCATCTTGATGTCTTATATTTTAAATCCGTTCTTGTGTGTATTGTGCGTAAAATTGTTGTAATAGCTCTTGTTGTAGTGAAGTGGATAACTCAATTGTAAATAGTTTTTAATTTTTAAGTAATTAGGTAAATTTTAAGTTTTTAAATATCGATAATAAATTTCCTTGGCATCATCAGGAGTTGAGATATCTATATTTATTTAAAATAAGAAAGCGAACATTACAATAAGTTTTTATTTTTTTACATCCATATATATAGAGATATGTAAGGAGACGGTGAACATGATTACACATCAAACAAAAATTACACTTGACAATAATGTTAATTTTGCACTTACTTACATAAAAATGTGTTGCTTTAAATATTCAAATATGTTAAAACCAACATTTTTATGTAAGTAAGTGCAAAATTAACATTATTGTCAAGTGTAATTTTTGTTTGATGTGTAATCATGTTCACCGTCTCCTTACATATCTCTATATATATGGATGTAAAAAAATAAAAACTTATTGTAATGTTCGCTTTCTTATATTAAATAAATATAGATATCTCGACTCCTGATGATGCCAAGGAAATTTGGCGAAACGTTGAGTTATAAGGTGGAATAAGTCTCTTTTATTCGCACTATCAACAATTAGATCAGAAAAGCTTATAAAAATTAAAAAAATCTGCATGCCAAACAAACTGATCGGTAACAAAAATCTTGTATATCGATAATAAAGTTTTTTAATATTTGTATTTACGTAGATAGTTTATTTACTAGCCCAAACCACTATTAATTCGTACACCCATCATTTTTCTCAAGAAACTTTTCTCACAGCAGCATATCACATAAAAGGGTAAATACCACACCCAGAAAATAGGCTCCTATTAAAGCTTATATATTTTTCTTTAATGTCAAATTAAAATATTAGCGCTTATTACAACATGATAAAACAAAAGCAAAAACAAATTTAATAAACCTTTCAAAAAGAGAAAACAATTTGACCATTATTAATTCGTACAGTGATATTTATTTATTTTAGAATTGAGTAAATTCGCCTTTACTTATTAACACGGCTTGCAGCCGCTGGGGCATTGTGTCAACCAAGTTTTTCCATTCTTCGGAAGGTATAGAGTCCTAAATTTCCTGAATTTTGGACCTTAATCCGTCAATAGTTCTTTGGGGTTTTTTGCAGCTTTCTTTTCATGAATGCCCACAAGCTCTCAATGGGATTAAGGTCCGGGCTGGATGATTGCCAGTCCAAAGTTGGAATATTATTTTGCTGAAGACATTCTTTAGTTTTTTTTGCAAAGTGGGGAGTAGCACCATCATGATGAAATATATATTCTCCACAGTCAACAATTTTTGATACTGAAGGAATGAGATTTTCCTCCAGGATATCGATGTATTTGTTGGCGGTAATGGCTCCATTTACGAATTTAGGTTGCCCTACAACCTTTGCTGACATGCATCCCAAACCATCACGCTCGCCGGAAACTTTGTGGTACGTCTTAAACAGTCCCGGTGATATGCTTCGGTTTTCCTCCGAATAACCCTTTTTCTTGTATCGCCCAAACATACATCAAATTTTGACTCGTCGCTAAAAATAATAGAGTGCTATTGTCTTGGAACCCAGCAGAGTCTTTCCTTTGATCAAAGCAGCCGTCTCTTTTTTTGTGAAGCTGTCAATAAGGGCTTTTCTTTGGCCTAAAGATTTAACTGTTATGCGTATTAGTTGTGAATAAGTGTGTGCTTTACTTTATAAGTTCCATAGCTCAGTTTTTTCATTTGATGGCGAGCCCATTCCCGTCCCACAGTTTTTCCAATCCGATCTGACCATTCTTTCGAAATGTTTTTTAAAGAACTCCGACGATTTTGCTGTATTATATTGTCTAATACAAGAGTATCGCGAGCAGTAATTTTAGAAACATGACCTCTGTATTTGACTGCAGTGTTACAGCTCCCCCCTTTTTTTGTAATTTTGTGCTATACTTTGTATAGTAGATCTCGGTGGCTATAGATCTGATGATATTTTGGCATAACTTTTTCCAGATTTTACCTTTTCTATTATTAAATTACGAATTTGGTTTTTTTTTGTCTTCTGCTCTGTATAATAAGAGGTGATATTTTTAATTGAGAGTAAATAGTAATAGGTAGCCTTTAATAAGAGCGTGTGTGAGTACATCGAGTTATCGCTCTTTTACGAAATAAGACGTTGTGAAAGCGCCTTAGCAAATAAATTCAGTGTGTACGAATTAGTAGTGATTTGGGCTAGTATATTTGTATATATATTAATATATGTAGTTCATAGTTTATATCTTTGTATAATAAATTTTTAAATTTGATGATATTTGTGCACAATTTTAGAAAGTTATTTTTAGATAAATTTGGTTTTAGAATTCACTATTTAAGCTTCATTAATTCTTGTAGATATTTTTGATTTAACATTTCTTTGAGAAATCAGTTCACGCAATTTTGTATTGGATCGTGTGCACATTTGCCGAAACCGGTAGATAGCCTGCAATTGGTTCAGACAACTTAACAAAACTCTTCTTTGGTAGCACGTCACTTAGTTGCACTTCTATTTGCGGTCAGTAGCTCTGCGATACGTAAAGCGCCACATTCAGCAATTGTATCAAATAAAGACTTATAAAAATTTAGGTCCGTTGGTAGAATCGCCAATATATTTGGTAATAAGCTAAATATTTATTTTATTTTTAAAAATTTATTTTTATTTATTTTTGAGTTTAAATATTTTCATACTAATAAGAATTTTCTTTTTTGAAGTTATTCAAAAATTTTTAAGTTAACACGAAAACTCAATTAAAAATTATTTTAAAAATTAAAGTAAAGAGTACAAAGTAGTTAATTAACACTATAGGAAGAATGAGCATTTCATAAGAAAACGACATTGGAATCCCACCAAAAAGAAAAGTGCAGGTTGCCATGGTTCAAGGGCTCCGACGCCACTGGAAGCAACCTATATACTACGAATTTGCCACTAAAATGACGCAAGACCTTATGCGAATAATTATAATGAAGCTTTATGAACTCGGATTTACTGTAGTTGCTGTAGTAAGTGACCACGAACGCTGTTTTTGCATCCATCGGATGAGTCGAAACTAATCTTTGTATTCTCCGATCCTATAATTTGCTAAAACTAATACTGTTGTTGTTGTTGTTGTTGTTAAGAAGCAACATTGTTTAATTGCACCACTTGTCTTTAAAGATCTGTCCCTCCTTTGATACGTGGCAAACTCTTACTCGGCTTTGTATTCAGCTACTTAATTTCATTACTAACTGTTATTTTTCTTTGTATATACTTATACAAATATAATCTGTACATATATTATATTTTTTTACTTCTCATCAAACCGCGTGAATAAACGTAGCATATATTTTGTACGTGTTAAGTTTGCACTTGATAGCATTTTATTTCATCAGGTTATGGGCCCAGATTGGCTTAAGATGACCGAAGAAACAATCCATATTTTCCACACCGACTAAACAACAGCAACTACAGGTTGTGGAAGTTCAATGTCGATGCGGTATTAAAAGGCCATGGTTTACTAGGAATAGTACAAGGGATAACCAAATTCAACGATTCGGCATCCCAAGATCAGAAGGACTAGAGGCACAAGGAGAAAATTATCCGAAAATATCAAGATGGTACGAATCATAAGCAGTTTGCCTCCAAGGTTCCAAAACTTCAGAACTGTTTGGTATAACGTAAAAGAAGGCAGAACTATAGACAATTTGATGGCAAAGTTACAGCTCGAAGAAGATCAACTCAAGAAGAGTAGTGACGGAGCTGTAAGCGAAGCAGCTTTCAATGCAAAATCTGAAAAACCAAAAAAGTCAATTGCCGAAAGAAAGCGAACGTCAAAATGCAACTACTGCAATAAAATTGGACATTGGGAGAGAGAATGTCGTGCAAAGAAAAAACAATTTAAAAAACGTGAGGGCGACAAGCAGAGAGACAAGAACGGTGATGAAGTAGCATTTACTGCATCAACGTCAGATGTTTTGTTAGCGCCGTACCATGACGTGTGGATCGCAGACTCAGGTGCTACCGAACACATGACTTCACATAAAGAATGGTTTACCGATTTAAAATTTTCAAATTCCAAACGATTTGTTTACATTGCAAATAATGAGAAATTGCCTACCCTAGGTGGCGGCGATGTAAAAATGTATGCTCTTGTATACAACAAATGGATACCTCGCGTTCTCACTAACGTCCAATATGTTCCTCAACTAAAACAAAACCTGTTTTCTACAGGCTCAGCAACAACAAAAGGGTTTTCAATGCTGATGGAAACTAAACGATGTGTGCTGACAGACAAAAATAAAAACATGTTGGCCGCCGGTATTCGTGACTCTCAAAATCAAATTAGAATGTTGTTTAAGCAAAGAACTGATTATAAAGCAAATTCGGCAAAGATCAATACAATGCAGCAATGGCACTGCAGACTTGGTCACATAAATACAGCAACAATCAAAAACATGTGTGACAGAGGTTTAGCTGATGGCATAAATGTAACGGAACACAACAATTTCTTCTGTGAAGATTGCAAGCGAGGAAAAATGCATCGATCTTCACATGGAGCTGCAATACGACGCGAAGCACGCAAGTGCGAATATTTTCATATGGATTTATGCGGCCCCATGTCTGAATCTGGTATCGGTGGAGTTCGCTATTTCATGTTGCTTAAGGATGAGTGCACATGCTTCAGGTACGTTTATTTTTTATCCAACAAATCAGAAGTTCTTCAAAAACTTAGATGTTTTATTTCTATGTTACGCAACATGACTGGCGAATCGGTAAAATACGTACGGTGCGACAATGGTACCGAGTTTATAAATAAAGAAGTAGCTGAGCTGCTGTCAAATAATGGTATTGTTCTGGAGAAAATCTCACCATACACCCCGGAGCAAAATGGCTTTATTGAAAGAGACAATAGGACTGTTCAAGAATCAGCCCGGACGATGTTGTTGGCCAGCGGACTAAACAAATTTTTGTGGCCTGAAGCAGTGAGAACGGCCGTATACATTCTTAATCGATCAGCACCGGCTAGTCGGGCAAAAACGCCATTTGAATACTGGTTTGGCAAGAAGCCCGATTTGAGTCACTTAAAGGTTTTTGGCACTGAATGCATGGTTTATCTGCCCAAACAACTAGGGAGGAAAAAGTGGGATGCTAAAGCAAAGAAAATGTATCTAGTTGGCTATGAACCTTCAGCAAAAAATTTTCGTTTGTACGATCAGGAGTCAGCAAAAATAATTGTTAGTTGCGATGTTGTTTTTAATGAAAAGGCAATTAGAATTGGGTCATTTAGCAAAGATGACGAGGGTGATACGAGTAATGAAAACACTGAACAAGATGAAAACGTTTCATCGTCTTTCCAGCCGCATATGTCCAGCACTCCGAAGAATTCTATGAAAAAAGAGACTTCAGCAACCGATATTCCAAATACATCAAATGGTTCTACGTTACAAAGTTCTGTTCCTGATACAAGAGAGCATAATAGGTATGGCTTGCGTAAGGAAGTTTTACCACCAGAGCGATTTGGATACGATTACATGGGCTGTTTAGCACCTATTTCAGAACCAGATTCATATGAAGATGCCATAAATTCGGAACACGCCGTGAATTGGAGAGCGGCAATAAATGATGAAATCAATTCCCTTGAGCTTAACCAAACTTGGGAGTTGGTAGAAAAACCCCGTGATAAAAATATTGTGGGATGCAAATTGGTGTTTAAAATTAAATCAAACCCAAATCAAAAACCAGTGTTTAAGGCGCGATTAGTGGCTAAAGGCTATTCACAAGAACCTGGTATCGACTATAAAGAAACATATTCGCCAGTAGTGCGATATGATTCAGTGAGAGTGGCTATGGCGGTAGCAGCCTTTGAAGGCATGGAGATGATGCAATTCGATGTCAAAACTGCCTTTTTATACGAGAACTCCATGAGGAGATTTATATGGACATCCCACAAGACATCAATGTCTCTCAAGCTCAAAATCAAGTTTTTCGCCTTAAAAAGGGTCTGTATGGGCTTAAGCAGGCATCTCGTAATTGGAATTCAAAGTTTGTGGAATTTCTGCAAACATTTAAAATGCAGCAGTCTAATGCTGACCATTGTGTGTTTCACGGCAATATTGAAAATAGTAAGATTATTTTGCTTCTATACGTTGATGATGGGTTGATATTATCCCAAAACAAATCCGCTTTAAATTTATTCATTGGAAAACTACCGAACGAATTTCGTATCACTTATGGTGAAAACAACTATTATGTTGGGCTTGAAATTTATCGCGATATACCAAACCAATATATAAAAATTAGCCAACGTTCTTACATAAAGAAAATTCTTCAACGCTTTAACATGGATGATTCAAAAGGTATTTCAACGCCTAGTGACGGTAACACATATCTATCAAAACGTAGTGAGGAAGCTACTGTAAAGTATCCATTCAGAGAAGCTGTTGGCTGTTTGACGTTTGCTGCTACAGTATCCAGACCAGATATATCATATGCCGTTGGTGAAGTGAGCAAATTTACAGAAAATCCCAAAAACTCCCACGTACAAGCTGTTAAGAGGATTTTTCGCTACCTAAAAGCAACCATGGACTACTGTATAGAATATAGGTCAGGTAATTCTCTTAAATTTGAAGGTTATACTGACGCAGATTTTGCTCGTGATGTTGATACAAGAAGATCTACAACCGGCTATGCATTTCTATTAAACGACAGCGTTGTGACATGGAGAAGCCACCGCCAAAAGACTGTTGCGTTGTCAACAACAGAGGGCGAGTACATGGCCGCCTGTGAGGGAGCTAAAGAGCTAGTTTGGCTTAAACAACTTTTAGCTGATTTTAGTTATAACCTGGATTCTCCTACGGCTCTTAATATCGATAATCAGGGCACAATTCGACTAATTGGAAATCCGGGATTACACCATAGTACAAAGCATATCGACATAAGGTTACATTTCATCAGAGATCTGCAAAACGCCAAAATAGTTGAGTTCAAATACGTCAACACAGAACTACAACGTGCTGATATATTTACAAAGCCACTGACAAATCAACGCTTTAGGAATAATTTGCAGCTCTTAGGAATGTCGCCAGTCAAACAATGAGTGAGAGTGTTAAGAAGCAACATTGTTTAATGGCACCACTTGTCTTTAAGGATCTGTCACTCCTTTGATACGTGGCAAACTCTTACTCGGCTTTGTATTCAGCTACTTAATTTCATTACTAACTGTTATTTTTCTTTGTATATACTTATACAAATATAATCTGTACATATATTATATTTTTTTACTTCTCATCAAACCGCGTGAATAAACGTAGCATATATTTTGTACGTGTTAAGTTTGCACTTGATAGCATTTTATTTCATCAGTTGTTGAAGCAGTGCTTCGCCCCATCCAGTATGTGCGACCCATCATAAATTGCCATCAATGTCCTCTAACGGGAGTCCAAGGAAACTTGCTGTTTCAACAGGGGTGAACCATAATGAGAAGGGTGTTAGAGGCGTTGGTTCAACATAACAATTGAAGAGATAGTTGGTGTCATGTGGGGACACATTGCAAGCAGGGCATACATTTTGTATATCGGAGTTGATTCTGGATAGGTAAGAGTTTAACCTGTTACAGTACCCAGATCGAAGTTGAGCTAGAGTGACGCGCTTCTCCCTAGGGAGATTGCGTTCCTCTTCTGCTAGTTCTGGGTATTTTTCTTTAAGCACTGGATTCGCCGGGCAACTCCTGGTATAGAAAGAGTTCCGACGCCTGTTTGTGGATATCACTGAAGACCTGCATGTGCTTTCTTGCTTCACACGGCTGTGTTCTCAGGTGCCGCATTTCGTCATAATGCTTACGGATATGACCCCTTAAGCCCCTGGGAGGTGTAGCCTCATCAATCAGATGTCCGTTGGGATGCCCAGGTTTCTGGGTATTTGTTTAGCATTTTATTTTTCTTCTTAATGTGGAGTACTCTCGCCTCATTGTGTAGGTGGTGTTCTATGGAAACGCCTCATTGTGTAGGTGGTGTTCTATGGGAAGATAGGCCGTAGCGGTTCTGAGGACAGTATTTTGGAAGGGACGCAACAAATTATATGGGGAAACGCGATCTGTAGTTATTTCTAACGGCACACCAAAACGAGGTAGATATATATTCATTTATAAATTTATTTGAAATCGTAGATGCAGTAATGTCTCTTATAGCGTATGCCTCTGGCCAAAGTGTAAACCTATCAATAATTGTTAAAATGTAACGACATCCTTTTAAAATGGGCAGAGGTCCTACAATATCTATATATTAATACGCTAACAAAATTTCCATACAATCAATTGACAGGATGTTTCGCATAGTTAGCGTACGCAAAATCATATAAAAGTTATATGAATCGATTCGTATGGATCAGCCGCAGTGCATATGCACGCCTCTAGCACCCCTCTCATTATGGTCCACCCCTGTTGAAACAACAAGTTTCCTTGGATGGGGCGAAACACTGCTACAACAACAACAACAACAAAATTTTGGCAGGCTTGTATTTTCTTCCAGTTAGTAAACTTAAGGCTTGGCGAACATATCGGGGACGCGTAGCATGCAATCGGCCGGCTAATTGCTAAGTGCTGCCGGCAAGAGATTTAAGGATTTTATTACGGCTCTGGATTTTCGGTACAATTGCGGTTGCATGATCCAAAATGTAGATCCTAATCTAACGCCACACCCAAGATTTTAGGCTGTAAGACAGTCGGTAGAGTGATGCCATAGACGTGGATATTCAGTATCCATGTTATAAATAAGGTCACCGATAATTTGGTCGGTGACAATGTCAGGTTTCGCGAGGCGAAGAAACTGGAGAGATCAGAGAGATAGCTGTTTACTTTGTTAAAAAGCTCATCGATCTATGGTCCTGGGACTGGCCATTATTGTGCAGTCATCGGCGTAGGAAAGGATAGTGACTCCTTCTGGTCGTGAAGTTAATGTAGAAGTTAAACAGAAGTGGGGATAGGACACCACCCTGTGGCACCCCTTGTTTGGATGTTATGTTCCTGAATTGCACCGATGCTTGCCGACCAGACAGATAATTCGGGGTCCACCTTTTGAGGCTTGGGTGGAAGTGGTGACCCTTCCAGGTCTTGCAGTAACGTGCCGTGGTTGACCGTATCAAAAGCTTTTGACAGGTCTAACGCAACGGGTACTGTCATATTGTGGCGGTTTTGATTTAATCCGCAATTTATCTGTGTGTTTAACCGTATTTAAAACTAATACTCAACCAATTCGCTCATGGTGTTGTTTTTTATAAGGTTAAAGATTTGACCAAGTACGTTACTGAAGAACTACTTTCAACTTTTCTTCAAATTTTTCTTTGTGACTCAGGCCTTACTATCACCAAAACTTTCATGTAAAAGGTGCAGGTACGTATGTATCTAGATATGGTGGAAACAAGTTTCTAACAATAAAGTGTTTTTAGAGCGGCAAAGCGTACAACCATCTGCTAAACTATTTTCTCATACATGTGCTACTGCACATATAAGAACTGCTCAGCAGGGACTTTGTAAAGATGTCGATGAATTTTTAAAATGTGCCGAGTTTTTCTATGCTATAAATGAAATGATTGGTTGGAAGTTTTTAACGTAAGATGTATCCAGCATGACTCACGGGCTTTGCGGAGTCTATTCGGCCTTCACGGACGAAGAAAATGCGGCCACTTGAACAAATGAACGAAATGATACCGAATTTTTGAAGCTGCCTCAAAACTGGCAGCTTCTACCATTTCAGATGGGAATTTGGCAAAATAATAAAGCTCTGCCCCAACTTTTCAAATACCTGAATGGACATTACAATATGAGATTTGTTTTAAAGGGAGAATTAAATCAAGATTGGTTAGAAAACTTATTCAGCGCGATTGGGGCAAAAGGAGAACTGCATGAACCCATATCCGCTAGAATTTAAAAAAGGGCTGCGGTCGTATATTTTAGGTAACATAACATTAGAAGTAGGCAGTTATTGTTCAATAACCCATACTATTACTTTAATTCACTTAACATACATCAAATACGTTATAAGAAGCTTCAACAATGGATTTTTTTTTACCACTTATAGTGGAAACAATTTCATAAATTCAAAGTTGGAACCGTTCAGTTTTTGCAAATAAAACACAAAGAAAACAAATTGGCGGAATTCAATTTATGGCAAAAGGACAACCTTTAACTGCTATTTTTATAGAGGGCACCATGCCAAAAAAGATATTGAAGTAGTGCTGATGTAATTGATTTCATATTTTATATTATTTTTCCATCACTGTACATAATGTAGCTATGTATATGTAAATATGCAGGTTGGGACGAGCAAGTGTATCTCGAAGCGAACGATCGTTTCGTCTGTCAGACGATTCGTTCGTCTATTTGTATTGCATAAGTGAACGTTCGTCTGGCCAATTGTGTACCATACCTAGTGTGTCAACTAAGCGATAAACGTCAAAATTACAAACAACCTCGCTCGCCAGATGCCAAATCTCAGGTTTTGATTTGCATTTTTGGTACGTAAGACTACTTTAAGCTGACTTGCATTTGATAGTTTAATAAAACTTAGTAGTATTTACAAATGAAATAGTTGCATATATTTCCGCGGAAATATAAATGATAGAAGATGTGTAGCATTCAGCAATGCGAAAACATACAAAAAGCCAAGTTTTTTTAAATTAGAGTCAAAAAAGTCAAGAGAAACATAACAAAATATAAAGCGTCTCACGTGTAACATGTTTCCCTCATGAAAAATTTCACTTCTATGGCTGTTTACGCAAGCGCATAAGGGCAAATTTATATACACGCTTTTGGTCGAAAGTTCGTCTGGCCCATTGTGTACCATACCTAGTGTGTCAGCTAAGCGATAAACGTCAAAATTACAAACAACCTCGCTCGCCAGATGCCAAATCTCAGGTCTTGATTTGCATTTTTGGTGCGTAAGACTACTTTAAGCTGGAGACATTGGTGCTTTATCGGTAACCGTATCGGCAACCTTATAACAGCTGATTCGACCAACCTTATGAGAATCAACGCAATCGATTATTGGTGCCGCTAAGGTCGTAACCGTATCGTAGCCAACCAATTGGGTTTTGGTTTACCGGCGTAACGATAAACAGCTGATTACGTTAGGGATACGGATACAGCGATACGACATACGGCACCAATGACCCCGGCTTTAAGCTGACTTGCATTTGATAGTTTAATAAAACTTAGTAGTATTTACAAATGAAATAGTTGCATATATTTCCGCGGAAATATAAATGATAGAAGATTTGTAGCATTCAGCAATGCGAAAACATACAAAAACCCAAGTTTTTTTAAATTAGAGTCAAAAAAGTCAAGAGAAACATAACAAAATATAAAGCGTCTCACGTGTAACATGTTTCCCTCATGAAAAATTTCACTTCTATGGCTGTTTACGCAAGCGCATAAGGGCAAATTTATATAAACGCTTTTGGTCGCTTCAAAGAAAAGATAACGCAAGTGGTTTTTTGTATGCCGTTGTCAAAGCGTAGGCACGCAGCCAAGCGTTTATGTAAATCTGCCTTCTATTGCGATGCTTCGCCCGACAGATGAGTTAAATTTATGGCCGTTCCTATATTGTAGTGTAAACAGCCAGCAATTTCAATGCCAAATATTTAAATCAGTTAATATGCGACCCTGTAACAAAAATAGTCTAAATGTTCATCAGCACATAAAAAGGCATCTGATAATTATTGCTGACATAGCCATTCACACAATTTAATATAGGTGTGTGTACAACACACAACCATCCAAATTTGCATTCCAGAAAATTTGCAAACGTTGCATTTCCCACAGAAGTCACAGCTAAACACAGATGTGTAGGTACATATTTTGCGTCAAGTTGTATGTAGGTATGTAAGTATGTATGCTTAAGGTAAATATGTGTGCAAGTATGTATGCTTAAAGTAAATATGTATGTAAGAATATGTTTAGAAAAATTAAGTATAAATAAGCTGACAATATTTGAATAAAGAGAATTCGCACGTTGATGTTAAAACTGACAAAACCAATTACCTTTGCGTTTAATCTTTTATAATATCTTGCTTCTCAAAGTTTGTCGAATGATGCGAAGAAAATAGCAAGGAGTCTCATTGTTATATTATGGATTATCAAAGCGTCAGATCGATGCAACACAACCAAAACGTCTATGTAAATCCGCCTTAATTTCTGGCGCTATGAGTCTCCCGCAAAAAAACGGTACTGTGTGTGGAAATAAACCAAAAGAGCAGGCAAAAATATGCATGTAAAACAAGTTAGACTATAAGATACGTTTAATTTGCAATAACATTGTTGTTTTATCATTTAAAAATGCTGTTACCAGATTCTTATATTACGCAAATATAATGGTCGTGGGCATAGGAATTCAGAAATCCTAGAAAATATTTTACCTATATAGTTTGTTGTTCAGTTTAAAAACAATAATTTGAAAAAATTTACTTTTTCTATGCTTTTAGACTTAGAGGAATAACCTCATGTAATAAACTAAATTTTAAATGAAAATCACTAACTCTGAACTTTGTTGTGGAACACAGCAACACTTTTGTGACTACATAAACCCTTTTTCAATCTTTTACGTCCCTGCACAGACCCTAATTGACCGTTTTCAAGCAAAACAACAATTACAACCCAGATTTTCCCGTTATGCTAACTTAACCGAGTGCCTGTCAGAAATAAGTCAACACACTTGTATTTATCCACAATGGTCTGAGCACACGAAAACAGTCGATCGTTACATTGTTTTTGTTTAGGTAGGTATTTTCTAACTCGAGTACAAGACGATAATCGTCCCAAATCAACGAAAGGTTATTAGTGATCTCCATGATGGCTGTGGATGCTTTCCGCAGTTTTGAGGAAAAGCCCGTAAAGCTTTAAATTGTTTTGTATTTTTGGCAATAGTATCAATATATAGTATAATTCAGTGTATATAGAGATAAGAATTAAAATTAATGTTCTAGTTTATTAGAAAAAAGTTGGGAACTATTTTTATTTTTTATTCCGAATCTAAACAGGAATACTTCTTAGTGCAGGAATACAATATAACATTGTAGGAATACATACTTATGGTATTACGTTACGACGTAGGGTACACTAAGTCGTATGTGAACACAGCCTAAGTACTGGCTACACCTTAAGCTGGAGTCATTGGTGCCGTATGTCGTATCGCTGTATCCGTATCCCTAACGTAATCCGCTGTTTATCGTTACGACGGTAACCCAAAACCCAATTGGTTGGCTACGATACGGTTACGACCTTAGCGGCACCAATAATCGATTGCATTGATTCTCATAAGGTTGGTCGAATCAGCTGTTAAAAGGTTACCGATACGGTTACCGATAAAGCACCAATGTCTCCAGCTTTAAGTTATGTTTATGAAATAGCGAGTAAGATTCGTTTGTAAAAGCTAGAGAATAAGAAAGTGCGATGTACACGCCGTTTTGGAAAAATAAGGAGGAGCCATTCGATTTTGGCATCAGAAGTGGTGCGAGACACTGGTGGTCCCTGACACTTAAGAAGTAAAGAGCTAATTAAAACTAATTTAAAATTATGAACAAAACGAATGAAATAATTAATGCTGAAAGATATACGCTGTTGCAACTCAAAGCGTGGTGCACAGCAGTGGGTGTGAATGCGAGCGGCGCTAAAGCTTCGTTAGCTGCAAGGTTTAGTGAAATTTCTGCAGAGGCACGTGGACTTTGTCCTGGCGACCATGAGATACTATCTTCGGATAACGGCTCAATCAACGGTGCGAGCAACGGACCGCACAAAAATGTGGTTAATCAAAGTGCGGAAAATGTAGCGTCGAATGAATCCAACAACGATAATGGTGCGGCTGGTAATGCTAATGAAGACAATGAGGCGGCTGGTAATTATAATGACGACAATGATGCGGCCAATGATACCAACGACGACGGTTATTGTAGTGGTATAAATTTTACCACTATTAATTTAAATGAAAAAATTTGGTTCACTCCTAAAATTATGTTATTATTTTAATTTTATATTTTACAACTGAATGAAAATTTTCGAAAGAATATTTTGAAAAATAAATATTTAAACAACTTGATAAGTATTAGAAGAGTTCAAAGTGAAACATGAGTTAAGTTGTATTAAAGTTAATATAACAAGAACAATATAATAAATGTACCCTACAATACTCCTCCTTCCGAAAATTAATTGTTCAACAAATTAAACCTAACTTTTTTCTTTTTAATTGTAGGTACATCAGTGTAATTGGTGGTGTTAAATTTTGAAGCCTTTTCAATTGTTACTGGCTTCAATCTGTCAACATGAATAGTTTTTACATCATCATTTATTTCTATTTTAAAATATTTCTTATCTTTTTCAATAACCTTGTAAGGTTCTTCATATGGTTGTTGAAGAGATGTTTTATCTAATTCACCGGGTAAACGTATATTTTGTCCAATAACCATTTCAGCTGGTGTAGCCAAAATATCTTCCTTAAAGGTCGATCGCAATCCTAACAGAACAATAGGTAATTCTTCAGACCAGTTTCTGGTTCCATTTCTAGCCATTATCGAAGATTTTAATTGTCTATGGAAACGTTCCACCATACCATTTGCTTGCGGATGATATGAAGGCGTTGTAATATGATGACTGCCAAGTAACTTTGTTAATTCCGATAACAAATTAGAAATAAACTGTGTACCTTGATCTGTAGTTATTTCTAACTACACACCAAAACGAGATATATATTCATTTATAAATTTATTTGAAATCGTAGATGCAGTAATGTCTCTTATAGCGTATGCTCTGGCCAGAGGTCCTACAATATCTATATATTAATACGCTAACAAAATTTCCATACAATCAATTGACAGGCTGTTTCGCATAGTTAGCGTACGCAAAATCATACAAAAGTTATATGAATCGATTCGTATGGATCAGCGGTAGTGCATAGGCCTATTTTTGTTAACAAATATTACTCTATTTGTTTATAATTAAAAGAAAAGGTTTTTTGTAAATTCGAAAATCTGTGCAAATATCGAAATTGCCATCTGTAATGCCCATTATGTTCACAAACCCCCCTGAATTCGAAACTACAAAAGCTGCATTGTCGCGTTGCTCAAATGTTTCATCTCTACATATGTATATATTCGTACATGCCAAACGGTGAGAGAACTACTGTCTTACTCATTTCCAGTTCAAATAAAATATTTTTCCCATTGTTGCCACTTACCTATATTGGTCTGTGCCAAAATCCTTAAAAATTGTTCTAAAATAATTGTTAGCGCACAAAAAAATTAAAAGAGAAGTAATAACTTAACCGGCCTATTTTTTTGAAAAATTTTACTTACACGTAAATATGCATAGGTCTTTATTTAACAGGTTCTTTGTTTTATATTTTAGTTGCTTTCAAAAAAACATGAAATCACAAATAATGAGTCAACTTTTGTTCAAACTCACTAAATTTATTTATTTATAACAATTAATTGCAAATTTGACCCAAAATGTTTTTTTCATTTCCATATTTTATACTCATTTTAGATATAGCACATCTTATACTGAACAAAAAATAAATAAATTTGCTACAAAGATATTACATTAAAATTTGTGTATTGTCTTTTATGCTAATTTATTTTGATATTTCTTATTTTATTTTATTATATTATCTTTTATTTCAACTTAGTTTATTATTATTTAAATGCAATTTGATTGAATCGGAAAATTTCACGTTGTATATTAAACGACCCAAAAACGTTTTCGATAGTAGGTCGAAATATTGCATAGGCAGTATATTACCCTACTATATATGGGGTATTCCATCCCATTTCGACCAATTTTGAACCCGACCCCTTTAGAATTGGCTGAAAGTTTTTCTTTTTTTTCTAGCTTACGAAAGACGTTTTTCAGAAATTTTTTTGTATTTTTTCCGAAAAGTACATTTAAAAACAAATTTAAAAAAAAAAAGATCCCAATCGCTCAATTTTTGAAAAAGTTATAGCATTTTGAAAACAAAAACGGTGTTTTTTTTGAAAATTCATAACTTTTTTTGAGTTGGATGAAAAAATTTGAAAAACTTCTGAAAAGCGTATTTCGTAAGCTAGAAAAAGAAGAAAAACTTTCAGCTAATTCTAAAGGGGTCGGGTTCAAAATTGGTCGAAATGGGATGGAATACCCCATATATACTAATACGCATATGCACATATTCGTACGCGTCAAATGGTGAGAGAACTATTGCATCACTCATTTTCAGTTCAAATAAAATATTGTTTCCCATTGTTGCCACTTACCTATATTGGTCTGTACCAAAATCTTTAATTAATTGTTAGCGCACAAAAAAACTTAAAAGAGAAGTAATAACTTAACCGGCCTATTTTTTTGAACAAATTTTACTTACACGTAAATGCATAGGTCTTTATTTAACAGATTCTTTGTTTTTTATTTTAGTTGCTTTCAGAAAAACATGAAATCACAAATAATGAGTCAACTTTTGTTCAAACTCACTAAATATATTTATTTATAACAATTAATTGCAAATTTGACCCAAAATGTTTTTTGCATTTCCATATTTTATGCTCATTTTAGATATAGCACGTCTTATACTGAACAAAAAATAAATAAATTTGCTGCAAAGATATTGCATTAAAATTTGTATACTGTCTTTTATGCTAATTTATTTTGATATTTCTTATTTTATTTTATTATATTATCTTTTATTTCAACGTAGTTTATTATTATTTAAATGCAATTTGATTGAATCGGAAAATTTCACGTTGTATATTAAACGAAAAAAACGACCCAAAAACGTTTTCGATTTTAGGTCAAAATATTGCATAGGCCGTATATTATCCTACTATCTATATACTTATACACATATGTACATATTCGTACGCGCCAAATGGTGAGAGAACTATTGCATCACTCATTTTCAGTTCAAGTAAAATACTGTTTCCCATTGTTGCCACTTACCTATATTGGTTTGTACCAAAATCTTTAAAAAATTATTCTAAAATAATTGTTAGTGCACAAAAAAATTTAAAAGAGAAGTAATAACTTAACCGGACTATTTTTTTGACAAATTTTACTTACACGTAAATACATAGGTCTTTATTTAACAGATTTTTGGATTTTTATTTTATTTGATTTCAAAAAACATGAAATCGCAAATAATGAGTAAACTTTTGTTCAAACTCACTAAATTTATTTATTTATACCATTAATTGCAAATTTGACCCAAAATGTTTTTTGCATTTCCATATTTTATGCTCATTTTAGATATAGCACGTCTTTTACTGAAAAAAAAAATAAATTTGCTACAAAGATATTACATTAAAATTTGTATTATGAGGTGGGTTTTGTCTAAGGCTGGGGTAACGCTCAGTCAATCCAGAGTCGAGTAAAGGTCCCACAAACCCCTACTGAGTAGATACACAATATTTATGTGTTACGAACACACGCACACACGGCTGGAGATATTAGGCGGCCAGCAGCTTTCCGTCACAAGTGGCGAAGGGGCGGAGCGGCGCCTAACGGTCGTTGAGATAGTGGAGGTTCGGTAAAACGGTTGAACGGTCGGATACGGACGGGTTGGTCCGGTGGTACGGAAGCAGCGGCTCAACGGCGGTAGGATGCCAGACGGCCAACAGTCGTCGTAGCAGCGGCCTAACGGCGGTAGGATGGCAGACGGCCAACGGTCGTCGTAGCAGCGGCGTAACGGATGCAACGGCGGTAGGGTGGCAGACGGCCAACGGTCGTCTTAGCAGCGGCGTGACGAGTGCAGCGGCTTAACGGCGGTAGGATGGCAGACGGCCAACGGTCGTCGTAGCAGCGGCGTGACGGATGCAACGGCGGTGGGCTACGGAGCGCGTACCAGGGCCGGGGTGAGAGGGGAAATAGGCTGGCGACGGGGTTTACCTGGACAGCGGCTGCGTGTTCCGGGCGGGGTAGGATGGGCGTACCAACGGGCTGGTATTGGTCGGTCGGATTCGACAGGATCGGGCTGATCGTTCTTCTTCGGCAGGCTTGGTAGCCGGCGGGGTCAGTCACCTGCGGGAGAAACTGCGAGGACTCGGGTTAGTGCTGGTTTCACCGCTGGACACCTCCGCCTCCCTACTTGCACGCTAATAGAAGGTGCGTAAGGGGGGCGGGGATGTACCAGCCGAGACACCGTGGGTCGATCCGTGCGCGGAGGGGAAGTGCACCTTAACGGCACAGCGGTAGCCCCTGTGCGCACGCATCGGCTCACGACTGAAACCAGAGCTATGGAGAGGGGCGTGCGGTCGTTCGGGCAGCGGGTCGTTCCTGACCAGACCAGGGCGACGGAGGGAAAAGTAGCCCGAAGATACCAGTCTCGTCGTCCTGGCGCAGCAAGGGGTGACTCGCGCCACGGCCGCACCCTCTTCTCCCCAGCTAACTAGTGGGAGTGGTCCCACCGCTCCGGTCAGCCTACTAAATCAGAGCTGAGGAGGAGGGGTGCTTTGGGTCATTGAGGCAGCGGGCCGCTCAACACCAGGGTGGGCGACGGAGGGAAAAGTAGTCCGAAGACACCACTCGCGTCGTCCAGCCCTGGTGGAGGGTGACCCGCGCCATGACGGCGCCCCTGCCGTGCAGCCCGAGCTGAAGGGGAAGGGGGAAATTGGTCATTGAGGCAGCGGGCCGCTCAAGCACCAAGGTGGGCGACGGAGGTAAAAGTAGTCCGAGGACACCACTCGCGTCGTCCAGCCCTGATGGAGGGTGACCCGCGCCATGACGGCGCCCCTGCCGTTCAGCCTGAGCTGAGGGGGGAAGGGGGTGGCTGGTCATTGGGGCGGCGGGCCGCTCACGCACCAAAGTGGGCGACGGGGGGAAAAGTAGTCCGAAGACATCACTCGCGTCGTCCAGCCCCGCTGGAGGGTGACCCGCGCCATGGCGGCGCCCCTGCCACGCAGCCCGAGCTAAGGGGGAAGGGGGTGTTTGGTCAATGAGGCAGCGGGCCACCCAAGTACCAAGGTGGGCGACGGAGGGAAAAGTAGTCCGAAGACACCACTCGCGTAGTCTAGCCCTGGTGGAGGGTGACCCGCGCTATGACGGCGCCCCTGCCACGCAGCCTGAGCTGAGGGGAAAGGGGGTATTTGGTCATTGAGGCAGCGGGCCTCTCAAGCCCCAAGGTGGGCGACGGAGAGAAAAGTAGGCCGAAGACACCACTCGCGTCGTCCAGCCCTGGTGGAGGGTGACCCGCGCCATGACAGCGCCCCTTCCACTCAGCTAGCTAGCCGGAGTGGCTATTTTGTCTTTAAAAAGACAACCACTCCCGCTGGCTCATCTGAAAGGACTGAATTGCAAAAATGCAAATTCGCTGTTTATATGGGTGGTGCCGCAAACTGGTTGAGAAATCAACACACCATTATTGTGA
This sequence comes from Eurosta solidaginis, assembly GCF_040869045.1. Taxonomy (NCBI): domain Eukaryota; kingdom Metazoa; phylum Arthropoda; class Insecta; order Diptera; family Tephritidae; genus Eurosta; species Eurosta solidaginis. The sequence goes on from NC_090322.1 coordinate 78,389,777, forward strand.
TTTTCATTGGTTTGCTATTAGTGGTTGTTGACTATGCTATAGAAGAATAAGTACAGGGAGGTTCAGGTAGCTATGCTATAGAAAAATAAGTACAGTGAGGTTCAGGTTTAAGTGAATAAGGAAATACAGGGGGGGGGGGGGTTACGTTATTGTAACGCTACGTTACAGTATATAGTCTTTTATGCTAATTTATTTTGATATTTCTTATTTGATTTTATTATATTATCTTTTATTTCAACTTAGTTTATTATTATTATTTAAATGCAATTTGATTGAATAGGAAAATTTCACGTTGTATATTAATCAAAAAAAAAACGACCCAAAAACGTTTTCGATTTTAGGTCGAAATATTGCATAGGCCGTATATTACCCTACTATCAATATACTAATACGCATATGTACATATTCGTACGCGCCAAATGGTGAGAGAACTATTGCATCACTCATTTTCAGTTCAAATAAAATACCTTTTCCCATTGTTGCCACTTACCTATATTGGTCTGTACCAAAATCTTTAAAAAATTGTTCTAAAATAATTGTTAGCGCACAAAAAAATTAAAAGAGAAGTAATAACTTAACCGGCCTATTTTTTTGAAAAATTTTACTTACACGTAAATATGCATAGGTCTTTATTTAACAGGTTCTTTGTTTTATATTTTAGTTGCTTTCAAAAAAACATGAAATCACAAATAAGGAGTCAACTTTTGTTCAAACTCACTAAATTTATTTATTTATAACAATTAATTACAAATTTGACCCAAAATGTTTTTGCATTTCCATATTTTATGCTCATTTTAGATATAGCACGTCTTACACTGAACAAAAAATAAATAAATTTACTACAAAGATATTACAATAAAATTTTTTATATTGTCTTTTATGCTAATTTATTTTGATATTTCTTATTTTATTTTATTATATTATCTTTTATTTCAACTTAGTTTATTATTATTTAAATGCAATTTGATTGAATCGGAAAATTTCACGTTGTATATTAAACGAAAAAAAACAACCCAAAAACGTTTTCGATTTTAGGTCGAAATATTGCATAGGCCGTATATTACCCTTCTATCTATATACTAATACGCATATGTACATATTCGTACGCGCCAAATGGTGAGAGAACTATTGCCTCACTCATTTTCAGTTCAAATAAAATATTGTTTCCCATTGTTGCCACTCACCTATATTGGTCTGTACCAAAATCTTTAAAAAATTGTTCTAAAATAACGTAAATGCATAGGTCTTTATATAACAGATTCTTTGTATTTTATTTTAGTTGCTTACAAAAAAACATGAACACAAATAATGAGTCAAATTTTGTTCAAACTCACTAAATTTATTTATTTATAACAATTAATTGCAAATTTGACCCAAAAAGTTTTTTGCATTTCCAGATTTTATGCTCATTTTAGATATAGCACGTCTTATACTGAACAAAAAATAAATAAATTTGCTACAAATATATAACGTAAAATTTGATATTGTCTTTTATGCAAATTTATTTTGATATTTCTTATTTTATTTATTATATTATCTTATATTTCAATTTAATTTATTATTATTTAAATGCAACTTGATTGCATCGGAAAATTTCACGTCGTATATTAAACGAAAAAAACGACCCAAAAACGTTTTAGATTTTAGGTCGAAATATTGCATAGGCAGTATATTACCCACTATATTTATTATTAGGCTAACTTTGCTGGATTATATGCCCAATAATAGGATGCTTAGATCCCATAATCCTAATTTTATTTTATTAAATAGGTTTGCGTGAATAATTTCATGTTTTTGTTTGTTTTTCTTTTCTTTCTAATATATTCTGCTTTGTTATATCTTAGTATTATATCGTTCACAGATGATATTTTATGGTAGATATGGTCATATGTATTCATGAAATGGAGTGTTTACAAATTTAATACAAATTAATTACGTACATAGATATGAATGGGAATCCCAACATTAAATATCCGAATATTAGAATCTTCATATTTCCACAATGATAAGATTAAAACCCGAAAAAAGGCTTAAGTGCACTTATCGCGTTTTTATATGGAACTGTTTATTCACTTCACTTAATTTTTTCGCACTTTAAGTACTTTATTTTTTTTTCTTTCATTTAAATTTTTTTAGTAAAGTCTGCCTTCTTTCTCATTACATAATTTTTTTATATTTTTATTTTTTATGAAGGTATCCTCTGTTCTATTCGAAATTTTCGTTTTGTGTCACACTTATGTACATACTACATATGCAATTATACAAAATTAAACTCAGTAAAGCGCCAATTGCATACCAACGGGTGGCGTGAAATAGGCTAAATTCCTTTATCACATTTCTTTGTTTTTAACTAAAAGTTCGTGTTTTTTGAATTATGACACTATTGAAGTAAATGGGCGATATATGTATATGGGTGATATAGGCCTACTGGGGAACCGAGCACACAAAACTAACTTCGGTAGCGCCCCAACGGGGACCTCCCGGGTGGTGTGGAAAAAGTTATTTTTCAATTTAATTTCAAGTAATTTCACCATAATTCTATGTCAATTTCTTTTGTTTTTAAATATTTTTTATATTTTTGTTTAAGGAGCTCCATACCAAAACGTTATAATTACATTTGTAGAAAATTTAAGAAAATACAATCAAAAACTACAACGTCTTAATGAAAAATTTAAGTAAGTTAGACCAGTTTGATATATTTCTACTCACTGCTTAACTATTAACGCATTATTGCACTACCCCCAACACTGAATGCATATACTGAGTTGAAAAAAATACAAGTTGGTCGAATTTCGACCACAGGCGATACTAGTCTAAATTAATGTGTTCGAATCTTGTTTTTGGAATTGGAATTTTATTAACTGGAGATTTCGTGTTGCGATAGATTTGTGATTTTTGGCAACGTATACATTCTTTTGACCAAATGTTTATTTATTTGTTCATATTTGGCCAAAAGTATTTCTTAACTATCAAACGGCGTGTGTCCAGGATGTACCATGTAACATCTATAATATAAAAATAAGTCGCTGAATTGCGAAATAAGCGCGAATATCGAGAACGGTTGGACCGATTTCGCTAATTTTTTTTTTAGAACATTCCTTGAGGTACGAGAGGATTGTTTTTATGGAGAGAAAAATTCTAAAAATTGCCTAAAAAAGTCTAAAAGCTCCACTCTTGCAGTAAAAAATCATAAAATTTTTCTTTACGCAGCTATAAATTCAAAACGGATGGATCGATTGGAATAGTTCTTCTTTGCAATAAAACTTCGAAATATTTACCTTCGTTATGCATAAAAAATACTTGATTCCTTATATCAGCAAAATTGTTTAAAGAAAAATAAAATGTTTACCAAAAAATGTAGTGCGTGTGGTTGTTCGCTGTCAACTGTGCGCGCAAATTGCTTTTGAGTGAGGCATGATGCGACACATACGTACATATGTATATAGCATTCGCTCTATCATCGATATATCAGCTTGACATACATATGTATTTACATATGTATGCGTGTTGCCAAGTTAATGCAACATAAATAGTTAAGATGCATGCATCTACTGCTACAACAACAACATGCATGCATCTATTGAAAAATACTCTTTCGTTAGAAATTATTAACAAAAGTTCTATTTTTTTGGTATATTTGTATGTACATACATATGTATATGCTAATGTCTGTGCACTAAGGATACTTAATTCTCCAATATATTTTGTATGCCAATTTGTATGCTGATCGTAAAGACAAAATGACTGAGTGTTAATTTTTTATATTTTTTCATGGCAGCCCTAAATGTGTTTTTTCACAAATTTTCTTATTGAAATTTGTTCTTAATTTTTGTAAGCTGTGCTCATAGCAAATTAATTTTATCATCACAAAAGTGTTACTTTTTAAACAGAAATAAATGATTACAATTGATCAATATTTTTCGTAAATAAAGTTTAAATTATCGCGTACATTTATCAAAATTGCATAGGTGTTCAGTGAGCTTTTCTGAAAGGAAAGAAAAAAAGGGAAGTAAAGAAGAGGAAAGGAAATAAAAGGAACAGAAGGAAAGAAAAGAAACTGAGAACAGATCGAGTTAGATGAAGATATACAGATAGAGATAGATGGAGCGGAGGAGTAAGTAGAGGGAGGAAGACAGAAAAGAAGGCTGGGAAGAGCGGAGGGCAGAAAGAGAAAGGATAGGATAGGTTAGGTGGTAGCTTCCCTGATAAGGATAGCTCACTTGGACAACACGAAGGTCCGTTGTGATACCACATACACCAAAAATAACGGTGACCTAGATCCAGCTACTTAGAGAATCGTTGGGTAGCAACGATAAAGCTCCGAATGATACCGATCTCAACTTTGGATATATCCTCGGGAGATCCAAGTGAGTCGCGACCGAAGTACTTTCGCCTAATTCTGGCAAAAGCTGGACAATCAAGCATAAAGTGATTTGGTGATTCCACCTCATCATCCTCCATACAGCTGCAGCAGGATGGAGTTTCCAGTATATTGAGACGTACCGCATGGATACCCATGGGACAGTGCCCTGTCAAAACCCCAATGACCATTGATAGGTGAGCCTTAGTGAACCCAATTATTTCAGCAGACCTCCTGCCATCCACTTTCGGCCAGAAAGATCTTGCTACCCTGCAAGACGTGGTATCCGCCCAACGTTTGCTGAGCTGATTCGAGGCCCAGCTATGGAGGAGCAATCCACAGGTGGCCAGCGGGATCCCGAAGTCCCTACAGCCATCTTCATCCGGTTCAGTTGTACCGATGCGGGCTAAGAGATCCGCTTGACAGTTACCCGGGATATCACTATGGCCCGGGACCCAGATAATCTTAATTGTAAAATAATTCGATGCAATCGCAAGCGAGGTCAGGCACTCCCAGACCACCCTCGATCGCACTGTAGTTGAGCTCAAGGCCTTGATAGCCGATTGGCTATCAGAGTAGATGTTAAATTCCCTAACCGTGGTAGCACTGGATAGCATTCCATCCACCGCATCCTTAATCGCAGCAATTTCTGCTTGGAATACACTGCAGTGATCAGCCAACTTAAACTTGCGGCTTAAATTTAGCTCTTGACAAAAGACCCCCCCACCAACCTTTCCATCCAGCTTTGACCCATCCGTGAACAAGTTAACCGGTCCCATGCCCCAGATAATTCCTCTTCCCCAATCCTCTCTCTCTGGAATAACTGGGGTGAAGGTTGTATAGGGAGCTGTTATCGGCATACAGTAGTCCGTTCTGTCCGGGATGAAGTCGAAACTGGTAAGAAGGCTAGAGTGTCCGCGGTCAGAAAGTCTATATCCCATATCACGAAGCCTGACCAACGACCTTGCCGCGGCCGCCTTTCCCGCAATATCTACTGGGTATATGTTCAGCATGACGTTCAGTGCCAAGGTAGGCGTTGTTCTGAGAGCGCCACTGATACCGATCAGCGCCGTCCGTTGCACTGACACTAACATTTTGGAGGTGCTCGCCGTGTCCAGTGCTTTCCACCAGACCAGCACCCCATATAGCAGAATCGGTTTGACCACCATCTCATAAAGCCAGTGTACTATTCTTGGCGAGAGTCCCCATCTCTTTCCGATAGCTCCTCTGCAGCAGTACAAGGCAATGGCGGCCTTCCTGGCCCGATCTTCCGCATTGGGTCTCCAGGACAGTTTCTTGTCCAAAACAATCCCCAAATATTTAACCCTATCAGAAAGTACCAACGGTACCCCTGCAATCGAGGGAGTTCTGAAATCGGGCACCTTATATCTTCTTGTGAAAAGGACCAATTCCGTTTTTCCCGGGTTGACCGCCAATCCACATGATTCAGCCCACCTAGCCACAGTATCCAGGTAGCCCTGAAGAACATCGCGCAGGGCGCCCAGAAATTTGCCTCTGACTAGGATAGCGAGGTCATCTGCATAGGCAACCACCCGACAACCATTGGCTTCCAGCTCCACAAGAAGCTCGTTGACTACCACAACCCAGAGGAGAGGAGATAGGACACCCCCCTGTGGCGTGCCCCTGCACACCTTCCTCTTAATTATGGCCCCTCCCCACTCCGCTGCGACAATTCTGCCGCATAGAAGTTTGCTAATAAATTCAACCAGAGCCGCCTCGACTCCTAAACCCACCAGAGCTCTTTCGATTGACCCCGGTAAGACATTGTTAAAAGCTCCCTCGATGTCTAGAAAGGCACCCAGAGCATACTCTTTGTGTTCTAGGGACCCCTCTATTTGCTTTACAATCGAATGGAGAGCCGTTTCCGTCGATCTGCCCTTGCAGTACGCATGTTGTGAAGCCGACAGTAACCCCCGAGGTATCCTTTCCCGTAGGTACAGGTCAATCAACCGCTCAAACGTCTTAAGAAGAAACGACGAGAGACTGATTGGCCTGAAATCCTTAGGTGATACATGAGAGCTTCTGCCGGCCTTCGGAATGAAAATAACCCTAACCGTGTGCCAAGACTTCGGGATATAGTTAAGCCTGAGGCAGTTAGTATATATGATGGCCAACCAGCGGCAGGAAATCCCCAAAGACCTTTGAAGCTGCGCAGGAATGATTCCATCCGGGCCCGGAGACTTATAGGGCTTGAACGACCCTATAGCCCAGGTTATCTGACTTTCCCGTATTGGAATGGCAGGCACTTCTGCATGGCCAACGACCGCCGACCATGCAGGCGAAGATCCCTGCGCAACTCGGACATCGGGAAAATGATTGTCCAGTAAAAGCCTTAGGGACTCCTCGCTACTCATCGACCAGTCCCCACCATCATCTCTCAGATACCCCAGAGGAGCGGGGTTCCTAGAGAGTATTTTTCTAAATCTCGCGGATTCATTGCAGCCTTCTACGTTTTCGCAGAAGCTTCGCCATGCATCTCGCTTGGCTATCCTTATTTCATATTTATAAATCCCCAGACTCACCTTATAGAGCTCCCAGTCCGAGGGTAATTTACTCCTCCTGGCTCTGTTGAAGAGCCGCCGACTGGACGCTCTTAGGTCGTCAAGAGAATCCGACCACCAGGGCGGCTTGCCCTTCCCCCTGTAAGTTTTCAATGGGCAGGACAGCTGAAAGGCGCTATTGCTTGCCGAGGTGAAGTTTTCCACCAGAACGTCTATCTCAGATTCGGACAGGCCCGAACTAATGATAGGCACCGCAGGCAGTAGCTCTCCCAGCTTCCTACAATACAAGTCCCAGTTAGTACTTTTAGGGTTCCTAAAAGATATTTTACCGGGACGTTCTTCGTTCACTGAGAACTGAATATATCGGTGATCAGAGAAGGAGTGCTCGTTGAGAACCCTCCATCCAGATATCCCACCTTCCAGTTCTCTACTAACCAGGGTGAGGTCCAGGACCTCCTCCCTTAACGCAGTAATAAAAGTCGGGTCATTCCCCCTATTACATATACAAAGTCCCTCATCTACAATAAAAGTAAATAAAGACTCACCTCTAGTGTTGGTATCCGAGCTTCCCCAAATGCTATGATGGGCATTTGCATCGGCACCGATGATCACGCCAACACCTCTCCGCCTTGCTTCAGCGGTGATTTCACCCAGTATCGCAGGTGGTGGTCCCACTACGTCCCCGTGGGGCATGTACGCTGAGACCACCCACATTTCATTACTTCCTCGCTCGAGGCAGACCGTGGTTACGTCAGCATTGCTGAAATTAGAGAGAATAAAAGCTTTAATCTCTTTTTTAACAAGCACACAGGATCTAGGCCTACTTGCCTCCGCATGCACCAAGGTGTTGAATTTTCCAGTCCTTAATCCAGAAATCTTACTGCCGTTACTACTCAGCCACGGCTCCTGGACAAGGACTATATCCACTCCGCCTTTTTCAAGGCAGAGCAACAAATTTGCGGAAGCCGCCTTAGAGTGCTGAAGATTGATTTGACGGATTTCCATCAAAAGCGCTCTTCTTCCGCACCCCATCCTTGGCGGATTCGTATTAGTATTGTCCATTCTAAAAAAGTCCCCCCTCAAGGCCGCTATCCGGAGCCGATTGTGTAGTCGCCCTTTAACGATCTCGTGGTTATCTATGCTACGCAGGGAGGCCACGCGAGGGTTGACGCATTACCTTATGAGTAATGCGTTCAGAGCCAGACCGGACGCGAAGCGGGAAAATCTTCAACCGCACCTACACCACCAACTTAACGGCGACGGAGCCGGAACGTACCTTGAGGCCCGCCACGGTTTTAACGGGACGTGGGCAGGTGCAGCATTAGCCTACCAGCCATTTTGGTAGGGTTTCACCCCGACCTACTAAAGTGGCAGAATACCGCACCTACCAGCCCAATGTCATCAAGTCAAAATGTAAAGTGAAATCAAAGTCCTTAAACAGTCCAGTTCGTCACCGTTGTGTACCGATCTTGACTCTCCCTCCCCTGAGCTCGGCACAATGACTCAAGGGGTGCGGGTTTTATCGAGTTGTCCTCTCTAGATCCGCCATTATCAGTAGAAGCAGGGGCACCTCGTGCAGGACGTGATAACTAATCACGCGTGACATTCGTCACTATGGCCGGTCTAAGACTGATATCAGTCCCTGATCCAGAGCCTGAAACCACTTATGATATCCAAGCCAAGTATCTTAGCCCCCAAAGAGAAAGGCAAAGAGATTAGTGAATAAAAGGATAGAGAAAATGGGAAGATAGGGGGAAGGAGAGTAAGAATAAAAACTTCCTAAAAGTTATGCAGAAAGATCAAAGTTAGGGTAGAACAAAGTCTGCCAGGTCTGTTAGTCCATAATATAAAAATGAGTCGCTGCCAAGCGCAAAACTCGAGAACGGTTGGACAGATTTATTTCTTTTTTTACAATATTCCTTGAAGTACGAGGATGATTCTTACGGAGAGAAAAAATCTTTCCAAGAAGTGGACCAGAGAACGATCCATTCGAACGAATTCTATTCACGGTTCGATTTGCCTGAAATATTTATGAACCTTTTTTCCGGAAAGCGGAGCGGAGATTCGTTCGATTTGCCTGAATTTACGTATATAGGTAGCCCTTTGCCTAGATTAGGAATTACGATTATCTTTTTTGGGAAGTGGACCAGGGACCAATCTATTCAAACAAGTTATATTAATCGTTCTATTTGCCTAAAATTTGGTATATTGGTAGACCTTTGCCTAGATTACTATTTACGAAACTTTTTTTCAGGAAATGGGCCAAGGGGCCGACTGGTGGGGGTGAGGTAAGAGTTAAAAATTTCTTAAGAGATGCAGATAGAGCAAAGCTAAGGAAGAACAACGTCTGCGGGGTCTGCTAGTATCAAATACAATTTTGCGTAAATTAATTGGAACAAGGTCTAGGATTTTCTCCTGACACTACACACCATATGTAAAAGTTTAGAAGAGGAATTTTGATTAATTTAAGATTTTGAAATATTTGCTGGTATATAATTGAATTAAGTTCACTGTCTTCTTTTTGTGCACTATGCAAAATTTTGAAATTTAGTTATGAATTTTTAAATGCACCTACTTCGAACGCACGAGATAATGTATCAGCTACAACATTTTCTTGTTCCTTAATATCATTTGTGAATTGAGCAATGAATTCCATATGTCTAGTTTGTCTTGGACTACGTTCTGTTTTTGAATTTAAAGCAAATACCAATGGGTTGTGATCTGTGAAAACTGTATACTGTCTTTCCAAAAGATAGCGAAAATATTTTATATTCAATTCGTCGTCTGGATCATGATCTATATTAGCGTTAATATTTTCTTCGTCTCGTTCTTCGTCCTTCTCCTGCAACAATAATGGCAGTGATGTTGAAGGTATTCGGTCACGTTCGCTTGTCGCGCTACTTCCCACTTCTGAAAGTACACCAATTACACTCTTTGAGCGTTGAGTATTGCTAAATTTGATGTTAATTGAGATCGGATTTCTGCATACGATTCCTGTTGTTGCAGATTTTGTTGCTGTGGCTTTTGACTGATTGTTGCGTTATTAGCATTCAAGTCATTAGATGCACCAACCGTTATGACTTTTTAAGCCACTGCATTAATTGTACCAACAATAATATTATTGTCGTTCTCTTCTATCTGTTGTTCTTGTTCTGGTACGATTGGTGGTGAATGCGGTGGTTGTAGTAGAAGTGCGTGTTGATTTGCACCAACTTTTTTATTATGCAGAAATACACAATAAACTATATTTGATTTTTATTTAGATAGTTTGGGGTTCTTTTTAGTTAAAAAAAAATTTGTCCAATTAATTTATAAAGTTTTCACTTTTTACGTTTCACAGACTGGCGGATCGGATCGCCAATTTTGTGGTATAAATTTTACCACTAATAATTTAAATGAAAATATATTTTTTCGTTTACTCTTAAAATTATGTTATTATTTTTATTTTATATTTTGCAACTGAATGAAAATTTTTGAAAGAATACTTTGAAAAATAAATATTTAAACAACTTGATAAGTGTTAGAACAGTTCAAAGTGAAGCATGGGTTAAGTTATATTAAAGTTAAAATAACAAGAATAATATAATAAAATAACCCTACAATAATGATATCCTAAATCTGAGGAATGGTCGATTTGGCAGACATTCGATACAAAACGACGAAGCCGAATACCAGACACGGCTTGCGTTTCAGTGCCAACAAAGGTACAAGAAGTACAGAGCTTCTTGGGACATTGTTCATACTTTCCAAGGTTCATAAAGGACTTTTCAACGATGTCGAATCAATATATCATATTTTCGAGTTGGAAACATTGGCCATAATGTATGCCTTAAAGCGGTTTCGGGTTTGCAAGGAGTGAAATTCAAAATTGTCACAGATTGTAACTCTCTGATCTTGACACTTAACAAAAAGGAAATGAACCCCAGAATTGCTAGATGGGCACTCGAATTACAAAACTATCACTATGAGCTTGAACACAGAGCAGGCAAAAGGATGTAACATGTTGACGTACTTACCAGAGCAACAATGTTCTAACGATCCATACATATACCATTGAGGAAAATCTAATCATATGTCAGAGTAGAGATGAAAATATAAAAAACATAAAACAAAGTCTAGAAACTTCTGAGAATGGTTAGTATGAAATGCGAAACGGTGTTGTGTACAAAACGAAAGATGGCAGCGTATATTTTTACGTACCGGAGTTAATGGAAGAACACGTTCTCTATAAATACCATGATGAACGAGGGTACATAGGTATTGATAAAATGGTAGAGACTATAAGCAAAAGTTATTGGTTCCCCAAGGTAAGACAAAACGCAGCTAGGCATATAGAAAACTGTCTTAAGTGTATAGCCTTTTCCGCAAAACATGGTAAAAAAGGTCTTCTAAACATGATTGCTAAAAGGAACAAACCTTTTGAAATGACACATATCGACCACTATGGACCAATTCAAAGTAGTAACACAAAGTATAAAATTTTGTTGGTAATTATAGATGCGTTCACCAAATTTGTCAGGTTATACTACGCTAGAACGACAGCGTCGAAAGAAGCAATTGTTTCATTATAAGACTACTTCCGAACTTATAGTAGACCGAAATCTATAACGTCAGACAGGTGAACTTGCTTTACGTCCAGCGAATTTGAAGACTTCTTAGTGGCTAATAAGGTCCATCATAGCAAAATAGCGACAAACTCTCCGAAAGCAAACGGACAAGCCGATATCGTGAACAAGAGTTTAGGTCCCATGTTAGCAAAACTAGTCAGTAGAGAAAAAGATGTTGGATGGCATAGTACGCTGGAAACTATAGAATACGCTATGAATAATACGATGCATTAAGCAACAAAAGAATGTCCAAGCGTGCTGTTGTTCGGAGTCAGACAAAAGGGAAAAGTGTTCCTCTTAAAGAAAATGTTTTGTTACATTACACGTTTGTATAATGACCCCATTGATCTATAAGTCAGCCGCCCATGATGATCATGGTGAATGGCTATCACAAGCTTTTCTACCGTGTCAAGAATTTTTGATTATCATATAAATTATAAATTTTTTCATGACATTTGATACATTATTCGATAATATTTGGAAATTGTGTTTTGATCATGTAATGAAAGCATTCGGAAATCGTGAACTGCTTTAACCACAGGTAAATTTTAATGAGATATTTCCCATCGTACGAAAGTTTCTGCACACGACTTCCACATTGAGCATCAGTAATGATAATGCAGTTGTTAAGTTACTTGAAAACACCGCAAGAAATCACATTTTTAACACGCTTATAGCTTCACGTGTATGTATGTATGTTTGTTTGTAACTCTTTAGGCTAGGCGTGCAAAGAAGAGTTACAAACAAATATATATAGTTTAAAAAAACTAAAAAAAAAAAACGATTTTGTAGTATATGAAACTAAAAGGTGAAAAATAAATATAGTTTGCAAAAACTAAAAAACACGCTTTTAAATAATAACGAACTAAAAATTACAAGGAGAATACCAGAATTGCACTCAAACCAGCTTATACTGATAATATATTTTTCAACAACATGAAAAGCAAGGTAGACACGATGGACAAAAATAAAACAATATACAAAATTACTTGTGCGGGAGACGAAGAAGATAATTTTGCGAAAGAATATGTTGGCACAAGAAAAAACAAATTAGGGACCAGAATAGCTGGACACCGATCTGACATAAAATGCAGATCATCTGGCAGCACACAAAAACAGCACTTGCGGCCCACTGTGCAGAGAGCGGCCACCAACCTGACTTTGAATCGGTGAGCATACTGGAGAGAGAGAACAATTACTTCAAAAGATTTACTTTGGAAATGCTTCACATAGCAAACACACCAACAAACAAGAGACTAAACTACAAACCAGACACAGAAAACTGTTCACATATTTACAGACACTTACTTGACACACGTAAAATTAGTCCAAAGCTGCACGGCGAACTAAACGGAGCTGTGTATCGGATGGAAATAATTAATGTATGTATGCAAACATGTTTGTAATTGTTTAGGTTCTGTCTTATATAATAGAAAACTTTTGTAATTATTGTTGTAGCCCCTGAAGACGATCTCCGACGGAGATTGAAATATATTGGGAATAATATAAAAAACAGAATTTGTTTTATTAACCTTGAGCCGGCAAAAAGGAAATTGTAGATAATTTTGGACACTATTTTATTTTTGGGTGAAAGGCCTAGCTTTCGAAGGCGAAAGTATATATCTTGGTGAACGAAACAATGGAAATTTTTTGGGCTTCTAGATCTCATAAGCCATTATGATCCGATACTTAGAGATCATTTGGAGAAAGTTAGGATTTCACAACTTGAAATCCCATTAAAATATTGTCGTGCACAAGGGTACGATAACGGCAGCAATATGAAAGAAGCTTACATCGGAGCACTACGTCACATTCTCGACAAAAACTCGAATGCTGATTACTCGCCTTGTGCAACCCACATTCTCAATTTATGTGGTATTTATGCTGCAGGATGTTGAACGGCTGTAATTACTTTCTTCGGAGTTGTCCAAAAATGTTTTACCATTTTCAGCAGCGATAGGATATCCTAAAAAAAAATGTACCGAGCTCTCTTCATAGTCTTTCAGACAAAAGCCCAATTTGACTGCGCAAGCATACGGAGATGTTATCGGCATTCTCAAGTACATCAACAAGTTCGAATGTATCTTGCTGCCCTCAATTTGGTTCAAAATACTGACTACCATTAACGAAAGAAACGTGGTCCTCCAAGCTAGAGACGCCACCATAGATGTTGAGGTCCGACATCTAGATGGCTTATTATCTGATTTGAAGTTGATCAGGAACAAGTGGGAAACAATTTTATACGAATGCAAAACAGTTGCTATTCAATTGAACATCTCGCCCAAATTTCCGGACATTCGAAAGAGAAACCCCAAAAGACGTTCTGAAGATAATTTAAATCAGATGATTACGGATGATTCAGAGTCTGATTTTTAAAACAATACATTCCTGGCGATTGTTGATGACGAATTGCAGCTATGAGAAATTTTTGAGCGAGACGTTTTCCTTTTTGTGGCAATTTGAAGACATGGATGAAACTACGGTTCGGGCGAGCGCAGCAAAATTTGTCGAAAAATACAAGTCGGGCATTTCTCAAAGCTTAGAATGCGAAATAATTCACTTGATACACATTTACGAAGCAAATTTTGATAAAGGTCTGTCACCATTGGAATTACAAAATGCCATATACATATGTTCAAAATCTGTATACGATTTTCCCTCACAGTTGTGTTGCTTTACGTATCTTTTGTACTATACCTGTCACTGTAGCTAGTGTAGAACGTTCCTTCAGCGCCCTTTCAAGAATCAAAAACTTTCATAGATCGTGTTCATCTCAAGAGCGAGTTTCAGGACTTGCCATGCTTTGTGTTGAATCCGCATTGGCAACACAGTTGAATATTGATATTATTATAACAACTTTTTGCAGCGAAAAAACAAGTAAAGCCACTCTTTGATATCCGAACTTTCTATATTGAATAATTAAAATTTATAATCATCATTAAATTTATCAGAAATGTATTAAAATGTTACTAAATAACTAGAAAAGATTATTTGAAACAATATGTGGCTGTTAAAAGAGAATTTTATTTCTACGTTACAATAACGCGTATAAATAGTAAATATTCTGTGTTAATTTTATTGTCAGCTCTTAGTCCAAAAATCGTTTAGTTGATGGGGCAAAATTTTTTTTTGATTTAATCCATCAATAACACCGCGTTACACACATTCTGTCCTATGATCCAAAAATACTTTTTCAGAAAGAGGAGAAAAAATAAAAATACACGTGTATTGACGATTTTCATGCACACGTCAAATTTTTTTTTTAGTTTTATAAAGTATAAAGCTCGTAGTGTCCGTCTGTCCGCCTGTGTGAAAGACTTTGGATCGATTTTTAGCCCTTTTTCCGTGATCCAATCGAGCTTAATTTTTGCATGCAGACTCGCGGAAATGTCTGTATCACGTCAAATTTTTGAAAAATAGATGTTTATCAATTCTCAGATTTTCCTGATTTTTTTTCCGAAAAAGTACATTTGGTTCATAGGACAGAACTAAAGCTCGTTTTTGTAACGCAGTGTAATGATTAATAAATGAGACGTCATTAATTTAAGTTAATGAAATGTATTAGTGGATTTTTTATAGGGGGCCCGAAAATTTTCTAGTCCCGGGCCCGGATTTTCTCTACGGCCCTGGGCATGAGGTATGTTCAAGTTGTGTTCAGAAGTTCACAAATGTCGGGCAAGTTCCCTATTGTTACTTACCTGCGGTTCAATCAGCTTTCATTCCGTCTATTAGTTATCTGGGTGACTTGGGCAGGGAAATCTTTTGGACATCTCGGTTTCGAGCAGGGTTTGCCGTATGCACCAATTTGGTAAAAAGCATTTTTAGTTATGAAAAAAACATCTGTATTTAATTTAGCGAGGCTTGCTCATATTGCTTTATGCAATTGTTTTGTTATTGATATTAGAGAAAAATTGCAAAGTTTACAAACGGCGATGGTTACTAGGACATGTTTCTGAATTTCACTTCTTCATCAGCTAGCTTCTCGGGAGCTGAGTATTGAACCCGAATCTCCAACATTTATACCAGTGTAAAGGCAGATGCCCTTAACCACTCAGCCATATGAATGCCCCGCTGCTCGCTTTGCTATTGGTCTCTAAGTGTTGCCTTTGTTGCTATTCCTTTTTATTCACCATTTTTTAGGTACATACTAATCTATATGCTGTTTAATCTAATGGTGGGGAATTTTTAGGCGCGCTTAAAAGCTTAGTAACAATGGATTTTTACAGCATTGCTTTTTTCTATTAGCAGTGCTTCCGCTGCTAGCTATTATATCAATGTAATCATCTGTATTTAATTTAGCGAGACTTGCTCATAATATCAATAACAAAACAATTGCATAAAGCAATATGAGTAAGTCTCGCTAAATTAAATACAGATGACTACATTGATATAATAGCTAACAGCGGAAGCACTGCTAATAGAAAAAAGCAATGCTGTAAAAATCCATTGTTACTAAGCTTTTAAGCGCGCCTAAAAATTCCCCACCATTAGGATTAAACAGCATATATATTACTACGTACCTTATAAGTTTTTAGCGACCTTTCTTTTTTAAATAAATAATTTTCTTGCCGGCTTGAGGTCCAATTTTTTAAATAAAATTTTCAAAAATTGTTGAGTTTTTTCAATATATTTCGGTTACCTACTGTAACCGTCTTCAGGATTAACTATAACAATATAAAGAAACATAAACAAAATAAAAATGACAATTGACATCAAAACAAACATTCATAAAAAACATTATTTACATACATTATTTTACGCGTCTTCACTGCTCAACGCGGAGTTTTGTACTGTCCGGCTGTTTGTTATCAAATGTCTGTAGGAGCTCGCGCAATTATCGATGTTCGTCTTGTAGTTCATTCTTATGCTGGTCGGTGTGTTAATTATATGCAGCATTTCCAGTGTAAATCTTTTGTTATAATTGGTTTCTTGTTGTGAGTATCGTCGTTTTCTCAAAGTCTGGAAAATGGTTCTTCGTTGCACAGTGTGTCATTAATGCTGTTTTTTGGTTAATAGTTTCATGGCAATATTTAAAATCGGATTTATGTTGCGCTAGTCGAGATTTTAATTTTGCTTTCGTTGTTCCCACATATATGTTATTGCATGTTTCTGTTTTGTTTCCATTACAAGGGATTTTATAGATAATATTCAGTCCAATCACGCAATCCATCGTATACTGTTATTTCGGGATTCGTAACATTCGAGTTCGTAACATTGCTATGATGGATTGCGTGATTGGGCTGTTTGTTTTAAATATTTTTCGCCTTTCGTAAATTTTCTCCGTTGGCAAGAACTTGTAGAAAATTTCAAATAAACGTCAAAAGTTTACGTTCCGAGTGAATTCAGTGATGTCACTGTACGAATACCGAATTTACTTATTACTTTCGGAGACGTTCGGAAACAAGGTCGAATTGTATGATAGCAATTTCGTAACTTTCCCGAAAAAATAGTCTACGATGGATTGCGTGATTGGGGTGATTACTTTTTTCTGTTTTAGGAATTTCGGATTTCGTTTTGTTAAAAATATTTTTCAATAGGGGGACTCATGTAACCGTATAAATGCCTTATAAAGTGTGTAAACGTATAAATTTATCTAGTTTGTAAACGAACTGTCAAATTTTGTATGAAAAATCATTTGCACAATTTGTATAAATTTACGCGCACATTTCATCGTGTAAACGCGGTAAACTCAAAAGAATGCAACCTTGCAGACATTACAGCAGGCATTTTCATCAGAAATCTCCAACATCAGCAAGGCATTTACAAGAATATCTTAGTAAAGACGTTTTAGTTTTGATTTTTCACTTAAACTTGGCATTTTTTAATTTGTATAACAATAAAAAAATTTTTGGTTGGCAATAATACAGCTGATAAACAATCAAGTTTATCAAGAGTATTTCTAGGTGCGTTCATATAACAGCGTGTGTAAATGGATATAATTTTACACCTTATAAGTTTATATGCTTGCATGAGTCCCCCTAATGTGTTTATTGTTTTGTGAGCTATCTTCACTTTTGTTCTATTATAGCAATCTGATTTTGCTAGACGCTCTGATAATTTTGGTACATATGCTAGCGATTTGAATATTTTTGTTTTTTCGGATTCACGTTGACTCGTCTGTGATAAACTTCTTTTTATTAAGGTTTTGATAACATTGTCAGGAAAGTCATTACTTTTTAATATTAATTTAATTTCTTCTTTTATTTCCTTGTGGTAAGTGTCGTCTGATATTTGTAACATACGTCGTATACAGCCCATTGTTGTATTCATTATTATCTTTTTTGGATGTGTTGAATAAAAATTGATGATTCGTCCGGTAGATGTTGATTTCTTATACTTCTTGAGCTTTGATTGGTTTCCTCGTCGAATATTAATTGTGTCAAGATAAGGTAATTTTCCGTCGTCTTCGAGTTCTGTTGTGAATTTTATATTTTTTTCAAATGAATTTAATGCGTCAAGTGTACTTTTTACGTCATTTTCTTTATAATAGCGAATAGATCGTCCACATATTTGGTAATGCATCTTGGTGTTCTAGTCAATTTTGCAGTTGTATTTTCCAATAATTCCTCCATTACGATATCTGCAATCCCTGGTGAAGTCGGCGATCCCATCGGTAATCCTTTTAGTTGTGTGTATATTGTCTCTTTAAACTTAAAATATCTGTTTTCTTCTATACAGAATTTTAATACTTCCATAAATAGTTTCTTTGGCATTTTCGTATGTTTCTCTATTATCGTCCATTTTCTTATTATAATGTTAAGTGCTAGCTGTGTGGGTATACTGGGGAATAGGGAAATTGCGTCAAAAGATATAAGTTTTTCATCGTCATAAATATATGAGTTATTTATCTTTTCTTTAAACTCTAGCGAATTTTTAATATTGTATATGGAGTTCGTCATGATGTTTTTTAATATGTCGGCATTGTATTTACATAGGCCATGTGCTGGTGATCCAATCCCAGAGCAAATCGGCCGAAGTGGTGTTCCTTCCTTGTGTGTTTTCGGAAGTCCATAAATTCGTGGGGATAGTGCCGTGGTCGTGGTTAACTTATTTCTTTCGGCCTTTGAAATCAGGTCCAATTTGAACAGCTTATCAACTAAGCTATTGTTTTTGCTTTGTAGCCTCGATGTGGGGCCTGTCTTTGTATTCTATACATTGTTAAGTTATTTAATATACCTTTAATTTTATTTTCATAATCACACATATACATTGCTACTGTTTAGTTTCCCTTGCCCGATGTTAAAATACGAATATTACTATTTTTGCTCAGAAAATTCCGCGTCCGCTTCACTGTAACCGATATTGCACGATCTATTGCACTTGGTTTATTTGTTGTTGTGTGATGTTTTATTAGCTGTGAGAATTTAGTTCGCGCTTCTTCTTGTTCTTCCTTTGTTTTAATAGGTTGTATGAGATTCTCACCATCCGCGATATATTGGAATAATGGAAATTTCTCATTTTCTATCGGCAGCGCAAACTTTGGACCTTTTGTTATCAGAGATTTTATATCTGGGGGGAATTCAACGTTTGTTTTGGTTACAAACCACTCTTTCCTCTTGTTGTTGTCGACGAGTATGTTATTTTGTTTGCTTCCTAGTTTCTCGTGCTTTGATTCCTGTTTCTTCTTCAATGTTTTGGTAAGTTGGTTGGCAGCATTTTCTTCTCTTTTCACAAATTCGTCGAAATCATGTTCGCTCAGCTTCTTCTTAAGCTTTTTTTTTTGTATATTCTATTTTTTCTTGTTGCCTTTTTTATGTGTTGTGTTTCTGTTTTATAAGTATGCTTAGATTTTTCAAGTGGTAGTTGTGTGTGTGTCTGTCTAATATCTTATCTATATCTGTGTATCTGTCACCGTCATAAGCAAATAATTTATCACTTCTAGTTGAATTTCTTATAAAATTAGGAACTAATTTGGGTTTTCTACACTTTAACAAAAATTGTATACTACATTTAAGTTTTGTTACTTTTTTTGCTGTTAATTGAAATTTGTTTATAGTTGCCTTCTCGTTGCCATAGCTTCTCTTTATTTCTGCATATCCCATTTTACTGCTGCATGCGTTCGGCGTGCCTTCCGTATTGTACATTATAAGTTTTTAGCGACCTTTCTTTTTTATATAAATAATTTTCTTGCCGGCTTGAGGTCCAATTTTGTAAATAAAATTTTTAAAAATTGTTGGGTTTTTTCAATATATTTCGGTTACCTACTGTAACCGTCTTCAGGATTAACTATAACAATATAAAGAAACATAAACAAAATAAAAATAACAATTGACATCAAAACAAACATTCATAAAAAACATTATTTACATACATTATTTTACGCGTCAATAAAGAGAAGCTATGGCAACGAGAAGGCAACTAAACAAATTTCAATTAACAGCAAAAAAAGTAACAAAACTTAAATGTAGTATAAAATTTTTGTTTAAGTGTAGAAAATCCAAATTAGTTCCTAATTTTATAAGTAATTCAACTAGAAGTGATGAATTATTTGCATATGACGGTGACAGACACACAGATATAGATAAGATGTTAGACAGACACACACTCAACTACCACTTGAAAATTCTAAGCCTACTTATAAAACAGAAACACAACACATTAAAACGGCAACAAGAAAAAATGGAATATACAACAAAAAAGCTAAAGAAGAAGCTGAGCGAACATGATTTCGACGAATTTGTGAAAAGAGAAGAAAATGCCGCCAACCAACTTACCAAAACATTGAAGAAGAAACAGGAATCAAAGCACGAGAAACTACGAAGCAAACAAAATAACATACTCGTCGACAACAACAAGAGCAAAGAGTGGTTTGTAAACAAAACACACGTTGAATTCCCCCCAGATATAAAATCTCTGATAACAAAAGGTCCAAAGTTTGCACTGCCGATAGAAAGTGAGAGATTTCCATTATTCCAATATATCGCGGATGGTGAGGATCTCATACAACCTATTAAAACAAAGGAAGAACAAGAAGAATCGAGAACTAAGTTCTCACAACTAATAAAACATCACACAACAACAAATAAACCAAGTGCAATAGATCTTGCAATATCGGATACAGTGAAGCGGACGCGGAATTTTCTGAGCAAAAATAGTAATATTCGTATTTTAACATCGGACAAGGGAAACCAAACAGTAGCAATGTATATGTGTGATTATGAAAATAAAATGAAAGATATATTAAATGACTTGACAATGTATAGAATACAAAGACAGGACCCCACATCGAGGCTACAAAGCAAAAACAATAGCTTAGTTGATAAGCTGATTTCAAAGGCCGAAAGAAATAAGTTAACCACGACCACGGCACCATCCCCATGAATTTATGGACTTCCGAAAACACACAAGGAAGGAACACCACTTCGGCCGATTTGTCCTGTGATTGGATCACCAGCCTATGTAAATACATTGCCGACATATTAAAAAACGTCATTACGAACTCCATATATAATATTAAAAATTCGCTAGAGTTTAAAAAAAAAGATAAATAACTCATATATTTACGGCGATGAAAAACTTATATCTTTTGACGTAATTTCCCTATTCCCCAGTATACCCACACAGCTAGCACTTGACATTATAATAAGAAAATGGACGATAATAGAAAAACAAACGAAAATTCCAAAGAAACTATTTATGGAAGTATTAAAATTCTGTATAGAAGGAAACATATTTTAAGTTTAAAGAGACAATATACACACAACTAAAAGGATTACCGATGGGATCGCCGACTTCACCAGTGATTGCAGATATCGTAATGGAGGAATTATTGGAAAATACAACTGCAAAATTGACTAGAACACCAAGATGCATTACCAAATATGTGGACGATCTATTCGCTATTATAAATGAAAATGACGTAAAAAGTACACTTGACGCATTAAATTCATTTGACAAAAATATAAAATTCATAACAGAACTCGAAGACGACGGAAAATTACCTTATCTCGACACAATTATTATTCGACGAGGAAACCAATAAAAGCTCAAGTGGTATAAGAAATCAACATCTACCGGACGAATCATCAATTTTTATTCAAAACATCAAAAAAAGAAGATAATGAATACAGCAATGGGCTGTATACGACGTATGTTACAAATATCAGACGACACTTACCACAAGGAAATAAAAGAAGAAATTAAATTAATATTAAAAAGTAATGACCTTCCTGACAATGTTATCAAAACCTTAATAAAAAGAAGTTTATCACAGACGAGTCACCGTGAATCCGAAAAAACAAAAATATTCATATCGCTAGCATATGTACCAAAATTGTCAGAGCGTCTAGCAAAATCAGACTGCTATAATAGAGAAAAAGTGAAGATAGCTCACAAACCAATAAACACATTGAAAAATATTTTTAACAAAACGAAATCCGAAATTCCTAAAACAGAAAAAAGTAATATTGTCTATAAAATCCCTTGTAATGGAAACAAAACAGAATCATGCAATAACATATATGTGGGAACAACGAAAGCAAAATTAAAATATCGACTAGCGCAACGAATTTATGGACTTCCGAAAACACACAAGGAAGGAACACCACTTCGGCCGATTTGCTCTGGGATTGGATCACCAGCGCACGGCCTATGTAAATACATTGCCGACATATTAAAAAACGTCATGACGAACTCCATATATAATATTAAAAATTCGCTAGAGTTTAAAGAAAAGATAAATAACTCATATATTTATAATGATGAAAAACTTATATCTTTTGACGTAATTTCCCGATTCCCCAGTATACCCACACAGCTAGCACTTGACATAATAATAAGAAAATGGGCGATAATAGAAAAACATACGAAAATGCTAAAGAAACTATTTATGGAAGTATTAAAATTCTGTATAGAAGAAAACAGATATTTTAAGTTTAAAGAGACAATATACACACAACTAAAAGGATTACCGATGGGATCACCGACTTCACCACTGGTTGCAGATATCGTAATGGAGGAATTATTGGAAAATACAACTGCAAAATTGACTAGAACACCAAGATGCATTACCAAATATGTGGACGATCTATTCGCTATTATAAATGAAAATGACGTAAAAAGTACACTTGACGCATTAAATTCATTTGAAAAAAATATAAAATTCACAACAGAACTCGAAGACGACGGAAAATTACCTTATCTCGACACAATTATTATTCGACGAGGAAACCAATAAAAGCTCAAGTGGTATAAGAAATCAACATCAACCGGACGAATCATCAATTTTTATTCAAAACATCAAAAAAAGAAGATAATGAATACAGCAATGGGCTGTATACGACGTATGTTACAAATATCAGACGACACTTACCACAAGGAAATAAAAGAAGAAATTAAATTAATATTAAAAAGTAATGACCTTCCTGACAATGTTATCAAAACCTTAATAAAAAGAAGTTTATCACAGACGAGTCAACGTGAATCCGAAAAAACAAAAATATCCAAATCGCTAGCATATGTACCAAAATTGTCAGAGCGTCTAGCAAAATTAGATTGATAAAATAGAGAAGAAGTGAAATAGCTCACAAACCAATAAACACATTGAAAAATATTTTTAACAAAACGAAATCCGAAATTCCTAAAACGAAAAAAGTAATATTGTCTATAAAATCCCTTGTAATGGAAACAAAACAGAATCATGCAATAACATATATGTAGGAACAACGAAAGCAAAATTAAAATCTCGACTAGCGCAACATAAATCCGATTTTAAATATTGCCATGAAACTATTAACCAAAAAACAGCATTAATGACACACTGTGCAACGAAGAACCATTTTCCAGACTTTGAGAAAACGACGATACTCCAACAAGAAACCAATTATAACAAAAGATTTACACTGGAAATGCTGCTTATAATTAACACACCGACCAGCATAAGAATGAACTACAAGACGGACATCGATAATTGCGCGAGCTCCTACACACATTTCATAACAAACAGACGGACAGTACAAAACTCCGCGTTGAGCAGTGAAGACGCGTTAAATAATGTATTTAAATAATGTTTTTTATGAATGTTTGTTTTGATGTCAATTGTTATTTTTATTTTGTTTATGTTTCTTTATATTGTTATAGTTAATCCTGAAGACGGTTACAGTAGGTAACCGAAATATATTGAAAAAACTCAACGATTTTTGAAAATTTTATTTACAAAATTGGACCTCAAGCCGGCAAGAAAATGATTTATTACTACGTACCTAAAAAAAAGGTGAATAAAAAGGAATAACAACAAAGTCAACACTTAGAGACCAATTGCAAATCGAGCAGCGGGGGATTTATATGGCTGAGTGGCTAAAAGCAGATTTGAGTTTAATAATACTCAGCTCCCGAGAAGCTAGCTGATGAAGAAGTGAAATTCAGAAACATGTCCTAGTAACCATCGCCGTTTGTAAACTTTGTTATGAAAAAAATTAATATTTTAATAATTTTTCTGAATTTTGTGATTGAAAAAATAAATACACATATAGAACGAAAAATTGAAATTTCATTGTAAAGTATATTTAAACAGGTACAAAATTCATTATTTAACCAACAAGTGTAGTTAGAAAAGATTCCCAAAATTGATTATAAAATTATGAATAGTTGTTAGTAACACTGGTTTACAGCCAAAATGCACCAGAGACGCCATTATGAAATTCCTATGTAAAATCACCCCTGATTCGGAAAATCAAAGTTATTTTTAACACGATTTTATTAGCTTGGCCTGTATGTAACGGAATCTTTGAGTTTAATTTTCACCGGTTTCTCGAAGTCTGATTAATTTGAAACTTTGCATACGTATCAAGGACCGATGACAATGCATTAATGTAATGGTGTGGTGACATAAGGTCAACGGTCATAAGGTCAATTGGCCTTATTACCAGTTTTAATGGCCATAAGTTTGATTGAAACTTTGCACACATATCAATGCTCGATGACAATGCATTAATCTAATGGTGTGGTGACATAAGGTCAATTGGCCTTATTACCACTTTGAATGGCCATAAGTTTGATTGAAACTTTGCACACGTGTCAAGGGTCGATGACAGTGCATTAATGTGATGGTGTGGTGACATTAGGTCAACAGCCGTAAGGTCAATTGGCCTTATTACCACTTTGAATGGCCACAAGTTTGATTGAAACTTTGCACACGTATCAAGGCTCGATGACAATGCAATAATGTGATGGTGGGGTGACATAAGGTTAACGGACATAAGGTCAATTGAACTTATGACCACCCTAAATGGCCATAGATTTGAAACCTTGCACATAATGCGAAAAACACATTCCTTTATTAACACGCTTTTATTAGCTTGGCCTGTATGTAACGGAATGTTTGAGCTTAATTTTCACCGGTTTCTAGAAGTCTGATTAATTTGAAACTTTGCACACATATCAAGGACCGCTGACAATGCATTAATGTGATGGTGTCGTGTCATAAGGTCAACGGCCATAAGGTCTATTTGCATTATTACCACTTTGAATGACCATAAGTTTGATTGAAACTTTGCACACGTATCAAGGCTCGATGACAATGCATTAATGTGATGGTGTGGTGACATAAGGTCAACGGCCATAAGGCCAATTGGCCTTATTACCACTTTGAATGGCCATAAGTTTGATTAAAACTTTGCACACGTATCAAGGCTCGATGACAATGCATTAATGTGATGGTGTGGTGACATAAGGTCAACGGCCATAAGGTCAACTGGCCTTATTACCACTTTGAATGGCCATAAGTTTGATTGAAACTTTGCACACGTATCAAGGCTCGATGACAATGCAATAATGTGATGGTGTGCTGACATAAGGTCAACGGCCATAAGGTCAATTGGCCTTATTACCACTTTGAATGGCCATAAGTTTGATTGAAACTTTGCACACATATCAAGGTCCGATGACAATGCATTAATGTGATGGTGTGGTGACATAAGGTCAATTGGCCTTATTACCACTTTGAATGGCCATAAGTTTGATTGAAACTCTGCACACATATCAAGGCTCGATCACAATGCATTAATGTGATGGTGTGGTGACATAAAGTCAACGGCCATAAGGTCAATTGGCCTTATTACCACTTTGAATGGCCATAAGTTTGATTGAAGCTTCGCACACGTATCAAGGCTCGATGACAATGCAATAATGTGATGGTGGGGTGACATAAAGTTAAGGACATAAGGTCAATTGAACTTGTGACCACCTCAAATGGCCATAGATTTGAAACCTTGCACATAATGCGAAAAACGCATTCCTTTATTAATGATAGAAGTGGATGCATGGCAAATCTACGAAAGAGCATACTCGAGCCCTTTTGGAACACGCTTTTATTAGCTTGGCCTGTATCTATGTAACGAAATCTTTGAGCTTAATTTTCACCGGTTTCTAGAAGTCTGATTAATTTGAAACTTTGCTTACGTATCAAGGACCGATGATAATGCATTAAAGTGATGGTGTGGTGACATAAGGTCAACTGCGATAAGGTCAATTGGCCTTATCACCACTTTGAATGGCAATAAGTTTGATTGAAACTTTGCACACGTATCAAGGATCGATGACAATGCATTAATGTGATGGTGTGGTGACATAAGGTCAACTGTCATAAGGTCAATTGGCCTTATTACCACTTTGAATGGTCATAAGTTTGATTAAAACTTTGCAAACGTATCAAAGCTCGATGAACATGCATTAATGTGATGGTGTGGTGACATACGATCAACGGCCATAAGGTCAATTGGCCTTATTACCGCTTTGAATGGCCATAAGTTTTGATTGAAATTTTGCACACGTATCAATGCAATAATGTGATGGTGGGGTCACATAAGGTTAACGGACATAAGGTCCATTGAACTTGTGACCACCCAAAATGGCCATAAATTTTAAACCTTGCACATAATGCGAAAAACGCATTCCTTTATTAATGATAGATGTGGATGCATGGCACATCTACGAAAGAGCATACTGGAGCCCTTTTTAACACGCTTTTATTAGCTTGACCTGTATCTATCTATGCATCCATGTATGTATGTAACGGAATCTGGAGTGGAGCCGAGAGCCCCGGTAATGCAGAGCTCCGAACTCCGTTAGTATGATTTTAATAATCGGGGATTGCCCATATTGCTTTTTCAAATGTATGAAAACATTTATTTGAAGCAATTTTTTAATTTTATAATTTATTTAATAATTTGGGAAAAATTTTAAACAACGTGACATCAGGACGGACAAGGCGACAGCTGTTTCGATTATACCTTGTAAATCTCTTCAAAGCCTTTTCTCCCGGGAGTGGGAGTCGAACTCGCACTCTTACGATAGTTGAAATGGTTGTAAACGCATTCAGCTACGTCATGCCTGTTGTAAAGTTCTTCCCAATTGCCTTCTTTTTGCATATTTTATCCTTTAACACATTGCATACTTCGTATGCAATTATGTGTTAAAGCTAAGCTTGGTACGGCGGTTTTCAAAGAAACTTTGGTTTTTGTTGCTGTTTTCGTTCTATTTATAGAACTACAACGAATTAACCAATTTTGTCTGTTTGTATGATTTTAATAATCGGGGATTGCCCATATTGCTTTTTCAAATGTATGAAAACATTTATTTGAAGCAATTTTTTAATTTTATAATTTATTTAATAATTTGGGAAAAATTTAAACAACGTGACATCAGGACGGACAAGGCGACAGCTGTTTCGATTATACCTTGTAAATCTCTTCAAAGCCTTTTCTCCCGGGAGTGGGAGTCGAACTCGCACTCCTACGATAGTTGAAATGGTTGTAAACGCATTCAGCTACGTCATGCCTGTTGTAAAGTTCTTCCCAATTGCCTTCTTTTTGCATATTTTAATCTTTTACACATTGCATACTTCGTATGCAATTATGTGTTAAAGCTATGCTTGGTACGGCGGTTTTCAAAGAAACTTTGGTTTTTGTTGCTGTTTTCGTTCTATTTATAGAACTACAACGAATTAACCAATTTTGTCTGTTTGTATGATTTTAATAATCGGGGATTGCCCATATTGCTTTTTCAAATGTATGAAAACATTTATTTGAAGCAATTTTTTAATTTTATAATTTATTTAATACACCTTTTGAAGCATTTTATAATAGGTACTTTTAGCTAGTGCAGGCCACCAGACCAAGGCACCATAAAGAAGATTCGGGCGCACAATTGCTGTGTAAATACAGTAGGTCACCTTAGGGGAGAATCCCCAGGAGATGCCAATTGCCCTCTTGCAGGTGAACAGCTCTGCTGCTGCCTTCTTGGATTGATCCACTATATGGTCACTCCATAATAGCTTCCTATCCAGAATGACTCCCAAATACTTGATTTGATCGCTAAACGCTAAGAACGTACCCCCAATGGCGATGTAAGATTTGGTACTTTGAACCTCCTCGTGAAGAGGACAAGCTCGGTTTTATCCGTGTTGACTTCCAAACCTATGGCGGGTTGTACTCCTGCAGCAGCTCCAGTCAGCTGGGTCCATTGGCGTCACTGGAACCCAGGCTCTAGCCCTTGATCGTGAGGGGATATCACGCGCCTTCACTACCTTGAGGCGCGCGCCCGGATATACCACCCCTATCAGCGTGACGGCAGCTCTATAGAGGTTGACCGACCTGGCGTCGTCACAAGCAATTAGCTTGAAATTGCCCTGGAACCACCCTGCATCGGTGTAAAATGGCGGTGGACTAGGGTTGTCTTTTTTAACCTTAACGGCCACCGTAGCGAGCGCGGCCTCGATCCACTATCTCGCTCTCGTCTATAATGCCAATGATCTGCCGACCCTTGGCAATTTCGGCGAAAGACCGCGTCCAGCCTCCCTGCGTCTTGGCCCTTTTCGGTGCCGTGGGGATTCATCCATGGACCGCTGGCGTATCGAAGTTTCATCACTCTCGACTAAAACTTTTAAAATTACTTGAACGAAAAAATTAAAAATAAATAATAGTTTAAAAAACTAAAAAAACACGCTTTTACAGCAAACCGAACTAAAAAATAGAAAATAATTTTCAATTAAAAAGAGTTTATATAACAGTAATAGACGGTCAAACAATCGTTTATAGTTAATCACCTCAAAATAAAATTATAATAAAATTTAAGTTATTAACAGAATAATTTAATTCACAGTAAAAAGCGTGGGGTGCTTGATATTGAATGTTACAATCATTCAATTGGCAACTATCTGAGAGGAAAGATATGAAATGTAGTCAAATGCTCCCCACGCTTTTTACTCTGAATTAAATTATTCTGTTAATAACTTAAATTTTATTATAATTTTATTTTGAGGTGATTAACTATAAACGATTGTTTTACCTTCTACTACTGTTATATAAACTCTTTTTAATTGAAAATTATTTTCTATTTTTTAGTTCGGTTTGCTATAAAAGCGTGTTTTTTTAGTTTTTTTTAACTATTATTTGTTAGTTCTATGGTAACGTTTTTGAGATATTTACGAATAACCGTTAAAAAAAAATAAAAAATTGGGTCCACTTAATCTTATATAGCTCAAGAACGAATTGAGCAATTCCAAAACGAAGCTTTTAAAAGGTAATCAAATTTGCTATAAACTGTGCATACAACACTTTTTGCTAGGCCCTGCAGATTCAAAGATGACGAATAATCATTACGGATTTTTTCAATTTTTTTCTCTCTAAGTTCTGTTTTATAACAAAAAAAATAAGCTTTCACTCAACAAAATCGATGGACTAATACAAAAGTTATAAGCATTCAAGTAAATATATCCATTTAATACTTAAGTACCCTACTGGTACATATGTGTTAGTATTCGTATATCAGATAGCAGGTAGATTTTCGAAGGGTTATGAGATACAAAAAACTGTTAGTGTCGCTTTCTCAAACCCAGATACATTTCAAGCAAGATCATATTTTTAAGGCAGTTAGTGTTTTCTTTATAGAACTAGGGAACCTTTTGGTCTAGGTAGGCTTGAATTTTTACTTGATCTAGGTATAAATAATAGTACATGCGCCTTGTTCCTTTATAACATCTGCAAAGCTCGCCGGATACTGTTCAGTTTATAATTGCAGTCTATAACCCGTCATTTACTTAGAAATATAATATGAACTAGCGGACCCCGTTGCACTTCGTAGCAACCAACCAAAAAAAGAAATGAAAGATTATAAATTTTTTTTATGAAATGAATGCATTGTATTTCAAAATTATTAATGTCAATTCAAAACATTTGGATATACAATATTTTTAGTTTGCCCATTGGAAGCGAGCACAAACAAACAATTTGGAGTTCCAATTCTTGAGCAGGCTACGTATAGCTGTCCATGTGAAAAGCACGGCTCCTCCAAATTTAATCCGCATATTTGAAGCGTTTGTTCTTGTGCCTTATTAACGGGCATGACAAATGATAGACGCACTGGGAATTGCAAACGCAATTTTCATATGACATTCCGCATGAAGTAATTACCTTAAATGTCGGCATGAAATTGTCTCTTACAATTTTGGTCGCACGAAAAGAAGTCATTTGAAATGCCGCATTGTATTCTGGAATGTGAGAGAAAAAATGCTTAGACGTTTGCGACGTTCCAAAAATGAATGATTGAAGTGGATCGGGGGGAGATTCAAATGCTGGTAGTCTCACTTTTCCATTAGCACAACACATGCCAGGCGTTTCACCCTGAAATTTGGCTGCATCACAATGTGGACATCTCACCGTCATTCCACCAATATTGGCATGTTCACTATAATCATTTTCGCTATTGTAAGCGAAAGCAGCGTATTCCATCTCTTGCACAGCACGACGTGAAAGTCGTGTCGTTCGTCTCGATGCTGGATTTAATGGATTTGGATCTGTCGATCTATGACGACATGCGTTTCGTAATTGTTGTACTTGGTTTTGTTGTGAGCGTTCCTCTACACTTTGTGCTCTCCTTTGATTCAATCTATAGGTAGAATTACGCGTACGTCGACCTATAGTTGATCGTCTTGTTGGTGGCATTTTGATGCATATGATGAAATTATGGAAAAAATCTTTTTTAACTATGTTTTCTTACATTGAACACACATAAAATCACTTTTTAAATTAATAATAGTTGGAGAAATGTAGAGCGTTTTCTACATCTATGTATATGCCAAATCAATAGGCAAACGAAATTTGGTTTTTATATGGCTTTATTTTGTCGGGACTCTTTGACGATTACAAATTCAATGATCTTACATGCTAAGAAAAAATTCAATTTAGGCAGCAGAATTTATGTTTAGGAATTTTCCATGGAAAATTCCTGCTATTTAATGTTGACAAAATAAGCGATGAGTGCGAAGAGTATATAGGCAAAGTAATATTAGTGCAGGTGAGTGTGCATTATGTTGCTGCAGTGGGAGTGGGAGTGCAGTGGGAGTAAGAGTGAGTGGGAGTGCAGTGCATTGAGGAATATGCCATAATAGCAAAATGATAAAAAAAAAGCGAAAAACAAAAGCGAAGACGGTGACGTTACGTTGTACAACAAAAGCATGAATGCGTGCGATGAGTGGGAGTGTGTGTTTGTATGTATGCAAATTATTAACTTAACGAAGATATGTTGGAAAGGCAGGCGTGAACAATAGTTACCATCAGAAGAAAGTGATTGATAAACATTTGCATTTGGACAGGTTCATCTGTTTAACATTTGTATGCTGTCAATGAAATTAACTTGTAATAGGTTATCGATTTTTTTCGTTAGGTCGGACCGAAATTTAAACTTTTTTTTTCAAATTTTGAATTTTTTCAAAAAAAAAAAAATCATAACTCAAGAATGGCTAAACCGATTTGGGATTTCAAAATCAACTAACCATCATCTCTCCTTCCTGTATCTTTCCTAAAAATTGGCAATCTGTCGAGCCGTTCTCGAGTTATGGAGTGACAATCAAAATGTACACTTCTTTTTATATATGTAGATAACAGGGCGCGAGAGTTTGAGTGTACAATGATCCAGATATGTTATGTTTCATCTGCTGTCAATTTATCGTTAAAAGCATGCGACGTGTGTTTTCAAATCATTTGAAAGTTACATACTATAAGTATTTTGGAATTGAGCCTAAAATCAATGGAAAACCATGGACACCGAATACTGTGTGCACCACATGTCGAGTCGAATTGATTTTACTGGAAACCGGAACAAAAAGGTGCGTTGTAAAAATTAGGAATTTCCTTACTTTTAATGCATAGCTGACTAATTTCTGAATCTATTTAGGCGACATATGAAATTTATTACACCAATGAAGTGGAGGGAACCAACTTGCCATTAAACGGACTGCTATATTTGTACTACAAAAGTACTTGGGGTTGGAAAGTCAAGAAAAGTAACCTATGCGAGCGTATCTACAGTGTCATTACCAGAAATAAATTCAACGGAAGCTACATTGCCAGAATCAAATTTAACTTTAGTTCCGGCTCCAGTTTCATTGTCAACAGCTGTATCTGATTACGCGGCATCATGTTGTACTGGATTTCAAACGGAAAACGAATGAAACTCTTTGTCACAAGCACAACTCAGTGATTGGGTAAGGGATTTGGAGTTATCAAAGGAAAAGGCCGAAATACACTCCTCTCGTATGCACCAATTTAAATTTGTTTCATCCGATATTAAGGTAACATATTATAAAACTTGTCACGAACAATTTTCCAAGTACTATACGAAGGAGGACAGTGTTTGTTACTGCAAAGACATTGCTGGTCTATTCAAACAGTTTGGTGAACCAAATGATTCAAAAGAGTGGCGATTGTTCATAGACGGCAATAAATTAAGTTTAAAGGCCGTATTATTGCATATTGGCAACCAAAAGCCATCTGTCCCGATCGCGCATGCAGTAAATACGAAGGAAACGTATGAGATAATGCAAAAATTGCTCAAATTAATCAAATTCCCAGAACTTAATTGGAAAATATGTGCCGATCTTAATGTCCTAGCATTTCAAGGTGTGGTCTACAAAGTGGATAAAAAAATACTGTTGCTTTCTATGCAAATGGGAAAGTCGAGCTCGTCAAGACCACTACATCATAAAGGATTGGTCAGAACGAATCGAGTTTCAAGTTGGGGTGGATAACATAAAATATTCCCCACTTATAAAGAAGGAAAAAATAATTCTACCTCCGCTCCACATCAAGCTCGGCCTTATCTAAAATTTTGTCAAGGCTTTGGACAAAGAAGGCGAAGCTTTTCATCATTTGAAGACTATCTTTCCAGAGATTTCAGAAGCAAAAATAAAGGAAGGGATTTTTGTGGTACCGCAAATAAGTACCGCAAGAACTATTGTCACCAGTGGAGGCAGCAGCGTGGGATTCTTTTGAAAAGGTCGATACTTCTTTTTTAGGCGAACACAAAAGTCCTAACTACGAGATGATAGTGAACGACTTAATCAAAAACTATGCGGAAATGCGTAAATAAAAAACATATTTAAGACCGTTTTCTCAGTTAACTTTAAAACCTATCTGCCCGATAAACAAAAAATTTGTATGAAAATTTTTAAATTTACATGAGAATATATAACCCTAAATCTGAATTCATCGTCCAGTTCCGAACAAACAAGAACGCGAAAAATGTAAACAAAAAATTTGTTCTGCATTGAAAGATAAATCCAGCCCAAGAAAATTATATACTAATGTGTCACTTATGTATTTATCTAATTTACTTTTTATTTTCTTTCAGGAGTAAATATGTGTTTAAAAATTCCTTTTCTACACCCCCATTTAAATTTTTTCCCGCAAAATCTTAGCGACGGAAGTGACGAGCATGGCGAAAGGTTTCACCAGCAAATGAAAATGATTGAAAGTCGGTATCAAGGATTCTGGGATGTCGCTATGATGGGTGACTATTGTTGGTTTCTCATAAGAGAAGCCGATCCTAATCTAAATAAGCGTAAAAACAAGACACATAACTATTTCAATTATAAAATTAGATCATAGAGTTAAGACAAAAACATATGTACATATTGTAACGAATTTACTGCAATTACCCTTATTTGCAATCTTCTGCTAACGTTCGAATCACTAAACTGTTGAATAAATAACTCCAATATTGAACAGTGGAAAAATGGCCTTTATTAAAGTACTTCACAATAAATAACACTACTATTGCTCGCCAGATAGCGTCTTAATCAAAACTGAATGTAGCGCCTCTACTGTCGCGTCCTTTTATAGTCTTTGATTTCCTCCTTGCCTCTTCTAGGCGCTTCTGTTCTAGAATCTACTAGTTGGTTATCTGCTATAATTATAACTACAGATATACGTGTATAGCTCTCATATGCGCGTGTGTTTGTGAGCGACACTTCCCCAATTATAATTGCATATCTCAGATAAGATATCTGTATGTGTTTGTGCGTTGCTTCTCCGCTGCGTGTACGTACATATGTGTAGACATAATGATTGATTCGTTTATGTAGATACATAATGATTGATTTATGGATGTGCATACAAGGCGCTGCTTAGCATCGGCTTAGAGATGGCAGTACCCCTTAGTGTTGCTAATATTCGTAACAATATGCTATTATTTGTAGGGTACTTAAGTTTTACTATATGGATATATTTATATGAATGCTTATGACTTTTGTATTAGTTCATCGATTTTGTTGAATGAAAGCTTATTTTTTTTTGTAATAGAACAGAGCTTAGAGAGAAAAAAAATCTGCAAACAAATAAAAGGTTTTCGAGATCCTTCCTCGCAATGTACAATTTTTTTATATTTTTACAAAAAAAATTGAAAAAATCCGTAATGATTGTTCGTTATTTTTGAATCTGCAGGGCCTATCAAAAAGTATTGTATGCACAGTTTATAGCAAATTTTATTAACTTTTAAAAGCTTCAAACCGTTTTGGAATTGCTCAATTCGTTCTTGATGTATGTATATATGATTAAGTGGACCCAATTTTATTTTTTTTTAAACTGTAATTCGTAAATATCTCAAAAACGTTACCATAGAATTAAAAATAACCTTGATTTTCCGAATCAGGAGGTCGCCAGAGCCTCGTCTGTTGGTGAAACGGGATTCGCCGCCCGAAGGTGAGGTTGATAATTGGGTTGGAGAAGCTATATATTCCACGTTATTTGTATCATTAGTTTGAGTACAGAAAGTATAGGAACCGTGAACATTTTTCACAAATATATTTTGTTCTTGCATGTAAAAAACTGCCGACAGTAAAATGGAAAACTATGCTTTCTCTTGATTCTACACAGAGAGATAGAAAATTTCTCACAAATGTTTATTGCTGTAGTGTATAGAAAACTTTTCATAGTAAAACGGAAAACTTTCTACGTTTTCCATCGTTTCTAGACAAAGAGAATACCCCTCTTATTTTGGACGGCTGTTATAAAGCTCTATTTCAAATCGTTAAAAAATATGCTATATGAAATTAGTGAGATTGAAATGATAATTCTCTTTCAGATTTTGGATTATGCCCATTGGCAAATCATTAGGTATCAAATCGACTCGATCTAAAAAGGCAGCAGATGTACCAGTTTTGGAAAGAGTTTACGAAAAATGTAATCGGTTGAATAACAAAATGGTAAGTAAAGTCATACATACATATGAGGCTACCAGTGCGAAAACAGCCTAGCCCCAACGGAATTTTTCACACACACAACTGTGGGTCAGGCGGAATGTACATACGTATAATATGTTGACCAAATTATTTAAGACAATAGTATATTACTACATAGTTGTATAATTTGGAAGTAGGTTCTGCACAAGAAACCAAAGATAATTTGCAAATTCACTTTTAATAGTCACAACAGTTATATTATCAGCAAGGCGGTATCAGTACTAATCAGGCGTAACTGTATTAAATTCTCGGATCCCTAACATTCGGCTTCAATTAATTTCAGAATCAATTAATTTTCCCATACAAAAATTAAGATAATTCCTACTTTTTCCCACTGAATAGTTTTAAATTTGCTGGACTAATGCCATGAATTCCCGCTAGGACGGGAGTTCCCGCATTAACTTTTTTATAAGTACCTTTAGGTGTTGTATACAAATTGCAGGAATTCCATAGTACCAACATACGCGGGGATTCCCGTAGTTTGTTTTATTGAAGGCTCTTCTAAGCAAAAATAAGCGACTGGTACGTTTAAACTTTGGTAGGGGATTACCCATATTAGAATTAGTTGAATTGTGGTTTTCTTGTTATCGACAGTGTTGAACTACTTTACCAACACTACCAATGTACAGTGATAAAAAGTAAACCGTTTTTGGCGGTTGAAAGATTCGATTCATGTGCGGTAATTCCCGGAATTGCTTTACTGAGTGGCGCTTGAATGACGGGAATTCCCGCAGTAAAGCCGAATGTGTTAAATTACTTTATACTGCTTTTGTACGTTCGCATTTAAAACATGGCAGGGTTGCGTGATTTTTATTTGAATGAATCGCGAATCCAAAAAGAAAATGTATTTTTGTTTGAAAATTTTTTCAAATCAAAAATAAAAAATATATTTGATTCGGTATCCAAATAAAAAAATACTGCCAGCTCCCATTGGTACCGCTTTCCTCTTTCATTCAGGGCCAAGTTTCTGATGGGGGCTATTTTCAAGCCTCATTCTTTATTTTATCGAATATTGGGGATCTAGAGAGAGCAACTCAATAAAACCCGTAAATTCAAGTTGTTGTCTTAAAATTAGCTGGGCTAAATTTAACTCAAACTGGATCTCGCTTAGAATTTCCACATTTGAAATATTTCTTTTTTTTCTTTATTAATTGTGTATACGTATAATACAATACATATCCATTCTCAAAAAAAATTACATTTTTGTGCGAGAATCTACTTCATCTAATTTACAGTTTCCGCTTATACAGTTGTGCTGATAAGCTTACCAAAGAAAATAAAAGAGTAATACATTAATTATAATAAATAAAAATATATTCTTTAATTAAAAATTAACAGATAAAGAAAAAGAAGGGGTCTTATATATGGCGCGAAACGCATAACAGAAATTTCTTTTAAGTGTTCTTTCCAATCCGTAGAAAAGGAATTTATTATAATTGAATTCTACTAAAATTGGGATTTATTAAAATTTATTCGAGTTTTTTTTTAATTAATTAAAATTGGTGGATGCCGAAATCATAGCTTTGAAGTAGGGGCATTATGACATTTTTCTTAAAGTCATTAATATTTAGACAT
Organism: Eurosta solidaginis; assembly: GCF_040869045.1. Classification (NCBI taxonomy): domain Eukaryota; kingdom Metazoa; phylum Arthropoda; class Insecta; order Diptera; family Tephritidae; genus Eurosta; species Eurosta solidaginis. The sequence goes on from NC_090322.1 coordinate 78,426,353, forward strand.
GCACTGACATATTCCGGCAATTTATTGAACAGTGTAACACCATAATTGCGAATAGAGTTTGCACTTTTCCCGGTTCGGAAAAAAAGTTGTCCTAATATTTGTAACACATCGCAGACTATATACCGATCGATCTATTATATTCAGTTCTATGTTGTGCTTTATCAAGCTATTTTTAATTTTGAAAACTACTAAAAGTGTTTGTAGGATACATATTTTTTTAATGTCTAGCCTGTTCTTATAAAGGCTTGCAGTGGAAGTTCTTATTGGTAAAGACAGTATATTCTTTATTACTTTCTTTTGTAAAGGCTGAAGTTCGTTTATTTTATATTCTGCACACCGATTCCAAATTGGGTTTAAATAGCTGATCTGCGACATGAAATACGCGTTGTAGAAAATCCACAGTTGTTTTCTGGGAATAATGTTTCTATTTTTGTATAATGCGAAGTTAAAGGGAATTTTTTATAGCTTTAAGTTATTTATTTGCTCGCTCCAGTTTAAGTTGGATTCGAACCAAATGCCTAAGTATTTAAGCTTTTCTACCCTACAAATCTTCACATTGTTAAACATGATCCCGGAAAATTCATGAATATCCGGCACTGGTTTCAAATTTTTAAAAATTATAATATTTGTTTTTGAGAGATTTATTTTAAGCATGTTTGTGTCGAACCACCGTCTAATTTTTTCTAAGTCTTGTGATATACTTGTGACTAGTTGTTCAAACGATTCTTCTGCATAAATAAAGCTACCGTCATCTGCGTAGAACTGCGGCGTACCGTAAAGATTAAGTTTCATTACGTTGTTTATGTATATAAGAAACAAAGTAGCTGCCAATTTAGAGCCTTGTGGAACTCCTGTTTTGATTTTCTTTTTTTTTCACTTTTTATGTTATTTACCTCGACATATTGTTCCCTGTCTACTAAAAAACTTTGAAATATTTTAATTCCAATTTGATCTATACCTAATTGAGCTAGTTTTCGGATCATTATGTACAGGTTTACGGAGTCGAATGCTTCGATAGGTCAATTGCCAAAAGTGCTACGTACTTCTTGTTGTCTAAGTTTTCATATATAAATTCTGTACAGGATATACATGCATACAAGGTATTTAAATTTTCAACGAAACCAAATTGGTGTTTATGAATGATTTGATTTTCAACGAAACCAAATTGGTGTTTATCAATGATTTGATTTTCAATTAGAAAAGACTTCAGCAAAATGCTTTCAAAAATTTTGTCTAACGTGCTTAGCTTAGCGATAGGTCTGTAGTTTGAGCACAATTATTTGCTTCCGGTTTTGTGTATTGGCACCACTGCACCTATTTTCAATTCCTGTGGATATTCACCACTTCGAAAACTGTCATTGATAAGGCGGGACAAAGGTTCACTTATAAATTCTCTATATATATTCAATAAACGTGCAGATATGCCTTCGGGCCCATTCGCAGATTTCATATTCAAGTTTTTAATGGCTAACTCTACTTCCATCTGATTACATTCAGTTAGAATAAACGGTTTTATAATATTTGTTGCTGGTTCCTCAATATTATGAATATTTGTGGGAGATTCGATAACGGTTGTGAAGTACTCATTGAAACAGTCTGCAATTCTATCCGATTCTGTTATAATGTCTCTCTTGTGTAACACTTGACTGATTTCACTAACCCTAGCGGGTTCTTTGCCATAAATTACCTCTTTTAGTATCAACCACGTTCTATTTGCGGAGTAAAAGTTCTGCTCGATTTTTTCCCCATAGTAACGTTTTTTTTTGAAAATGTATTAAATTTCTTACTTGCACTTTGCATTTTTTAAATTCGTTTTCAAGGTAAATATTATTTCTGTATTTGGTTTTTAACTTATACAACCTGTTTCTTTCTTTAATTAACTTTAAAAACTCATTACTCATCCAGGCATTTCTCAACTTTTCACTGGCTCTTTTCACCGATTTCGTTGCTTTTTCTATACTATTGCACAGTGAGGCGTGAAAATCTGCAAACGACTCACTTCGAATTATGTCATTGATATATATAGCCATTTTCCTCAAAAACTTTGTAATCTAAGACCTTTATGTTCCTGCTTTTATTAGGCTGAGCCACTTCCCTGCTAAACAGAGCTGACGGAAACTCCAACACATTAACAGAATTTTTGACAACACTAATACACTCGCATACATTTTTCCTTTTATTCGTATGGAAACCCATGGTGCGTATGTGTATGCATACACGTATACACAATGTTTACATCAGGTTTGTCATGTCGCTTCTAACAACCTGATAGAAACTTTGCTTTACGCTGTGATGTAAATTTCCATCTGCCATATCTGCCAATTGATGCCTCAAATGACTGACAGCTGTCTAGCAGGGTTGCTTCTGTAAGTTGACAGACAAATATATAATTCTGTGATCAGATATAGGGTGATTTTCTAGCGCAAAGATATATTTGTAATTGATTTTATTAGTTAAAACATGATCAATTATTGTACCATATCTACTAACTTTCCTTGTTAACTAAATAGTTAGTTTAGTGCGGTAAACGACTCACACACACGACAATATAAAATTGATACACGTTAAAGTCGTTTAAACAATATATTTATTGTTTTTGTCTTTATTAAAATAAAAATAAAAAAGCAAAAAAATTGTTTCGACACATACCTAGTGTCTTCATCAGTTGCTACGATCAACTAACCGAAACAAAATAAAAATAAACAAAGTAAGCCTAACTAAATCAAACAAACGAATTTAGAAAAAGCTAATACAATATAACAAGTTAAAGAGAGTTACAAGAACAAAAAACAAAGTAATTATATATGTCTGTATGTATAACAATAAACGGAACCATCAAACATTACTGAAGAGCTGCGAAGAGACTCGAATACAGTGGGCCTGTATCACGATTTACCGAGTCACTTTTGTTTACATTTATATGTAAAGATTCTAGTATATTTAATCTGCTATTATTTGCTTCTGCTTTTATTAATTGGCAATCGTCTTCCTTTATTGGGTGCCTATTCGATAAAGCATGTTCAGCGATTCCACTTCCCGGGTCCATATTCTTTATATATTTCAAATGCTCATTTAACCTAATTCGTACAGTGCGGGACGACTGACCAATGAACTTTGCGCCGCATATATTCCCGTCGTCGTTTTTCTGCGAGCACGTTATTGAATATACGCCCGGCTTGTCCAGATTTTCACATCTGTCCTTCGTTGTTTTCAATAATGATTTTAACTTTGTTGTTGTTTTTGGGGCCAACATTACATTTACTTGCCTATAAAATTTCTGTAAGTCATTACAGCTGTTTGGATCATAAGTCATGCTACACCAAGTCTTCTTATCATCCACGCCCACTGTGTCAACTACTTTCCCTTCGTTCCTTTTTGTTGTGGTGCTTTTTAATTATTTGCAATATACTGCTGGAGCTATAACCATTTGTTTTCGCGATGCTCACGATTTTTTCCTTTTCTTTTTTGTATGCCGAATCACTGAGCGGCACATTTACTAGCCGGTGAGCCATGGAATTGAAAGCGAAATTTGTGGGAAAAGTGATGATTGGACTCAATCGGAATAAATCGGTCAGTCGAGGTGGGCTTCCGATATATATCGAATTAGATATTTCCAACGATATCGCCTTTTATTTTTAGGTCCAAAAACGGTAGCTCATTATTGGATTCATATTCATATGTGAACTGTATTGCATTATTTTTTGAATTGAATAGAGTCAGGGTTTCTTCGATTTTTTCCCTCTCCATGATAATAAAGCAATCGCCAACGTATCTGCAAAAGAAGTGCTGGAAGCATTCTTCAAAACTGTTCATGAACGAATTGCATAGAAACGGACTTATGCTAACCATTCGTAAGACCTCTGTTTGTGTATAGAAAACTCTTCTAAACTGGAAAAATGATAGGTTTATACACGTAGAGGTTATATGAAATAAAGCGTTGGCGATGAACGGGTTGATATTTTGTTTATCCAGCCAAACTTTCAAGGCATCCAAAGCACCCTTTTTCGGTACCTTAGAAAAATAAGAAGTTATGTCAAAGGAAGTAAAGCATTCATTCGGATTTATCTGTATATTTGTGACCTTTTCGATTAGTTCAAGAGAGTTTTTTATAGAAAAGTTATCGAAACTCTTGAGTTCTTTAAAGTAACTGCTCAACCATGATGCTATATTTGCTATAGGTGAGGAATAACCGGCGATAAAGGGTCGAAATTTGTTGCCAGGCTTATGAGCTTTATATAAACCATATAAGCAAGGCACACGGACGTATGACTTATGCATATTTTTGTCCCAACGACGACCGAATAGCTCCGCATACTTTTTTCTGCACTCAATCACCTGCTTTTTCATCTTCGGGAGAGGATTTTTCGCGTTGGCATAATTTCCTTCCTTGCAATCCCCTTATTTGCAATCTTCTGCTAACGTTCGAATCACTAAACTGTTGAATAAATAACTCCAATATTGAACAATGGAAAAATGGCCTTTATTAAAGTACTTCACAATAAATAACACTACTATTGCTCGCCAGATAGCGTCTGAATCAAAACTGAATGTAGCGCCTCTACTGTCGCGTCCTTTTATACTCTTTGATTTCCCCCTTGCCTCTTCTAGGCGCTTCTGTTCTAGAATCTACTAGTTGGTTATCTGCTAAAATTATAACTACAGATATACGTGTATAGCTCTCATATGTGCGTGTGTTTGTGAGCGACACTTCCACAATTATAATTGCATATCTCAGATAAGATATCTGTATGTGTTTGTGCGTTACTTCTCCGCTGCGTGTACGTACATATGTGTAGACATAATGATTGATTCGTTTATGTAGATACATAATGATTGATTTATGGATGTGCATACAAGGCCCCTTAGTGTTGCTAATATTCGTAACAATATGCTATTATTTGTAGGGTACTTAAGTTTTGCTATATGGATATATTTATATGAATTCTTATGGCTTTTGTATTAGTTCATCGATTTTGTTGAATGAAAGCTTTTTATAGAACAGAGCTTAGAGAGAAAAAAATCTGCAAACAAATAAAAGGTTTTCGATATCCTTCCTTGTGAAAAAGGGATGAGTTGTTGGGTATGGACTTGGATTTCGACATAAGAGCTTTTTTTACACAATAACGCACATTTTCTGCTGCTTCCGTATCTACTTTCCGGAGAGCTAATTCAGAATCCACTATTATATCCTGCATAGGTTTAAGTTTCTGCGGTAACGTAAGGTTAAGGCCTTTGTTCAGTAGGCGGATTTCATTTTTATCTAAGGCCACATTAGATTTATTGATAACTAAATTCGGGATGAACTCACTCGATGATTTTCTGGGGCTTTTCGTTTGACTCAGCTTTTTTAATTTTATACGTAAAACGCGATATCGATGGAAATATCGAATTCGATATATATCGGAAGCCCACCTCGACTGATCGATTTATTCCGATTGAGTCCAATCATCACTTTTCCCACAAAGTAGCCGCTTTCAATTCCATGGCTCACCGGCTAGTAAATGTGCCGCTCAGTGATTCGGCATACAAAAAAAAAAAGGAAAAAATCGTGAGCATCGCAATAACAAATGGTTATAGCTCCAGCAGTATATTGCAAATAATTAAAAAGCACCACAACAAAAAGGAACGAAGGGAGAGTAGTTCATTCTTTAACACAGTGTAAACAAAAATGACTCGGTAAATCGTGATACAGGCCGACTGTATTCGAGTCTCTTCGCAGCTCCTCAGTAATGTTTGATGGTTCCGTTTATTGTTATACATACAGACATATATAATACCTTGTTTTTTGTTCTTGTAACTCTCTTTAACTTGCTACATTGTATTAGCTTTTTCTAAATTCGTTTGTTTCATTTAATTACGCTTACTTTGTTTATTTTTATTTTGTTTTGGTTAGTTGATCGTAGCAACTGATGAAGACACTAGGTATGTATCCGAACAATTGTTTTGCTTTTTTATTTTTATTTTAATAAAGACAAAAACAATAAATATATTGTTTAAACGACTTTAAGGTGTATCAATTTTATATTGTCGTGTACCTTTCCTTGTATGCATATCCTGAGTAACTTCATTTAAACAAAAAAACCCATTACTATATGCACTGCCTAGATAATTTATCGCATCATTGCCAGCATTTAGTAGGTTTATGTTAAAATCCCCCAATATAATATATCTTTTGGTGCAAAACGTGATTTTCAAAGGCATTCACAAACGATGGTACATCAGACGAACAATTTCTATAAACACAAGCAATGTGAATATCAAGTTTGATTAATTTGATTATAAGAAAACTACTTTTTTCGAATTCCGTACAGGATATCAGCGAAGAACTAATAGATTCGTGTACAAAAAGTATACAACCACCGGCTATATTCGATTCACGATTGGCAAAATATGCATTGCAAAAGGAAGATTATAGTATTTATTTTCATTTTCGTAAATCCATATTTCGCTCAAAGCGACCACATAAATATTTCCCTTCTTTTTCTTATTTTCCTCAATCAAGGTCTTTATATCGTGAAGTTTGTTTCTAATACTTTGTACGTTTAAATACATTATGTTAAAACTAGTTTCATTGTTTTGTAAAATTGACACATTACATCCATATTCAACGTTTTTGTTTAGTAGTTGATTATTAAGACAATCCATAGTTAACAATTAATTTTACCTAAGTATATGAGAAAAGTATAAAAAAGTATATGAGAAAAGTATAAAAAGGAAGTTTGTTTTGTTTTATCTATTTAAGTTTTTGATATCATCCAAAGAATATATTTCTATGATTGCTGTGTTATCATCCTTCCCCGCCAGTAATCTCGCACCTCTCATCCATACATATTTATATTTTTTATTTTCGCCTCTTGTTTTGTTTTCCTCATTACTTCGCTTAGCTCTTTTTCCAACAGGTGGTAAAAGTTAATATTTTTACCCATCATGTTGGTGTTTGGAATAATTTTACTAACATCAATACATTTACCAGTCTTTCTGGAGTCCATACATTTTCTCCTAAAGTCACCAAAACTCAGTTTAACTATGAGTGGAAATGTTTTGCATTTCTTGTTTTCACTTTGGTAAATGTCGACTATGTCCTCTTTATTTACATTCGCATTTACTTGTCACCAATCTTGACAGCAACATCTTTCAATTTTTGTTTTTCAATCTTCGGTAAATTTGTTATTATTACATTGTGTTTATTTTCTTGTTGTTCACTAAGTTGTGTCTTCATTTGTTTATTTTCCTCAGCAAGCCTTGCTATACCCGCTTTGAGTGAATCGAAGCTTTCACTCATATGTTGTTGTGAGCTTTTTATTTTTCTCTCTTGTACTTTAAATTGTTTTTGCAATTGTTCTATAATTGTTGTTAGACTAGCATTTTCATTATCTTCGTCACTCGTTTCACTTGAAATTGTTTCTTTTTCAAGTTGTAGTCTCCTCTTTTTTCTTGTTTTTGGCGGCATTATTCTCGTTTATGAAAACTGAATTTAGTTATTTAAATCACATATTTCTTGCCAAATACTAGACCAACACTGAAAATCTCAATCTCACTGCATTTAGAAGCAATAATACTGCGTTACAACGCTTATTTCGCTTTAGTGAAGGTGTAATATCTTTATACCTTTCATGAAAATGAAATGGTATATTAATTTCGTCACGAAACCCAAAATTGTAAGTCCTTAAAGGAAAATAGATAGACCCACCATTAAGTATACCGAAATAATCAGGTTGAAGAGCTGAGTTGATTTAGCCTATCCGTCTGTCCGTCTGTCTGTTTGTATGCAAACTAGTCCCTCAATTTTTGAGATATCTTGATAAAATTTGGTGAGCGGGTGTGTTTGGGTGTTCGATTAGACATTTGTCGGAACCGGCCGGATCGGACCCCTATAGCATATATCCTCCATACAACCGATTTTTCAGAAAAAGAGGATTTTTGTAATATCTTACTCAATTTAACAGATTGAAGCTTCAAACTTCACCATATACTTTCATATATTGAACATATTGTTGCCTGAAAAAATTGATGATATCGGTCGTATATATAGTATATATCCCCCACAACCGATTGTTCAGATAAGAAACTTTTCATAATTACTGCCCTATTTTAAGAGCTACAGGCTCAAATTTCAACGAATGCTTACGTATATAGCATATATTGTTGTCTGAAAATATCATAAAGATCGGTGGTATATGTATATAGTATATATATGGTGGTATATATAGTATATATATATATATTTTCGCAATTTTAGCCCCATTTTAATAGCTAGAAGCTTCAAATTTCACCGAATGTTTACGTATATGGCATATATTGTTGTCTGAAAAAATCATAGAGATCGGTTGTATATATAGTATATATCTCATTCAACCGATTGTTCAGATAAGAAACTTTTCGCAATTTCTACCCCATAGATCGGTGGTATACATAGTATATATCTCATACAACCGATTTTTCAGATAAGAAACTTTGCGCAATTTCTGCCCCGTTTTAACAGCTAGAAGCTTAAAATTTCACCAAATGCTTACGTATATAGCATATATTGTTGTCTGAAAAAAGCATAGAGATCGGTGGTATATATATTATATACTTCATTTAAACTGTCATTTTTGCCCTTTTTACGGCTAGAAGCTTCAAAATTCATCAAATTTCATCAAATAGTTACGTCTAGGTCATATATTAATGAAATACGTGATTCTTAGTCATAGTTTTTACATGCAGACCACAAAAAACGTGAAGCTTTGCATCCTCACACAAAGTACCTACCTATTTTTATACCTTTCATGAAAATGAAATGGTATATTAATTTCGTCACGAAACCCAAAATTGTAAGTCCTTAAACGAAAATAGATAGACCCACCATTAAGTATACCGAAATAATCAGGTTGAAGAGCTGAGTTGATTTAGCCATGTCCGTCTGTCTGTTTGTATGCAAACTAGTCCCTCAATTTTTGAGATATCTTGATAAAATTTGGTGAGCGGGTGTGTTTGGGTGTCCGATTAGACATTTGTCGGAGCCGACCGGATCGGACCCCTATAGCATATATCCTCCAGCCAACCGATTTTTCAGAAAAAGAGGAGTTTTGTAATATATTACTCAATTTAACAGATTGAAGCTTCAAACTTCATCATATACTTTCGTATATTGCACATATTGTTGCCTGGAAAAATTGATGAAATCGGTCGTATATATAGTATATATCCCCCACAACCGATTGTTCAGATAAGAAACTTTCCGTAATTACTGCCTTATTTTAAGAGCTAGAGGCTTAAAATTTCAACGAATGCTTACGTATATAGCATATATTGTTGTCTGAAAAAATCATAAAGATCGGTGGTATATATAGTATATATATGGTGGTATATATAGTATATATATATATTTTCGCAATTTTAGCCCCATTTTAACAGCTAGAAGCTTCAAATTTCACCGAATGCTTACGTATATGGCATATATTGTTGTCTGAAACATCATAGAGATCGGTTGTATATATAGTATATATCTCATTCAACCGATTGTTCAGATAAGAAAATTTTCCCAATTTCTACCCCATTTTAACAGCTATAAGCTTCAAATTTCACCAATTGCTTACGTATATAGTATATATTGTTGTGTCAAAAAATCATAAAGATCGGTGATATATATAATATATATATGATGGTATATATAGTATATATATTAGAGTGACCACAAATGCAAATGTGCTGATTTTTGTTGCTCCCCGCGCATTTTCTGATAGCTTGACAATAGAAAATAAGATCTGCATAAAAATCTGACCACCTGTAGTGGGAAATAGCCACGCGCATTTGACGTAAAGTTCAAAAATTGACCTAAAAATTATGCGTGGCTTTAGAGACCAATATCTCTTTAAACAATGATTTTCGGAGAAATAATGTAAGAATTATTTTTATACAAAATGAAACTGGGAACATATTCTCCATATGATATTTATTCCTACCGTTATCCTTTCAGGACATATTAAGTCCTTAAAATCAAATTTAAATTTTTTTGTTTGTTAAAAAGGCAAAAATAAATATTTAAAAAATAGGAAATTGCATAAACTATACATCATTTAATAGGTTATTTAAAGTAGTTTTACACATCATAATTTTTTTTAATGTACATGCACTATTATACCACTTGCAGTGGTGTCGAAGTACATAGCCATAACATTATTTTGTACGTTCTCTTCTGCTTGGAAGCATATTTCCATTCATAGAGTTTTTTCCAGCCTGTGTTTAAAAAAGATACTCTTACATTATACAATAGAAAAGCCTTACATATCACTTAGCTCTCGTAAGATATTATTAAATAATTACCAATTAAGGGAATGCATCTGGATCTTAATGCCATTACAATAATAGTTTTAAAAAAAATTTGAACAAAACTTTATTGAACTTAATATAACACACTTATGAGCACTACCGCTACAACTTCACTTTAAAGAAGGTTCAACACACTATTGAATGAGCTGAAATATTTTAATAACCTACTAAAGGTAAGATCACACCTAGCGTCGTGTCACGTAACAGCAGCGTAGCAGCACGTCACGACCAAATATTCTTTGCATGTATTCTTATGGAGCATATCACACTTAGCGGCAGCGGAACTGCGCGTCGCGTCACGTAGCGACAAATTTGAGCAACTAGGCAAAACTGACGCGCTGCTGCCGCTCAGGTGCTGCTTGGTATATCACACTTCGCGGCATGTTATGTCATTTTTAAACCACTATATGCTTAAACAACAACAACTATTTTGCCGTGACGTGCCGCTCTACTGCCGCTTTAGTGCGATATACCAAATTATGACGTACAGTGACGCGACGCTGCTGTTACATGCCGCGACGCTAGGTGAGTACGTACCTTAAGAATGAAACTATACCACATTTTTTTTAATTGCAAAGCCTACTACGATATTTTAAGCTTGGTAAAAAAAAAGTTTGAAAAAATGCGGCTTGCTTATTTTAAATCATTTTCTTGACTATAATAGTGCATGTAAATTAAAAAAAAATTATGATGTGTAAAACTACTTTAAATAACCTATTAAATGATGTATAGTTTATGCAATTCCCTATTTTTTAAATATTTATTTTTGCCTTTTTAACAAACAAAAAAATTTAAATTTGATTTTAAGGACTCAATATGTCCTGAAAGGATAACAGTAGGTATAAATATCATATGGAGAATATGTTTCCAGTTTCATTTTGTATAAAAATGATTATTACATTATTTCTCCGAAAATCATTGTTTAAAGAGATATTGGTTTCGAAAGCCATGCATAATTTTTAGGTCAATTTTTGAACTTTAGGTCAAATGCGCGTGGCTATTTCCCACTACAGGTGGTCAGATTTTTATGCAGAGCTTATTTTCTATTGTCAAGCTATCAAAAAATGCGCGGGGAGCGAAAAAATTCAATACTTTTGCAAATCCCATATGTTTTGTGGTCACTCTAATATATATAGTATATATATATATTTTTTTTTTGCTATTTCGGCCCCATTTTAACAGCTAGAAGCTTCAAATTTCACGAAATGCTTACGTGTATAGCATATATTGATGTCAGAAAAATCATTGAGATCGGTGGTATACATAGTATATATCTCATACAACCGATTGTTCAGATAAGAAACTTTCGCAATTTCTGCCCCATTTTAACAGCTAGAAGCTTCAAATCTCACCAAATGCTTACGTATATAGCATATATTGTTGTCTGAAAAAATCATAGAGATCGGTGGTATACATAGTATATACCCCATATAAACTGTATTTTTTTGCCCCTTTTTTACGGCTAGAAGCTTCAAAATTCATCAAATTTCATCAAATAGTTACGTTTACGTCATATATTGTTGAAATACGTGATTCGTAGTCATAGTTTTTACACGCAGACCACAAAAAACCTGAAACTTTGCATCCTCACATAAAGTGCCTACCTATTTTTATACCTTTCATGAAAATGAAATGGTATATTAATGTCATCACGAAACCCAAAATTGTAAGTCCTTAAAGGAAAATAGATAGACCCACCATTAAGTATACCGAAATAATCAGGTTGAAGAAGCGGCCGGATCGGACCCCTTATAGCATATATCCTCCATACAACCGATTTTTCAGAAAAAGAGGATTTTTGTAATATCTTACTCAATTTAACAGATTGAAGCTTCAAACTTGACCATATACTTTCGTATACTGCACATATTGTTGCCTGAAAAAATTGATGAGATCGGTCGTATATATAGTATATATCCCCCACAACCGATTGTTCAGATAAGAAACTTTTCGTAATTACTGCCCTATTTTAAGAGCTAGAGGTTTCAAATTTCAACGAATGCTTACGTATATAGCATATATTGTTGTCTGAAAAAATCACAAAGATCGGTGGTATATATAGTATATGTATGGTGGTATATATAGTATATATATATTTTCGCAATTTTAGCCCCATTTTAACAGCTAGAAGCTTCAAATTTCACCGAATGCTTACGTATATGGCACATATTGTTGTCTGAAATCATAGAGATCGGTTCTATATATAGTATATATCTCATTCAACCGATTGTTCAGATAAGAAACTTTTCGCAATTTCTAGCCCCTTTTTAACATCTATAAGGGTCAAATTTCACCGATTGCTTACGTATATAGTATATATTGTTGTGTCAAAAAATCATAGAGATCGGTGATATATATAATATATATATGATGGTATATATAGTATATATATATATATATATATATATTTTGCGATTTCGGCCCCATTTTAACAGGTAGAAGCTTCAAATTTCACCAAATGCTTACGTGTATAGCATATATTGATGTCTGAAAAATCATTGAGATCGGTGGTATACATAGTATATATCTCATACAACCGATTGTTCAGATAAGAAACTTTGCGCAATTTCTGCCCCGTTTTAACAGCTAGAAGCTTCAAATTTCACCAAATGCTTACGTATATAGCATATATTGTTGTCTGAACAAATCATAGAGATCGGTGGTATATATATTATATACTTCATATAAACTGTAATTTTTGCCCCTTTTTTATGGCTAGAAGCTTCAAATTTCATCAAGTAGTTACGTTTAGGTCATATATTTTTGAAATACGTGATTCGTAGTCATAGTTTTTAATGCAGACCACAAAAAACGTGAAGCTTTGCATCCTCACACAAAGTACCTACCTATTTTTATACCTTTCATGAAAATGAAATGGTATATTAATTTCGTCACGAAACCCAAAATTGTAAGTCCTTAAAGGAAAATAGATAGACCCACCATTAAGTATACCGAAATAATCAGGTTGAAGGCTGAGTTGATTTAGCCATGTCCGTCTGTCCGTCTGTCTGTTTGTATGCAAACTAGTCCCTCAACTTTTGAGATATCTTGATAAAATTTGGTTAGCGGGTGTGTTTGGGTGTCCGATTAGACATTTGTCGGAACCGGCCGGATCGGACCCCTATAGCATATATCCTCCATACAACCGATTTTTCAGAAAAAGAGGATTTTTGTAATATCTTACTCAATTTAACAGATTGAAGCTTCAAACTTTACCATATACTTTCGTATATTGCACATATTGTTGCCTGAAAAAATTGATGAGATCGGTCGTATATATAGTATATATCCCCCACAACCGATTGTTCAGATAAGACACTTTTCGTAATTACTGCCCTATTTTAAGAGCTAGAGGCTTCAAATTTCAATGAATGCTTACGTATATTGCATATATTGTTGTCTGAAAAAATCATAAAGATCGGTGGTATATATAGTATATATATATATATTCGCAATTTTAGCCCCATTTTAACAGCTAAAAGCTTCAAATTTCACCTAATGCTTACGTATATGGCATATATTGTTTTTTGAAAATATAGTATATATCTGTATATATAGTATATATCTCATTCAACCGATTGTTCAGATAAGAAATTTTTCGCAATTTCTACCCCATTTTAGCAGCTATAAGCTTCAAATTTCATCGATTGCTTATGTATTTAGTATATATTGTTGTGTCAGAAAATCAAAGAGATCGGTGATATATATAATATATATGATGGTATATAGTATATATATATTTTTTTTTTGCGAATTCGGCCCCATTTTAACAGCTAGAAGCTTCAAATTTCACCAAATGGTTACGTGTATAGCGTATATTGATGTCTGAAAAAATCATTGAGATCGGTGGTATACATAGTATATATCTCATACAACCGATTGTTCAGATAAGAAACTTTGCGCAATTTCTGCCCCGTTTTAACAGCTAGAAGCTTCAAATTTCACCAAATGCTTACGTATATAGCACATATTGTTGTCTGAAAAAATCATAGAGATCGGTGGTATATATAAAATATACTTCATATAAACTGTCATTTTGCACATATTGTTGCCTGTAAAAATTGATGAGATCGGTCGTATATATCCCCCACAACCGATTGTTCAGATAAGAAACTTTTCGTAATTACTGCCCTATTTTAAGAGCTAGAAGCTTCAAATTTCAACGAATGCTTACGTATATAGCATATATTGTTGTCTGAAAAAAGCATAAAGATCGGTGGTATATATAGTATATATATGGTGGTATATATAGTATATATATATTTTCGCAATTTTAGCCCCATTTTAACAGCTAGAAGCTTCAAATTTCACCGAATGCTTACGTATATGGCATATATTGTTGTCTGAAAAAATCATAGAGATATATATATATTGTATATATAGTATATATCTCATTCAACCGATTGTTCAGATAAGAAACTTTTCGCAATTTCTACCCCATTTTAACAGCTATATGCTTCAAATTTCACCGATTGCTTACGTATATAGTATATTTTGTTGTGTCAAAAAATCATAGAGATCGGTGATATATATGATGGTATATATAGTATATATATAGTATATATATATTTTTTTTTGCGATTTCGGCCCCATTTTAACAGGTAGAAGCTTCAAATTTCACCAAATGTTTACGTGTATAGCATATATTGATGTCTGAAAAAATCATTGAGATCGGTGGTATACATAGTATATATGTTGAAAACCTACTGTAGTTGGGAACTACACATTTAAGTTTTCTCTTTCAACAACAATACCTTTGAGTTTCATGTATTTGAAAAATTTTCTGAAGTATTTTATGTAATTTTTTTTTCTATATTGAATAAATCAACGAATTGTTAAGACGTATAAACGTTTAATTCAAGTCTTTTATTTTACATCGGGCTTCCTGCAGAAATAAAGTTTCAACAGGTTGTGGGCCCAGAGTCCGTGTCGGTGTAAAATTAAAATAAATTATTGGTTAAATGGAAAGCCGAAAATGAAAAAGCCTTGGCTACGATGATGCTGTGTGTAAAGCCATCACAATTAGGTTATCTTAAAAACTGTACCAATGCCTCCGAAGCATGGCAAAAGTTAAAATGTGTATATAAGCCAAGTGGACCAATACGAAAGGTGACATTATATAAAAAACTTTTGAATCTCAGTATGTCTGAAGGTACATCAATGGTACACCATATTCAAGAGTTTATGAATGTATCTGAAAAATTAGCAGAAGTATGCATAGAGTTGAACGAGGAACTTTTAGTTATTATATTGCTATCTAGTTTGCCTGGAAATTTTGAATATTTTGTTATAGCAATAGAAACTCGTGATTCTTTTCCAACGTTTGAAGTTTTGAAGGCAAAGCTGTTAGAGGAGTTTGACCGGCAGAATCAAAAGGAGAAGGGTAATGGAGTTGTAGCCAATCAGCAAGTTTTCTCGCAAATTCTAAAGGAGAAAGCAAATCGGGAAAGAAACAATTTAACGGCAAGTGCTTCAACTGTGGCAAGCGTGGACATATGGCGTCGAAGTGTAGAGCGCAACATTAGCAGCAGCAGATGACACAGGTTTCAGCAGTACATCATGGTGTCTCGATAGCGGTGCCTACACTCATATATGTAGTGAGCGAAATATGTTCGTTTCTCTCAGAGAAAGTAAAGAGAGAGTGATGTTGGCGACGGAAACTTATGTGGAAGCTGAGGGAATAGGCAGCGTTGAAATAAATGGAAATTGTAAAATTATTTTAAAAGATTTATTGTTTGTACCAACAATGATTGGAAATTTTATATCTGTTGGAAAAGCTATAAGTAATGGTGTAAGTGTAACATTTACAAATGATTGTGCTATCCTAAAGAAACAATGCGGATACATTTTGTTAAAAGCTGCAAAGAAAAACAATTTATACATTTTTGACGTAAATACTCCAATTAAAGCACATTCGTGTTTTAGTGTAGCCGAAGAGAATGCAATGATTTGGCATAATCGTTATGGGCATTTGAATTTTCAAAGTCTAGGAGAGGTGTCCAATCGGAAAATTGTCAATGGGTTGGATTTGAAAAGTATCCCAAAAAATATAAATTGTGACGTTTGCATGAAAGCTAAAACATGTGCGCGGCCATTTCCAAAGAACAGCGAGCATTGTTCGGTAAATTTGTTAGATTTAATTCATTCTGACGTGTGTGGTCCTATGCCCACTGTGTCTCTTGGTGGCGCACGTTATTTTGCCACTTTCATAGATGATAAGTCCAAGCGCATATTTGTTTATTTTTTGAAATCAAAAAATGAAGTATTTGAAAAATTCAAAACGTTTAAAAGCCTCGTAGAATCTCAAACAGAGAGAAGAATAAAAGTTCTCAGGAGTGACAATGGGACAGAGTACATAAATCATGAGTTTGACGATTTTTTGAGTGCATGCGGCATACAGAGGCAGCTAACCGTTCCTTCCACTCCTCAGCAAAACGGAGTTGCAGAAAGAGCGAACAGGACGATTGTTGAAATGGCTCGAAGTACGCTTATACAAGCTGGCTTATGCAAATCTCTTTGGGCAGAAGCAGTTGCAACAGCTGTATACATACGGAACAGATCGGTTACAAAGCAGTTAGGTGATAAAACTCCATACGAGATGTGGACGGGGTTCAAACCCAATGTTAAACATTTCCGAATTTTTGGTGCAAAATCATTTGGACTCGATAAGAGTCAGCACAAAAAGTTTAATGAAAGAGGCAAAGAGTATACGTTTGTGGGATATTCCTTGACAGCAAAAGCATATTGGCTTTACGATTTTGAACAGAGACGAGTAGTAGAAAAACGCGATGTAATTTTCGATGAAGGTGTATTGGGCAATGCAGGGAACGCACAACTGAAAGAGATAGATAGAGATCACGTATTAGTTGAAGTAAATAGAGCAAAGAACAATGGGCAAAATGAGGAAACAACGTTGAGTTCTGAAGAGAAAATAGTGGCACATGAGGCTTATTTTGAGGAAGAGCAATATGAAACAGCATCAGACAAATCAGATAGTCAAGCAAGTGCTGAAGAAAATGAAGACCAAGATGAATACGATACTCGTAGCGTCAGCGAGACAACTACTTATGCGAAACGCGGAAGGGGAAGACCAAAAGTGCTGCGCACAGGCAATCCTGGTCGACCACGTAAAGAGTACCACTTAGTGAATTTGGCTGAAAGAGATACTATCACATTCCCACGTACGGTATCAGAAGCATTATCAAGTGATGAAAGTCAAGAATGGCAACAAGCGATGGAAAAAGAGTATGACTCTCTTATAAATAAAGGAACGTGGATTTTAGTTGATTTGCCAGAAGGCAAACGAAAGATTGGATGCAAATGGGTTTTCAATTTGAAACGTGACCAACATGGCAATCTTGAGCGTTACAAAGCAAGACTGGTTGCTAAAGGGTGCAGTCAGCAGTATGGTGTAGACTACCTCGAAACATTTTCGCCTGTTGTACGTTATGCAACCATACGTATGTTATTTGCATTAGCCGCGGAGCTAGAGCTGCATATGCATCAGCTAGATGTCTCAACCGCGTATCTCAATAGTGACTAAGAGGATGAGGTTTTCATGGCGCAACCTGAGAGGTTCGTAAGTTCGAGTCACCGTAATCGAGTCTTAAAGCTAAACAAAGCTATTTATGGACTAAAGCAGTCAGGCCGGGAATGGAATCATAAGTTGGATTCTATTTTGAAAAGTTTTGGTTTTGAAAGCTGCAAAACGGAACCGTGTTTGTACAAAAAGAATGAAGGCAATAAATACAATTTGATAGCAGTTTACGTCGATGATATAATTGTTGCTTGTTCGAGTGAGACAGATCAAGTGATGATAAAGAGAAAAATAGCAGAGAATTTTGATATAGTTGACAAAGGCAGAGTTCATCACTTTCTTGGTATGGAAATTGAGCGCGTTGGCAGCGTTGGTGCTATCTCTGTTGGGCATACGAATTATGTGCAAGACTTATTAAAACTTTATGGCATGGAGCAATGCCGAGGGGCTTCTACGCCACTAGATCCTGGTTTCACAACTAAATGTTGTTTAGATGAGTGCGAGAGAGTAGACACTACAAAATACCAATCCCTTATCTGCATGTTGATGTATCTGGCTGTAACAACTAGACCAGATATTCTACATTCGGTTAGCAAATTGGCACAACGCAACCAAGAACCTCATATTGAGCACGAGGAAGCGGCAAAGCATATTTTAAGGTACCTTTCGGTAACTAAAAACTTAAAGCTTCATTTCAGAAAGACTGGCAAGTAAGCTGAAGGTTTCGTTGACGCAGATTGGGGTAGTAGTGTAGAGGACAGGAGGTCATATACTGGTTATGTTTTCAAACTAGCAGGGTGTGCATTTTCTTGGGAGAGCAAAAAACAAACTACAGTTGCATTAAGTAGCACAGAAGCGGAATATATGGCGCTTTCAGCAGCTGCGAAAGAGCCTGTGTACTTGAAAAAATTACTATGCGAAGTGAATTGTTACAGAGGCGAAGGTCCATTTACAGTATATGGCGATAATTTGAGTTCACATCATTTGGCAAAGAATCCGGTTTATCATAATCGGAGCAAACATATTGATATTACGTATCACTACATAAGAGAAGTAGTTAAGAGTAATATTGTGAATTTAAAATATTTGAGTACAGATAATATGCCAGCTGATATAATGACCAAGAACCTTTGTAAAACGAAACATATTAAATTAATAGATTTACTTAGAATGAAAAATGATTGAAAATATAAAAACGTAATTGTTGTTGAGGAGAAGTGTTGAAAACCTACTGTAGTTGAGAACTACACATGTGATATTTAAGTTTTCTCTTTCAACAACAATACCTTTGAGTTTCATGTATTTGAAAAATTTTCTGAAGTATTTTATGTAATTTTTTTCTATCTGGAATATATCAACGAATTGTTAAGACGTATAAACGTTCAATTCAAGTCTTTTATTTTACATCGCGCTTCTTGCAGAAATAAAGTTTCAACAGTATGCCTGCTTGCATACATGTAGATTTGTATGCCTGCTTGCAACGTCAGCAGATCAATGCGAGTAATTTGGTTAGTGCTATGCATACATGTAGGTTTGTATGCATGCTTGCAAAGTCAGCAGATCAATGTGAGTATTTGGTTAATTCCCATTATTGGTTGTATGTAAATAATAAGCAGAAGTTATTAGCTGTGAACGGACAAGGGTTTCATATTCGGCATTCCGCTGGGTTAGTTCAATAATTTATGTTGTATAATATTGTAATATGATTATTACTAAAATGTATTTGGCATAGAAGTTCATCATGCGTAATGCCGCAAGTGCATTACATAGGTGGGTACGACGCATAATGCTACAATATATAGTATAAATATCATTCAACCGATTGTTCAGATAAGAAACTTTTCGTAATTTCTACCCCATTTTAGCAGCTAGAAGCTTCAAATTTCACCAAATGCTTACGTGTATAGCATACATTGTTGTCTGAAAAAATCATTGAGGTCGGTGGTATATATAGTATATATCTCATACAACCGATTGTTCAGATAAGAAACTTTGCGCAATTTCTGCCCCATTTTAACAGCTAGAAGCTTCAAATTTCACCAAATGCTTACGTATATAGCATATATTGTTGTCTGAAAAAATCATAGAGATCGGTGGTATATATATTATATACCACATATAAACTGTATTTTTTTGCCCCTTTTTTACGGCTAGAAGCTTCAAAATTCATCAAATTTCATCAAATAGTTACATTTACGTCATATATTGTTGAAATACGTGATTCGTAGTCATAGTCTTTACACGCAGACCACAAAAAACCTGAAACTTTGCATCCTCACACAAAGTACCTACCTATTTTTATACCTTTCATGAAAATGAAATGGTATACTAATTTCGTCACGAAACCCAAAATTGTAAGTCCTTAAAGGAAAATAGATAGACCCACCATTAAGTATACCGAAATAATCAGGTTGAAGAGCTGAGTTGATTTAGCCATGCCCGTCTGTCCGTCTGTCTGTTTTTATGCAAACTAGTCCCTCAATTTTTGAGATATCTTGATAAAATTTGTTGAGCGGGTGTGTTTGGGTGTCCGATTAGACATTTGTCGGAACCGGCCGGATCGGACCATACAACCGATTTTTCAGAAAAAGAGGATTTTTGTAATATCTTACTCAATTTAACAGATTGAAGCTTCAAACTTCACCATATACTTTCGTATATTGCACATATTGTTGCCTGAAAAAATTGATGAGATCGGTCGTATATATAGTATATATCCCCCACAACCGATTGTTCAGATAAGAAACTTTTCGTAATTACTGCCCTATTTTAAGAGCTAGAGGCTTCAAATTTCAACGAATGCTTACGTATATAGCATATATTGTTGTCTGAAAAAATCATAAAGATCGGTGGTATATATAGTATACATATGGTGGTATATATAGTATATATATATATTTCCGCAATTTTAGCCCCATTTTAACAGCTAGAAGCTTCAAATTTCACTGAATGCTTACGTATATGGCATATATTGTTGTCTGAAAAAATCATAGAGATCGGTTGTATATATAGTATATTATAGCATTATGCGTCATGCCCACTAAGCAATACATTTGCGGCATTACGTATCATGAACTTCTATTCCAATACATTTCTTCTGAACCGAACACACAATAATAACATAATCATGTTACAATATTGGGCGACATAAATTACATTGACCTCGCACAAGCGGCGAGCCAACATCAATGGAATTCCGAATATGAAACCCTTGTCTGTTCACACCCTAATCAGCCAATCGCCCCGATCAATGGATCAATGCACTTGCCGATTGTCATTGTAGACTCTTACATAAATATGTACATACAATCCATTTGCAGTATTTACTTTGTTAATATGAATTAACCAAATATGCACATACAAACATTTTACATAATGCATACAAGTATCAATCTGCTGGCGTTGCAATGCAAATCTACACATATGAATATCAACAATACAAACTTACAAATAAGAATATCAATAGTACAAACTTACATAATTAAATATCAATAATACAAATCTACATGAACACTTACACTACATACCTAAATACACAAATACTGACAATACAAATTTACACATTTTTAATTCATAAGTATTAGGTTAATTGCAAATGTATAGGTTAAGATATTTTGTATAAAAAGGGAAGAATTTTTGTTAATAAACAATTAATATTCTGACGCCCAAAGCGTAAATATCTCTTCATTCAAATAAGAATATTTCATGGCGATCCTGCCAAACTAGATTAACTTGGCGAAACTGCTAAACAAACTAGTTGGAGGAAATTCCTGCCAGCTTGATCAGAAATTGGCAAAACTGCTAAAGATCTTGCCGGAGGAAAAGAGCCTGCCAGTTTAAAAGTTAGTAAAATATTTAAAATAATCCTAAAAAGGGTTATCAACAATAAAAATCCTAAAAGGATTATCGATAAGACCAAGGGTTATTAACAATTAAAGACAAAAAGGAGGTGATTGGTCGTTTATTAAACACACAAGGCAAAACTAATACTTTGGAAGGACCAGAAGGATAAAACACTCAAATACAAAAGCAAGCCACAGGAATTATGTACAACCACTAAACAGACGAGCAATTATGATAGGCGAACGCATAAAATGGTGGAATAAAACCGACAAATTGGGCAGCAAAACAGGACATAATTGATATACGATATCATATGGCAAATCAACAAGATAATGAGCAATACTCTGGTAATGGATATTAAGTATATTTAAATTAGGTAAAATTTAGAATAACTTGAGCGGCCCTGCGACGCTTAACCATTGGCAAAAATTATATTTTTGCCTAGGATTTTTTTTTTGTACATTAGGAAATATTAAAAAATTTATATATGTAAGGATTTAAAAGAAAAAAAAAGAGAATTGATAACAAATTAAAGCATTAAATAATTGTGTAATTTGGAGTGATTAGACTGTTTTCGTAAAAATCTTTTACATACCCTATTAACTTGCGTTACATATACACAGCTTCAGTTATTTCCTTTGCTATGAACGAAATAAAAACAGACGAGGAATTCCATAGAATTTTTTAGAAGTGTGCAAACACAATCAGAGATTTTATAAAAAGTTCAGAACAAATTTTAAAAAACAAAGCAAACAAGCAAGGTCCGAAACCAATCACTATAGAAGAATATCGGCAGAGGAACAAATTGAGCAAAACAGAAGAAATACCAAAGTACCAGCCCCACAAATCCAAAGAAGGAAGCGGGGAGGTAAGAAATTTAAAAAAAGAAAGGAAATAGCTGAAACTTACAAAATTTTGAACGTTACAACAAATACAGCAGATAGGATTAAGTTAAAGGGAAAAATCCAAGAATTAAGGAAAAGGAAATAAAGAAAAGAAAAAAAAAACATATATTCGTCTTTGTCCAATTTATTCGACTGAATAGAAAATGGGAAGAAAATCCACTAAAATGCATTGGTAAAAGTAGCTCAGAAAGCTATGATTTCGATAGGGAAAACATTTAAATAAAATGAGTAAATGGCATGAAATTCACGACAAATTATCGGAAGAAAAAATTAAAGCGGAAAAATCATATAAATGCATAAATAAAAATATTACAATAAAGCCAGAAACTATAATCAAACACTTCAATACAATCGTAGAAGCCCTAAATAATATAGGACAGGTCATAATAAGGTAAATAATATACTCACTAAAGAACACCAAAACGCAGCTTACCAATTATTTTCACATGTACGTGACAAATTAGTATCCTCATTAGCGAGATACAACATAGAAATACCCATACAAACTACAATAGAAGAAAATCTCCAAATTGACTTTAATAGCGTTCTAATCGAAACGTCAAGAAACCGTACCCCTTCACCTTCATTAGAAGAAAATAAACCACAGTATATACCCCCCATAAACGTCACAATGGCACAAACAGTAGTAGAATTTATCAAAGCTGCCTCATCAGTGTTGCCAGAATTTGATGGCAAGCCTGAAAATCTACATAGTTTCCTAGATGCTCTTGATATTTTAGACCAAATCAAAGATACTCATGAAGCTTTAGCAATAACCATGGTAAAAACCAAACTAAAAGGCACTGCAAGAAATTTCATTAGCAACGAGACTACTATTGCACAAATTAAGTTAAAATTGAAAACAGTAATAAAAGGCGAATCAGTTGAAGTTTCGACAGCAAAACTACTAAATATCCAACAGCGCAGCAAAACTGCAAATCAGTACACAGCGGAAATATAAAAAATAACTAGGTCCCTGGAGGGAGCATATATCTCGGATGGCTTAAATACAGACTTGGCAACCAGATATGCAACCCAAGCAGCAGTCAAAGCGATTGGTAAGAACTGCTCGAACGAGAAAGTAAAAATGATTATGCAAGCAGGAACGTTCACAACAATGAACGATGCGATTTCAAAATTTACAAATAGCTGTACCGAAATAACGGGTAGCTCAAATACAATCTTAAATATACGGCAACAAAATCAATTCCGGAGTAATTTCCGTGGGGGTACCGAAGTAACAACTATGGGAATTACCGAGGTAGGAGATTTAGACCACAGCCAAGATATAACAATAACTTTAGAGCGAATACTAACAATAATAATAATCCTCAAGAAAGATTACAAAATCAAAATAGGTCCTATAACCAAACACGCAATCAGACACGCAATGTACGTGGCTGTAATCAGCAGGAAAACCAGGAAACTCCACTTCAAAATCAGTAAATAGAAAAATATGTGTATTAAATCTACACTTAAATAGTTATATATCTACAAAAACCTCTTTAAATAACTCAATTTCAACTTTTTTAGTAGACACTGGAGCAGATATCTCCATAATTAAAAAGAATCAAATAATTAAGCATGAAAAAATAAATACAAAACAAATAACAGACTTAAAGGGCATTGGTCAAGGTATAACCAGTACATTAGGCACAATCAAAACTGATTTAAAAGGTTCTAATTTATCATAAATTTCACGTCGTAGAAGACGAATTTCCAATACCGTGCGATGGAATAATAGGTTTGGATTTTATAAAGAAATATAATTGTATTCTAGATTATGGCAAAACAGAGGATAAACTAATCCTAAGACCATATGATTTTCCCCAAACCATCACAATGTATCTAACAAATTACCTAACTGCTAACACAATTACAATCCCTGCTAGATCTGAAGTCATTAGACAGGTAACAGTAAACACTGATAATAAATCCATCTTCATACCCCACCAACAACTGGCTGAAGGCATTTTTATAGCAAACACAATCACAAATAAGGATCAAACTTTTGTCAGAATTATTAACACCACACATAAAAATACAACCATTCAAAATTACAAAATACATACTGAAAATTTAGATGACTATAATTTAATTAAAACAAAAACACACAATAAACAGAGTAATGACACAGAAAAATTAAAAAGATTACCCAAAATTTTCCCAAAATTTGTCAATACACAATTAACTTCACTATGCACAGAATTCATAGATATATTTGCACTAGAAACAGAACCTATTTCCACTAATAATTTTTATAAACAAAAACTACACATGAAAGATAACACACCAGTATACATAAAAAACTATAGATTACCCGAGATACAAAAGGAAGAAATAAGTAAACAGGTTAATAAATTGATTGAAGATGACATTATAGAACCCTCAATATCGGAATACAACAGTCCAATTTTACTAGTTCCTAAAAAATCACTACCAGGTAATACAGAAAAGAGATGGAGACTGGTAGTTGACTACAGACAAGTAAACAAAAAACTAGCAGCGGACAAATTCCCACTTCCAAGAATCGATGATATTTTACACCAACTTGGAAGAGCAAAATATTTTTCATGCCTAGACCTTATGTCAGGTTTTCATCAAATAGAATTACACCCAGACTCTAGAGATATAACCTCATTCACAGCAGAAAATGGTACATATAGATTCAAAAGACTACCCTATGGATTAAAAGTAGCACCAAATTCATTCCAAAGAATGGTGAAATTAGCCTTTGCGGGCCTCAAACCATCCCAAGCATTTCTCTATATGGATGATTTAGTTGTACTAGGGTGTTCAGAAAAACACATGCTAAAAAATTTAAAAGATGTTTTCTCGACTTGTAGGAAATACAGCTTAAAATTACATCCAGATAAATGCCTATTCTGCAGTGAAGAAATAACTTATTTAGGACATAAATGCACAAGCAAAGGAATACTACCTGACCCAAGCAAATTTGAAACAGTTCAAAATTACCCAACACCAAAAACAGCAGATGAAGTTAAAAGGTTCGTAGCGTTCTGCAATTATTACAGAAGATTTGTACCGAATTTCGCAGAGTACTCAAGAAAATTAGCTAGGCTTTTCAAAAATAATGTTTCCTTCGACTGGACAGAAGAATGTCAAAAAGCTTTTGTCTACCTAAAGGAAGCTTTAATCAGCCCACAACTTTTGCAATACCCCGACTTCAATAAAGAATTCTGCATAACAACAGACGCTAGTGGGTATGCTTGCGGAGCAGTCCTTAGAACACGATGGAAAACAGTTACCAATTGCTTACGCTTCTAGATCATTCACAAAAGGTGAAACAAATAAAGCTACCATAGAAAAAGAATTAGGAGCAATCCATTGGGCCATAACCTTTTTCAGACCATATGTTTATGGCAGAAAATTCTTAATTAAAACTGACCATCGCCCCTTAACATATCTTTTCTCGATTTAGAATCCTTCATCTAAATTAACAAGAATAAGACTTGAGTTAGAAGAGTACGATTTCGAAGTGGAGTACATTGCTGGAAAAGAAAATCATGTAACGGGCGCATTGTCTCGCATTAACATTACAAGTCTAAAAGAAATGTCAGTGGAAGCATGCAAAATAATGCAAGTTTCAACAAGATCAGCAGCTAAAAATGTAAAAAATAACATTAAAATTAAAGAAAGTCACACAGAGAACCCCAAAATATATGAAGCGCTAAATAAATTTGAAGTAAAAAGACTAGTCGAGCTCGTTTTCAATCCTTCGAAATTCTATTTCAAAAAAGGAAAGAAAATTTGTAGCCATTTTGATTCAAGCAACCTAATTGTTGAGGATAAGATTGACTTAGGACAATTCTTTACCAGGCTCGAAAGAGAAGCCGGCAATTTAGGCCTTGTACAAATACAGTTGTCCTTAGGGGATAAATTGTTTAAAAGAAATTATACTGCAGTAGGAAAATTTATTGAAATAGGAAACAAGGTCTCAAAAAACTAACAATTGCATTAACCCCAGAGGTTATATATGTGACTAATCCCGGGAAAATTAAGGAAGTTCTGCAAAAATATCATGACGATCCTATTAGTGGTGGCCACCCAGGAATAAATCGCATGACAAATAAAATCAAGCAAAAATATAGCTGGCTAAACATGAAAAACGACGTAAGAAAATACGTAAAGAACTGCATCCACTGTCAGAAAAACAAAATAAATAAGCATATAAAAGAACCAATGACAATAACGGATACACCTCCGAAGGCTTTCGATATAGTACAGATCGATACGGTCTGACCATTACCGAAATCGATAAATGGAAACGAATACGCAGTTACCATCATATGCGATCTCACCAAATATTTAGTAGCAATTCCAGTCCAGAGTAAACACGCTATAACAGTTGCTAAAGCTGTATTCGAGCACTTCATTCTGATCTATGGGTGCATGAAAACAATCCTAACAGACATGGGAACCGAATACAAAAATTGCTTATTCGAAGAACTTTGCAAACTGCTAAAAATTGAGCATAAAACCTCAACACCGTACCATCACCAAACTTTAGGCACTGTAGAACGTAGCCATAGGACATTTAACGAATATGTACGTTCATACATATCCAGTGATAAAGATGATTGGGACGAATACCTCAGGTATTTCGCATACTGCTACAATACGACCCCATCGACCGTACACGGATATTGCCCTTACGAGCTAATGTTTGCGAAAAATCCCCCTATATACGAATTCCTAGATGAGAATAAAATAAGCCCAGTGTATAAGCACGAAGCATATGACAAAGAAATAAAATATAGACTTCAAATAGCACAACAAAAAGCTAGAAAATTAGTAGAAGAAGTCAAAGAAAACAAAAACTTAATTATGATAAAAATAACACCAGTAAAGAAATAAAAATAGGTGATCTAGTATTAGTTAGAGAAGAAGCTAGCCACAAGCTAGACAGTAGATATAAAGGAAGGTATAAGGTAAAGAAAATTTACAAAAATAACAATTTTACTTTAATTCCACATAGAGAAGAAACTACTAATAGCAACAATAAAGATAAGGAGTTAATAATTCATAAGAATAGACTTAAACCCATTTACAACATCTTTTAATAAATTAAAACATTAAATAGTGAAATAAGCACTCCAATTTACTCTCCTATTTAATAAAAATTTTAGAAAAAGCGGATTTTGGATGGGTCGACACACTTAAACCAGCTCTGTAAAATAAATGAAAAATGTAAAATAAAGAAAATAAACGAATTATGTAAAATAAAGAAATGAAAAATGTAAAATAAATAAAATAAATGAAAATTGTAAAATAAGTAAAATAATCGGATTTTGAAAAAAAAAATGTACAAAACATTGTAATAAAGGTATGAAGGTCAGCAGATTAGTTACAAAGTACACACACTCTGTCACTATTATATCAAGTTACAGTAACATCATAAAAAAAAAAAAAAATTCAAACAAACAGTCTTATACAATTGCTCACTCAATTATATAATCCTCCTTTTCTAAGGCGGAGGGTATAGCATTATGCGTCATGCCCACTAAGCTATACATTTGCGGCATTACGTATCATGAACGTCTATGCCAATACATTTCTTCTGAACCGAACACACAATAATAACATAATCATATTAATATTAAATTACATTGACATCGCACAAGCGGCGAGCCAACATCAATGGAATGCCGAATATGAAACCCTTGTCTGTTCACACCATAATCAGCCAATCACCCCGATCAATGCACTTGCCGATTGTCAATGTTAGACTCTCACATAAATATGTACATACAATCCATTTGCAGTTTTTACTTTGTTAATATGAATTAACCAAATATGCACATACAAACATTTTACATAATGCATACAAGTATCAATCTGCTGGCGTTGCAATACAAATCTACACATATGAATATCAACCATACAAACTTACAAATAAGAATATCAATAGTACAAACTTACATAAGTAAATATCAATAATACAAATCTACATGAACACTTACACTACATACCTAAATACACAAATACTGACAATACAAATTTACACATTTTTAATTCATAAGTATTTGGTTAATTGCAAATGTATAGGTTAAGATATTTTGTATAAAAAGGGAAGAATTTTTGTTAATAAACAATTAATATTCTGACGCCCAAAGCATAAATATCTCTTCATCCAAATAAGAATATTTCAATATAACTTTTCGCAATTTCTACCCCATTTTAACAGCTATAAGCTTCAAATTTCACCGATTGCTTACGTATATAGTATATATTGTTGTGTCAAAAAATCATAGAGATCGGTGATATATATAATATATATATGATGCTATATATAGTATATATATATTTTTTTTGCGATTTCGGCCCCATTTTAACAGCTAGAAGCTTCAAATTTCACCAAATGCTTACGTGTATAGCATATATTGATGTCTGAAAAAATCATTGAGATCGGTGGTATATATATTATATACTTCATATAAACTGTCATTTTTGCCCCTTTTTTAGGGATAGAAGCTTCAAAATTCATCAAATTTCATCAAATAGTTACGTTTAGGTCATATATTTTTGAAATACTTGATTCGTAGTCATAGTTTTTACATGCAGACCACAAAAAATGTGAAACTTTGCATCCTCGCACAAAGTACCTAACTATTTTTATACCATTCATGAAAATGAAATGGTATATTAATTTCGTCACGAAACCCAAAATTGTAAGTCCTTAAAGGAAAATAGATAGACCCACCATCAAGTATACCGAAATAATCAGGTTGAAGAGCTGAGTTGGTTTAGCCATGCCCGTCTGTCCGCCTGTCTGTTTTTATGCAAACTAGTCCCTCAATTTTTGAGATATCTTGATAAAATTTGGTGAGCGGGTGTGTTTGGGTGTCCGATTAGACATTTGTCGGAACCGGCCGGATCGGACCCCTATATCATATATCCTCCATACAACCGATTTTTCAGGAAAAGAGGATTTTTGTAATATCTTACTCAATTTAACAGATTGAAGCTTCAAACTTCACCATATACTTTCGTATATTGCACATATTGTTGCCTGAAAAAATTGATGAGATCGGTCGTATATATAGTATATATCCCCGACAACCGATTGTTCAGATAACAAACTTTGCCCAATTTCTGCCCCGTTTTAACAGCTAGAAGCTTCAAATTTCACCAAATGCTTACGTATATAGCATATATTGTTGTCTGAAAAAATCATAGAGATCGGTGATATATATATTATATACTTCATATAAACTGTCATTTTTGCCTCTTTTTTAGGGCTAGAACCTTCAAAATTCATCAAGTTTCATCAAATAGTTACGTTTAGGTCATATATTTTTGAAATACGTGATTCGTAGTCATAGTTTTTACATGCAGACCACAAAAAATGTGAAGGTTTGCATCCTCACACAAAGTACCTACCTATTTTTATACCTTTCATGAAAATGAAATGGTATATTAATTTCGTCACGAAACCCAAAATTTTAAGTCCTTAAAGGAAAATAGATAGACCCACCATTAAGTATATCGAAATAATCAGGTTGAAGAGCTGAGTTGATTTAGCCATGCCCGTCTGTCCGTCTGTCTGTTTTTATGCAAACTAGTCCCTCAATTTTTGAGATATCTTGATAAAATTTGGTGAGCGGGTGTGTTTGGGTGTCCGATTAGACATTTGTCGGAACCGGCCGGATCGGACCCCTATAGCATATATCCTCCATACAACCGATTTTTCAGAGAAAGAGGATTTTTGTAATATCTTACTCAATTTAACAGATTGAAGCTTCAAACTTCACCATATACTTTCGTATATTGCACATATTGTTGCCTGAAAAAATTTATGAGATCGGTCGTATATATAGTATATATCCCCCACAACCGATTGTTCAGATAAGAAACTTCGTAATTACTGCCCTATTTTAAGAGCTAGAGGCTTCAAATTTCAACGAATGCTTACGTATATATATTGGAAACCTGGCAATCCTATGAAATGCATCCCTGTAAAATGCATATATGTACAACAACTATGTTTTTCAAATTTTCAACGATGAGTTCAGTTCTAAAATAAACTTCGTACTAGTAACAATGTGTTTTATATTTATTCCGAGCTTCGCTGTAAGTATACGCGCAACAGGTTATGGGCCCAGAGCCTTGTCGGGATAATATTTAAAACGTTTGGAAGTTATCGCGTGTGTCGCAAAAGAGACTTGATTAGAACTGTGTGAAAAATAAAAAATAAAATGAGTTCGCTGTATCAAATAGAAAAGTTGGACGACGCCAACTATGATACGTGGTGTATACAGATGCAGTGCATCCTCGTGCATTCGGACATTTGGAGTGTAGTGAGTGGCGAATTTGTGAAGCCAGACGATGCCACCTTAGAAACCAAATGGAAGAGCGAAAATGAAAAGGCATTAGCTATGATTATATTGTGTTTGAAGCCATCGCAGTTGGGCTATGTGAAGAATTGTACCAATGCTTTAGATGCTTGGCAAAAATTAAAAAGTGTATACAAGCCAAGCGGTCCAATTCGCAAAGTTACATTGTATAAAAAGCTATTAAGCCTGAATATGTGTGAAAATGTAACAATGGCAAAACATATTCAAGAGTTTGTGTGCATTTCTGAGAAATTGGCAGAATTGGATATTAAATTAAACGAAGAACAATTTTTGTTGTTATATCGGCCTACTGATTTTAAGATCGCGGGTTCGAATCGAGCTCAAGGCCTAACAATAATTTTTTATCATTATTATTGTTATGATAAATTTTTTCTTAATTGAAAAAATTTTTAAATTAGAATAGAAGAAAGAAAAAATTTAGACAACTGCTAAAGCTCGTTGTATAGATCCATTTCGGGAACTGCTAAATTCCTTCATCGGCAACGTTTAGGCGCCGCTGCTATAACCATTCAGCCATCACAGCGGTTTTTTGTTTGTCTTCATTAATCCTACTTCTATTCTGGTTCGTGCCAATTGATATTCACAACACTGCGACATCTGTTGCAGAATGGATGTGAAAATTGGACTTGTTTGATGGCAATGCCGCCATAGTGTCATATTTTTTTTATTGACACTTTTTCCCCGTGCTCTGGGATGTATTAACAATTTTTGTTGTTATATCGGCCTACTGATTTTAAGATCGCGGGTTCGAATCGAGCTCAAGGCCTAACAATAATTTTTTATCATTATTATTGTTATGACAAATTTTTTCTTAATTGAAAAAATTTTTAAATTAGAATAGAAGAAAGAAAAAATTTAGACAACTG
Source organism: Eurosta solidaginis (assembly GCF_040869045.1). NCBI lineage: Eukaryota > Metazoa > Arthropoda > Insecta > Diptera > Tephritidae > Eurosta > Eurosta solidaginis. The sequence goes on from NC_090322.1 coordinate 78,458,193, forward strand.
CCAAAGCTCGTTGTATAGATCCATTTCGGGAACTGCTAAATTCCTTCATCGGCAACGTTTAGGCGCCGCTGCTATAACCATTCAGCCATCACAGCGGTTTTTTGTTGTCTTCATTAATCCTACTTCTATTCTGGTTCGTGCCAATTGATATTCACAACACTGCGACATCTGTTGCAGAATGGATGTGAAAATTGGACTTGTTTGATGGCAATGCCGCCATAGTGTCATATTTTTTTTATTGACACTTTTTCCCCGTGCTCTGGGATGTATTAACAATTTTTGTTGTTATATCGGCCTACTGATTTTAAGATCGCGTGTTCGAATCGAGCTCAAGGCCTAACAATAATTTTTTATCATTATTATTGTTATGATAAATTTTTTCTTAATTGAAAAAATTTTTAAATTAGAATAGAAGAAAGAAAAAATTTAGACAACTGCCAAAGCTCGTTGTATAGATCCATTTCGGGAACTGCTAAATTCCTTCATCGGCAACGTTTAGGCGCCGCTGCTATAACCATTCAGCCATCACAGCGGTTTTTTGTTTGTCTTCATTAATCCTACTTCTATACTGGTTCGTGCCAATTGATATTCACAACACTGCGACATCTGTTGCAGAATGGATGTGAAAATTGGACTTGTTTGATGGCAATGCCGCCATAGTGTCATATTTTTTTTTATTGACACTTTTTCCCCGTGCTCTGGGATGTATTACCAGTTTTTGTTGTTATATCGGCCTACTGATTTTAAGATCGCGGGTTCGAATCGAGCTCAAGGCCTAACAATAATTTTTATCATTATTATTGTTATGATAAATTTTTTCTTAATTGAAAAAATTTTTAAATTAGAATAGAAGAAAGAAAAAATTTAGACAACTGCCAAAGCTCGTTGTATAGATCCATTTCGGGAACTGCTAAATTCCTTCATCGGCAACGTTTAGGCGCCGCTGCTATAACCATTCAGCCATCACAGCGGTTTTTTGTATGTCTTCATTAATCCTACTTCTATTCTGGTTCGTGCCAATTGATATTCACAACACTGCGACATCTGTTGCAGAATGGATGTGAAAATTGGACTTGTTTGATGGCAATGCCGCCATAGTGTCATATTTTTTTTATTGACACTTTTTCCCCGTGCTCTGGGATGTATTAACAATTTTTGTTGTTATATCGGCCTACTGATTTTAAGATCGCGGGTTCGAATCGAGCTCAAGGCATAACAATAATTTTTTATCATTATTATTGTTATGATAAATTTTTTCTTAATTGAAAAAATTTTTAAATTAGAATAGAAGAAAGAAAAAATTTAGACAACTGCCAAAGCTCGTTGTATAGATCCATTTCGGGAACTGCTAAATTCCTTCATCGGCAACGTTTAGGCGCCGCTGCTATAATCATTCAGCCATCACAGCGGTTTTTTGTTTGTCTTCATTAATCCTACTTCTATTCTGGTTCGTGCCAATTGATATTCACAACACTGCGACATCTGTTGCAGAATGGATGTGAAAATTGGACTTGTTTGATGGCAATGCCGCCATAGTGTCATATTTTTTTTATTGACACTTTTTCCCCGTGCTCTGGGATGTATTAACAATTTTTGCTGTTATATCGGCCTACTGGGAAAACGTGTCAATAAAAAAAATATGACACTATGGCGGCATTGCCATCAAACAAGTCCAATTTTCACATCCATTCTGCAACAGATGTCGCAGTGTTGTGAATATCAATTGGCACGAACCAGAATAGAAGTAGGATTAATGAAGACAAACAAAAAACCGCGGTGATGGCTGAATGGTTAAGCAGCGGCGCCTAAACGTTGCCGATGAAGGAATTTAGCAGTTCCCGAAATGGATCTATACAACGAGCTTTGGCAGTTGTCTAAATTTTTTCTTTCTTCTATTCTAATTTAAAAATTTTTTCAATTAAGAAAAAATGTATCATAACAATAATAATGATAAAAAATTATTGTTAGGCCTTGAGCTCGATTCGAACCCGCGATCTTAAAATCAGTAGGCCGATATAACAACAAAAATTGTTAATACATCCCAGAGCACGGGGAAAAAGTGTCAATAAAAAAAATATGACACTATGGCGGCATTGCCATCAAACAAGTCCAATTTTCACATCCATTCTGCAACAGATGTCGCAGTGTTGTGAATATCAATTGGCACGAACCAGAATAGAAGTAGGATTAATGAAGACAAACAAAAAACCGCTGTGATGGCTGAATGGTTATAGCAGCGGCGCCTAAACGTTGCCGATGAAGGAATTTAGCAGTTCCCAAAATGGATCTATACAACGAGCTTTGGCAGTTGTCTAAATTTTTTCTTTCTTCTATTCTAATTTAAAAATTTTTTCAATTAAGAAAAAATTTATCATAACAATAATAATGATAAAAAATTATTGTTAGGCCTTGAGCTCGATTCGAACCCGCGATCTTAAAATCAGTAGGCCGATATAACAACAAAAATTGTTAATACATCCCAGAGCACGGGGAAAAAGTGTCAATAAAAAAAATATGACACTATGGCGGCATTGCCATCAAACAAGTCCAATTTTCACATCCATTCTGCAACAGATGTCGCAGTGTTGTGAATATCAATTGGCACGAACCAGAATAGAAGTAGGATTAATGAAGACAACAAAAAACCGCTGTGATGGCTGAATGGTTATAGCAGCGGCGCCTAAACGTTGCCGATGAAGGAATTTAGCAGTTCCCGAAATGGATCTACGCAACGAGCTTTGGCAGTTGTCTAAATTTTTTCGTTCTTCTATTCTAATTTAAAAATTTTTTCAATTAAGAAAAAATTTATCATAACAATAATAATGATAAAAAATTATTGTTAGGCCTTGAGCTCGATTCGAACCCGCGATCTTAAAATCAGTAGGCCGATATAACAACAAAAATTGTTAATACATCCCAGAGCACGGGGAAAAAGTGTCAATAAAAAAAATATGACACTATGGCGGCATTGCCATCAAACAAGTCCAATTTTCACATCCATTCTGCAACAGATGTCGCAGTGTTGTGAATATCAATTGGCACGAACCAGAATAGAAGTAGGATTAATGAAGACAACAAAAAACCGCTGTGATGGCTGAATGGTTATAGCAGCGGCGCCTAAACGTTGCCGATGAAGGAATTTAGCAGTTCCCGAAATGGATCTACACAACGAGCTTTGGCAGTTGTCTAAATTTTTTCTTTCTTCTATTCTAATTAAAAAATTTTTTCAATTAAGAAAAAATTTGTCATAACAATAATAATGATAAAAAATTATTGTTAGGCCTTGAGCTCGATTCGAACACGCGATCTTAAAATCAGTAGGCCGATATAACAACAAAAATTGTTAATACATCCCAGAGCACGGGGAAAAAGTGTCAATAAAAAAAAATATGACACTATGGCGGCATTGCCATCAAACAAGTCCAATTTTCACATCCATTCTGTAACAGATGTCGCAGTGTTGTGAATATCAATTGGCACGAACCAGAATAGAAGTAGGATTAATGAAGACAAACAAAAAACCGCTGTGATGGCTGAATGGTTATAGCAGCGGCGCCTAAACGTTGCCGATGAAGGAATTTAGCAGTTCCCGAAATGGATCTATACAACGAGCTTTGACAGTTGTCTAAATTTTTTCTTTCTTCTATTCTAATTTAAAAATTTTTTCAATTAAGAAAAAATTTATCATAACAATAATAATGATAAAAAATTATTGTTAGGCCTTGAGCTCGATTCGAACCCGCGATCTTAAAATCAGTAGGCCGATATAACAACAAAAATTGTTAATACATCCCAGAGCACGGGGAAAAAGTGTCAATAAAAAAAATATGACACTATGGCGGCACTGCCATCAAACAAGTCCAATTTTCACATCCATTCTGCAACAGATGTCGCAGTGTTGTGAATATCAATTGGCACGAACCAGAATAGAAGTAGGATTAATGAAGACAACAAAAAACCGCTGTGATGGCTGAATGGTTATAGCAGCGGCGCCTAAACGTTGCCGATGAAGGAATTTAGCAGTTCCCGAAATGGATCTATACAACGAGCTTTGGCAGTTGTCTAAATTTTTTCTTTCTTCTATTCTAATTTAAAAATTTTTTCAATTAAGAAAAAATTTATCATAACAATAATAATGATAAAAAATTATTGTTAGGCCTTGAGCTCGATTCGAACCCGCGATCTTAAAATCAGTAGGCCGATATAACAACAAAAATTGTTAATACATCCCAGAGCACGGGGAAAAAGTGTCAATAAAAAAAATATGACACTATGGCGGCATTGCCATCAAACAAGTCCAATTTTCACATCCATTCTGCAACAGATGTCGCAGTGTTGTGAATATCAATTGGCACGAACCAGAATAGAAGTAGGATTAATGAAGACAAACAAAAAACCGCTGTGATGGCTGAATGGTTATATCAGCGGCGCCTAAACGTTGCCGATGAAGGAATTTAGCAGTTCCCGAAATGGATCTATACAACGAGCTTTGGCAGTTGTCAAAATTTTTTCTTTCTTCTATTCTAATTAAAAAAATTTTTCAATTAAGAAAAAATTTATCATAACAATAATAATGATAAAAAATTATTGTTAGGCCTTGAGCTCGATTCGAACCCGCGATCTAAACGAAGAACTTTTAGTGATAATTTTGTTGTCCAGTTTGCCACGAAGTTTCGAGAACTTCGTGATCGCAATGGAGACGCGTGACAGTTTCCCCACCTTCGAAGTTCTAAAAATTAAATTGCTAGAAGAGTACGATCGTCAAGTACAGTCAGAGCAGCATAAAAGTGTGACAAGCCAACAAGTGTTTCTAGCGACTTCGAAAGGGGAAGGTAAAAATCAAAATAGACAATTCAACGGAAAATGCTTTAATTGTGGTAAGCGTGGACATATAGCGTCAAAATGTAAAGCACCGAAAAAAGACAAGCAGAGTGAGCAGTGTTCGTTTGCGACGCTGGCAGCAGCCGATGTCTCAAGCATCAAACGTTCGTCGTGGTGTCTTGATAGTGGTGCGTCGACTCACATATGCAGCGAGAGAAGTATGTTTATATCTCTTAAAGAGAGCAAATAGAAAGTGATGTTGGCATCAGAAAAGTACTTAGAAGCTACAGGTGTAGGAAGTGTTTTGATTAAAGCAAATTGTAACATTGTTTTAAGAGACGTATTATTTGTACCAACAATGGTAGGCAATTTCATTTCAATCGGCAAAGCCATAAGCAATGGTGTGCGTGTAAATTTTGATAAACAATGCGCGATTATAAGAAATGAAAAAGGAAATATTGTGCTAAGAGCAGAAAAGAGAAATAACTTGTATATATTTGAAAGCGAGATGTGTGTACAAAAGTATTTCAGTGCAGTAGAAGAAAATGCAATGATGTGGCATAAACGATATGTCCATCTAAATTTTCAGAGTCTGCAAGAGCTGTGTAGCAAAAGAATTGTTAATGGGTTAGAGCTAAAAACACTACCCAAAGACATAAATTGTGACGTATGTATGAGAGCAAAAATATGTGTAAAGTCGTTTCCGAAGGCTAGCGATAATAAATCGCAGAATTTGCTAGATGTGGTACACTCAGATGTGTGTGGGCCTATGCCAAAACTGTCACTTGGTGGAGCGCGTTACTTCGCGACGTTTATAGATGACAAATCTAGGCGAATGTATGTGTATTTTCTCAAAACGAAAGACGAAGTGTTTGAGAAATTTAAATTATTTAAGAGCTTAGTAGAATGCCAAACAGAGAGAAAAATAAAAGTGCTAAGAACTGATAATGGCAGAGAGTATGTGAATCGCGAATTTGATAATTTTCTAAATGAGTGCGGCATCCAGAAGCAATTGACTGTTCCTTATACACCTCAGCAAAACGGTGTCGCAGAGCGAGCTAATAGGACAATAGTATAGATGGCTCGTAGTATGTTAGTAGAAGCAGGTCTCAATGAAAATTTGTGGGCAGAAGCTGTTGCTACTGCAGTGTATTTGCGAAATCGATCGCTAACCAAACAATTAGTAAACAAAACTCCATACGAGGTGTGGACAGGCAACAAGCCGAATGTTAGTCATTTAAGGGTGTTTGGTTCAAAAGCAATTGGGTTAGACAAGAGTAAACACAATAAATTTAGAGAGCGGGGAAAAGAGTATATTTTTGTAGGCTACTCTTTAACATCAAAAGCGTATAGACTGTATGACTGCGAAGAAAGAAGAATAGTTGAGAAACGCGATGTGATGTTCGATGAAAAGGTATTAGGTAGAATGAAAGCGAAAGATACAGAAATGGTAATAATTGACACTAATGAAATAAGAAGCAAATTACAACAACCATCAAATGAAATCGACAACAAAGTTCGTATTGAGGAGGAGCAATACGAAACAGCATCGGAAGCTGAGAGCGACGTTAGCAGCGAAGAAGCAGGAGTGCAATGCGACGAAGGCAGCGTAAATGAATGTTTGAATGAACGAAGAGGAAGGGGAAGACCGAAACGTATATATACTGGTAATGTTGGTCGTCCGCGTAAAGAGTACCATGTTGTTAATTTTGCAAACGATAATCGTGTTAAAATACCGCTGAGCGTAAGAGAAGCATTGTCTCGCGAAAGTAGTGAACGCTGGCAAGAAGCAATGAAAAAAGAGTATGACTCTTTAATGAAAAACAACACATGGGTGCTAGTTGATTTACCTAGTGGTAAGAAAAAAATTGGTTGCAAATGGGTATTCAACTTAAAAAGAGATCAGGCAGAAAATAGAACGATACAAATCGCGGTTAGTTGCTAAAGGGTGTAGTCAGCAATATGGTATAAACTACAACGAAACGTTTTCGCCTGTGGTTCGTCATGCTACTGTACGTATGTTGTTCGCGTTGGCCGCAGAGCTTGAGCTGCATATGCATCAGCTTGATGTCTCAACAGCATATCTAAATAGTGATTTAGATGAAGAAATTTTTATGGAGCAACCAGAAGGGTTTGTAAGCACAAAATACCCAAAACGCGTATTAAAGCTTAAAAAGGCGATATACGGCCTTAAGCAATCAGGTCGCCAGTGGAAGCACACGTTAGATGAAATATTGAAAAATATTGGGTTCAAAGCTTGCGTTAATGAGCCATGCTTATATAAGAGAAAAGACGGCGATAATTACAATTTGATTGCGGTATATGTAGACGATATTATCGAGGCTTGTTCCAGCGAAAACGAACTTTTAAAAATAAAGCGGCAAATTGCAAACAATTTTGAGGTTGTAGACAAAGGCAAAATAAGACACTTTCTGGGTATGGAAATAGAACGCATTGGAAGTGTAGGCGCTATTTCAGTTGGTCATACTCAATACGTTCAAAACATGCTGCGTCAGTATGGTATGGAGAAGTGTCGTAGTGCATCTACGCCATTAGATCCTGGGTTTAAAGTGCATTGTGATAAAACAGAGTGTGAGAAAGTAGATACTACTGAGTATCAGTCACTTATCGGCGCATTAATGTACCTGGCGATAACAACAAGACCTAACATTTTGCATTCGGTCAGCAACTTGGCACAACGAAACCAAAATTCCCACATTGAGCATGAGACAGCAGCAAAGCATATATTAAGGTATCTTTCTTCAACCAAAGATTTGAAGCTTGTTTACAAAAAGACTGGTAAGCAAGCCGAAGGTTATGTAGACGCAGATTGGGGTGGCAGCACAGAAGACAGAAGGTCATTCACCGGTTATGTATTTACAATGGCAGGCTGTGTATTTTCATGGGAAAGTAAGAAACAATCAACAGTTGCACTAAGCAGTACCGAAGCTGAGTATATGGTGTTAACAGCAGTGGCAAAAGAAGCAGTATATTTAAAGAAATTGCTTAGCGAGATTGAATATTGCAAGAATGAAGGACCAATGACTATATACGGCGATAATTTAAGTTCAAATAATTTGGCGAAGAATCCGGTTTACCACAACCGGAGTAAACATATCGATATCCGATTTCAATATATACGAGATGTTGTAAAAAATAATGTACTCAATCTGAATTATATTAGCACAGATAATATGCCAGCAGATATTTTGACAAAGAATTTATGTAAAGTAAAGCATGTTAAACTAGTAGACTTGCTTGGATTGAAATAGTATTTGCTTTTGAGATTATATAAAAACTATAATTGTTGAGGAGGAGTATTGGAAACCTGGCAATCCTATGAAATGCATCCCTTTAAAATGCAACTATGTTTTTCAAATTTTCAACGTTGAGTTCAGTTCTAAAATAAACTTCGTACTAGTAACAACGTGTTTTATATTTATTCCGAGCTTCGCTGTAAGTATACGCGCAACAATATAGCATATATTGTTGTCTGAAAAAATCATAAAGATCGGTGGTATATACAGTATATATATGGTGGTATATATAGTATATATATATATTTTCGCAATTTTAGCCCCATTTTAACAGCTAAAAGCTTCAAATTTCACCGAATGCTTACGTATATGGCATATATTGTTGTCTGAAAAAATCATAGAGATCGGTTGTTTGTATATATAGTATATATCTCATTCAACCGATTGTTCAGATAAGAAACTTTTCGCAATTTCTACCCCATTTTAACAGCTATAAGCTTCAAATTTCACCGATTGCTTACGTATATAGTATATATTGTTGTGTCAAAAAATCATAGAGATCGGTGATATATATATGATGGTATATATAGTATATATATATTTTTTTGCGATTTCGGCCCCATTTTAACAGCTAGAAGCTTCAAATTTCACCAAATGCTTACGTGTATAGCATATATTGATGTCTGAAAAAATCATTGAGATCGGTGGTATACATAGTATATATCTCATACAACCGATTGTTCAGATAAGAAACTTTGCGCAATTTCTGCCCCGTTTTAAGCTAGAAGCTTCAAATTTCACCAAATGCTTGAGTATATAGCATATATTGTTGTCTGAAAAAATCATAGAGTTCGGTGGTATATATATTATATACTTCATATAGACTGTCATTTTTGCCCCTTTTTTACGGCTAGAAGCTTCAAATTTCATCAAATAGTTACGTTTAGGTCATAAATTTTTGAAATACGTGATTCGTAGTCATAGTTTTTACATGCAGACCACAAAAAACGTGAAGCTTTGCATCCTCACACAAAGTACCTACCTATTTTTATACCCTTCATGAAAATTAAATGGTATATTAATTTCGTCACGAAACCCAAAATTGTAAGTCCTTAAAGGAAAATAGATAGACCCACCATTAAGTATACCGAAATAATCAGGTTGAAGAGCTGAGTTGATTTAGCCATGTCCGTCTGTCCGTCTGTCTGTTTGTATACAAACTAGTCCCTCAATTTTTGAGATATATTGATAAAATTTGGTGAGCGGGTGTGTTTGGGTGTCCGATTAGATATTTGTCGGAACCGGCCGGATCGGACCCCTATAGCATATATCCTCCATACAACCGATTTTTCAGAAAAAGAGAATTTTTGTAATATCTTACTCAATTTAACAGATTGAAGCTTCAAACTTCACCACATACTTTCTTATATTGCACATATTGTTGCCTGAAAAAATTGATGAGATCAGTCGTATATATAGTATATATCCCCCACAACCGACTGTTCAGATAAGAAAGTTTTCGTAATTACTGCCCTATTTTAAGAGCTAGAGGCTTCAAATTTCAATGAATGCTTACGTATATAGCATATATTGTTTTCTGAAAAAATCATAAAGATCGGTGGTATATATAGTATATATATGCTGGTATATATAGTATATATATGCTGGTATATATAGTATATATATATAGTATATATATATATATATTTTCGCAATTTTAGCCCCATTTTAACAGCTAGAAGCTTCAAATTTCAGCGAATGCTTACGTATATGGCATATATTGTTGTCTGAAAAAATCATAGAGATCGGTTGTATATATAGTATATATCTCATTCAACCGATTGTTCATATATGAAACTTTTCGCAATTTCTACCCCATTTTAACAGCTATAAGCTTCAAATTTCACCGATTGCTTACGTATATAGTATATATTGTTGTGTCAAAAAATCATAGAGATCGGTGATATATATAATATATATATGATGGTATATATATAGTATATATATTTTTTTTTGCGATTTCGGCCCCATTTTAAAAGCTATAAGCTTCAAATTTCACCAAATGCGGACGTATATAGCATATATTGATGTCTGAAAAAATCATTGAAATCGGTGGTATACATAGTATATATCTCATACAACCGATTGTTCAGATAAGAAACTTTGCGCAATTTCTGCCCCGTTTTAACAGCTATAAGCTTCAAATTTCACCAAATGCTTACGTACAGATCATATATTGTTGTCTGAAAAAAGCATAGAGATCGGTGGTATATATATTATATACTTCATATAAACTGTCATTTTGGCCCCTTTTTTACGGCTACAAGCTTCAAAATTCATCAAATAGTTACGTTTAGGTCATATATTTTTGAAATACGTGATTCGTAGTCATAGGTTTTACATGCAGACCACAAAAAACGTGAAGCTTTGCATCCTCACACAAAGTACCTACCCATTTTTTATTTTATATTTATCTTAAAAATTGTTTAGATATGTTCAAATTTCACCAAATGTTTACGTGTATAGCATATACTGTTGTCTGAAAAAATCATAGAGACCGGTGGTATATATAGTATATACCTCATACAACCGATTGTTGAGATAAGAAACTTTGCGCAATTTCTTCCCCATTTTAACATCTAGAAGCTTCAAATTTCACCAAATGCTTACGTGTATAGCATATATTGTTGTCTGAAAAAATCATTGAGATCGGTGGTATATATAGTATATATCTCATACAACCGATTGTTCAGATAAGAAACTTTGCGCAATTTCTGCCCCATTTTAACAGCTAGAAGCTTCAAATTTCACCAAAGGCGCGCGTTTAGCATATATTGTTGTCTGAAAAAATCATAGAGATCGGTGGTATATATATTATATACCCCATATAAACTGTATTTTTTTGCCCCTTTTTTACGGCTAGAAGCTTCAAAATTCATCAAATAGTTACGTTTACGTCATATATTGTTGAAATACGTGATTCGTAGTCATAGTTTTTACACGCAGACCACAAAAAACCTGAAACTTTGCATCCTCACACAAAGTACCTACCTATTTTTTTTTATATTTATCTTAAACATCGTTTAGGTATGTAGATCTGTTCACTATATATTTCTTATCTTATACATCCGATTATTCGGAGATTACGAACGGCATAAGATTATTGTTCAGCCCCGTTCATGAAAGGTATGAAGTCTTCGGCACAGCCGAAGACAGTCCCGTCCTTACTTGTTTATTTTATATTTATCTTAAAAATCGTATAGATATGTTCAAATTTCACCAAATGTTTACGTGTATAGCATACACTGTTGTCTGAAAAAATCATAGAGACCGGTGGTATATATAGTATATATCTCATACAACCGATTGTTGAGATAAGAAACTTTGCGCAATTTCTTCCCCATTTTAACAGCTAGAAGCTTCAAATTTCACCAAATGCTTACGTATATAGCATTTATTTTTTGAAAAAATCATAGAGATCGGTGGTAAAAATATTATATACCCCATATAAACTGTATTTTTTTGCCCCTTTTTTACGGCTAGAAGCTTCAAATTTCATCAATTAGTTACGTTTACGTCATATATTGTTGAAATACGTGATTCGTAGTCATAGTTTTTACACGCAGACCACAAAAAACCTGAAACTTTGCATCCTGACACAAAGTACCTACCTATTTTTATACCTTTCATCAAAATGAAATGGTATATTAATTTCGTCACGAAATCCAAAATTGTAAGTCCTTAAAGGAAAATAGATAGACCCACCATTAAGTATACAGAAATAATCAGGTTTAAGAGCTGAGTTGATTTAGCCATGTCCCTCTGTCCGTCTGTCTGTTTGTATGCAAACTAGTCCCTCAATTTTTGAGATATCTTGATAAAATTTGGTGAGCGGGTGTGTTTGGGTGTCCGATTAGACATTTGTCGGAACCGGCCGGATCGGACCCCTTTAGCATATATCCTCCATACAACCGATTTTTCAGAAAAAGAGAATTTTTGTAATATCTTACTCAATTTAACAGATTGAAGCTTCAAACTTCACCATATACTTTCGTATATTGCACATATTGTTGCCTGAAAAAATTGATGAGATCGGTCGTATATATAGTATATATCCCCCACAACCGATTATTCAGATAAGAAACTTTTCGTAATTACTGCCCTATTTTAAGAGCTAGAGGCTTCAAATTTCAACGAATGCTTACGTATATAGCATATATTGTTGTCTGAAAAAAGCATAAAGATCGGTGGTATATATAGTATATATATGGTGGTATATATAGTATATATATATAGTATATATATATATTTTAGTATATATATATATTAACGACCGCAACCTGGCCCGGTGCTTCGGGGCAGCTTGAGCGCCGACCATATGGCCATAGTAGTATAGCGTCATCAATCACAAGACAAACAGACTACATGATTCCCTATCTGCGCTTCGAGGGAGATCTTAAGGCCACAATAGAGGTGGACGGTTGGCGCAAGGGTGCGCAAATGGCGGACGAGGCGATACATGTGTACACCGATGGTTCCAAAGTAGTGGAAGGAATAGGGTCTGCGGTATACTGTGCTGTTCCGGAAATAAGCAGATCCTACAGGCTGCCGGATTACTGTAGCGTTTTCCAAACGTAAATATTAGCCGTAACCAAAGCAGTAGAAACCCTGGAAGAGAATAGCTTAAGCTGCAACCGTGTTAACTTTTATATTGACAGTCAAGCAGCAATTAAGGCAATAATCTCGCATAGCACAGCATCTAAATGCGTGTTAGAGTGTAAGCAGTCTCTGGAGAGAATCGGGACATGGAGAAGCATTCATCTATATTGGGTCCCAGGGCATATGGGAATAGATGGGAATGAAAAAGCGGACGAACTAGCTAAAAAGTGCGTATCCCTTGAAGCTTGCGCCGTAGATGTCCCAATTAGATTGGGCGAGATTAAGCGAAGTCGAGAGGTGCACACGATCGACCAAGCGGGAAAGGCGTGGGTTCAAGCGCGGGGCTGTAAAGTGTCGAAGGTTATGTGTAGGTCTTACAACCTTAGACTAACACAGTTGCCCCTATCATTAAAAAGAGAGGAATGTAGGCTCATGACGGGTATTCTGACTGGACACTGCCATCTGGCGTCACATGCCTTTAAACTAGGCTTGGTCAGTGATAGCAGATGTAGGAAGTGCGGGTTGGAGGAGGAAACGATCGAGCACGTTCTGTGCCCGTGCCCTCCACTTGCCAGGCTAAGACTCCAGCTATTAGGAGTGATACAGCTGTCAGATCTAGAAGCAGCAAGTGGCTTAAGTCCTAGGAAGCTTCCAGTATTTGCCAAGAGGTCGGAGTTATTTTATAACATAGGTCCTGGTTTTTGATAGGGTTTTTCAGTTTGGTCGTTAAAACAAACTTCTGGTAACACTACGGCCTCAATCAGTCTATGTGAGGTCCTCATGGACCGGCCAGTTCAACCTACCTACCTATATTTTCGCAATTTTAGCCCCATTTTAACAGATAGAAACTTCAAATTTCACCGAATGCTTACGTATATGGCATATATTGTCTGAAAAAATCATAGAGATCGGTTGTATATATAGTATATATCTCATTCAACCGATTGTTCAGATAAGAAACTTTTCGCAATTTCTACCCCATTTTAACAGATATAAGCTTCAAATTTCACCGATTGTTTACGTATATAGTATATATTGTTGTGTCAAAAAATCATAGAGATCGGTGATATATATAATATATATATGATGATATAGTATATATATAGTATATATCTATTTTTTTTTTTTGCGATTTCGGCCCCATTTTAACAGCTAGAAGCTTCAAATTTCACCAAATGCTTACGTGTATAGCATATATTGATGTCTGAAAAAATCATTGAGATCGGTGGTATACATAGTATATATCTCATACAACCGATTGTTCAGATAAGAAACTTTGTGTAATTTCTGCCCCGTTTTAACAGCTAGAAGCTTCAAATTTCACCAAATGCTTACGTATATAGCATATATTGTTGTCTGAAAAAATCATAGAGATCGGTGGTATATATATTATATACCCCATATAAACTGTATTATCATAGAGATCGGTGGTATATATATTATATACTTCATATAAACTGTCATTTTTGCCCCTTTTTTACGGCTAGAAGCTTCAAAATTCATCAAATTTCATCAAATAGTTACGTTTAGGTCATATATTTTTGAAATACGTGATTCGCAGTCATAGTTTTTACATACAGACCACAAAAAACGTGAAGCTTTGCATCCTCACACAAAGTACCTACCTATTTTTTATTTTATATTTATCTTAAAAATCGTTTAGATATGTTCAAATTTCACCAAATGTTTACGTGTATAACATATACTGTTGTCTGAAAAAATCATAGAGACCGGTGGTATATATAGTATATATCTCATACAACCGATTGTTGAGATAAGAAACTTTGCGCAATTTCTTCCCCATTTTAACAGCTAGAAGCTTCAAATTTCACCAAATGCTTACGTGTATAGCATATATTGTTGTCTGAAAAAATCATTGAGATCGGTGGTATATATAGTATATATCTCATACAACCGATTGTTCAGATAAGAAACTTTGCGCAATTTCTGCCCCATTTTAACAGCTAGAAGCTTCAAATTTCACCAAATGCTTACGTATATAGCATATATTGTTGTCTGAAAAAATCATAGATATCGGTGGTATATATATTATATACCCCATATAAACTGTATTTTTTTGCCCCTTTTTTACGGCTAGAAGCTTCAAAATTCATCAAATTTCATCAAATAGTTACGTTTACGTCATATATTGTTGAAATACGTGATTCGTAGTCATAGTTTTTACACACAGACCACAAAAAACCTGAAACTGTGCATCCTCACACAAAGTACCTACCTATTTTTTATTTTATATTTATCTTAAAAATCGTTTAGGTATGTAGATCTGTTCATTATATATTTCTTATCTTATACATCCGATTATTCGGAGATTTCGAACGGCATACGATTATTGTTCAGCCCCATTCATGAAAGGTATGAAGTGTTCGGCACAGTCGAAGACAGTCCCGTCCTTACTTGTTTTATTTATAATTGTCTTATGAAGAGCAAATACAGCACGTCTAGCCCGTGGAACTCGTTAAAACCAAATATATAAGGATGCAACAGTTTATATATAAAAAAATTAAAAACGTTAGGTTTTTAAACACATATTACGTTAAAAAACTCAGAATTAGATTTTAAAGGTAAAAATAAGAAAATCTTTTTTTTCGGGTAAAAAACGGTATCATGCTTTTGCTAAGTTCGTAAGGGCATACACTGCGAGGACACTTAAATTGGGTATACGTACAGCTAAGGAATCTAGCGAACGTAGGACGATTGAGTGAAGGAGAAACGATGTACTTTTTACTTACACTTTCCACCTATAAGATCCCATAGCCTACATATAGTTACGAACAGAATTTTGTCCCTTTCGACAGTCTCCTACTGCGCCATATGATGAGTTATGGCATCTCGTATATGAATAAATAATTTTCTTCAGAAGAGTATTTACAAAATCGGAAGTTTTCGGTGTATGTTGCTTTTCCATTAAAAAGAGTTCTACGTGACCTGTTGGAGGCCGATTGAGGTATAGAACCAAGAATCCAGTCTGCCAATTTTTGGAACGTGAACAACTTCAGTCTTGATTTCTTTTAAATATGTCATACTCAATTTGAGAACGAATTTTAATTAAGTTCTATTTCTCGAATAAATGCATGAATATCTGCTGAGATAATTGTCTGATTGAAAAACACTATAAGTCAAGTCGAGTGATTATATCTAATATGTTTGGTCAATTCCTGGGTAATGGACGCGACGTGCATAAAAGTGACGTGAGCAGCTTACTAAGCGGATATTATAATGTTTGGATATCACTACCAGAATGGTTCATTCCATATAAATGTTAGCAGTGGCGGATCCAGGGGGTGGGGCGATCCCCCCCCCCCCCCCCCCCCCCCCACTATGACCAACAACAACAGACCAACAAGGAAATAAATTTGATACGCGATAACTTTTTTCGTAAAAAACTTGAATCAGTACTTGTGGCAACTCAAGAAAAGAATGGGGCGTGGTCAACACTATTCTAAATAAAAACTGCATTAAGGGTGATGAGCCAGTTGTATTGCGTACTGAAAATCAGCTAATTTCAGACACTGTAGAAGTAGCTGACAAATTTAACCAACACTTTACCACGATTGGTAATCTAAGTTCACGCAGCTGTGATTGTCAGTCTCCTCCCTCGTATAGTTGTGCTCAAAATAGCTTCTTTTTTAAAACTATTTCAAGCTTTGAAATTACTAAAATTATTAGCACACTACAAAACTCGAGTTCGTGTGGTGAGGATGGTATTTCAAATATAGTACTCAAGAGAATATCTCTTAATATAGTTGATATATTGAAATACTTATTCAATGCCAGTATTACTCAAGGGATTTTTCCTGATATCCTTAAAAGCGCTGTTGTTATTCCGATTTTCAAAAAGGGGGACAAGAGGGATGCAAACAACTATAGACCCATATCGCTACTCTCAGCTTTGTCGAAAGTATTTGAAAAAGCAGTCAAAAAAAGAATTTTAAACTTTCTAGAAAATTCAAACTTTTTCAGTCCTATGCAGTTTGGATTTCGTTCCGGCTTATCAATAGAAGACGCTCTGCTGAGTTTCTGCACAAATATTTACAGAGCTCTAGACGGTAAAAGAAACGGCGCCGGCCTATTTGTTGATATAACAAAAGCCTTTGACATGGTCGATAGAGATATTCTCTTGGATAAAATACACCATGCAGGCTTCCGAGGCTTTATTCATAACTGGTTTAAATCCTATCTTTCTAACAGAATACAAAGAGTAAAAGTAGATAGCAGTTACAGTAGCCCACTGTTTGTAAATCTGGGAGTACCCCAAGGTTCTGTTCTTGGTCCAATATTGTTCCTAATATACATCAATTCAATATTTTGCCTGCCATTTAAGGGCAAAACCACTGCGTTTGCAGATGATCTGGCCATTGCGTACAGTACAACTAGTGAACTTGAATTAATATGTGACATTAACTTTGATTTGCATTTGCTGAGAGTTTGGTTTGCTTCACAGAAACTACTTGTTAGTAATAAAACGAAACTTATGTATTTTAGCCGTGTTGCCAAAGAACTACCTAGCTGTGATATTATATTTCATGCCGAAGAATGCCTCCGTTTTAACTTACACCATATGGAGTGCACTCAGAATGTTGCGATAAGTTCTTTGCATTCCAATATTCAATGCAGCGACAACTGTTTCAGAGTTGATGTTGTTGAGAATTTTAAATATCTTGGTATAATAATTGACAATCGTGTGAATTGGTCTGCGTACATCCATACATTGAAACAGTATTTTCTCTATACTACTAGGCAGTTCTATCGTCTCAAAAAGTGTTGCACTGTATCTACTTTAAAAACTGTTTACTACGGCATATTCCAATCTAAACTTCAATATGGTATCAGCTGATGGGGTGGCGCCTCGGCAAATAAACTGTCACCACTTGTAACGATTCAAAAGGGAATTATTAAACGTATCTGTAGTGCAAAATATAGATCTCACTCTATGCCGCTTTTTAGGAGACTGGATATACTACCGTGCCGTCATTTGTATTTATATAAAGTCATGAGTATTTTCTTTATTCGTTCAGGTTACTTGGAAAGCTTTCCCTCAGAAGTCTAAAACTTACGTAGGAATATACTTTCAACTGTACAAACTCCGTATTCTAGAACGTCACACTTTAGAAGCTTTTATATTTACACGTCGCGCAAGTTCTTCAACTCCCTTCTTAACACTGTACAGGTTATTCGAAATTTTAACTTCTTTCAAAAAACAGTTAAACTGTATCTGCTTGGACATAATCATTATGAACTGGAATCGCTGCTGAGGGCGATATTATAAAAAACTAAAAATATAAAAATAATTTTACCTGAAGTTCTTTTTTAATAAATTTTTTAGTATTAGTAAATATTTAATGTACACCCCACACAAAAACAAATACAGTATATAATTATTGAAAATGGCATTAGTACTATTTTAATTCTTAAAATAATAATTGCCATCTACCTTTCTTAAGCTATGTTATAGTTAATGTGATGAATACAATATGGAAATTTAAAATATGTACATAGCATTAAGAAAATGATTAATAAATGAAATGAAAAAATTAATGATCGGGAACTTATGAAAATTATAAAAGTTTGTTTTAATTACATATAAAATTTTTAAAATGTTTAGCTTTTATGTATGTATAATCTAAAACATCGTCCTAATCGACCCCCCAACCCCCCTCCCCATCCCAAGATCTGCAATTTATAATCATCCTTATCGGGAAATTCACGCGGAAAAGTGTTCGCCTTCACTTCTTTTGTTCCGGTGAACTTTTTCCGCCTATCGGCAATTTCGGGCGAACAAAAGTTCACTTCGAAACAGCTGATGCTCTATTGTGAATTGGCAGTGAACAAATAATTTACTTACAATTGTGTAAATTGTGTAGCCAAGCATATATTTCCTTAAAATACAACAAAAATAGAAATAAAAAATTTATAAAATAATATTTAGTATTGAAATTAGGTTGGTATTGATTGAGCGCTGGGAGAATATAAATGTGAAACCGATTCGGAGGCAATTAAGGGGAACTGAATGATTCACTGTAAGCTAAAAATTACTTTTTTCAGCACTTTTGGATAATAAGTTAATTTTTTTCAATTAGCTTTCGCCAATATTACAGCCTAAACAATCCGGCATTTTAATATTTGCTAGATATTCTTACCAACTCCTTGCCACCATTGAAGCAAAAATTTGGAGTTCCACCAATTGTAAAGTTGAGTACATGTCTTCGTTTTTTTGCATAGGGAAAATGCGTTGGAAAGGGCTATGAAGTGAGTCTTAGCCAATCTTGTTTCAGTGAGGTGCACAACATTTTGGAACCGTTGCTTTGTCCACTATGGATAACTTGGCCGACTGATACGTTGTCATAAAAAAATAGAATTTATATACTTAGCAATACAGGAATTTCACTTTTTTCCACTCAGATCCAATTGTGCATTATTATTGATTTATTTCTAATAATAAAAGTACATATAACTATAAGAGTATCAAATTTCAAAACAAAAAATTATTTACATTTTGTTTTCCTGTCGTTCACCTGTAAAATAGAAGTGAACAAATTTGGGTTTCCCCGCTGTTCATTTCGCCCGAACAAAGAGTTGCCGATAAGGTGAAATCTTTTTCGAACACGAAAAATTGTTTCGCCACCCTCTGCGATAGGGTGAACGAAAACTGTGAATATTTTCGGGTGAAAATAAAACTCGCGATAAGGGTGAATATTTCGGTTGAAATATTTTATGAAATCAATAGTTTAGCTATATATTCATTTCAAATTTCCATTTGTTTCGCTGTGGGTAAAAGCAGCAGAAAAAATGTACCATTCTGGTATTTGTAGAAAGAATTGCGTACTTTTTGCTGAAATTTGGCAGCTTTGGTCACTATTTCATGATCACGGTTGCCACACCACATCTTTTTTCTGGACAAAAATTCCTTTTGAAAACAGAGATAAATTCTAAAAATTCTTACTGAAAGCTAAAAATTTACATGCAAATTTCCGGAATTTTCCCGAATTTTCTAAAAAGTCTTAAGTGTATATTTGGATTGTTGGTGTTATATTATTATTATTTATAAAAATATCGAAAATAATGATGGTGTAAGCAAAACTTAGTAAAAACTGGAAAAATCTGGGTGATGATAACTTTTGTAGATGAGTGTAGATATGTATGTGTGTTTGTATGAAAAATTTTAAGGTCAGTTTATCTTACTTAAAAAGTTGACTTAAATCGAAATATCTTTTTTAAACGCTGGATATAAGCTAAAATACGGTTAATGGAGCGACGGAACTGACGCCCCCAAGCGGGTCAGGGGGCTTAGTATGCCTGTCGTAAGAGGCGACTAAAATACCAGATTCAAGGGGCTGTGTAGCGCAACCCTTCAGGTTGCCAGCGCAAAATATAGCTTCTCCAACCCAATTGTCAACCTCACCTACCCGTGGCGAATCCTGTTACTTTAACAGCCGAGGCTCTGGCGACCCCGAGCTCCTCACGGTTCCAGGGGCTGGGAGGGCGGTACGGCCTTGAAGGTTTGATTGGTAATACTAAATCGTTCCCGAGATGGTCGGGCTGGTGCCTTAGTGGTGCTTGTTACCAGAACGTACCGGATTTGCATCCGGCAAAGGATCATCAACATCGATAACACTCCCCAGCGCCTTCGGGCAGTGTCCTTATCGCTACAACAACAACAAGAACAGAACGGACGCGACAATTTTTTCTCTCAATTTCTTTTTATGGCGATAGGAGATATTTAGTGGGGTGAACCCCATTTTCGCAGTTCCATACAAATACAGAGATATTAAAACATATAGCTTGTGGTCCGATTTGGCCCATATTTGGAGCACATATTACATATTGGAAGGATTATGTATTGAGGACTTAGATTGTAACAAATTATCAGGAAAGAGTCCTTGTAATAATGAGTCACTAAATGAACTACATAGAATGAGAAATAATAGGCAATTAAATAAAGACTACAAACTTGAAAAAAAATTTCTTTTTAAAAAAAATTTAAGTTAAACGGTTTTATTGAAAACAATACTTACATTAAATAATAATAATACTTGTTCAATCCGCAACAAGTTTTGCATTTAACTGGGTCATCCCACGTACCCACCAGTATGCATTTACACTACGCCACTGTGCATGACAAAAAAAAAACAATAATCGTGTGATTTAACTGTTGCCTTCCAATACTTCGGAGCGAATGGGCAAGTTGGCAGCATACATACATATGTATGTATGTGCTTAGCTTTGGCTCTTTTCTCAATTCATCAAACATAACAGTTGACACATAACCATCAGCAGCAGCGAAGTGCGGAATATTTTTCAATACGTATTTTATGTAAATACATAAGTTGAATTTAATTTGTATTTATTTTTTTAAATAAAATATTGATCGAAGAACCCCTCTCTACTACACATAATTTGGTGGCCCATGAGGGGAACCTTCGAACAAGTTTCTTCAAAATAACAAGCGGAAAGGTGCGTGAAGTTCACAATACATCAAACCAGCGAAAAATTTGTATCACAGCAACAACAAGATCAGAAGGTATTCCGGAGGAACGAAAGTCAGAGGTAACGGCGGTAAGTGTGTGTATTTATTGAGTTGTTTATATTAAGTGAAGTCCTTAAATAAAATGAGTGAACCAGTAGAAGTCGATGATTTGATAAAAGTGCAAATGTACAGGTTTACCTCGCTAGAAAAAACCTTTGCGAATTTTAAGAAAGACTCCGTCACAAGGAAAACAAAGAGTTATTTTCAACAGCGAATAAAGCGGATTGATGACCTCAACAAAGAATTCCGTGCGAGTCACGAAACTATTATGTGTTCTGTTATTGAAAAGGAGCATGCCTATTTTAAAAATGGTATTGCCGCGAAATTTGTTGTTTAATAACACAACAACAAGAAGAAATATTTCCTTCACCGCAGCCGCCCCAAGAACCGAACGCGAGTTCACAACCCTCAGTTCAACAAACAAAATGTTCGTCATCAATTAAATTTCCCCGCTTACCAATTCCTACGTTTTCTGGTAAATTCATAGAATGGCCAGGTTTTCATGACTCTTTCAATCGGTTAGTTCATCTCAATGTTGAGCTCAGTCCTATACAGAAATTTCACTACTTGAAACAAGGGCTTTCAGCGGACAGGGATATTGATCAAATGTTACTCACTGAAGCTAATTATACTACGGCAAGGGAGATGCTGCTAAAAAGGTATAATAACCCACGTATAATATTTTCTCACCACATGAACACCCTATACAAGCTGTCGGCTCTCACTAAAAAGAGATCCGACGAAATAAAATCAATGCTGGATGTGGCCAATCTTTGTATTAACGAACTCAAGCGTCTTAAACTACCAATTTCGGAGTGCGATCATTGGATCGTTCATTATTTAGCCACTAAGCTACCATTCGATACGCATCAAGCATGGGAGCGCCATCTCGGCAATAAAACGGATGTTCCCACCTTTTCTGATTTGGAAGCCTATCTCACAACACGGCTTTTCGCTATAGACGCCATCGAAAACCGCGATATCGCATCGAATGCAATATCCTAGCCTCTATCATCGAAAAACCGCACTTCGCAAAACCATTCTAATATGCAACAACCTAACCAATCATCACGATCCAGTCATAAGATAGAGAGTTATCATGCTTCCGAGAAGAGGAGTACGTCTCAACAAGATAATTGTGGGGTTTGCGGTGAAACGCATATTATAAGACGTTGTCCAACATTCCTTTCTAAAGACTGCTATGAAAGAAAGGCAATAGTTGACAAAATCAAACTATGTCTTAATTGCCTCAGCAAATCTCATTCATGCGAACAGTGCTCCAGCAGCAAGAACTGTTTACAATGTGGTTAGCGTCATCATGCGCTACTACACTTTCCTTGCAACCCACAACCTTCTATAGCAACTACAAATTATAATCCATATCAGTTTTCTACTGGCGGAGCAGCACACCCCACGGGTTACAACCCAACACATCCAACATCTTTTCCTCGCACCGCAGCATCCTCCTCGAATGTCTCCGATACTTACCCCGCGTCTTCTGAACGCGCATGCTTACGTAGTAGCATATTACTCGCATTGCAATGTGGCCCGTCCGACCACACGTCAACCTCGACATGTAATCCTTGCTACAGCTTTGGTGTCACTAAGCAACGACGCCACCAACCAATCAGTACCAGCTTGCGCCCTCATCGAGCAGGGGTCCGAGGGAACTATTATCTCGGAAAACATAGTTCAAACTTTAGGTCTCAAAAAATCCCTACCTATGCTGAAATATGTGGAGTAGCGTCGATTGCATTTAACCCCACCAAATCTATCGTTAGTTGTACCATACGATCGTTCTCGGATATGAATTTCGCTGCTCGCATTGACTCCGCGTTTGTATTAAGGCATCTTACAGCACATTTGCCAAGCAAAGCAATTGTTCCTCCACACTTAGAGCATGTAACCAATCTTCCACTCGCCGACCCCCAGTACTACCAACCAAAAAGGATTGATATTATTATCGGCGCCGACATGATAGCACAGATCATGTTGCCATATACTCGAATCGGCAAACCGGATCAACCCATAGCCCAAAACTCTCGTTTGGGATGGATTTTATCTGGAAGAATCCAATCCGATCCAGCACCCACTGTTGTAGTCCGATACCATCATAATAATATTGAGTTGGAGGGTCTTGTGCAAAAATTCTATGAGAGCGAACAAGTTCCAAATTTAACACAATTATCCGAACAAGATCAGTGGTGTGAAGAGTTCTTTCGTAGCACGCATACTAGACAGGGAAATGGCAAATACTTGGTAAGTTTACCGTTAAAATCGTTATTTGACCCCAACCAAACGTTAGGTAAATCAAAGCAAATTGCATTGAATAGATTTTACCATCTCGAACGTCGTTTGCAACGTGACTGCAATCTACGAAATCAATACTTCGAAGGACTAAGTGCTACCGTATCGTCAAAGGCATCCTATAATTTTGCCGAGTAATCACCACTTTACGAAGATTTTAATCGACCATGCTCATCACCCCACTTTGTATGGCGGAGCACATCTCACTCTTTCTTATATTTGACATCAATTTTGGATCATCCACTTACGCAAAACCGTACAGAACCATCTTCGGCACTGCATACGATGCTT
Organism: Eurosta solidaginis; assembly: GCF_040869045.1. NCBI lineage: Eukaryota > Metazoa > Arthropoda > Insecta > Diptera > Tephritidae > Eurosta > Eurosta solidaginis. The sequence continues at coordinate 78,482,073 of NC_090322.1, forward strand.
CCACAACAAGCCTAGGCCCACTACACAACTGATGGGTGATTTACCTGCACAGCGTATCAACCCTCCTCGCCGACCCTTTCTCGCAACAGGTGTGGACTACACAGGAGCCGTTGAAATCAAGGCATCCAGATATCGGGGGCACACGGTCTACAAGGGCTATATAACAATATTTATATGCCTAGCAACCAAAGCAGTTCATTTGGAAGCAGTTACAGGAATGACAACTGAACATTTCTTGTGGGCTTTACAGCGTTTTGTCGGCAGCCGTGGGCGCTACAGTGATTTATACAGCGATTGTGGGACTAATTTTATGGGAGCAGACGCAATTTTAAAAGTGAGCCATCAACGGTTAAGAGAATATGTCGAACGCGAAATTATTCCAAAACTGGCTGAGCAAAAAATCAACTGGCACTTCAAACCACCCCATTCCCCAAATTTGGGTGGGCTTTGGGAAGCCACTGTCAAATCGATTAAGTATCATCTAAAGCGTATAGTAGGAGGTACTAAACTAACATACGAACAGTTATCTACGGTCTTAGTTCGCATCGAGGCCTGTCTCAATTCGAGACCACTGTCCCCCTCACCGCAGACCCCGACGATCTTTTTGTTCTAACGCCTGGACATTTTTTAATTGGCGATGCTTTACTGCCCCCACCGGAACCGAATTCCGACATTAAACCTATTTCCGCGCAATATCTTGAATTACAACGCTTATACTAATTTCACACAGACGGCTTATTGAATAATAAAGGCAATTTTCTACAAAGACGCTTATTGAGCTCAATCTTCCCTACAAAATTCGAATCTATTATTATTTCATTAGTAGCTAATCGAATGCCTAATGAAGTCAAAAGCACAATGCAACTCTGTTGGCAGCGTTCCACTTCCGTTTCCGCTTCTTAGTTTTTGGTGTGTTCAGTGCTTAAAAATGTCATTTGTCAAAGCAAATGTCATTGTCTGCATGGCGGAACGATACAAGGTGGCCGCATCGAACAGCTGATTATAACATTTTTTATTTGATTTGATTAATCAACTACCGGCGCAGTACGATTTTGACATTTGTCCATCGAATTTACAAGTACATGGAATTTTTTTTGTTTGTAGGTATGTCACCATGCTCCCACCTTGTATCGTTCCGCCATGATTGTCTGTCTCATCCTTCATACTAATCGAGCAGTTACTTCTGTGTGAAAGCAAAAAATTTACGATTTCATTAGCAGGTGAAATGAGATCATTAAGTTTCTGTGTGAAAACAGTATTAGTCCAACAATTTTGGTCAAAATGGACGACGGACTGGCTGTCACACCTTCAATCGAGACTTAAATGGAAACATGTGGAACCGAACCTCGCCGTTAACGAACTGGTGCTAGTTAAAGACGAGCGGTTACCACCAAATCAATGGATGTTAGGACGTATCGTAGCACTACATCCCAGATCAGACGAGCTAGTACGTGTTGCTACTATACGTACGCAAACTGGTATGTACAAGCGCTCAATCTCGAAAATTTGCTGATTGCCAATTCCCACCAATAAATATAACTCACTCCATTCCACTTAATATGACACACTATGCCTATTTCCTATTTCAGTGTTCTTCCCCAGAGTCACCCAATCTACGCTTTCGCATATCATGCTGGATTCAGCACTGGGGGCGGCATGTACAATCCGCAACAAGGTTTGCATTTAACTGGGTCATCCTACGTACCCACCAGTATGAATTTACACTTAGCCACCGTGCATGACAAAAAAAAAACAATAATCGTAAGATTTAACTGTTGCCTTCCAATACTTCGGAGCGAATGGGCAAGTAGGCAGCATACATACATATGTATGTATGTGCTTAGCTTTGGCTCTTTTCTCAATTCATCAAACATAACAATTGACACATAACCATTAGCAGCAGCGAAGTGCGGAATATTTGTCAATGCGCATTTTATGTAAATACATAAGTTGAATTTAATTGGTATTTATTTTGTTAAATAAAATATTGATCGAAGAACCCCAAATACAATAGTTCTCTACTACACAATACTAAAAGCTAGAAAATAATTAGGCAGGTCCTAGGTACTTGTGATGACACTCCTCATCAATCTAGGGCGTTGATCTTACTTACTTACTTGATTGGCGCTTAACCGTCTAAACGGTTAAGGCCGTCCAACAAGGCGCGCCAGTCGCTCCTTCGCTCCGCCAACCGGCGCCAATTGGTCGCACCAAGGGAGTTTAAATCATTTTCCACCTGGTCCTTCCAACGGAGTGGGGGCCGCCCTCTACCTCTGCTTCCAAAGGCGGGTTCCGATAGAAACACTTTCTTGGCCGGAGCATCATCTTTCATTCGCATAACATGGCCTAGCCAGCGCAGCCGCTATTCGCTGATGTCTGCGTATAGCTCGTACTGCTCATCATTAAATCTTCTTCGGTACTCGCCATCGCCAACGCGTAGAGGTCCATAAATCTTTCGAAGAACTTTCCTCTCGAACACTCCCAAAGCCGCTTCATCTGCTGTTGTCATGGTCCATGCTTCTGCCCCATATAGCAGGACGGGTACGATAAGTGACTTTTAGAGTATGATTTTCGTGCGCCGAGAGAGGACTTTACTTTTCAATTGCCTACCTAGTCCAAAGTATCATTTATTGGCAAGATTGGTTCTTCGCTGGATTTCAGTGCTGATGTTTTTGCTAGTGTTGATGCTGGTTCCCAAATAAACGAAGTCTTTTACAATTTCGAAATTATGGCTGCCAACAGTAGCGTGGTTGCCAAGGCGCGTATGCGCTGACTCTTTGCTCGATGACAGCAGGTACTTCGTTTTGTCCTCATTCACCATCAAACCCATCCTACCCGCTTCTTTTTCCAGTTTGGAGTAAGCAGAACTAACAGCGCGGGTGTTTAAGCCGATGATATCAATGTCATCAGCATATGCCAGTAATTGCGCGCTTTTATAGAATATTGTCCCAGTGCGGTTAAGTTCTGCAGCTAGTATAATTTTCTCCAGCATCAAATTAAAGAAATCGCACGATAGGGGGTCACCCTGTCTGAAACTTCGTTTAGTTTCAAACGGCTCGGAGAGGTCCTTCCCAATTCTGACTGAGCTGATGGTGTTGCTCAACGTCATTTTGCACAGCCGTATAAGTTTTGCGGGGAAACCAAATTCAGACATAGCGGCATATAGGCAGCTCCTTTTCGTGCTGTCGAAGGCGGCTTTAAAGTCGACGAAGATGTGATGTGTGTCGATTATCTTTTCACGGGTTTTTTCCAAGATTTGGCGCATTGTGAAAATCTGGTCGATGGTAGATTTACGAGGTCTGAAGCCGCACTGATAAGGTCCAATCAGCCGGTTCACGGTGGGCTTCAATCTTTCGCACAATACACTTGAAATGACCTTATATGCGATATTAAGAAGGCTGATTCCACGATAGTTGGTGCATTTTGCAGTATCCCCCTTGTTGTGGACTGGGCAAAGAACACTTAGATTCCAACCGTCGCGCATGCACTCGTCCGTCCATATTTTGCTAAGAAGCAGCTGCATGCGCCTTACCAACTCCTCGCCACCGTACTTGAATAGCTCCGCAGGCAATCCATCAGTGCCCACGGCCTTGTTGTTTTTCAATCTGGTTATTGCTATTCTAACTTCGTCATAATCGGGCGGGGGGACATATATTCCATCATCATCGATTGCGGGATCGGGTTCTTCATCTCTGCGCGGTGAATTGCTGCCTCCATTTAGGAGAGCAGAGAAGTGTTCCCTCCATAATCTAAGCACTCTGTGGACATCAGTTACAAGGTCGCCGTTTTCGTTCCTACAGGAGTTTGCCCCGGTCTTAAAACCTTCCGTCTGTCGCCGTTTTTTTGGTAAAATTTTCGGGCGTTATTCCTGGTGGCTAGCAGCTCAAGCTCCTCGCACTCACGCCTTTCTGCTTCTGCTTTTTTCTTCCAGAAAAGGCGCTCGCTTCCCTTTTCAACTCACGATAGCGTTCACACACACCTCTTGTCGCGCTCGCTTTTAACGTAGCCCTGTAGGCAGCGTCTTTTCTTTCGGTTGCAACGCGGCATTCTTCATCGTACCAGTTGTTTTTTCGTGGCCGCCGGTACCCAATTTTTTCCTCGGCGGCAGTACGAAGTGCTTTGAAGATATGCTCCCACTGCTCCTGTATTCCTTCAGGATGAGTTGTGCTCTCAGAGAGCAGGTGTGAGAGTCGAGTTGCGAAATCATTGGCAGTCTGCTGTGATTGAAGCTTTTCGACGTCTAGCTTTCCTTTTGTTTTTTGTTCCTTGGTTTTAGCCGCGCTGAGGCGGGTGCGTATTTTGGCTGCAACGAGATAATGGTCCGAGTCGATGTTAGGTCCTTGGATCGTGCGCACATCTAAAACACTGGAGGCATGCCGTCCGTCTATCACAACGTGATCGATCTGATTGCGAAACAGCCATGTAGCTTGATGTATCTTTTTATGCATGAATCTCGTGCTGGATACGACCATGTTTCGAGCACCGGCAAAGTCAATCAGCCTCAGTCCGTTAGGAGAAGTTTCATTGTGTAGGCTAAACTTTCCGACTGTAGGGCCAAAAACACCTTCTTTGCCCACCCTGGCGTTAAAGTCAGCAAGCACGACTTTTATGTCATGACGGGAGCAGCGCGTATGTGCGTTCTAATTCTTCATAAAAAGTGTCTTTCACCTCATCGTCTTTCTCCTCTGTCAGCGCATGGGCGCAGATGAGTGATATATTAAAAAATTTTGCTTTTATTCGGATAGCGGCGAGACGTTCGTCCACAGGTGTGAACTTGGCGACAAAGTCTCTCTCCCACCACGAATCCGACGCCGAAACTGCGCTTATTCGTATGGCCACTGCAATAGATGTCACAATTTTTGATCTTTCTTCCTTGCATCGTCCAACGCATTTCTTGGATGGCGGTGATGTCAGATTTTGCTTTGACGAGGACATCAACCAGCCGGGCATCTGCACCAATCCCATTCAGGGAGCAAGCAGAACGTCCGAGGTACATGCCCTCAATTCATTGTCCTTCAAACGTTTGCCATGGTCGCCATCAATAGAGAGTGTATTTAACCGAGGCTTGTTGTTATATTTCATTGGAGTACGGTTTTACGTGGCGGGTCCCAAGCCCAGCGCACAACCCGCTCAAAACAATTAAAAAAATTTTTTAGTTAAACGGTTTATTGAAAGCAATACTTACATTAAGTAATAATAATACTAAAAGCTAGAAAATAATTAGGTAGGTCCTAGGTACTAGTCATCACACTCCTCATCAATCTAGGGCGTTGATCAGAAAATTAAATAAAAGCGTTGGGCGCGTGAAATTTCTAAAAATGTAAGGCGTATCATAAGCTGATTAAGGTTCAGTTGGCTTTACTTATGACTATCAATAGAAATTTGACGCGTCCAACGCTTTTATTTAATTTTCTGATCAACGCCCTAGATTGATGAGGAGTGTGATGACTAGTACCTAGGACCTACCTAATTATTTTCTAGCTTTTAGTATTATTATTACTTAATGTAAGTATTGTTTTCAATAAACCGTTTAACTCAAAATTTTTTTTTAATTATTTTATTTTAAATTACTAATGATGGGGCGGACTGTGTATCTCTTCTTCAACGAATTACCGTTAACATTACGCAGCGACCCTTGCGAGTATCTATTAAGAAAATCGTAGAACTAACTATGCTCTATCTATCTATGAATGAGATGAGTAAGATTTCGAACTATGTATCCTTTGATTTCTCAGTGTCTATTAATTAGTTTATTAATGTTTCGAATCCGATTTGTAATGCAAATTTCAGTTATAATATAATTTTATATCCATTTTATACCTTCCACGCTTTCTTCAAATTGGCAAATGTAAAGGGGAATAGAAATCACAAAAGGGAATTTAATTCAAGAATTCTATAATATAATTCAATTATCAGAAGTCGGAAATAAGAACTTGTTCTTTTATTATTATGTAGATATTCACAAATGACCGAAAAATGATCCGTAGTATTTGTGCGCTAAGAAAAAAATGGAGATAAAAATTGCATTCGTGCAGAAGCCGTTTTAGTTAATTATTTTCCCTGTACAACAAAATCATCAAAATCACAACAACCATATGAAAATTTTAATTTTTTTCTTCTCTTGACAGAGTAAAACTATTTCTATCCCTCCTTCGGATTATTCCAAGGTAAAACCGGGTCTTTTGGCACCTATCCCGACATTTTTGGACATGTATTAACAACTGAGCCCTGTGGTATATTATTACTTCCATGGAATATTTATTTCTATATTTAATGCTAAAAGATACAAAAACATTAAAATACATACAAATATCTATCAATGCGGCATAATCTTAATTAATGATTTTAGTGATTTTGCATGTGTGGAGCCAAGTAACCATCACATAATCTAAAATTGCGTAATTTTCGTCACAAACATATTGGTGTGCATTCTAAGGATAATCAATTAGTTTCTAACGTATATTTACCCGTTCTCACTTCTATTAAATTTTTCGCGTTTAAATAGCAAATTGTCAAATTTATCGCAACTTTTGATAGTAGGCCGCCAACTTAAAACCTATTTTAAAGAATTAAAATTGCGCTCCGTCATTCTAAATATAAAATACTTGTTTAGAGATAAAATAGTGTTTAAGTTGACTACAACAGACTTAAAATGATGCCTAATTTAGAGCCATGTAAAACATGTAAACCAATAAAACTCTATTTTAGTTCGACTATGACAACAAAGTAGCCCAATGGTAAGTAAAAACACGCCATTAAACATACAAACATGTGAATATGGGTGTTTCCGTAGAAGTGTCAGCCAAGAGCAAAAAAAGTAAACTTTTGCCTAGGAAAATTTTACATGGAAAGCCGCATATGTTGTGCTCTACTGCATTTAAAGTTACGGGCTGAAGCTTGAGATGTTTTAAAAATACGTGATTTTTTTGAAAGTGTTTTATGTTTTAATTTTCAAAATATATGTCGTTGCGGTGGTTTTATATGTTAAAAAATTAACAATAAACGGCATTTGCAGGTATCTTTTGGTTCCATAATTTGTTTTTTGGAAATCATTAGCAGTCAAGTTTGTAAGGATGTCAAACACGTCCGAATGCTTGTAGAAAATTTTCTCTTATTTCTTTATACGTTTATTTTAAACAGATTTTCTCATATCTGAGTGTTGATGTTGAAAAATTTGTTGTACAAGATACATGGGAAAGCCGCATATGTTGTGCTCTACTGCATTTAAAGTTACGGGCTGAAGCTTGAGATGTTTTAAAAATACGTGATTTTTTTGAAAGTGTTTTATGTTTTAATTTTCAAAATATATGTCGTTGCGGTGGTTTTATATGTTAAAAAATTAGCAATAAACGGCATTTGCAGGTATCTTTTGGTTCCATAATTTGTTTTTCGGAAATCATTAGCAGTCAAGTTTGTAAGGATGTCTAACACGTCCGAATGCTTGTAGAAAATGTTTTCTTATTTCTTTATACATTTATTTTAAACAGATTTTCTCATATCTGAGTGCCAATGAGATCTCCCGCCTCCCCGGCCATAGCTGACATCCTTATGGAGGAATTGTTGATGAAGTTCGAGACGGACGCCACCAGAAAGCCACAATTTTTAACGAAATACGTGGATGACCTTTTCGCTGTTATCAGAACTGATGAAATCGACAACATGCTCACGAAGCCTAATAGTTACAACAAGTCCATACAATTTACAATAGTGGTAGAAAAAGATGAATGCTTGCCATATTTGGACATTGATAATCAGAAAGTATAAGTTGATGGGTTGCTTGGGCATATATTGCCTCAAAGAAGACCTTCCTTTAACCCTTTCGCTCCGACTTTTGCAGGGGTTTTGCTCAAACTTAATTTTTGACTTTTTGGATACCCATTGATACTTTATATACGTACAAATTAAATGAAGTTTGTAATTTACCTGGATAACGGTATTTTGGGATGGGACACATGTGTCCCAACAGTACTTCAGAAAGGGAAATATTTGCCCCAACACGGTATAAACTACACACAAAAAAAGGAAAATGTTGTTAGGTAATAACTTATGTATTGTAAATTTATTTATTTTATGAATGTGATGAAGCGAAACATTGCATACAGAATGGCAAATTACAGGCACGGCAAAAACTTTTTGTTCTTTTCTCGACTTTTCGATTGGAGCATGCGACGCGTACACGTCTTTTAGACTGTTCAATGGGTAAATGTTCACCTATATTTCTCATTGATTTGCACCTATTCGAAGATATTCCAGGCCGACGGGATCGTTTATATATGGTAGCCTCGTTTCCGTTTTCAATTAGCGACTCAGCAATTTCCTATTTAGCTCTGAATATATAACCCAAGTGTTAACAGCAGCCATTACCATTCCACGAGAAAATCCTTTTTTCCCCATTTGCTTGATTTTCTCTTAATATCATACAATCCAGACCACCCTAGTCCACACCACCCATTATAGCGCGGTACGTTTTTACGTTGTAGTAGTGTTTTATTGATGGCACATGGTTTCTTACTTACTTAATTGGCGCTTAACCGTCTAAACGGTTATGGCCGTCCAACAAGGCGCGCCAGTCGCTCCTTCGCTACGCCAACCGGTACCAATTGGTCACACCAAGGGAGTTTAAATCGTTTTCCACCTGGTCCTTCCAACGGAGTGGGGGACGCCCTCTACCTCTGCGTCCATAGGCGGGTTCCGATAGAAACACTTTCTTGGCCGGAGCATCATCTTTCATTCGCATAACATGGCCTAGCCAGCGCAGCCGCTGCGTTTTAATTTGCTGGACTATGTGGATGTCTGCGTATATGTAGCTCGTACAGCTCATCTTTAAATCGTCTTCGGTACTCACCATCGCCAACGCGTAGAGGTTCATAAATTTTTCGAAGAACTTTTCTCTCGAATACTCCCAAAGCCGCTTCATCTGCTGTTGTCATGGTCCATGCTTCTGCCCCATATAGCAGGACAGGTACGATAAGTGAATTGTAGAGTATGATTTTCGTTCGCCGAGAGAGGACTTTACTTTTCAATTACCTACCTAGTCCAAAGTAGCATTTACTGGCAAGATTGATTCTTCGCTGGATTTCAGTGCTGATGTTGTTGCTAGTGTTGATGCTGGTTCCCAAATAAACGAAGTCTTTTACTATTTCGAAATTATGGCTGCCAACCGTAGCGTGGTTGCCAAGGCGCGTATGCGCTATCTCTTTGCTCGATGACAGCAGGTACTTCGTTTTGTCTTCACTCACCATCAAACCCATCTTTCTAGTTCTTTTCTAGTTTGGAGTAAGCAGAACTAACAGCGCGGGTGCTTAGGCCGATGATATCAATGTCATCAGCATATGCCAGTAATTGCACGCTTTTATAGAATATTGTTACAGTGCGGTTAAGTTCTGCAGCTAGTATAATTTTCCCCAGCATAAAATTAAAGAAATCGCACGATAGGGGGTCACCCTGTCTGAAACCTCGTTTAGTTTCGAACGGCTCAGAGAGGTCCTTCCCAATTATGACTGAGCTCAATGTCATTTTGCACAGCCGTATAAGTTTTGGGGGGAAACCAAATTCAGATATAGCGGCATATAGGCAGCTCCTTTTCGTGCTGTCGAAGGCGGCTTTAAAATGGCACATGGTTATATGACATAATAAATATGCAGGGTTGGTGTCGAAGTTCTGTATGTACAAAATTCTAAAAACAAAATTCTGCTTTTTAAAATTCTGTTTTTTTTTCAATTCTGCTTTCTAAAATTCTGCTTTCAAAATTCTGTATTACAAAATTCTGTATTAAAATATAATGTTAACAATGTTAAAGAGGTCATGCATTCATAATTCCTGAAGTCGAAACACCGGAAATCAATATTATGGAAGTCAATATTCTGGAAAAAGCCGATGCGCAGTAATTCTGCGTAGAACACCTTTCTGCATAGGCGGCCTTCGGCCGCGCTTATAAAAAATAACCCTGGGCTACGCCATGCCAAGTCCGGGTGTGTGGTATAACCGTGGCTACTGCCGCGCTGATGTCCGTCTGTGTAGTACACCCTTCTGCGTATGACGAAAATCACAAAACTTCAATAAAGCAGAATTTTTCGCATTAAACATGCAGAATTTTGAAAAAGCGGAATTTTAGAGAGCAGAATTTTAGAAAGCAGAAATTTTAAAAAGCAGAAGTTTAAAAAAGCCTAATCATTTCATTTTTTAGGTCGTTACAATTCATATATTTGATGTTTTTATGTCTATGTTAATACATTTCTTTATAATTCTGCTACGTATTTACTTTGTTGGTGATATTATATTTTTAATATGCAAGCATATGTGTGTACGAAATGAACACTTATATTTTAATCATATTCTGTTTCATAATAATTCTGCAATTTATTAAATATTCAAATGCACATGCTAACTTTTACTATAATTTCATAAAGAAGTTTCCTTGTAAATTTGCTTAACGACCATCTACATACATATCAGAGAACAGCAAAAATCGAACACAACAACGTTCGATTACATTCGGCAACATCATCGTGTTCAATGATCTAACTTGCTTAAACGAACATAATGGACATTGATTTAAAATCAACCAACTTATTGCATGCGTGAATATAATCAGTGTTTAAAAAACTGCAGTCGGAATAGTAAAAGTCACCAAAATTTCAATTTTCATAGACTTTACTGTTCGTCGACTTATTAATACGAACACTTGCTTGTGCTTGCGCTTTTGAGAAAAAACAATAGTCTCAGTTCTAGCACAAGCAAAAAACGAAAAGCGAAAGAAATGAAATGCCGTAAACAGTCGCGCCTTCGTATATTTAATTATCTATATATTAATACGCTAACAAAATTTCCACACAATCAATTGACAGGCTGTTTCTCATACTTAGCATACGTAAAATCATATAAAAGTTATATGAATCGATTCGTTTTGATCAGCCGCAGTGCATAGGCCTATTTTTGGTAACAAATATTACTCTATTTGTTTATAATTAATAGAAAAATTTTTTTGGAAATTCGAACAATTCATACAAATATCGTAAGTCATTTTCGTGCACAAGCGTGCCATCTTTGGGAACAAGTATCTAAGTGTTCTAATGCGAATTTCAAAGACCTAAACCTTTATACACAAGCGCGCCGTCTTTGGGAACAATTATCTAAGTTTTCTAATGTGAATTTCAAATTTTATGTATACTCGCTAAATTCGAAAGCACAAATGTTTCACCTACATTCAAATATGGTTCCCCATTGTTGCCGCTTACCTATAATAGTCTCTACCAAAATCCTAAAAAATTGTTCCAAATTATTTTTAGCGTACCAAAAAATCTTAAATAGAATTAATTTTTGACCGGCCCATTTTTTGTGGCAAATTTCACTTAAACGTAAATACATAAGTCTTTATTTAACTGATTCTTTGTTTTTTATTTTAGTTGTTTTCAAAAAAACATGAAATCGCAAATAATGAGTTAACTTTTGTTGAAACTAACTAATTTATTTATAAAAATTAATGGCAAATTTGCCCGAAAATGTTTTTGAATTTGCAGATTTAATCCTCATTTTAGATAAAGTACGTCTTATACTGAACAAAAAAAAAGTTACAAAAATATAACATAAAATTTTTTATATTGCCTTTTATGCTAATTTATTTTAGTTCTTATTTTATTTTATTATATATTCTCTTATTTCAAAATGGTTTGTTATTATTTAAATGCAACTTGACTGAATCGGAAAATTTCACGTTGTATATTAAAAGAAACAAAAAAACGTCCCAAAAACGTTTTTGATTAATTGACAGGCGGTTTCGCATAGTTAGCATACGTAAAACCATATAAAAGTGATACGAATCGATTCGTATAGATCAGCCGCTGTGCATAGGCCTATTTTTGTTAACAAATATTACTCTATTTGTTTATAATTAAAAGAAACACTTTTTCGTAAATCCAACAATCTCTGCAAATATGGATATTTACTTTCTTGCACAAAAGCGCGCCATCTTTGGCCAAATTATGTAAGTGCTCTAAGACACAAACCTACATAAGCGTACGCGCTACACGGTGAAAGATTAAAACATGGTTTCCCATTGTTGCCACTTACCTATAATAGCCTCTACCAAAATCCTAAAAAATTGTTCCAAAATAATTTGTAGCGTACCAAAAAGCTTAAATAGAATTTATTTTTGACCGGCCCATTTTTGTGACAAATTTCACTTACACGTAAATACATAAGTCTTTATTTAACAGATTCTTTGTTTTTATTTTAGTTGTTTTCAAAAAAACATGAAATCGCAAATAATGAGTTAACTTTAGTTGAAACTAACTAATTTATTTATAACAATTAACAGCAAATTTGCCCGTTTTTGCATTTGCAGATTTAATCCTCATTTTAGATAAAGTGCGTCTTATACTGAACGAAAAAAAAAGTTACAAAAATATAACATTAAATTTTTTATATTGCCTTTTATGCTAATTTATTTTACTTCTTATTTTATTTTAATCTAAAAAAAAATGTCACATTATATATTAAACGAAACAACAAAACGTCCCAAAAACGTCTTTGATTTTAGGTCAAAACGGCCACCGGTATCATAGCGTGCATAGTCAGTATATTACCCACTATATTTATTATTAGGCTAACTTTGTTGGATTATATATCCATTAATCGGATGCTTAGATCCCATAACCCAAATTGTTTTATGTCGCATAAAGTTATGAAATCAATTTTGTTTTAGTAAATATGTTTGCGTGAATAACTTTAATATTTTTGTTTGTTTTTCTTTTCTTTCTAATTTATTCTGCTTTGTTATATCTTAGTATTGTATTGTTCACCGACGATATTTTATCGTAGATATGGTCATATATATTCATGAAATGGAGTGTTTACAAATTTAATACAAATTAATTACGTACATAGATCTCAATGGGAATCCCAACATTAAATATCCGAACATATTTCCACAATGATCACATTAAACCCCGGAAAAAGTCTAAGTGCACTTATTGCGTTTCTATATGGAACTGTTTGTTCACTTCACTTAATTTTTTCGCAATTTAAGTACTTTATTTTTTTCTTTAATTAAACATTTTTTAGTAAACTCTGCTTTCTTTCTCATTATATAATTTTTTTATATTTTAATTTTATTTTTTATGAAGGTATCCGCTATTCTACTCGAAATTTTTGTTTTGTGTCACACTTACATATTATATATGTATTTATACAAAATTAAACGGGTGGCGTGAAATAGGCTAATTTCTTCGTTTTTAACTAAAAGTTCGTTTTTTTTTTGTTAATTATGACACAATTGAAGTAAATGGGCGATATATGTATATGGGTTATATAGGCCTACTGGGGAACCGAGCTCCCAAAACTAACTTCGGTAGCGCGCCAACTGGGAACTTCCGGGTGGTGTGGAAAACCCTATTTTTCAATTCAATTTCAAGTAATTTCACCATAATTCTATGTCAATTTCATTTGATTTTACATAATTTTTATATTTTTGTTTAAGGAACTCCATACCAAAACGTTATAATTATACGCGAAAAGTTTGTAGAAAATTTAAGAAAATACAATCAAAAAGTACAAGGTCTTAGATCAAATTCAAAATTTTAAGGAAAAAGTTAAGTAAGTTAGACCAGTTCTATATTTCCAACACTTGATGCATAGACTGAGTTGAAAAAAATACACGTAGGTCGAATTTCGACCACAGGTGATACTAGTTGATATTACTGCGGCTTTCCTCAGTGCCCACAGTCGCTGTAAAATCAAAGGTGTTTATTTTAACAGTCGCAGAAATTAACAGTGGCAAAAAGCAACAGTCGTGAAATATGAAAATCAACGCTTTTTGCAAACTGCAAGCGACTGATAATTTGCGTTTTGTTATGATTTTTGTTTACTAAGACGAGGCGCTACAGCGTTGTACGTAACACGCTATACATATGTATGTACATACACGCATTTCCATTTCAAGTATATTAAAAAAATAGAATATATGAGATATTTATGCATACATATGTACATATATACATGTGTGTATATTTTATTTTGAAACATTTTAAATTTAAAGTTAGGGAATTGACCCCCAGTGCTCAGTTACCAATCCTATATAAGACCTCATTAAATGTTTTTTATTGAGTTCAATTTTAATTTTCTTTTTGCAAATGGTTTTAACTAAACTTTTTGACGACTCCACTTCACTTTCGTTAAAATAAATTTTGTGCAAATTTATTAAATGCGCTTTTAAATTAGACACTATTATTTTTAAGCTTCTTTTGGCATGTTGTACACGTAGCTAAAACCGTGTCTATATTATTTTCGAAATACATCCAAACATTACTTCTAGTTGTCATCGCGAAATGAATAGCTTACCGCACCAAATCATACTAAATCTTTTAAATATATTCTTTTAGGAGCAATATTGGCCACCAAACAAAAAAGACACCATTTTAAATACTGAGTCGTACGAAACACGTTTGACCGAACCCTCAAGCCCGTAGTAATCAATGTGTGCGTCTGCGTACATGTACATAACATATTTGTGTGTGTATTGTTTACCGCAAAGCACGTTGCCATTGACCAGTTTGCATGCATGCTTATGCAAACATCAACATTTGGAATTACAATTTTTCATGGTGCAAATGGCAGAAACAAATACTGAATAACAATTTCTATGTAGTTCATTTTTTGTAACCTCCAGTTTTATATAATAATTTTAGGATATTTCAACAAAATTTTAAACAATGATTAGGCATTTTTGTATAATAACTGCAATTGGTCCAAACATAACACACAAAAGTTTACTACGCAACTCTGTCTTGCGAGAAAGCGATCAGCTGACACGTTCTGACGGAAAAAATCAAAGTTGTTTTGATTTCTACTTTCCGGGCTACGTACGTACGTGCGTTCAACGTCGGTGAGTTTTCGTTTACATTGCACACTCATAAGTTAGGTCGTGTCAGCTGACACGTTTTTTCTACATACGTTCGTGGGTAACTGCCGCTTTACTCCTACCAGTGTTCGGATGTACATATGTATGCAGAAATATCTCATATATTATATTTTTTTAATATACTTTAAATGGAAATGCATGTATGTACAGCGTATTACGTACAACGCTGTAGCGCCTCGTCTTAGTAAACACAAATCATAACCAAATGCAAAATATCAGTCGCTTGCAGTTTGCAAAAAGCGTTGATTTTCATATTTCACGACTGCTGCTTTTTGTGACTGTTAATTTTTGCGACTGCTAAAATCAACACTATTGATTTTACAGCGCCTGTGGCCAATTAGGAAAGCCGCAGTTATATCAATAATTATATATACGAAGGCGCGACTGTTTACGGCATTTCATTTCTTTCGCTTTTCGTTTTTTGCTTGTGCTAGAACTGAGACTGTTGTTTTTCTCAAAAGCGCAAGAACAAGCAAGCGTTCGTATTAATAAGTCGACGATGAAAATTGAAAATTTGGTGACTTTTACTATTCCGACTGCAGTTTTTTAAACCCTGATTATATTCACGCATGCAATAAGTTGGTTGATTTTAAATCAATGACCATTATGTTCGTTTAAGCAAGTTGGATCATTGAACACGATCATGTTGCCGAATGTAATCGAACGTTGTTGTGTTCGATTTTTGCTGTTCTCTGATATGTATGTAGATGGTCGTTAGGCAAATTTACAATGAAAACATCAACTTTTTCCAATTTAATTTTTGATGTTGTAAAAGGCTGGAATTAATATTAAATAAATATAAATAGATTACATATTTATAATCTGCACTTTTACATAATTATTTCGAATTATTTTCACAATTTTTCAAACTTTAATTAGGTGTTTTTGCATAAAACTGCAAACGGTCAAAAATTAGCGCACAAAAGTTTACTAGGCAACTCTGTCTAGTGAGAGAGCGATCAGCTGACACGTTCTTACGGAAAAAATCAAAATTGTTTTGATTTCTACGTTCCGGGCTACGTACGTACGGGCGTTGCACGTCGGTGAGTTTTCGTTTACATTGCACACTCATAAGATAGGTCGTGTCAGCTGACAGGTTTTTGGTACGTACGTTCGTGAGTAACTGCCGCATGATATCAATAATTAAATATACGAAGGCGCGACTGTTTACGGCATTTCATTTCTTTCGCTTTTCGTTTTTTGCTTATGCTAGAACTGAGACTGTTGTTTTTCTCAAAATCAAATAACATGACAGCTCACACAGTTTTTTAAGCACTGAATATAATCAATTCGGGCGTTTGCTCGTTTGCCTCAACCGCGATTACATTCATCGGAATGAAAAGGAAAATATGAGAACTCCATGCGTCTGAATACATATTTGCATGATTCTTCTGCCCTTACGTCACGGCGACAAGCTACATAAAGACATACATATAAACATTGCTTACGGTTCTGTTTGGTTTGCCGAACTAAACGATAATAATTCTCGTGCTTTGAGTTTTTTCTCCACATTTAAATAATACTAAATTTGCAGCATTTTTTCGAAGTACACATTTCCTATTTGGAAATATAATGCAAATTTGACATTATTTTCCATGTGGAAAACACATTATTATAATGTAATATCTACATTTTTTTTTTCATGTCAAAAACACATTTCAAAAATGTAAAATTAAAATTATTTGATAAATGAAAAAGTAATTTGTCTTTCACATTTTAAAATGTAAAAAACACATTCGTGTTTTTTCCGTGGAGATATGACTTTAAATAAATTTTTTTCCTATTCGATCAGTTTCTTTCTTTTGAATTTTATATACGTATACGTTAGATCTCATGCATAGGCTCAAAAAGCATGAATTCTACTTATTCCTGAAGGAGGTACTTCGGTTTTTTTTATCACTTTATCTATGATTAATATTACAGGAATGCGATTCTGTGGTTTTTCTTAATGTTCACATGTTGTTGCAAATCTTGTGTGCGCTTCCAGGAACAACGGCAACGAACGGGAGATCCTTTTCAACTCTTAGGCTGATACAGACTATTTGAGAAACACGATGAGTGAAAATCGATTGAATGGCTGTGCATCACTAAGCATCCACCGTGATCAAATTGTTATCGTTGATGAAGTTTTAGATGAAATGGCAAAGAAAAGCGGACGCATGCGCTTGAGTTTTAATGTAACCTTTTCCATATCATATTCTAAATACGCACTTTAATGTTAAAGCTAAAGACAGCATTTTTTTTATGTATTTAGCTGAAAAAAAATTTTTCACGGAAAAGAGACTGCCAATCTATATTTGATATTAAGTTATTAATCAAACCAAAATCACAGCGGCTATAATTGAAACCAACATCATTATTGTATTCCATACGTCCAAACTCATAAAATTTAAGTTCCAAGATCAATGGTACATGATGTTTATCAATATTAGATAACGGGCAACAAGCACGAATCAAATTATAATTAAGATCATTACTAACAAATATGAGATCTAGGATTTTATCAAGTGAATTCACAAAATTATTGATTTGTACTAATTGTAAGCTATAACAGTCTCTGCTGTGTACGGACGTGTTTTACTAGAGCTCTGTGTTTTTCGATTCACGATATTTTTCTATTTGTGTAATACAAATGTATTTTGTGCTAAACAAATATTAACAATTTGTGCAAAGCAGATATAAATGAATTCCGTGCAAATCATTATATATATAAACAATATATGTAAATTATAAAGCAGTGCAGGTGTATGTGGATTTGAGCTGTTGACAGTTGTCTGCTTCGTATATTCGTTGCCTTGTCTACACGTTGTTTTTGTCTTCATAGCTGTTTTACGCAAACAATACGCCCTGTTTCTGTGGACACAGAGTTGAACGCGCTCAAAGCAGTGTGCAGTGTGAAAAATCTAAAAAAGTTTATCACCTGCAGTGTGTTGTTGTACCTTAGCTGCCGATTTGGATCACTTTAAAAATTCGGACGAAATGTATATTTGTGGCGATTGTGGTGTTGAAGGCAATGCTATTGCTGTACAAAAACAACAGCAACAACATGTAAATGATAATAATCTAAATTTTATGTTAATGTCTATTCTTTCCGAAGTGAAAAGTTTGCGAGCACAGCAAGCAAGCGCGGTTGCCAGTATACACTCTCTGCAAGCGGACAAAAACCGGTTATTAGGCGAATTAGAAATTTTACGTTCTGAGCTCAGTAATTTACATAAGCTCTATGATGAAGCGGTGTGGGGTGTACTGCGTGGTAGTGCTGGCAAAAAAAAGAAACGAAACAAAGACAAAGGCACAATCATGGTTAACAATTCTGCCGACGCTAACATTGAAAAGAGTTTTGGCCTCGTTTCTGCTGCTAATGTCCAACGCAATTTCAATGATGCTGTTAGCTCTGACGAAGTGCCTTGCGCTAGTAACACTGCTAATGCCGGCGCTAACATTTCTATGAACACTGCCTCTTCTCATGCTGTTAATAACCAAAATATTGTAAATGATAGCCACACTGCGCGTAATTTAAATGGTAATGACGCTGTATCGAATGAAGATAACATTGTTGATGTTGCTGGAAATTTGGGTGACACTAATTTAGATCCGGCTGGTCCTAGGTTGGTTACTGCCGTGCCGCCCCGACGGGCAGTTTTCGTATCAAGATTGCATCCATCTCGGACGGAGTCTGATGTGGTTAATTATATCTTAGATAAGATTAATAGTACAGGTTCTATTAACATTAGTGCACATAAATTTGTTTTTAAATATGTGAGGGATTTTTCATCATTTAAAATATTAGTTCCAGTTGAATATTTTGATATAGTTCTTGACAAATTTTTTTGGCCTATACATTCGGTGGTACATTTGTACACCACAAAGTCGAAGGTTGAGCCTCGCGCACGTATAGTTTCAAAAAACTTGATTAACAGCCCTGCCAATACGATTCAAAAGTAACTATTCACTATCAGAATGTTCGTGGTTTACGTTCTAAACTAAATGCTTTTTACCTTAACACTTTTACTTTTACAGCGGAAGTGATCGCTTTCACAGAGACTTGGCTAAAACCTGATAATTTAAATTCAGAGTTATTTTCAAATGTCTACGTTGTTTTTCGGTGTGATCGTCAGTGGAGAGCAGGTGGTGTCCTGATCGCTGTATTGTCCAGTATTCTACTGAATTGTTGAACTTTGATGACGTGCTTGACATTGAATTCATAGCTGTAAAGCTCTTGTTCCCGAATTTTTTCTTATATATTTCTTGTTCCTACATACCGCCTCGGTCAGATATGTACGTTTATGATTGCCATAAAGCAGTTATCCACAGCCTACATTCTCGTTTGCGTGATAACGATCGCCTAGTGGTTCTTGGGACTTTAACTTACCTTACGTTAGTTGGATTGGCAAGGATGATTCAAACTTTTTGACTCCTGTCACTCAGCATTTTTTTATTGGCTCGCTTATTGAATTGCCGCTAGTTCAGATCAATAATGTGGTGAACTCTAAAAATAAGTTGTTTGATTTAGTTTTTGGTGATAGTTCAATAGGTACTGGTCTCAGTCGAATCCATGCCTTATCCCTGCCTGAAGATCCCTTGCACCCCACACTTGAGGTTACACTGGACAATTTACTGCCTACGATTAATTTCATGGAAGTGTCATGTCGTTCTCGTGCGAGATGTTTTAATAAGGCTAACTTTGATTTGCTTAATCAACTGTTAGCTTCCCACGATTGGTCTGACCTTTATGCTTGTACTAATGTTGAGGCTGCCACGTCTACTTTTTATAGTTACCTAAGTGACTTTATTAATCGTTGCGTTCCGGTTCATTTTGTTAAGGCTAAAAGTAGTAAACCACCTTGGTTCTCGAGGCAGCTTGCTAACCTGAACAATATTAAATCGAGGATCTATAAGCGTTTTAAAAGATCTGGTTCTTCTGAAGATTTTTCTAAATATTTAGTTGCCCGTTCTAATTTCCAACGCCTGAATCAAAACTGCTACAAGTCGTATTTAACAAGATGCAAAATTGAATTTTTTGACAATCCTAAAAAATTTTATGGGTTTGTTAATTCAAAACGCAAATCTTCGGGATTTCCATCATCTTTGTCCTTGGGTGGCAAGAATGCTAGCCTTGACCGTGATATTGTCACGGATATTAGCATCACTAAGCTATACCATTACTAAGGCGATGCTAAGGCCATGCCAAACAGTATTTACGTCAATGATCAAATCATGTATACACATATATAAGGCAGCCGAAAGAGATGTCACACACAGATGCATTTACTTATACGCCTATGTGTACTCGAGAGACTGTAAACTACAACATTCACGTCAATAATTCAATCATTATGTATCTACATAAACGAATAAATAATTGCGTCTACACATATGTACGTATACGAGCATCGGAGCGGCAATACACAAACACATGCATATATCTTATCTGAGTTGTCACAAGAGAGAGCAATAATTTGTGCACGTAGTTGTGGCTGGCGATTTTGTAGCCGAAATTAACTATTAAGTTCTGGAAATCGAAGAGCCTAGAAGTATGCAGCGTAAACTATAAAAGCGGGGCAGGCGAGTAAGAAGTGATTCAATTTGAGTTGAGAAATCAATCAGTTTTTGATTAAGCACGCGATCTGGCGGCCAATAGTAGAGTTTCATTTGAGTTATCAATCAGTTTGGTTATTAAGTCAGCGAGTAGCAAAGAATAAGTGTTATTGGTATTGTTAATTTTTATATATTGTTTGTAACAGATAAATTAATAACTATTCCCCTGATGATGCTAAAAATAAAAATATTAGCGAAACGTTGGGAAAACAGTGGAATAATTTAGTTTTATTCGCACATAAAATATAGATTGGAAAGCCTACTTACACATATATTTAATATTAAACAAGAACCAATCGGAATATATATAAAAAGTTATTGTGAAGTATTTTAATAAAGGTCATTTTTCCATTATTCAATATTGGAGTTATTTATTCAACAGTTTAGCTATACGAACCTAGCAAAAGGGCAAATAAGAGGATTTGCAAGTAAATTCGTTACAATTGGTGTCAGAAGTGGGATTGTTGAATAAATTCCAGAGGACAACAAGGACATGGCAAAGTTCAGTGAATTGAAGATCCAGCAACTGAAAAAGGAGTTGGAGAACCGTGGATTAAATACAACCGGCAATAAGATCGAACTTCAAGCACGGCTACGAGAGGTAATGGAGTCGCAAGGAATTGATGTCGACGAGTTAGTCTTTTATCCTGATGGGGACGAAACAACAACAAAAATTGAAAAGAAAAACGAAACACCGCAGACAATGGCGAACACAGACCTGAACATGATGTTGGCTGCAATATCGGCACAAATGTCCGAAATGTCATCACAAATATCTACCAACATGTCGTCACAATTGGCATCCCAACTGGAATCGCAAAAGACAGAAATAACATCTCAACTGTCATCACAGATGGAATCCCAAGAGACACGTATAACATCAAAGATTGAAGCACAAGAAACGCGTATTTCGGAAATGTCAGCACAAATTTCAGCACAGATATCATCTCAGATCTCCACACAACTAGAAGATCAGGAAGCCCGTATATCATCTAAACTGGAAGCGCATATGGAAGAAAAACTAACCCAGTTTCATGAAGGCTTCAGTGGTCGACAGGATAAAATCGAGGCCGAGGTGGATGCTTTGAGAGGACGTATCTAGCAGTTACAACTAAATCGTCCAGCAGTTTCAGCGAGTAATCCAAAGGTAAAAACACCATCCTTTGACGGTTCTGTTCCTTTCCAGGTCTTTAAGCTACAGTTTGAGAAGACCGCAGCAGTGAACAACTGGAATGTGGAAGATAAAGTTGCTGCACTGTTCGTGGCATTGAAGGGGCCAGCAGCGGAAATCCTACAGACGATTCCCGAAGGAGAGCGGAACAATTATGAAGCATTGATGGCTGCTGTAGAACGACGTTATGGAAGCGAGCATAGAAAACAGATATTCCAAATTGAGTTGCAAAACCGCTACCAAAAAGCAAATCAGACATTGCAGGAGTTTGCTTCAGATGTTGAAAGGTTGGCTCATCTCGCAAATGCGGACGCACCCGTGGAATACACTGAAAGGGTAAAGATTCAGAGCTTTATAAATTGCATACGGGATGTCGAAACAAAGCGAGCTACAAACGCAAACCCAAAGCCAACATTCGCAGAAACGGTATCACATACTCTGATTCAGGAAACAGCGTCGCTTCTGTGTAAGCCAGTTTTCAAAGCACGCCGTGTGGAAGTAGAAAGGCCAGAGTGGGTAGACGCAATATTGGAGGCGCTGAAAGGATCGCAAAAGCGGAGTGAAAAAGTTATCAAATGCTTCAAATGCGGGAAGTCCGGCCACATTGCACGTAATTGCGATCTTGGTCCTAATAGTTCCAACAATGGGGGTGGCCGTAAACGCAAAGCTGGAGGAAATGAGCCAGAGCGTGTCGGATGTAAAGAACGAAAAATTGCCCCGGCTATTGAATGTCCTGTGATATCTGTGTCGCAAATTGGAAGGAAATCAAGCAGTCTTACCGTCAGAGGGAATGTGGATGGCAAGGAGCGTGTACTGACTGTAGATACGGGCGCATCTCATTCCTTGATCCGATCTGAGTTGTTCAACAGGAGAATAAAACCGTTACCTGGAGCAAAGTTGCGTACGGTCACTGGCGAGTATAACCAAGTTCAGCGAGAAGTGATATGTGAAGTCTTGATTGGAAAGGTCACGGTTCTACACAAATTCGTTGTGGCGAAGATCGTTGAAGAAATCATATTGGGAGTGGACTTCTTGGTTGACCATGACATCTAGATCGATATGCAGAGAAGTATGATGCGTTATGAGAACCAGGATATACCACTTAACTTCAAGTTGGAGAAAGGGTTCAGTAGTAATCGAGTACTGGTGGAGAAGACTCGACAAAAACCACGGAAGTCAAAGGCAAAGGTTAATAGGTCGAATGGGCCAAATAAAGCAAAATCAAAAGTACATGCGAGAGAAATACTGGCATTGACAAAACCTAAAAGACGCAGAAAAACGAAGCAACGAATTTCCGAGAAAGAATGCGAGGGCAGTTTCAAGCCGGAGCACTGTTTTGAAACGTGGGAACGATACTGATTATGCGAAGCCAATACGTCAAGCACAAGCTCTACGAAGTAGTTCATTGGCCAATCTACAGAGTGCGAGGGAACGATCCAGGATAATGAGTAGTAAGATGAAACACAGGTACGACAAGGAAAATAATTTGGAAGGTTTCCGGGAGGGAGATTTGGTACTGTTATACAACCCTCACAGGTCGAAAGGTGTTCCATCCAAATTTCGGTGCAGTTGGGAAGGCCCATACAAGGTTGTGAAGAAGATCAGTGATACCATCTACCGCATACAAAGCATTGAGAAACCACGGAGTAGAAGAGTGGTACATTTGGCGATGCTAGCAGCGTTTAGATCGAGAGATTTGTCTGATCGGGACGATCAGACTTAGGTGGAGGGCAGTGTCACGGATATTAGCATCACTAAGCTATACCATCACTAAGGCGATGCTAAGGCCATGCCAAGCAGTATTTACGTCAATAATCAAATCATGTATACACATATATAAGGCAGCCGAAAGAGATGTCACACACAGATGCATTTACCTATACGCCTATGTGTACTCGAGAGACTGTAAACTACAACATTCACGTCAATAATTCAATCATTATGTATCTACATAAACGAATAAATAATTGCGTCTACACATATGTTCGTATACGAGCATCGGAGCGGCAATGCACAAACACATACATATATCTTATCTGAGTTGTCACAAGAGAGAGCAATAATTTGTGCACGTAGTTGTGGCTGGCGATCTTGTAGCCAAAATTAACTAGTAAGTTCTGGAAATCGAAGAGCCTAGAAGTATGCAGCGTAAACTATAAAAGCGGGGCAGGCAAGTAAGAAGTAATTCAGTTTGAGTTGAGCAATCAATCAGTTATTGATTAAGCACGCGATCTGGCGGCCAATAGTAGAGTTTCATTTGAGTTATCAATCAGTTTGGTTATTAAGTCAGCGAGTAGCAAAGTATAAGTGTTATTGTGAAGTATTTTAATAAAGGTCATTTTTCCATTATTCAATATTGGAGTTATTTATTCAACAGTTTAGCGATACGAACCTAGCAAAAGGGCAAATAAGAGGATTTGCAAGTAAATTCGTTACAATATTGCCGACTTATTCGCAGACTTTTTCAAATCGACCTATTCGTCAACCTGTACCCAAACCGGTAGTTATCCGTTCGAAATAGTTATTTCTAACTGTATTCTCAATCCAGTCATTGATAGTGCCACTGTACTTCAGAGTTTTTTAGCTCTGAAACGGATTTTTTCTCCAGGGTCCGATGGTATTCCTGGCTGTGTGCTTAAGTTTTGTGCTGTGAACTTAACAGAACCGATCGTAAAATTGTTCAATTTATCTTTGCAATCGGCGTCATTTCCCTCAATTTGGAAACAGTCATTTATCATACCTCTGCACAAAAAAGGTAGTAGATCTAATATTGAGAATTATAGGGAAATTGCTAAGCTTTCAGCTATTCCTAAAACCTTTGAACAGATAATTACCTGTCAGCTTCAACGTTCGTGTACTTCCATATTATCACCCTTTCAGCATGGGTTTGTGAGATGTAGATCAACCACCACAAACCTACTTGAGTTTTCCTCTTTAGTTCGGGATGGTTTTTTTGGCTAGCAAGCAAAAAGATGTGATTTATGGATTTTAGTAACGCTTTTGATTCAGTGAATCACGAACTTCTGATTCTGAAGCTTGATTTACTGGGCTTTCCGAAGAATCTGACTTCATGGCTCTCAAGCTATCTTTCTAATAGAGCAATGGGTACTCTTGGTCTTGTTAAACGCTGGGCTAAGGAGTTCAAGGATCCGTATCTGACCAAAGTCCTCTGGAAAATCGTAGAATATTACTCGGGGTAATGTTCCTGCATAAGCTAATTCTAGGTGAGGTTGACTCCTCTGAGCTGCTAAGCCGATTGAACTTTGCAGTTCCTGCTAGGGTGTCCAGACAGTACGTGCCCTTCCATTTACCCCTGTGTCATATAAATTTTGGCAAAAATGATCCTATACGTGTTTGGTGCTCGTACTATAACGACTTGTATAATTGCATTAGTATCGAATGTTCGTTTGTTGCCTTACGCATTGCTATACTTTTCAGTCTCAACTGATATCTTAAAGTTTACTTTTACATTTCATTAGCTTGATTTATATTCGTAGGTATGAGAGTATTCTCGCCCGGAAGATAACTCCAGATAATTTTATTTAGATTATTTATTTATTTATTTATTTCAAAGAAAATATTAAAAATTTTCACACAGATCACAAGAAGAAAAAGCATCTAAAAAAATAACAACCATTATTATTTTAACTTAAAAACTAATTAGCTAAGAAAAAGTTCATTTAATCTTTGTTTAAATACTTCCTTCGTAGAGGAAAAATCAAGATTTCCAGGGTTCATAAGCGAATTAAATTCTTTCAAAGCTCTAAAAATCGGAGCATTAGTTGCGTAATTAGTTCTAACAAAGTCCAACCAGAAAATATCGTGATTCCGTAAACTCCTCTGCGGGATATTAAAACGTATTCTCTCAAGCAAGAAGGGACGGTCAATTAATCCACTTATTAAGTCGAACACAAAAGTGAGGGACAGAATGGACCGTCTAGTATCTAAGGACTTTAAGCTAATAAGCAAACAACGACTCCTATAAGGGGGAATCGGGTCTCTGAAGTTTAATGACCGCAACGCAAAGCGGACAAACACTTTTTGAACTCGCCTCAAGCCTCTTAATATGACAATCATAGTATGGCCTCCAGATAAAAACAGCGTATTCTAATTTGGAACGTACAAGCGAGGTGTACAGCAATTTTAAAGTGTAAGGATCAGAAAAGTCAGAGCCAAAACGTCTAATGAATGCAAGTGTTGAATATGCCTTTGCAATTACGTAGCTCAAATGTCTGTGAAACAGAAATTTGGAATCGAATACAACACCTAGATCGATAATTTCGCTTAAAGTGGATAGTGGAAGCCCATCAATATTATAGTCTCCTAAAATACAGAGTTTGGACTCCAAGTTGGTCCTAGAAACATGCAATATATTATCGACATGAGCTTCGTATACCCTATCTGGACTATTAGGTGGAATATAAGATGCACTAACAATTAAACTCTCTTTGCCTCTTACACAGACTATGACCTGATCAAGAGATATTTCAGCAATATCAAGAGCAACAACGGAGGATTGTAGCTCTTTTCTCACAGCAATCAGTACTCCTCCTCCTCGGGAGAGTCCCACACTTACACTATCGCGATCTTTGCGAAAAACATTGTATAAATTTTTATCAAAAAATCCATTATCAAAGAAATCTTTTGTTAACCACGTCTCTACAAGAACTATCAGGTCATAGTCCTCACTCGAGGTAGCAGAATACACAGCAGAGGCTTTGGTTCTCATGCCTGATATATTTTGAAAATATATTGTCAACGACTTCTTGGAAGAACGAGCAGTTCCAATTGAAACAATTATGGACTCGCTTTCTGCGTCAGTCCTCTTTGAAAAAAACGAAAAGGCCTAATTTTTACGTCCGATGTCCAAATTGACGCATCAAGCAGTTTGTTATAGTTGGAAGGGGAGACACCATGTTTAAAATTAACACTAATTAAAGAATTAACATCTATGTCCTTTTTTACCTATCTTTGGCATCGAATCAATGAAGGCGATATGTTCGCAGCTTTTGAGACTTAGTCAACAATTGCTTCCGCACTTACAGTTGACTTAAATGACGATAAATGCAGCCATTTGTACCGTACACAAACATCCAAATTAGCATTGGGGTTACTGCCAACAACTAAAGGTCGCGCTTTTTGGTTGTTCTTGATCACATTTTCAGAATTTTTCTTCTTTTGTTTACTGGGATGCGCAATAACTGAAGATGCAGAAGTAAGAGAAGCGGCCGGCTCAGCCACGTCAGAAGCAGCGGCAGCGATACTAGCATAACTAGAACACCTATCGACAGCAGTAACTGAAGAAGCAGAAGTAAGAGCAGCGGCCGGATCAGCAACGCCAGAAGCAGCGGCAACGATACTAGCATAAGTAGAACACTCATCGACAGCAGCAGCTACATCATCGGCATGACTCGTGCTTACAGCAACAACATCAATAGCATTCGGCACTGAGCGCGTGTGAGATTTCAATGCTTTTTGTTGGCATTGCGTTTTATTTATTGCACTTTGTGCTTGTTTCTCACTTGGTTCAACGACTTTGGTTTTAGACCGCGTTTGACGAACATTGTGTGTATCTTTAGATTTACTTTGCTGAATATCACTTTTCAAAGTTTTTATAAAGCTACTGAGAGCACTTAAACTTTTTTGAGTCTCCGCAATTTTCGACTGCATAATTGACGGCAGACCAACAACACAATTGTCACATCTGTAAAACAGATTGCTGTGTTTTTTTAAAATGTTTATTATGTTTTCACTAATATTCGCACATTTAATATGCATTTTAGCATTACAAAAGCCACAAATTAGGTGATTAACATCACCACACGAACCTTTGCACTTAATACAGTTTTTCATTGCGTTAAAAGAGTGAAATACACAGAGCGAAGTTTAAACACGTCTACTTCCGACGACTGTTTGCCAATATATAAAACCCTATTGGGACAAATACGTCCCAAACCCCTTTTCACTGAATATTTTTCACAAAACACTTATAAAAGTATGTATTTCCACTTATCAGTATAAGAATAATATTTTGTTATAGAAAATTCAAAGGCACTTAGATATAAACGTAATATTTTATCAAAATTACGCGTAAATTTGATGCAATATTAGCCGATGCTCACAAACAACTGATCAAAACAAAAAACGATTGAAACTGTATGAAATGCGAATAATGGTAAAATATAATCATTGCTCACAGCTACACTGAAAGAAAAAGACTGGTAAAATCAACCGAAATATGGGCCAATTCAACCGAAATTTCTGTCAATTTTTATCCATCGCAACAAAATCTTGAATCAACTGCGCACAAATCGTTGATTCGTAATTGACCGCTTTAGCAGTCAAATGAACAAAAAAAGTTGTAAATAAATGTAAGGCGCGATAACCTCCGAAGAGATTTTAGGCCGAGCTTCTATTCCAATTTGCGTCGTGCTCCTCTTGATTTTCCCTACAAATTGGCCGGACGGGCCTACATATTTTATGCCGATTCCGAAGGGCATCTGCAAGGCAGATGAGTTTTCACTGAGAGCTTTTCATGGCAGAAGTACACTCGGAGCGTTTGCCAAACACTGCCGAGCGGCGACCCCGCTTAGAAAAAATTTCTTCTAATTAAAAAACCTTATTTCTAAAATTTTGACGTTGCTTTGCCCCGCTACCGTCACACCACGGCGGAACTTACTAACCGAACGTCAATTGGGCTACATCAAATATGCTGGCACACATTATACACTTTATTATTTAATTTTATAAAACGCACTTTCACCAAATATTATATTTTATAATTTATTTAATCTATAGTTTTGAACTTCGCTTTGCAAATAGAAATAAAAATAGCAGTCACAAAACTGAATCTCAATTCTTTCAGTTGCAGCTCAGCTCATTCTCAATTTCTTCTCTCGCATTGTAGTTGCCACACTTGATTGTTTCGAACACAACTTGTAGTATAATGTTTGACGTAACATTTTAAAAAGAGAACTTGTATGTTATAGAAAAGTAAAGAATCAAATCGCAGGAAGGTAACTCACCACTGGAGTAATTTTACATGTAATTCGGCAAGTTAAATTTTCGCAACACTTTAAGGTGAAACGATTCCAAAACAACTCAAACTTTTATGTTGTCGGAAGCATCAACATCAAAAAAGGATGTTTTTTTATCTTATTAAATTCCTTAGCGTGAGTGAAAATTCGTAAAAACTTGAACAAAATGTTACTAACTTTGGAAAAATCCTGTTCGTTCAAACAAAACTTTTGCAACAAGAGGGCGCGATTTTGCATTTAGCTTGGACGAGAAGTTGCAAAATTGTACCCGATAGATAGGTGTCCCGGTATCTCATAATTTTTGCACAGTAAATTCAAAAAAGGTTTTTTTCGTTTTGTATTGATAACTGAAAAACTAGTTTTTTGTTGTATTCTCATTTTGTGTGTTTTTCGATTTGATGGTTTTCTTACTTTGGTGTTTTTTTTTACAAGTGGCACCATCGTCATAAATACAAAATAGAGAGCGCAGTGAGCGTAAAATTCTCTTTGAAATCTGCTCATGTATTGACAGTTGATCGCCGTTGAAATGACCTGCAAGATCAGTTGTGTTAACAGAAAAATCAGTTAGATTGATCAGGAATCTGTCAATTTTACAGAAGTTTATTAACGTAAGAGCGACAATTTCTCTTGTTTGAAATGACTAAACTAATTTGTTCCTTAGACAAAGAACTCTGTCGAATTAACCATAATTCGATCAATTTCACCGAATCTCCGTTAAGTCAGGAACAACAGAACCGATTTGTTGATTTTACTAGCACCATTTCTTTCAGTGTACTGATTGGGAACTTTTGTTTGAGTTTGCAATGAAAATTGCAGGTTTCGGGGTCAAATGAACGTGCCGTGGGATACCAGTGTCCTAACAGTAGCGAAAGGGTTAAACGGAACCATCATCTCATCCACACAGAGGTTTTTATCTTTTGGAATAGTGTATGTTTTTTGTATAAATATATTTAAACGTGCACGAGAAGAAGCCGTTTATCGCTATGTAGTGAACTAGTTGCAAGCTTTAACCCATTTTGCAAAGAATGGAACCATTGTGTCGACATATTTTCGGGGAATGATGGTATTACGGTGCCCATTGTCCAGTACATTCCCAAAAGCGGGTAACCGATTGTACCAATCATTATTTCTAGAGAAAGAAATTTTAAACGTTCTTGAGTAGACAAATTTAAAGATTTCCCATTTCTTATTATTGACGTCTGGTTTGTTGAAGATACCACTTCCTGCAGAAATTCTTCTGCAAAATACTCTATGGGTAATTTAAAAGGTTTCTTTGAGCAACATTCAATACAAGTAGTCTCTGGAGTGGTCCGAGAAGCTCTTTTCCAACGAAATTGGTCCGCCTTTTTCAATTGCACCTGTGGAATTTGGAAAACAACGCTCTTTTGAACTGTTCCATCAACTGAATGGCTAGCTACTGTATCAATTTCCCCAGAACCCTCGCAATTAGCAACATATGTATGTTTATCTCATACGGCCCTTCTCGAGAAAGCTCTTCTAATAAAAGGGGTTGCATTGTCCTCAAGGGCACCTAATAAGTTGTTAGCCAGGTTATCTTCGTCCGATTCATAATCTAAATCAGAAATATCGGAGTCGACAAAAGTAGGTAAAAGTTTTTAAATTTCTTGATCTATTCATCTTCTAGACATTTTTTTAAATTATTTTGCTGTCAGTAGAGCTAAAAACAAACCTCTGTGTGTACACCATTTACAACCAAAACTTACGTTTATATCCATATGGATACAAGGATTGTTCAAAAAGTTGGCGAAGCTTATGCAGATAATAAATTTTAAAAATACTTATGCAATATGTTGAATTGAACGATTTTCTACGAACTTGATGCGTTCAGAACAAGATATATTATAAGTTAAAATTTCATTTATTGAAACCTATTTTTTAAAAAGATCACCGGACTTGTTTCGTCCGCTTTACTTTCTTTATTGAGTTCACTTTGCAATTAAGACTAGAACTGATTACAATTATTTTTTAACTTAAAACAAAGAAGTTACAACAGATGGTTAACGACATTTCCACTTACAGAGTACTAAAACGAGACCCCACTAATAAGCTTCAAGAAAAAAATAATGAAATTGTAGAGAAACTATTTAAACATAAAATGATCGATACGAAAGGGAAATACCAATTAATAACCAAAACGGCCATCGCGCCAAGACTGTATGGCTTACCTAAAATCCATAAAGAAGGATTACCATTGAGACCCATTTGTTCGTCTGTCAATTCCCCATCATACAAGTTATGTAAATATGTTGTCAATGTCCTTGAAAATATAACTAAAACATCTAAATATAACGTAAAAGACACTATCGCCTTTAAGAACAAAATTAAAGATACCTACATCTTTGACGACGAGAGTCTCGTTTCCTTTGATGTTGTCTCATTATTTCCAAGCATCCCGGTAGATCATGCCTTGGAAATTATAGCTTCCAAGTGGGATGATATAAAGAACCATACAAATCTCACGAAGGAACTTTTTATGAATATGGTTCGGTTCTGCATAAGAGATAATAGATATTTTAGTTTCAACAATAAAATTTATGAGCAACGGTCAGGAATGCCTATGGGGTCACCAGCATCTCCTGTAATAGCGGATATTGTGATGGAAGACTTGTTACAGAAATTCGAAGAAGATTCACATCACAAGCCACGTTTATTAACGAAATATGTGGACGATTTGTTCGCCATCGTAAAAACGGATGCCGTGGAAGATATGCTTAATATTTTGAATGGATACAATAGGAGCATCAAGTTTACTGTTGAAGTCGAAACTGATGGACAGCTGTCATTTTTAGATACCTTAATAATAAGAAGGAATAACCTACTTTCATTTGATTGGTACAAGAAGCCCACTGCATCGGGTAGGCTAATCAATTATAACTCGAATCATGACAAGGCAACGATAGTCAACACAGCCAAGAATTTTGTCAGAAGAGTTCTCTCCATTAGTGATGAAGTCTACCACGAGGAGAATATAAAAGCAATAAAAAACATATTAGAGAATAATGAGTTTCCAACACATATAATACAGAGCTATATAAGAGATTATTTCATAAAATTAAATACAAATAAACCAACTAATGATACAAAGAAAATGTATAAATCGACCACATTTGTATCTGGTCTGTCTAATAGAATAAAATATTCAAACATATATGACAGAGAGAAATTTAAATTAGCTTTCACATACAACAATACGTTGCAACGGAGGATTTTTAGCAATACGAAAAGCAGAATAGAGAAATTTGATAAATCGGACGTTATATATAAAATTAATTGTAATGGCGACGGGTCCCACGTATGCGACAAAGTATATGTGGGGACAACTAAATCGAAATTGAAGACGAGGATTTCCGGACATAAATCAAATATCAAAAATCGTGACAACCCTAATGACAATAAGACAGCTTTAACTCAGCACTGTAGAACCACTGGACACTCTCCCTACTTGGAAAATGTAACAATAATGCAGCATGAGAGAAACAGCAATAAACGCTATATACTTGAAATGTTACACATAATAAATACACCAAGTGACAAACGCATAAATTTCAAATCAGACACAGACCATTGCGCCTACGCCTATAGAGAACTTATCAACAACAACAAAAAAGGCTTATAATAAGAGTGTGACTTCGTTTGCACAATTGTTCACCTGCTGCTGATGTGAGCGTCGCTTACGGTTGGAGAATTAATGTATTGTTGTTTGTATAAAAATTTGTTTACGATTACTGTATTTTATTGTTTATGTTTTTTAATGTTCTTTTACCCTTGTTTGTTAAAATATAAAATATAAAGTTAGTCGACCAGGTGCAGTCATAAGTGTAAGTTGGCACTTGCGACAATTGTATAATTATGTATGTATGTACCAATGTCTCTATAAATGTTTTTCGTTTTTTTTTTTTTTTCAGTCCTGAAGATGACTTCAGATTGAAGTCGAAATATTGGCAAGACAAACCATTCGACAAATAAATATACATTGTTTAAACACATTTGCTGTATTTTAATAAACATATGTATATATTGGCCTAGAGCTCAAACATACTTTGAATATATTAAAACAACACCTACTATTGGCTCACGTCACGTTGCACTTACATGTGCCCTCGTTGATCAATGCGGAAATCGATCTTTCCGCTGACTGTTGTTTACCCATTTGGTTGACCCATTTAATTTACCAATTTAATAAACTGCTGATGAAGCGTCAGCAGTTATTGATTTGTTTGTTCAGAGGTGTTGACCGTTGATAGTGGCCAGCCTTTGTTGTTGTTGTTATAATCTGTTGCGTTAACTGTTGTTATAATATGTTGCGTTAACTCTTCCCCCTTTAACTATGAGCGTCCTCGATCATTAGTAGAATGGTAGATTATTGAAGTTTACGTATGTTCGACTTTGACTTGTAGCGCTTGTCAGAGTAGGATCCTGGCTCATGCAAGTTTGCGCTGGCTTTGTTATTTCTTTTTCAACATATTGGATTTTTATGGATCGTTTCCTTAGGAGAAAAAGAATTATTGTAATTGTTAAAATTGCTGCCGTTGCTAGGCCTCCGACAGAGATTGTTGCCTTTTTAATGGAGTTGATTTGTTGTGCATTTTTGATATGAAGATCTTTCAATGCTTCTAACTAAAGGAGTTCAATGTGGCCTTTTTCTAATGGGGTTGGTTGTAGTATTGCGGGGATGACTTCTATTGGCCTTGCTTCAATGTTAACAAATGTTTGGCTATTAAGTTTAATTGTTGAATTATAGAAAATTATCACGTGCGTTCCATTTATTCCTTTGTAATTCCGTCGGCTTCTAGCTTGTCGTCAAATTGGTTTAGCAGTATTACAACTGGTTTAACTTCTTCTAACGTGGGGACGTGGTGGCCGTTCGTTGAGGAACATGTTGAATTTAAACTATTAATTATTCTAGCTACACATGTATCATTACTTAAATCTACTAGATAAGTTTCTTTGCAAATTATTAATTCATTGTAACTTTCGCATTCTTTTTTAATTCCAAAAATTTAATTCTTTCCTTTCAAAATTTCCTTATAGTTAGTTTTAATTACAACATTGTTTACCCTTTTTACAGGTCTTATAATAATCCTTTTAAATGTTTCTTTCAATGTTAGAGGTATCTTTACCAAATATAAAATGTTCATCTTGTTACTTAATACATTTACTTTAGAAAATTCTAATGCTTCTTCAGCATTTTTAACAGGTACTTTTTTGTCTTTTAACTTATCAATTGACAATTGGCTTTCTTCTTTACTTAAGATTACGGAGTTCAAAACATTTTCTTTCACCCATTGGATGGCATATCTAATATTTATTAGTTCTTCTTTAATTAATCTAATTCTATTTTGCAAATTTATTATAATTTCCGTTATAGTATCTTCATCTTTCCAAATGGTATTTAACATCTTATTTACTATGTGAGTTATGTTATTTATTCGTTTCTCAAATTATTCATTAACTGTTAGGTTAGGGTGGCTGCCCGAGGGCACACTTAGGCCAGTAGTACTAGGCCCGTTGTGATACCACGATAAACACCGTTACCTTTCCTCTTCGAACCATTTCGAGGACCTGATGAAAGCTACCAGGTCCTTGACGTCATGCTCCACAACCTGACTCAGATTATCAAGAAATGGAGCTCCCAGAAAGCGCTTCCGTGCTCCGCTTAGTGCTGGGCAGTTGCAAATGAGGTGAACCACCGTTTCCTCCTCCTCATACTCTTTAAAACTCTTACAGCAACGACGATAAGGCGCTCCTAACCTTTCTGCATGCCTACCTATGAGGCAATGACCCGGTAGTGCCCCCACAAGTGTGGAAATTGTATCCCTTCTTAGGTTGTACACGTGACGGGATCTTTTAGGATCCCATTTAGGCCAGGTTTCTTTCGATATTCTACACCCCGGTGTTTGTAGCCATCTTTCGTCGGCTTGACGGTAGATGTGCTCTTTTAGCATTAGATTGCATGTGGACAGGGGCATACCTAAGCGTTCTTGTCCAGGAAGAACCTGCTGGGTTGTACCCTGCCTAGCGAGTTCATCTGCAATGCAGTTTCCCTCGATATCCCTATGTCCAGGGACCCATGTGAGGTGTACACGGTTCTGTTGAGCTATCTCTTGAAGAGATCGGCGACAGTTTAGTGCTAGTTCAGAATTGAACGAGTGTCAGCCCAGATATTTTATGGCAGCTTGGCTGTCGCTGAAGATAAAAATTTCTTTGCCGACATTGTATGTCCCTATCCTAGCTGCGGCTTCCATTATGGCTGCTACTTCTGCCTGGAATACACTGCAGTGGTCGGGTAGTCTGAATGAGAGCTGGAGGTCAAGGTCCCTTGAGTATACTCCACCTCCAACTCTACCGTTTAGCTTGGAGCCGTCCGTGTATATGGAAATGCTGTTGCTCATAGCAAGGCACTTATCCGACTCCGTCCAGTCATCCCTGCTGGGTACGTTTATCTTAAAGTTGGTTTCCGCAACTGTTGTGGTCGCACAGCGATCCGTGCTAGGAGGAAGAAAACTGTATTTGTTTAGTATACTTGGGTGTCCTGTGGTCTTGTTGTTCCAACACGACAACTCCCTTAGACGCAGGGCTGACGTTGCCGCTGCTCGATGTCCAGCCAGATCCAATGGAAGGATGTCAAGAATGACCTGAAGAGCTTCGCTAGGCGTTGTTCTTAGAGCCCCGCTTATGCTTATCATGCTGGATCTGTGGACTTTACCCAACAAGTTTAGGTTTGACGCCTTGCTCAAGGCTGGCCACCATACGACTACCCCATACAGCAGTATGGGTCTGATAATCGCGGTATAAATCCTTCTGCATATGTTGGGGGTGAGTCCCCATTTTTTGCTAATGGCTCTTTTACACGTATATAATGCAATGTACGCTTTCTTTTGTCGCTGAATAACGTTGTCCTTCCAATTCAGCTTTTTGTCTAAAACTATGCCTAGAAATTTGGCTTTATCTGCCAGGCTTAGGCGCACCCCATTTAGTTCTGGTAGGTTTAACGATGGTTTTTTGTATCATTTGGTATATAAGACAAACTCTACTTTATCGGAGTTGACGCTGAGTCCACATCGGGAAGCCCACAGGGAAACCTCTCGCAATGCTACCTGCATCAAGTCGCATAAAGTTTGAGGGAACTTGCCTCTGTAGACAATCGCTAGCATGAGCATATGCCACGACCTTCCCGCTCTTAATAGCGAGTTTACCGTTAGGTTCCATAGTAAAGGGGAAAGGACACCCACCTGGGGCGTGCCCCTTGCGACAAATCGTGTTATATCAACCTTCCCCAGTGAGGAAAGCACTTTCCTTCCCCTGAGCAGTTGATCAATCAGTCCCTCTAGGGGTCTATTTACGTCCAGATAAGTTAAACCATTGTTAACGGCGTCTGGACTTATATTGTTGAATGCTCCTTCAATGTCTAGGAAGGCCACAAGACAATAATCCTTTTCGAACAAGGATGTTTCTATAGTAGAGACTAGGCTGTGTAGCGCAGTCTCCGCAGATTTACCTTTGGTGTACGCGTGTCCGATAGTCCGAAATGATATTCCTATCAATGCTTGTAGTGAGAAAATCGCTAACTATTCTCTCTAGGGTCTAGAGTACGAAGGATGAAAGACTGATTGGTCTGTAGTCCTTCGGCTCGTAGTAAGAGGCTTTGCCTGCCTTAGGAATGAATATGACCGTGGCACTCCTCTGTGCACACGGAATATAGTCATAGCCAAACAAGCGGATATATGTGCCGCAGCCATTTGGCTTATAACTCCAAAGAGTAGATAAGTTGAGGGGGGACAATCCCGTCTGGTCCAGCAGCCTTAAAAGGTTTAAAACTTTTAACTGCCTACCTCACCCTCTCCTCAGTGATGGGTATATTCACAGTTTGGTTTGCTGCAGGTACTTCCGGTGCGTTGGTCATATTTCCCGGGAAATGTGTGTCCAGGAGCAGCTCTAGGGTTTCCCTTCTGTGCTGGTCCAGGTACCATTCGGTCTCCGCAGAAATCTAATAGCTGTTTGCGTCTTAGAAAGCACGCACCGTAGCCTGGATGTGTCAACGACACTTTCGAATCCAGTGCAGAAATTTCTCTTCGCTTGTCTCAGGACTTTTTTGTAGGTCCTTAGTTTGTCCTTGTATTCTAGCCATTGTGACCCGTTATCAAAGAATTTGGCTTTGTTATACTGTTCTCTACAGGATTTACGAAGTAGGGCCAGATCATGGGACCACCAGGGAGGTTTACGCTTACCGCGTGGTTTTGGCCTGTTCTATGGCATTTGAGAATACCGATGTGAAGGTTTCTACCAGACCCTCTAGCTCCTCCGTTGATGAGGGGCTTTGTGGGGGCAGTTCTGGTAGTTCTCTTGCTAACAGCTCATTATGTAGTTCCCAGTTTGTATTACGTGGGTTACGTCTCGCAATGGGCTGATCAACGAAGAACTCTAACATTACTTCAATATACCGGTGGTCTGAAAAGGAATGTTCCTCAAGAACACGCCATTTTTTAACCCACCCAAAAACGCTTTCGCTACAAATAGTGAGGTCAATAACCTCTCTATGGTTTTTAGTAACAAAAGTTGGTTCATTACCTACATTGCAAAATACAAAGTTAGTTGTTAAAAGGTACTCAAAAAGTGACTCACCACGGGTGTTTATGTCGGAACTACCCCACTGCACGTGGTGGGCGTTTGCGCTGTCCCGATTAGCAGATGGCCTTTGCTTGAGTCGGCCACCAGATCCTTTACCGTCTTTTGCGGAGGTTCCTCTGCGTCGTACGGCATATAAACGGAGGCTAGCGTTAATTGGGTGCCTCCGCTTGCCAAGCTGGCCGCTGTAACGTCACCATTGCTATAATTAGGTAAGAGAAAGATATTTAGCTCAGACTTTACTAAAATGCATGTTCTCACTTTACCTTCATCTGTAGCTCGGATCCTCCATCGACAAATTGCCCAGAGCCCCTGCACAATTTGACGTGGCGAAAACCGGGCTTTCGGCGTCGGAGATTTCCGCTTCCACTTCGGGTGCCTCAATGTCCGTGTCCAAAGAGGCACTCGAAAGGGATGCGCGCTGTGCATCCCCACGGTATACGTGAATTACGACCTCGCCGATGCCGTAAAGCACTCTTCCTTTGCTCCGTCTAAGGGGCTCGAGAGCTTCCTTATTCAGGGCTAACACGACCTGTCTCCTAGGTCCTACAGCGTCCTCGACTTGGATGACACTCCAGTCCTGCGTTAGGAGAGCCGGGTTCATCAGTTGCAGCATCCTGAGAATTCTCTCAGGTTCTGCTGGAACCCATGCCCTGGCCCTTGGCCGAGCCGGAATGTCCTTCCAGTCGACGACTTCGATAATCGCCCCGGGATAGACTTGTCCCAGCTTTGCGGCTGCTGCCTTGTACAGCACACCAGACCTTGCGTCCTCGCAAGCGAGTACCTTGATTTGGCCCTGGTACCATCTTGCATCAGAACCTCGCGGCGGACTACCCGGAGACTCCATCAGCACGTCGAGAACGGCGTTACCGATTTCATTCCGGACGTACGGCCACTGATCTTTAGGGATTGCACCACGGTCATTGCCTCAGTCCAGGATTCCTATAAGGATCCGGCCCTTGGCTACCTCGGCAAAGCTGGGTTTGG
The DNA here is from genome assembly GCF_040869045.1 of Eurosta solidaginis. Lineage (NCBI taxonomy): Eukaryota > Metazoa > Arthropoda > Insecta > Diptera > Tephritidae > Eurosta > Eurosta solidaginis. Next base: position 78,520,429 of record NC_090322.1, read on the forward strand.
CTACCGCGGGGTGATTCTGGTGCCTTTTCGGCGGTGGTTTAATATCCTCATCGGACCTTTGACGCTTATATGGGGTTGCGCTTGTTGGCAGAGAACCCCGAAAATTCGGCAGTAGAGCTCGGGCCCTTTCCACCGAATTCCTGGCGTTCTCTGGCAACGTTTCCAGCGGTACGCCCTCATACCTTGACAGGACTTTTGCAGCCCTTCTCTTGTTCCTGTGGAACGATCCCTTGTGGGACTCTTCTTGAGAAGGGGTCCGACCCGTAGTTGCCCTCGCGGTCGTACCCCCGGATGATGTCTTCTTTATGGCTCCTTTCTCCTTTGGCTCAGTGTGACCAGATCGTGGGACCCCTGTCAGAGCCATGGGGGGAACAGTCGCCGTACCGGCGTCAGACGGGCGCCTAGCATCAGCAGGCGCGTCAGTGTTCGCCGTTGCCAGCGCAACTACCTTCGCCGCCATACTGGTGCTTGCCTCCGTCAGATCACCTAAGACTGTATTGACTGAGGTTGCCCTCTTGTCGTCCATGGGGAGCCGACCCGTCGTTTCCAACGCAGTCGCACCCCCGGTTAAAGTAGCTGTTGCGGACCCGTTTTCCCTTGGCTCGGAGTGGCCAGGTCCAGAGACCCCTGCCACAGCCGTGGGAAAAATGGTTGCCGTTCCGGCGCTTGGTCGGTGTCCGGCAACAGCAGACGCGTCAGGGTTCGCCGTTGCCAGCGCAACTCCCTTCGCCGCCATACTAGTGCCGACCCCCACCATGTCGCTCTTCCCTTTAGCATTGGTAGCCCTCCATAGTTCACTAGGGCGTATGGATACCAATGGTGTTGTCCTTCTCCCTGTGGAGGAGTACGAAGTTTCTTTTTTGTTTGTTTTTTTATTCATCTTGTTCGTACGACCCCTTGCTAGACGAGGCCAGCTTAGGGTCAACTTATTGAAGGGGGGAAAAGTGTCGTCCGCCGCGGCAGAGCCCCTTACCGCGGTAAGACCATTTCTACTCTCTGAGGCGGCCCGGTGTCAGAAAGGCTCCGTACAAATACAGCCAGATTAACCTCCCGGCTGCAAACCATCCAATGGGCACGGTGCCGCATAACACCCTGGATTGGGAGGGGGCAGATCTTGGTCATCGCTCACCCTAGGACTGGGCCACCGCAGTCATGGAGATACATATGAACCTGCATCCTACTGGGTGGCATAGTCCCGTGGTCAGCGACTAAGCCCTCGCATCGCGGCAAGATGACTGTCCTTTGCGAGGGTCATTAACTGTTACTTATTTATTATTATTTTCGTTTAGGTTATTTAAGTTATTATTTATTATATTAAGATCTTCATGATCAGGGGATCCGGCTGTGTATTTCCATGCCGTTCCCAAAATGTCAATGGATTTTGTTTTCCTAACAGGTTGGGGAGGTTTTAATGCATTTAGGATTTCGAAGGTTTGGAGGGTTTCATGTTTCAGGATGGGATATAGGACGTGGTCGCTAGGTATTTGGTTGGTCATCTCATCCTATGTTTCTGTTAAAAATTGTTCGTATCTAAGACCGTCCGTCTTGTACCGTAGTTTCTTAAAGAGGTGAGAGCCCAAATTATTGCTAGAATTTCTCTTTCATTTGCAGCATAGCTTTCTTCGGTTTTATTAAGTGATCGGGATATAAAGGTTATGGGTTTTCCAGATTGCTCAAGCACAGCACCTAGCGCATAGTTTGAAACATCTGTGATAAGGTGAAACTCCTCTTTGAAGTTGGGATGTGACAATACTACATCGTCGGTTGTTAAGGAGGATTTGATCTTATTGAAAGCGGTCATGGCGTCACTATCGAGCATAACTCTCTTTTTGCTGGATGCAAGTTTGGACACGCGTCGATCTTCCCCTCTTAAAAGCGAAGTCAGAGGTTTCGCTAATGAGGCGTCGATAATAGCCAGATAGGCCAAGGAAAGATCTTAGATCTTTCAAAGTTCTTGGGCAAGGGAATTCCTGAATTGCCTTTACTTTTGCAGGATTGGTTTTTATTCCTGTGGGGGAGACAATGAAACCTAGAAATTCGACTTGTTTCTTGAAAAACTCGCATTTGTCCAGCTGGACTTTCGTGTTTGCCTTTTCAAGCGTATGAAAAATCTTTTCTAGATTATGAAGGTGGCTTCGTTCGTCTTTGCCGAAAACTATTATGTCATCTATGTAGACATAGCAAATTTTCCCTATATGGTCTCTTAATATGTCATCTAACGCTCTATGAAAAATTGCTGGAGCGTTTTTCAGTCCGAAAGGAAACCGTTGTTGACTGAAAAAGCCGTCTTCACTATGTCGGATTCCTTCAAGGGAATCTGATGGAAGCCGCTTCTTAGGTCAAGGACAGAAAAATGTTTGTTATTTCCCAGTTGCGATATTACTTCATTGATCTCTGGGATGGGGTATTTATCTTTTATTGTCAGTGTGTTCAATTTCCTATAGTCTATAACAAGTCTGTATTTCTTCTGGCCGGATCCGTCTAGTTTTTTGGGTACCACCCATACAGGTACAGTTGTAAGGTGAACGCGATTGTCTAATAATTCCACCTCTTAATATGTTGCTTATTTCAGTGGTGACAAAATCTCTCATTGCCAAAGGGTAGGGGTAGTATTTGGTATATACTGGGGTATCTGATGAAGTCCTAATATCTCCTACTATGGTAGTTGTATATGTCACTTTCTCGTACGGTTCTGTAAAGAGATGGGGGTATTTTTTCGTTAAGTAATTAATATGTTGTTTTTGTGTTGCTGTCATATGGTCAGTACTAACGTCTATTTTATTAACTGCAGGAGAGGGTTGCTGTCTGATTTTAATTGTTATGCCGTTACCTAATGTCAGGGTGTCGTACTTGTAGCGTGAAGCTCTTTTAGACTGTCGTTTCCTATAATACCATCGAAGGATTTCAATGTTGGTAGTACGAAGAATTTTAAGCTAGTGTCATTTTTACCAAAAAGATTAATAATTGTATGGTAAGTAATTTGGATTTGTCCTGCAATAGACTTTGCAACAAATGGTTCGTCATTGGGAATTTTTTTTTGGGGCATGGCTTGGAATTTTACCGTTCTTCGTTTTGCATTGTATGTAAGGCAACGAAGAACTGTTCATTATAAAAAATGAAGGTCGATGTGATCTTGGGTTTCAGGGGATGGGTTTCCTTCAACATATGTCTGAATTGATTGTTCGTTTTTGTTAGCCGCCAAAGCAGCTTCATACTCCTGACGAGTTGGAGTCCAGTCTTGTTGGTAGTATTGATCTGTATCGTATACTAGGTCCTGCTGGCAGTCTTGGTGTTCGCCTGCCTCTATATGAAAGTTTCTCTGTTGTTTAACGGGTACTTGTTGTGAAAAGTTTTATGGTCTTTTGACACCGTTATTAGCTTGTGGCCTATTCATATAATTTACCACTCTTGAGTGTCGACGTCCATTTGTCGACGTCCATTGGTTCTGGACGTGGAAGTTGAGGCTTGGAAGGGGTTGTTGACCAAATGGTATATTTTGTTGACTATTGTGGTAATTGTTAAAGGTAGGTTGAGGACGATAGTGATTTGCAAAGTTCTGGGGTTGCATCTGAGGTCTTGGCATGTATACGAACTGAGGATAAAATTCAATAATTGGTTTTTTGGCTGGGAGAGGTGGTCGGAAGTCGTGAGGCTTCCTATTTGCGCTATTGCTATTCATTGCGTAATGAGAACGAAAGTTTTAGTTCTCCAATTTTAGGCATAGGTGAAGAGCTTGAGGAAGATCTACTGGCTCTCTCATACCAAGCAGTTTTGGTAGATCACCTTTCAGTCCTCGTATGAAAGTGTCGAGGGTTTTGACCCGGTATGTGCGGGTAAGTAGATGCATAGATTCTGCACCGACTTCCATGCATCCAAGCTTATTTAGAATAAGGGAGAGATGGGAATAAACGCGTTGGTAAAATTCTTAAATAGTGAGGTTGCCCTGCACTAAAGAAGTCATCTGGTACTCAAGGGTACCTATGTCTCGCTTATCGGCGTAGTGGAGGGTAAGGCATCTCGAGATGGCCTTCCAGTCCAAAGGTGTATTGTAAGACTAGAGGACAATGTCACCGTTGCACACAACTTTATTCCTTATAACGTTAAGGATCGTCCGACCAGACCAATCTCTCGATCTAACCGCGGCTAGCCTCTCCAAATGAACCACCCTTCTATTTCCTGGTTTCCCAATTGTTTGTATGCGGCAGATGACATCACTGATCCTCTTCACAACTTTGCACGGGCCTTCCCAGCTGCACCAAAATTTGGATGGAACACCTTTCCGCCGGTGAGGGTTGTATAGCAGTACCAAATCTCCCTCCAAGAAACCTTCCGAATTATTGTTCCTATCGTACCTGTGTTTCATCCTACTACTCATTGTCCTGGACCGTTCCCTCACACTCTGTTGTTTGGGCAATAAACTACTTCGTAGAGCTTGTGCCTGACGGACTGGCTTCACATAATCTGTATCGTTCCGACGTTTCACAACAGTAGTGCGCCCTGGCTTGAAACCACCTTTGCATTCTTTCTGGAAAATTCTGTCCTTTGTTTTAGTGCATCCATTAGGGTTTGTCAATGACAGTGTTTTTCTCGCAGGTACCTTCAGTTTTGATTTGTTTGGCCTCTTCGTTTCATAAACCCTTGCCCGATGTGCTGCCTTTGACTTTTGTGGTTTTTGTCGAATCTCTTTCACCTGCACTCACTTACTGCTGAACCCTTGCTCAAAACTGAAGTTAAGTGGCACGTCCTTGTTCTTGTACTGCATAATCCTTCTCTGCATATCGATCCTGATGTCATAGTAAAAAATTTACCCCTAATATGACTTCATGAACGATCTCTGCCACAACGAATTTGTGTAGAACCATGACCTCCCCAATTAAGACTTCACATACCACTTCTCCCTGGTCTTGGTTATACGGTCCAGTAATCGTACGCAATCTTGCTCCAGGTAATGGCTTTACTCTCCTGTTGACCAAATCAGATCGGATTAAAGAATGAGATGCGCCGAATCTACAGTTAGTACACGCTCCTTGCCATCCACGTTTCCTTTGACGGTAAAACTGCTCGATTTCCTTCCAGTTTGCGAGATAGGTATCACACGACATTCAATGGCTGGGGCAAGTTCTCGATCTTTACATCTGACTCGCTCTTTCTTATCTCCTCCAGCTTTGCGTTTACGACCAGCCAAGTTGGAACTACCATGACCGGTGCTGCAATGACGTGCAATGTGACTTGGGTTACCGCACTTGAAACACTTCATAATTCCGCCATTTTTCTGTTGTAATCCCTTCAGTGCTTCCAAAATTGTGTCTACCCAACATGGCCTTTCCACTTCCACGCGATGAGCTTTGTATGCGGGTTTACTCAAAAGGACGCTGTTTCCATAGTCAGTGCATGGGATACCGTTTCAGCAAATCTTGGCTTTGGGTTCGCATATGTAGCTCGTTTCGTTTCGACATCCCGTATTCCATTTATAAAGCTCTGAATTTTAACCCCCTCGGTGTATTCCACGGGTGCGTCTGCATTTGCGAGATGAGCCAATCTTTCAACATCCGACGCAAACTCCTGCAAAGTCTCATTCGCTTTTTGGTAACGGTTTTGCTACTCAATGTGGTATATCTGTTTTCTATGCTCGCTTCCATAACGTCTCTCGACAGCGGCCATCAATGCTTCATAACTGTTCCGTTCGTACTCTTGAATAGTCTGTAAGATTTCAGCTGCAGTACCTTTCAATGCCACGAACAGTGCAGCAACCTTATCTTCCGCATTCCAGTTGTTCACTGCTGACGTCTTCTCAAACTGAAGCTTGAATACCTGGAAAGGAACAGAACCGTCGAAAGATGTGCTTTTTACCTTCGGATTGCTCGCTGGAACGGCTGGGCGATTTAGTTGTAACTGTTGCATAAGACCTCTCAACGCGGGATTCAAGGGGTTGTGTAGCGCAATATATAGCTTCTCCAACCCGATTGTCAACCTCACCTTCGAGCGGCGAATCCCGTTTCACTAACAGACGAGGATCTGGCGACCCCAAGCTCCTCATGGAACTTGGGGGTGGGGAGGGAGGGCTGGCCTGAAGGTTTAATGTGGCCATATAAATCGTTCCCGAGATGGTCGGGCCAGCACCATAATGGTGCTGTGTTACCGGAGCGTATCGGATCTGTATCCGACAAAGGACCATCACATCGATAACACTCCCCAAAGCCTTCGGGGAGTAACTAATCGCTACAACAACAACAACAACAACACCTCTCAACGCGTCTATCTCGGCATCAATTTTGTCCTCGAGTTGTAAAATTTTTGCATCCTGCTCTTCCAGTTTCGCAAAGAGCTGCGATGATACCTGTTCCGAAATTTGTGTCGACATTCCAGATATACGTGCCTCTTGCGCTTCCAGTTGAGATGACATTTGCGACGCCATTTCTGAAACGCGTGCCTGCTGTGATTCCAGCTGAAATGCCATTGTCGATGTTTGTGCAGATATTGTGCTCGTCACTGTCTGCGGTGTTTCGTTTTTTTTTCATTTTTGTTGTTGTTTTGTCGCTATCAGAATGAAAGACATACTCCTCAGCATTGATTCGTTCAAATACCATAGTTACACTTAGTCGTCTTTGTAGCTGGGATTTATTGCCAGTAGTAGCCAATCCACGGACTTCCAACTCCTCCTTCAGTTGCTGGAACGTCAGTTCACTCAACTTTGCCATGTCAAAGTTATATTTCCAATCTTCGGAATTTATTCAACAATTCCTCTTCTGACACCAATTTTAACGAATTTACTGCAATTCGTCTTATTTGCAAACTTCTGCTTACGTTCGTATCGCTAAACTGTTGAATAAAACACTCCAATATTCTGTATTACAAAATGGTCTTTATTAGACTGGTTTGAAACTACTTCAAAATTAAACTTCACTTCGCAACTGATAGCGTGTTCAAAACAAACTGACTTTGTGATGCCTCAGCTTGTGCTGCTTTTATACTCTTCGGTTTCCTCGCTCACCCATTTCTCCTAAGTTCGAGTAATTTCGTGACCCTGATACTTGTTTACCAGCTATACAAACGTATATTTGTAATTTGTGTCCATATGCGTGTGTATACATATGTGAGCGGCTGATGATGGCATGCGTTTGCCTTGTATGTATGTGTGTAGGCATAATGATTAATTTGTTTACGTACATACAAGTGTGGCAGCTTGCTGTATTGTTGTTGTGGCTTTATTTACTTAGTATCAGATTAGTGATGTGAGTATCACTTAGTGTCACTAATATTCGTCACACTGCCCTCCACCTAAGTCTGATCGTCCCGATCAGACAAATCTCCCGATCTAACCGTCGCTAGCCTCTCCAAATGAACCACCCTTCTATTTCCTGGTTTCCCAGTTGTTTGTATGCGGTAGATGACATCACTGATCCTCTTCACAACTCTGCACGGGCCTTCTCAGCTGCACCAAAATTTGGATGGAACACCTTTCCGTCGGTGAGGGTTGTATAGCAGTACCAAATCTCCCTCCAAGAAACCTTCCCAATTATTGTTCTTGTCGTACCTCTGTTTCATCCTACTACTCATTATCCTGGACCGTTCCCTCACTCTCTGTTGTTTGGCCAATGAACTACTTGGTAGAGCTTGTGCTTGACGGACTAGCTTCACATAATCAGTATCGTTCCGACGTTTCACAACAGTAGTGCGCCCTGGCTTGAAACCACCTTTGCATTCTTTCTGGAAAATTCTGTCCTTTGTTTTAGTGCATCCATTCGTTTCATAAACCCTTGCCCGATTTGCTGCCGTTGAATTTTGTGGTTTTTGTCGAATCTCTTTCACCTGCACTCGCTTACTGCTGAACCCTTGCTCAAAACTGAAGTTAAGTGGCACGCCCTTGTTCTTATACTGCATAATCCTTCTCTGCATATCGATCCTGATGTCATAGTCAGCTAAGAAATCCACTCCTAATATGACTTCATCAACGATCTCTGCCACAACAAATTTGTGTAGAACCATGACCTCCCTAATTAAGACTTCACATACCACTTCTCCCTGGACTTGGATATACTCGCCAGTAATCGTACGCAATCTTGCTCCAGGTAATGGCTTCACTCTCCTGTTGACCAAATCAGATCGGATTAAAGAATGAGATGCGCCCGTATCTACAGTCAGTACACGTTCCTTGCCATCCACATTTCCTTTGACGGTAAGACTGCTCGATTTCCTTCCAGTTTGCGAGATAGGTATCACACGACATTCAATACCTGGAGCAAGTTCTCGATCTTTACATCTGACTCGCTCTTGCTTATCTCCTCCAGCTTTGCGTTTGCGACCAGCCAAGTTGGAACTACCATGACCGGTACTGCAATGACGTGCAATGTGACTTGGGTTACCGCACTTGAAACACTTCATAACTCCGGCATTTTTCTGTTGTATTCCCTTCAGTGCTTTCAAAATTGTGTCTACGCAACATGGCCTTTCCACTTCCACGCGATGAGCTTTGTATGCGGGCTTACTCAAAACTAACGCTGTTTCCATAGTCAGTGCATGGGATACCGTTTCAGCAAATCTTGGCTTTGGGTTCGCACATGTAGCTCGTTTCGTTTCGACATCCCGTATTCCATTTATAAAGCTTTGAATTTTAACCCTCTTGGTGTATTCCACGGGTGCGGCTGCATTTGCGAGATGAGTCAATCTTTCAACATCCGACGCAAACTCCTGCAAAGTCTCATTCGCTTTTTGGTAACGGTTTTGCAACTCAATTTGGTATATCTGTTTTCTATGGTCGCTTCCACAACGTCTCTCGATAGCGGCCATCAATGCTTCATAACTGTTCCGTTCGTACTCTGGAATAGTCTGTAAGATTTCAGCTGCAAGACCTTTCAATGCCACGAAAAGTGCAGCAACCTTATCTTCCGCATTCCAGTTGTTCACTGCTGACGTCTTCTCAAACTGAGGCTTGAATACCTGGAAAGGAACAGAACCGTCAAAAGATGGAGGTTTACCTTCGGATTGCTCGCTGGAACAGCTGGGCGTTTCTCTCTCGGCATCAATTTTGTTCTCGAGTTGTACAATTTTTGCATCCGGCTCTTCCAGTTTCGCAAAGAGCTGCGATGATACCTGTTTCGAAATTTGTGTCGACATTCCAGATATACGTGCCTCTTGCGCTTCCAGTTGAGATGACACTTGCGACGCCATTTCTGAAATGCGTGCCTCCTGTGACTCCAGCTGATCCCATTGTCGATGTTTGTGCAGATATTGTGCTGTCACTGTATGCGGTGTTTCGTTTTTTTCTTCCATTTTTGTTGTTGTTTTGTCGCTATCAGAATGAAAGACATACTCCTCAGCATTGATTCCTTCAAATACCATAGCTACACTTAGTCGTCTTTGTAGCTGGGATTTATTGCCAGTAACAGCCAATCCACGGACTTCCAACTCCTCCTTCAGTTGCTGGATGGTCAATTCACTCAACTTCGCCATGTCCAAGTTATATTCCCAATCTTCGGAATTTATTCAACAATTCCTCTTCTGACACCATTTGTAACGAATTTACTGCAATCCCTCTTATTTGCAAACTTCTGCTTACGTTCGTATCGCTAAACTGTTGAATAAAACACTCCAATATTCTGTATTACAAAATGGTCTTTATTAGACTGCTTTGAAAGTACTTCACAATTAAACTTCACTTCGCAACTGATAGCGTATTCAAAACAAACTGACTTTGTGATGCCTCAGCTTGTGCTGCTTTTATACTCTTCGATTTCCTCGTTCACCCATTTCTCCTAAGGTCTAGTAATTTCGTGAACCTGATGCTTGTTTACCAGCTATATACACGTATATTTGTAATTTGTATCCATATGCGTGTGTATACATGTGTGAGCGGCTGATGATGACATGCGTTTGTGAGTATCTCTCTCTGTTGCCTTGTATGTATGTGTGTAGACATAATGATTAATTTGTTTACGTACATACAAGTGTGGCAGCTTGCTTTATTGTTGTTGTGGCTTTATTTACTTAGTATCAGATTAGTGATGTGAGTATCACTTAGGGTCACTAATATTCGTCACAGTATTATTATTCTCTGCAGGGTCCCTTTGGCGGTGAATCGCAGAGAATATTCGCTGTTATAAGCTGGAACGTGGTAATCGCAGCTTTGAATTATATTATTTTATGGCTGTACAATCCAGATATTATAAATTGGTATATTAGAGTGTAAACTAGTCTAAGCACTACTTCTAAATAAATAAATAAATAAATAAATAAAGCACTACTTAGTATCCTAAAAAAAATGTTTGTGGTAAATCCTTATGATTCTTCACTGTTTCTTCTTCAATCTTCTATTACTTTATTTTTTTTCTTAAGGTTTCACTTCATAACCCTTTTCTTTTTTAAAATTTTTATATTTTTTCGATCTTTGATATGATTTAATTTTTAATATTTTCCTTAAAGCTTCAATTCACAACATTGTTTTTTTTTTCTTTTTCACGTAAATTTTTAGTATTTCTTAATTTATTGCTTAATATTATTTTACTCTATCCTTCTGGCGGTGAGGTGTGGCTCCGTTTTGTTTCGACTACTGAGGCACCTTTCGTGCTCTTTTGAAGGAGTGCGTTCCTTTCCTACCGGAATCCAACGCGATTAGACCGGTTAACTTCTGTTCGAATTCTATTGTTTGATTATTCGCTGCGCGTGATTCAAGGACTCCGGTATCTTGTGTTATTATTCCACCTCGCTGCGCGCGATTTGATGACTCTGCGTCTTGTGTTATTATTCCACTTCGCTACGCGCGATTCAAGGACTCCTGCGTCTTGGGTTATTATTCCTTTTCGCTGCGCGCGATTTAAGGACTACTGCGTCTTGTGTTATTATTCCACTTCGCTGCGCGCGATTCAAGGACTCTCGCGTGCAACCGTAGATTCACAACACTTTTTTTCCAAATTTTATTCAAAAACTTTTTTTCGCTAACGTAACCGGTCCCTGCTCGGGCGCCAGTTAAAATTTCATTTATAGAAACTTATTTTTTTAACAGATCAGCGGATTTGTTTCTTCCGCCGTACTTTCTTTATTGAGTTCACTTTGCAATTAAGACTAGAACTGATTACAATTATTTTCTTAACTTAAAACTACACCTACTATTGGCCTCACGTCACGTTGCACTTACATGTGCCCTTATTGATCAATGTGGAAATCGATCTTTCCGCTGACTGTTGTTTACCCATTTGGGTGACCCATTTAATTTACCAATTTTAGTGAAATGCTGATCAAGCGTCAACAGTTGTTGATTTACTCGTGCAGAGATTGTTGTCTACCAATTTGGTTGACCTATTTAATTTACCAATTTAATAAACTGCTGATGAAGCGTCAGCAGTTATTGATTTGTTTGTTCAGAGGTGTTGACCATTTATAGTGGCCAACCTTTGTTGTTGTTGTTATAATCTGTTGTGTTAACTGTTGTTATAATCTTTTGCGTTAACTTATATAACAAAACCCATTTTACTCTAAAAATACAAAAAAAAAAATGGCCTTTTTTCAAACGCTATATTATTATCAGTTAAAAGTGAACCTAAAATGTTTTTATTGTAAGCTTTTCTTTAAACTTTAAAATATAATAAACAGTTGAAAACTAAGTTATTTTGTTAAGGTGGAGACTGTCAGCGCCCCACAAAATTGAATTTGTTTATTAGTAAACAAGTGTGCAAATGTTCATACATAAATGTACATGTATTTTAATAAGATTAATATGGTAGGAATTTTTGTTGCCATATATACATATGTATGTAAGTTGTATGGAAAAATTTTGTTTGGCGGCCACCGTGGTGTGATGGTAGCGTGCTCCGCCTACCACACCGTATGCCCTGGGTTCACACTCCGGGCAAAGCAACATCAAAATTTAGAAATAAGGTTTTTCAATTAGAAGAAAATTTTTCTAAGCGGGGTCGCCACTCGGCAATGTTTGGCAAGCGCCCCGAGTGTATTTCTGCCATGAAAAGCTCTCAGTGAAAACTCATCTGCCTTGCAGATGCCGTTCGGAGTCGGCATAAAACATGTAGGAGCAGGACGAAAATTGGAAGAGAAGCTCGGCCTTAGATCTCTTCGGAGGTTATCGCGTCTTACATTTTTTTTATTTATAGTCCTCAGGATGGTTTCAGATTGAAACCCAAATATCGAACAATTATTTAAATTATAATACCACAAAATATATGATGTTTTATTTATCATTGTGGCCTTGAGCTCAATAATTAACCAAAAAGTTAAAATACACTTTTAAGGCTATTAATAAAACTTAAAAATAAAGGAGATATAAATAGCAGCTTTTCGAGAAGGTTGCTCGTAAAGGGTCTAGACCCTTGGAGAGATATGCGAACGGGACAAGAGAAAGTATGAAAGAGCGCAAGTTGAGGAATAATCAGCCAGTTTGATTTTAAACGCTATAATTTAAGAACGCGAGTTTTGCAATTGTACTACTGCCACAGTAGAGTTTTAATAAAGAAAATTTTGACACATTGAATATTTGAGTTATTTATTTGACAGTTCGCGATTCGAACGTTAACAGAAAGTGCATAATAATCTGGAATTTCCTAAATTTTGTTACACTACTATAGTTTTTATATCCAAAAAAGTATGCCAGGATGAAACTTCTGTAACGTTGGAAACACCCATATTTATTAAATCAATAATAAGCTTTCAAGGAAGTGATCCATAAAATTCCCTATTTAAATCAAACCATTTATTTAACTGAGCTAACGGCCGTTCTCTCCATTTAATTCTAATTCACTTTCTGTTGAAAAAATGTCTAGTGGAATTTTTTATATATTTGGATATAAGTATATGTAATGCTATGTAACGGTTTATATACAAAAATTTATATAAATGTGAATAAATAGCTTTACATGTGTATAGGTATATTGTATTACATTATTTATAGAACAACGTTAATATATATTCCGCCTTATGCATCAAAAATTGCTTTGAAACTGCACATCTCAGTAAAATATGCACGAAAATTTCTTGAAAACAGGAGCAGGTAAGATCTCAATTCAAACTGATTTTTTAGCTAGGTAATAACCCATACGAAGTGGCATTTTCAGTTTTTGAATCAATTTTTTCCAAAACATTTAATAAATTAAATTTAGAAATTCATTTAAAGTTCGTTAGTTTGCGTAATGAAGGAAAATATCAGTTACCTTTTTATACCAGTTGATTGTTTTTTTCTGCAGGGATTTATAGGCTGTAAAGTACAAAAGTAAAAAAACCGATCTTGAACACAAAGTTTCTCTTGCTCCGGGAAGGTATCGAATCCAATCTGGGTCCGTCTCCTGACTCGGTCCTGAGAAATGGTTTTGCTTCGTCTGCCGGAAAAGAATCTTTTTAGGACGGTCATACTCTTGTCAGTGTGTCTCGTGCAGTGGGCTGCAATTATTCATCTTTTAAGGTTATTAGTGGACTAACCAAAAAATGAGTATTAGTGCGTACACAAACAAAGAATATCAAGCACTTATATCCACTAAAACACATTTACGTAGTCATGCTTCGTAAAATGAATAACCGCTCATAAGCCACGAAGCAGCTCAGTACTCAATTGTCTTATTGAGCAAGAAAGTCAACTGTGTTATACGAAAACACTAATAGGAATAAGTAAGCCTAACGTACAATAAAATGAATACAGTCATATCAGCCTTCTGACGCTAGCAACACATCGATGTACACGAAACTAATAATAGTGTTTTCTTTTCTACACGAAAATGTCGCCTTAACGCCAACCCTTCAAAAAGTTGTGTTCTGTTGTAAAACCAGCTTAGCCTCAATAGAGGGCATCATTATCTTTTCTCAACAACCTACCCCTAAAAATGGCCAAAAAGGCAACATTACTTGCCCTCACTGCCATTGACGGTGCAGAAAACAGCCCTGTCAATTAGCTGATAAATCACACGAAGCTGAAGCGAATGCTATATACTATGTACGTATTTATGGTATTTTTCTGTACTTGACTAAGTACGCATTTAGACAAAATTTTTTGGCTCATGACTAAGTGCACTAATTTTTTTAGTACTCAAAGCAGATCTCTGGTCTCGTGCAAGGGATGGTTGCATCGAACAGGTCGTTCTGTGCTAGATCCCAAAACCCGACGTCCACGTAACTTTTATAAATCTTTAGTGGCTACTTGCTGTTCACGCCCAAGGGCGTCCCGTAGTCTACGCCTTAAATGTTCTGGTCTCCGCGGCGGCAATCCCCGACGGGTTTCATAGCGCCATGTTTCCAGGCCGCATACCCAAATACACCGGGTACCACAATGCTTACCCAAGGACGTCCAGTACCAGGGCCACAACAGCAGTTGCGTCCCAGCCTTTCACAACCCAGGCGTAGTCACCCGTCACTTACTCCCAGAGTGACGACGTCTCCCCCGTTGCACTTCAGAATTCTGTAGTTAAACTGTAATGGATTAACTGGGAAGATCCCAGAGATAGTCGATTTCATGAAGCGGCACAATATCCGCATTTCTGCGATTCAAGAGACTAAACTCACAGCAAGATCTGCTCTGCAGACTTGTTCTGAGTATTCCACATAAAATATCGCGAGAGTGGAAATGGAGGTGGCCTCGCATTTATCATACATCACTCTGTGCAATATCATATATTTGATCCCGACATCGGCCGCAGGGACAGTGTCTTAGAACGTCAAGGCTTATCTGTCCGGTCAGGCGATGCAAACCTAGAAATCATCAACATCTACATCCCTCCTGCCACCTGTTGCCCCAGTGGATACCGCCCTAATATCAGCGCCTTACTCACTGGCAGTAATCGTATTATCTTAGGCGATTTCAATCCCCATCACGATCTTTGGCATTCAAACTTGCAGGCAGACAGTAGGGCTGAGATGTTGGCGGATCAAATAGAAGAAACGACGTTCTGCACAATAAACGGAGACGCCCCCACACGTATGGTAGGAAGCTGTCACAGTTCGGCGGATATATCAATCGTGAGCGCAGGACTCGAAAACTGCGTCAACTGGCAGCCGATGGTAACATTGGCATCCGGCGACCTGACTTTACCATTTCCGCTCCAGCGTACCGCCGACATCAGTGTCACTGAAAACTGCACTTTAAAAAAGTAAAGTGGGACGAATACAAATCCTTTCGCTTTGCTGCCCTTCCTATCCCGACTGATGCTCACCAAGGGGAGCGTGCTTTTCGCAAGGTCATTGAATCCGCCTCGGCTGGCTTCGTTGCTGCCGGTAGAATTACCGAAATTTGGCTTCACTTTTCGGCGGAGGTCGCAAATTTAGCGAGAGAAAGTGACCTTATAAGACAGCGCGATCCTGGCGACCCCGAAATAAGGGATATAAACCAACGCATCAGATTACTTGTGGATGAACACAAGCGGGCGAAATGGGAGGAGCACCTAAGCGGTTGTAACCTCTCTGCCGGTGTAGGTGAGCTTTGGTCCAAAGTAAAGTCCCTATCGAATCCGTCTAAGCACAATGAAAAAATTTCCATCGCCTTTAGCGATAAACTGCTGTCGGATGCAAAAAAATGCGCGAGCGCTTTCTGCCGACAATATATAATGCATTATACGGTCGACAAAGATAGACGGAGGGCCAACAGACACGCACATAAACATAAATTCAGCGCGTCCACAATTACCATCACCGCCAAAGAAGTTGCGGATGCCATCGGTCATGCTAAACCATCCAAAGCAGTGGGCCCAGACGGCATAGCCATAGCAATTGTACCGAAATCCAGAGCCTCAAATCTCTTGCTGGTAGTACTTGGGGAAAAGACAAAGAAACGCTCATAACCACTTACAAAGCAATTGGCCAGCCGATTGCATGCTACGTGTCCCCTATATGGTCGCCAAGCCTAAAA
The DNA here is from genome assembly GCF_040869045.1 of Eurosta solidaginis. Lineage (NCBI taxonomy): Eukaryota > Metazoa > Arthropoda > Insecta > Diptera > Tephritidae > Eurosta > Eurosta solidaginis. The sequence goes on from NC_090322.1 coordinate 78,536,261, forward strand.
ACTACCCACTGGAAGAAGCTACAGGCCTGCCAAAATACTGCTACCGCCACGGGCTGTCTTCTTATGTCCCCAGAACACCATCTACATAATGAGGCGAGAATACTCCACGCCAGAGAGAAAAATGAGATGCTAACCAAACAGTTCCTGTTGAATACCCAGAGACCTGGGCATCCCAACATCTGATTGATGAGCCAACACCGCCCAGGGGCTTAAGGAGTAATCTCCGTAAGCATTGTGAGGAAATGCAGCACTTGAGAACTCACCCGTATGGAGCAAAAAAACACAAGCAGGTTCTCGTGAACTTCACAAACAGGCGTCGGACCTTTATGCCAGGAATTGCCCGGTGAATCGAGTACTCAGGGAAAAATACCCAAAACTTGCGGAAGAGGAACGCACACTCCCCAGGGAAACGCGAGTAACTCTAGCTCAACTTCGATCTGGATACTGTAATAGGTTAAACTCTTACCTATCCAGAATCAACCCCGACATACCAAATGTATGCCCCGCTTGCAATGTGTCCCCACATGACACCAACCCACTCTTTAATTGTAATGTGTAACCAAGGCCTCTAACACCCCTCACATTATGGTCCACCCCTGTTGAAACAGCAAGTTTCCTTGGACTCCCGTTAGAGGATATTGATGACAATTTGTGATCGGTCGCACCTATTGGATGGGGCGAAGCACTGCTACAACAACAACACGACGTTGTTTGTTAAATATTATGAATAAAGGGGTTAGTTTGTTAATAATCAATTTTTTATCACCATTTGTGTAATAACTATCCAGTATCTACATTTAAATTTCAGGTATCTTCTTTAAGAAAACAAACCGACATGTCTGAGCGACAAATACAACGGTGGTGGCGTCTAAGGAGAGCTACAGATAAACCAACAACTCTTGTAAAATTTTGTGAGAATACGTGGCGATGCATCTATTATACCTATAGTTTCATTTTTGGAGTTATCGTGCTTTGGGACAAGCCGTGGTTTTGGGACATAAAGCAATGTTGGTATAGTTATCCACAACAGGTTAGCACAATTGAAGTATTTCTGGTTGTTTTCAGTTCTTTTTTCAGTAACTTGTAATTTTCTGGAAGAGTGTACATATACGTAATGGAATTAACATGAAACAACATTAATACGGTCGGCTCTAAGAACTGGAATGACATTTGTGAAGAAATAAGACTTTTCCCAAAAATTAAAAAAAAATCCGTTCTGATTTTCACATATCAATTAAAGTCTTCGATTTCAATTCGATAAGCCATGATGAAATGAATTGATCACAGTTACTACATCATTCTCAGTTGTGTTTTTTTAGAAAGTGTCAGTTGGGTTTTAGAATAGTCAAATAAAAACGTCGATTGGAATTTAGAAAATATTTGTGTATTTTAGTAATCGGAATTTGGGTTTTAGAATAGCAAGGTGGATTTTAAATAACGTTAAACAAATCAATTTTACTCCTTCACATTTAACCCTTTCTAAAATCCAATTTGTGTTTTCAGGATATTTTAGGCATTTTTTGTTGTTACTTTTGTTGTTATATCGGCGTTCTTATTTGTATAATCGCGGGTTCGAATCGAGCACAAGGTCTAACAATAATTTTTTTATCATTATTATTGTTATGATACATTTTTTCTTAATTCTATATATTTTACAAGGTAAAACCGAAATGAAGTTTACAAACATTTTAAAACTCAATGTTCACGCATTATCTTTTTTTTGATATTGTTTTAACTACAAAAAAAAAACATACATTTTTTTTACTTTTATTCCAATAAACATTTTTACATAAAACTCGTTTTTCATGCAGAACAAAAGAGAATTTTCTGATCCAATACCTACTGTGGCGAATATTAGCATTTCGGCTCATCACTATGCTGCTACTATATAAATGCACAACAACAATAAAGCAAGCAGCCACACATATGTATGTACATGTAAAGATCAAAGCAAGCAGCCACACATACATGTAAACAACAACAAAGAGAATATTTCACATACATACATGTAGGCAAAGACGATTTTCCATAGATGCAATTAATTTTTGAGCGGCTTCGCGGGGTATCTTATGCCGTTCTTCGACAAGAGTAATTTTTAAATCGCTAATCTTACTAATCTGCCATTGCCGTGTAGCCGAAAACAAAATTGACCACAAATTTTCAATGTCATTTAAGGCGAGAGATTGTGGAAGTGGATTCATGAGGTGTGGACAGTTCCATATTTCCCATGCCTGCAAAATCCCGGATTTGTGTTTAGGGTCTTTGTCTTGGTAATTGCGAAATCGATCACGTATACCTAAATTAGGGGCACTTTGCAAAAAATTGTCTTTTAGTAAGATTAAATACAAAATTTGGCGGCCACCGTGGTGTGATGGTAGCGTGCTCCGCCTATCACACCGTATGCCCTGGGTTCAACTCCCGGGCAAAGCAACATCAAAATTTTAGAAATAAGATTTTTCAATTAGAAGAAAATTTTTCTAAGCGGGGTCGCCCCTCGGCAGTGTCTGGCAAGCGCTCCGATTGTATTTCTGCCATGAAAAGCTCTCAGTGAAAACTCATCTGCCTTGCAGATGCCGTTCGGAGTCGGCATAAAACATGTAGGTCCCGTCCGGCCAATTTGTAGGGAAAAATCAAGAGGAGCACGACGCAAATTGGAAGAGAAGCTCGGCCTTAGATCTCTTCGGAGGTTATCGCGCCTTACATTTATTTCATTTAAATACAAATTTTTGTCCATTGTGCCATCAAAAAGGCAGAGGCAGCCAAGTAGGCCCAAAACCATCACACTTCCACCACCATGTCTTACAGTTGCCTTCAAATTTTTATTTTTGAGCTCTATAATTGCCGTTTAAACGGGTAAGCGCCAATTAAATAAGATTGACAATTGAATATGTAAGGGACTATTATGTCAAACAAATGAATTAACCCAATGTGGTACATGTAGCATATTACCACTTCTGTTGTTTTTGCATTCTACCTAATATGACATCATTATTTATGACTACAAAGAAAATCGCGGCTGTTACGTGGGGCGAAGCACTGCTACAACAACAACAACAACTACAAAGAAAATAATATGAGAACTTCAAAAGCCGACCGTACTTATTTCAATAAAACGAAACAGAAAAGTAACATTGGTATATCTGGCATTATATTTAGAGATTATTTTGCTAAAAATAAAACATCTATCTCTTTGCAAAGCGTTTAAGCCTTTTTTGTATTTGATTGCCCAAGATTTATGCTTTTCCGCATTAATTGTCTTCCCGCTTTCAGAACATCTTTTTGTTAGGATTTTTAAGTTTATACACCCGGAGAATTACTTTCATGTTTCTTATTTTCCCCTTTCGAAAACTGGTTTCGAAAGGGCTTTCTTTTTCAGTTTTCAAATCGGAAACGTATATGTTTTTTTGTTTAATTGTGCCCAACTTGAAGGACTCGGTTCAATTGGAATGGAAACAGCTCTTGCAAAATCCAATCGATGTTTCCTAAAATCAAATCAATGTTTTCTAAAATCCAACTGACTCTTTCTAATCGCCATCAAAGGCTTTCTAAATTACAACTGGAAACGGTGTATAACGGCAAAAAACAAATAATACAATGTGGACTCAACATCGATGCGAACCAAAAGAGTCTGGAATCCAAATTTAGAAAACACATCTTTCTCAAAAAGTTTACTCCTATCACACTCGTTTGACTTGAAAAACGCAATTATGTGTCGCCTCGTAAGATAGAACTTTATGCCACACTATAACTTTGACTATTGACAGCTTCAAAGCGAGACGCACAAAACTATTTCACAATGAAGCGCCAAAGCACAATTTTCGCCTAGTATGAATTGTATTCGCGTCAACACTATTTTAAAATCTGTATGTTTGATAGTGTAACTTTGCAAATAATGTTATACTTTCAGTCTGTTTCCAACGATATTTGGTGGTATTATATGATATCGATGTCATTTTATTGGTCCCTAACTGTAACACAGTTTATTGATGTCAAGCGAAAGGACTTCTGGCAAATGTTTGTCCATCATATGGTTACTCTACTTCTCATGTCGTTAAGTTGGGTGTGCAATTTACATCGTGTTGGCTCTTTGGTCCTTGTGGTACACGACTGTGCTGATATATTTTTAGAGGTGAGTTAATGATGATACAGTATAAGAAATAGATATATAAAGTTTAATGCTAATACAGTTCAAAAAATAGTTACATAAAGGGGAAAAACTATCCTTAACTACCCAAGGCAGACGTTAGTATGTAACGGAGCGGCTCGGGATTTTCCCCGACCAAGGGCTGTCGTTTCAGTGTAACCCCATTTAACTTACCACGTCCCTTCCACAAATTGTCATACTCCCAGCGGGACTGCTCCATATTCTCCTCCTACGGAAAGGTATAGACCCCGATCCGTGGCCTGAACCTGATCCCGGTCCAGGGAAATGGTTTTGCTGCGTGTGCCGGAAACGAATTATTAGGATGGTCACATTCTTCACACACCGTGTCACGTGCAAAGGAGGGCTGCGTCGAACGGGGTGTTCAAGGCTTGATCACAACATCCGTCGACCCCGTCGTGTTTACAAATCTTTTGTGCCACCTTTCCGTTCACGCCCAACAGCGTCCCGTAGTCTGAGCCTTAAGATGAAATCTCAAATCCTAGGAAAATTAAACGGAGGGTACCACCGGGTGGTGTCCTATCCCCGCTTCTGTTTAATTTCTACATATCACCTTCAAGGCGCATGTCACCGAAATTGTATCTGAAGTGCAAAGCCGTAACAAAATCCTCAAGTCGCTTGCCGGCAACACCTGGGAAAAAGATAAAGAAACGTTGCTAACCACGTACAAAGCAAATGGCCGTTTATGTGCTACGCGTCACCAGTTTGGTCGCCTGGTTTTAAAAACACATACCGGAAAAGGCTGCAGGCCTGTCAAAATGATGCAATCAGAACTGCCACTGGATGTCTCCTTATGACCCACGAACACCATCTACATAGTGAGGCCAAAGAGCTCAACATAAAAGCGCACAACGAAATGCTGAACAGGCAGTTTTTGCTAAACTTTCACAAACCAGGATACCCTATAAAACAACTGTTTGATCTAGCCCCGCCTCCTAAAGGAACATCTCCATAAGCACTATGATAAGATCCGGCACCCGCCAACACAGCCGTTTGATGAAGCATTAAGAGGCCCTAAGCAAAATCCATACAGAATTGGCAAACACCTTTGCCACAACGCACCCGGTAAACCCTGTTATTAATATGTAACTCTTACAGAAGAAGAAAGCACACTACGAACATCTAACCGACTTAACATCGAGTCGGACCATTATCTTGTCGCAGCCAAAATACGCACCCCTCTCTTCGCGATTAAAACCAAGGAAAGCTAGACGTCGAAACACTGGAGGCATGCCGCTCCAGCGGATTAGGGAGCTTAGAATATACCCGCGGTAGCTATGCCTGTCGTAAGAGGCGACTAAAATGCCAAATTGATTCAAGGGGTTGTGTAGCGCAACCCAACCCAAAATCAAAAATAATGTAGGGATTAATCTACTTTCAAAAAATAAATAAAATATAAATAAATTTATTGAACTAAAAGTTAAAATTAAAAATATCAATGAAACTAAAATATTTAATAAAAGTAAATTCTTATATTATTAATATATTATTAATGCGGCCACCGTGGTGTGATGGTAGCGTGCTCCGCCTACCACACCGGATGCCCTGGGTTCAAACCCCGGGCAAAGCAACATCAAACATTTTAGAAATAAGTTTTTTCAATTAGAAGAAAATTTTTCTAAGCGGGGTCGCCCCTCGGCAGTGTTTGGCAAGCGCTCCGGGTGTATTTCTGCCATGAAAAGCTCTCAGTGAAAACTCATCTGCCTTGCAGATGCCGTTCGGAGTCGGCATAAAACATGTAGGTCCCGTCCGGCCAATTTGTAGGGAAAATCAAGAGGAGCACGACGCAAATTGGCAGAGAAGCTCGGCCTTAGATCTCTTCGAAGGTTATCGCGCCTTACATTTATTTATTTTTTTTTTTAATTCTTATAATTATCTAATTTATTAATTATACAACTAGCATTTAATATAAGAACACTGAATCCGGCTGATGCGGACAAAATGCTGTACCCACAGCTTTGGCCGACGAATGTCATAATTCGGCCGTTCGAGTTTTTTCAAAAAGCAGTCTCACCTGCGGCAGAGCAATAAGTGAGACAGCTGTTCTTAACACTACTTCTTTCTTGGATACTCATAAGTCTAATTTAAATTATACGTCTAATTTAACTGACTCTTTTTTAAATATTTTTTATCAAAACGTTAGGGTGTTGAACACTAAACTAACGGTTACTTTTCTTAAGAGTCATGATACTTTTTATGACGTTATTGTGTTTACTGAGACATTGTTGAAGCCAACTGTTTTTAACTCCGAAATATTATCGGAATCGTTTGAGATTTTTAGAAAAGACCGACTGGACAGAACTGGTGGTGGCGTGCTGATTGCCGTTCACACAAGTTTTTCTGCAGAGGAAGTGCATTTTGCTGACTCTGTTCATATCGAGTTTCTTTGCGTGCGTGTGAAATTCTTCACAACGTTTAAATATTTTATTGCCACCTATATACCACCCCAATCTGATATTTCCATTTATTTCGGACATTCCTCTTTAGTGAGATCAGTTGTTTCTATGGCTAGTTCCTCTGATTCTATCATATTGCTTGGTGACTTTAATTTACCTTGCGTGTCTTGAAGTCTAGTTGATGGGTTAATGGTCCCTACTTCTTCCCGGGATATATTCTTTCAGTTCTTAAATGAGCTTGCGGATGCAGGAGTTAATCAATTAAACAATGTTCGTAATAAATACGGGAAATGTCTTGATTTGATATTCACAGACGACACCTCGAATTGCTCCGTTCATAGATGTGATCCATTTGTATTGCCTGAAGATGTTTATCATCCAGCTCTTGCTCTTTATTTGGAGTCGTATAGTCTTCCTAGTCAAAGTCAGAAGGTCGTGAGAGAGACAAAATTACCTGAGAATACGTTGGCTCTATGGGAGCAGAGCATTGACCACAAAACGGACATATCCAAGTGGGAGGATATGGACAAATTCTTGTTAAATCGTTTCCAGACACTCGAAACCGTGTCTGGTTTTACAGGGAATGCCACTTCTAAAGGGAAAAAGTCAAACACGTCGCGCCAGTCGACGGAAAACCCTACAAAAAGACTTGGTGCTTTTCAAACAAAAGTAACCAAGCAAACAACAAAATCAATGTGTAAAATGTGCAAATCTACGGAGCACAGATTACGCAACTGTTCACGTTTTTGCGATTTAAACCCGGCAGAAAGGATTAAATTCGTCAAATCCACAAATGGCTGCCTGAATTGTTTATCCCCAGGATACACAGTGACGAGGTGCACCAGTTCGTACAACTGTTCCAAATGCCACTTTCGTCACCACACGCTCCTGCATGCGGACACACTTCAGCAACCGGCGGTGCGCAACCCTTTCAAAGATGCGGATAATACCCCATCAACTTCGGTACAGGCAAGGAAAAGACAGGAATCGGGACAACCACCTTCCTCTACGAACCAGAATGTCAAATCCTGCCATGCCAATTCCAGCACAGGTGTGCTATTAGGAACTGCTCGCGTACACATTCACCATAATGGTACCGACTTCTCCGCGCGGGCATCAATCTTGATTCTGGGTCTGAATGTTCCTTTATAACTGAAAGACTGAAACGCAGAATCAATTTGCCAGCGAGGAAAATGCATGCCCATGTTTCAGGCATCACAAATGCGGTGTCAGCTCAGATGAAAGAAGCATCCAACATCGAATTACGTTCACCAGTGGATCCCTGCTTCAGCCTGACTACACCCGTACTAGTTCTAGCGAAACTCACTGGGAATCTTCCATCCTGCCATATCAACGCAATGACTATGCAGGCATTCCCAGACTTGGTTTTGGCAGACAAGAGGTTCTACGTCAACGAAGACGTAGACCTCATACTTGGAGGAGACATATATCTCCAAATTATAATGAACGGTATAAAAAAGAATGTGCTAAACACACTCTTAGCCCAAGAGACAGTGTTCGGTTGGATACTAACCGGTCGTATCGAATCACCGAATCCAACGAAGAGCATTATGTCTTTCTACAACGAGGTTGCGTTAGACAACCCACTCAAAGCTTTCTGGGAGGTAGAAAATGTACCCAAAAATAAAATATTAAATGAAGAGGAGAGGTATTGCGAAAAATTATTTAAAGAAACAACGAAACGTGATGAAGATGGAAGATACACCGTATCACTACCATTCAGGCAGGATTACCCTAATAACATTAATTTAGGACCGTCCCTGAAACGAGCATGCTCTCAATTCTTCCGGAATGAGGCGCGGCTAATAAAAAACCCAGATTTAGGTAAAGAATATGTTCGAAAGTTGTCAGAATATGAAACACTCGGACATATGAGAAAATTGAAAAAGAATATCCCATCCGACGATTCGGATCATTACTTCCTGCCCCACCACGCCGTTGTAAAAGCAGAAAGTACAACCACCAAGATACGCGTAGTATTTAACGCCTCGAGCCCTACGGCCAACGGTAATAGCTTAAACGATATTCTCCTCCCAGGCCCAGTTCTACAAGCCGATCTACCCATCCTTATATTACGATGGAGACTATACCGTTTTGTCTTCAATAGCGACATCGAAAAGATGTATCGTCAAATTTGGGTGAACGAAAATCTCACCAAATTTCAACGCATTGTATATAGCACTTCCCCGAATGACCCTATTAGTCTCTACGAATTAAAGACGGTTACCTTCGCAGTGAATTGCGCTCCATATCTCGCGATAAGAACGCTTCTCCAACTAGCAGACGACGTCTCAAATTCACACCCTACATCGGCTAGCATACTGCGAGAATACATGTATGTAGATGACGTGTTAGCGGGTGGACATACGATCACATCGTCATTAAAGCCAGAGATGAAATTCGCCAAGTCCTACACTCAGCGGGCTTCCAACTTCGCAAATGGGCCTCCAACTCAGAGGACATTCTAAGGGTCATCCCCAAAGCAGACCTGCTCAGTGAGAACTTCCTGGCATTCGAAGATACCAGTTCAGTGAAAGCATTAGGTATTCGATGGAATGGCCACTCAGATTTATTTTATTTTAAAGCAGGGCCGCTGGACAACCCGGAAAACATTACGAAGAGAGCGATAATATCAGCAATCGCCAAACTTTTCGATCCCTTGGGATGGCTGGCACCAATGGTCATTGTGGCAAAAATACTCATGCAGAGTATATGATACTATGGTTATGAAGGCACCGTGTGCGACGAACCAGTATCTACCAGTACGCTAGAACGATGGAAAACCTTCACCGACCAATACCATGAGATCGATAAAATAAGGATAACTCGATGGGTCAACTTTTCTCCAGGAACCGACATCGATATCCATGGATTTTGTGACGCATCCGAGAAGGCTTACGCAGCAGCCGTTTACATGCGCGTGAAAACGGATAACGACATCTGGACAAACCTGCTTCTAGCCAAAACCCGAGTAGCCCCAGTGAAAACTCTTTCTCTTCCTCGATTGGAACTTTGCGGAGCCGTGCTGTTAGCGGAAATCACCGAATCAATTTTTAGGAACCTCAAGTTGGGACCAGTGAAAGTGCACCTTTGGACGGATTCAACTATCGTCCTCGGATGGATAAGGAAACCGCCGTGTTCCTGGTCCACTTTCGTCGCACATCGGATCACCAAGATCATCGATATGGTCGGAAATAAGGACTGGTTGCATGTAAACTCAGAATCTAACCCAGCAGATTTAGGTAGCAGAGGATTACCTGCGTCTGAATTGGTCAACAATTCGTTGTGGTGGCAGGGACCTTCTTGGCTGCAAGAAGACACTTCCCAATGGCCAGCACAAGAAAGTGACTACATCACCTCCATAGAGGAAAAGAGGGCGAAGACCTGCGCAACAACAACAGTAAATACTACCGATGTTCTCCAACGCTTTTCAGACCTACCTAGGGCTTTACGGGTGCTCTCATACGTTATGAGGTTCTACCAAAGAACTCACCCCAAAACAAAAAAATCATTTCAGGTCGAGTCACCTTTAATCTCTCCTGACGAGATCAAATCAGTAACTCAACTCTTAATTAAAATCTATCAGAAACAACATTATAGTTCCGAATATAATGATCTAAAGGCCGGAAAACCAATTGCAGGGAAAAGTGCAATACTCTCACTTAATCCCTACCTAGACCAACATGGCAGCATTCGGGTAGGAGGGCGACTCGGGGCGTCAAAGGACTTAGCTTTTAATGAACGCCACCCAATCCTCCTCCCATACAACTGCCGGTTATCCCGTCTGACAGTCCTAATGTTTCATCAACAAAGTCTGCATGGGGAAAACCAACTCATGTTATGTCTGATACGCACCCAATATTGGATACCTAACATCAAAACCATGATTAGGGCAACAATTCACAATTGCAAAGTTTGCACTATACACCGAAAGCGTGCTCAGACCCAACTTATGGGTATTCTCCTTCGCGAACGCACGACTTTCAGCCGTGCAGTCACGAATACTGGAGTCGACTTCGCCGGACCCTTCGACATTAAAAGTTACCGCGGCAGAGGGTGTCGACTATCTAAAGGTTGTGTTTTTCCATACGAGCAGTTCATTTGGAGGCCACTACTGACCTCAGCACACAATCATTTCTTGCGGCATTTGCCCGGTTCATATCTAGGCGCGGATGCCCAAAAAATATGTACTCCGACAATGGTACGAACTTTGTCGGAGCGTCACGATCCTTACGATCAGAATTCAAGACCTTTATCTCTCTAGCGCGAGAGAACGCTGTCTCAAAGTACAGCCACCAGTCACTAACGTGGCATTTCATCCCTGCGGGCGCTCCTCATATGGGAGGGCTGTGGGAGGCTGGAGTGAAAAGCTTCAAAAGCCATTTCAAAAAGATAGCCTCACCACATAAATTCACCTTCGAGGAATTCCATACCCTCTTGTGCCGCATCGAGGCATGCCTGAACTCGCGGCCGCTCAGCCCGGCATCCAATGACACAACGAACCTAGAGCCACTTACCCCAGGTCATTTCCTCACTGGCAGCCATCTACTGGCTCCGCCAGAGCCGGATGCTAGTGAGAGCCCTGCCGCGATGATCAATCGGTGGCAGAAACTCAAAGCCCTCCATCACACTTTCTGCAAGCGATGGAAAACCGAATATCTCACCGAGATCCAGAAACGATACAAGTGGAAACATCCACAACCTAATCTAAAACCCGGAGACCTAGTTGTTATCAAAGAGGACAACCTCCAACCCAACGAGTGGAGAATGGGGAGAATCGTCAACACACACCCAGGCTCTGATAACCTTGTGCGTGTTGTTGACGTTCATACAACCAGGGGACAAATAACTAGACCAATTACGAACTTGGTACTCCTTCCGTCCCACGACAAGGAGGATTAAATGTAAGGGGCTAAATCCCGCCTTCCAAAACCCCAAAAACCAAAATCCTATTTCCCACGACTACCTAAAATCAGAGGCCCACGGTTGGTGATAGCACAGAAAGCCTATTAAGGAACCCGCCTCTTCGTGTCTCTCTATCCCTAAGCCTGTGTTTCTCCCGAGCCATATATTATAATCAACCCCCCGGTCTCGTGATGGTGCGAGTCTACCGGAGGGGAATCCTAAAACGTACTACGCGATGGCAATGGGGAAAGGGAGCGCGGGACATAAAGACGCGTTCAACCACGCGCCGTGATGCCCCGCTATCCCTAAGCTTGTGTCTCTCCCGAGGCCCTAATTATAATCAACCCCCCGGTCTCGTGATGGTGCGAGTCTACCGGAGGGCGATCCTACATCTCCTTTCCTTTATTCTCTACCCCCGGTCTCGTGCCGAGTCTACCGGGGGGAATCCTAAACCTGACTACTGGTGGGCAATGGGGAAAGGGAGCGAGACACACGAGGACGCGGGAGAGCTTACCAAAAGCTCGCAAACAAAAAAAAAACATTTTTTTTCTATATGCTTTAACAATACCAACCGAGGGCCCCTGAACAGAAAACCCCACAAGTCACTCGCACACCCAGAGCGAGGACACCAGAAAATCCCCGAATTCACTCGCTCGCCCCGAGCGAGGACACCAGAAACCATCCCATTCACTCGTTATCTCGTAACGAGGACATCATAAAAGCCTACCGCAGAAGGGCGAACCGATCTGCCCCAGAACCTAAAGGCTTTCAGCCCATTATCTTTCTTAATTCCCAGCAAATCAACCCAAGTTCACTCGCTCACCCAGAGCGAGGATCACAGAACACCTACGCGCTCGGCCAAATGCCCGAGGCCAACAAACCCCATAACACAGCTCTCGTTCTCGAACGAGGTTAACAAACAACCCTAACGCAGATAGATTACACCCCCAAAAGCCATCGAAGCCGTGTCACATTGACACAGATACCTAACAATTCTACACCAAGAAAAAAAAACTCATAGTCGCACTTTTCCTCAGTCAAATCTGGGCTAATAATTTAACGAGAAAATAATCAAAGCCTTTAAATAAAAGTATTGATTTATTTTCATTCAATTGGTTTAATCATTCATGAAACTCTAAGTGAACATAAACTAAATTAAATAATTTTAAAAACAGATCTATTAAGAAAAGGATTAAAAATTAGATGATGATTTACATTCCACAAAATGTTTTAATTATTATTAATATCATTTTTTGATTGACTGGTTTATAGAATGATAAATTAATTGCCTCAAAATAAACCAACACATATACATAATCGCCACAAACAGTGGTGTTGATTATTTTCTAATAAAGGTCTGATAAAACAACACAATATGTTAGTAATACCAATATCACGCAGAGTTTATTGAAATAATTAGAAAACCTTTTTCTTCTTTATTATTGAACAGTTTTTGAGTCTACTTTAACTGAAGTTTAAACTGGGCTTAACCGGGCAAGCTGCCAGGGTAAAACTAGTTACAGCCATTTACGTTCCGTTGCAATGACGTCGAATATACCCAACAAGTATTTGGGCCTAAGTTCCATTAGAGCTTATATTGATAACTCGCATTCTTCTAAAATATGAAGCTGCTTCGAAACAATGACTCAACTTGAGAATCATAGCAGAAAATGGAATTTCTTATAGAATTAAAAATGCTGTTACTTAAGCTGAAAAAAAAGGTAGTTCCCAACATGTACTGAAGTGTACTTCTCTGATTGCAATGTAATGTTCCAACACTACCTTATTTTCACGAAAATAACATAAACAATTTATAGTTTATTTTTAATTTATAACACTTCATTTCTATTACCAATTCTCCCAATAAGCCGCTATTGGCTTGGATGGTACCACCTTGGAGAAGATTCCTTTTGTTAATCCACCTCAACTCGATACATAATGTAGAATATCAAATAAAGATATTTATTGGATACTCATATGAGAACTGTATATTTCTAAAGATTTCTGAAAGGGTGGAGAATGCCCTTGGATATCAACTCGAGAACTACACATTTTACGGCCCCATCAATTCACACAAACACATTTTTCTTTTAGAAAACATTAGTCAGAACACCTTTGTCAGAAAGTCAAAACTCAATTTTCAGCTGGAGGCGAGGCGTATCGAAAACGCAAGAAAAGATACAAAGACCAGCGTTTGTCTAATATTGTCTTCATTCGAAAAAGATAAACGCGAAAAACGATTTGATTAATGTCACGCTTGCCATTGCACACAATTTAAAATTTTAGATTGAGATACCTAAAAAAGTCACAAATGAAATATAATAAAGAAAAGTATGAGCGGCAACAACCACGCACCTACTATAGAGCTCCTAAATTCTCTCTCCCAGCGCCAGCAAGAAGCTGTTCGTCCATCGCAGGTTCATCAGTGTTGGAATCAACGAATTGGATACGTGCCAAGCGTGTCAGCATATTTATTATACTTACTGGTCCCCATTCGTCAACATCCACAAGCAGGTTCCAAAGTTTACGGTAGTTTTTGTGTATGAGATCAACGCGCTCTGGGCAAACCTCATCGAATGCCATCACTGCCGAACCCACAACTAGTGTTGTACGATCTGTTAACAACTTTTCAATTACCGTCACCAACTCATATTTTTGCTCAGCAGCAAGCGAATACAATTTGGTACAGAATGCGCTGTTGTCTTCCTCACACATGGACTCATGTCCGTAGCACTATTACGTATAGCCAGCATAACAATCGGAACAATCATGCTAACACGTATAGATGAGAGAACACGCAATGCAGATGCACGTATCAATTGATTTGGATCGTTCAGTGTACGGTGAAATGTCGATATAGATAGCAAAGCTAAATCTTGTTGTTCGTCAACATAATGCACTAAGTATACCTAAACCCATTGTTTCACCTCAATATTTTTTGGAAACCACATTCTCCTTCGAATGTTCGTTGACGAATGTTATAAGAGACTTTTGATCACAGCATATTCTTCGGGAGCGCAATCAAAGAGTGTCGAAAGCATCTTTGTCACAGCGCATACCACCTCATCGTACTCTGAAGCAATTTGCCCGTGAAATTTTTGTGCAGTTAAAAGCCCGCCGTTTGGGGCAATTACAACATTAACGAAAACATTTTCTGGTAAACGAATTTACGCTCTAAAATGCCGGGCTAACGCAACTAACACATGAAGAATAGCTACCAACTTCTTCGAGCGCACCCTTTCGACGGATTGTGAGGGATGTCTAAGGAAGCGGTGTGGGTGCAGAATCGCGATTCCGAACGGGAAATTAAATTTTTGCAGCATCACAAAACCGTTCCTTAGGATCACGGAGGTGGAAACACGTACTTTTTTTACAACTCCCAGCGTTTTGTGAGCGGTTTTACCAGTCGACCCCTATTGTAAACTACACATAGCTTCGTTTTATGCCTTACCTTCTATGCGCGCATTAGGCATCCGCCTAACTTCGTCGGTTTCTAGCCATTGCACTGCTTGCAGAAAAATAACCCGCAAGTAACGCCCCTTCCATTCGATCAAGGCCCATGTAGCACATTTCAGCGTGTTCTCATAATAGGCTCGGGCTGTCGGTTTCTCAACATCGGGAAATTCTGTCCTGTAATTTATTATTCTGCTTATTTCTGCAGGCGTCCATCGTTAAGATCATAACGCGACAAACTGAAAAGAAAAGAAAAATTAATTAAAAAAAAGAAAAAAAAATTCAAAATATATTGTGTACAATAACATACCACAACAATAAGATCAGTTTTTGCCTCTGGAGACTGTACGATATCCGTAAAGATGTGCCGGATATTCGCTCAGTACGCCTGGTGAACCATATTCACAACGTGGTAATTTGCAAGCTTTTGGCATTGCACCCATTAAGGGTTTTGTAAACTGCGGCAATGTGCCTTGTATGCGTGACTTAACAATATATTTTAATATATCACTAACAACGGCTATACCCTGATCGCCAAGCAATCGACACATTGCATAACAAAATGTGGCACACCAATGAAGCCTGGATGTTGGCCAAAATGTGTGGAATAAGCGGCATTCCAACGCTTTGAGCCTCGCAAGGAGAAATGTGCCATCTGTGGAGGTTTTTTTTTTGCGTTGTAGTGGCTGCGATGGTGCACATTTACTTTACTGAGCACAAATTTATTGGTTGCTGCATTGCAGCAATAATTAACTAAAAGTCATAATCCTCTACCACAAATACATGGAACGTGATGCGTCCATAAGGCGCTGAGACATTGCGATTTGCCTCTTTAACCATGGCAGCAAAGTTATCTAACGCTAAATGTTTGCTAAGTGACTTGTGCCAGAACACGATTCGCTTCCAAAAGTCTTCCGAGTTCTATGATACCCGTATTTTAACATTGCCTCGAAAGGAAAATCGCTAATTCAACACTTTTTGTGCATATGTGCATTGACGCGGTGATTTATGAGCTTGTTTTAGGTCAATAGAGCGGCCTAATAATTGCACATGCCGTTGCTTTAACAAAGTTTCATAACGACTATTGCGTGGACATGAATTAAAATTAAAACCTAAAACACCACACTCCAAACTCACTTTGTTGTATACGGTGGGCTCGTAGGAAACTTATGTTTACCCTAATTGCCTAATTCGAGTGCCGTCGTGGCACTAACCAAAATATTCCATGCTAAACCGTGAATGTTTCGTACCAAAACCTGCAAAGAAAAAATCCATTAATAAATTTCATCAATGGGCATCGCAAAAGTGTGACAACTGACGGCGCGGCCGACGCCGCAGTTGGAGCACCCCCTTTTGTGATGCCGGTAACCTAGAACACAAAAAAGAAAACGACACATAAAACCATCAGCTCTCCTAGATCTCCATCGCCAGTCACCTGAAAATAAAAGAAAATGCGTTAATAAATATGAAATAACAAAACCATATTTATTGAAATAAAATTATTTCAAAATGTTTTACTACTTACCCTTTCTGTCCAGCAACGCGTACATTTCAAAGGAATTGAAGCAAACCGGTAAAATAAATCTTTCGATTCATTTTTTTTGCTTCATTCTCTATACTGGAATGTTCAACCAACGTAGGTATGTATGTATGATACATACAAGAAAACGAGAAACGGCAGAGTTGCCATGTCAGCGAACTCGACCATCCATTGGTGCGTTTTTGTTTGCGTCTGTATAAGAGTATAGAAAGACAACACAAGGTTAAATCACAAACAGTCATTATAAGGGCTCTGTGAAAAAACAATCCTAGTCCCGAAAGTAAAGAATCCCGGCACGACAAAGTCCCGAAATTGGGAAAAGTCAACTTTTTCTACTGGCTTAGTGTGCTACTGCCCCACTGACCTAGTTTTTTTTCAAGGGCAAGCAAATACATATATGTATATATATATATATATATATATATATATATATATATATATATACGCACGCCGCAAATTCACCATACCAGCTGTCAACTAACCAATAAATACACGACAGGGTTGCATGCAATCTCAGAATGGTACGTGCAGATAGAACGCGTCGTGGAGAACGCATCGCCAATCTGCATGCAAGCACCGGCAGTTGCTACACTTTCGAATTTAATTACGATTTGCGCTATTCGTCATGAGTCATCGCACAAAATTAAATGCATAAGTTCGTCGGCCTCTACGCTCCGCTTAAACTCGCTGTATTCATCTATTTTAACATACGTTTTGTAATAAAACACCCCCGCTTTACCCAACCAACCTCACGGTCACTCGCCCTGGCACCTCAAAAGATGCCACACCTCCTCCAACAAAAAAGGCAGTCGCCCCGAGAGCGACACGATACATTAGACGCTGGAACGGAGACCTCGGCCTCTTCGTCCAGCCAAGAAAAACCTAAACAAAAATAATGCGAATCTGGAACGGAGATTTCGGCCTCTTCGTCCAACCAAACAAAAATAATGCGAATCTGAAACGGAGACCGCGGCCTCTCCGTCCAACAAAAAAAAAATTTTTTTGCCAGTCTGGAACGGAGACCTCGGCCTCTTCGTCCAGCACGATTGACCTTCTACGTCATATCACTTCATGGATTCTATATATATCTAAGAATTATGTATAACCAAAGGCAAGAAATATTCACTTTCCTCCACTTCTAATGTTTATTTTTCATCCTAGCTTAGGTGGCATGCTGCGCAAGTCGGGCAGGACTCCCGGTCACCCGCGACGCTGGCGAAATACGCAATTTAGGTTAAGTTTAGTTTTAATGCAAACGTTTTTCTCGTTGCTTTTCAGCGGTCGGAGATCGGTGGGGGTAAAACGATGTTGCGTATCGTAAGGGGGCCGGCATGTTTAGGCAGGATGCCTAACTTTTCCGTATCTGATTGCGATCCCCCCAATGCAACTCTGCAAATCGATACGCGATACTCGTTTTAATTTATAACCACCCACACCATCACCGCCACATGCATGTGCATGCATGTACATGCACGTGTATGTGTGCTTTTTGTCAGCACTCATGCATATGCATGTCGGGGTTGATGTGTGGGTGCCTTTCCCCTCCAAAACGGAGGATTTTGCGGGTCAACGGTTGTAGCTTTCAATACAACCGGCCTCTTGGATTCTAACAACCACCCAGCTAACATATGCCGCCAGCGATCTCCACTGTTTTTCAACAATATGTTCAGGTAATATTGTACCCAACCAATTTATATAGTTATTCAATAAAACATATATTATAACGAGAAATCTCGTCTTCTCTTATTTCATTCCCGCATACACCCGTTTATTGAGATCGACCCGGTTCGCCCACCTCTCGCAAGGGTCAGACGCACCCCGGCCTAACAGAAAGCAAATGCAAATTTGTTATAATGGCTAAAACAACTTTTAGATAATGAATCTACATAAATACCTCTTATTTTACTTTCTTTTAAGTTTTGATTTCCATCGAAATATCGTTTTAATTATTAATTAGATAAACATTTCATAACATCATTACTTCCTTGTAAAACATCAACTTGTGTAATTTTTATGTTTACAAAATCACATATATATAAAATTAATAAAAAATAATATGAAATTACTAAGGCTTACATTTTCTAACTGTACCATTGCACGGTGGCTTAAATGACCATGTTCTGCGGCCAATAATAAATTTTTTTAGTTTCGAATTTTTGGAAAATTATGTTTTCTCTGAATAGGGAATAAACCTTATGTTGCGAATACATACTTTTTTTGCTCTCTGGCAACTCTAGTACAAGGGTAACCAGCTGAAGTTAACCGTTATTTGGACGTCAATTTTCTGATTTTATTGTGCGATAATTGGTTAAGCTTAAAATTGTGCGAAAGGAAAAGTTTTACAGATAAATCTGTTTTTTAAAATGGAAAATAATCGTGAAGGTGTGTATAACAATGTGTATAAGTGCAAAAACAATACAAGCAACATATATTTAAAATTTCGCAGTAGTTATATGCTAGTTAAACTTATGTGGGTTTAAAAATGTTGCTCGGGTTTCTTAAAGTAGAAATTGTGGGTCCGACTGGGTCCGATATGAAAATTATTTGAGAGAAAAGTTTGTTGTTTTTCCTTTAATTTGGTGTATACATCTTTTGCAAGAGTTTGATAATCGCTGCCTTATCAAACATTTTCGAGCATATAAAGATCAAAAACGGAGATATGTTTAATGTGTGGGTGGAAAATAATTAGTAACAAAATGCTGTTTTCGATTGGATTATGCGAAAATTTAATAGTCGACTTAACGAGGACGAGGTGAAACAAATAAATTTAAATATTAAGAGTTTCTGCTCACATGCAACCCAAAAATGGAAGAAAATGGATGAAGTTTACAAAATATGATAACGTACGAAAGTCATTGGCTAGGAATGGATATTGTTTTTGCATTGTCTAATTTTTCGGATAAAGGTCGACCTACAGTGAGTTATTCTGAAGGAAGTGAGCGGCAAAATCGGAGATAAGCATCAGAATTTTGCTCTCAGCAATCAGGTAACACATCTCTTCTGTTACATGCGGCATCAATTTCTACACGTGCATCGAAGGACTTAAAATATGTTTTGACTGAGGCAGTTAAATCTCCGACGCGACCAAAAAAAATTAAAAAACGAATTGCTTCGAATAATGAAATTTGCCTCTCTCACCTGAAGAAAATGACTTGACAAAGCAACAGTACAATAACACACGAGAACTAAACAAACCCCGAAATTTTGATATTTACTTATTATAAAGTTACTGAGTGTAAGCTACTGTGTCGGCCTGAAGGTATAATATATATTGAAACAATGGTGATGGTGCCTTTGCAAAATTCTGTAGAGCATACAGCAAAAAGAATAGTATATCTGCAAAAAGACATGCTGATGCAACTACCAAACATAAAAGATGCTACGTTGATCCTAAGCAACGGGTTTGATGGTTCAACTGGGCAGTCATTATTTAAACAAAAATTTCAGGAAGGCATTCCAGAGTCTTATGATCAATCACTGTTTGTCACTTCAGTCATGCCGTTGAAGTTGATAATACTGCCAAATACAGTTATTTGGTTGAATCGGACCCCTCAGTCGATATGATTTTGCAGACCCAAAAAAAATGAGTTTGTTAAGGAAAGTAGAGAGCTCATTTTAGCTGAGAAAGCTCATTTAGACGAGGAAATATCTTTATTAACTCCTTTTCAATGGACACTAGAAGGTGAAAGAAAAATTAATGTGAATTTTGAGCTTCATCTAACACTTATTAATGGCAAAGTATTAAACGTGTTAACAAATACAAAATCTTCCCAGTCGTGTCCAATTTATAGTGCGAATCCAAAACAATTCATGTCTGTTAAAGACATTGATTCGGCCATATTTCAGCCAAAAGAAACTTCTCTGAAGTATGGTATAAGTCTCGTGCATGCATGGATTAGGTACCTGGAATTTATTTTACATCTTTCCTACCGTATGGACTGAAAAAAATGGCAGATAAGAAGTCAAGAGGATAAAGAAGTGTTAAAGCAAAAGAAATCTGAAATACAACAAAAGTTCTGGAAACACATGGGCTTACGCGTCGATAAGCCGAAAGCGAACGGTAGCGGAAACACCAATGATGGCAACTCGGCAGTCGAGCAATCTCTTATCCAGAAATACTTGCATCGATTACTTCTATCGGCAAAGCGTTTTTGAAAAGCTTTAAAATTATTTTAATTTTTTCAAATTTTTTTTTTGCTTTTGTAAGAGAACATTCGAAAATTGTATGGAAAAATACGACTGGTATCCTATGCCAGCCACGTTACACAAAATTTTGGTTCACTCCGCTCAAATTATGCAATCATCTAGTGTACCACTAGGCTGTCTAGGAGAGAATGCTTCAGAAAGCCGCAACAAATGCTATAAAAGAGATCGCATGTCGCATGGCAGAAAAAATAGCAGGGAGAATAATATAAAAGATGTCTTTGATAGAGCTATGGATTCATCTGATCCCCTTTTATGTAGTATGCACTTGTCAAAGAGGATTTATTCAACAAAAAAACAAACATTTCCACCTGAAGTAGTTGCACTTTTGAAACCTCCTCCTAATGAGTTTGACGATGATAAGCCTACAACATCACGTCAGGCATTAGAAGAATTAGATGAAATATGTTCCGATGATAATGAAAATATGGTCGATAATACTTGCTTCTCGATTGAACTAGAGGAAGAAGAAGTATCGTGGGATTAGATCAAGGTGAGACTCTACCTGACACACAAAAAACAACAATTTGCTATGCTTTTAGTACTCACTTCAGAAATGGAGCAACAAAAATAAACTCGACTAATACTTTTAAATATAATATCAATCTTTTTGAATAAATTGTTTTTAATTAGCCTTAAGTGTTTCATTTTATTTTACGTACAACTTAATTAGCGATATCTCGAAAAATAACAGATTCATGGAAAGATTTTAAGAAGAAATATGTAGGTAAAAAAAGTTCTTAAATAATATACCTACTCGTAAGTAAGATTTAAAAAAAGGCGTGTCAGTGATCAAATCCCACCCATTTTTTTGTCAGAGTTTTAGGGGGGTGCCAGATTTTTGTGTGCAAACTTTCAAGCTTCTATCTCCTTTGGTCGCAAAACATGGTGATTTAAGCCATAGTGCGTTGAGCATGTACATTAGATTGGAACGAAAACTCACTTTTCTCTAATTTCCGTTGTTAATACTAAAAATATGACTCACTATTACATAAGATTTTATGGAAAATATCCTAGACGTAATCATAAGGAAATAAAAAGAAGTTTTAATCTAATGTAGATGAACATATGTTAATATATTTATCTGGGATATTACAACCTTTGTTTAGACAACTAATCATGATGATGAATGACAACTTAGATGATCGCTACAGTTGGAAGTGAAGCTATCAACCATCAACCTAAGTAGTATTACTCATACATATTGTTTGCGCATATTGTTTTGTCATAAAACAATACGCACTCCCCAGGTATTCATCGGAAACACTTATAGACACGATAATTTCTAGGTGGGTATGTACATACATAGGTACCCATATGCCTAGATAAGCGCTCGCCATATGCCGGTACAACCTCCAATGTACTTGTATGTACAAAACAATCAGTGCATAGCCATAACGTAATCCAAAATAGTGGATATATTAATTTTGTATACAAAACAAAATTGGCTTGACTTAAGGATGAACCATAGAAGATCGTTATAATTTTATATAATGAGTGTAGCAAATTATCACGTGTATATACCTACCGGAGAATATGTTTAGATCAACGCTCATATACCATTCGCCCTATATGTTGCATTTATATATTTGCCTCGATAAGCGGTTACGATTTAATATTGCATCCTACAATGTACTTGCATGTAGAAATTATTCCGTGCGTGTAACAAACGAGAATTTTTCTTTCAACAAAGCAGAAAAATAATAAAAAAAAAATAAAAAAAAAAAAAACAAAAAAAAAAAAAACCAAAAATAATCGAAAAAATCAAAAATATTCAAAAGTAATCAAAAAAGGCGTTTTTGATTACTTTTGATTTTTTTTGATTTTTTTCAATAATCGAAAAAAATCATGATTTTTTTTTTTGATTTTTTTTTAATGATAAAAAATTAGTAATTGCTGTTTACGGAAAACAATTGAAATAATCATTGGCCATTAAAGTAGGCATCTAATTAATTGATTAATAATGCTAATTCAAATTTAACGGTCTGTATATGAGTAACTCTTATGTTTATGTTACGTATACGCACTGTTAGCGGTACTGTGTCAGACCTACCCGATATGACAGCCCCTTCATTTGATACCCATATCGTGAACACCCTTCCACTGGTAGCCCTAGTCAATATTAAGGTCAATATCCCGGAAACGGATTGTGAGATGTCATCCACCTAATAAAGTTCAATTAACTTACTGGGCAGGTAAACAATTCCTCACTTTAAAGCCAACTTTAACGATTTTCGTTTTCTCACGTGCCCTGTAAAATGAAGCTTGCATTTGATTTATATTTGGCAACGTTGCATTAAAACTGTAATATGTCCACATTAACACCCCTATTCTGTGCACTTGAAAAATTCACCATCTTGCTTATTTATCAAGTTCGACAATTTATCAATAGAAAATAGAGATCGCTCCAGGTACTTAAAATCTTTAAGAGATGCAAGTGATCTATTTTCTTTGAGTGAAAATGTGTTTGTGCAAAGTTTTCGTTTGACCCGTACACTGTGCCGTCGCCTTATTGATGACTTGGAACCGCACGATGACCAACAGACGTCTTTGCGCGCAACTATCCGGATTCTGGCCGTATTAAACATTTTTGCCAATGGATCCTAACAGAAAGGCGTGGGCAACAATTACATCTTGCCAATGAGCCAATCGTCCTTTCCACGGAGTTTGAAGACTGTGCCAAACCTTATTGTGAGGGTTAAGGGGAGAGAAATCGGATTCCCGCGCACAGTGGAAGAAGAGAACATTGCTAAAACATCAATATATTTTTAAAATATTTATTTGAGGAAATTAAAATAATTGATGTCTTTTTATTTTAATAAATCTAACAAGAATAATTTTATTTTCAATCATCCAAATTTTATGTATCATATCCCGGACGAATCCCGAAAACCATCTAGAAATGATGCCGGAAAATACCCCAAATGATCCCTAAATAGTTCCGAAAATGTCCCGAAATGACCCCGACGGGATCCCGGACAGATCTCACCATCCAGAAATGATGCCGGAACGAACCCCAAATGATCCCAAAAAAGTGCAGAAATGACCCCGACGGGATCCCGGACGGATACCGGGAACCATTAAGATATGATGCCGAAAAGGTCCTCAAATTATCCCCTAATAGTTCCGAAATGACCCTGACGGGATCCCGGACGTATCCCGAAAACCATCCAGAAATGATGCCGGAAGGGACCCAAATGATCCCGAAAAGGTCCTGAAATGACCCCGACAGGATCCCGGACGGATCCCGAAAACCATCCAGAAATGAGGCCGGAAGGGACCCCAAATGATCCCCTAATAGTCTCCAAATGACCCTGACGGGATCCCCGACGGATCCCGGAAACTATCCATAAATGATGCCGGTAGGTATCCCAAAATGATCCCGAAATAGTCCCGAAAGGACCCCGTCGGGATCCCGGAAACTATCAAGAAATGATGCCGGAAAGGTTCCCACATTATCTCCAAATAGTCTAGAAATGACCCTGACGGGATCCCGGACGGAACCCTAAAACCATCCAGAAATGATAGCGAAAGGGTCCCCAAATGATCCCCTATTAGTCGCGAAAAAGTCCCGAAATAACCTAGACGGGATCCCGGACGGATGCCGAAAACCATCTGGAAATGATGCCGGAAGGTACCCCAAATGATCCCGAAAAAGTCCTGAAATTACCCCGACGGGATCCCGGACGAATCCCGAAAATCATCCAGAAATGATGCCGGAAGGGACCCCAAATGATCCCGAAAAAGTCCGGAAATGACCCCGGCGGGATCCGAAGGAATACCGAAAACCATCCAGAAATGATGCCGGAAAGGTCCTCAAATGATCACGAAATAGTCCCGAAATGACCCAGACGGGATCCCGTAAGCATACCGAGAACCATCCAGAAATGATGCCGGAAAGGTCCTCAAATGATCCCCTAATAGTCCCGAAATGACCCTGCCGGGATCCCGGACGGATCCCGAAAACCATCCAGAAATGATGCCGAAAGGTTCCCCAAATGATCCCGTATTAGTCGAGGAAAAGTCCGGAAATGACCCCGGACGAATCCCGAAAACCATCCAGAAATGATTCCGGAATGATCCCGAAAAAGTTCGGAAATGACCCCGGCGGGATCCGAAGGGATACCGAAAACCATCCAGAATGATGCCGGAAAGGTCCTCAAATGATCACGAAATAGTCCCGTAATGACCCAGACGGGATCCCGGACGCATCCCGAAAACCATATAGAAATGATGCCGGAAGGCACCCAAATGATCCCGAAAAAGTCCTGAAATGACCCCGACGGGATCCCGGACGAATCCCGAAAACCATCCAGAAATGATGCCGGAAGGGACCGCAAATGATCCCGAAAAAGTCCGGAAATGACCCCGGCGGGATCCGAAGGGATACCGAAAACCATCCAGAAATGATGCCGGAAAGGTCCTCAAATGATCACGAAATAGTCCCGAAATGACGCAGACGGGATCCCGGACGGATCCCGAAGACCATCCAGAAATGATGCCGGAAGGGACCCCAAATGATCCCGAAAAAGTACCGAAATGACACCGACGGGATCCCGGAAGGATACCGAGAACCATCCAGAAATGATGCCGGAAAGGTCCTCAAATGATCCCCTAATAGTCCCGAAATGACCCTGACGGGATCCCGGACGGATCCCGAAAATCATCCAGAAATGATGCCGAAAGGTTCCCCAAATGATCCCGTATTAGTCGAGAAAAAGTCCCGAAATGACCCCAGACAGATCCCAAAAACCATCCTGAAATGATGCGGAAGATACCCAAAAAGATCCCGAAATAGCCCCGAACTGGCCCCGACGGGATCCCGAAAACCATCCAGAAATGATAACGGAAGGGAGCCAAAATGACCTCGAAAAAGTCCCGTAATGGTCCCGGAAGCCATCAAGAATTTATCTCTCAAACGATCCCGAAAATACCCCGACACCGAAATGATACCGAAAATGTCCCAAAATAACCCCGACGGGATCCCGGACGGATCACGAAAATCATCCAGAAATGATCCCGGAAGGGTCCCGAACTGACCCCAAAATAATCCCGAAAAGGTCCCATAATGACCCTGGTGGGATGCCGGAGGGAGCCCGGAAACTATCCAGAAATTATCCCGCAAAAGTCCCGAAATTACCCTGATGGGATTCCCGGACAAATACCGAAAATCATCCAGAAATGATCCCGGAAGGGTACCGAACTGACCCCAAAATAGTCCCGAAAATGTCCCAAAATATACCAGGCGGATCGCAAAAACTATTCAGAAATTATCCGGGAAGGGTTCCAAAGTGATCCCGAAATAGTCCCGAAATTACCTCGACGGGATCACAGACGAATACCGAAAACCATCCAGAAATGATCCCGGTAGAGTCCCAAAATTATTCCGATATAGTCCCGAAATTACCCCGACGTTATCCCGGACAGATCCCGAAAACCATCCAGAAGAAAATCTCTGCCGGTGTAGGTAAACTTTGGTCCACTGTAAAGTCCCTATCGAATCCGTCCAGGCACAATGACAAAGTTTCCATCCCCTTTGGCGACAAAGTGCTGTCGGATGCGAAAAAATGCGCGAGCGCTTTCTGCCGACAATATATAATACATTATACGATCGAAAAAAATAGACGGAGGGCCAACAGACACGCACATAAACATAAGTTCAGCTCGTCACCAATTACCATCACCGTCAAAGAGGTTGAGAATGCCATCGGTCATGCTAAACCATCCAAAGCAGTGGGCCCAGACGGCATAGCCATGCCGATGCTTAAAAGCCTAGGGAAAGAGGCTAACATAGGAGAGTCATATCGCCCGATATCTCTCCTATCGCCAGTAGCCAAGACGCTTGAAGCCATTTTGTTCCCCTACTTCAAAGCAAATTTGCAGCTAGCATGCGTTCAGCATGGCTTCAGACACTCCATAGCACCACCACCGCGCTAAATGCCATTAGCACCCAGATAAATTGCGGTTTAAATCAAAACCCCCACCATAGAACAGTACTCGTAGCGCTAGACCTATCCAAAGCTTTTGATACGGTCAACCATGGCACGTGACTGCAAGACCTTGAAGGGTCTACCCTCCCCCATGTCTTAAAAGGTGGACCGCAAATTATCTGGGTGGTCGGCAGGCATCGGTGCAATTTAGAAATGAAACATCAAAACCAAGAAGAATTAAACAGGTGGTGCCACAGGGTGGTGTCCTATCCCCACTTTTGTTTAATTTCTACATATCTAAGCTACCTTCGCCACCAGAAGGAGTTACTGTCGTTTCCTACGCCGATGACTGCACAATAATGGCCACAGGTCCAGGCCCAGGGATCGATGAGCTTTGCAATAGAATAAACGGCTACCTCCCTGATCTCTCCAGTTTTTTCGCCTCGCGAAACCTGGCTTTATCACCGACTAAATCTTCCGCGACCTTATTCACAACATGGACGTCCCAAATGTCGACCATTTTGAACATCCACGTCGATGGCACTACGCTACCGACTGTCCTACATCCCAAAATCTTTGGTGTGACGTTTGATCAGGATCTATATATATCTATATCTATATCGGATTCCCGCGCACAGTGGAAGAAGAGAACATTGCTAAAACATCAATATATTTTTAAAATATTTATTTGAGGAAATTAAAATAATTGATGTCTTTTTATTTTAATAAAGCTAACAAGAATAATTTTATTTTCAATCATCCAAATTTTATGTATCATATCCCGGACGAATCCCGAAAACCATCTAGAAATGATGCCGGAAAATACCCCAAATGATCCCTAAATAGTTCCGAAATGACCCCGACGGGATCCCGGACAGATCTCACCATCCAGAAATGATGCCGGAACGAACCCCAAATGATCCCAAAAAAGTGCAGAAATGACCCCGACGGGATCCCGGACGGATACCGGGAACCATCAAGATATGATGCCGAAAAGGTCCTCAAATTATCCCCTAATAGTTCCGAAATGACCCTGACGGGATCCCGGACGTATCCCGAAAACCATCCAGAAATGATGCGGGAAGGGACCCAAATGATCCCGAAATGGTCCTGAAATGACCCCGACAGGATCCCGGACGGATCCCGAAAACCATCCAGAAATGAGGCCGGATGGGACCCCAAATGATCCCCTAATAGTCTCCAAATGACCCTGACGGGATCCCCGACGGATCCCGGAAACTATCCATAAATGATGCCGGTAGGTATCCCAAAATGATCCCGAAATAGTCCCGAAAGGACCCCGTCGGGATCCCGGAAACTATCAAGAAATGATGCCGGAAAGGTTCCCACATTATCTCCAAATAGTCTAGAAATGACCCTGACGGGATCCCGGACGGAACCCTAAAACCATCCAGAAATGATAGCGAAAGGGTCCCCAAATGATCCCCTATTAGTCGCGAAAAAGTCCCGAAATGACCTAGACGGGATCCCGGACGGATGCCGAAAACCATCTGGAAATGATGCCGGAAGGTACCCAAAATGATCCGGAAAAAGTCCTGAAATTACCCCGACGGGATCCCGGACGAATCCCGAAAATCATCCAGAAATGATGCCGGAGGGACCCCAAATGATCCCGAAAAAGTCCGGAAATGACCCCGGCGGGATCCGAAGGAATACCGAAAACCATCCAGAAATGATGCCGGAAAGGTCCTCAAATGATCACGAAATAGTCCCGAAATGACCCAGACGGGATCCCGTAAGCATACCGAGAACCATTCAGAAATGATGCCGGAAAGGTCCTCAAATGATCCTCTAACAGTCCCGAAATGACCCTGCCGGGATCCCGGACGAATCCCGAAAACCATCCAGAAATGATGCCGAAAGGTTTCCCAAATGATCCCGTATTAGTCGAGGAAAAGTCCGGAAATGACCCCGGACGGGATCCCGGACGAATCCCGAAAACCATCCAGAAATGATTCCGGAATGATCCCGAAAAAGTCCGGAAATGACCCCGGCGGGATCCGAAGGGATACCGAAAACCATCCAGAAATGATGCCGGAAAGGTCCTCAAATGATCACGAAATAGTCCCGTAATGACCCAGACGGGATCCCCGACGCATCCCGAAAACCATATAGAAATGATGCCGGAAGGCACCCAAATGATCCCGAAAAAGTCCTGAAATGACCCCGACAGGATCCCGGACGAATCCCGAAAACCATCCAGAAATGATGCCGGAAGGGACCGCAAATGATCCCGAAAAAGTCCGGAAATGACCCCGGCGGGATCCGAAGGGATACCGAAAACCATCCAGAAATGATGCCGGAAAGGTCCTCAAATGATCACGAAATAGTCCCGAAATGACGCAGACGGGATCCCGGACGCATCCCGAAAACCATCTAGAAATGATGCCGGAAGGCACCCAAATGATCCCGAAAAAGTCCTGAAATGACCCCGACAGGATCCCGGACGAATCCCGAAAACCATCCAGAAATGATGCCGAAAGGTTTCCCAAATGATCCCGTATTAGTCGTGGAAAAGTCCGGAAATGACCCCGGACGGGATCCCGGACGAATCCCGAAAACCATCCAGAAATGATTCCGGAATGATCCCGAAAAAGTCCGGAAATGACCCCGGCGGGATCCGAAGGGATACCGAAAACCATCCAGAAATGATGCCGGAAAGGTCCTCAAATGATCACGAAATAGTCCCGAAATGACGCAGACGGGATCCCGGACGCATCCCGAAAACCATCTAGAAATGATGCCGGAAGGCACCCAAATGATCCCGAAAAAGTCCTGAAATGACCCCGACAGGATCCCGGACGAATCCCGAAAACCATCCAGAAATGATGCCGGAAGGGACCGCAAATGATCCCGAAAAAGTCCGGAAATGACCCCGGCGGGATCCGAAGGGATACCGAAAACCATCCAGAAATGATGCCGGAAAGGTCCTCAAATGATCACGAAATAGTCCCGTAATGACCCAGACGGGATCCCCGACGCATCCCGAAAACCATACAGAAATGATGCCGGAAGGCACCCAAATGATCCCGAAAAAGTCCTGAAATGACCCCGACAGGATCCCGGACGAATCCCGAAAACCATCCAGAAATGATGCCGGAAGGGACCCCAAATGATCCCGAAAAAGTACCGAAATGACACCGACGGGATCCCGGAAGGATACCGAGAACCATCCAGAAATGATGCCGGAAAGGTCCTCAAATGATCCCCTAATAGTCCCGAAATGACCCTGACGGGATCCCGGACGGATCCCGAAAATCATCCAGAAATGATGCCGAAAGGTTCCCCAAATGATCCCGTATTAGTCGAGAAAAAGTCCCGAAATGACCCCAGACAGATCCCGAAAACCATCCTGAAATGATGTGGAAGATACCCAAAAAGATCCCGAAATAGCCCCGAACTGGCCCCGACGGGATCCCGAAAACCATCCAGAAATGATAACGGAAGGGAGCCAAAATGACCTCGAAAAAGTCCCGTAATGATCCCGGAAGCCATCAAGAATTTATCTCTCAAACGATCCCGAAAATACCCCGACACCGAAATGATACCGAAAATGTCCCAAAATAACCCCGACGGGATCCCGGACGGATCACGAAAATCATCCAGAAATGATCCCGGAAGGGTCCCGAACTGACCCCAAAATAATCCCGAAAAGGTCCCATAATGACCCTGGTGGGATGCCGGAGGGAGCCCGGAAACTATCCAGAAATTATCCCGCAAAAGTCCCGAAATTACCCTGATGGGATTCCCGGACAAATACCGAAAATCATCCAGAAATGATCCCGGAAGGGTACCGAACTGACCCCAAAATAGTCCCGAAAATGTCCCAAAATATACCAGGCGGATCGCAAAAACTATTCAGAAATTATCCGGGAAGGGTTCCAAAGTGATCCCGAAATAGTCCCGAAATTACCTCGACGGGATCACAGACGAATACCGAAAACCATCCAGAAATGATCCCGGTAGAGTCCCAAAATTATTCCGATATAGTCCCGAAATTACCCCGACGTTATCCCGGACAGATCCCGAAAACCATCCAGAAGAAAATCTCTGCCGGTGTAGGTAAACTTTGGTCCACTGTAAAGTCCCTATCGAATCCGTCCAGGCACAATGACAAAGTTTCCATCCCCTTTGGCGACAAAGTGCTGTCGGATGCGAAAAAATGCGCGAGCGCTTTCTGCCGACAATATATAATACATTATACGATCGAAAAAAATAGACGGAGGGCCAACAGACACGCACATAAACATAAGTTCAGCTCGTCACCAATTACCATCACCGTCAAAGAGGTTGAGAATGCCATCGGTCATGCTAAACCATCCAAAGCAGTGGGCCCAGACGGCATAGCCATGCCGATGCTTAAAAGCCTAGGGAAAGAGGCTAACATAGGAGAGTCATATCGCCCGATATCTCTCCTATCGCCAGTAGCCAAGACGCGTGAAGCCATTTTGTTCCCCTACTTCAAAGCAAATTTGCAGCTAGCATGCGTTCAGCATGGCTTCAGACACTCCATAGCACCACCACCGCGCTAAATGCCATTAGCACCCAGATAAATTGCGGTTTAAATCAAAATCCCCACCATAGAACAGTACTCGTAGCGCTAGACCTATCCAAAGCTTTTGATACGGTCAACCATGGCACGTGACTGCAAGACCTTGAAGGGTCTACCCTCCCCCATGTCTTAAAAGGTGGACCGCAAATTATCTGGGTGGTCGGCAGGCATCGGTGCAATTTAGAAATGAAACATCAAAACCAAGAAGAATTAAACAGGTGGTGCCACAGGGTGGTGTCCTATCCCCACTTTTGTTTAATTTCTACATATCTAAGCTACATTCGCCACCAGAAGGAGTTACTGTCGTTTCCTACGCCGATGACTGCACAATAATGGCCACAGGTCCAGGCCCAGGGATCGATGAGCTTTGCAATAGAATAAACGGCTACCTCCCTGATCTCTCCAGTTTTTTCGCCTCGCGAAACCTGGCTTTATCACCGACTAAATCTTCCGCGACCTTATTCACAACATGGACGTCCCAAATGTCGACCATTTTGAACATCCACGTCGATGGCACTACGCTACCGACTGTCCTACATCCCAAAATCTTTGGTGTGACGTCAGGATCTATATATATCTATATCTATATCGGATTCCCGCGCACAGTGGAAGAAGAGAACATTGCTAAAACATCAATATATTTTTAAAATATTTATTTGAGGAAATTAAAATAATTGATGTCTTTTTATTTTAATAAAGCTAACAAGAATAATTTTATTTTCAATCATCCAAATTTTATGTATCATATCCCGGACGAATCCCGAAAACCATCTAGAAATGATGCCGGAAAATACCCCAAATGATCCCTAAATAGTTCCGAAAATGTCCCGAAATGACCCCGACGGGATCCCGGACAGATCTCACCATCCAGAAATGATGCCGGAACGAACCCCAAATGATCCCAAAAAAGTGCAGAAATGACCCCGACGGGATCCCGGACGGATACCGGGAACCATCAAGATATGATGCCGAAAAGGTCCTCAAATTATCCCCTAATAGTTCCGAAATGACCCTGACGGGATCCCGGACGTATCCCGAAAACCATCCAGAAATGATGCCGGAAGGGACCCAAATGATCCCGAAATGGTCCTGAAATGACCCCGACAGGATCCCGGACGGATCCCGAAAACCATCCAGAAATGAGGCCGGATGGGACCCCAAATGATCCCCTAATAGTCTCCAAATGACCCTGACGGGATCCCCGACGGATCCCGGAAACTATCCATAAATGATGCCGGTAGGTATCCCAAAATGATCCCGAAATAGTCCCGAAAGGACCCCGTCGGGATCCCGGAAACTATCAAGAAATGATGCCGGAAAGGTTCCCACATTATCTCCAAATAGTCTAGAAATGACCCTGACGGGATCCCGGACGGAACCCTAAAACCATCCAGAAATGATAGCGAAAGGGTCCCCAAATGATCCCCTATTAGTCGCGAAAAAGTCCCGAAATGACCTAGACGGGATCCCGGACGGATGCCGAAAACCATCTGGAAATGATGCCGGAAGGTACCCAAAATGATCCGGAAAAAGTCCTGAAATTACCCCGACGGGATCCCGGACGAATCCCGAAAATCATCCAGAAATGATGCCGGAAGGGACCCCAAATGATCCCGAAAAAGTCCGGAAATGACCCCGGCGGGATCCGAAGGAATACCGAAAACCATCCAGAAATGATGCCGGAAAGGTCCTCAAATGATCACGAAATAGTCCCGAAATGACCCAGACGGGATCCCGTAAGCATACCGAGAACCATTCAGAAATGATGCCGGAAAGGTCCTCAAATGATCCTCTAACAGTCCCGAAATGACCCTGCCGGGATCCCGGACGGATCCCGAAAACCATCCAGAAATGATGCCGAAAGGTTTCCCAAATGATCCCGTATTAGTCGAGGAAAAGTCCGGAAATGACCCCGGACGAATCCCGAAAACCATCCAGAAATGATTCCGGAATGATCCCGAAAAAGTCCGGAAATGACCCCGGCGGGATCCGAAGGGATACCGAAAACCATCCAGAAATGATGCCGGAAAGGTCCTCAAATGATCACGAAATAGTCCCGTAATGACCCAGACGGGATCCCGGAAGCATCCCGAAAACCATATAGAAATGATGCCGGAAGGCACCCAAATGATCCCGAAAAAGTCCTGAAATGACCCCGACAGGATCCCGGACGAATCCCGAAAACCATCCAGAAATGATGCCGGAAGGGACCGCAAATGATCCCGAAAAAGTCCGGAAATGACCCCGGCGGGATCCGAAGGGATACCGAAAACCATCCAGAAATGATGCCGGAAAGGTCCTCAAATGATCACGAAATAGTCCCGAAATGACGCAGACGGGATCCCGAACGCATCCCGAAAACCATCTAGAAATGATGCCGGAAGGCACCCAAATGATCCCAAAAAAGTCCTGAAATGACCCCGACGGGATGCCGGACGAATCCCGAAAACCATCCAGAAATGATGCCGGAAGGAACACAAATGATCCCGAAAAAATTCCGAAATGCCCCGGCGGGTTACCGAAAACCATCCAGAAATGATGCCGAAAAGTTACTCAAATGATTACGTGACCCTGACGGGATCCCGGGCGGATTCCGAAATCATCCAGAAATGATGCCGGAACGGACCCCAAATGATCCCGAAATGGCCCCGACGGGATCCCGGACGGATCCCGAAGACCATCCAGAAATGATGCCGGAAGGAACCCCAAATGATCCCGAAAAAGTTCGGAAATTACCCCGACGGGATCACGGACGGATCCCGAAAACTATCCAGAAATGATGCCGGAAGGGACCCCAAATGATCCCGAAAAAGTACCGAAATGACACCGACGGGATCCCGGAAGGATACCGAGAACCATCCAGAAATGATGCCGGAAAGGTCCTCAAATGATCCCCTAATAGTCCCGAAATGACCCTGACGGGATCCCGGACGGATCCCGAAAATCATCCAGAAATGATGCCGAAAGGTTCCCCAAATGATCCCGTATTAGTCGAGAAAAAGTCCCGAAATGACCCCAGACGGATCCCGAAAACCATCCTGAAATGATGCGGAAGATACCCCAAAAGATCCCGAAATAGCCCCGAACTGGCCCCGACGGGATCCCGAAAGCCATCCAGAAATGATAACGGAAGGGAGCCAAAATGACCTCGAAAAAGCCCCGTAATGATCCCGGAAGCCATCAAGAATTTATCTCTCAAACGATCCCGAAAATACCCCGACGGGATGCCGTACGGATACCGAAACCCATCCAGAAATGATGCCGGAAGGGTCTCCAAATGATCGCGAAATAGTACCGAAATGATACCGAAAATGTCCCAAAATAACCCCGACGGGATCCCGGACGGATCACGAAAATCATCCAGAAATGATCCCGGAAGGGTCCCGAACTGACCCCAAAATAATCCCGAAAAGGTCCCATAATGACCCTGGTGGGATGCCGGAGGGAGCCCGGAAACTATCCAGAAATTATCCCGCAAAAGTCCCGAAATTACCCTGATGGGATTCCCGGACAAATCCCGAAAATCATCCAGAAATGATACGGGAAGGGTACCGAACTGACCCCAAAATAGTCCCGAAAATGTCCCAAAATATACCAGGCGGATCCCAAAAACTATTCAGAAATGATCCGGGAAGGGTTCCAAAGTGATCCCGAAATAGTCCCGAAATTACCTCGACGGGATCACAGACGAATACCGAAAACCATCCAGAAATGATCCCGGTAGAGTCCCAAAATTATTCCGATATAGTCCCGAAATTACCCCGACGTTATCCCGGACAGATCCCGAAAACCATCCAGAAGAAAATCTCTGCCGGTGTAGGTAAACTTTGGTCCACTGTAAAGTCCCTATCGAATCCGTCCAGGCACAATGACAAAGTTTCCATCCCCTTTGGCGACAAAGTGCTGTCGGATGCGAAAAAATGCGCGAGCGCTTTCAGCCGACTATATATAATGCATTATACGATCGAAAAAAATAGACGGAGGGCCAACAGACACGCACATAAACATAAGTTCAGCTCGTCACCAATTACCATCACCGTCAAAGAGGTTGAGAATGCCATCGGTCATGCTAAACCATCCAAAGCAGTGGACCCAGACGGCATAGCCATGCCGATGCTTAAAAGCCTAGGGAAAGAGGCTAACATAGGAGAGTCATATCGCCCGATATCTCTCCTATCGCCAGTAGCCAAGACGCTTGAAGCCATTTTGTTCCCCTACTTCAAAGCAAATTTGCAGCTAGCATGCGTTCAGCATGGCTTCAGACACTCCATAGCACCACCACCGCGCTAAATGCCATTAGCACCCAGATAAATTGCGGTTTAAATCAAAACCCCCACTATAGAACAGTACTCGTAGCGCTAGACCTATCAAAAGCTTTTGATACGGTCAACCATGGCACGTGACTGCAAGACCTGGAAGGGTCTACCCTTCCCCCATGTCTTAAAAGGTGGACCGCAAATTATCTGGGTGGTCGGCAGGCATCGGTGCAATTTAGAAATGAAACATCAAAACCAAGAAGAATTAAACAGGTGGTGCCACAGGGTGGTGTCCTATCCCCACTTTTGTTTAATTTCTACATATCTAAGCTACCTTCGCCACCAAAAGGAGTTACTATCGTTTCCTACGCCGATGACTGCACAATAATGGCCACAGGTCCAGGCCCAGGGATCGATGAGCTTTGCAATAGAATAAACGGCTACCTCCCTGATCTCTCCAGTTTTTTCGCCTCGCGAAACCTGGCTTTATCACCGACTAAATCTTCCGCGACCTTATTCACAACATGGACGTCCCAAATGTCGACCATTTTGAACATCCACGTCGATGGCACTACGCTACCGACTGTCCTACATCCCAAAATCTTGGGTGTGACGTTTGATCAGGATCTATATTTTGGTGAGCACGCAGCCGCAATTGTTCCGAAAATACAGAGCCGTAATAAAATCCTCAAATCCCATGCTGCAAGTAGTTGGGGAAAAGACAAAGAAACGCTCATTACCACATACATAGCATTTGGCCAGCCGTTTGCGTGCTACGCGTCCCCTATATGGTCGCCAAGCCTAAAAACTACCCACTGGAAGAAGCTAGAGGCCTTCCAAAATTCTGCGCTCAGAACCGCCACGAGCTGTTTTCTTATGTCCCTAGAACACTATCTACATAATGAGGCGAGAAAACTCCCCACCAGGGAGAGAAATGAGATGCTAACCAAACAGTTCCTGTTGAATACCCAGAAACCTGGGCATCACAACAGACATCTGATTGATGAGCCAACAACGCCTAGGGACTTAAGGAGTAAGCATTTTGAGGAAATACGGCACCTGAGAACTCAGCCGTATGAAGCATAAAAACACAAGCAGGTCCTTGGTGAACTCCACAAACAGGCGTCGGACTTTTATGCCGGGAATTGCCCGGTGAATCCAGTACTCAGGGAAAAATACCCAAAACTTGCGGAAGAGGAACGCATACTCCCCAGGGAAACGCGAGTCACTCTGGCTCAACTTCGTTCTGGATACTGTAACAGGTTAAACTCTTATATATCCAGAATCAACCCCGATATACAAAATGTATGCCCCGCGTGCAATGTGTCCCCACATGACACCAACCATCTCTTTAATTGTAATGTGGAACCAACGCCTCTAACACACCTTTCATTATGGTCCACGCCTGTCGAAACAGCAAGTTTCCTTGGACTCCTGTTAGAGGATATTGATCACAATTTGTGATCGGTCGCAGCTATTAGGTGGGGCGAAACATTGCTACAACAACAACTACAACAACAACAACAATACAAATGGGTTAATTAGAGCGATAATATTTCGCAAAACGAAACAGTCAACTCCAACAGCAAAAATGTTTAAACGCAAAATAAAAACAATAGTGCCACGTTAAGTAATAATCCAGCCATAAATAAAAGTATTCAACCATCGGACTCCGCCGCTGCCATTCATCCAGCAACAAACAAACAAAATGTAACATTAAGTGGTGGTAAGCCAAATATCAGTTCCGCTGGAGACAAGTTATCAGTACAATCAACATCCAGCAACAATCTATCTCCTGACAAACAATCCGCTGGAATCAATGCCTCCTCACTGTCATCACCAAAGGCATCAATCCCAAATAAGAATGAACGCAATACCAATGTATTAACAAACGCTACAACAGCGACGGTTACAGGATTGGCACCTGCAAATACTACACAAGGTGCTACAACACCTACTTCAGGCCCACCATTACCAGATCAACATGCTGTCGAGCAAGAGCATAATTCATCCCCCAGCGGGTTAGAATATACCCGCGGTAGGTATGCCTGTCGTAAGAGGCGACTAAAATACCAGATTCAAGGGGCTGTATAGCGCAACCCTTCAGGTTTCTAGCGCAATATAGAGCTTCTCCAAACCCAATTGTCAACCTCACCTATCCGCGGCGAATCCTGTTTCACTAACAGACGAGGCTCTGGCGACCCCAAGCTCCTAATGGAACTTTGGGGTGGGGAGGGAAGGAATGGCCTGAAGGTTTAATGTGGCCACATAAATCGTTCCCGAGATGGTCGGGCTAGCACCTTAATGGTGCTGTGGTACCGGATCTGTATCCGGCAAATTAGCATCACATCGATAACACCCCGCAAAGCCTTCGGGGAGCAACCTTATCGCTACAACAACAACAGCATAATTCATCATTGTCCATTTTCTTTGTTATTTGCGTTATTATGTTGGGTATTTTGTTGATACATTCAATGTTAATGACTGGCTTCCAATATTTGCCTGAAAGTACTGTTGTTGTATTCCTTGGCGCATTGATTGGTGTTTCTTTTTTTTTTTGAAGGTTAGGTCGGGTGAAAATCCTAGTTGGAAGCGCGAAGAAGTATCTTCGCCAACTGGCTTCTTTTTTGGTCCTCTTGCCACCGATCATATTTGAATCTGGTTATAACTTACATAAAGGAAATTCCTTTCAAAATATTGGCTCAATTTTGGTGTTTTCATAATTTTTCTTAATCTGATACAAAACAAAAAAAAAATGGGCGTTTGAGAAAAATAATAATATAAAGCTAAATTTAGTTTACTATTTGATATAAATTTATTTAATTAGTATACAAAAAGAGGAACCAACATTTATTCGCAATTTTGCTATAAATGTAGCATAAAACATAAAAGCTTTTAGATATTTGCACATCTTTCTTTTCTACAAATATCCAATGCTTCTCCTTTATATACAAATTTCACTACGCCACTGGCGGCGTAAAACCAAACCAGTATTCAGAGTAAAATCTAATTGGAATAACGTAAAATAGTACATACAAATGTAAATCGTAAGTGTGGGTTAGAGTATTTGTTTTAGTGATAAAAACAAAACACAAAAAGAATGTGATATTTATTTTCAACAGCTTAAGAGAGATATACAATCTCTTCGTCCACGACCAGGTGTCTGATGTCATCGATCGAGACCAAAACTATGTAAGTTCTTTAATTGTTTTTGCATAATATTCTTTTTATAGATCGCGGGTTCGAATCGAGCTCAAGGCCTAACAATAATTTTTTATCATTATTATTGTTATGATAAATTTTTTCTTAATTGAAAAAATTTTTAAATTAGAATAGAAGAAAGAAAAAATTTAGACAACTGCCAAAGCTCGTTGTATAGATCCATTTCGGGAACTGCTAAATTCCTTCATCGGCAACGTTTAGGCGCCGCTGCTATAACCATTCAGCCATCACAGCGGTTTTTTGTTTGTCTTCATTAATCCTACTTCTATTCTGGTTCGTGCCAATTGATATTCACAACACTGCGACATCTGTTGCAGAATGGATGTGAAAATTGGACTTATTTGATGGCAATGCTGCCATAGTGTCATATTTTATTGACACTTTTTTCCCCGTGCTCTGGGATGTATTAACAATTTTTGTTTTTATATCGGCCTACTGAATTTAAGATCGCGATTTCGAATCGAGCTCAAGGCCTAACAATAATTTTTTATCATTATTATTGTTATGATAAATTTTTTCTTAATTGAAAAAATTTTTAAATTAGAATAGAAGAAAGAAAAAATTTAGACAACTGCCAAAGCTCGTTGTATAGATCCATTTCGGGAACTGCTAAATTCCTTCATCGGCAACGTTTAGGCGCGGCGCCTATACAACGAGCTTTGGCAGTTGTCTAAATTTTTTCTTTCTTCTATTCTAATTTAAAAATTTTTTCAATTAAGAAAAAATTTATCATAACAATAATAATGATAAAAAATTATTGTTAGGCCTTGAGCTCGATTCGAACCCGCGATCTTAAATTCAGTAGGCCGATATAACAACAAAAATTATTCTTTTTATAGTATACATACTCCCACTGCACATTTCTATGTGCATATATATATACGTATAATCTATCCCACTTGCGACGATTTCAGAACAAAAGAGTATCATGATATTTTTTTCTATTTTTAATCACATACCTTGTGACAAATTTTTTTATGTCTTGGGACATTTTGCTAAAATAGAATTCCTATAAATTTTGCCTCATGCTACTCTTGCGCTCTACTTTTATATTAATTTTGACTAGTATCGCCTGTGGTCGAAATTCGACCAACGTGTATTTTTTTCAACTCAGTCTATGCATCAAATGTTGGAAATATAGCTGACTGGTCTAACCTACTTAACTTTTTCTGTAAAATTTTGAATTTTATCTAAGACTTTGTACTTTTTGATTGTATTTTCTTAAATTTTCTACAAATTTTTCACATGTAATTATAACGTAACATGTAATTATAACGTATGGAGCTCCTTAAACAAAAATATAAAAATTATGTAAAATCAAATGAAATTGACATAGGATTATGGTGAAATTACTTGAAATTAAGTGAAGTGAACAAACAGTTCCATATAAAAACGCAATAAGTGCACTTAGACTTTTTTCCGGGTTTTAATGTGATAATTGTGGAAATATGAAGATTCTAATCTTCGGATAGAGCACTTACATAACTTGTCCAAAGATGGCGCGCTTTTGTGCAAGAAAGTAAATATCGATATTTGGAGAGATTGTTGGATTTACAAAAAACTTTTTCTATTTATTATAAACAAATAGAGTAATATTTGTTAACAAAAATAAGCCTATACACTGCGGCTGATCTATACGAATCGATTCATATCACTTTTATATGATTTTACATATGCTAACTATGCGAAACCGCCTGTCAATTGTTTGTATGGAAATTTTGTTAGCGTATTAATATATAGATAGTGGGTAATATACTGCCTACACAATACGGCCGCCATGATGCCGGTTGCCGTTTTGCCCTAAAATCAAAAACGTTTTTGGGACGTTTTTTTTCATTTAATATACAACGTGAAATTTTCCGATTCAGTCAAGTTGCATTTAAATAATAATAACCTAAGTTGAATATATAATAAAATAAAATAAGAAATAAAATAAATTAGCATAAAAAAACAATATAAAAAATTTAATGTTATATTCATGTAACTTTTTTTTTTTTGTTCAGTATAAGGCGTACTTTATCTAAAATGAGGATTAAATCTGCAAATGCAAAAACATTTTGGGGCAAATTTGCCATTAATTGTTATAAATAAATTAGTTAGTTTCAACAAGAGTTAACTCCTTATTTGCGATTTCATGTTTTTTGTAAACAACTAAAATAAAAAACAAAGAATCTGTTAAATAAAGACTTATGTATTTACGTGTAAGTGAAATTTGCCACAAAAAATGGGCAGGTCAGAAATTAATTCTATTTAAGATTTTTTGGTACGCTACAAATTATTTTTGAACAATTACTTAGGATTTTGTTAGAGGCTATTATAGGTAAGTGGCAGCAATGGGAAACCATGTTTTAATCTTTCACCGTGTAGCGCGTGCGCTTATGTAGGTTTGTGTCTTAGAGCACTTACATAATTTGTCCAAAGATGGCGCGCTTTTGTGCAAGAAAGTAAATATCCATATTTGGAGAGATTGTTGGATACAAAAAACTTTCTATTAATTATAAACAAACAGAGTAATATTTGTTAAAAAAATAGGCCTATGCACTGCGGCTGATCTATACGAATAGATTAATACCACTTTTATATGATTTTACGTATGCTAACTATGCGAAACCGCCTGTCAATTGTTTGTATGGAAATTTTGTTAGCGTATTAATATATAGATTATTTTGGAACAAACATTTAGGATTTTGGTAGAGGCTATTATAGGTAAGTTGCAACAATGGGAAACCATGTTTTAATCTTTCACGCTTATGTAGGTTTGTGGCTTAGAGCACTTACATAATTTGTCCAAAGATGGCGCGCTTTTGTGCAAGAAAGTAAATATCCATATTTGGAGAGATTGTTGGATTTACAAAAAACTTTTTCTTTTGTCTTAGAGCACTTACATAATTTGTCCAAAGATGGCGCGCTTTTGTGCAAGAAAGTAAATATCCAAATTTGGAGAGATTGTTGGATTTACAAAAAATTTTTTCTATTAATTATAGACAAATAGAGTAATATTTGTTAACAAAAATAGGCCTAAGCACTGCGGCTGATCTATACGAATCGATTAATATCACTTTTATATGATTTTACGTATGCTAACTATGCGAAACCGCCTGTCATTTGTTTGTATGGAAATTTTGTTAGCGTATTAATATATAGATTATTTTGGAACAATTATTTAGGATTTTGGTAGAGGCTATTAAAGGTAAGTTGCAACAATGGGAAACCATGTTTTAATCTTTCACGCTTATGTAGGTTTGTGGCTTAGAGCAATTACATAATTTGTCCAAAGATGGCGCGCTTTTGTGCAAGAAAGTAAATATCAATATTTGGAGAGATTGTTGGATTTACAAAAAACTTTTTCTTGTGTCTTAGAGCACTTACATAATTTGTCCAAAGATGGCGCGCTTTTGTGCAAGAAAGTAAATATCCAAATTTGGAGAGATTGTTGGATTTACAAAAAACTTTTTCTATTAATTATAGACAAATAGAGTAATATTTGTTAACAAAAATAAGCCTATGCACTGCGGCTGATCTATACGAATCGATTAATATCACTTTTATATGATTTTACGTATGCGAAACCGCCTGTCAATTGTTTGTATGGAAATTTTGTTAGCGTATTAATATATAGATAGTGGGTAATATAATGCCTACACAATACGGCCGACATGATGCCGGTTGCCGTTTTGCCCTAAAATCAAAAACGTTTTTGGAACGTTTTTTTTCATTTAATATACAACGTGAAATTTTCCGATTCAGTCAAGTTGCATTTAAATAATAATAACCTAAGTTGAAATAAAAGAATATATAATAAAATTAAATATGAAATAAAATAAATTAGCATAAAAAACAATATAAAAAATTTTATGTTATATTTTTGTAACTTTTTTTTTTTTGTTCAGTATAAGACATACTTTATCTAACATGAGGATTAAATCTGCAAATGCAAAAACATTTTGGGGCAAATTTGCCATTAATTGTTATAAATAAATTAGTTAGTTTCAACAAAAGTTAACTCATTATTCTCGATTTCATGTTTTTTTGTAAACAACTAAAATAAAAAATCTGTTAAATAAAGACTTGTGTATTTACGTGTAAGTGAAATTTGCCACAAAAAATGGGCAGGTCAGAAATTAATTCTATTTGGGATTTTTTGGTACGCTACAAATTATTTTGGAACAATTATTTAGGATTTTGGTAGAGGCTATTATAGGTAAGTTGCAACAATGGCAAACCATGTTTTAATCTTTAACCGTGTAGCGCGTGCGCTTATGTAGGTTTGTGTCTTAGAGCACTTACATAATTTGTCCAAAGATGGCGCGCTTTTGTGAAAGAAAGTAAATATCCATATTTGGAGAGATTGTTGGATTTACAAAAAACTTTTTCTATTAATTATAAACAAATAGAGTAATATTTGTTAACAAAAATAGGTCTATGCACTGCGGCTGATCTATACGAATCGATTAATATCACTTTTATATGATTTTACGTATGCTAACTATGCGAAACCGCCTGTAAATTTTTTGTATGGAAATTTTGTTAGCGTATTAATATATAGATATTGGGTAATATACTGCCTATGCAATACGGCCGCTATGGTGCCGGTTGCCGTTTTGACCTAAAATCAAAAATGTTTTTGGGACCTTTATTTGTTTCGTTTAATATACAACGTGAAACTTTCCGATTTAGCCAAGTTGCATTTAAATAATAATAATAAACCAATTTGACATAAGAGAATATATAATAAGATAAAATAAGAAATAAAATAAATTAGCATAAAAGGCAATATAAAAAATTTTAATGTTATATTTTTGTAACTTTTTTTTTGTTCAGTATAAGACATACTTTATCTAAAATGACGATTAAATCTGCAAATGCAAAAACATTTTGGGGCAAATTTGCCATTAATTGTTATAAATAAATTAGTTAGTTTCAACAAAAGTTAACTCATTATTTGCGATTTCATGTTTTTTTGTAAACAACTAAAATAACAAACAAAGAATCTGTTAAATAAAGACTTATGTATTCACGTGTAAGTGAAATTTGCCACAAAAAATGGGCAGGTCAGAAATTAATTCTATTTAGGATTTTTTGGTACGCTACAAATTATTTTGGAACAATTATTTAGGATTTTGTTAGATGCTATTATAGGTAAGTGGCAACAATGGGAAACCATGTTTTAATCTTTCACCGTGTAGCGCGTGCGCTTATGTAGGTTTGTGTCTTAGAGCACTTACATAATTTTTTCAAAGATGGCGCGCTTTTGTGCAAGAAAGTAAATATCCATATTTGGAGAGATTGTTGGATACAAAAAACTTTCTATTAATTATAAAC
This sequence comes from Eurosta solidaginis, assembly GCF_040869045.1. Taxonomy (NCBI): domain Eukaryota; kingdom Metazoa; phylum Arthropoda; class Insecta; order Diptera; family Tephritidae; genus Eurosta; species Eurosta solidaginis. Next base: position 78,580,244 of record NC_090322.1, read on the forward strand.
AAACAGAGTAATATTTGTTAGCAAAAATAGGCCTATGCACTGCGGCTGTTGTATACGAATCGATTAATATCACTTTTATATGATTTTACGTATGCTAACTATGCGAAACCGCCTGTCAATTGTTTGTATGGAAATTTTGTTAGCGTATTAATATATAGATAATTTTGGAACAATTATTTAGGATTTTGGTAGAGGCTATTATAGGTAAGTTGCAACAATGCGAAACCATGTTTTAATGTTGTTGTTGTTGTTGTAGCAGTGCTTCGCCCCACCTAACAGACGCGACCGATCACAAACTGTCATCAATATCCTCTAACGGGAGTCCAAGGAAACTTGCTATTTCAACAGGGGTGGACCATAGGGAAAGGGGTGTTAGAGGCGTTGGTTCCACATTACAATTAAAGAGATGGTTGGTGTCATGTGGGGACACATTGCAAGCGGGGCATACATTTTGTATGTCGGGGTTGATTCTGGATAGGTAAGAGTTTAACCTGTTACAGTATCCAGAACGAAGTTGAGCCAGAGTGACACGCGTTTCCCTGGGGAGTATGCGTTCCTCTTCCGCAAGTTTTGGATACTTTACTTTTAGTACTGGGTTCACCGGGCAATTCCCGGCATAAAGGTCCGACGCCTGTTTGTGGAGTTCACCAAGGACCTGCTTGTGTTTTTTCGCTTCATACGGCCGTGTTCTCAGATGCCGTATTTCCTCAAAATGCTTACGGAGATGACTCCTTAAGCCCCTAGGCGGTGCTGGCTCGTCAATCAGATGTCTGTTGGGATGCCCAGGTTTCTGGGTATTCAACAGGAACTGTTTGGTCAGCATCTCGTTTCTTTCCCTGATGGGGAGTATTCTCGCCGCATTATGTAGATGGTGTTTTAGGGACATGAGAAGACAGCCCGTGGCAATTCTGAGAGCAGTATTTTGGCAGGCCTGTAGCTTCTTCCAGTGGGTAATTTTTAGGCTTGGCGATCATATGGGTGACGCGCAGCACGTAATCGGCTGGCTAATTGCTTTGTATGTAGTCATGAGCGTTTCTTTATCTTTTCCCCAGGTACTGCCAGCAAGGGATTTGAGGATTTTGTTACGGCTCTCGGAACGATTGCGGCTGCGTGCTCACCAAAATGTAGATCCTGATCAAACGTCACACACAAGATTTTGGGGTGTAGGACAGTCGGTAGCGTAGAGCCATCGACGTGGATGTTCAAAATGGTCGACATTCGGGACGTCCATGTTGTAAATAAGGTCGCGGAAGATTTAGTCGGTGATAATGTCAGGTTTCGCGAGGCGAAACAACTGGAGAGATCAGGGAGGTAGCCGTTTATTTTATTGCATAGCTCATCGATCTGTGGGCCTGGGCCTGTGGCCATTACTGTGCAGTCATCGGCGTAGGAAACGATTGTGACTCCTTCCGGTGGTGAAGGTAGCTTAGATATGTAGAAATTAAACAAAAGTGGGGATAGGACAGCACCCTGTGGCACCCCTTGTTTAATTCTCCTTGGCTTTGATGTTTCGTTTCTAAATAGCACCGATGCCTGCCGACCACCCAGATAATTTGCGGTCCACCTTTTAAGACATGGGGGAAGGGTAGACCCTTCCAGGTCTTGCAGTAACGAGCCATGGTTGACCGTATCAAAAGCTTTTGATAGGTCTAGCGCTACGAGTACTGTTCTATGGTGGGGGTTTTGATTTAAACCGCAATTTATCTGGGTGCTAATGGCATTTAGCGCGGAGGTAGTGCTATGAAGTTTTCTGAAGCCATGCTGATGGGAGGCTAGTTGCAAATTTGCTTGGAAATAAGGGAGCAAAATGGCTTCGAGCGTCTTTGCTACTGGCGATAGGAGAGATATCGGACGATACGACTCTCCTATGTTAGCTGGTTTACCAGGCTTTAGTAACGGGTCCACCTTGGCCATTTTCCATTTCTCGGGTATGACAAAGGTGGAAAGAGACAGGTTGAAGACCTGCGCTAAATATTTGAAACCCTCTTTCCCTAGGCTTTTAAGCATCGGCATGGCTATGCCGTCTGGGCCCACTGCTTTGGATGATTTAGCGCGACCAATGGCGTCCTCAACCTCTTTAGTGGTGATGGTGATTGGTGACGCGCTGAATTTGTGTTTATGTGCGTGTCTGTTGGCCCTCCGTCTATCTTTGTCGACCGTAGAATGCGTTATATATTGTCGGCAGAAAGCGCTCGCGCATTTTTCCGCATCCGACAGCACTTTGTCGCCAAAGGCGATGGAAACTTTGTCTTTGTGCTTAGTCGGATTCGATAGGGACTTTACGGTGGACCAAAGTTTACCCACACCGGTAGAGAGGTTACAACCTCTTAGGTGCTCCTCCCATTTCGCCCGCTTGTGTTCATCCACAAGCAGTCTGATGCGTTGGTTTATATCCCTTATTTGGGGGTCGCCTGGATCAAGCTGCCTTATAAGGTCACGTTCTCTCGCTAAGTTTGCGGCCTCCGCCGGGAAGTGGGGCCGGATTTCGGGAATTCTCCCAGCGGGAATGAAACGTGCCGAGGCGGATTCAATGACCTTGCGGAAGGCACGCTCCCCTTGGCGGGCATCAGTCGGGATAGGGAGGGCAGCAAAGAGGTTGTCTGTAAAGGATTTATATTCTTCCCACTTTCCTTTTTTAAAGTTTATGAAAGTGCGTTTTTCGGTGACGATGAAGTCGGCGGTACGCTCGAGCGAAACAAGTATAGGCAGGTGGTCGGATGCCAATGATACCATCGGCTGCCAGTTGACGCAGTTTACGAGTTCTGCGCTCACGATTGAGATATCTGGCGAACTGTGACAGCTTCCTACCATACGTGTGGGGGCGTCTCCGTTTATTGTGCAGAACGTCGTTTCTTCTATTTGATCCGCCAACATCTCGCCCCTACTGTCCGCCCGCAAATTTGAATGCCATAGATCATGATGGGCATTGAAGTCGCCTAAAATAATGCGATTGTTTCCAGTGAGTAAGGCTCTGATATTAGGGCGGTATCCACCGGGGCAACAGGTGGCAGGGGGGATGTAGATGTTGATGATTTCTAGGTTTGCATCGCCTGACCGGACAGATAGGCCTTGACGTTCTAAGACGGAGACAGAGTGGTGTATTATAAACGCGAGGCCGCCTCCATTTCCGCTCTCGCGATCTTTTCTGTGGACATTATACCCAGAGCAGGTCTGCAATGCAGATCGTTCTGTGAGTTTAGTCTCTTGAATCGCAGCAATGCGGATGTTGTGCCGCTTCATGAAATTGACTATCTCCGTAATCTTCCCAGTTAGTCCATTACAGTTTAACTGCAGAATTCTGAAGTGCATGAGGGGAGACGTCGCCACTCTGGGGGTAAGTGACGGGTGACTACGCCTGGGTTGAGGAAGGCCAGGACGCAATTGCTGGGACTGGACGTCCTTGGGCAAGCATTGGGGTACCCGGATGATTTGGGTTTGCGACCTGGCAACATTGCGCGATGAAACCCGTCGAGGGGTTGCCGTCGCGGAGACCAGAACATCTAGGAAAGTGGCACCACCCAAGGCAGGAGCTGCATTGGGCGGATGTCGCAAACATATATATTCTGTGCTGGCAAACGGTGCAAACGGAGGTAGGGACTAAGAGTCTGTTTCCATGACCTACACGATTGCTGCCGGAAAAGAGGGGGGTAGAAGACGGGGGCAGGGGCTGTTGCTCAGCATTGCTTCCGACTCTACTACGAAGATTGTAGTTATGAGTGGTAGCAGCTGTTTGAGTTGTTGGCGCCGTGGGGCGCGAGCAGCAGCGGGTACTTTTTGTGGCTTGCTGAGCAGCGGGGCTGCTGGAAGGTAATGGGGGGGCGCTTAGACGTAGACTACGGGGCGCCCTTGGGCGTGAACAGCAAGGAGCCACAAAAGATTTATAGAAGTTACGTGGACGTCGGGTTTTGGGATCAAGCCCAGAACAACCTGTCCGATGCAACCATCCCTTACACGAGACACACTGAACAGAGTATGACCGTCCTAAAAAGGTTCTTTTCCGGCAGATGCAGCAAAACCATTTCTCAGGACCGGGGTCAGGAGACGGACCCGGATTGGATTCGATACCTTCCCGGAGCAAGAGAATATGGAGCAGTCCTGCTGCAAGGAGCTGCTGGGAGGATGACAATTTGTGGGAGGGACGAAACAAATTAAATGGGGTTACACTGAAATAACAGTCCTTGGTCGGGGAAAATCCCGAGTCGCTCCGGTACATAGAACCGACTGCCTTGGGAAGCGACCATGTTTTAATCTTTCACGCTTATGTAGGTTTGTGGCTTAGAGCACTTACATAATTTGTCCAAAGATGGCGCGCTTTTGTGCAAGAAAGTAAGTATCCATATTTGGAGAGATTGTTGGATTTCAAAAAACTTTTTCTTGTGTCTTAGAGCACTTACATAATTTGTCCAAAGATGGCTCGCTTTTGTGCAAGAAAGTAAATATAAAAATTTGGAGAGATTGTTGGATTTACAAAAAACTTTTTCTATTAATTATAGACAAATAGAGTAATATTTGTTAACAAAAATAGGCCTATGCACTGCGGCTGATCTATACGAATCGATTAATATCACTTTTATATGATTTTACGTATGCTAACTATGCGAAACCGCCTTTCAATTGTTTGTATGGAAATTTTGTTAGCGTATTAATATATAGATAGTGGGTAATATACTGCCTACACAATACGACCGCCATGATGCCGGTAGCCGTTTTGCCCTAAAATTTAATCTTTCACGCTTATGTAGGTTTGTGGCTTAGAGCACTTACATAATTTGTCCAAAGATGGCGCGCTTTTGTGCAAGAAAGTAAATATCCATATGATCCATAAAATGACGATTAAATCTGCAAATGCAAAAATATTTTGGGGCAAATTTGCCATTAATTGTTATAAATAAATTAGTTAGTTTCAACAAAAGTTAACTCATTATTTGCGATTTCATGTTTTTTTGTAAACAACTAAAATAACAAACAAAGAATCTGTTAAATAAAGACTTATGTATTCACGTGTAAGTGAAATTTACCACAAAAAATGGGCATGTAAGAAATTAATTCTATTTAAGATTTTTTGGTACGCTACAAATTATTTTGGAACAATTATTTAGGATTTTAGTAGAGGCTATTATAGGTAAGTGGCAACAATGGGAAACCACGTTTTAATCTTTCACCGTGTAGCGCGTGCGCTTATGTAGGTTTCTGTCTTAGAGCACTTACATAATTTGTCCAAAGATGGCGCGCTTTTGTGCAAGAAAGTAAATATCCATATTTGGAGAGATTGTTGGATACAAAAAACTTTTTCTATTAATTATAAACAAACAGAGTAATATTTGTTAACAAAAATAGGCCTATGCACTGCGGCTGATGTATACGAATCGATTAATATCACTTTTATATGATTTTACGTATGCTAACTATGCGAAACCGCCTGTCAATTGTTTGTATGGAAATTTTGTTAGCGTGTTAATATATAGATAATTTTGGAACAATTATTTAGGATTTTGGTAGAGGCTATTATAGTTAAGTTGCAACAATGGGAAACCATGTTTTAATCTTTCACGCTTATGTAGGTTTGTGGCTTAGAGCACTTACAAAATTTGTCCAAAGATGGCGCGCTTTTGTGCAAGAAAGTAAATATCCATATTTGGAGAGATTGTTGGATTTACAAAAAACTTTTTCTTGTGTCTTAGAGCACTTACATAATTTGTCCAAAGATGGCGCGCTTTTGTGCAAGAAAGTAAATATCCATATGATCCATAAAATGACGATTAAATCTGCAAATGCAAAAATATTTTGGGGCAAATTTGCCATTAATTGTTATAAATAAATTAGTTAGTTTCAACAAAAGTTAACTCATTATTTGCGATTTCATGTTTTTTTGTAAACAACTAAAATAACAAACAAAGAATCTGTTAAATAAAGACTTATGTATTCACGTGTAAGTGAAATTTGCCACAAAAAATGGGCAGGTCAGAAATTAATTCTATTTAGGATTTTTTGGTACGCTACAAATTATTTTGGAACAGTTATTTAGGATTTTGGTAGAGGCTATTATAGGTAAGTGGCAACAATTGCAAACCATGTTTTAATCTTTCACCGTGTAGCGCGTGCGCTTATGTAGGTTTGTGTCTTAGAGCACTTACATAATTTGTCCAAAGATGGCGCACTTTTGTGAAAGAAAGTAAATATCCGTATTTGGAGAGATTGTTGGATTTACAAAAACTTTTTCTATTAATTATAAACAAATAGAGTAATATTTGTTAACAAAAATAGGTCTATGCACTGCGGCTGATCTATACGAATCGATTAATATCACTTTTATATGATTTTACGTATGCTAACTATGCGAAACCGCCTGTCAATTGTTTGTATGGAAATTTTGTTAGCGTATTAATATATAGATAGTGGGTAATATACTGCCTATGCAATACGGCCGCTATGGTACCGGTTGCCGTTTTGACCTAAAATCAAAAATGTTTTTGGGACCTTGTTTTGTTTCGTTTAATATACAACGTGAAACTTTCCGATTTAGTCAAGTTGCATTTAAATAATAATAATAAACCAATTTGACATAAGAGAATATATAATAAGATAAAATAAGAAATAAAATAAATTAGCATAAAAGGCAATATAAAAAATTTTAATGTTATATTTTTGTTACTTTTTTTTTTGTTCAGTATAAGACATACTTTATCTAAAATGACGATTAAATCTGCAAATGCAAAAACATTTTGGGGCATATTTGCCATTAATTGTTATAAATAAATTAGTTAGTTTCAACAAAAGTTAACTCATTATTTGCGATTTCATGTTTTTTTGTAAACAACTAAAATAACAAACAAAGAATCTGTTAAATAAAGACTTATGTATTCACGTGTAAGTGAAATTTACCACAAAAAATGGGCAGGCCAGAAATTAATTCTATTTAAGATTTTTTGGTACGCTATAAATTATTTTGGAACAATTATTTAGGATTTTGGTAGGGGCTATTATAGGTAAGTTGCAAACATGGGAAACCATGTTTTAATCTTTCACGCTTATGTAGGTTTGTGGCTTAGAACACTTACATAATTTGTCCAAATATGGCGCGCTTTTGTGCAAGAAAGTAAATATCCAAATTTGGAGAGATTGTTGGATTTACAAAAAAACTTTTTCTATTAATTATAGACAAATAGAGTAATATGTAATTATAGACAAATAGAGTAATATTTGTTAACAAACATAGGCCTATGCACTGCGGCTGATCTATACGAATCGATTAATATCACTTTTATATGATTTTACGTATGCTAACTATGCGAAACCGCCTGTCAATTGTTTGTATGGAAATTTTGTTAGCGTATTAATATATAGATAATTTTGGAACAATTATTTAGGATTTTGGTAGAGGCTATTATAGGTAAGTTGCAACAATGGGAAACCATGTTTTAATCTTTCACGCTTATGTAGGTTTGCGGCTTAGAGCACTTACAAAATTTGTCCAAAGATGGCGCGCTTTTGTGCAAGAAAGTAAATATCCATATTTGGAGAGATTGTTGGATTTACAAAAAACTTTTTCTTGTGTCTTAGAGCACTTACATAATTTGTCCAAAGATGGCGCGCTTTTGTGCAAGAAAGTAAATATAAAAATTTGGAGAGATTGTTGGATTTACAAAAAACTTTTTCTATTAATTATAGACAAATAGAGTAATATTTGTTAAAAAAAATAGGCCTATGCACTGCGGCTGATCTATACGAATCGATTAATATCACTTTTATATGATTTTACGTATGCTAACTATGCGAAACCGCCTGTCAATTGTTTGTATGGAAATTTTGTTAGCGTATTAATATATAGATAGTGGGTAATATACTGCCTACACAATACGACCGCCATGATGCCGGTAGCCGTTTTGCTCTAAAATTTTATCTTTCACGCTTATGTAGGTTTGTGGCTTAGAGCACTTACATAATTTGTCCAAAGATGGCGCGCTTTTGTGCAAGAAAGTAAATATCCATATTTGGAGAGATTGTTGGATTTACAAAAAACTTTTTCTTGTGTCTTAGAGCACTTACATAATTTGTACAAAGATGGCGCGCTTTTGTGCAAGAAAGTAAATATCCAAATTTGGAGAGATTGTTGGATTTACAAAAAACTTTTTCTATTAATTATAGACAAAAAGAGTAATATTTGTTAACAAAAATAGGCCTATGTACTGCGGCTGATCTATACGAATCGATTAATATCACTTTTATATGATTTTACGTATGCTAACTATGCGAAACCGCCTGTCAATTGTTTGTATGGAAATTTTGTTAGCGTATTAATATATAGATTATTTTGGAACAATTATTTAGGATTTTGGTAGAGGCTATTATAGGTAAGTTGCAACAATGGGAAACCATGTTTTAATCTTTCACGCTTATGTAGGTTTGTGGCTTAGAGCAATTACATAATTTGTCCAAAGATGGCGCGCTTTTGTGCAAGAAAGTAAATATCAATATTTGGAGAGATTGTTGGATTTACAAAAAACTTTTTCTTGTGTCTTAGAGCACTTACATAATTTGTCCAAAGATGGCGCGCTTTTGTGCAAGAAAGTAAATATCCAAATTTGGAGAGATTGTTGGATTTACAAAAAACTTTTTCTATTAACTATAGACAAATAGAGTAATATTTGTTAACAAAAATAGGCCTATGCACTGCGGCTGATCTATACGAATCGATTAATATCACTTTTATATGATTTTACGTATGCTAACTATGCCAAACCGCCTGTCGATTGTTTGTATGGAAATTTTGTTAGCGTATTAATATATAGATAGTGGGTAATATACTGCCTATGCAATACGGCCGCTATGGTACCGGTTGCCGTTTTGACCTAAAATCAAAAATGTTTTTGGGACCTTATTTTGTTTCGTTTAATATACAACGTGAAACTTTCCGATTTAGTCAAGTTGCATTTAAATAATAATAATAAACCAATTTGACATAAGAGAATATATAATAAGATAAAATAAGAAATAAAATAAATTAGCATAAAAGGCAATATAAAAAATTTTAATGTTATATTTTTGTAACTTTTTTTTTTGTTCAGTATAAGACATACTTTATCTAAAATGACGATTAAATCTGCAAATGCAAAAACATTTTGGGGCATATTTGCCATTAATTGTTATAAATAAATTAGTTAGTTTCAACAAAAGTTAACTCATTACTTGCGATTTCATGTTTTTTTGTAAACAACTAAAATAACAAACAAAGAATCTGTTAAATAAAGACTTATGTATTCACGTGTAAGTGAAATTTACCACAAAAAATGGGCAGGCCAGAAATTAATTCTATTTAAGATTTTTTGGTACGCTATAAATTATTTTGGAACAATTATTTAGGATTTTGGTAGGGGCTATTATAGGTAAGTTGCAAAAATGGGAAACCATGTTTTAATCTTTCACGCTTATGTAGGTTTGTGGCTTAGAGCACTTACATAATTTGTCCAAATATGGCGCGCTTTTGTGCAAGAAAGTAAATATCCAAATTTGGAGAGATTGTTGGATTTACAAAAAAACTTTTTCTATTAATTATAGACAAATAGAGTAATATGTAATTATAGACAAATAGAGTAATATTTGTTAACAAACATAGGCCTATGCACTGCGGCTGATCTATACGAATCGATTAATATCACTTTTATATGATTTTACGTATGCTAACTATGCGAAACCGCCTGTCAATTGTTTGTATGGAAATTTTGTTAGCGTATTAATATATAGATAATTTTGGAACAATTATTTAGGATTTTGGTAGAGGCTATTATAGGTAAGTTGCAACAATGGGAAACCATGTTTTAATCTTTCACGCTTATGTAGGTTTGCGGCTTCGAGCACTTACAAAATTTGTCCAAAGATGGCGCGCTTTTGTGCAAGAAAGTAAATATCCATATTTGGAGAGATTGTTGGATTTACAAAAAACTTTTTCTTGTGTCTTAGAGCACTTACATAATTTGTCCAAAGATGGCGCGCTTTTGTGCAAGAAAGTAAATATAAAAATTTGGAGAGATTGTTGGATTTACAAAAAACTTTTTCTATTAATTATAGACAAATAGAGTAATATTTGTTAAAAAAAATAGGCCTATGCACTGCGGCTGATCTATACGAATCGATTAATATCACTTTTATATGATTTTACGTATGCTAACTATGCGAAACCGCCGTTTTGCCCTAAAATCAAAAACGTTTTTGGAACGTTTTTTTTTTCATTTAATATACAAAGTTAAATTTTCCGATTCAGTCAAGTTGCATTTAAATAATAATAACCTAAGTTGAAATAAGAGAATATATAATAAAATAAAATATGAAATAAAATAAATTAGCATAAAAAGCAATATAAAAAATTTAATGTTATTTTTTTGTAACTTTTTTTTTTTTTGTTCAGTATAAGACATACTTTATCTAAAATGAGGATTAAATCTGCAAATGGAAAAACATTTTGGGGCAAATTTGCCATTAATTGTTATAAATAAATTAATTAGTTTCAACAAAAGTTAACTCATTATTTTCGATTTCATGTTTTTTTGTAAACAACTAAAATAAAAAACAAAGAATCTGATAAATAAAGACTTATGTATTTACGTGTAAGTGAAATTTGCCACAAAAAATGGGCAGGTCAGAAATTAATTCTATTTAGGATTTTTTGGTACGCTACAAATTATTTTGGAACAATTATTTAAGATTTTGGTAGAGGCTATTATAGGTAAGTGGCAACAATGAGGAACCATGTTTTAATCTTTCACTTTGTAGCGCGTGCGCTTATGTAGGTTTGTGTCTTAGAGCACTTACATAATTTGTCCAAAGATGGCGCGCTTTTGTGAAAGAAAGTAAATATCCGTATTTGGAGAGATTGTTGGATTTACAAAAAACTTTTTCTATTAATTATAAACAAATAGAGTAATATTTGTTAACAAAAATAGGTCTATGCACTGCGGCTGATCTATACGAATCGATTAATATCACTTTTATATGATTTTACGTATGCTAACTATGCGAAACCGCCTGTCAATTGTTTGTATGGACATTTTGTTAGCGTATTAATATATAGATAGTGGGTAATATACTGCCTATGCAATACGGCCGCTATGGTACCGGTTGCCGTTTTGACCTAAAATCAAAAATGTTTTTGGGACCTTGTTTTGTTTCGTTTACTATACAACGTGAAACTTTCCGATTTAGTCAAGTTGCATTTAAATAATAATAATAAACCAATTTGACATAAGAGAATATATAATAAGATAAAATAAGAAATAAAATAAATTAGCATAAAAGGCAATATAAAAAATTTTAATGTTATATTTTTGTAACTTTTTTTTTTGTTCAGTATAAGACATACTTTATCTAAAATGACGATTAAATCTGCAAATGCAAAAACATTTTGGGGCATATTTGCCATTAATTGTTATAAATAAATTAGTTAGTTTCAACAAAAGTTAACTCATTATTTGCGATTTCATGTTTTTTTGTAAACAACTAAAATAACAAACAAAGAATCTGTTAAATAAAGACTTATGTATTCACGTGTAAGTGAAATTTACCACAAAAAATGGGCAGGTCAGAAATTAATTCTATTTAAGATTTTTTGGTACGCTATAAATTACTTTGGAACAATTATTTAGGATTTTGATAGGGGCTATTATAGGTAAGTTGCAAAAATGGGAAACCATGTTTTAATCTTTCACGCTTATGTAGGTTTGTGGCTTAGAGCACTTACATAATTTGTCCAAAGATGGCGCGCTTTTGTGCAAGAAAGTAAATATCCAAATTTGGAGAGATTGTTGGATTTACAAAAAAACTTTTTCTATTAATTATAGACAAATAGAGTAATATGTAATTATAGACAAATAGAGTAATATTTGTTAACAAACATAGGCCTATGCACTGCGGCTGATCTATACGAATCGATTAATATCACTTTTATATGATTTTACGTATGCAAACTATGCGAAACCGCCTGTCAATTGTTTGTATGAAAATTTTGTTAGCGTATTAATATATAGATAGTGGGTAATATACTGCCTACACAATACGGCCGCCATGATGCCGGTTGCCGTTTTTCCCTAAAATTTAATCTTTCACGCTTATGTAGGTTTGTGGCTTAGAGCACTTACATAATTTGCCCAAAGATGGCGCGCTTTTGTGCAAGAAAGTAAATATCCATATTTGGAGAGATTGTTGGATTTACAAAAAACTTTTTCTTGTGTCTTAGAGCACTTACATAATTTGTCCAAAGATGGCGCGCTTTTGTGCAAGAAAGTAAATATCCAAGTTTGGAGAGATTGTTGGATTTACAAAAAACTTTTTCTATTAATTATAGACAAATAGAGTAATATTTGTTAACAAACATAGGCCTATGCACTGCGGCTGATCTATACGAATCGATTAATATCACTTTTATATGATTTTACGTATGCTAAATATGCGAAACCGCCTGTCAATTGTTTGTATGGAAATTTTGTTACCGTATTAATATATAGATGCTCTAAATATTTTTATAATATATACACATACTTATATATATGACTAGCATGTAAGTTTGGAAATGCCTATGTAGACCTCTACACATATAAATATGTTAATTTTTTGATTTGATTCCTACATACTATATTAGGGTGTCCAGCCAATAAAATTAGATTAGTTAAACTTTAAAATTAAAAGCTTAGACAGGAAATGGGTACCATAAATATGTTAAATAAAGATTTTTGTATTTTAATTGGAAATATGTGCTGGTAAATTCAAATTTGTTTTGTGAGATGAATTAAACCTTAAGTAATTTTTTTGGTGTTGTTATTAGAGAAGTGTATGATTTTCCTTATATGTAAACGAGTTCATAGGCGGCTTAGTGGCGGCAAGGACCCACCCAATCCGACGAGCTTTGGCCTGGAAACGCAAGCATGCACAGCCGGCCACGTTCTGTGAGCGAGGTGTGTTACACTACATTACACATCGTGGATCTCGATTTTCGAAATCCAAAGTGACTATTTGACAAGCCACCTGGGCTTTCTAGGGTCTGCTGCAGACGCTTACTAATAATACGTTCGAGAGTCTTTCCTATTGAATCCAACATACAAAGTAGCCTGTATGAAGATGGCTGGTCGGGTATCTTACCAGGTTTCAGCAAAAGAACCAGTCTTTGACGTTTACATGAGCGGGGTAAGACGCCTTCGTGGATGCATGCATTGAAGAGATCCGCAAATACTGATAATCTCGACCTTATCGCTTATTTTAGGGCTATATTTGGCACTCCACCCGTTCCTGTAGACTTATTATCCGCTACTCTTTGTGTTCCATCCAGTACCTTCGCCTCTGTTATTTCTGGTATTTCCATACCTTCGAGGTTCTCACTTTGATAGGGCCAGTAATCTTGTGTCGGAAAAAGAGTTTCTACGATTCTTCTCATAAGTATCGGGCACGAAGGCTCCTTTGATTTTCGCCCTTCAATTTTCGCCATCACCGTTCCAAAGTTTTAAGATCGGCACTATCCATCAGTTCCTTGAAGCACGCTCTCTTGCTCTTTTTTATAGCATTTTTAAGCGCCATTATTTGGGCTATGTAGGTATTGGGTAGCTCATCATATCGTGGCCTAGCATGCCCTCTGTGCCCTTGTTGTTGTTGTAGTGATAAGGTTGCTCCCCGAAGGTTTCGGGCAGTGTTATCGACGTGATGGTCCTTTGCCGGATACAGATCCGGTACGCTCCGGTACCACATCACCATTAAGGTGCTAGCCCGACAATCTCGGGAACGATTTATGTGGCCACATTAAACCGTCAGGCCATTCCCTCCCTCCCCACCCCAAGATCCATGAGGAGCTTGGGGTCGCCAGAGCCTCGTCTGTTAGTGAAACAGGATTCGCCGCGGATAGGTGAGGTTGACAATTGGGTTTGGAGAAGCTATATATTGCACTGGTAACCTTAAGGGTTGCGCTACACAGCCCCTTGAATATGTGCCCTTCGTGGTGCTTTGTGGCATTTTCTACGCTCCTCCGCTATTTCCTCGTTCCACCAATATACCGGAGTCCGATTTAATTTTGCGCGACTTCTGGGCATGCAGCATCACACGCCATACTTAATGATTCCGCATGTGTCCTTCGTATTATGGCTTCATTCCATATAACACCAAATGCTTCTGGTTCAAAAAGGTGTTGTTTCCATATTCTTCTTTGTAGTTGGTTGGAAGCTGTCTTTGGTAAAGTTTCCACTAGCTCTAAGCTAATAGCTTTGTGGTCGCTGTGTGTGTAGGCGCTTCTGATGGACCGCTTTGCTCGTCTCGCTAATTCGCTACAAGCAAACGTGATATCTATAATAGAGGGTCTATTGCCAGCGTCAAATGTACATTTCCTTTTCTCATTTAGAAGTTCTAGCCTCAGGGGTGTAAGGCTCTCGAGAAGAACTCTACCTCCATCGATAGTTCGACTACTACCCCATACACTTGACCATGCATTGAAGTCTCCACATTTTACAAGCGGATGTTTACCCTGTGCTTCTGTGGTCATCTCAAGAATCATGTTCTCAAACTCTGTGCTAGTCATACTCGGAGGTGCATAGCAACTAAAAATTTATATTCCTTTGATTTGTGCCCACGTGAATGCAGCCACTGTCGGTGCCATCTGCGGAAGAAGTTTTCCTGGAATCCAAATTGAGGCTTTGCCAGGCGAGTCCGCCAGCCAGCCTTGTTTCTGCTTCTTTCTGCACGGTTCAGAAAGTACCGCTATGTCAAATCTTCCTTCAAACATTGTTTGGGATAAGAGGCCTTGGGCCGCTTCACAGTTGTTAAAATTGAGTTGCAACAATCTCAAAGGGCAATCTGGTTGCTTCCTTCCCGTTGTGGGCATCTAAAACTGCCTGCCGGATGTTGTCCATAACACACATTTCGGTACGTTTGGGCAGTTCGCGGTCTTATGTCTCTCCCGACCGCATTTCCTGCAAAGTTTTGACCTATCTATAGTCTCTTTGCACTTCTAGGCTATAGCCCCAGCACCTATAACAGTATCTCACCAGTTTCGCCTCTCCAATTCGACAAGATACTGATCCTACTCTTATTCTTTGCGCCTTTAGAACAACTTTGGCATCATCCGCTGTACTAGAGGTTTACGCGATCACTTTATCGGCGGCGGTAGCATAGGCTCTATTATATACCGGCGGCGGCGGCGGCGTGGGTGGCGCGCCGGCGTACGTCGGTGTTCTTACTTTAAAAAGCTTGATTGTTCTATTTAAAAAAATAATATTTAGGAAAGGTTTTATTTGTATCTATTTAAGGAATTCGATGTTTTAGCCATTTCGGAAAGATCCGGGGGTTTTGTCTCAAAAACACGCAGATCGTTCCAAAATTTTCAGGAGTAGCTCTTAGCGGAGGGTTTGTCCCTCGTTCACGTACTCCAGGGAGGCTTCGAATCTCACCCCGGCCTTTGGAATTGGTACTGCTGCGTCTGCTGAAAAGAAATAGAGATACATAAAGTGGTCACACTTTTGTTTGTATATCTCGTGCAAAGCGTAGTTTCACCTGGGGTTAACTCCTAATAATCGTCGCGAACACAATTTCTTTAAATCATTTGTGGCTCCTTGGCGGTTACACACAAAAGCAACTTACGGTTGCTATTAATGGTCTATTAATACTCATGACTCTCGTGGCACAGGGCGCATACAGTTTTTTTGAGCTACAATTCCGATGATTAAGAGCCACAATTCCCGATGTGCGAACAGTAGCAATCCCTACCACCAGTCGCTACCAGGCCTCCTGACCCTCACACCATATGCCAGCATAGAAGCTATAGGACTGCGACTTCGAACTCATATGTACCTTCGTCGACGTCACTTTCCTAGAAGCTCTAGGTGTAGTTCTGAAGACTTTCTAACGGATGTTTTTGTCGCGCTATGCTGCCGAGCTACACCAGAGAAACACCTTGAAACGTTAGGGAGTGACTATTCGACCAAGGATGCCTCCCTAGAAATCATAAGCAGTCCAAGAGGATGTCACTGCGTAACTCATGGGTGAAAATCGTATAATTCTCGGTACATTCAACATTAACATGCATCATTATTATTATTAGTTATTAGTTTTAATACATTAGCACATTAAGATTAAAATCTTTTATAGCGCAATACATAAATCTTCTTTATTGAATAAATTCTATAAATAATTTTTTGCATAGTGGTAACTTGATATTATAAGTTTATATGTTTTCTTTTTTGCTTTTATTCGCTTGCATTTGCTTTACATATTGTGTCCGTTATGCTCATTCTCGCTTTTTCATAATAAGCTGATTTTTTCTCTTTTTTTTGTGTATTTGCTATGATGGGTAATTTATTATTTTTTTTTTTTTTTTTTTTTGTGTTTTTTTTTTGCACAGCCGACCCTTAAGAGCGTCCACTCCCTTAAAAATCGGCATGTGAATTAATGGTAACTGGATTCCAATATGAATTGTTTGTTTATGTTTATTGACGAGTAAATTGGAATACTATTGTTGAAACTGCTTTTTTTTGTTGTTAAATTGTTGTGTCATTGGCATATTTTATATTAGGTAAGTCTATTCTTATGGACTATTATTTCCTTATTTTGTAGGTAGGCTAAAAGTAGAAATGTTTCCTATTTCTATTTTCTAATCTATTTAGAATGAAAGATATTTTCCTATTAGTAAAAATATTTTTCCTAAAATTATGACCTCTCTAAAACTAGGTTTCCTAACTGAATAATCTCATACGTATATCTATTTCTTTAATTATTTCTATTAGATAACATCTTTTCATTGTTATTTCATTTCATTAGGGTTACATTAAACTTATTAAAAAAAAAATCTGTAGCTAATTTATAGAAATTTATAATATGAAATATGTAAGTAATTATGTAGAAATTTAGGAGCTGTTATTGACGGAAGAGCAATGTAGTTTATATTAGTGGTTGCAGTTTAGCTAGTTAGCGGAAGGAGGGTACAGTGGATGCAAAATTTATTCGATCTTTTAATTTATTTTTTATATTTTTCCAGCAATTTATTTGATCTTATTTGTCATGCGATTTCTGCGGCGGCCACCAAGACAGAATCGTCATGACTTTTATGAAGAATTTTTTTTATTTTTATACCGGGATTGTCACATGCACAACCTCTTTGGTTAGTGCAATTATTTGATCTTTGAGAACTTGTGTACCTTTTTATTATTTTATTAAATTTGCCTACTGTAGTAAATATTCAATTCTTAATCACCAATTTGTTCCTCAGGACAACTGTGTTTTTCCTTATAAATTTCAAGTCCTGGATTGCGGGCATTTCTTTTATGCCTAGTCGAATATTGTCCTAAGTCAATAACTTCCTCAACAATCTGGTTGCTTGATAATTTTTCTACGCTAACATTATTCTATCCTAAGATGAAAATGAGCGCGACTAGTCTTTTATTGCAAATTTATATAGCGCTTTAACATATATATATATATATATATATATATATATAGATTCTCTTTGTGACTATTCTTCATTTTTGTTGTTAATATTGGCTGGTTGTAAAAATTTTTTTTCATATGTCCACTGACGCAAATTTTACCAGGGCTGTTTTATAAATCTTTTTGAATTTCATATAATTTTTTAGCGTCATAGCTATTGTGAAGATCAATAACATGCATGCGCACATTGTAACTGCTAACCAAACATCTGGAACGTTTGGCGAGTTTTTTGTATCTATTTATGTTGGTGGTTCATATTTAACTATCCTGTTCTCTGTTTCTGAATTTTCCTTTCCTACTTCATAGCCAGCTATGGCTATCATGATGCCTTGCGCAATCTTTGTCCACCAAGCCATGTTCAAAATTTTCTATACTTTTGTGAGAAATGAACTAAATTTAATTTTTAATAAAATTTTTGATTTTATTCTTTATCCTATCCATTTTACTTGTTTATTAAGTTAACGCTATTATAGTATAAACAAAATTTTGTTTTAATGGCGAAATTTGTTTAATTTAAAAATTTTTAGCATTTTTTTTCAATTTACAAAAATATTTTAAAAATTAATTTTTATGCCATTTTGCTTTTATTATTTCTCCTTGATTTAAAGATCTAAGAAGGATTTTGTTTATTTATTTTTTCTTATTTAATTAATATTGTAGAAACTGCTGTTTAAAATTTGTTTCTAAAATTTTTGATTTTCTTAAAGAGAATTTTCTAAAGTTAATATTTTTAACATTTCTAGTTTTATATTTTTAACATTTCTAGGGATTGTTAGGATCAGTTTGACCAAAGGTCGTCGGACTTGACCCTTCTCGGTTATGAGGTCGACTCCACGGACTCGGTTATCTTCGCCTGGGTGTACGTTGACAACTCTACCTAACTTCCATTCGTTGGGAGATAAGTTGTCCTCTTTGATGACAACTAGATCATCTGCTTTAAGATTTTGTTTTGACTGTTTCCACTTCACTCGTTTTTGAAGTTCGGAAAGGTATTCGACCTTCCATCGTTTGCAGAAAGTGTGATGGAGGGCTTTGAGTTTCTGCAACCGATTGATCATCGAGGCAGAGCTCTCACTAGCATCTGGGCCTGGAGGAGCCAGCAGGTGGCCGGCCGTTAGGAAATGCCTTGGGGTTAGTGGTTCCAGATCCGTTGGGTCATTCGACCCTGGACTGAGTGGGCGCGAGTTGAGGCACGCCTCAATCCTGCACAAAAGTGTTTGGAACTCCACCATGGTGTACTTATGGGGAGACGCGATCTTTTTGAAGTGGCTTTTGAAGCCCTTCACTCCCTCCTCCCACAAGCCGCCCATATGCGGAGCAGCGGCGAGAATAAAATGCCAGCTTAATGCTTGATGGCTATACTTTGAGACTTTTTTGTCTCGGCTTTCTGCCAGAAAGGTTTTAAATTCGGATCGTAAAGATATTGACGCTCCGACAAAGTTTGTACCATTGTCGGAGTAGATGTTTTTCGGACATCCTCTTCTCGCGATAAAACGCGAAAAGGCTGCGAGGAAGCATGGGGTGCTCAGGTCACTAGTGGCTTCTAGGTGGATTGCTTTAGTGGTGAAACAGACAAAAAGGCACACGTAGCCTTTCGACAGTCGACACCCCCTACCGCGGTAGCTTTTGTTGTCTAAAGGCCCCGCAAAATCTACCCCGGTGTTGGTGAACGCGCGGGTAAAAGTAGTCCGTTCGCAGGGAAGGGTACCCATAAGTTGGGACTGCGCCTGCTTTCGGTGAATAATGCAGGTTTTGCAATTGTGTATGATGGCTCTGATCATGGTCTTGACATTCGGCATCCAGTATTGGGTTCGGATAAGACGGAGCATGAGCTGGTTCTCGCCATGAAGCGAATCATGATGAAACATCATGACTGTAAGGCGAGACAGCCTACAATTGTAAGGCAGGACAACCGGATGACGCTCGTTATATGACATCATGCTACATCTTCGGCCAGTTGTAGGAGTGTTCTTATCGCAAGATATGGAGCGCAGTTCACTCCGAAGGTAATAGTCTTTAGCTCGTAAAGGGTCGTTCGAGGAGGTGTGATAGACAATCCGTTGAAATTTGGTGTGATTTTCGTTCACCCAAATTTGCCTATACTTCTTTTCGATGTCGCTATTAAAGACAAAGCGGTACAGTCTCCAACGTAGAATTAAAATGGGCAAGTCGGCTTGGAGTACTGGACCTGGGTGGAGTATGTGGTTTAGACTAATGCCATTTACCGTCGGACTTGATGCGTTGAAGACGACGCGCACCTTGGTAGTGGTACTGACAACACCCGAACATACTCTTTCCCTAACTCTGGGTTTTTTTGTAAACGCTCCTCATTGCTGAAGAATTGTGAACATGCACGCCTCAGGGACGGTCCTTAATTAATATTCGCAGGGTAATTCTGCCTGAATGGCAGTGAAACTGTATATCTTGCACTCTCATCACGTTTTGTTGTGTCTTTAAATAATTGTTCACAATACTTTTCTTCTTCATTAAGCATTTTATTTTTGAGGACATTTTCTATCTCCCAGAAAGCTTTTAATTGATTGTCTAACGTAACCTCGTTGTAGAATGACATGATGCTCTTCGTTGGACTGGGTGCTTCGATGCGACCGGTTAGTATCCAACCGAACACTGTCTCTTGGGCCAAAGGTGTATTTAGTACATTCTTTTTCAGACCTCTCAGTATAATTTGGGGATATACGTCTCCTCCAAGTTTGAGGTCTACGTCTTCGTTGACGTAGAACCTCTTGTCTGCCAAAACCAAGTCTGGGAATGCATGCATAGTAGTGGCGTTGACATGGCAGGATGGAAGATTCCCAGTGAGTTTGGCTAGGACTAGAACGGGTGTAGTCAGGCTGAAGCAGGCATCCACTGGTGAACGCAATTCAATTTTGGATGCTTCTTTCACCTGAGTTGACACCGCATTTGTTATGTCTGAAACTTGGGCATGCATTTTCCTCGCTGGCAAATTGATTCTGCGTTTCAGTCTTTCAGTTATAAAGGAAAATTCAGACCCTGAATCAACTAATGCGCGCGCGGAGAAGTCGGTACCATTATGGTGAATGTGTACGCGAGCAGCTCCTAATAGCACGCCTGTGCTGGAATTGGCATGACAGGATTTTACATTCTGGTTTGCAGATTGTCGCGCCTGTGCCGATGTTGTTGGGATATTATCCGCATCTTTGAAAGGATTGCGCACAGCAGTTTGCTGAGATGTATCCGCATGCAGAAGCGTGTGGTGACGAGAGTGGCGTTTGGAACAGTTGTAGGAACTGGTGCACTTCGTCACGGTGTGTCCTGAGGATAAACAATTCAGGCAGTCACTTGTGGATTTTATAAATTTAATCCTTTCTACCGGGGTTAACTCGCAGAAGCGTGAACAGTTGCTCAGGGGACTTGCACATTTTACAGATTGATTTTGTTGTTTGCTTAGATACTTTTGTTTGAAAAGCACCAAGTCTTTTCGTAGGGGTTTCTGGCGAATTGTCGCGACGCGTTTGGTTTTTACACTTTCGAAGTGGCATGCTCTGTAAAACCAGACACTGTTTCAAGTGTCTGAAACCGATTAGACAGGAATTTATCCATATCCTCCCACTTGGATATTGTAGTATCACGTGGAATTCACCTCACTTCAAACACGCTTAACATTACAAACTTATGTACGTTCATTGACCCAGGTAACTACCATAAGTTCATTCGCACTCACCAAGTCACCTAATGCATTAATGCGTCATACCCAAATTGCTCAAGTAGAAATCATATTGACAATATGTAAGTCAATATAATAATTCGGTAACAAAGCATTCCTCACTATTGAGTCATGCACCTCTAGTATGTAATTATTAATGTAAGAATGTATATATGTATAGTAGGGTGTCCCTTATTTTTAGAAGTCTTTTTTTTGTAACGCATACCCTTCAGATCGGTTCTCCTTAATCCAATATACTCAATAAAAAAATATAAGCTCATTACGAAAACTCTAAACCGTACCGAATTACTTTGGAAACAAGTTGGTTCAGGTTCAACGGTTAACATTCGATCAAATTCTTTTTATTTGAAATGAGGTGTTCTATAAACAATTTTTTACGATTTGGGTTTTATATATTATATTCTAAATAAAGTGTACTAATATTTAGAATATAATTTTACGAGTAGTATCAGTGGTGTAGATGGGAGGGATTTTAGGGAATGGATCCCTCCCATGGGCTTCGATGCCATATACCTTAAATTGAAACCTAAATATGTGGGTAGTTGTTTTTCTGAAGATTTCATGATTTCATCCCCATATAGTGAGTACATTGATTTGCGATACTTGGATACAGTGGTGGATTTGCGGGGGGGGGGGGGGGGGGGGGGGTGCGGGTTCAAACCCTCCCCGTAGGACTCGATTTTCTATGGAAAAGACAAAAAAAGGCAATTTTACTGGCAAAAGAACTCTTTGAAAGCCAAATACCACCAAATACCACGCAAATGCTCTTTCGAAACAACAAATTGTTCCATATGGATCACATTGTTATTAAATTTTCATGTTAAATGTTCATCCGTCAGTGGCGCCACCTTCTGTATTAGAACAACAACGCAACGCAGTGCAGCTTTATACAGAAATATAGCCCGGCTACATTCAAAACGACGACTGCGAACGACAACGGCGAAAAACTGAAGCTTGACGATAATTGCCGCCAAGCACCGACGACTGATTATAATGAAAGCGACAACGACAGTTCTGCATTAGCTCAAACAACAACAAAAAATTTAGAAAAAAGTATTGCATGTGTTAAAAAAATTTATAACAAATCAATTTCAACACATATTTAAGGCTATTTGCATTTATTTTGATTTTTATTCACAAAAAGAAAACAGGACGCCACGACCGTCGCCTGTCAAAATAGAAATAGATCTAATCTAACGACAGCGGCATTTATGATTAATTGCCGCTTTGTCCTGTCGTACCCAAAAAATTCCTCCCCATAAGAACATGTGTAAAAATAATTTGACAGATGCCGCACCGTCGTTGTCGTCTTGAATCTGTTTTCCCTAATACGCTAGCTTTTTCCAAATAAAAACAATTTGATAATATTAGGCCAACTGATTTGGTGGCGTTTCTTATTAATAGAAAAAAATTTCTACATAACTGTTCGTTCAAATAAGACGTGCACGGATTATTATTCTTGAGTTGTCGGGTTTTTCATTTCGAAAATGTCAGTGGAACTAAGAAGCAATAAAAACCGTATATTTCTGGTGGGTGAGATTAATCACCAAATAACAGGCGCAAAATTACCGTCGAATCGTCAAATTCTTGCGGTTCTGTTTTTCAACATTCGCGAAATAAAGTTAAATATTAGTGAAAGTGCAAATCTTGTGGCTCGGGAGTGCATTATATTCTGGGAAAAAGCTAGAATACCCACCAGAGCTTTCCCTAATTGTGTTAAAAAAATTGTGGATCTTTATCAGTTCTGGCGAGAGCTGCAAAAAAATTGTAAAAAGATACCGGATTTTTATAAACGTCGCGAGGAGGAGTTTCAACAGGATTTGGATAATTTATTGGATATCGCACATGCTGATGCTCTCAACAGAATTAAAATAGAAGAAGATAAAGTATTCTTACGTAAACAGAGAGAGCCAGGCCGCCCAGGTTGCTTAATGGGTGTAGGCAAAAAGTTGGCTGTAATTGAAGAAAAGGCAAGGTTAAGACAACTAGCAAAAGAGAAATATAGATTAAAACAAATGCCCTCAGATGCCGTATCGACATCTGTTGCTGCTTACAAGGATATGACACATACAGAATTACATGACCAATCTGCAAGCTCTGAAGAAAGTCTGAACGAACCGACTCCTTCCACTTCTCAATCAATTCGTTCTTTAAGTGCAGTAGCAAAAAGAGGAAGAAAAAATTTCATCACGCCAAAATTGGTTGCGACTTTAGACAAATGTCAACTCAGCATTCGAGATTCTGTTTATGTAGTTCAAGCTGTAGTGGAAGCACTAGGTCTTAACTGTGACGATTACCCAATCAACAAATCCTCTATTCAACGCATTCAAACGCA
This sequence comes from Eurosta solidaginis, assembly GCF_040869045.1. Lineage (NCBI taxonomy): Eukaryota > Metazoa > Arthropoda > Insecta > Diptera > Tephritidae > Eurosta > Eurosta solidaginis. The sequence continues at coordinate 78,603,730 of NC_090322.1, forward strand.
AATGAGAAAACATAGAGCAGAATCCATTAAATCTGATTTTCAGAATAACATACCCGAAGTTGTTGCTGTTCATTGGGATGGAAAACTGTTACCTAGCCTCAACGTAAAAAGCTCTAAAGAAGAACGCTTGCCAATCGTTATTTCGTTTGAAGAGAAAAAACAAATTCTTGCCGTCCCGAAATTAGAGAGCTCTTCCGGCAAAAATCAAGCAAATGCAGTACTAAATACGCTAAATGATTGGAACCTTAATGATAAGGTACAAATAATGTGCTGTGATATGACAGCATCTAATACAGGTCGCTTGAATGGAGCTTGTGTGCTTTTGGAGCAAGCATTAGAAAGAGAATTGTTACTTTTTGCTTGTCGTCATCATGTTTACGAACTTGTGCTCAAAAGTGTATTTGAAACTACAATCCAAGAGGACAGTACCAGTCCCGAGATTCCACTATTTAAAAAGTTCAAAGATAACTGGAAGAATATTAATCCTAATGCTATCGAACCCTGCTCTAATTTCGTAAAACAACACTTTTGTGAGACGATGATAAATGAATTGGTGGAGTTTTATTACAACGAACTGGAGAAGTCAATTGTACGAGATGATTATCGGGAACTGATTGAACTAGCTATTATTTTTTTGGGAGGAAACTCTGAGAATAAAATTAAAATCAGACCTCCAGGCGCATTGCATCAAGCTCGGTGGATGGCAAGAGCTATTTACTCTATAAAGATATGTTTGTTGCAGTCTCAATTTAAAATGAGCGTCAAGGACGAACAAGCGCTTAGAGATATTTCTTTATTCATTGTGACAGTTTATGTTAAGCCCTGGCTAAGATGCAGTTTATCAGTAAGAGCGCCGAATCAAGACTTACTCTTTTTAAAGACCCTGAAGCATTACGAAAGAGTTGACAAGTTGATTTCCAAAGCAGCTTTAGGAAAATTCAGTCACCACCTGTGGTATTTATCAAACCCTCCCCGTAGGACTCGATTTTCTATGGAAAAGACAAAAAAAGGCAATTTTACTGGCAAAAGAACTCTTTGAAAGCCAAATACCACCAAATACCACGCAAATGCTCTTTCGAAACAACAAATTGTTCCATATGGATCACATTGTTATTAAATTTTCATGTTAAATGTTCATCCGTCAGTGGCGCCACCTTCTGTATTAGAACAACAACGCAACGCAGTGCAGCTTTATACAGAAATATAGCCCGGCTACATTCAAAACGACGACTGCGAACGACAACGGCGAAAAACTGAAGCTTGACGATAATTGCCGCCAAGCACCGACGACTGATTATAATGAAAGCGACAACGACAGTTCTGCATTAGCTCAAACAACAACAAAAAATTTAGAAAAAAGTATTGCATGTGTTAAAAAAATTTATAACAAATCAATTTCAACACATATTTAAGGCTATTTGCATTTATTTTGATTTTTATTCACAAAAAGAAAACAGGACGCCACGACCGTCGCCTGTCAAAATAGAAATAGATCTAATCTAACGACAGCGGCATTTATGATTAATTGCCGCTTTGTCCTGTCGTACCCAAAAAATTCCTCCCCATAAGAACATGTGTAAAAATAATTTGACAGATGCCGCACCGTCGTTGTCGTCTTGAATCTGTTTTCCCTAATACGCTAGCTTTTTCCAAATAAAAACAATTTGATAATATTAGGCCAACTGATTTGGTGGCGTTTCTTATTAATAGAAAAAAATTTCTACATAACTGTTCGTTCAAATAAGACGTGCACGGATTATTATTCTTGAGTTGTCGGGTTTTTCATTTCGAAAATGTCAGTGGAACTAAGAAGCAATAAAAACCGTATATTTCTGGTGGGTGAGATTAATCACCAAATAACAGGCGCAAAATTACCGTCGAATCGTCAAATTCTTGCGGTTCTGTTTTTCAACATTCGCGAAATAAAGTTAAATATTAGTGAAAGTGCAAATCTTGTGGCTCGGGAGTGCATTATATTCTGGGAAAAAGCTAGAATACCCACCAGAGCTTTCCCTAATTGTGTTAAAAAAATTGTGGATCTTTATCAGTTCTGGCGAGAGCTGCAAAAAAATTGTAAAAAGATACCGGATTTTTATAAACGTCGCGAGGAGGAGTTTCAACAGGATTTGGATAATTTATTGGATATCGCACATGCTGATGCTCTCAACAGAATTAAAATAGAAGAAGATAAAGTATTCTTACGTAAACAGAGAGAGCCAGGCCGCCCAGGTTGCTTAATGGGTGTAGGCAAAAAGTTGGCTGTAATTGAAGAAAAGGCAAGGTTAAGACAACTAGCAAAAGAGAAATATAGATTAAAACAAATGCCCTCAGATGCCGTATCGACATCTGTTGCTGCTTACAAGGATATGACACATACAGAATTACATGACCAATCTGCAAGCTCTGAAGAAAGTCTGAACGAACCGACTCCTTCCACTTCTCAATCAATTCGTTCTTTAAGTGCAGTAGCAAAAAGAGGAAGAAAAAATTTCATCACGCCAAAATTGGTTGCGACTTTAGACAAATGTCAACTCAGCATTCGAGATTCTGTTTATGTAGTTCAAGCTGTAGTGGAAGCACTAGGTCTTAACTGTGACGATTACCCAATCAACAAATCCTCTATTCAACGCATTCAAACGCAAATGAGAAAACATAGAGCAGAATCCATTAAATCTGATTTTCAGAATAACATACCCGAAGTTGTTGCTGTTCATTGGGATGGAAAACTGTTACCTAGCCTCAACGTAAAAAGCTCTAAAGAAGAACGCTTGCCAATCGTTATTTCGTTTGAAGAGAAAAAACAAATTCTTGCCGTCCCGAAATTAGAGAGCTCTTCCGGCAAAAATCAAGCAAATGCAGTACTAAATACGCTAAATGATTGGAACCTTAATGATAAGGTACAAATAATGTGCTGTGATATGACAGCATCTAATACAGGTCGCTTGAATGGAGCTTGTGTGCTTTTGGAGCAAGCATTAGAAAGAGAATTGTTACTTTTTGCTTGTCGTCATCATGTTTACGAACTTGTGCTCAAAAGTGTATTTGAAACTACAATCCAAGAGGACAGTACCAGTCCCGAGATTCCACTATTTAAAAAGTTCAAAGATAACTGGAAGAATATTAATCCTAATGCTATCGAACCCTGCTCTAATTTCGTAAAACAACACTTTTGTGAGACGATGATAAATGAATTGGTGGAGTTTTATTACAACGAACTGGAGAAGTCAATTGTACGAGATGATTATCGGGAACTGATTGAACTAGCTATTATTTTTTTGGGAGGAAACTCTGAGAATAAAATTAAAATCAGACCTCCAGGCGCATTGCATCAAGCTCGGTGGATGGCAAGAGCTATTTACTCTATAAAGATATGTTTGTTGCAGTCTCAATTTAAAATGAGCGTCAAGGACGAACAAGCGCTTAGAGATATTTCTTTATTCATTGTGACAGTTTATGTTAAGCCCTGGCTAAGATGCAGTTTATCAGTAAGAGCGCCGAATCAAGACTTACTCTTTTTAAAGACCCTGAAGCATTACGAAAGAGTTGACAAGTTGATTTCCAAAGCAGCTTTAGGAAAATTCAGTCACCACCTGTGGTATTTATCAGAAGAAATAACCCTGCTATCAATTTTTGACGAAGACGTTGATGAACAAACCAAGAAGAACATTGTAATTAACTTAAAAAGAGAAAGCTTTGATGATTCCGGAAAGAGATACGTTCCATCGAAGGATGAAACGTCGATATCTTTATATGGTGAATATTTATTCATATGTATTAAGCTATGCTCACTATTTACTAAACGCTAAACTTTTGTTCTTGTTTTAGAAAAATCTTTGAGTGATTTCATCACTATTAGAAGCAAAAATATATTTTCGAGGCTAAAAGTTGACTGCAGTTTCCTTCAGGAAAATATATCTTCGTGGGAAGAAAACGTGGCCTATATAGAAGCAAAAAAGAAGATTTTGTGCTTAAAAGCAGTTAATGACACAGCTGAAAGAGCTGTTAAACTTATGCAAGACTTTCATGGTTTGACAACCGCAGAAGAAGAACAAAAGCAGTTCCTTTTACGCTGTGTGCAAGAACATAGAGATATGTATCCAGATTGTAAAAAACAGACTTTAAAAAGAAAATGTTCTGAGTAATCCTATTAACAATATTTAAATTAAACAATCTTTAATACAAATTTCTATTATTAAACAAAGCAATGAACATTTTCGTTGATCTAGCTACTAGATGAAGAAAGAAACTGCTATTTTTGAGGCCCTGTCGGCACGGGTTAAAGTTTACGTGGAAAGTTAAAATTTGTTATTTAAGCAGAGGTTTGTATACTGAACCGAATTAGAGGGTATGCGTTTTGATAATTGCAAAATGAAATATTTCGTTCATATAAGGGACACCCTAAGGTATAGGTTAAGAACTTTTGTATAAATAGGAAAGAATTTATTCAATAAAGAAGATTTATGAATCTGATGTCCGCGCTGAACATTAGCGCCAACAAAAACAATTTTCTTATAAAACTTAAAATATACATTGTACATGGCGATCCTGCCATTCTAGATCAAAATTGGCAAAACTGATAAAGATCTACCTGGTCAGAACAACCTGTCGTAAAGCAGGATTAGCTGGAGGAAGATCCTGCCAGTTCAACATTTAAGGCAAAATTGCTGATCAAGCAATGCCAAAAGGATTTCATTAATATAAATCCTGAAAGTCTGAAGCAAAATAAATCGAAGAAGATATCAAAGATCCTGCCACAAAATTTGAGTCACCAAACAATTTTGAAAGCACACTAGGGCGATTTGGAAGACCAAAAAGGCAACCGATTTGAATTTTAAAACGAACAAAGGCAAAACAACACAATATACTAGAACAAAGGGCATACTTCATGGCAATCAGCAAACCGCAATTACCACGCATAAAAAAGGGTGGAATAAATATAATATCTGACTGACGGCCGGAGACCAACAATAACAAATCAGCAGGACCAGATGAGCAGTACGACTAGCAACAAGATTGGCAATGAGTTTTACGTATGTTAAGTATATAAATTTTTCGAATAAATTGAGCGGCCTTAGGGACGCTTACCCATTAGCAAAAATTTAATTTTTGCTTAGGCAATTTTTTTTAAATCGGGAATGTTGATTAAAAATTAAGAGAATGTTTCAAATTTATAATGTTAAAATATTAAAAATTAATTTGTTCAACTAAAATTAAAAAAAAACTATTTGGAAAAATTTTGTATTAAAAATTCAAAATTAGGAATTTTTTTTTACGGTAGGATGAGCAAACTTCTTTTTACAAAAAATTTGATATCAGATTTGAACATGACACAAACTAATCCAAAAAATAGGGAAAAATATTGAAGCCCAATGTGGCATAGAGAAAAAAAAAACATAATAATAACATGAAATTTAATTTTAAACAATTCTTTGAAAAAAACAATTGTTTTCAAATTTAAGAAAACTAGAAATGTTAAAAATATTAACTTTAGAAAATTCTCTTTAAGAAAATCAAAAATTTTAAAAACAAATTTTAAACAGCAGTTTCTACAATATTAATTAAATAAGGAAAAATAAAATAAACAAAATCCTTCTTAGATCTTTAAATCAAGGAGAAATAATAGAAGCAAAATGGCATAAAAATTAATTTTTAAAATATTTTTGTAAATTGAAAAAAAAATGCTAAAAATTTTTAAATTAAACAAATTTCGCCATTAAAAACAAAATTTTGTTTATACTATAATAGCGTTAACTAAATAAACAAGTAAAATGGATAGGATAAAGAATAAAATCAAAAATTTTATTAAAAATTAAATTTAGTTCATTTCTCACAAAAGTATAGAAAATTTTGAACATGGCTTGGTGGACAATGATTGCGCAAGGCATGTTGATAGCCATAGCTGGCTACGAAGTAGGAAAGGAAAATTCAGAAACAGAGAACAGGATAGTTAAATATGAACCACCAACATAAATAGATACAAAAAACTCGCCAAACGTTCCATATGTTTGGTTAGCAGTTACAATGTGCGCATGCATGTTATTGATCTTCACAATAGCTATGACGCTAAAAAATTATATGAAATTCAAATATAGGCAACAAAAACCCGTTCAAACTCGTATCTAAAGAACTCTATTTTTAGTACCAAACCCAAAGCTGAGGAAGAGCGATAAACAATTCAATTATTAACCCTAAAATGTCGCAAACGACCTTAAAGGCAGCTTCATTAGACTTGCCCAAATTTAATAACAAATCAATAATTTCATTAGACTTACCCAAATTTAATGACTTCAAAGTAATAGTTTCCATGGAAGTAATCAATCCTTGAAGGCTGTCAAAGGAAAAGATTTATAAAACAGCCCTGGTAAAATATGCGTCAGTGGACATATGAAAAAAAAATTTTTACAACCAGCCAATATTAACAACAAAAATGAAGAATAGTCACAAAGAGAATCTATATATATATATATATATATATACATATATATATATATATATATATATATATATATATATATATATATGTATATATATATGTTAAAGTTGCGCTCATTTTCATCTTAGGGTAGAATAATGTTAGCGTAGAAAAATTATCAAGCAACCAGATTGTTGAGGAAGTTATTGACTTAGGACAATATTCGACCAGGCATAAAAGAAATGCCGGCATTCCAGGACTTGAAATTTATAAGGAAAAACACAGTTGTCCTGAGGAACAAATTGGTGATTAAGAATTGAATATTTACTACAGTAGGCAAATTTAATAAAATAATAAAAAGGTACACAAGTTCTCAAAGATCAAATAATTGCACTAACCAAAGAGGTTGTGCATGTGACAATCCCGGTATAAAAATAAAAAAAATTCTTCATAAAAGTCATGACGATTCTGTCTTGGTGGCCGCCGCAGAAATCGCATGACAAATAAGATCAAATAAATTGCTGGAAAAATATGAAAAATAAATTAATAGATCGAATAAATTTTGCATCCACTGTACCCTCCTTCCGCTAACTAGCTAAACTGCAACCACTAATATAAACTACATTGCTCTTCCGTCAATAACAGCTCCTAAATTTCTACATAATTACTTACATATTTCATATTATAAATTTCTATAAATTTGCTACAGATTTTTTTTTAAAAGTTTAATGTAACCCTAACGAAATGAAATAACAATGAAAAGATGTTATCTAATAGAAATAATTAAAGAGATAGATATAAGTATGAGGTTCTTCAGTTAGGAAACCTAGTTTTAGAGAGGTCATACTTTTAGGAAAAATATTTTTACTAATAGGAAAATATCTTTCATTCTAAATAGATTAGAAAATAGAAATAGGAAACATTTCTACTTTTAGCCTACCTACAAAATAAGGAAATAATAGTCCATAAGAATAGACTTACCCAATATAAAATATGCCAATGACTCACAATAATTTAACAACAAAAAAAGCAGTTTCAGCAATAGTATTCCAATTTACTCGTCAATAAACAAAAACAAACAATTCATATTGGAATCCAGTTAACATTAATTCACATGCCGATTTTTAAGGGAGTGGACGCTCTTAAGAGTCGGCTGTGCAAAAAAAAAAAACACACTAAAAACAAAAAAAAACAAAAATAATAAATTACCCATCATAGCAAATACACAAAAAAAAGAGAAAAAATCAGCTTATTATGAAAAAGCGAGAATGAGCATAACGGACACAATATGTAAAGCAAATGCAAGCGAATAAAAGCAAAAAAGAAAACATATAAACTTATAATATCAAGTTACCACTATGCAAAAAATTATTTGGTAACACCGAGTAAGTTGACTGGGTCATTCAACGAAAAATGAAACAACACGACACACTCATCACAGTGACATTGGAGTGACCGTCTATAATTAAGCATACAATTATATACGCTCACTTAAAAGGCCGATGGTGTAGTATCGCTTGGAATTCACCTCACTTCAAACACGCTTAACATTACAAACATTCGTTCATTGACCCAGGTAACTATCATAAGTTCATTCGCGTTCACCAAGTCACCTAATGCATTAATGCGTCATACCCAAATTGCTCAAGTAGAAATCATATTGACAATATGTAAGTCAATATAATAATTCGCTAACGAAGCATTCCTCACTATTGAGTCATGCACCTCTATTATGTAATTATTAATGTAAGAATGTATATATGTATAGGTTAAGAATTTTGGAAAAATAGGAAAGAATTTATTCAATAAAGAAGATTTATGAATCTGATGTCAGCGCTGAATATTAGCGCTAACAAAACCCATTTTCTTTTAAAATCTAAAAGTATACATTGTACAATATGTCCATTTTATGGTCTATACTTTGCTCCCATAGAGCCAACGTGCTCTCTGGTAACTTGGTTGAGCAGAGATAGGTCAGGATTGCATCCCAATTGGAAGTGTAAATTTTGTGGCAATTGAGGGACGAAATACAATTATTTATATCATTTTGTAGCTTTTTTATCGAACTGCCGCACTCACTTTCTACCTTTTTTAAATTGAATAAAATTTGTAATTGTGTGTTTACTAAGATACGTTTGTTCTCGTATCTCTCAAACAAGTTTTTCCAGGCCATCTCGAAACCTTAATTTGTGAGAGGGCATTTTTTATCGATATCTTTTGCTTCGCCCTGCAATTTTTTGTTGAGATGGAATAACTTTTCCACCCCTTTCAAGCTAGAATTTTTTATATAAATTGCCGTGAACAGGTCACGAAAAGTTGGCCAAGACAGATAATCCCCTTTAAAAACTTCCATGTCGCAAGCAGTGAGGCGAAGTTTATGCCCATGAGGTTCTTGCTCAGGGTTGTCCTCTTTCTTGTATTTTTCTGCTTCAGCAGATATAGACGCTAAGCATCGCATGTAGATTGCGTATGCTGCTTTTTGCTTCTTTCTTATCGTCATAACGTCATCCCCTGACACCTCATCAGACCCTAGTAGCGAATCAAACGCAGACTTTACCTTCTTCCACAAGGACCGCAACTCTTCCTGCTGTATCGCAAGGTGTGTTTGCTATGGTCGCTTTCCGTCTGTCTCAAACTCTGCGATTACTTCTACTAACCGGATGTAGGTTTCCATGGTATTATTTGAATTTATTAACGAAATAATTGCCGATTAGAGAAATAGAACGCTTCAGAGTAAAAATACCTGCCCAGCCGTAAATAAACTTCTAAATTTCGACGTTTTATATTTATAACTTTTATTTCAGACTTTGTCAGAGTAGCGACAACGAAAAAGGGTTTGTTTTATGGTCTTTTGGTCACAGCAGCGACAACAGCACAAAGATTTAATTTACAAACCTTTTGTCTTAGCGGCAACAACAAAAAAAGGGGGACCACTCGCCAACTCCACAAATAACGGGTGTATTTTTGAAAAAGTGAAAAGGTGCGTGCGATATTCGAAAATAAGCGCAAAAAAGTGTAGAAAGTGTTTAAAAAGTGAAGTGAGCACCGAATTAATTAAAATGTATTAGTTTTGTACTTGTGATCTACAAAAAAAAAATTTTTTTGTTTTCTTGACTTTTTTTGCCGTCGGTACTACTTGGTTTTAGGCTGGCCGTCACTCTGACAAAGGCGGCAACAGATAGATATACCTCGTCCTGGCACCTCAATAAGATGCCACCCCTCCTCCAACAAAAAAAAGGCAGTCGCCCGAGAGCGACACGATACGTTCGACGCTGGAACGGAGACCTCGGCCTCTTCATCCAGCCCATGAAAACCTAAACAAAAAAAAACTGCGATTCTGGAACGGAGACCTCGGCCTCTCCGTCCAGCCAAAAAACTGCGAATCTGGACCGGAGACCTCGGCCTCTCCGTCCAACAAAAGGAGAAAACAAAATTTTGCCAGTCTGGAGCGGAGAACTCGGCCTCTTCGCCCAGCCCTATGCACCTTCTACTTATATTGCGTACGGAATTCATATAGTTAAGGATTGTTAATAAATGGCAAGAAATATTCACTTGTATTTTTTCATAACCGATCATTTTCTTCCTAGTTTAGGTGGCATGCAGTAATCCGCGACGCTGGCGAACTCCTCATTTAGACTAAGTTTAGTTTGTAAGTCTTATCGGTCGGTGGTGGTAAACGATGTTGCTTATCGCAAGGGGGGCGGCATGTTTAGGCAGGATGCCTAACTTTTCCGCATCTGATTGCGATCCCCCTAATGCAACTCTGCAATTCGATACTAGATTTAATTTATAACCACCCACACCATCCGCGCCATATGCGTGCGCGTGCATGTACATGCACGTGTATGGGTGCATTTTTTCAGCACTCATGCATATGCATGTCGGGGTCGATGTGTGGGTGCTTTTCTCCTCCAAAACGCTTTCGATACAACCGGCCTCTTGGATTTCAACAGCCGTTCTATACACATCTGTCGCCAGCGATTTCTGCCGTATTTTTGCGTTTATTCAGGTAATATTGTAACCTTGGATATTTATACATTTACCCAATAAATCATATATAATATAACGAGAAATCTCGTCTTCTCTTATTTATTTTCAAACACACCCGTTCTTTGAGATCCACCCGGTGCGCCCACCTCTCACAGGGATCAGACGCACCCCGGCCGAACAAAGAGTAAGATGTAAGGTATGGGTGGGTATGGGTATGTATGCGGAGGATGGTATGGATATGGGGGATATATGATGTAAGAGTAAGATGTAGGATGTAAGGTATGGGTGGGAATGGGTATGTATATGGAGCATGGTATGGATATGGGAGTCTTCATTTTTACGAATCATTAAGCAGTATGAATAATAATTCATAGCGCTAACCTCTTTATTCGTTTCTGCGCCTGGATAAAAAAATCACATTTGTGAGATTATTATTATCATATGTGAATATTGATACCTATAATGTAAAAACACATCCTAAGGTTATTCTGATCCACGTTTTGGGCAATATTTTGAGACCATAGTCACCCAGATGTATGAAAATTACCCTCTGCTAAAGAACTTATCAACAGCTTTCATTTGATATCCATATTGTATAAACACATTCATGGGGTATCTGGGTCCACGTTTTGGCCTATATCTCGAGACCCTAGTCACCCAGGTGTACAAAAAATTATCATGTACTAAAGCACTCATCAACAGCTTTCATTTGATATCCATATTGTATAAACACATTCTTGGAGTACCCGGGTCCACACTTTGGCCTATATCTCGAGACCCTAGTCAGCTACCGGTACGAAAAGAACCCCATATTAAAGTACTCATCAGAAGCTTCCATTTGATACCCATATTATACAAACACATCGTAAGGTTATCCGGGTCCATGTTTTGACCTATATCTCAAGACCCTAGAAATTTTTTTTTTGCTAAAAACCTTCCCCTATTTGATCCCTATAATATGAAAAAAGAACGAATAAAATTGGCCTCGTATCGGCCCCAAAACATGGACAGGAACGAACATCATTTCATTTATATATATATAGATATAGAAAAATATTTATTTTTTGTGTTTTACATTTAAATTTTGTATCTTTGTTTTTGTTCTGCCTTCATGGCTGTTCGTAAAAAAAATTTTTTTTGTACGTATGAATATAATATAAACAAGTAGTTATTGATTTATTTTATTAAATCTATTTTTGTGTACAATCTTTTCTTTTCTTGTAACTTCATCACAAATTATAACATTAGGGTCATTAATTTTGATTATAACGAACGGACCTTGGTATATATTTTCATGTTTGTGGCGTGGTTCTTCTTGCAAAAGAACTTTATCGCCTATTTTAATAGCTAACGGACGAGTCGTTTTATCATAAAAAGTTTAGCTTTGTATTTTATTTTTAATTATTACATTTTTGCCATTTCGTGTGTTTTTAGCTTTCTAAATTTAATCTCCTTAGCATAGTTTTCGGCATTATAAAGTGGGTCAATTTTTTGCTTTCGCAATTCATGAGGCAAAGTTGCCTTTTTACCAAATACTAACTCGAAGGGAGAAAATTTATTGTCGAAAACTGTGCTAGTTGTTGTGTTGTGTAGGAATGTAAAGTATTTTATATAAATATCCCAATCATAAAAATTATTGTTTAAATATGCACGTAAGTATTCATTAAAAACTCTATGATTACGTTCAATTGTACCGACAGTTTCGTGATGGTATGCAGTTGAAAAATTATGTTTAATATTTAAAAGTTTAGTTAATTCTTGAAATAATTCATTTTTAAATTCTGTACCTAAATCTGATTTTATGGCGTTCATTACGCCGTAGGTTAAAATAAATGTTTCGAAAATGGCTGAAGCAATTGTTTTTGCTTTTGTCTGGTATAGCAACTGTTACCAGATATTTGGTCATGTCGCAAATCATGGTAACTGCGAACTTGTTACCGTGTTTGGACTCAGGAAGAGGTCCTATTGTATACATAACTAGTAGATCAAATGGTTTACAAGGAGTTAGTGTTAAAACGAGTTTTTCTTTCGTTTTAGGTTTAACCTTGTTTAAAAGACAATCATTACAACTTTTGATATATTTCGCTATATCACGAGTCATGTTCTTCCAATAAAATTTTGTTCGAAGTTTTGAGTAGAGTTTTTTCATTCCGCAATGTCCACCTGAAATGGGATCGTTATGGTAAATTTTCATTAGTTTTAGTTTTGTGTCTTCGTCTGTCACTGTCTCCATTGGATCTGTTAGAATAATTTCTAATGATTTTAAAATTTTATTTCCAATATCTTTGAAATTTGTAATAGTATAATATTTGAATAAAGTATCGTTCTCAGGCCATTCAATTTGTTTAATGTTGCGTTTGCTGGCTTCTGATTCAAGCACGATAGTGCATCAGCACCAACGTTTGATTTACCCTTAATATATACAATAGTGAAATTATATTCAGCTAGTTCTAGCCTTATTCTTGAAAGTTTTGAAGATGGTTCTTTCATATTGAAAATGTATACTAGAGGTCTATGATCTGACTTTACAATAAAATGTGTGCCATAAGCATATGGTCGAAATTGCTTTATTGCGAAGAAAGTAGCTAAGAGTTCCAATTCTATAATTCGTTTTTTCTGCTCTGCTTTATTTAATGCTATAGAAGCGAAACAAATTGGTAAATCACTGCCTTGCTGTTCTTGACTTAAAATAGCGCCACATCCAGTTGTGGAAGCATCAACGTTAATAATGAATTGTTTAGTGAAATCTGGGTATTGTAGTAATTTTGGTGAAAGTAATGCTGCTGTCAAAGATAAAAATGCCCTTTCGCACTCAACATCCCAAACGAATTCAACTCTTTTTCTACTTAATCGATTCAGAGGCGCTGCCAGAGACGAAAAATTTGGTATAAACCTTCTGTAATAGTTTGCAAATGCGACGAATCGTCGTACCGCGTCTTTGTCAGTCGGTTTTGTATACTTTTTAATTGCGTTTATTTTGGAGTCGTCTGGCAACAAATCTTTGGCTGAACATTTGTGACCTAAAAATGTAACTTCTGGTCGTAAAAAGTTGCATTTATTTGGGTTTAGTTTGAGACTGAAAGACCTACAAGTACTGAAAACTTTGGAAAGATTTTTATGGCCTCATTCTCTATTACGAAACGAACGTTCGATTCGCCTCCGAGACGAATCGCTAGTGTATTTGCACTATGTTAAACGATGGTAGCATATCATTTGGCAATTGCTTTCGTCTTCCTGTTTGACATAAAGTAAGAAACATAAATACCGAACGAAACAGATAAAGAATTCCATTGCTAGACGACATCGTTAGGAGGCGAATCGTTCGTTTGACAATACAGAATACGTTCGCAATACAGAATGAAGCCCCTAATATGGTGTGCTTCACTACAACCTATGACGATAATATCGTCGACGTACAAAAATGCGACATTGGGTGGTATACCCGAAAAACTATTGTCATCATTCGTGAGAATGAATTTGGTGCTATATTTAAGCCGAATGGAAGAACTTTCCATCTAAATGCACCTCGGCCAATGCTGAAAGACGTAATGTCACGTAAGTCAGGATGCAAGGGGATTTGATGAAATCCCAAAAAAAGATCTAATGCCAAAAAATACTTTGCCCTACCGAGATTGTCTAAAATATCGTCAACTCTAGTTAGTGGAAATTTATCAGCAATGAGTTTTTTGTTTACTGCGCGAAAATTTACGCACATACGATAAGATTTTTGACCATTAGTATCTTTCTTTGGGACTACAATCAAAGGACTACTGTAAGTAAGAGTAACTGGGTTCAATCAAATCGTTGTCTAACAGTTAATTTACTTGGCGCTTTATTTCTTCGCGTTGAGAGTATGACAATCGATAGTTTTTAACATATACTGGCTCGTTGTATGCCAATATTAATTTTTGCTCGTAGAAGTTGTTTAAAGTCATTTTGTCCGTGTCAAGAGCGAAAATGTCGGCGTAATCTATGCAAAGGTCAATTAATTTACTATGACTATGTTGAGGTATTTAATTTTTTTAAATTGAAATAAGTTTTTTTGTACGTTTGTCTTCTGTTTCTGTCTTGTTAATTGTATAAACATTGTAATTTGAAAGTTTTTCTGTCCGAATACTGTTTCTTTTCACATACTTTTCATCATCCGTGGTGTTTATGACTTTAATTATTGGATTACTGGAATTAACAATGCACATAGTTGTGAAAACACCCTTTTCAATTTCCTGCGAGTCCACGAAAAGTGGCTCGAGTGAGTCTCCTAAATCAAAAAAACTTAAAATTTCACATTTGGGAGGAATGATACAACTGTCGCTTTCAGTTCCGTGCAGGATTGGTAGCGCGACTTTTTCATTACCTACCCAAAAGGAAATATTATTTTTTCATAATTAATAATGCATTTGTTAATTTTCAGGAAATCTTTACCCAGTATACTATCGGATGGAATATTAAAGTCTTCATTTACTACATGTAAAGTATGTTTAAGAGAAAAGTTTGAAAAATTTTAATTTGCGGTAATTTTACCTAAAGTCGAAACTGAATTGGAAGTGACACCGGTAATGTTGATTATGTCGTTTGTATTTAAGGGAATATTACTGTCTATACATGATATTTTTATTAAAGAAATGTCTGCTTGAGTGTCTATTAAGAAAGAACAAAATGTTTGTGACTCGTTAAGTTGTAATTCTATGAAATCTGAATAATTTTTAGGGAAATTCGCTTACTGGCTTAGTTCGTCCTCCTCTAGTGTTCGCTCCTGAGGGGCACTCGCGTTTAAAGCGCAGACGTTTGCATTTCTACCTCTACCGTTTGACGATCTTGAATTGCTGCATCTATTGTTACTATTATTTGAATTTGAATTTGAACGTGTATTACTATTGTTGCTATCTGGGTATCTTTTTCCGTTATAATTTCGATATCTTTGATTATTGTTACCGTTACGGTTGCTGTTGTATGAGAATGAACTATTATTTCAATAACCAGTATAGCTGCGATTTGGATAAAAGTCAGGATAACTACCACGTGAATTTCTGAATGTATTGTTACCACGCGATCGAAAAGCTAAAACCTGACGCTCTGTTACTCGTTGTTTTGTTCTACGATTAGTTTCGTTACTACGTCTTTCGGATCAGTAAATGCCGTTGAGGCTAAAATGGTTTTGACTAAATTGGATTTTGCATTTAAACGACACACGTTAACCGTTTGTTCGACTGCCATTTCATGAGCTTTCGCTTGAGTGATCCCTTCAATAATAAGAGACCGCTCAAGTGAGTCAACTAGATCTTCAACTTTTTTGGCAAAATCTATATAATTGTTATTGTTAACGTGCAACGCTGCAATTTTCCCTGCTACAACTTTCGAATTGTCTGGTTTGATCCTACTACGTAGAGCTACTTTAATTTCATTAACTGAAGTTACTTGCGCTGGTATTGCTTCATGGGCTTTACCCTCAAATTTTGCTTTTAAAAATGCTATAAAAGTATTTGTTAAATTTGCATTAGCGAACTCTTCAAGTAATTCAAGTAAGAGGATCACCGCTGTAGTTTTCCCTAATAGAATTAGCAAACATGTTAATGAAAGATTTCTTTTCCTCAACTGTTGCCATGATTTGATCGTTAAGATCTGAAGCTAAATTAGAAGAGGGTGAGGCAACGTTTGTACTAATTGGATCGTTAAGATCTGGGTTTAAGTTAGAAGAAGGGAAAACTAAGTTTGGACTATTTGAATCGTTAAGATTTTAAAGTAGAAGAAGTTGAAGTTGATTTTGCACTATTTGAATCTTTAAGATTTGAATCTAATTAAGAAGAAGTTAAAGTTAATTTTGTACTATTTTGAATCGTTAAGCTTTGAGTCTAGTTTAGAAGAAGTTAAATTTTTGCTAGAAGGATCTTCGAAGCATGGGAAATCTGTCGACAAAGATAATCTATTTTCCTGATTTGTGACAGTTTTGGTCGAAGATGAAGTTAAACTTTCGGAGCTTGAAGCTAATTTATCGGAGGATTCTGAATCTGAAGTTTTGTGAACTCGCTTCCTATTTCTAAAGTTGTACATATGTAGTTACAAGAAGAGCAAAAAAATTTAGTTTAAACTACTATGAAATTAATGAAGCACTTATTTGAATTTCGGAATTTATAATTGAAGCTGAAATGTTGAGAAAAAGAAAAAAAAAAAATTGGAAAAGGGAACTGATTTGAATTTGCCACGGGGTCAAGATGGTATAGTAACGGCACTGTTTTCGACTATACCAAGTCCACTGATTTTAGTGGTACTAATAATTTTTCTATGTAAGCCCTCCTGTCGAGATATTGACCAAAGCTCGGACCTCGATGACCTTAAAATATTTTACTCCAGTATGGGTATCACACGAAAGGAGCTGTTCAGACTAGAGATATACGCCGCCGATTTTCGTCGTTTTTCGCACGCCGCCGCCGAATGTCAAAAGTATCGGTACTATATTTTCTACTCTTTAAGACTGCCTAGGCCATTTATTGTTCATGTCAAAAATTGGTCCGATATAGTCGAAATGGGTATCAACGGATGCGCATCCCTGCCAGTTATAAGAATCTAATTGCGAAACTTAACTCTTTCTAACCGTTTAAAAGTTATTTAAAAAAAAACAGGGGCTTTCCATGCCGGCTTATCACATCATATTTGCATCACCAAATTCACCAAGTTATTAAAACAAAACACTAAAAAAAAGTTATATAAAAAATGTAAATGCTCACTTTGCATAATTTTTTCAAAAAATGTATAGAGAACAATGAATTCAAATAAAATGACCCAAGTCGAGCATGTTTTCAAATTGTCCTTAAGTTGTTAAAAAGCAAGTTACCCGAAAAAAGTACAGATTTTCACAAAAAAATCTATATTCCGATTGGCTAAATAATAAGCGAAATCAGTGATGCAAAATCCTTCAGTAGGTTCCAGGGGCTTAAACGCTCCTTTGAAATGATTCCCATCTTAAACTTAAGTTGAAGATATATGTACGTATGAGAAGGGTTTGAAAAATCACTTGGCCTTATACTCTAAAATCTGTTGTTTAATTGCGAAACTTTAAAATAGCGCCTGAAATGTTAATTATGATTTTAACACTTCATAATTCAACACCCAAGTCCCGGTTTGACATTTCCTAAAGCTGGCGGCCCTATCCCAACTAGTTACTTGGCGTGAATCCCATTGATTCTATCCTATCAACCAAGCTTAAATATCACTTACACGTTACGACTCCTGTTACATATTTGAATACGTAGGTATATAGTCCGCTTATTTGAAATTTTCTGCTAACGTTAGAATCGCTGAACTGTTGAATAAATAACTCCAATATTCTGTATTGCAAAAAGGTCTTTATTAGCCTACTTTGGGAGTAGTACAATTATACTTCACTTCACAACTAATAGCGTGTTTAAATCAAACTGATTACTGATTCCTCAGCTTGCGCTGCTTTTATACTCTCGGTTTTCTCGTTCACCCATTTCTCCTAAGGTCTAGTCATATCGCGAGCAGTTCGAGAACATTTGTATCTCATGCTTGGTTACCAGCTACATACATGTATATTTGTAGTTGATGCTTTTCTTATAGCCTATGTATGTGTATGTGCGAGTAACTACTTCGGCTGATGACTACGTCTGTGTGTGTGAGATATCTCTTCGTTGCCTTCTACATAAGTATCGCTGCTGGCTGTGTTTTGTTGCGATTATTTACTAACAGCCTAGTGATGGTAACATTTCCCACAATATATTTACCAGGTGAGGCTTTGACCTTCGCAAGAGCACTCAAATTGGTGAAGCAAAACTGGTGTTCTACTACACTAACGTAGGGGATAGTCGAACTAGTCTGAAAACGGAAGCTACGTGGTTATTCATAATGAATTCTTGTATCAAAAGACCGGAAAACAACAGTTTGGACTGGGCATATAACCTTAACATCTTTCAACTTAAAATCGGTGGACTTTCATCCTAAAATGACGTTTTGATTTAACGAAGGCTATTGAAATCGCAAACGTCTGCAAATTTAGGTCTGCATTAAAAAAAATTTATTCAGGGTCCTTGTAAAATTTAAATTATGTAGGTTTATAATATTTTCACCAATAAGATACGCAATGATAACCACTTGGACTGATTATGATTTCGAGAGCGGCATCCTTGGCCGAATATTTACTCCCTACTGTTTCAAGGTGTTTCTCTGGTAGTGTTCGGCAGCATAGCGCCCAAAAAATTCGTTAGAAAGTCTTCGGAGCTACACCTAGAGCTTCTAGGAAAGTGACGTCGACGAAGGTGTGAGTTCGAAGTCGTAGTCCTATAGCTTCTGTGATGGCATGTGGTGTGAGGGCCAGGAGGCGTGGTTGTTGTTGTTGTTGTTGTTGTTGTAGCGATAAGGTTGCTCCCCGAAGGCTTTGGGGAGTGTTATCGATGTGATGGTCCTTTGCCGGATACAGATCCGGTACGCTCCGGTACCACAGCACCATTAAGGTGCTAGCCCGACCATCTCGGGAACGATTTATGTGGCCACATTAAACCTTCAGGCCATCCCCTCCCTCCTCACCCCCAAGTCCCATGAGGAGCTTGGGGTCGCCAGAGCCTCGTCTGTTAGTGAAACAGGATTCGCCGCGGATAGGTAGGGTTGACAATTGGGTTTGGAGAAGCTATATATTGCGCTGGCAACCTGAAGGGTTGCGCTGCACACCCCTTGAATCTGGTATTTTAGTCGCCTCTTACGACAGGCATACCTACCGCGGGTATATTCTGACCCCCTTACCCGCTGGTAGCGACTGGTGGTAGACAGGATTGCTACTGTTCATACATCGGGATTTATATTTCTTAAAACAGCCGAAAACAAGGAAGTCTAAGTACGGGTGAAACCGAACATTACATACCCAGCTGTACACTTGAAATGCTGTTGTTGTTTGTTTTGTGTGGTTAATAGTGTTACAAGGCTGCGCAATAATATATATATAATATACATATGGTTCTATTCTGAACTAATATTTCTTCGAGTTATGGCTCCCGAAACATAGAAAATTGCATAGTCATAAAAGGGGCGTTGCCATGCCCATTTTATAAAATTTGAAGTTTTTCCTATTTATTATTATAAATCCACTTGGGAAATGAAATATCATTGATATAAAGGCCTTTTTTTTGCAAAGATATAGCTTACTTTATTCGTCCACGAGCCGTTTAAAAATCTTTTATATAAAAGTTGGCGCTGTCCTTAACCGATTTCGTAAATTTTTCTTCAAAGCATTCCTTATAGTAAAGGCAACCTCTCTGCCGAATTTTGTTACGATAGGTTTAACGATTTTTGATTTATGATTAATAATATTTGTAAATTTTTATCAAGAGTCTCAATATCAGTCCACACGTAAAATTTCAACATTCTAGGTGTATTATTTACTAAATAATCAGGGTTTTTTGTTTTCCAAAATGTTATATATTATAAAAAGTGGGCGTGTTTATCAACCGATTTCGCTCATTTTTAATACCAGATGGGTCCAGGTAACCTCGTGTACCAAATTTGGTGAAGATATCTCAATATTTACTCAAGTTATCTTGTTAACGGACAGACGGATGGATGGAAGGACGTACGGACATCGCTCAATCAAATTTTTTTTCGATACTGATGATTTTGATATATGGAAGTCTATATCTATCTCGATTCCTTTATACCTATACAACCAATCGTTATCCAATCAAAGTTATAATACCCTGTGTACAAGTACAGCTGGGTATAAAAAGAGTTTGGGGTGTTCATCAATAGGCCAGCGTTGGTGCTAATCGTTTAAACTGTGCCACGAGAGTTATGAGTATTGAAAGACCATTAATAGCAACCGTACGTCGCATTTGTGCGTGACCAGCAAGGAGCCGCAAATGATGTAAAGAAATCGTGTTTACAACGAGCATTAGGACTTAGCCCAGAAACTACGCTTTGCACGAGACATACAGAAAAAGTGTGACCATTTTAAGTACTTGAATTTTTTCGGCAGACGCATCAGCTGGAGTAAATGAACGAAGAAGCATGGGCGCCGCCAGGATTATTTTCAGGGAGGTGCATCTGCATCTATACACTATTATGATCTAATATATTGTGACGATTTTCCGTTTGGGATATTTTTAATCTCCTATTTCCAGTCGGTTCGTATCACTAGACTTTGAATAATCCACCAATGTTGAGTTTGTCAAGATGCTATTTATTAGCCACTCTATACACTTAAAATTATTCACACAATTATCCTCGTACTGCTTTAGTCAAGCCCTATTCACAAACTGAACACTTATTGCTAAATCTCTACTTCTTATATACTCACGGCTTTTGCCGTACATCATTTCTCCTAGGGTCTGGAGATTTCGTAAATAATCTTCTGTTTACTGATATGGTTATTTACGTAAATTCCTGCTATGTGCATTTGCGGTTGTTATTTACATTTTAGTTGTTATATGGTTTTTTACATAAATTCCTGCTATGCACATTTGTTGCTGTTATTATAGTTGGCATTATTACTCGGGGAATCCCCGCTGCCACGTAATGGATGTGAGGGTTTCCCTACTTGTGATTTCGTCAGTTCATGTTTCAGGATATTTTAGTTGTATCTATTAATAATTGCAGTTCTTTGTCGATAAGTAGCAAATCAATTGTTTGTAATAAAATATGTATGAACAGTCACTCATCCTCGTTAAGATATAAAAATATTAAGTTTTGTTAATTGATAAAAACTCGAATACTGTTTTCACACAGAAACTTAATGATCTCATTTCACCTGCTAATGAAATCGTAAATTTTTTGCTTTCACACAGAAGTAACTGCTCGATTAGTATGAAGGATGAGACAGACAATCATGGCGGAACGATACAAGGTGGGAGCATGTTGACATACCTACAAACAAAAAAAATTCCATGTACTTGTAAATTCGATGGACAAATGTCAAAATCGTACTGCGCCGGTAGTTGATGTATCAAATCAAATAAAAAAGGTTATAATCAGCTGTTCGATGCGGCGACCTTGTATCGTTCCGCCATGCAGACAATGACATTTGCTTTGAAAACTAAGAAACGGAAACGGAAGCGGAACGGAAGCGGAAATAATAATAGATTCGAATTTTGTAGGGAAGATTGAGCTCAATAAGCATCTTAATGTAGAAAATTGCCTTTATTATTCAATAAGCCGTCTGTGTGAAATTAGTATAAGACTCACTACTTGCATTTAAATTGATTTGTTACTACAAAAATTGGTTGAAGTAAAGATACATTATAATTACTTCATGAAATGTTTTTAAATTTTTTAAAATTTTTTTTCTGAATGTGTTAATGAATTAGGGTAAAGTTACCAATTACTGCATAGGCACGAATAGATGTACAACTCAGTAGAAATATGTTTATTATATATTTTTTAATATTGTTTTGTATAATAATTGTTTAAAATTGTTTAATATCACTCACTATAATTGTTTTAACACTATATAAAAATATTTTTTATTATTTTAACAACAACGATAATTATAACTAACTAATTATAATTATATTCATTGTAAGAGTACATTAATTGGTGATTTTGATGTTCAATAATCAGAGACAGCTGTTCAGTTATTGGTAATTTACGCATTTTTTAACTTTTAACTTTTATAAAAAATTTAATGGTAATAAACTAAGTAATTATAGTAAAATCTATAGTACATTTAAAGAATCTAAAAATATTTTTTAACAAAATAAAAAATTTAATTTTTTTTGCTTTATAATTATTAGTTAATTAATAATAATTAAAAGTAAAAAAAAACTTCTTGAATGTTCAGTTCGGCATTTACTTGAGTTTATTCAAAATAATTATTTTTGCTTAAAGGTACTAGCTCTGTGCATACAGATTTTCAAGCAGATGCATCATTCAATATTTCTAGGCGAAGCACAAGTATTTCATCAGTGGATATTGGCTTGTGTTTGGATTCTGGTTATGAAGTCAATGAAGATCTACGTTTGAAATTACTAAGATATCCTTGGAATCCTAGTAAAACTTACAACTTTAAAAATGATGTTAAACTTGATGCTAAGCGAACTTTTCGATATGAATGGCTTATAACATATCCGTGGTAGCCTATTCAGCTATAGCAAAAGGCCTCTGTGTAGAATATGTGTATTATTTCGACCTCCAGTGCAGCGTGGTCTACAAGGACAGTTGATAGTTTCTCCTTGTCTTGAATATCCAAATTTTCATGAAGCTGCACAGTCTCATGCGGCAAGTAAGTAGCATTGTGATGCACTGGCATCAGCAAATAAATTTGAAAAAAAAACATGGATAGAAAAGAATCAAGCGTTCGTGAATCTTTAAATACTATATATCACAATGAAATTGAAGCAAATCGTTTAAAACTTCGATCTATTGTATCGACAATTTTATTTTGCGGCCAGCATGACATTCCACTTCGTGGAAAATTTGACAAGGGTTCTGTTTTTACAGATCTGCTCCATTCTCGAGTTGACTCGGGGGACGAGATTCTGAAGAGTCACTTAGAATCCGGAGCGAAAAATTCCTTATCCATACATAAAATTGTGTTTATTTAGATTACTTTGGGAGTAGTACTTCACAATTATACTTCACAACCAATAGCGTGTTTACATCAAAACTCATTACTGACTACTCAGCTTTCGCTGATTTTATAATCTGCGTTGCTTCATGCGCATATTTCTACTAAAGTCTAGACGTTTTGCCATCTAGAACTGCTGTATCTCCTGCTTGGTAATTGCGTGTGTATGTGTGAGTAACAATTTCGGTGATGATTACATGTGTTTGTGAGTATGTATGTGTGTAAATGATGATTTATGTGTTCATCACCAGTGTGGATCCCTTTAATGTTTTTGTTGTTGTGTGATTATTTACTAACAGCCTAGTGATGCCAACATTCGCCACAATATAATAAAATAATTGTTTTTGTTTTCACTACGAATTTTCATGATCGCATCGCCTCACATTCCAATGAAATGTAAGATAGATTATAACACCAAATATTGATTATTTTTTATATATAATATAGCTTTATCAACTTTTCATTAAAACAAATACAATTATTAACTTGAGTTTAAAGTAATTTTAATTAAAGGCAAACTTCAATGGGACACTTCTATTTCAATGAACGAAAATATACATACATAATTCACAAAGGCCATAATCAGCAGATGTTTCGAAAAAGATTTCCTTTGTATAAAAGTGAAAGTCTCCGGTAGAAATGGAGTAACGCCACTTTTATAAAGCCATATTTGCAATTAGTGAATGTCAAAATACAATGAATTTCGTTAAATTTTCGGTTTAAAATTTGTTGGTTAGGGCCAAGGCCGTAATAACAAAGCTTATTCAACGAAGTATATAAAAAAAAAAGCTTTGATTTCGTTTCACTAAATCCTTCTGTCCAAAATCGCAAGAAAAAGCAATCAGCTGATGTATATCACCATCTTGTACCGAGTTCGCCTTGGTTAGGCCCGTTGTGAATTAAACTAAAAATATCTAACGTTTATTTTGTTTTCTAATACACGTACATATCTTTTTTTCTTTCTTTTAGGCAGCGAAATTAACAAAATATGCTAAATATCAAAAATTATGCGACTTCATATTTGCAATATTTACTGTGGTATGGATTGCAACAAGACTTGGCTTTTATCCACGTATTATTTATAGGTGAGTTTATAATTATGATTTGTTATATACCTAAAATAATAGATTGATGCGATATACCTCCAAGGAGATTCAGGCCAAGTTTCTGTTCCAATTTGCATAGTGCTAGCTTTTTATATCTGTGAAATAAACTCGATGTGCCCAGGACCGGCCCGCTTATGTGTTATTTCCAGGTGGCCGGGAAGTAAGGACCCGAGTATTCGGGTACCAGGGTAATACTCGGTACTCGGATAATAGCGCACCCGGTTACCTCTTGCAGTAACTCAAGTGCCGGTTGATCTCAGCGCGAAAAAAATTTGTAGACTCAACAGAAAAAAAAACAAGTAAGAGAGTCTTAAGTTCGTGCTAATCCGAACGTTATATTCCAAGCGTATACTTTCATATATATATTGTAACAAATTTAGTGAAATTCCGCCTATTTTACACCTTCCACTAAAGTTCGTATCCAATATTCAATAATGCAAAATGGTCTTTATTTGACTACTTTAAAAGTACTTCACAATAACACTTATACTTCGCAACCAGTAGCGTGCTTAAATCAAACTGATTATGGACGACTCAGATTCTGCTGCTTTTATACTCTCTGCCCAAATGTCTAGACGTTTCTTCTTCTAGGATCCTCTACCTGATCACCAGCCATACGCGCGTGTATTTGTAGTGTGCAACCATATGCGTGTGTATATGTGAGCGAAGTAGTACCTGATGATGACATGCGTTTGTGAGTATCTCTCTGCTGCTTGTATGCATGTGTGTACATGATGATTAATTTGTTTACGTAAATGCAAGTGTGGCAGCTTGCTTTATTGTTGTTGTGCTTTATTTACTTAGTATCAGATTAGTGATGTGAGTATCACTTAGTGTTACAATATGTATAGTATATCCTAGAAATACATTTAAAGAGAACATTAATTGATATGAAAGCTGAAATATACTATTATACGCATGCAACTATCGTATTCCGTAAGCAGCTATGGAACTTTTACTGTCAAAGAAACAACGTTATTATGCCGTTAAATTTTGTGGGTTTTTGTTCGACTTTGAAATTAAAACTTTTCTGAAGAGCTTAATTA
Organism: Eurosta solidaginis; assembly: GCF_040869045.1. Taxonomy (NCBI): domain Eukaryota; kingdom Metazoa; phylum Arthropoda; class Insecta; order Diptera; family Tephritidae; genus Eurosta; species Eurosta solidaginis. The sequence continues at coordinate 78,628,846 of NC_090322.1, forward strand.
AAAGGAGCGGACTAGGACCATCTAATTATTTTTTTTAATTATCGTTCTTTGCGCTAACACATGTATAATGGTAATGTAGTTACATGTCATAAATATATTGTCGGATTTGTGATACTAGGCAGTTTTTTATTAAAGTTGTTGTTGTTGTTGTAGTAACAGTGCTTGTCCCATTCAATGGGCACGACCACTAACAAATTGTCATCAAAATCCTGTAACGGGAGTCCAAGAAAACTGGCTTTTTCAACAGGGGCGGACCATAGGGAGATGGGTGTGTTATGGTTTCGCATGTTCAGTGGAGCAGCAAGGAAGGCAGTTGGCATGATCTAGTGGTGCTCTGTGGCTAGTCATGTCGGCTGGGCGGGGTTCTTGACAACCTTGCTTTCCTGCGCCATAAACAGAAAAAAGGTATATATCATGCCTTTAAAAAATGGTCGAAAGCGCAGAACTAATTCAAAACGCTCAAATGGACGAAAAACAACATCCGGTAGAACCGGATGTCACGGACAGACCGTTAAATTCAAAACGAAATTAAAAATTCAAAGAAAAATCTAACGCAAAAAAATTAAGCGAACCGGAAATGACCGGTTACCCAACGCAGAAAATCAAAATGATAAAAAAAGAGCTGAAAATTAGAACAAACCAAAAAAAAAGCCGAATATACATAGGGGCGCCGCGGGTGTTGTTGCGACGCCCGTTGCTGATCCCACCCTCAAATCCATGGCCACCGACGCACCTAATTTTTCGGTGGCCCCTTACCTGTTATACCCTATGTGCCTTCTAAATGAACATGAACATCAACATTCCCATTATTACAAACACTTTATTTATAATTCATTGTAAGAAAACTTACTCAAAATGTAATTAATACGAGGTGAACTTCTGAAGTCTAAAACTAACTAATGGTCAATCTTACAAAATCACGATCAAAGGAACTTGTTCATCATTGAAATTTAATTTGGCTTTATATCTTATTCGTATCTCTTATTAATGGGGATAATAAAAGAACTGAGTCTGTTTTGATATTGCTTTTGTAAGATAATATTCCTTACAAACGTTCTGGCCTAAGACCTTAATTGATTGCAACAATACGTGTATACATGACAACGAATGCAATACATCTAGATTTTTACCAAGCCTCATCCAAGTATTACAAAAAAATTTTACAGCAAAGGAAAGAAATAAAATCTCCTAAGCATCAATAGTCTTACTCTTTGCCGTTTTCAAATCCTTCTTACTATACCTAAAAGCTTTAGAAAAATGATCGCCCAGAAATTTAAAAGACCTGCATTTCTTTAAATTATTCGAATTAGTCGGATTGTTCAACTATTCGATTACATTCGCTTCGAATAATTCAAAGTACGCATACTCGCACATAACTTCCTTAAAAAAATGAACTGGAAAATTTTAATGTAATTAGGGAATCATTAGTATTTCAGGGGTAAGTATTAGTAATTATGGTTAGGTATTAGTATTGGTGCGTTAAATGCTACTAATTCTAGTTAAGTGTAATCGATACCTGTGTCGGTGTTGTAACTACGAATGTGGTTTGTTGGGTTTCTATGCATATGAGTGTGTTGGTTCTTGAAGACAAATAAAAAAAAAAATTTAGCACACCTTTCATATTTTTTAATAAAGTTGCTACTAAACTCTAATTACCCTTCGCCTCTTCAATCTTGTATTAATTAAAGATCGTTTTGTGGCTCTATTATCTGGGTTACCTTTCCCTATTCTCGTGGTTGTTCCTATCGCACTTTATAAAGTAGGCCCCAAGATTGTTATTTCAAAATTCCTACTGTTTGTAAGCTAAAACGTAGCCCCAAAGATGCTGACCTGATGATGTGCAAAATATATGTGCCTAATACGTGTGCTTGACAATAGGCATAATAGTTTATTGCTATTCACACAATGACAATCCACAACCTTATTTACCTAAATAGCTAATCATACATACTAAGGCTAGGTATGTGTGTTGTATGTTTATAAATCTATTGCGAGCTACCTCTATTTTAGATGAGTATTTATGATGATGTCTTCATTGACCACTCCCTAAGCTATGTTATGGATAATAAGTAAATATGTGTGTATATATAATATAAATTTGCCTATATACTGAGACAAATTCAATTTACAACTTGGTTTTATTTTCCTTCTTTTGTTTAGTTAGGAGCTTAAAAGGTGTAACTAAATTTATTAAATGACCGAACGGTTTACTGACTACCTTTGTAATTGAAATTCTTAATAAAGTCGTATATGCATTATGCAACTATATTTTTTTTTCTTCTTGTTAATGCCGAACTTAAAGTAAAGGTAAATAAAGGATAGTAAGTAAGCAGTTCGTTAAAATGTAATTCATTGTTTTTATTTTGCGAAACTAGGATCAGGATGTTTGAAGAAAAATTGTATATGTCGATTGTATGAATCATCACTAGAGTGACGGTGTTAATAGTAATTATAGTCAATTTGATTAGGTAATCATATATTCCTACTCTAAATTAGAAGTACTATTTACACATCGTTCACCAATCTTTAACCCAAGTAGTGATGAAATATACATATTAGTTTATATTCTTACTTATATAGCTGGTAATTGTTCCTATTTTGATGGTGATAACCACCCTTGAAATTATTAAGGCTTGAGTAAAATTTGTTAAGAAAAGATAGCTGGTTGAGAAGAAAAAGTAAACTACCAAATTTTTTTATGAAAATTCCTAACTTATGAAATTCTAGTTGTCCGTTTTACGGAACGAACTCACCCGGTTGTTGCTAAAATTGGTGTTTGGTGTTCTTAAGGTGGTTGCCGGTATGTCTGCTGTAGCGGCCTATCTGCACGGCCCTGCTGTAATTGTCGTGCCGGTGTGGAATGTTGTTGCCGGTATTGTTGTTGTCGTATCTGGTGGTATGCGCGCGTGGTGTTGGCACTATTAGTAGTGGTGGTGGTGCGCGGTTTTGACGCGCGATGATGGTGGTTGTTAAATATTGGTGGTGTAGCTTATGAGGCGGCTGGTTGTTGCCGTTTTGGCGCGCAATGTTGGTGAGTGGGCGCCGTTTTGGGCGTGCGATGACGGTGATGTTGCGCTGTCTAAGTGGTTGTGGTTGCACTTGTGATGGTGGTTGGCGCGTTGTAATGGTAGGCGCTGTTGGTGGTGGTTGCGCTGTCTAAGTGGTTGTGGTTGCACTTGTGATGGTGGTTGGCGCGTTGTAATGGTAGTGCGTTATAACAACAATTGCATCGCATCGATTTTGATGCCAATGGGAGGATTGGTTCTACGCCCCAAATCCCTATTGCACCTACTGTTCGTGCGGTGGTGTAGATTTAGGGCGCCTGGGTTTCAGGCATGTCCTCCATAAGCGACGGAGAAGCGGCTTGGTACCTCGAATACAGCAATGTAATGGAGGAACTCTTTTTATGATCGGTTCGCATGATCTGGTTGCCAGTTAAAGTTAGTTAAATGCTCTTCGAACACATCTTCTGCATACGGTCGGCCTTGCCCGGGTTTCGCAAAATGGTTTTTTCCAGCTTATAACCAATTAAGAGGGATCGCACAAGAACTGGAAATGTAGTGCGCATCACTCGTTCGTGCAGGTCACCATGTCCGCACCATACATGACTTGGTCAAATCCCCCACTTATTTGTGGAATTGTTTTGGCGTTCTCACCATAATCCTTCGATGCGTTGATTGTTGTTACGGATGCCGACCAAATACGCAAAAAAAGGTGATTAGCTTAACCACTTAATCGTACCTTAGTTGAACTTTTTCCTCCTCAGCTGCAGTACCAAAAAAACCAACCTCTCTCGTGTCCGATCCAGCAGAAAAAGAAATAACAAGCCCGCTTCCGTATATGCTTCCGCTATCTAAATCCACCGATCAATCGGTACCTCGATATTTTAGCGCTACATCGTTCCGTTCAACCACATGTTGGCTCATATCCCTGTCACACATACCATGTTCCGATTTTAAAGTCGTCGTGTTGATGATAGGCGTATGGAATTCAGAGGGAGCAACTTTTGCATCGTGAGAGAATTGTGCGCTGAGTTAACTGGACTTGCCAATAGAAATATCTTAAAGCGCTTTAAAAAAAACAATATTCACCATCAATGTGTTGATTATGTTTTGCTTTCGCCATCTGTTTTTGACAGTCTCTATACCATTGAAATGGAAGAAACAAAATCAGCTGACGAGATGAAATTCTTGGCGATGCACCCGGAATTATCCAGAAAAGTGTTTAACCACTCCAGGCAACCATGAGTGGGGTGAATTCTGACCTTTTCACCTATCGCTAACCAACTAGTACTTCCAAAATATGAATCTCCCAAGCGGGCCATAACAGGTGTTAGAGGCGTAGGTTCCACATTACAATTGAAAAGATGGTTGGTGTCATGTGGGGACACATCACATGCAGGACGTACATTATGTATGTCGGGGTTGATTCTGGACAAGTAAGAGTTTAAAAGGCGTTTACCGATTCTGTGTGGATTTGGCTAAGGTCCTGCTTATGCTTGCCTGGCTCAAACGGCAGTGTTTGTAGGTGCCGGTCGTCATAGTGCTTTAGGAGATGTTCCCTTAATCCCCGTGGAGGCGGTAGGATGTCCTGGTTTGTGACAATTAAGCAAGAACTGTTTGTTCAGCATTTCATTGTGCTCTTTAATATTGAACTCTTTGGCTTCACTATGCAGATGATGTTCGGGAGTCATAGGAGACATCCGGTGGCAGTTCTGGCTGCAACATTTTGGCAGGCCTGTAGCCTTTTCCAGTGTGTATTTTTAAGACCAGGCGATCAGACTGATGACGCGTAGCTCACGAGCGGCCGGAAAATTGCTTTGTACGTGGTTAGCAACGTTTCTTTATCTTTTCCCATGTGTTGCTGGCAAGCGACTTGAAGATTTTGTTGCGACTTTGTACTTTGGAAACAATCTAGGTGGCATGAGCTTGGAAGGTTAGAGTATTACCGAACGTTACCCCTAAGATCTTTGGGTGACTGACAGTCGGTAGTGTGACACCATCGACGCGTACGCCCAATGTTTGCGACATCTGTTCTTTCCACGTCGTAAACAGGGTGGCCCAGGATTTTGTCGGTGATAGTGCCAAGTTGCGTGAGGTGAAGAAACCGGAAAGATCAGGCAGATAGCTGTTTATTTTAGAAACTAATTCATCAACTGAAGGGCCTGCTCCTGTAGCCATATTCGTGCAGTCGTCGGCATAGGAAATGATTATGACTCCTTCTGGCGGGGAAGGGAGTTTTGATATGTGAAAATTAATTTTTTTAGGTTTAGAAATTTTGTCATAAATTCAACCGACGCCTGCCGACTACTCAGGTAATTAGCGGTCCATCTATTTAGACAAGCAGGAAGGTGTGAGCCTTCTATGTCTTGGAGTAGCGTACCGTGGTTGACTGTGTCAAAAGCTTTTGACAGTTCAAGTGCCACGAGCACCGTCCTATGTTGAGGTTTTTGCTAATTTAACCCTTATTTAATCTGAGTGTTAATGGCATTGAGCGCGGTGGTGGTGCTGTGCATTTTACGGAAGCCATGTTGGTGCGTGGCTAGGCGAAGATTTGCCGTGAAATGAGGGAACAAAACGGTTTCCAATGTCTTTGCTACTGGCGAAAGGAGTGATATCGGTCGATAAGACTCGCCTTGCGAGGTTTGCCAGGCTTAGGCTTTAGCGGAATTATCCTTGCCATTTTCCATTTTTCGGGAATGACGAAGGATTCCAGTGACAGGTTGAAAACATGTGTTGAGTATTTAATTCCCGCATCGCCAAGGTGTTTAAGCATTGCCATGGCTATTCCGTCGGGGCCTATTGACTTGGAAATCCTGGCCTTACGGATGGCTGCTTCAACCTCTGTGGGGGTGATGGTAGTGGGTGGGATGTCGTGTTTATGTATATGGGCTCGTCTGCTAGCACGACGTTTGGCTTTGTCTACAGAAGAATGCATTATAAATTGTCAGCAAAAGCCGCTCGCGCATTTCTTCGAATCAGATAAAGTTTTATCACCGAAGGCTACAGTTCTTTGGATGGTCCTCCCATTTGGTACGTTTATGTTCATTTATCAGCCGCATGATATCCAAATTAAGACTCCTAATAAGGGGGTCTCTAGAGTTCTGTGAAGTTGGCACCTACATGTGCGAGTAATTAAAAAAACCATATCTCATTCGTTTGTCCACCGTTTGTCCATGTTTGTCCAGGAAAACTTTTCGTTTGTCCATGTTTTGTTAAAAAGTTATTAAAAAAAAAAAACCGTGTGCGAAGTTGGCACCTCCATTTGCGAGAAATTAAAAAAACCAAATGCCATTCGTTTGTCCAGGAAAAATTTTTGTTTGTACACCTTTTGTTAAAAAGTTATTTCAAAAGAAAAAAATCGTGTGTGAAGTTGGCACCTCCATTTGCGAGTAATGAAAAAAAACCAAATGTTTGTCCATCGTTTATCCACGTTTGTCCAGAAAAAATTTTCGTTTGTCCAGCTTTTGTTAAAAAGTTATAACAAAAATATTTTTTTTTTCGAAAAGCCCCAAAATTTTTTTTTCGCATTATTTTGCTAAATCGTATGTCTGTCGTTTGTCTATCGTTTGTCCAGGAACAATTTTCGTTTGTCCATCTTTTGTTAAAGAGTTATTTAACAAAAAAAACAACATCGTGGGTGAAGTGAAAGCTAGGCGTATTTCTTTTTTCCTCCTTCAAACAGGTATAAGCATATACATACATATTTAATCACCAATTATATAACAACTAAATACCACAAAAAAATTTAGGGGTTTTTTCGAAAAAAAAAATATTTTTGTTATAACTTTTTAACAAAAGGTGGACAACCGAAAATTTTTTCTGGACAAACGTGGAAAACGATGGACAAACGAATGGCATTTGGTTTATTTAATTACTCGCAAATGGAGGTGCCAACTTCACGATTTTTTTAAATATCTTTTTAACAAAAGGTGGGCAAACGAAATTTTTTTCTGGATAAACACGGACAAACGATGGGCAAGGACGGACATACGATTTAGCACAATAAAGGGAAAAAACTAATTTTTGGGGTTTTTCGAAAAAAAAATATTTTTGTTATAACTTTTTAACAAAAGGTGGACAAACGAAAATTTTTCCTGGACAAACATCGACAAACGAATGGCATTTGGTTTTTTTTAATTACTCGCAAATGGAGGTGCCCACTTCACGTACGATTTTTTGTTTTGTTTTTGAAATAACTTTTTAACAAAAGGTGGACAAACGAAAATTCTTTCCTAGACAAACATGGACAAACGATGGATAAACGACGGGCATACGATTTAGCACAATAATGCAAAAAAAAATTTTTGGAGTTTTCGAAAAAAAAAATATTTTTGTTATAACTTTTTAACAAAAGGTGGACAAAATTTTTCCTGGACAAACGTGGACAAACGATGGGCAAACGAATGCCATTGGGCTTTTATTTACTCGCAAATGGAGGTGCCAACTTCACACACGATGTTTTTTTTTTTGAAATAACTTTTTAACCAAAGATGGAAAAACGAAAATTTTTCCTGAACAAACATGGACAACGAATGGCATTTGTTTGTTTAATTACTCGCAAATGGAGGTGGCAACTTCACACATGATTTTTTTTTGAAATAACTTTTTAACAAAAGGTGGACAAACGAGAAATTTTCCTGGGCAAAAATGAACAAACGATGGGCAAAAATGGACAAACGATGGCCAAACGACTAACATACGATTTAGCACAATAAAGCGAAAAAAATTTTAGGGTTTTTCGAAAAAAAAATATTTTTGTTATAACTTTTTAACAAAAGGTGGACAAACGAAATTTTTTCCTGGACAAACGTTGACAAATGAATGGTATTTGTTTTTTTTAATTACTCGCAAATGGAGGTGCCAACTTCACACTCGATTTTTCTTTTAAATAACTTTTTAACAAAAGGTGGACAAACGAAAAATTTTCCTGGAAAAATATGGACAAGCGATGGGCAAACGACGGACATACAATTTAGCACAATAATGCGAAAAAAAAAATTTTGGGGTTTTTCGAAAAACAAAAAATTTTTGTTAAAGGTTTTTAACAAAAGGTGGACAAACGAAAAATTTTCCTAGACAAACGTGGACAAACGATGGACAAACGAATGGCATTTGGTTTTTTTAATTACTCGCAAATGGAGTTGCTAACTTCACACACGATTTTTTTTTTTGAAATAACTTTTTAGCGAAAACCGAACGAAATTTTTTCCTAGACAAACGATGGGCAAACGACGGACATACGATTTAGCACAATAAAGCGAAACAAAAAATGTTGGGGTTATAACTTTTTAACAATAGGTGGACAAACGAAAATTTTTCCTGGACAAACGTGGACAAAGGAAAGGCATTTGGTTTTTTTAATTACTCGCAAATGGAGGTGCTAACTTCACACACAATTTTTTTTTTGAAATAACTTTTTAGAAAAAACCGAACGAAAATTTTTCCTGGACGAACATGGACAAACGATGGACAAACGAATGGCATTTGGTTTTTTTAATTACCCGCAAATGGAGGTGCCAACTTCGCACACGATTTGTTTTTAATAACTTTTTAACAAAAGGTGGACAAACGAAAATTTTTCCTGGATAAACATGGACAAGCGAATGGGATATGGTTTTTTTAATTACTCGCACATGTGGGTGCCAACTTCACAGAGCTGGTCTCTAGGGTTGATGTGCCTCGCAAGGTCACGTTCAATTGCTAAATTTGCGGCTTCGGCCGGGAAATGCGGTATGATTTCAGGTATTTTACTGGCCGGGATAAAGCGTGCAGAAGCTGAAGCGATGGCCTTGCGGAACGCACGCTCGCCCTGCCGGACATCGGTCGGAACGGGAAGAGCAGCAAAGGATTGGCTTGTAAAGGATGTGTAATCTTACCAATTGGCTTTTTTTTAAATTAATGAAAGTCCGCTTTTCAGAGGTGATACAATTAGCAGGTCGCTCAATTGAAAGGAGTATGGGATCAGAAGCTAAAGTAAGGATCGGTTGTGACGGACTTTTCCCTGCTCGGGCGCCATTTGTGACGGACTTTTCCTTACGCCGGGGTATGCTCAGTCCGTCCAGGATCCCTGTGGAAAGAGAGAAGAATCCCTATCGTCTCCTTTTAAAGAGAAATATCCTGTTTGTTGTTTAAACGTTATAAACTCTTTATTCAAATCAATTGCAAAACTACCCTTAAAGTTACGGCGACGGGGGTGGGTTCTACGCCGATGGGGTTGGGAAAACTCCCACCGGGACTACGCTTAAACTAAAATCTCAACCTATTCGTAAAGAAAGCGGAGGTGGAGAACCACCACTTCCTCCCAGTCGGTGGAGTTGGTAAAACCCCACCGAGTATAAAACTTAAAGATACCCTGCTCTTCATGAAGGTTGCGGAGGTGGAAAAACCACCACAATCCCTCTAACGATGGGGTTGGAAAAACCCTCAAAGTTACTAAAATGAAGAACTCGTGAGATGGAAAAATCCCAGGAGTCCTATTCACCGCTAAACAAGGCGTTAGCAGGCTACTATATCTAGCTGGCTACTATTCAACTTCGTAAAATTTGTCGCCCTTTTATACTTGTCCACGCGCAGGTGGACAGTTATCCTGCAACAATAAATCTTACTTATTATATGTATTTACATAAGGTATCCTACGTTTAACGGTATTATTCTACCCATATATTCAATTGTTTACTTGCATATAAGTATTTATTTCTAAATGACATATGCAGTAATTCCCCCTGGACTGCCCCCTAGCATGCGAGTTCATTAGTACGCATCTCCAGTTAGTTAGCATAGTTAACTTTCAATTTCCCTCTGCTGCTTGCTTATTGTGCCTTGTTGTTGTCAACGAGTTGGTTGCCCTTCGTAAGTAACATGCAAGTGTAATATTTATGGCTGCCTAGTACCCATGCTGTGTTGTTGGTATGCCGAGGTGACGTCTTTCTAGTACATTGCATTTTTTGTTTCATCTTTGTGCAATGTCCGCCTTGACGCTTCGCTTCAATGCTTGCTGTGCTTGGTCGCAATTTCTTTGTATACGTATGTTTGTACATTTTTGGTGCTCTTGCATTGGGAGCTTATGTGTGGTGCTTATTGTGTTGTTGTATTCCCATCGTTATTTAGAATTCCAGCCGGCTATGGGATATCTATGAAAATTATAATGTTCAACCAAAATATTTACCGTATGCGGGCAGAGAAAAATATGTTTTTGCAAAATAATAAATATATAAGTGTGTATTAGGGTGTTTCAGAAAAATGATTATTTTATGTGTGTAAATTCAATTTATATAATTCAGGTTTATATGTTTTACATGCTATATGCACTGATATAAATTCATTGTCATATACATTAGGGTGTTTCGAAAATGATATATAATTTGTAATTGTAGATTATCTAGGTTCGAATGTGTGGGTCCCAAAGCCGGTGGATTTGGGTCCTCAAACGGTTTCCACTCAACGCAATTTATGAGCCCTGCTCTGACGATTGAGATGTCAGGTGAGCTGTGGCAAATACAATTCTGGTATGGCATCGCCGTTTATCGTGCAGAAAGTCGTATTGTCTATTTGCTCTACGAGCTGCCAGCCTCTGCTGTCGACTGGCAAGCTAGGATGCCAGAGATCGTGGTGAGCGTCGTCACTCTGGGAGTCAGATATGGATGAAGGCGCCTTGAAGGATATAGGCTTTGTCGAGCGTGCTATCCGATTGCTGCTGGTGTACCTGGTGTCAGTAAATTGGTACTAGTGTTTTGGCAGCAAGGTGCAACAAATGTGCCGGTCGGACGATTTCGGTTTGTAAGCCCAGAGCATCTATGAAGGTGGCATATGCCAAGGCATGAACTGCATTAGACCGATGCCGCGATCGTAAAAACTCTGAGCCGGCATACGGAACATACGGTGTGGGGGACAAGGAGTTGATGACTCCTTACGCGAGTACAAATGTCGGAAACGGAGGGAAGGGACGGGGGTGAAAGCTGGTGCTCGGCATTGCTACTATCCATGCTGCGTAGATTGTAGTGATGGGTTGTAGAGGCCGCATTAGGTGGAAGCGCCGTTAGGCCCGAACAACAGCGCACGTTTCATGTGGACTGCTGAGCAGCGTCGCTGCTAGAAGGTGGCGGAGGTACGTTTGAGAGTGAACCGCGGGACGTCCTTGAACGTGAACAGCAGGGAGCCACAAAAGTTTTATAGAAGTTTCGGGGACGACGAACGTTGGGTTCTACCCATAACCGCCCGAACGATGCATCCATCTTATTAAAGTCATCGTGGTCATTAACGAATTTTCCTCAGATCTAAATATAATACAAAGAATCACCATGATACCAGAAAATTGCAAAGTAAGATTAACTGCTGGGAAAAAACCCGTGAAAAAGAGAATCGACACACATCACCTCCTCGTCGACTTTAAAGCCGCCTTCGACAGCACGAAAAGGAGCTGCCTATATGCCGCTTTGTCTCAATTTGCTTTCCCCGCAAAACTTATACGGCTGTGCAAAATGACGTTGAGCAACACCATCAGCTCAGTCAGAATTGGGAAGGACCTCTCCGAGCCGTTCGAAACTAAACGAGGTTTCAGACAGGGTAACCCCCTATCGTGCGATTTCTTTAATTTGATGCTGGAGAAAATTATGTCAGCTGCAGAACTTAACCGCACTGGAACAATATACTATAAAAGCGTGCAATTACTGGCATATGCTGATGACATTGATATCATCGGCCTAAACACCCGCGCTGTTAGCTCTGCTTACTCCAAACTGCAAAAAGAAGCGGTAAAGATGGGTTTGATGGTGAATGAGAACAAAACGAAGTACCTGCTGTCATCCAGCAAAGAGTCAGCGCATACGCGCCTTGGCAACCACGCCACTGTTGGCAGCCATAATTTCGAAATAGTAAAAGACTTCGTTTATTTGGGAACCAGCATCAACACTAGCAACAACATCAGCACTGAAATACAGCGAAGAATCAATCTTGCCAATAAATGCTACTTTGGACTAGGTAGGCAATTTAAAAGTAAAGTCCTCTCTCGGCGAACGAAAATCATACTCTACAAGTCACTTATCGTACCCGTCCTGCTATATGGGGCAGAAGCATGGACCATGACACCAGTAGATGAAGCGTCTTTGTGAGTGTTCGAGAGAAAAGTTCTTCGAAAGATTTATGGACCTCTACGCGTTGGCGATGGTAGTACCGAAGAAGATTTAATGATGAGCTATACGCAGACATCAACATAGTCCAGCGAATTAAAACGCAGCGGCTGTGTTGGCTAGGCCATGTTATGCGAATGAAAGATGATGCTCCGGCCAAGAAAGTGTTTCTATCGGAACCCGCCTATGGAAGCAGAGGTAGAGGGCGGCCCCCACTCCGTTGGAAGGACCAGGTGGAAAACTCCCTTGGTGTGACCAATTGGCGCCGGTTGGCGGCGCGAAGGAGCGACTGGCGTGCCTTGTTGGACGGCCATAACCGTAAGTAAGTAAAGTAAGATTAACTGCTTCTTATTTCCGGATTGTAAATCTCATAGATAGTCATATATTCATAGGTGATGAATTTTTCGTTACCATTAGACTCTGCATTTATTTTTAATGGGCGTGATCGCCAATCGATACTGTAAATTTTCACGTACAGCTTTAAAACAAATTTCAGCACGATGTCTTCAGTGCTTTTTGATTTACATCTTAGAAAGCTTTTAATTTCCGTTCTTCTTCATTTTCCAAAATTCTACCAGATTTCTATTTTTCGTCACGAAGTCAAGCCACTGCACATTGGTTCAAAATTGAATTTTTGAGGAATAAAATAGTTGGGGTTAAACTATCGGTCTAAAATTTTGAATGGGGTATTTATAGATGGGCCACGCCCATTTTTCACTACTGCTGCCATACAAAGTGGAAACTATAAATTTAAATTTAATTTCAAACAAGATTTGTCAGGGTAAATATCACAGATAGGGTTAAGGTCAGAGAAAGAAATAAAAATATCACAGTTGGCTACGTATAAATACGTAAATTATCCAAAAGCTAAAACTAGATAATAGGGAGTGAATAATTGCAACAATAATTCAAAGCGGGTATAATAATCACTACATGGTCAGGTAGGTGTATCCATATAAAATAAAATCACTGGGCTCTAAAAAAAAATATAAATACTAAATTAATAAGGAACATTTTTGTCAGGTACGTCAATAAATAATTGCATCGTCAGGCATGCTAATAAATAGGTATAAATAAACAAATGTTAGTCAAAAGTTATTCAGACACAACGACACTTAACATATAACATTTAACATATCTCTACTACTCTACTTCGCAAAAATGTCTTTAGCATGGTATACCCCGATCTTTTTCCCACTTGAATCACCCAGCTCGTACATCGAATTTCCATTTGCCCTTAGTACTATACATTTGACTTGCTTGGGGGCAAGCTTGGCATTATAATGATCAATCTGAGAACTCTGCTTAAAATTTCGGCGGTATACCACTTGTCCAATTTGAAACCTAACATCTCTACCTCTTGTATCATATACCTTTCTACTACGCTCGTGTGCTAACTTCAGCTCTTTCTTAATTTTTTCTCTAATCAATTGCAACCTATCGCCGTTTATCTCCACTTCGCAGTCAACATCATTCAGTGAGCCCAACTTCCGGCATAGCTCATATGATGCTGCATGCAGCATCATTGGCATACCGAAAGTGGCCTGATAGAGTGACATGTTGATTGCGGAGTGGACGGCACTTCGCAGAGCAAATGCCGCATCGCTAATGTGTCGGTCCCAGTTCTTTTGGTTTTCATCGATAAATGATCTTACGATCTGCAGTCTGACCGATTCACTCTTTCTGCGGCGTTTCCCTGCGGTGAATAAAACGCTGTCTTGATATGTGGGTACCATATTTTTCTAGGAGTGTAGCGAAAGTTCCTGAAACGAATTGTCTTCCATTGTCCGAATGGATGTATTCGGGTACCCCGAATATATGGAAGACTTCTCGTTCCAGAAATTTCACCACCTCGGCTGAAGTAGCTTTCCGCAAGGGTTTCAAAAACACAAATTTTGTAAAATGATCTAAACATACCAACACGAAGACATTACCATCAGACGTACGAGGATAAGGACCCATAAAATCTACAAACAAACGTTGAAAAGGCCGTTCGGTTACATGTTGCTTTCCCATTAGCGGTCTGTGAAAAGCATTTTGCGTTTTACTTTCCGCGCAAACTTCACATTCCTTTACATATCTACATACTTCTGTCACCATTCCTGGCCAGTAATATCTTTCCCGTAACCGCGACAAAGTTTTATGTATGCCCCCATGTCCTGCTGAAGGAGAGCTGTGAGCTGACTCTACCAATCCCTGTCGTAGTTCCGACGGAACCCAAAGCTTCCAGGCATGGTCCGCTTGAAGAGCGTCTCCCCGGTCAAACTGAGTCCGTTTATATACGTATCCGTCAGATACGCATAAGTCTGGCAACTTGTCCTTGTTATCTGCCACTATTTTTCGCAATTCGCAGTATTCGTCGGAGTCAAAATATGGCGAGTCTAGACATACGTCCATTACTCTATCACTGGGTATTATTTCTTCCATATCCATTCGGGAAAGGGTATCCGGTACAACGTTCTGCGAGCCTTTTCGATGCTCTATATCAAAGTCGAAGCTTTGGAGTTTTAAACTCCATCTAGCGAGTCGTCCTGCAAGATCCTTTTGATTCATAAGCCATTTTAAACTTGCATGGTCTGTTATTATGGTGAAGGGCAAGCCCTCCACGTAAGGTCGAAATCTTTTAACGCTTATAACCGCTGCGTAACACTCCAGCTCGGTGACGCTATAATTTCTCTGAGTCTTGTTTAGTTTTGCTGACATGTAGGCGATTGGTCTCTCGTTATTGTCTTCGTCTAGTTGGAAAAGAACCCCGCCCACTCCATCGGTCGATGCATCACATTGAATATAAAACCGTCTGTTAAAGTCTGGATGAGAAAGCACTGGCGCCGATATCAAACTTTGTTTGAGTTTGTCAAATGAAATTTTGGCGTCGTCAGTCATTGTAAATTTCTTAATCTTTTCCTTAGTGAGGCAGTCGTGCAGCGGAGCTGCAATAGTCGCGTAATCTTGTATGAAGCGTCGGTACCATCCTGACATGGCCAAGAACCGTCGCAACTGCTTGGGGGTTTTTGGTTCAGGAAAGTCCCTCACAGCTACTACCTTGTTGGCATCCGTACGGATACAGCCATCCCCTACAACATATCCGAGGTATCGGACCTCTTTATAGCAGAATTTACTTTTTTCGACATTTATCGTTAAGTTTGCCTCGCGCAGACACCGAGCGACCTTTTCTAACAAACATATATGGGATGAAAAATCTTCAGAACAAACTAACAAGTCATCAAGATATACAAATACACATTCACGTAACACAGCGGGTATAACCTTGTCCATTAATCGACACATTCTTTGTGCCGCGTTGCACAGTCCAAAGGGCATTACTGTAAACTGATAGAGGGGTCTCCCTGGCACAGTGAACGCTGTCTTCTCCCTGGACCTTTTTTCCAACGGAATCTGCCAGAAGGCGTCCTTCAGGTCTATGGCTGATATATACCTCGTATTTTGCAGCCGGCTAAGAATTCCGTCGATATGAGGGAGTGGATAGGCGTCCTTGATTGTACGCTCATTAACCTTACGCGCATCAAGACAAAGACGATTTTTGGTTCCTTTTATAACGAGGGATACTGGAGAATTCCAGCTACTATTTGATTCTTCTATTACACCCATGCTAAGCATTCGGTCTAGTTCTGCGTAAACTAGTTTTTGTATCGCTGGTGAGATGGGGTAATGGCGTTGTTTGACAGGAAGGTTCTCATCGCGTACTTCTATTACATGCTCTTCTAATCCGGTTCGACCTAATCCTAAGACAGCGAACGACGGGAATTGTGCCTTTACCCTCTCTAGGGCTACTGTTTGGTCGGGGGTCAACACATGTTGTACTGCATCAAAAGACAAATCCCCCTCGGCGGGTACGAGTTCTGCTACGGTCGTGTGGGTTGGTCGAGCTACAGGGCCTCTGCCTACTAAATTTAACTGAAACACCCTCCAAAAATCGATTCCGAGGTAAACCTCTTGTTGAAGTCCTGGCACTATCAAGAAGTCTAGGTCTCTACACATCTCATTCCAAGTCACTGGTAACGTGATAACTCCTTCCACTGGAGTCTCTCCTCCGTTAGCTGTTTGTAACGACAGCCTGTATATGTGTCTATGTGTTTATGTGTTTTGTGTCCAGGTCCGTGCCGTGGCCGCAATGTCGCCATTAAAATAATATTAACATAATAACATTAACATTGACAACATTGTACCTATAGTGAACACAATGTTGCAACGGAAATGAGATGTTGCGCTTGGCATCATGTTGTTATAATAAGTAAAATGTCACCATGTTGCTAACAACCTAGCAGCCTTGACGAATGGTATGTAACAACTATGTGTTTGTTCTGTTCGGTATTATGTATGTGGATGTGTATTTGTGCAAGACTATGAGCGTGTGAATGCATCAGTGCGAGCGGTCAAGGCACGAACTAAATGTATCTATGTAGGTGTTCGTTTTGTGGAGCGGTAAGCGTGTGAATGTATGAGTGCCTGATTGTATAGATGGAAAATAGGGGAAAGCCGAAAAGAAAGTTTGCATGTAATAGTAAAAATTTTCCGTTTCTGGATAACGTTCTTTACCACGGCGGTGGCTATAAAAGGGCATCAAGCTAGGCAACGGGCAAACGTTTTCTTGTAACAGTGGCCAGTGCAAGTGAAGTGAAGTGAAAAAAAAAAATAAATAAACTAAAAAAAGTGTGAAGTGCCAAGTTAGCAAAACCTTTTCAAAAGGTTTAAAAGTTTTTAGTGCGCGTTATTTAAAGACGTCAGAAAAGTCCTGGAAAAGTTTTTAGTGCGCGGAGTTGCGAGGCCTACTTACACCCTAGTCCGGCAGTTTCCATTCGCCAACAAAATTTATAAAACCAGGTAAGTGTAACCTTTCCGTGTTTTAACTCTCTCTCCCAACCTGGCATGCCCACTGGGAAGTTGGCTTCTATATAGCCTAGTTCCCAAGCAAGCCAAAAGAAAACTTGCATCGACATATACATCTCTGCATACAAATATATGTATGTAGATGAATATATGACTATGCAGATAAGATATCCGTAGGCAATTATGTACATGTACATAGATACGCTTTTACTTTTGAATTTCTAAATAGGTTTTCCTTTGTATTTAATTTCAGCGCACAATTGATTTCTCGTTGGGAAAGACCCACTGGGCACGTACATTGGCGGCGTACCGCCCAAAAACAAATACATTGTACTTGGCGAAATACCTCACAACAACAATTACTACCATCGACAAGCACCACACTTTATTACTTAGCCGACGGCAAATCAATTTCAGAAACATGCCTTATTGGCGGGGTTAGAACGCAGCAACAAGAGCAACTACATTCGTACCGGCAAACAACATCCACTACAGCATTTTCTTGTTATATTGGTGGCGCAACACCAACCACAACCAGTATTTATTTTCTATATTGGCGATATATCACCACAACAACTACAACCACAACAACTCCATCTTCATCCCTGCTCAACATAATAAATTTGCATCAGCTCGGTCAGCCTCCAGAGGCCAACAACAACACCATTTCACAACAAAACACAACACCACGGCAGCAGCAGAAATAATCACCAACATTTAACTTCAAAATTTCTTTTCTGTCCTTGTAACAAGTGACACGTTTGTATTTAACGCATACCTTTTTATATATGTATATTTCTGTCCATATGTATGTTCCTTTTGGGATATAGATTTTGGTGCGAAAATAAAAAGGTGTGAAGAAAGCGAAAGGCTTCGAGCTTTACTTTTGTTGGTTTCTAAATTGAAAATTTTTCGAAGTAAATTTTTTGTTAAGTAATTTAACTTCACTTTTTAAATTTTTGTTGAGTAATTTTTCACTCACACTTTTCCTTTTCTTCTGACATTTATTTAGATTAATTTATTTTTTTTGATTCTTTACACTCCTTTTTTTCGTTAATTACTATGTTCTCAGTACGCCGATCTTTATCGGTGTGCTCTGCCCATAGTTTCACTTCCGCACATGTTTTTTTTTTTTGGACTAAGTCGAAGTTATGCAATTTTGAACTTACTTATTTTACTAATTTGGTTTGCCCATATCGCACATACATAATTCTTTGTCGGAACGCTTCCCACAAACTTACCCCTGACTTCCGCACATTTAGCCTCAGGAGCTTGCTTCTAAACACCTGAAAAATTGTTGAATCTTTTTTTATAATTTTTTTTCTTTCGAATTTTTCTTTTCTTTCACTCACGTTTTTTTTTATATGTTGTCAGCACGGCTATAACTTTATCACTATTAATACGCTCACATCCAAGACCGTATGCGATCGATCTTGATCAGTGGTTGGGCGTGGTCATATGTACGTATGTATGTTTGAGTTTGTTTGTTTCAGCTACTCAACTGCAGCGGCGCCGTTGGATAAGGAGAGTAACTTGGTGAGTGTTTTGAGTGAAATATAAAAATTTATCAAAATACGCCTGTTTAGTTGTATGTACATGTGTTAGCACAGATTCCTGCTCTTGCAAAAATAGAACAGGAATTAGCAAAGCAGAAAAATAAAAACAGAGTGCAACGAACATATGTGCATGCATGGAAAACGTCACAAACGTACATTTGCACTTACATACATACCATTTGTTTGCATATACACATGAATTCTTTTCCTTGATGACCTACTTTTGCTGTGTACATAATTGATCTTATGTTTATTTGAGCGGTTGCGGTAGGTCAGGGATTAGGGTACTT
Organism: Eurosta solidaginis; assembly: GCF_040869045.1. Classification (NCBI taxonomy): domain Eukaryota; kingdom Metazoa; phylum Arthropoda; class Insecta; order Diptera; family Tephritidae; genus Eurosta; species Eurosta solidaginis. Next base: position 78,647,667 of record NC_090322.1, read on the forward strand.
GAATTTTTTTTATTCGCCCTCTTATTTTATTTTATTTTATTTGAATTTGTATCTTTAGAATTTAGAATTAGCTCCTATTAATAATATCGCATTAGGGTGGCCCTAAAAGTTTAAATTTTTTTGTTTGAGGCCAGACACTTTGTCTATTAGTCGTAGGTATTTTTTTTATAGAATTGAATTTGGAATGTATCTACTGGTTCTTGCACTCTCATGAATTTTTAATGTTCGCCAGTAATAAAATTTAGCATTAAGTTTGAGCAATTTTTTTATTGTTACTTTGAGTAAACTTTTGAAACCCTTGGAAAATTATTTTGTAGTAAACTTTGAGTTTAAAGTTTTATTGAAATTATTGAACTGGTAGTAGGGTGTTAGTCGGTAATTTGTAAACCAACAATTTTGTAAATAAATTATAAGAATTATGTTTGGATGAAATTTGAATACATTCATTATGCAGGGCTAAAGTTTTAAGTTGGTGTTGGTGCTGCGCTTGTGCGCGGAAAGGTTAGGTGAAGGTGAGTGTTTAGGGAAAATGACTGAGTGACAGGGGACAGACTCATGTCAGGCTTGGGGGCACTGTAAGGTAAACAGGAGTCAGCACAGTGCCCACGGTGCAGTGCAAGTTGCACTGCAGAGGGAGGGTAGACTCCACCTGACAGGACAGGCCTTCACCTTTTTCTGCCCCCCATGCTTTCCCCTCTATAACTTTGCCCCTCACGTCTATTTATATCTTCTTCAGCATTTCTTTCATCCTTTTTTTTCATCATGCAGGTATGAACCCCAATTTTGTTCATGTGGCTGCGGGTGAGGTCGGGGGTGGAATACCCCGCCCAAGACGACGAGCTAGCCTGGGCCCGCAAGCATACCTGCTTGCCGCCGCTCCTCATCACCCAAACAGTCAGCCACGTAACAATGGCGCCCAACGACAATAGCCCGATCACCTTTTTAGTTTTTTGTCTTTCCATATTTTTTTGTTTTTTTTTTTGCAAATCATTTTTAAATTTGTAGTTTGCTTTGCAGTTTTTCATTCTCCATTAATCCTTCAAGTTCCGCTTTTATTTTTGTTTTGTTTCCAATATCTTACTTACTTACTTACTTACTTACTTAATTGGCGCTTAACCGTCTAAACGGTTATGGCCGTCCAACAAGGCGCGCCAGTCGCTCCTTCGCTCCGCCAACCGGCGCCAATTGGTCACACCAAGGGAGTTTAAATCGTTTTCCACCTGGTCCTTCCAACGGAGTGGGGGCCGCCCTCTACCTCTGCTTCCATAGGCGGGTTCCGATAGAAACACTTTCCTGGCCGGAGCATCATCTTTCATTCGCATAACATGGCCTAGCCAGCGCAGCCGCTGCGTTTTAATTCGCTGGACTATGTTGATGTCTGCGTATAGCTCGTACAGCTCATCATTAAATCTTCTTCGGTACTCGCCATCGCCAACGCGTAGAGGTCCATAAATCTTTCGAAGAACTTTTCTCTCGAACACTCCCAAAGCCGCTTCATCTGCTGTTGTCATGGTCCATGCTTCTGCCGCATATAGCAGGACGGGTACGATAAGTGACTTGTAGAGTATGATTTTCGTTCGCCGAGAGAGGACTTTACTTTTCAATTGCCTACCTAGTCCAAAGTAGCATTTATTGGCAAGATTGATTCTTCGCTGGATTTCAGTGCTGATGTTGTTGCTAATGTTGATGCTGGTTCCCAAATAAACGAAGTCTTTTACTATTTCGAAATTATGGCTGCCAACAGTAGCGTGGTTGCCAAGGCGCATATGCGCTGACTCTTTGCTCGATGACAGCAGGTACTTCGTTTTGTCCTCATTCACCATCAAACCCATCTTTACCGCTTCTTTTTCCAGCTTGGAGTAAGCAGAACTAACAGCGCGGGTGTTTAGGCCGATGATATCAATGTCATCAGCATATGCCAGTAATTGCACGCTTTTATAGTATATTGTTCCAGTGCGGTTAAGTTCTGCAGCTAGTATAATTTTCTCCAGCATCAAATTAAAGAAATCGCACGATAGGGGGTCACCCTGTCTGAAACCTCGTTTAGTTTCGAACGGCTCGGAGAGGTCCTTCCCAATTCTGACTGAGCTGATGGTGTTGCTCAACGTCATTTTGCACAGCCGTATAAGTTTTGCGGGGAAACCAAATTCAGACATAGCGGCATATAGGCAGCTCCTTTTCGTGCTGTCGAAGGCGGCTTTAAAATCGACGAAGAGGTGATGTGTGTCGATTCTCTTTTCACGGGTTTTTTCCAAGATTTGGCGCATTGTGAAAATCTGGTCGATGGTAGATTTACCAGGTCTGAAGCCGCACTGATAAGGTCCAATCAGCCGGTTCACGGTGGGCTTCAATCTTTCGCACAATACACTTGAAAGGACCTTATATGCGATATTAAGAAGGCTGATTCCACGATAGTTGGTGCATTTTGCAGTATCCCCCTTCTTGTGGACTGGGCAAAGAACACTTAGATTCCAACCGTCGGGCATGCTTTCGTCCGCCCATATTTTGCTAAGAAGCTGCTGCATGCGCCTTACCAACTCCTCGCCGCCGAACTTGAATAGCTCCGCAGGCAATCCATCAGCGCCCACGGCCTTGTTGTTTTTCAATCTGGTTATTGCTATTCTAACTTCATCATAATCGGGCGGGGGGACATATATTCCATCATCATCGATTGCGGGATCGGGTTCTTCATCTCTGCGCGGTGAATTGCTGCCTCCATTTAGGAGAGCAGAGAAGTGTTCCCTCCATAATCTAAGCACTCTCTGGACATCAGTTACAAGGTTGCCGTTTTCATTCCTACATGAGTTTGCCCCGGTCTTAAAACCTTCCGTCTGTCGCCGTATTTTTTGGTAGAATTTTCGGGCGTTATTCCTGGTGGCTAGCAGCTCAAGCTCCTCGCACTCACGCCTTTCTGCTTCTGCTTTTTTCTTCCTGAAAAGGCGTCTCGCTTCCCTTTTCAACTCACGATAGCGTTCACACACTCCTCTTGTCGCGCTCGCTTTTAACGTAGCCCTGTAGGCAGCGTCTTTTCTTTCGGTTGCAACGCGGCATTCTTCATCATACCAGTTGTTTTTTCGTGGCCGCCGGTAACCAATTCTTTCCTCGGCGGCAGTATGAAGTGCTTTGGAGATATGCTCCCACTGCTCCTGTATTCCTTCAGGATGAGTTGTGCCCTCAGAGAGCAGGTGTGAGAGTCGAGTTGCGAAATCATTGGCAGTCTGTTGTGATTGAAGCTTTTCGACGTCTAGCTTTCCTTGTGTTTTTTGTTCCTTGTTTTTAGCCGCGTTGAGGCGGGTGCGTATTTTGGCTGCAACGAGATAATGGTCCGAATCGATGTTAGGTCCTCGGATCGTTCGCACATCTAAAACACTGGAGGCATGCCGTCCGTCTATCACAACGTGATCGATCTGATTGCGAGTATTTCGATCAGGAGACAGCCATGTAGCTTGATGTATCTTTTTATGCATGAACCTCCAATATCTGCGTCCAGTTTTTAGCTCTTGTATTTCCAACGATAATAGCCCGATCCTCTTTTTATCTCCAACCTTTTTCAACTAACTCTATTTTTCACTATTCCTTAATTTTCCCACTTTTATTTCAGATTTCCTGTTTTTTTTTTATCCTATGTTCCTTTCAAACCCAATCCTTATTTCCGTCTTTTGACAGAACAGAGACAGTCATGATGGCAACGCTGATTGGGTTCACCTGATCGACAAGTGTCATCATGACCAGAGGATAGGGATTAGCTGAGTGTCCATGTCAGGGTTCCTTTGTTGAACTTCAACAGCTCAACAAAGTGGTAACTGGTATGACACTTAGCTAGAGACGGACTTAGGTAGGAGATCGTGGCGAGCTGTTCAAGCTACCTTACCGGGAGTCCAGCACTGCCGGTAGGTGAGGTTTACAGTCGTCGCCACGATATTTAGGAGTAGGAGGTGTGGCATCCACGCTTAGGAACAAGTTCTTGAACGTGAAGTGCCACACTTCCACGGACAGCACGATTGACCAGATTTCAAATACATAGAGACGGACTAACCACTTTCGCCGAACCTTCGCCAAGGCAGCACCACGGACACCAGTACAAATACATTAAATTTCATTTCTTAACTTTTTAGTTCGAAGTCAAAATTAAATATTTTTGAAGTTTCGAAGTTATAAACTATTTTTGTTTTTTTTTATGTTTTTACGGATTATTTTCGTATTAGGATTGTTTCCAAACATTTTTTTTTGACATTGTATTTTAAAATTTTTGGGTTTGGAGTAATCCACTACAAATACAACCACTAACAAAGTGCCTGGATAATAACAAACTTTTTCTTATTTTTATTCAATTTTAAGATTTTTACTATTTTGGGTTCATAGAAGGGTTAGAGTAGTACAGTTGTTTTTTTTTTTTTTTTTTTTTTTGTTCTTGAATTCGGAAGCATTTTCTCTATTTATATTTTTTTTTTTATTTGTTTCCTTCATACCTTTGTATCGTAGTTTACCAACTTGAATTTGAATATTTTTTGGTTTCAACTACATATACCCCCGGTTATTTTTTTTTTCGGCTTTGGGGTAATTTTTATAGGTCTGCCTACTGGACATATAAGGCATAAAATTTAATCCTTTTATACATATACACTAATTGAATTACATACACATACACACTAACATATTACTTTTATACATATAAACTGAATTTTTTGGTATCTTGATATTATTTATTATTTTTTTGAATCACATTACCTGGTTGTTTTATATTTACTTAAGCCTATTTCGATCTGCAAATATACACATATTGTTCTTATTGAAATTAATTCTTTGGGTCACATTTTTAAATTTTCCTTCTTTTTTCCATTTGAGTTGAACGTCGGTGGGTACTCGCAGTTTGGGATATCGTGCCCGTAGATACATTAGGGCGTCCGGGGCAAAATTTTTAGTCCATTCGTTTTTATTTTTCCAATTTTACTTGGGTTTACTTTTGTTTTTGGGTTTCCTTCAGACAGTGAATGTCTGACAAGGACGAGGAGGCCGAGAATCGTGTTGCAGGGGGATTAGGTATACTGAGCACTGCTAGACCAGTCACTAGGAGCGTTACGAGGGCCGCACTAGAAAACCAGATCGCTGGTTCGGTGTTCAATCAAATCGACACTGGTATTCCCAGGGCCGTCGACTTTGTGCCCACAGACTATTTCAATAGGTGCGCGTCGCGGATTTTCGGATCGTTTGGCCCTGAACGTCCGCTGAGGGTGTCTTTCGCGAACGGGGTGTCGTTCAACGACTCGGAAAATAGTTTAAATTTCTCGCAGAAAATCGATTTGGTGTGCCAAATGTCCGACAGCGAGAACGTGGGTGCACAGGGGGGCGATGTTCATTCGCGAAACGCACCAGCAGTAGTTCACGGTGGCCTAAATGCTCCTCGCACCGACGCCAGTGATCACGCAACCAATGTTGAACAGCTGAGCCGCATGATGGCGATGATGGCGCAACAACAAGATTTGGTGCGGAGCATCAAGACCAACGTCGATCATCTTGGTAGTCGCGTGGCAGAGATGGAGTCATCCAGTCACGCGGTGGGACATCGGTCCGCTGTGGCATCCACGCCCGAGCCTCAGAACCGTAGGGGGGAGCCTGCTACCCGCAATGGTATTCCGAGTGGCAGTCGGTTTACTGAGCGAGATGGTAGTGACCCTCCAAGGTGGAAAAAGTTAGATTTAGAAAAGTGGCACATCAAATTTGATGGGACCGATAAGGGTATAAGCGTCGAAAGCTTCATCTTTCGTGTTGAACGCATGCGGGAGCAACACAATATTTCCTACTTCCAGCTTTTCACGGACTTTCATAGTCTGGTTTCCGGCGGTGCCTTGGAGTGGTATTGGCAGGTCCTAGAGGACCATGCAGATGAGCCCGATTTCGGCTTTTTCGAGCTGAAGGCCGAGATGCTAAGCCACTTCAAGTCTGCTGAGTCCGACTATGAAATAATCCGTGAAATAATGGAACGGAAACAGCAGCCCGCAGAAGCTTTCGACGACTTTTATAGCGAAGTCCACAACTTGACGTTCCGTTTGCGGAAGAGGATCCCTGAGAGGGAGTTGGTTGGCATCATCAGGGGCAACCTCAAACCGTACCTGGCCAACTTGACCTTCGCCATAAAAATGGACTCGTTGGCGGAGCTCAAGTCGGAATGCAAGAGAGCCGAAAAGCTTATTAAAGAAAATAAAAGTAGGTCGAGGGTCATTAATGAAATTAATTTTGAACAGCCAGAGCAATTAGGGGAAACAAAAGTCGAAGCTTTTGATAGGAAGCCTCAGCGCCCACCCCAATACCAATCCCAATCCCTACCCCAACACCAAACCACAGCCAATCCCAATAGTGTTCGTCCTTCTGTTAGTCCTGCGTCTAAGTCGACTGTCAACTCCTTTTGTGCATCACCCTTCCACTTGATGTTGTGTTTTTCGTGCGGTATGCCGGTGGATCACTTTGTGAAAAACCCGGCAGAAGCACAAAAACCAAATAAATGTTCGTCCTCGTTCCACAATATGGTCTGTTTTGCGTGTGGTAGTGATTCGTCCTTTTGTGTTTTTAAGCCCAAGCAGGGAAACCCGAGGCTGGCGGAGTTGACCGGTGACTCCAGCCAGGAGACAGGCAACCCGGAAATACTCAAGTAAAAATTTTGAGGAGAAGGGATACGGAAAACAGGGAAGAAGTGAATCAACCAAGAATAACACCGGAAAAGAAGGAGATTAAGAGTTTACACCAAAGAAAGCTAGAGTACGAAGAAGCAAGAAAAAGAATATTTTGTGGTACAATAAATGCAAGTAGGAAAAACAGAAATTTTATGAAGATAGAGAAGATGAGGGAAAAGAGAAAATATTTTAAAAGGTTGAAGAATAAAATAGTTGCAACAATTGTTACCGTGAAAGGAGATAACAGATTTTACGCCAAAACAAAGATAGGAGGTCATGAGGTTCTGGCTCTCTTGGACTCAGGGGCGAGTGCCAGCTGCTTTGGCAAAGACTCAGCTGCACTCCTTCGGGGAAAGGAAGCCTCGATTGTGCCAATCAGGGGCCAAAATATCCGAACCGCGAACGGGGAGGAAACCGCCGTAGTAGGAGTAATAAAGTTACCGGTTGTGTGGGATAATTCGATGGAAGAATTAGAATTTTTGATAGTGCCAGGTCTACAACAAGTTTATTTAGGTATAGACTTTTGGCAGGCATTCCGTATGAGTGTTGTGAGTAAAGGTTTGAATGGGAGTGTGAATGCTGCCAGTGTGGCGGAGCTTGTGCCCGCCGAGGGTGACTTGTCTTTTGACGCTGTGCAGCACGTTTTATCGCCGGAGCAAGATGATATGTTGGAGCGCGTGAAGACCCAATTCCCGTCCTTCGCGGTACTGGGGTTAGGCCGGACAGACAAAGAGGAACACGTCATCGAGGTGGTGGACGAGAATCTACCGGTCAAGCAACGCCATTATCCAATTTCGCCGGCCATACAAAAACTCGTATACGCAGAGTTAGATCGAATGTTGGGCATGGGAGTCATCGAGGAGTCCAACAGCAGCTGGAATTCGCCGGTATCGCTGGTAATAAAAGGGACGAAAAACCGCTTGTGCCTTGACGCTCGCAAAGTCAACGAACGAACAATTAAGGATGCCTACCCCTTACCCCACATTGATGGAATCCTCAGCCGACTACAAAATACACGATTTATTTCCGCGATAGATTTGAAGGATGCCTTCTGGCAGATTCCTCTGGAGAAGAAGTCAAGAGAAAAGACTGCTTTTACTGTCCCTGGCCGACCCCTTTACCAATTTACCGTCATGCCTTTCGGGTTGTGCAATGCAGCACAACGAATGTGTCGTCTTATGGACAAGGTCATTCCGGCCGCTTTACGTGAATGTGTTTTTGTTTATCTTGACGATTTGTTAGTTTGTTCTGTGGATTTCGAGTCCCATATGTGTTTATTGGAAAAAGTCGCTCGGTGTCTTCGCGAGGCTAAGTTGACAATTAATGTCGAAAAGAGCAAGTTTTGTTTCAAAGAAGTTCGATATCTAGGGTACGTAGTCCGGGATGGTTGTATTAGGACAGACGCCAACAAAGTGGTAGCTGTGAGGGACTTCCCAGTTCCGAAAACCCCGAAGCAACTACGACGGTTCCTGGGTATGTCGGGCTGGTACCGACGTTTTATACAGGACTATGCGACTATTGCAGCCCCGCTGCACGACTGCCTCAAGAAAGACAAAATCAAAAAGTTTGCGATGACGGACGAAGCGATAAAATCATTTGAAATTTTGAAGCAGAGTTTGGTTTCTGCACCGGTGCTCACACATCCTGATTTTAAGCGTCGTTTTTATATTCAATGTGATGCATCAACGGACGGAGTGGGAGGGGTTTTGTTTCAGTTGGACGATGACCAGAACGAAAGACCGATTGCCTACGTTTCGGCAAAACTAAATAAAGCGCAGAAGAACTACAGCATAACAGAACTAGAATGCTATGCTGCGATCGTGAGTGTTAAAAGATTCCGACCTTATGTGGAAGGAACCCCGTTCACCATCATAACTGATCATGCCAGCCTCAAATGGCTCATGAATCAGAAAGATCTTTCTGGGAGGTTGGCAAGGTGGAGTTTGAAAATCCAGGGTTATGATTTCGATATCCAACATCGAAAGGGTGCGCAAAACGTGGTTCCCGACACACTCTCACGAATGCACATGGACGAAATACAGACTAACGACAGAGCCATCGACGTATGTCTCGAGTCACCGTGCTTCGAGTCGGAGGAGTATACGGAGTTGAAAAAGATGGTGACCGAGAACAAAGACAAGTTACCGGATTTGTGTTTATCGGACGGTTACGTTTACAAAAGGACGCAATTCGACAGGGGGGATGACCTTCTAGCGGACCAGACCTGGAAACTCTGGGTACGGTCGGGGTTGCGACCGGGGCTGGTAGAGTCGTCTCATAGCTCACCGTCCGCTGGTCATGGTGGCATCCACAAGACATTGTCCCGACTACGTCAAAAATGTTATTGGCCAGGAATGGTCACCGACGTATGCGCCCATGTAAAAGACTGCGAAACCTGCAAAACTAACAAAACTCAAAACGTGTTTAAACAACCCATGATGGGAAAGCAAAAGCTCACAGAGCGACCTTTCCAACGTTTATTCATTGATTTTATGGGTCCTTATCCTGGTTCTAGTGATGGTAACGTGTATGTCTTTGTTTTTCTAGATCACTTTACTAAGTTTGTGTTCTTAAAACCTATGAGAAGGGCCACTTCAGCTGAGGTTATAAAATTTTTAGAGAAAGAAGTCTTTCACGTGTTTGGTGTGCCCGAATATGTCCATTCGGACAACGGCAAACAATTCGTCTCGGAAATATTCAAAGAGTTTTTGGAGAAATACGGCACGACACACGTGAGAACTGCATTTTATTCACCTCAGGGTAACGCTGCGGAAAGAGTCAACCGATCTGTGCTGCAGATAATTAGGTCCTTCATAAAAGGGCAACCAAAAGAACTGGGACAAATGCGTCAGCGATGCCGCATTTGCACTACGCAGCGTTACTCACTCAGCCATCAACATGTCACCATACTATGCCACTTTCGGTATGCCTATGATACAGCATGCTGCATCATATGAGCTATATCAGCGATGCCGCATTTGCACTACGCAGCGTTACTCACTCAGCCATCAACATGTCACCATACTATGCCACTTTCGGTATGCCTATGATACAGCATGCTGCATCATATGAGCTATATCGAAAGTTGGCGGCGTTGAAGGATGGTGACGTGGAGATGGATACGGCTGGTGATAAGACGCAGCTCATAAGAAAGAGAATTATGAAGGAGGTGAAGCTGGCCCACGATAGAAGTCAAAAGGTCTACGACACCAGGAGTAAGGATATAAAGTTTCAGATTGGACAAGGGGTATATCGCCGCAACTTCAAACAAAGCTCCCAAGTTGATAATTAAACGCTAAATTAGCACCGAAACAAGTAAAGTGTATCGTACTTAATTCTATAGGTAATTCAATGTACGAGCTTGGCGATAGTAGTGGGAAAAAGATCGGCGTATACCACGCTAAAGACATTTTTGCAAAATAGCTTAATATTTTTTTTGTAGTGTTAGTACTCTTGTTCTATGTTATTAATTTATTTATCGACGTATTGTATTTATTAATTTATTGACGTATGTGATTATATTATTAAATTATTTTTATTTAATTTTTTTTTACCTTTTTATTTATTTGATTATTTTTGCATTTATTTATTTTTTTTTATTTTATTTATTTATTTTTTTTACCTACTTGACTATTTGATCTATGATATTTTTTTATATACATTTTTTTTTTGCCATATGTGATATTTTATTTTATTTTTTTATTGATTTTTTTTTTTATTTTATCTGTGATATTTGATTTACTATTAGATATGTAGAGTAGTATCTGTGATATACGTTTAAGTAGTAGCATTAGCCCAGTGATTTAGTTCGTAGTTAAACAGAACCAAAATTTAAAGGCGTGAAAAAAAATAGGCCCGGCATTGAGTCGTGGGTCGAGGCCACACGTTGGACGCGGGAAATAATACTTGCCAGCCTGTGTTTAAACTTTTCTACGCACACGCTCTATAGTGCAGGCACCATCGGCGGTTGCGAGCCTGTAACGACAGCCTGTATATGTGTCTATGTGTTTATGTGTTTTGTGTCCAGGTCCGTGCCGTGGCCGCAATGTCGCCATTAAAATAATATTAACATAATAACATTAACATTGACAACATTGTACCTATAGTGAACACAATGTTGCAACGGAAATAAGATGATGCGCTTGGCATCATGTTGTTATAATAAGTAAAATTTCAACATGTTGCTAACAACCTAGCAGCCTTGACGAATGGTATGTAACAACTATGTGTTTGTTCTGTTCGGTATTATGTATGTGGATGTGTATTTGTGCAAGACTATGAGGGTGTGAATGCATCAGTGCGAGCGGTCAAGGCACGAACTAAATGTATCTGTGTAGGTGTTCGTTTTGTGGAGCGGTAAGCGTGTGAATGTATGAGTGCCTGATTGTATAGATGGAAAATAGGGGAAAGCCGAAAAGAAAGTTTGTATGTAATAGTAAAAATTTTCCGTTTCTGGATAACGTTCTTTACCACGGCGGTGGCTATAAAAGGGCATCAAGCTAGGCAACGGGCAAACGTTTTCTTGTAACAGTACCCAGTGCAAGTGAAGTGTAGTGGAAAAAAAAATAAAAAAATAAATAAACTAAAAAAAGTGTGAAGTGCCAAGTTAGCAAGACCTTTTCAAAAGGTTTAAAAGTTTTTAGTGCGCGTTATTTAAAGACGTCAGAAAAGTCCTGGAAAAGTTTTTAGTGCGCGGAGTTGCGAGGCCTACTCACACCCTAGTCCGGCAGTTTCTATTCGCCAACAAAATTTTTAAAACCAGGTAAGTGTAACCTTTCCGTGTTTTAACTCTCTCTCCCAACCTGGCATGCCCACTGGGAAGTTGGCTTCTATATAGCCTAGTTCCCAAGCAAGCCAAAAGAAAACTTGCATCGACATATACATCTCTGCATACAAATATATGTATGTAGATGAATATATGACTATGCAGACAAGATATCCGTAGGCAATTATGTACATGTACATAGATACGCTTATACTTTTGAATTTCTAAATAGGTTTTCCTTTGTATTTAATTTCAGCGCACAATTGATTTCTCGTTGGGAAAGACCCACTGGGCACGTACATTGGCGGCGTACCGCCCAAAAACAAATACATTGTACTTGGCGAAATACCGCACAACAACAATTACTACCATCGACAAGCACCACACTTTATTACTTAGCCGACGGCAAAGCAATTTCAGAAACGTGCCTTATTGGCGGGGTTAGAACGCAGCAACAGCAGCAACTACATTCGTACCGGCAAACAACATCCACTACAGCATTTTCTTGTTATATTGGCGGCGCAACACCAACCACAACCAGTATTTATTTTCTATATCGGCGATATATCACCACAACAACTACAACCACAACAACTCCATCTTCATCCCTGCTCAACATAATAAATTTGCATCAGCTCGGTCAGCCTCCAGAGGCCAACAACAACACCATTTCACAACAAAACACAACACCACGGCAGCAGCAGAAATAATCACCAACATTTAACTTCAAAATTTCTTTTCTGTCCTTGTAACAAGTGACACGTTTGTATTTAACGCATACCTTTTTATATATGTATATTTCTGTCCATATGTATGTTCCTTTTGGGATATAGATTTTGGTGCGAAAAAAAAAGGTGTGAAGAAAGCGAAAGGCTTCGAGCTTTACTTTTGTTGGTTTCTAAATTGAAAATTTTTCGAAGTAAATTTTTTGTTAAGTAATTTAACTTCACTTTTTAAATTTTTGTTGAGTAATTTTTCACTCACACTTTTCCTTTTCTTCTGACATTTATTTAGATTCATTTATTTTTTTTGATTCTTTACACTCCTTTTTTTCGTTAATTACTATGTTCTCAGTACGCCGATCTTTATCGGTGTGCTCTGCCCATAGTTTCACTTCCGCACATGTTTTTTTTTTTTGGACTAAGTCGAAATTATGCAATTTTGAACTTACTTATTTTACTAATTTGGTTTGCCCAGATCGCACATACATACTTCTTTGCCGGAACGCTTCCGACAAACTTACCCCTGACTTCCGCACATTTAGCCTCGGGAGCTTGCTTTTAAACACCTGAAAAATTGTTGAATCTTTTTTTATAATTTTTTTTTCTTTCGAATTTTTCTTTTCTTTCACTCACGTTTTTTTTTATATATTGTCAGCACGGCTATAACTTTATCACTATTAATACGCTCACATCCAAGACCGTATGCGATCGATCTTGATCAGTGGTTGGGCGTGGTCATATGTACGTATGTATGTTTGAGTTTTTTTGTTTCAGCTACTCAACTGCAGCGGCGCCGTTGGATAAGGAGAGTAACTTGGTGAGTGTTTTGAGTGAAATATAAAAATTTATCAAAATACGCCTGTTTAGTTGTATGCACATGTGTTAGCACAGATTCCTGCTCTTGCAAAAATAGAACAGGAATTAGCAAAGCAGAGAAATAAAAACAGAGTGCAACGAACATATGTGCATGCATGGAAAACGTCACAAACGTACATTTGCACTTACATACATACCATTTGTTTGCATATACACATGAATTCTTTTCCTTGATGACCTACTTTTGCTGTGTACATAATTGATCTTATGTTTATTTGAGCGGTTGCGGTAGGTCAGGGATTAGGGTACTTGAATTTTTTTTATTCGCCCTCTTCCTTTATTTTTTTTGAATTTGTATCTTTGAATTTAGAATTAGCTCCTATTAATAATATCGCATTAGGGTGGCCCTAAAAGTTTAAATTTTTTTGTTTGAGGCCAGACACTTTGTCTATTAGTCGTAGGTATTTTTTTTATAGAATTGAATTTGGAATGTATCTACTGGTTCTTGCACTCTCATGAATTTTTAATGTTCGCCAGTAATAAAATTTAGCATTAAGTTTGAGCAATTTTTTTATTGTTACTTTGAGTAAACTTTTGAAACCCTTGGAAAATTATTTTGTAGTAAACTTTGAGTTTAAAGTTTTATTGAAATTATTGAACTGGTAGTAGGGTGTTAGTCGGTAATTTGTAAACCAAAAATTTTGTAAATAAATTATAAGAATTATGTTTGGATGAAATTTTAATACATTCATTATGCAGGGCTAAAGTTTTAAGTTGGTGTTGGTGCTGCGCTTGTGCGCGGAAAGGTTAGGTGAAGGTGAGTGTTTAGGGAAAATGACTGAGTGACAGGGGACAGACTCATGTCAGGCTTGGGGACACTGTAAGGTAAACAGGAGTCAGCACAGTGCCCACGGTGCAGTGCAAGTTGCACTGCAGAGGGAGGGTAGACTCCACCTGACAGGACAGGCCTTCACCTTTTTCTGCCCCCCATGCTTTCCCCTCTATAACTTTGCCCCTCACACCTATTTATATCTTCTTCAGCGTTTCTTTCATCCTTTTTTTTCATCATGCAGGTATGAACCCCAATTTTGTTCATGTGGCTGCGGGTTAGGTCGGTGGTGCAATACCCCGCCCAAGACGACGAGCTAGCCTGGGCCCGCAAGCATACCTGCTTGCCGCCGCTCCTCACCACCCAAACAGTCAGCCACGTAACATGTTTTAATCGATTGGTTGGTGATGGGAAGAATTCTCTCCTCATTACCCTCTAAAAATTGTGTGCTATCCTTACCCAGACAACAAGCTCCCGCCCCTGAATCAAGTAAAGCTAGCGCCTCTTTATCCCCTATCTTAACTTGCGTAAAAAATCTATTGTCACCTTTGACTGTAACGATCGTCGATATTATTTTATGCTGTATTCTCCTAAACATTTTCCGCTTCTCCCTCATTTTCTGTATTTTGTTAAAGTTTTTCGTCTTTCTTTTCTTTATTATTTCTTCGCAAAATATCCTCCTACGTGCTTCCTCATACTCCATCTTCCTGATGTGTAGGCTCTTCAAATCCCGTTGCTTTCTCTGATCTACACTACTCTCAGCTTTTATACTTCCTTCCCTTTTTAAAATTTTTACTGGTTGTTGTCCGGGCGATCCTTCTCCTGACTGAGTGCCCCGGTCATCTCCGCCAGGTTGCCGTTTCCCTTAGGTGGCTTATCAATGCAAAAAGAGCTGTCCCTCCCCCCCCCCCCCCCCCCCCACACGAAAAGCAGACCATATTATCAAAGCTGGACTTGCATCGCGTGTCCTTACTAACTTCCGCTGGATTCTTTGCAAGATGGTCTACCGGCATTCCACACGAGAAGCACAACATCAAGTGGAAGGGTGAGGGGCAGAAAGAGTTGATGGTTGGCTTGGAGCCGGCTGCAGGCGCTGTGACAGGTGCATTACGTGATGCCACATTTTGTGTCCTGTTGTCAGGAAGTTGGCCACTGTTCGACCTATTTTTAAACTGTGCCCCTATTGCTTCCAGTGGCTTGGCACTACCCCCTTCCTCTGGGAACGTAACGTCGGGGTAAACGAACTCACTTACACCCCCTTTGGACCTACTCTTATTTTCTTTAATGACCTTTTCAGCTCGCCTACATTCAGCTTTCAGCTCCGCTAGTGTGTCCATTTTTGACGAGAAGGTCAGGTTAGCCAGGTATGGTTTGAGGTTTCCCTTAATTATCCCAACCAGTTCCTTCTCGGGTATTCGTTTCCTCAGCCTAAACGCCAAATTGAGCACGTCCCCATAAAATTCATCAAATCCCTCATTCGCCAACCGTTTACGCTCCATGATTTGCCGAATCACCTCGTAGTCGGTCTCTGCGGTTTTGAAATGGGCTAGCAGTTCTGCCTTCAGATCAAGATACCCGAAGGTCGGATCTTCGGCATGATCCTCCAACACGTGCCAGTACCATTTCAAAGCCGCTCCTGACACGAGGCAATGGAAATCGGTAAACAGTTGATGATGAGAGATTTGATGTTGTTCCCTCATCTTCTCTATCCTAAAGAGGAAGCTCTCGGCCGAAATCCCCTTGTCCGTGCCGTCAAACTTTATATGCCATTTCTCTAAGTCCATTTTCTTCCAACGTAGTGGCTGTTGTACGCTTTGGGATCCTCCTTCGTTGCGTGGATCTCCTCCGTTGGCCTGCATCGCTGCTCCATCTCTACCTGGCCCCCTAT